>NC_083697.1:20000000-21250000 GCF_033118175.1 Dama dama | reverse complement strand
AGCAGAGTGACAATATACAGCCTTGATGTACTCCTTTCCTGATTTGGAACCAGTCTGTTGTTCCATGTCCAATTTTAACTGTTGTTTCTTGACCTACGTATAGACTTCTCAGGAGGCAGGTCAGGTGGTCTGGTATTCCTATCTCTTTAATAAAAAAGAGATAAACAAAGGCTTGAGTTTTTATTCTCAGGCACTGAAAAAGGCAGGGTATGTGGAGTTGTCATAGCATGACTAAGTGTAACTGAAACCCTGTATAAAATTTGGAGCATCAGGTAGCTGTGAAAACACTGGTGGCCATGATAAATCACTGTATGTGGACACATATACCAGTGAAGAAAGAAACTAGAGCAACAAAACAGAAGTGGTCTCTGGGGTGATTGACTGGCAGAACAAATGTGAAATTGTCTTGGAGATGACTCGCACAGTTTAGGATACAAGGAATTATCTCAAGGAAATGGAGACACTATGGAAAAAAAAAAAAGATTTGGTTACAGAAGGAAAGGAAATAGAAATTTTGGAAGTGAAAATGTTACCCAATGACATAGAAATGCCAATGGAAGTGTTTAAAAACAGATCAGAATCATATGAAGAAGCAATTATAAAAGTGAAAGAATGATTTGAGGAAATGACTGATGTAGTAGCATAAATATAAGTAAATACATAAACAGAAATAAATCTACAATCTGTAGACTGGAAAGTGATGTTTGCATCCCATAACAATTACAAAGAGTTGGCAAGCAGAATAGTTATAAAACAGTGAGTGTTAGCCACTCAGTCTTGTCTGACTCTTTGCAACCCCATGGACTGTAGCTCCCCAGGCTTCTCTGTCCATGGGATTCTCCAGGCAAGAATACAGGAGTGGGTAGCCATGCCCTCTTTCAGGGAGAATAATCATAGAACTTCTACAAATCATTAAGAAAGAGTTGAACAAATCAATGAAAATAGGAGGAGAATATGAACGGGAAATTCAGAGGGGAAAACCAGGTGGACAATAGATTTTCAAAAATGTATGCAACCTTAATAGTAATCAAATTAATTAATATGAAATTTCATACCTCCCAGATCAATACCACTAAGACTGCGAACAATAAGTTTGGCAAGGCAGCGAACAGGGAGCCGTAAATCTTAAATTACCACAATGCCTTTAGAGAGCAATTAGGCAGGACTTTACTGTCAAGCGTCTGCCTGTACGTTTGTGTCTGTGTGTGTGTGCCGAAAACTATTTTCAGGTATATTTTTTGTGATACATTGACTAATACATAAAAACTAAACTGTACGCTTGGTAGGGAGCTGCCACCCCTTGACTATTTTTAAAGTAGCCATGTCCCTTTAAAATGCTTTTTGGTGATAACCATAATTTCTGGAAAGAAGTATTTGCATAACTGGGGTTCTCATTTTAGAACAGAGTCCACCTACACAGCAACATAAAAGCAATCCTAATGACAAACCTTAGTAAATTCCCCTGACTGTATGCATTCTCTCAAACCCAAGAATCATTTAGTTTAACAAACATATCAGTGGACATTATTTTCAAAACATCCATACAAATAAAGACTGCAGAGTTTTGTATTCAATACCGTCCCAAATAATCCACTTACTTTTGCCTTCCCACTGGGGCTTGCTTCTCTCTCTGTACTAGTTCTTCCGTTGTCTCATCTGGAAGAGAAGTGCATTTCCTTTCTCTTTTCAAATGCTAACCTTGACTTCTGTCATTTGGATTCCAAGATAAAGAAACATTATAGAGAGCTCCTAAACTTTGTTTCTTTCAATTATATGAAAGAAGAAAAAAGAACATAAACTGCACTTACATCGATTAATCCGAGAAACAGTTCTGTTTCTTTCATTTATATCTCTTCCATTCTAGGGAGGTTCTAATTTTAAAGTTGACTGGAGTTTTAGTGAAGTGCAATATAAGATCAAGTCAACAACATAAAAAATGCTGCTATATTTAGTATTTATAGAGTCCAGATGAATTTTAAAATTTCTCTAAGTAGAACTTAAAATACCTAGTCCCATTTTGGGTCAGGTTAAAGCCGCAGAGACTTCATTGCAAACTGTATTTGAGGGTCTGCCAGGATGCAGGTACTCTGCAGTATTTAAACTGGATTACTCATATTTTTGGAGATTCAGAAGGACTTTTATGTGCTATGAGGGCATGAATAATATTGAAGGAGTCAATTTTTTAAATCCTTTCCTACCATATTTGCTCTTTTCTAAAGCTGATCTGTTGTAGAGCAAGCCTGGAACTGAAGTATCTTACAGGTTCTCATATTTAATTTTTTTTCAGTTATCCATTTTGGCCACCCTGAATTTCAATAATATATCTTGGCAAGATATATATAAGAAGACACAAATCAATATGTAGGTATCTGGCAGAGCCCTTTTTATTCAAGACATGGACAAAACACAATATGACTTCATACCTTTCCATATCTTATGCCCATGTCAGTTAAAGCTAAATTATGGCATTAGAAACAGAGTGTTTGGGTTCACAGTTGGGATGTGCTAAACTAGATGTATTTTACAGCAGTGATGACTATCTACATTTAATGGTATCACCTCTTCCATCCCCCAACACGGTAAAAGAATGCAGAGTTTCTAGGAGAATACCCTGAGGGCAAATGGGAAAGCTTCAGTAAGAAATATGACTTGTCAAGTCTATCTGCTTATACCTTTCAAAATTATATCTGTCTAAATTTTATTTTTTAATTAGAATTTTTATTATATAAATTTCAGGAATGCAGCATTATTGTTGAGCTTCTCTATACACTACAAAGTGATCACAGTCACAAGTCTAGTTGCCAGCCAGTACCATAAAGTTGACTCCCTTTAACCATTTTTCTCCACACCGCAACCCCTTTCTGCTCTGGTAACCACTAATCTGTTCTCCGTATATCTATGAGTTTATAGTTGTTTTGTTTTTCTTTTCTTTTTTAGAATCCACATATGAGAGAAATATGGTATTTGTCTTCCTCCATCTGACTCACTTCACTTAGCATAATAATTTCAAGGTCCATCCGTGTTGTTACAAATGGCAGACTTTCACTTTTTTATGGTTAAATAGTATCCCATTATGTGTATGTACACACACTTATGGAAATAATGCTGCAATAAACATAAGGGTGCATGTATTTGCATTAGTGTTTACATGTTCCATGGATACATATCCAGAAGTGGAATAGCTGGGTCATACAGTAGGTTTATTCTTAATTTTTTTTGAGGAATCTCTATATGGTGTTCCATAGTGGCTTCATCAATTTACAGTTCTACCAACAATATACAAAAGAACTCCATTTTCTCCACATCCTTTCCATCATTTGTCATTTTTGTCTTTTTGGTAAAAGCTATTCTAACAAGTATGAGGTGATATTTCATTGTTGTATTGGTTTGTATTTTCCTTAATAGTGACGTTGTACATCTTTGTATGTGCTGGTTGGCCATCTGTATGTCTTCTTTGGGAAAATAATCTATTTAGAAATTCTGCCCATTTTAAATTGAGTTGTTTCTTTTATTGCTGTTGAGTTGCTTGAGTTCTTTATGTATTTTGAATATTTGCCTCTTATTGGATATATTAATATGATTTATAAAAATCTTCTCCCTTTCAGTAGGTTGACTGTTCTTCTGATAGTTTTCCTTGCTGTCCAGAAGCTTTTACAGTCTAATGTAATCTGATTTATTTTCACTTTTGTTTCCTTTGCCTTTGGAGCCTGTTCCACATAAATAGCACCAAGATGTCAGTGAGATTACTGCCTGTGTTTTCTTATAAGAATTTTATGACTTCAGGTTTTATACTCAAGACTCAAATCTATTTCGAGTTACTTTTTGTGTGTGATGCAAGAGAGTGGTCTAGTTTCATTATTTTGCATGTGGCTGTCTGGTTTTCCAACACCAGAAAAAATAGTCTCCTCTTATTTTGAAGAGGCTATTCTTTCTCCACTGTGTATTTTTGCTCCTGTGTCATAAATTGTCCATATATGTGTGTGTTCATTTTCAGCTTTATGGATGCAAGCACTGAGAAATACAGTGCAGACAAATAAGTTAAGAGTATAAGTGCTCTTAAATGGCAACCCACTCCAGCATTCTTGCCTGGAGAATCTCCTGGACAGAGGAGCCTGGCAGGCTACAGTCCATGGGGTTGCGGAGAGTCAGACACGACTGAGCCTCTGAGCAGGAGTGGCATAATTGCTCTAGGTAGGACCTTTAGTAAAATGATGAATAGCTATGATGTTAACATCCATCTTTGTCTTATTTCAGTTTCAGGGGAAATTTTATTATTTTATGAAACTGATAGAGAAGGAAAAAAGTGAAAAAAAGAACCAAGACTAAGAATGTTAAGTAGAGAAACCATTCCTACGGACTTTTATAATTTGTTGTTGTTTAGTCCGAAGTTGTGTCCAAAAGGACACCATGGACTGTAGTCTGCCAGGCTTCTCTGTCTATGGGATTTTTCCAAGCAGGAGTACTGGAGTGAGTTGCTATTTCTTTCCTGACTTTAATATTTTAAAAAGCTACATGGTTGTATTTGATACTTTAAATGAAATGACTTAGCTCTTCAAAAAATATAGTAACTTTAGACAAGTAGGAACTATATAAATCTATGACTCTGTTAGTAGAATTAATTGTAAGCCTTCCATTCCTAGTTTACTAAGAATTTTAAAATCATGAATTAATGTTGAATTTTATTAATGCTGTGATTGTCTCCTACTTATTGGCCAAACTTAAAATGGTAGCCGAATGACAATAAAGCCTGCCTGTGCTCTATATGTACCAGCCTCTTGGACACAGAGGAGGAGGGAAAGGAAAAATGGAGACCGGGCCTGCAGGGGCAAATTTTTACAGTTTAAAATTAAAGTAAATAAAAAATGTAGGGCTTCCCTAGTGGTCCAGTGGTTAAGAATCTGCCTGCCAATGCAGGGGACATGAGTTCAATTCCTAGTCTGGGAAGATCCCACATGCTGTGGGGCAATGAAGCCCATGTGCCAGAGCCACTGACCAGTGCTCTCGAGCCTGTGAGCTGCAACTATCACGCCCGCGTGCCCTGGAGCCCACACTCTGTCACTAGAGAAGCTGTCTCAACCAGAAGCCCGCGAACTGCAACAAAGAGTAGCCCCTGCTCACCACAGCCAGAGAACGCCCACAGCAATGAAGATCCAGCACAGTCAAAAACAAGTAAAAGTAAATCAATCTTTAAAAAGAGAGACTTTAAAAAATACAATAAATAAAAAATGAAGTGCAGTGCCAAATCGTGATGATTGTAGAAAAATAGAGAAGGCAATAAAAATTAAACAACAACTAAAACAAAACAAACCCATATTCTCACAATTAGAGATAACCATCATGTTTAGTTTGGTGAAGAATATTTCAGAACAAAAAAGTTTAATCACTAGAATATTTTCTATTCAAATGTCCTGTGACAGAGCCAAAGAATAATTACTACGGTATGATATTTGTATTTAACTATCTATGTGATATGTTCTTTAATCAGCAATAGATATCTTTGAAGCAATAGATATCGTTATTCTCACTTGAAAATAATGTCCCCATCAGCATAATTAGGGCTTTCCTAATGACTCAGATGGTAAAAAAAATCTTCATGCAATGCAGAAGACCTGGGTTTGATCCCTGGGTTGGGAAGATCCCCAGGAGGAGGGAATGACTACCTACTCCAGTATTCTTGCCTGGAGAATCCCATGGACAGAGGAGTCTGGCAGGCTACAATCCATAGGGTTGCAAAGAGTTGGACACAACTAAGTGACTAACACTTTCATTTTTCATTTTCAGCATAGTGAAATGTGTTCTACGGTACTTTTAAATATGAAGGCCAAAATAATCATTTTAATCAATGAATGCATATATACACGTATGCGTATATATGCATATGCCTATATGTGCATATATATACACATGTGTACATATATATGTATACACACACACATACACACACATATATATACATGGACCATTTTGATTGTTTCTAGTTAACTTCCAAAAACATTAAGGTGAAACACTGCTTAGACATAATCCAAGGACTCAACTGTTTCCTGCAGCTGTTGCGGTGTTTGCGTTTTCTTTTTTAAAGATTTCCTTGAAGAATTAGAGCTAATACAACAATTGATGCAAGAGAGCGCCTGGGTGACCAGGGCTCTTCCACTTAGACACAGCATGCTTGATCCTGTTCTTATGCAGACACTAGTGGGAGCTTTGCCTGTGTTCCAAGCAGAGGAGCATATTTTCAAATTATTGTGAAGAGTTTCAGGGTTGTATGACAAGATAAAGTGGTATCAAGTTGTTTATTGCAGAATGCCCTCTCCAGGGTTTTAGCCAAAGTCTTCACACTTCAGGTAGCTTCTCCAGCTTGCCAAGAGAGGAGGAATTTCCCCCAGCTAGGTGCTGCATTTTCATGGTTGCTGCTGACAGTGGAAAATAATTTTTGTTTTAGAACTTCTCCACTCAATATTATATCCCTATGTCTTTTTGATTTTTCTTCACCCCTCTCAAATTTAAATGGAATCAGATCTCTGTTAAACACTTTCATTTTTTATAAAGTATATCTTTGATATATAACATGGTGATAATATTGCTAAAAGTGAATCTAGCACAATATTTAATTCAAATTTTCCTTGTTCTTACATCTCTTCATTTTATGTGTCCTCTTTTCTGTCTGCTTTCTTCTCTCCCTCCAATGTCTGCCTCACTGAAGGGCATCTTCATTCAGTCAGAGAGGAGAAAAAGCAGATTTAAATGGGCACCTGGTAGCTTAAAGACTGTTTCAGAGCTGACCTTTCCTCTGTTCCACTCTTACAGAATCGTGCCAGTCTGATTAAACTAAGTGAAGTAAAGATACTTTTTAAGACCAACTCAGAAAATCAACAGTGAAATACAAAGTTTCTCATAATACTAATATCAAAGTTATTGGAGGTATTGCTTCTCTTCCACATTCTCTAACTGGGAAAAGAATTACCAGTGTCTGTGAAGGATGAGAGGAACTGGCCGAGACTCACTGGATGAGCAAAGCTGTTACACCCATGTGATGTGATATTTTAGGTGACAGTTGGTATCCTATGATAGTCCACATCAGACCATGTGAGAAAATGAGTTTTCAGAAGGAAGCATTTGTATTATCTGACACCTTTGCTTATCAAGATTATCCATTACCTCTCTATTATGAAATTTTTGGCATTCTCATGTCCACTTCTAAGAATGTCCTTTGACATTTACTTATTAAATTAAGCTAAACAAAAATATTTTAATTTTTCGAGTTGAGATTTTTGCCTCTCTTTGAATAATAGGTGATACATTGGGATTGTTCAATATAAGGGTTGGAGAACATTTGGTCCTAACTTTCAATATATTTATTTTACTTTTGAGTGATTTACCAAAAATATATATTCATATTTCAAGCCAAGCATTGGGCTAGACACTTTTGGTTTTAATTTATATTTCTCTAATAATGATGAGGTGGAATATCTTATCATGTAGTTTGCCATTCACATACTATCTTTAGGGAAGTGTCTATTTAAATCATTTGCCTATTTTTTAAATTGGGTTATATGTTTTCTTAATACTGAGTTTTGAAATTCTTTATAAATTCTGGAGACGAGTCCTTATTAGATTTTACAACTATTTTTTACCACACTATGGGTTGTCTTTTTATTTCTGTAATGGTGTCTTTCAAAGAACAGACATTTTAAAATTGGTAGAGTCAATTTTGTCAGTTTGTTCTTTTATGGATCATGCTTTTAGTGTAGCATCCAAGAAATTTTGTTTAGTCAGTTACTCATGTCCAACTTTTTGCGATCCCATGGCGTGTAGCCTGCCAGGCTCCTCTCTCCGTGGGATTTCCCAGGTGTGAATATTGGAGAGGTTGCCATTTCCTTCTCCAGGGGATCTTCCCAGCCCAGGGATCAAACCTGCATATCTTGTGTCTCCTGCATTGGCAGGCAGTTCTTTACCACTGTGCTACCAGGGGAATATAGCTTGCTCCTGCTTTTCAGCTGTCCTCAATTATTATTTTTCTTTTGGGAGAGTGTTTCTGCTGACTTTTAAAATTTTTTACAGAATGGCCCATAAAAGAAGGAAAAAAGAAATTGAGTCTCTTAGTTGTTAAGTGTCATGTGAATATTTGTGTGTATCTTGTGTATTTCAGAGTCAACATAGTTCAAATATGAATACCATATCTCATTATTTACATTTTAGTCATTGATTGATTGAAGTGGTGAAGAATACTAAAATCACTAGCAAAACTTAGCTGATTAAATGTTTTACATGTTTAGTAAAAGATATATTAATCTCATCACATGGGAGTTGTTACAACTAACCATAGAGTTGTAAAATGGATTTGATTTTAGAATATTATAAGCTGTGTCATTATGGCTAAGATTAACTATATAGCCTGATAAAGGTCTATTGCAGTGATGTCACACATAGGAAACTGTTTGATAATTACAGCTGACTTACTGGAATTAAAAGGGCAGAAAAAATGGCACCTTTCAGTAATTATCAGTAATAGAAAGACAAATGATTTGTGCAAGGTAATAAAGAATAATGATTTCATAATGATAGATGATAGGGTTAAGTCCTAAGCAAGTTAGAAGCTTTAGTGGTGGAATAAAGTTATAATTTCTTTTGGTCCAGTTGAGCGATCATTTAGAGCCTGTATCAGTTAAACAATTTTACCCTAGTGCTCTCTACAAAATGGGATACTCTACCCTAATGATGGAATGTGCAGACTTTAAGTTTGCATTGCATTGTAGGTCTTTGAGATTTAGGTCTTCCTTGTGATTTTTATTTCATTTACTGAGGGGTGAATGTATGTATTAAACTCCAACAATAATCAAATCTGTGTGTCTTTTCTGCTGGCATTTTCTTCTGTTTAAGCACTGTTTATAATGATTAAGTGTTAGGTGATATATTAACTTGTCCAGGCTACTGTATGCCACATAAAGCATGGTAGACTGAATTCACTAAATTGTATTTTCAGAACTGACTAGGAATACCATCTCCACTCTTGACCCTCAGTAGACTTCTTAGATTTTTTAATCTATAAAATAATATTACTAAACCCACTGGTTTTCCTGGCAAAAATCTAGATTAGTGACCGCCTTCACTTGGTCCCTTTGTCAAAGACAAACTGGGGAGTGATCATTAGTATGTACTCTTTTTCACTCACTTGAAGGTTAGGAACTGGGAAAGCTAACTCTTGGAATGGAGATTACCTCTGGGAGAGCACGAACTACTGACCCGGAAGAGGCACACAGAGACTTCTATGTATTAGAACTTTTCTACATCTTGATGTGAAAGTTGATATAGTATGCGCAAAAATTTATTTACCTGTGCAGATACAATTTATGCAACTTACTGTATATATGGTATACTGAAATGTATGTTTAAAAGTATAACATACAATAAATATAACAATGATATATACATATACACACATATACACTGAATGATTCACCAAGAACAGCATCAAATTATATATGACAAACATTTAGAAAACCACAATAAGTTGGTAGAAACTCACATTTATACTGCAGAACTTAACATTCCCCTTTACCGCAATTAAAGATATATAAGATAATGTTAAATTCTAATCACTGCATTAATGCCAGAACCAGAAAAAGGCAGAAACATAATTTTCACAATTATAAGTTAATAGAGTACATTTACAGAATATAATTTAATCCATTTAAAAGTCCTAAGAAGAATTTGGTAAGGTAATGAAATGTAAGAAATTATATTTCTTATAAAGAGTAACTGTATATAAGCACTTTAAAATATTTTCTTATTTGTTAGCTAAGAGTCAGACACTACTGAGCGACCTCACTTTCAGTTTTCACTTTCATGCATTGGAGAAGGAAATGGCAACCCACTCCAGTGTTCTTGCCTGGAGAATCCCAGGGACGGGGAGCCTGGTGGGCTGCCGTCTATGGGGTCACACAGAGTCAGACACGACTGAAGTGACTTAGCAGCAGCAGCAGCAGTTAAAACATAAAATGGGAAAACATAAGATTAACCTGAATAAAATTAAAAATTTGAGAATAAACAAGGAATAAAAAGATTATGAGAACACTATAATTTCTTTCTGAAAGATAAAAAAATGAGTTAATTTGATATAAAGATTTATTGTATTTCTGAATAGAGTCAGTTGAGAGTTTTTTTAAAGTTCATAAGATTTTCCTCATTTCTGATCAATACGTTAGCAAATTTATTAAACTCAGCAGTGGCCACAGGACGGGAAAAGGTCAGTTTTCATTTCAATCCCAAAGAAGGGCAATGCCAAAGAATGTTCATTTGCACTCACTTCATATGCTAGTAAGATTATGATCAAACTCCTTGAAGCTAGGATTCAGTGCTATGTGAACTGAAAACTTCCAGGTGCACAATCAGACTTTAGAAGAGGCAGAGGAACCAGGGATCAAATTGCCAACATCCGTTGGATCATAAAGAAAGCAAGAGAATTCCAGAAAAAAAAAAATCTACTTCTGCTTCATTGACTAAGCTAAAATCTTGACTGTGTGAATCACAACAAACTGTGGAAAATTCTTCAAGAAATGAGAATACCAGACTATCTTACCTGTGTCCTGAGAAAAGTGTACGCAAGTCAAGAGGCAACAGTTAGACAAGATTGGGAGCATTCAGGGTGGTATGTATGACTGAGTCCCTTCAATGTTCACCTGAAACTATCACAACTTCGTTAATTGGCTATGCCTCAATACAAAATGTTCTTGGTGTTAAAAAACAAACAAAAAAACCAGAAGCAATGGTTAAAACCAGATGTGGAAGACCGGACTGCTTTGAAATTGGGAAAGGAGTATGTCAAGGATGTATATTATCAGCCTGCTTATTTAACTTACATACAAAGTTCATTATGTGAAATTCCAGGCTGGATGAATCACAAGCTGAAATCAATATTGCTGGGAGAAATAGCAGCAAACTCAAATATACAGATGACACCACACTAATGGCAGAAAGTGAAGAGGAACTATAGAACCTCTTGACAAAGGTGTTGGAGAAGACTCTTGAGAATCCCTTGGATGGCAAAGAGATCAGACCAGTGGATTCTAAAGGAAATCAACCCTGAATATTCATTAGATGGACTGAGGCTGAAGCTTTAATACTTTGACCATTTGATGCAAAGAACCAACTCATTGGAAAAGACATGATATTGGGAAAGATTGAAGGCAATAAGAGGGGGCGGGGGGCAGTCCAGAGAATGTGATGGTTAGATAGCCTCACCGACTCAAGAGGCATGAATTTCAACAAACTCCAGGAGATAGTGGAGCACAGAGGAGACCAGCATGCCGCAGTTCATGCGGTCTCAAAGAGTTGGACACAACTTGATAACTGAAAAACAGCTATGTAGAAAGTATTAAAATGAATAAAAATACAGGTCATTTAGGAATATGCTTTTATTAGTTTTTTTAAAATAATGTCCATGTGTGAGTTTTTTTTTATTTCATAAGATTTAAACCATAATGCCATAAATATAGCTATATTCTACTTCTTTCAAATAATATTATGAGCAGTTTCCTATAACATTAAAATGTTCAGAAATACTTTTAGTGGCAAAACAAAATTATATTTAGTGGGTCATTCATAATTCACTTAGTCATTTTATCAATTTGAACATTGTATTAAGAAGTTCCCTATAAATGGAAATATGGATATCAAAATCACCCCCAAAAGTGCAGAACAAAATGACTTATAGAGACGTTAAAAAATCATCAAGGAGCAGATGAAAATGGCTACGAACATTTTGAAAATAGTTTAAATTTCTCTTAAGGAGGGAAACACAATTTAATGATAAAATTACACTTTACACTCATAAGTTTGAGAGAAATTTTAAAAATAGCTACTGTTAGTAGAAATGCAAAGAAGGATAAGGTTATTTTTACATGATGCTGATGGCCAAGTTAATTTTTACACCAACATTTTACTAGAAGCAACATTTTGAGAATTAATTGTTGTTCACTCTCTCAGTCATGTCTGACTCTCTGCCAACTCCATGAGCTGCAACATGACAGGCTTTCCTATCCTTCACCAACTCCCAGAGCTTGCTCAAACTCATGTCCATCAAGTGGGTGATGCCATCCAACCATCTCATATTCTGTCATCCCCTTCTCTTCCTGCCTTCAGTCTTTCCCAGCATCAAGGTCTTTTCTAATAAGTTGGCTCTTCCCATCAGGTGGCCAAATTATTGGAGCTTCAGCCTCAGCATCAGTCCTTCCAATGATAATTCAGGATTGATTTCCTTTAGGATTGACTAGTTTGATCTCCTTGCAGTCCAAGGAACTCTCAAGAGTCTTCTCCAACATCGTAGTTCAAAAGCACCAATTCTTCGGCACTCAGCTTTCTTTATGGTTCAACTCTCACATCCATACATGACTACTGGAAAAACAATAGCATTGACTATATGGACCTTTGTTGGCAAAGTAAGGTCTCTGCCTTTCAATATGCTGTCTAGGTTTGTCATAGCTTTCCTTTCAAGGTGTAGACGTCTTTTAATTCCATGGCTGCAATCACCATCTGCAGTGATTTTGGAGCCCAAGTAAATAAAGTCTCTCACTGTTTCCACTGTTTCCCCAACTGTTTGCACGAAGTGATGGGACCAGATGTCATAATCTTCGCTTTTTGATTGTTGAGTTTTAAGCCAGCTTTTTCAATCTCCTCTTTCACCTTCATCCAGAGGCTGTTTAGTTCCTCTTTGCTTTCTGTCATAAGGGTGGTGTCATCTGCATATCTGAGATTATTGATATTTCTCCCAGCAATCTTGATTCCAGATTGTGCTTCATCCACCCCTACATTTCGCATGATATACTCTGCATATAAGTTAAATAAACAGGGTGACAATATACAGCCCTGCCATACTCCTTTCCAATTTTGAATTGGTCTTTTGTTCCATGTCCGATTCTAACTGTTGCCTCTTGACCTGCATATAGGTTTTGCAGGAGGCAGGTAAGTCATCTGGTATTCCGATCTCTTTAAGAATTTTCTACAGTTTGTTGTGATCCACACAGTCAGATTTCAGCATAGTCAATGAAGCAGAAGCAGATGTTTTTCTGGAAAAGGGGAAGGGAAAGGAGGAAAGGAAAGATATATCTCTCTGAATTCAGAGTTTCAAAGAATAGCAAGGAGAGATAAGAAAGCCTTCCTAAGTGACCAATGCAAAAAATAGAGGAAAACAGTAGAACAGGAAAGACTAGAGATCTTTTCAAGAAACTAGAGATAACAAGGGAACATTTCATGCAAAGATGGGCACAATAAAGGACAGAAACAGTATAGACCTAACAGAAGTAGAAGATATTAAGAAAAGGTGGCAAGAATACATGAAATAACTATATAAAAAAATATTGACGACCCAGATGACCACGATGGTGTGATCACTCACCTAGAGCCAGACATCTTGGAGTGCGAAGTCAAGTGGACCCTCAGAAGCATCACTACAAAGCTATTTCAGCTGAGCTATTTCAAAAGATGATGCTGTTATGATGCTGCACTCAGTATGCCAGCAAATTTGGAAAGCTCAGCAGTAGCCACAGGACTGGAAAAGGTCAGTTTTCATTCCTATCTCAAAGAAGGGCAATGCCAAACAATATTCAAACTACCACAAATTGCATTCATTTCACATGTTAGCAAAGTAATGCTCAAAATTCTCCAAACTAGGCTTGAACAGTACATGAACCAAGAACTTCCAGATGTACAAACTGGATTTAGAAAAGGCAGAGGAATCAGAGATCTAATTGTCAACATCTGTTGGGTCATAGAAAAAGCAAGAAAATTCCAGAAAAACATCTACTTCTGCTTCATTGAGAGTGAATAATCTGGATAAAGCAGTAGAATAAACCATTGTGCACTCATGCTGTATAATACTACATAAACATTCAGGGATCTTTAAGATCTATACCAGTTCACCTAAACAAATGGGTACAGAGCAACTACAAAAATATTCATTCAATTATTTTAAAAAATGTAAAAATGACAACTATGTTGCCTAGTTGTCCTGGCTTGAAATTGTAAACATATAAATTTTCCCAAGTGTTCTAAGCCTTTGGTGATTTCTTAACTTCCTTGCTGTATGTAGGAATTTTCTTCTCACCTACATACAATGAAGGTGCCAACAGACAATGGGACACATGTCCTTAAAGATTTCCAACAAAAATCCGAATTGTGTTTATGGTTTTTATGGAGTCAATAGACTTAACTTCTTGCTATATCTTTTCTGATACACACACACACACACACACACACACACACATGAAATATCTTTAGCTTCTATGTCACAAAGTGAGTAACTCTTCTTCAGATGTGTATCAAGTAGGTTCCCTGATAACGGTTTGACATTATCCATATAATTATACACTTAGTATTTTTCAGTTTTCACATTTGTACTGAGAGTAATGTTTAGCTAATCACTGCAAGTTCAATTATAAGATTTGAGATTTAAATTCAAAAATCCTTCAAAATTCTGGGCAAAGATTTCTTACTCTTGCTTCACTCTTTGCTGCTCATGCAACTTTTAGCAAAAGCCTCAACTTGGCAGAGTGAAGGCTTGGAGACTAGGGTATGTGGGATATGAGGGCTGGGTAGGGGTGGGGAGAGATGAGTCTAGAAAGATTCACTCTATAGTTTATTAGTAGTTTTCTTTGAATGGTGACCTCACAGATTGATTTTAACCTTTTCTTTATAATTGTCTGTATTCGTGATTGCTATTATGATATAACAAAAAGAAGTGATATTTTCAATACTAACAGCAGCAACAGAGAGATGTGTCCCAAAGACCTAAGCATTTTAGGGTGAGGAGCTGGTTAAAGAAGTTGACTCTAAGTGGTCTGTTAATATGGAAAAACAATCTGGTCAACATGCCTAGCACTATTCTTCCTTCTCTTTCATTTCTGTGACATGCTGACAAGAGGAATCATATATCCACTTCGTTTTTGCTTACGTACATTTGCTCTTTGGTGCCTTGGATAGAAAAGAGCATTTTAGTAACGTTCGATTTTAAGTTTAATAAAGCATGAGGGATCCCAAATGAACATTATTCTTGGAGTTGGTTAATTCCTAACATAGTTATCGGTTTAATCATACATTCCTTTTTTTGCTTTGAGTAGAAGAGTGATGTTAATGATTTAAATGTGTGTTTGGTTAAGCTCATGGTTTGGAACCTGTCATATTGCTAACAACACAAATTTGGACGTGAATTCTGAGTCTCAGTTTTGAGTCAGAGTACAGAGATCATTTTCATTTCTGTTAGTGTGGCCAACTTTGTGATAGTATGCATGAGATTTTTAATTATCACACTCTTTTTCATAGTTTTATAGCACTGCAGTGTCTTTGTCTTAGCACCGTATTGAGAGCTTCATAATAGAGAGGAATAAAAACTCTCAGGCACATGGCTTTGGTAGTAATTAAATGGCAGCACATTTCAAAGCTATGGATATTTAATGTCACCAAAGTATCAGTTTCACATTTGGTTCAAGACTGTGTGTGGGAATTAAATGCAGAACAGGGTGTTATCACCGCTTAATCATGTAAATCGTATTCACATGTTAGGCCTCTGTTCTTAATTGAATTTTTGCTTCTTTATTTAGAAACAAAGATTTCTTGATAAGTTTAAATGGTTTTAAGCAGAAGCATATTCTTAAGAAATTAATTTTCATATATTCTTACTGGTACTCAGTTGTAAGTGAATGTCACGGTGTGTGGTGTGACAAGGCTGCATATTTTATCTTTATTCGGGAGGTATAGTATAAAGCTGATGAGCAAAGCTGATGCTGGAAAAATACTCATGGAAATTCCTATGGCAGTACTATACATTCATTTTGATTTTGTTGTCCTAAAATGGTTTATAGAATTTCCCTCACAGTCTAGTGGTTAAGACTCTGCACTTCCAATGCAAGGGGTACAGGTTCGATCCCTGAAGATCACACATGCCAACATGGTGTGGTCAAAAGAAAAAAAAGTAAGTTGCGAGGCAAATAAAAGACAACTTTAAAAGAAAGCAATGAGATTTTATTTTTAAAAAAGAACTTATTAAAAATGGTTTATAAACACCCAAATTAATGCAAGGTGGACATTTAAAATTCTTTTGTAGCCAGGCTAATCATTACTGTATCATTTCTCAGTCATTAACTCCAAATGTATCTCCTATGACTTAGTAATAGAAAACACTGAAATGCTTGGGTCTTTTAGGTGGCAAGGTTTTTAGTTCAGTTGCATCTAAAAGACATTTCTGTTTGGTGCACTGGGAAGACCCAGAGGAATCGGGTGGAGAGGGAGGTGGGAGAGGGGATCGGGATGGGGAATACATGTAACTCCATGGCTGATTCATGTCAATGTATGACAAAACCCACTACAATATTGTAAAGTAATTAGCCTCCAACTAATAAAAATAAATTAAAAAAAGACATTTCTGAGAATTTACTAAAATTATCTCCTATAGAAGTTACTTTAATGCAAGTGATGAAAATCTTTCTGTTCCTGAACTTATTTTGCTTCTTGATCATTCACATCAGTGAATTGTGAAGACTTGATCAATTGGACTTCTGAAATTCTTTTAGAAAACAAGATAAAAACAAACAGATAAAAACAAAAAGATAATTCTTTTATTATCTTACACCAAAGATGCTGCAGAATATATTACAGGCTGAATATTTTACAAGAGACTAGGATTTTGAGGGATTTCTGAATTCAATTTCCAAATCTTTTAACTGACCATGCAGTTATTAGATAAACATTACTTATTCTCAGTGCAAATGTGAAATCTGAAAAATACTAAGAATAGAATTAAATGGATAACATCAAACCCATTTTTAGATAAATCTATTTGATAGGTGTCTAAAGAAATCAGAACCAATTTAGGCCCTACTTCTTTTAATATATTCATTTGGGTGAATCCATGTATTATCCAAGGTTTCAGATTCAAAAGCCATCCTCATCCAGGGCACTTTTGAGCTATGTTAATTTCTATCTTACAGATTTGCCTTTTCTGCTAGACTGAGGGATTTTTATAAGCAGTAACTTTCTCAATCATATTTGTACTGTAAGCACTTATTTTATAGTACTTTATGATAATAAGCGTTCAATTACTACTCCTTGGCTTTAACTCAAAATTGCTTGACCACTCTTTAGTGACTTTAAGCTCCTAGGCACAGGAAGTTTTAAAGATCCTTTGGAGCTTCAGGAACTTTCCAAGAAACAACCACAGGAGCAATAACAACCAAACCAAGTGAAACTATACCATCTGTATTCTATTACCCTCCATCCTCAGAAAAGTGGCTGCCTTATATGTCCAGGATAAAAAGGAGGATCTTGGTTGGGTCTTTAGAGAATTATAACTCTACTTCCAGATAACCTGAAGGCAATGTTGGTAGAGAGAGCAGTTGAATTTTTTACGTCATATTAAGTTTAAGGGAACATAGAGATACTCAGGAAGAAGTGGCAAGTTCAACTACAAGTTTGGGGCACAGGAGAGAGGACAGGACTGGACATTCAGATCTAGTCACTATATGAACCTTAAACATGCTTAATTTGTACTCTTAAAAATATGTATGTGTTTTGATAGATGGAACTTGTCTAAAATATATAATTAAATTGCTATATTTATCTGCTTCCTTTCAGGATAGAAATGGTGATAATACAAATAATTTCCTGAGGAATAAACTTTTTATTTAAGAAACAAATACCTTAATCTAGTCTTTTGAGTTAATCTAGTCATTTCTCATAAATCCTTGTTACTTGTTATGCTAAATATAAGGTGTTACCTAGATGAAACCTCATACAAAGGTTAAATACCACAAAATACAAGTATATAATTCTCCACCAGAGACAGAAAACAGTGTTAGACCAGATCCGTCTGTCCTTTAGTTTTAGAGAGGCAGAAGTTATCACCTATGTGTAGAACACAAAGGAGGTAGGAAAGACACCTCCTGCAACGACCAACAGAATCATGGCCAATATGGTCAAAAAAGCAGTAGATCTTTTCCCAGGCCTTGGTTTTCCTAGTACTTGAATTTAAAGGCCTGTCACCTGTACCGTCCTCTTAAGTCCTGGAGGTATCATTTCAGGCACCTTCACATCCAAATGTATGGGAGTGAGGTCAAAATGTGGAAGCTCTTCCTTTCAATAGTCAGAGTGGTACAGTTAGTACTTTAAAATACGCTGATGCAGTAGACAATTTATGTGCAAATATACACAATACACATTTATTCAGAAAATTGTTTTCTGTAACTGGGTTAGTAGTTCAGTAACTCAGTAAAATGGGTACTATCAGATTCTTTGTATTTATTTCAAGGGTTTAAAATACAAAATGTCACCTGTCTCCAAGTTTTCCTTGGGGGAAATGATAACTCTTTTGATCAGTCCTGGGTGTTCATTGGAAGGACTGATGCTGAAGCTGAAAATCCAATACATTGGCCACCTCATGAGAAGAGTTGACTCATTGGAAAAGTCCCTGATGCTGGGAGGGATTGGGGGCAGGAGGAGAAGGGGATGACAGAGGATGAGATGGCTGGATGGCATCATTGACTCAATGGACATGAGTTTGAGTAAGCTCTGGGAGTTGGTGATGGACAGGGAGGCCTGGCGTGCTGCGATTCATGGGGTCGCAAAGAGTCGGACACGACTGAGCGACTGAACTGAACTGAACTGAACTGAACTGAAGATGGGAAAACTCATTACCTTTATTATAGACATTGGGGCTCATCCTGAGCAAAAGAAATGGAATTATGATAAGGGCCCTCTCTGAAGTACATAATGACTCATTTATTAAGTTATTTAAATTGCTTTAAACACAAGTCACAGTGTAAACTGATCACTTAATGATTAAGCACATTTTAAATGTTTTATTTGTCTATGGCTCTTTCATTCTAGAAATAAGTTGAGACAGTAGATTTGCCACATGTAAACTATATATGAGAACATGTTGATCTATCTCTTTAAAGTATATAAAACACCCAGCAGAGAGTCTCAGATATAATGTGCTAAAAATGATATCTCTTATGATGATGATAAAAACAATTACATTCAATAAGAATGCATTATATTCTAGCTTCATGAGAAGCTATATTTTACTGCGTCTTTAAAGACGTGAATGGATATTAGAGTAGAAAGTATCTCCTCTTGTAGCAGTTGTGTAATTGTACACTCTTACAGGAGGAGGCAAGAACTGTAACAACAAGAGGCTGTGGTGCTGGAAGGGATTCTATCATACTTGGATCAGAAATGAAGATTAATAAAATCAATGTGAAAATTTTAATCATAAGGAAATTTCTTACTTTAGTCTATTATGAAGGGAAAACAAAAACAAAACTTTATATACACAAATTCTTGTGACATTTGCAGAAGAAGAGGGCATAGGCCCCTGGCCACAAAACCAGAAATAGACTGTGTGTTAGGTCTGCTGGAACTGAGCAAATATTCCTTTTCCCTTGCTCTCAAAGCAAGAAAAGTTCTCTGTCAGGAAACCAAGACTTTATTACAGGCCAGGTGGACCTGGTCCTTATAAGCAAAACATTATAGAATCTTGAAATCAGAGAGATCTTAAGTGTAAACAGATCGCTGACCTACCTAGGAGATTGATAGCATATAAAACAATACTGAGATTAAATAACTTCAAAATGGACATATTACAAAGAACACTGAACTCTCTCAAAGGTTCCATGTAATTATTTACAGCAAAAGGACATGGCAAATTCTTTAAAATCAACAACCTATTTCAACTTTTCGGGGTGGATAGACGGAGCCCTCATCACCCAGAATCTCGCAAGCCCATATGAGGGAACTGATGGACAATTCTGACCTCTCACTTCCAAACGATGAACATGAATGAATGCTAGAGGGGACACGTGATCTGTTGAGTATCACACAGTTAATTACTGGCAGATCTAGTGTAAATCTCAAATACACCAGAATGTCCCTCAAGTCTCTCAGTTCTGTGTATTAATGCCATTGCCTTTGGGTCAAAAGAATTCTTGGGTTCTGGTTGACTTTTACTTTTTTAAATGATGTAAATTGTGCTTTTTAAAGTTAAGTTGATAATAAATGAAGTTCTCCTGAAAAGTAAGAAATGAAGTCATGAGAAGTGACTTTCTCCCAGCTCTTCACAGCCTGCAGACTCTCACAGGCAAATGAGTCACGCCAGAGTGTAGATTTCTGAGCCCACTCTCATTTGCCAGCTTTCTGCAACCCCTCCCTCCTTCCTGGTAATAGATCTTAGGAAACATACACACTGCGTCTTTATAACTTCTTTATAATCATAAATATCTACCGTGCACATACTGGACATAGCATAATGGGCCTGATTTCCAAATCGTTAGAAAAAATAAAGAATTAAATTATTGAACTGCTACTGTACACGAGACTGGGAGCTGACTGTGCTCAGACCATGAACTCCTTATTGCCAAATTCAGACTTAAATTTAAGAAAGTGGGGAAAACCACTAGACCATTCAGGTATGACCTAAATCAAATCCCTTATGATTATACAGTGCAAGTGAGAAATAGATTTAAGGGACTAGATCTAATAGACAGAGTGCCCGATGAACTATGGATGGAGGTTCGTGCATTGTACAAACCTTGTACAGGAGACAGGGATCAAGAACATCCCCATGGAAAAGAAATACAAAAAAGCAAAATGACTGTCTGAGGAGCCCTTACAAATAGCTGGGAAAAGAAGAGAAGTGAAAAGCAAAGGAAAAAAGAAAAGATATTCCCATTTGAATGCAGAGTTCCAAAGAATAATAAGGAGAGATAAGAAAGCCTTCCTCAGCGATCAATGCAAAGAAATAGAGGAAGACAACAGAATGGGAAAGACTAGAGATCTCTTCAAGAAAATTAGAGATATCAAGGGAACATTTCAGGCAAAAATGGGTTCAATAAAGGACAGAAATGGTATGGACCTAACAGAAACAGAAGATATTAAGAAGAGGTGGCAAGAATACACAGAAGAACTGTACAAAAAAGATCTTCATGACCCAGATAATCACAATGGTGTGATCACTCACCTAGAGCCAGACATCCTGGAATGTGAAGTCAAGTGGGCCTTAGAAAGCATCACTACGACGAAAGCTAGTGGAGGTGATGGAATTCCAGTTGAGCTATTTCAAATCCTGAAAGATGATGCTGTGAAAGTGCTGCACTCAATATGCCAGCAAATTTGGAAAACTCAGCAGTGGCCACAGGTTTGGAAAAGGTCAGTTTTCATTCCAATCCCAAAGGAAGGCAATGCCAAAGAATGCTCAAAATACCACACAACTGCACTCATCACACATGCTAGCAAAGTAATGCTCAAAATTCTCCAAGTCAGGCTTCAGCAATACGTGAACCGTTAACTTCCAGATGTTCAAGCTGGTTTTAGAAAAGGCAGAAGAACCAGAGATCAAATTGCCAATATCCACGAATGGATAAGGAAGCTATAGTATCTATGGTATCTATGGCTGCTATCCAAAAGTCTACAAACAATAAATGCTGGAGAGGGTGTGGAGAAAAGGGAACCTTCTTACACTGTTGGTGGGAATGTAAACTAGTGCAGCCACTATGGAGAACAGTGTGGAGATTCCTTAAAAAACTGGAAATAGAACTGCCATATGACCCAGAAATCCCATTGCTGGGCATACACACCGAGGAAACCAGATCTGAAAGAGACATGTGCACCCCAATGTTCATCAGAGCACTGTTTATAATAGCCAGGACATGGAAGCAACCTAGATGTCCATCAACAGACTAATGGATAAGGAAGCTGTGGTACATATACACCACGGAATATTACTCAGCCATTAAAAAGAATACATTTGAATCAGTTCTAATGAGATGGTTGAAACTGGAGCCCATTATACAGAGTGAAGTAGGCCAGAAAGATAATGATCAATACAGTATACTAACGCATACAAATGAAATTTAGAAAGATGGTAACGATAACCCAATATGCAAAACAGAAAAAGAGACACAGATGTATAGAACAGACTTTGGGACTCGTGGGAGAAGGCGAGGGTGGGATGTTCTGAGAGAATAGCATTGAAACAAGTATACTATCTAGGGTGAAACAGATCACCAGCCCAGGTTGGATGCATGAGACAAGTGCTCGGGGCTGGTGCACTGGGAAGACCCAGAGGGATGGGATGGAGAGGGAGGCGGGAGGGGGGATCGGGATGGGGAACACATATAAATCCATGGTTGATTCATGTCAATGTATGGCAAAAACCACTACAATATTGTAAAGTAATTAGCCTCCAATTAATAAAAGTAAAGGGAAAAAAGTTGCAAACATCCTCTGGATCATCAAAAAAGCAAGAGAGCTCCAGAAAAACATATATGTCTGCTTTATTGACTATGCCAAAGCCTTTGACTGTGTGGATCACAACAAACTGTTGAAAATTCTGAAAGAGATGGGAATACCAGACCACCTGACCTGCCTCTTGAGAAACCTATACAGGTCAGGAAGCAACGGTTTGAACTGGACGTGGAACAGACTGGTTCCAAATAGGAAAAGGAGTATGTCAAGGCTGTATATTGTCACCCTGCTTATTTAACTTATATGCAGAGTATATCATGAGAAATGCTGGGATGTTTGGAGTACAAGCTGAAATCAAGATTGCTGGGAGAAATATCAATAACCTCAGATATGCAGATGACACCACCCTTATGGCAGAAAGTGAAGAGGAACTAAAAAGCCTCTTGATGAAAGTGAAAGAGGAGAGTGAAAAAGTTGGCTTAAAGCTTAACATTCAGAAAACTAAGATCATGGCATCTGGTCCCATCACTTCATGGGAAATAGATGGGGAAACAGTGGAAACAGTGTCAGACTTTATTTTTTTGGGCTCCAAAATCACTGCAGATGGTGACTGCAGCCATGAAATTAAAAGACACTTGCTCCTTGGAAGGAAAGTTATGACCAACCTAGATAGCATATTAAAAAGCAGAGACATTACTTTGCTAACAAAGGTCCGTCTAGTCAAGGCTATGGTTTTTCCAGTAGTCATGTATGGATGTGAAAGTTAGACTGTGAAGAAAGCTGAGCGCCAAAGAATTGGTGCTCGTGAACTGTGGTGTCGGAGAAGACTCTTGAGAGTCCCTTGGACTGCAAGGGGATCCAACCAGTCCATCCTAAAGGAGATCAGTCCTGGGTGTTCATTGGAAGGACTGATGCTGAAGCTGAAACTCCCATACTTTGGCTACCTCATGAGAAGAGCTGACTCATTTGGAAAAGACCCTGATGCTGGGAGGGACTGGGGGCAGGAGGAGAAGGGGACGACAGAGGATGAGATGGCTGGATGGCATCACTGACTCGATGGGCATGAGTTTGAGTAAGCTCCGGGAGTTGGTGATGGACAGGGAGGCCTGGCGTGCTGCGATTCATGGGGTCACAAAGAGTCAGACACAACTGAGCGACTGAACTGAACTGAAGAAAACTCAAAGACAAATTCTGACAGGCATTTCACCCTCTTGCCTCTACTGTTTTTAATGGCAGACCAAGACACTCTACACATCACCCTCAGAAACACTATTCACCCATTATTCTAGGACTGACTTCTCTATGACTAGGGCTTTTTCTCAAATACATCAGTACACTGATTTCATTTATTATTTCATTTAGTATGAGCATGGATCTGAAAAGAAGACTAATAAAAGATTATTTTATGTTTCCTTATAAATGCTATTTTTAAACGTTTAGTAATAATTTCATAATAGGGTATATCTGCATCTACAAAGACTGAGCTGGTTTATCAAGTCAATAAATATGCTCTTCTAACAATGTTTACTTTTGCCTTTAGCTGTCTACCTGTTTCCACTTTAATATATTAAAGTAGTGTGGATTGATGAATAATATGAAATCATGTCAAAGAAATTGTGCCAATTCTAGCAATGTTCTCTGAGGAGCATATGGTGATACAGGGTGGGTAATGAAGAACTGGTATGGACTAATTATAACAACAAGGGACATACATATGTTTTAATATCTCAATGATTATGAACTTTTGCCATCTGTTTCTCACATTTATCACATGGGAAAATCAGGTTAGTTTTAATTATAGATATGTAACAAAGAGAGTTGGCTAGGAAAATGGAAAAGTCAGAAAATAAGGGGGAATATTTTTTTCTCTCCAAAATGAGAAAGGTAAGAAAATATATGATGTTAAATTGAGCATGTGTAAATATTTTCACATATTAATGCAACATATTTCCAATAATGTCTTTGACTTATGAGAGCTAAAAATATTTGGGGGGGATATGAATTAGTTAGACTTTTTAAATTAAAACTTGTGCCACCATGTTTAATATCAATCTTAACCATTTGTGTTTTAATATTAATATCTTCAATTTAAATATGTATGTCACACCACTGAAAATGTACTTAGTATGAAATCAAGCTGTTCTTAGAGAGGAAGAAGACAAGTTTTACCCTCAAACTTCTGTCCATGGTAACAAGCAAGTACAAATTTATGGGAAAGATTTACACTAAAGACAATAATTCTAGAGTAAAACCGAGGAACTTAGGACCTTCTTGATGTGTCCACTCTCCAGTTACACTAGAAATACTTTCAAAAACTTCCTAAAGAGAAAAAAAACCAAAGAATTTTGCAATATATCAATTACTATACCTATACATAGCATCCCATTTGTCAGTCAGATTCCCCATGAGATATTTGCCCCTGTATTAGAAAATTTACTAAGCCATTTTATACTCTACTTAGCATTTTAATAGAACATTTAGTACCTGATAGACTAAATTCAGTTCAGTTCAGTTCAGTTCAGTTCAGTCGATCAGTCGTGTCCGACTCTTTGCGACCCCATGAATCGCAGCACGCCAGGCCTCCCTGTCCATCACCAGTTCCCGGAGTTTACTCAGTCTCATGTCCATCGTGTCAGTGATGCCATCCAGCCATCTCATCCTCTGTCATCCCCTTCTCCTCCTGCCCCCAGTCCCTCCCAGCATCAGGGTCTTTTCCAACGAGTCAACTCTTCACATGAGGTGGCCAAAGTATGGGAGTTTCAGCTTCAGCATCAGTCCTTCCAATGAACACCCAGGACTGATCTCCTTTAGGATGGACTGGTTGGATCTCCTTGCAGTCCAAGGGACTCTCAAGAGTCTTATTCAACGCCACACTTCAAAGCATCAATTTTTCGGTGCTCAGCTTTCTTCAGTCCAACTCTCACATCCATACATGACTACTGGAAAAACCATAGCCTTGACTAGATGGACCTTTGTTGGCAAAGTAATGTCTCTGCTTTTTAATACGCTATCTAGGTTGGTCATAACTTTCCTTCCAAGGAGCAAGTGTCTTTTAATTTCACGGCTGCAATCACTATCTGCAGTGATTTTGGAGCCCCCAAAAATAAAGTCTGACACTGTTTCCACTGTCTCCCCATCTATTTCCCATGAAGTGATGGGACCAGATGCCATAATCTTAGTTTTCCGAATGTTGAGGTTTAAGCCAACTTTTTCACTCTCCTCTTTCACTTTCATCAAGAGGCTTTTTAGTTTCTCTTCACTTTCTGCCATAAGGGTGGTGTCATCTGCATATCTGAGGTTATTGATATTTCTCCCGGCAATCTTGATTCCAGCTTCTGTTTCATCCAGCCCAGCGTTTCTCATGATGCAGAGTAGACTAAATTACTCTATGTTTTTATATAAATAAAATATTATGCTAATGCATTGTCAGTGTCCCTTACAATTTATGAAGAAGTATTTTTAACAGTGTCTATCTAAAAAACATATAATATTAATTAAATATGTTTCTCTAAAATACCTTTTAAAAATTCAATAATTCCACAAAAGATTTTAGTGGCCATTATGTCCCTATACTCAAAGAGTTTGCAAACCAGTTGTGAGGACAGACATAAAAAAAATTTACATATTATGCTAAATAATATGTTATAGGTACTGTAATGAAAACATTGTAGTTTCAATAAAGCAGAAAGGTTAATGCTAATAATTACAGAAATTAATTTTCAGTTCCAATATGCCTTAAGCATGACTTTTATGTGTAGGATACAAAGTCATGAGTTTTTATTTAACATGTGCTGAATTATTTAATACGTATTTAATGGGCTTCCCAGGTGGCTCAGTGGGTAAAGAATCCACCTGCCAATGCAGGAGACACGAGATGCAGATTCGATCCTTGGGTCAGGAAGATCCCTAGAAGAGGACGTGGCAACCCGCTCCAGTATTCTTGCCTGGAGAATCCCCACAGACAGAGGAGCCTGGTAGGGTTCAGTCCATGGGGTCACAAAGAGTCAGACACAATTGAGTGACTTAGCATGCACACACAACTATTTAATAATTCTTGATAAATTTACACAAATTCTATAAAAATAAAGTCTTACTATTGCCATTTTCAAAATCAATAAATAGATTCTTGTTGTTAGGATATCTTTTCTTCCTCTCTAGGGACACAAAATAGGTAAGATGGCTCAGAACTTATAGAGTCAATGAAAGGATCTCAACTGTCTTTACATGATTCAATCCAATCTTTACTCTCTGGCCAATACTCCATTAGGAAAAAAAAATTATGAAAATCATAGTTTATTGTACTCAATATGTACTGCTTCTTATCTACGTAGCAGAGAGGATTTATATACCAGAAAATCTTGGTGAAAATTACATTTAACCTCGTAACAGCAGTCAGTTGAATTAGACCCTCAAAAAGTAGAGTCACAGCTTGGTAAAAGAAGAAATACTCAGAGAAGATTTGTAAATGTTTCTAATTTATCTTATAAAGGACTACACAGCTGAGAAAAGATTCAAACATAGCTCAACTGTGATTCACACCAACCTTATAAATTATATAGGGACAGAACCAGGCAAGAAGACCAGCGGGTACACTCTGTTTGAATACCTGTTCCCAGGGCTGACAGAGCTTTTCTACTGGAAAGCAGACCATCAGAAGAAGAAGACAAATGGCTGGCTGACAGATCACAGAATCAGGGACAACTCGGAAAGAACTACAAGAAAGGTGTCTGATCTCCTGCTTCTGTGTTGATTTAGAGGAAATAAAAATCTCCCAGTGTTCTAGCTTTCTAAGGTAAGCGCTAAGTTATGCTGTGTGTGTGTGTGTGTGTGTGTGTGTGTGTATTTCAAGCTTATAGAAAAGACTAGCTGTGCAAGTCACTCCCTTTTTCATCTGTGAGATTCTTAGGAGATATAAACAAGATTCATTAAGTTTTTTCAGGCATAAAATAAGAAGCATATGATAAGACATTTTTGCAAGTGCTATAAATGAAAAATAAAAGGAATCATATGAGATTGAAATGGGGGCATTAATGTCTTAATTTGAAAAATTGTAGACTTTATCTAAGTAAATGATATTAAAATAAATATCTCAAGAATGAGAAGTTATTCAGGTGAAGAGTGAGGGCAAGACTACAGCCGGTCAAGTTCAACTAAATGAATCATGGGAGGCCCAAGTGACTGAAGCATGGAGGGTAAGAAATAGGATAAAAAATGAGTCATGGAAATGGAGCAGGGGACAGTGTATACAATGTCTGATGGCTACAGTAAGGATTTTGAACTTATTTTACACTAAGTTCAATAGGATTGTGTTGAAGAGCTTTATAAGAGGAATGATATGATAAGATCTTCTTTTAGAGAGCATACTCTGACTGCTGAGGGGAGAATGAATTGTGGTGAACAAGAGGAAACAGCATAGTTAGGACATGAGAAATTCCCTTCCTTCTCACTAAAGAACTTTGATTTTATCTAGGGTGAAAATTTCTCCAGTCTTCCTTGCACTAAGAGCCAACCATAATACACAGTCCTAGCAAAAGAGATAGGAGCACAAGTTGTTCAGTGAAACATTTGGCAAAACTTTATAATATGGAAGGTTAGACTTAACAAGCACATATTTAAAAACAAAGGACTAATTTTGTTCTTTGGTCTCCCCCTTTTTCCTAATGCAATGTAGACATAATTCCTGAAGCTCATGTCTGTGAGCTAGGTTAAATAACATGAAAAATCTCAAAGGATGCCAAATAGCTGGAAGCAGCCTGGGTTCCTGATGACACCAAGGAGCCATGGTACAAGCATTGGGCTGCCTACCACTGGGTCCTTTATTTTATGAGAAAAATAATCCCCTAATGAGTTTAAGCCATTACTCAGTAGCGATACATATTACAAGAAGCAAACAAAATCCAAATGGATACAGAATTTGGTAACAGGAGTTGAGTTCAGTTCAGTCGCTCAGTGGTGTCCAACTCTTTGCAACCCCATGGGCTGCAGCACGTCAGGCATCCCTGTCCATCACCAACTCTCGGAGTTTACTCAAACTCATGTCCCTTGAGTCGGTGATGCCATCCAACCATCTCATCCTCTGTCATCCCCTTCTCCTCCCACCTTCAGTCTTTCCCAGCATCAGGGTCTTTTCAAATGAGTCAGTTCTTCACATCAGCTGGCCAAAGTATTGATGTTTCAGCTTCAGCATCAGTGCTTCCAATGAAAATTCAGGACTGATTGCCCTTAGGATGGACTGGTTGGATCTCGTTGCAGTTCAAGGGACCCTCAAGCGTCTTCTCCAACACCACAGTTCAAAAGCATCAATTCTTTAGTGCTCAGCTTTCATAATAGTCCAATTCTCACATTCATACATGACCCCTGGAAAAACCATAGTTTTGACTAGATGGACCAATGTTGTCAAAGTAATGTCTCTCCTTTTTAATGTGCTATCTAGGTTGGTCATAACTTTTCTTCCAAGGAGCAAGTGTCTTTTAATTTCATGGCCGCAGTCACCATCTGCAGGGATTTTGGAGCCCAAGAAAATAAAATCTGTCACTGTTTCCATTGTTTCCCCGTCTATTTGCCATGAAGTGATGAGACCAGATGCCATGATCTTTTTTTCTGAATACTGAGTTTTAAACCAACTTTTACTTTCCTCTTTCACTTTCATCAAGAGGCTCTTTAGTTCTTTTTCACTTTCTGCCATAAGGGTGGTGTCATCTGCATATCTGAGGTTACTGACATTTCTCCCAGCAATCTTGATGCCAGCTTGTGCTTCATCCAGTTCAGCGTTTCTCATGATGTACTCTGCATATAAGTTTAACAAGCAAGGTGACAATATACAGCTTTGACATACTTCTTTCCCAATTTGAAACCAGTCTGTTGTTCCATGTCCAGTTCTAACTGTTGCTTCCTGACCTGCATACAGATTTCTCATGAGGCAGGTCAGATGGTCTGGTATTCCCATCTCTTTAAGAATTTTCCACAGTTTGTTGTGATCCACACAGTCAAAGGCTTTGGCATAGTCAATAAAGCAGAAGTAGATGTTTTTCTGGAACTTTCTTGCTTTTTCGATGATCCAGCGGATGCTGGCAATTTGATCTTTGCTTCCTCTTGCCTTTTCTAAATCCATCTTGAACATCTGGAAGTTCACAGTTTACATACTGTTGAAGTCTGTCTTGGAGAATTTTGAGCATTACTTTGTTGGCGTGTGAAATGAGTGCAATTGTGCAGTAAATTGAGCATTCTTTGGCATTGCCTTTCTTTGGGATAGGAATGAAAACAGACTTTTTCCAGCCCCAGGGCCACTGCTGAGTTTTCCAAATTTGCTGGCATATTGAGTGCAACACTTTCATGGCACCATCTTTTAGGATTTGAAATAGATCAACTGGAATTTCACTACCTTCACTAGCTTTGTTTGCAGTGATGCTTCCTAAGGCCAACTTGACTTCTCATTCCAGGATGTCTGGCCTAGGTGAGTGATCACATCATCGTGATTATCTGAATCATGAAGATCTTTTTTGTACAGTTCTTCTGTGTATTCTTGCCACCTCTTCTTAATATCTTCTGTTTCTGTTAGGTCCACACCATTTCTATCCTTTATTGAGCCCATCTTCGTATGAAATATTCCCTTGGTATCTCTAATTTTCTTGAAGAGATCTCTAGTCTTTCCCATTCTAGTATTGTCCTCTGTTTCTTTGCATTGATCACTGAGGAAGGCTTTCTTATCTCTCCTTATTATTCTTTGGAACTCTGCATTCAAATGGGTATATCTTTCCTTTTCTCTTTTGCCTTTCACTTCTCCTCTTTTCAGTTATTTGTAAGGCCTCCTGAGATAACCATTTTGCCTTTTTTGCATTTCTTTTTCTTGGGGATGGTCTTGATCACTGCCTCCTGTACAGTGTCACAAATCTCCATCCATAGTTCTTCAGGCACTCTGTCTATCAGACCTAATCCCTTGAATCTATTTCTCACTTCCACTGTATAATCGTAAGGGATTTGATTTAGGTCATACCTGAATGGTCTAGTGGTTTTCCCCATTTTCTTCAAATTAAGTCTGAATTTGACAATAAGGAGTTCATGATCTGAGCACAGTCAGCTCTCAGTCTTGTTTTTGCTGACTGTAGAGAGCTTCTCCATCTTTGTCTGCGAAGCATATAATCAATCTGATTTCAGTATTGACCATCAGGTGATATCCACGTGTAGAGTCTTCTCTTGTCTTGTTGGAAGAGGGTGTTTGTTATGACCGGTACATTCTCTTTGCAAAACTCTATTAGCCTTTGCCCTGCTTCATTCTGTACTCTAAGGCCAAATTTCCCTGTTAGTCTACGTATCTCTTGACGTCCTACTTTTGCATTCCAGTCCCCTATAATGAAAAAGACATCTTTTTTGGAGTGTTAGTTCTAGAAACTCTTGTAGGTCTTCATAGAACCGTTCAACTTCAGCTTCTTCATCCCTAATGGTCGGGGCATAAACTTGGATTACTGTGATATTGAATGGTTTGCCTTGGAAACAAACAGAGATCATTCTGTTATTTTTGAGTTTGCATCCAAGTACTGCATTTCAGCCTCTTTTTTTTACTATGATGGCTACTCCAGTTTTTCTAATGGATTCTTGCCCGCAGTAGTAGATATAATGGTCATCTGAGTTAAATTCACCCATTCCAGTCCATTTTAGTATGCTGACTCCTATAGTCGATGTTTACTCTTGCCATCTCCTGTTTGACCACTTTCTATTTGCCTTGATTCATGGACCTAACATTCCAGGTTCCTATGCAATATTGCTCTTTATATCATTGGACTTAATGTCATCCACAACTGGGTATTGTTTTTGCTTTGGCTCTGTCCCTTCATTCTTTCTGGAGTTATTTCTCCACTGATCTCCAGTAGCATATTGGGCACCTACCAACCTCGGAAGTTCATCTTTCAATGTCCTATCTTTTTTCCTTTTCATACTGTTCATTGGGTTCTCAAGGCAAGAATACTGAAGTGGTTTGCCATTCCCTTCTCCAGTGGACCACATTTTATCAGAACTCTCCACCATGACCCATCCATCTTGGGTGGCCCTACAAGGGCATGGCTCATAGTTTCATTAAATTAAACAAGTCTGTGGTCCATGTGATCAGACTGGTTAGTTTTCTGTAATTGTGGTTTTAAGTCTTTCTGCCCTCTGATGGAGAAGGATAAGAGGTTTATGGAAGCTTCCTGATGGGAGAGACTGACTGAGGGGGAAACTGGGTCTTGTTCTGATGGGCGGGGCCATGTTCAGTAATTCTTTAATCCAATTTTCTGTTGATGGGTTCCCTCCCTTTTATTTAACTGGGGCCAAACTATGGTGGAGGTAATGAAAACAATGGCGACCTCCTTCAAAAGGTCCCATGCATGCATTGCTACACTCAGTGCCCCCAACCCTGCAGCAGGCCACCACCAACCCACACCTCTGCTGGAGACTCCTGGACACTCATGGGCAAGTCTGGGTCACTGCTCCTTTCTCTGGGTCCTGGTGCCCACAGGTTTCTATTTGTGCCCTCCAAGAGTCTGTTTCCCCAGTCCTGTGTAAGTTCTGGCAGCTGTGTAGTGCGGTTAATGGCGAGTTCCTCCAAGAGGGCTTAGGCCATATCCAGGTCTACTGCACCCAGAGCCCCTGCCCCTGTAACAGTCCGCTGCTGACCTGTATCTCTGCAGAAGACCCTCAAACACAGTTCTGCCTCAGTCTCTGTGGGGTCTCTGGGTCCTGGTGTATACAAGGTTTGTTTGAGTTCTCTGAGCGTCTCTGGCGTGTATGGGGTTTGATTCTAAATGCAATTTTGCCCCTCCTATCATCTTGCTGAGGCTTCTCCTTTGCTCTTGGAAATGGGATATCTCCTCAAAATCTCTCCAGCGCTGCATAGCCGCTGCTCCAGCGCCTACCGTCTTGCTGGGGCTTCTAACAAGAGTCAGATGCTGAAAATAACAGAACCAAAAATGTGAGATTGGCTTAGTGTATGTATCCAGTCAAAAATGTCTAGAGTCTTTTTTTTTTTTTTGCCTTAATGAGACCCTGACTGATGTAATAATTGGGTCTAAGAGCTATCCCAGGAAACCAAACCTTGATGATTGAAATTTGGGGCCTTTTGTCTAATTGGATTTCAAAGCATTCAATTACAAATGGAGGCTTCTCAGGTGGCTTAGCAGTAAAATCTGCCTGCCAAGCAGGAGACCCAGGTTCAATCTCTGGGTAGGAAAGATGCCCTGGAGAAGGAAATGGCAACCCACTGCAGTATTCTTGCCTGGAAAAATTCATGAACAGAGGAGCATGGCAGGCTACAGTTCATGGGGTGGCAAGGAGTCAGACATTACTTTGTGACTAAATAGCAGTGGCAGCAACATTACAAATGGAAAATATGATAATGACATCGTACGGCGTTTTGTGGCAAAAAATTATCTGTGACTATCAGAGATGAAGTGCCTATTGCTAGCAGGGCTTTGGTTAATAGGATGGTTGCGACAACGGTGAAAATGAATTCCTCAAACATTCAAGTGACATGGTTGCTTTTGTCTTCACTAGAGAGTTCTCAGGAAGAACATGATAAACTCAAGGTTTTACCTTCTCAGTTTAAGTCAGAGAACCAGAGAGTTTCTATGATGGATTAAGAAAGTGGTTTGCAAGTTTTTCTGTAAAGGTCCCCATGGCAAATATTTTAGACTTCAAGGACTGTGTGGTGGACTGTCATAGCTACTCAACCCTGCTATTATGACATGGAAGCATGAGTGTGATGGTTAAGCTTTATTTACAAAAACAGGTGGCAGAGAGATGATATATTGTATCATAATAAAAAGTTTAAAATAAGATGTGAGTTTGAACTCTTGCTTTATGGACTCAGCATGTTTCCCTCATCAGAGTGTTCTGCAGCCTTGTTAACATGAGGCAATGTGAAATTCAATCATCACGCTTGCTCTAGAATTTTCTAAAGGACTCTACGACAAAGGAAAGTGCCCAGGGTGTCGAAAGTGTCCTTATGAGAGGAAATTTATACCCATGCTGGTCACAGCAGAGGGATTTCTGAGGGAGTTTTGGCCTCTGGGGATTAGAGATCAGAGAACACTTTTTTTAGGAACTGACATTTTAAGTGAACTCCAAGAGATGAGTAGAAATTGATTGCATGCTCAGTCTCTCTGTCCTGTCTGACTCTTTGAGACCCCGTGGATTGTATCCTGCCAGGCTCCTCTGTCCATGGGATTTTCCAGGCAAGAATATTGGAGTGGGTTGCCATTTCCTTCTCCTGGGCATCTTCCTGACCCAAGGATGGAACCTGGGTCTCCTGCATTAGCAGGCAGATTTCTTTTTTTTTTTTAACCACCGAACCACCTGGAATAGAAATTACTTGGGGTGAAAAATAGCATGTGTGAAGGCCATGAAGGATGAAAGAGCCTGAAGTGCTGAATGAACTGAAGGTTATTTGGGGAGATGAACTGTTTATTTGATTCATGGTGCACTTCGGGCACTTTGGTCAGGATACCAAGAACTTGCGTAGCACCTAATATTAATCATATTTGTATTCCCACGTGGCGCTAATGGTAAAGAACCCGCCTGCCAGTCAAGGAGACACAAGAGACTGAGTTTCCATCCCTGGGTCAGGAAGATCCCCTGGAGAAGGAAATGGCAACCCACTCCAGTATTCTTGCCTGGGAAATCCCATGGACAGAGGAGCCTGGTGGGCTATGGTCCATAGGGTCACAAAGAGTCGGACACACAGAAGCGACTTAGCAAGCATGCATACACCACATGTGCATATATACATATACATATATATATATGTACATACGGCTTCCCCGGTAACTCAACTAGTAAAGAATCTGCCTGCAATGCAGGAGATCCTGGTTCAGTTCCTGGGCCTGGAAGATGCCCTGAAGAAGGGATAGACTACCCACTCCAGTATTCATGGGCTTCCCTGGTGGCTCAGATGGTAAAGAATCTGCCTCCAATGCAGGAGACCTGGGTTTGATCCCTGGGTTGAGAAGATCCCCTGGAGAAGGGCACAGGCAACCCACTCCAGTATTCTTGCCTGGAGAATCCCCATGGGGTCGCAAAGAGTGGGACACAATTGAACGACTAAGCATAGACAGCACAGTGTATGTATGTATATATGTACACATACATACTTCACTTTGATTATACTTCTCTTTATTCAGTTCGTTGTCTTTCATTAATTACGGGCAGGAGCCTATCAGACATTTGCTACCCTACAATGAAGTGCTCGGCATGTACTCTGGTTGGTCAGATGTTAAATATTTATAATAGTCTATGCAATGATCAAGATATTTTTCATTTGTACTTTGGTTAAAGTATGTTATTTATCATTATGCTTGAATCTTGTGTAAACTTATTAACTAATATGTACACTTATTAATTAAAACAATATGAGTTTCATTGACTAAGTATAGTATAACATAATTATTTCTGAGCCAGATACCTCTCAACAATACAATGTATGTTTATCATTGCAAATATCTAAATAATAAATGCATGCTTAGCTTTTTTGAGTACTTTCCACATGCTGTTTTAAGCACTTTATATGTGTTCTCTTTTTTTATCCTCAAAACAACCCTGTGAAGAAGATACAATTTTTATCCTCATTTCCCAGATGAAAGTAAGAGGGACACAGAGATGTCAGATACCATCTCGAAATTCACACAACTCTAATTAGTCACAGAGCTAGGTCTCACTCTCATACTACATATGTAGTCATTTTATAAACTTTTAACTCTTTATTGGGCTATAATTGCATTTTATGATTTTATAGTTAGGATTTGGCAAATCAGATTAATTACCTTTAGAATAATTTTTCTCCATGTCTTTCTCATGAAAACCACCCACAAATAATTGATCCTGCTTCTCCCATTCTTATTTATCTAGAACTTGTGAGTTGTTTCCACTTCTGTCTTTCTTTTTATACCTATTTTGTGTGTATAAAATATTTGGTCAAATAGAGTAATATTCCCATTAGGCCTATTTGAATTTGCTTCAAGTATAATAGGTTGCAAGATGAATATGAAAATGTGCATATTAACTCAGAAAAAAAAAAGGCTAAAATTTTAACATAGTGTCACTCCAGGAACCAAAAGCAGAGCTCACGTAGATAGTTCATGGCTTTTTTCAAGACTGTGAAATGCATTCTTTTACATATGATCATATACTCAGTAGGGACTCAGTAAACTAAATGGATGTGACTTGCCAAATATATCAAATCCCTAACTAACTTTATATACTTAAACACTTTCTCTCCTACAACTTCTCTTTCTTCAGTATTCCTTAACTTACAGAACTGCCCTATGCTACCAATACGGCACCATTCTTGACATTCTTCTCCTTGAGGGCATACCACAGAAAATGAAGAAAAATTATTGACCTTTGCCCCATCCTAACAAAAGGCTCACACCTGGTCAGCCTGTTTACATTTTGGGAAAGAAAAAAATGTTTATCATACTTCGAGATTCTATTGGGTTCTATCCAACTAGAAAGTGACTGTGATTATCTATAATGATATAAAACAAATTGAGAATGAAATGCTCTAATATATAAATACTTGGTTACTTGTTTTGAAGATTTCTTTAGTTATAAGTCACTATTTTGGAAGGTATGCATTTGTGCTTGTGTGTGTAGGTAAGTATTCTCCTAGTCAAAATTTGTTTTAAAAATGACTACAGGGACTTCCCTGGTGGTCCAGTGGTTAAGACTCCATGCTTCCACTGAAGGGGGTGTGGAGTTTGATCACTGGTTAGGGAAATAAGATTCCTTATTGCATGGTGTTGCAATAAGAATAAAAATAAATAAAAAGCACACAAGAACATTCATCACAACATTATGAAAACATAGGTACAAATTACTAGGAAGTTTTTGGAGTTAAGGGAAATAATGGAATTAAAACCAATATATGCAATGATTTAAATGTGTAGGTGTCTCTAGGAGAGGAACCTTGCAAAATCCAAAAAAGTTATAATGGTACAAAAATTAGTCACGTGAACTTTTTTGGATAAAATTTTGAGTCTCAGTGACTCCAGTATAAATTTATTTGAATCTTCTGGCACTGTTAGCCAGCTTTTGAAAGACAAATATATTACCAATGTGATAGATATTTCATTTGTATACAAACTATTAAAAATATTTGAGTTTTTCTCAAAGTTTCCTGTAACAAAAGTTAATGATGCTATGCTCATAAAAATAGAAATAATGAATGTTTAAAAAGCAGTTTGGAATAAATGCTCAAAACTACCTTCATATATTATCTGTCATGGTTTATATCTACTAATAGTAAAAGATTCTATTTAGGCCATTCTATGATACTTTTTTCTCATATATTTTCTGCTATGTCATTTTCCAGCTTTCCTTTTTTATCCTCTTCCATCTTCTCCTGCTTTTCTCTTCTCACATTTTTTCTTTTTCCAGAAAACTCATGCTGAAATGATGATTTTAATACAGGAGATTTCCTGGGCCTAACAGGAATGCCAAAGGGCAAAAAAGAAAAACGTACACCTTGAATTTCAAACAAAAATGTACATTGAACTCATTTTTGGTATAAAATCTTATGTTGAAAAAAATAGAAATATCTGTTGAGCAATATAGAATAATTTTGTTACACTACTTCCTGTGTACTTATTACCACAAGGATGATGAAAATGCCTCTAATGATAAAATAAACAGGAAGTAATTATTGTAGCTGCTAGGGTTGGCTTCTTATGCCTTAGCATAAGGCAAGTGGATATCTATAGTAACTTAGAGGAAACTGGGACTCTGTCACTTTTTTCTATCCTTCCTCAGGATTATCTATAATCTTTAATATTGAAGACTGGCTTTCTCCAAAGAGGACAGACCAATATCATAAAAAATTACCATATGTAGACTATATGACCAATGCAAGTTTGCTGCATGAAGCAGGGCACCCAAAGCAGGTGGTCTGAGACAACCCAGACGGAAGAGGGGTTCAGGATGGGGGGGACACACGTATATCTGTGGCTGATTCATGTTGATGTATAGAAAAAGCCATCACAATATTGTAAAGTGATTATCCTCGAATTAAAATAAATTAATTTTAATAAAGTTCAGTTCAGTTCAGTCACTCAGTCGTGTCCGACTCTTTGCGACCCCATGGACTGCAGCACGCCAGGCCTCTCTGTCCATCAACAACTCCCGGAGTCCACCCAAACACATGTCCATTGAGTCCGTGATGCCACCCAGCTGTCTCATCTTCTGTCGTCCCCTTCTCCTCCTGCCTTCAATCCTTCCCAATATCAGGGTCCTTTCGAATGAGTCAGCTCTTCACATCAGGTGGCCAAAATATTGGAGTTTCAGCTTCAACATCAGTCCTTCCAATGAATATTCAGGACTGATTGCCTTTAGGATGGACTGGTTGGATCTCCTTGCAGTCCAAGGGACTCTCAAGAGTCTTCTCCAACACCACAGTTCAAAAGCATCAGTTCTTTGGCGCTCAGCTCTCTTAATAGTCCAGCTCTCACATCCATACATGACTACTGGTAAAACCATAACCTTGACTAGACGGACCTTTGTTGTGTTGACAAAGTCATGCCTCTGCTTTTTAATACGCTGTCTAGGTTTGCCATAACTTTCCTTCCAAGGAGTAAGTGTTTTTTAATTTCATGGCTGCAATCACCATCTGCAGTGATTTTGGAATCCAAAAAAATAAAGTCAGCCACTGTTTCCCCATCTATTTGCCATGAATAAAGAAAGTAATAAATTACCTTACTATAAGACTTAATTTTAAAGAAAATCTGGGCCTATTTAGGGACTTTGGCTGCCAGAGAGGGCTCCAGTCTTTCTTTTGATAGCTCCAATTCAAATGTTACAGTATGTTTAAATTGAGTCAGGTAACTATCATATGACCAAAGGAGTTAGAATTACAAAACATAGAGAAGACTCTCAGAATACCTTGTCTGTGTCTGTTGCAGAGAAAGAAGAATTGCTATGAGCTTGTAACAGAGATGGTAACCCACTCCAATATTATTGCCTGGAAAATCCCATGGATGGAAGAATGTGGTATGCTACAGTTCATGGGGTTGCAAAGAGTGGGAGATGACCAATCGACTATACTTTCTTTCTTTTCTTGTAACAGAGAATAAACCTGATCCACACTGGATCTATTCTTCAGCTCTAAACTTTGTACTTGATTGCCTGTGCTTTGCAGGCTGGCTCTACACCTTTGTAAAGGAATGTTGCCTATGGCTTAAAATAAACATAATCGCCCTTTCTCAAGGTTCTGCTGCCCAGGCTTGACCTTTAAAGGGGTAGTACTTTTCATTCATATAGAGATAAAAAGTTGCCAAACAGAGAATAATACTTGTCTTCCTGGTTATTTAAAGGACTATCTTTTTTTTTTTTTTTTTAGGTACAACTCTTTTACTTTGCTGTGGTACACCTGAAACTAGCACAACATTCTACAGATTAAAAATAAAATCTTACAATGCAGGTGGCATGTCTACAGATTCATCTCTTCAAAAAGAAAAAAGAAAGCCACATAGTCTGGGCTCGCTGACATTCCTGCAACGAGCACCTCAGCTATCCGGGGGCCCGGGTCCTATGCTTTGTCCTCCTGAGTCTCCTCAGGGGGCGGCCTTTCGGGGTGGCTGCAGCGGGTGATGGCTAGATGGGGGGGTGGGCATCCTGTATATCTTGAACAAACCTCCACAAACCAGGGTAATCACATCCCCTCCAGGTTCTTGCTGGCACACCCTCCCCTTTTTAGTTTAAAAGAAGCCTGAGGTCTAACTTGGGTAAGATGGTTCTTTAGGACAGTACACTAGGTTGCCTTCTTCTCTGTCCTCTGGCTTCTGGAATTAAATCACTATTCCTTGCCCCCAAATCTAGTCTCTTGATTTATTGCCCTGTCATGCAGCCAGTTGGTAGGAGCATGGACTAGATAACAAGTGTTGAGGTACTACTCTCTTGGGACACCACTACGTTCCTCTTCTTTGCTTTCTTTATTATAATTCATGTCTTTTCTGGCCTACTTTTTCAAGAAGGTTGTGTGTAGTAGTATTTTGTGAATCCTTGAACATTTTTGAATGTCCTTCAACTACCTCAGCACAAAATTGCTGCTTACTACTCTGAAAGTTCTAGTAGGTTCACACTATGAAAATGTGTGCTTGCTTCTCAGACAAGATTTAAGATACTGTCCTCAATCTCCTCTTTTCTTACAGAAATTTAAGTTTCTGACATATTAATGGTATTATTTTCCAGTTTTCATAAGCAACATAAAAATTCTCTTTGGAAAGAAATTTTCTAGTTTTTAGGCCATTCAATAAACATACATGTCATTATAGAGGTAAATGCATGTATTTTAATCATTTATATTTTATACATTCAGTTCAGTTCAGTCACTCAGTCGTGTCCGACTCTTTGTGGCCCCATGAATCGCAGCACTCCAGGCCTTCCTGTCCATCACCAACTCCCAGAGTTTACTCAAACTCATGTATATTTATACATTAGATGATGATGACTTTAATATAAACAATATACTAGAGGGATTTTGATATTTTTCACCCAAATTAAGTTTTTTTCTGTTAGATTTTTTTGTTGTTTAATATTTATGTTAAAATGCTTATGTTTAGTCTTACCATACCATCTTGTTAGATAATTTCTGACTTTTGTTCTTGCTCTATTTCTTCATTATACTCTCTATTTTGATACATGGATTCTGTTTATCCTAGTGAATTTTATTGTTTCACAACAGCTATTTGGGAATTATGTGTTTTGTCTTTTTCTCTTCCAGTGGATTTTTTTCAGGTTAAAAAATGTGTGTGTTTTATTCAACTAATATTAAAAACTAAAACACAACCTATTATAATCAAGATGTATAAGTCATTTGCCTGTATTAGTCGAAATCCTTTGAGCAGATGTGATAGAAACAGCTCAAACAGGTTTACTTGGAAAAAAAGTTACTCAATTGGTCACGTTGTTAAAGTTTGTGAAAGGCTGAAGAAAATTATTGTTAGCTTAGAAATAACTTTAACCAGGGACCTACACACTGTCAGAATCCTTTCTTGTTTCTTTTTCTTTCTAAATACTGGCTTATTTTTTCATGATAGATATCCCTATTAGTTTGCAACTAATATTTGTAAGTGGCTATGATTCTAATCCTTATGGAGTCTTGCCTATAAAAAAAGAATCTTATCCATTAAATTTAGAAAAAATATCAGGAAATCATTCTTTTTGGCCCCAGTTAGATCATGCACCCTCCCCAATGACTAGAGACACAAGTTTTCTAAGACTGCAAGACTGTCTATTGTACATTACAAGAAGAGCATTGACATAAAACCAGAAAAAGGGCTATTCTCTTCATGATAAATGCCTAATAACTTTCCTACAATTACATAGCTGATAATCACAGAATGTGATTTGGCCATGGTAATTATGACTGTAAAGTCTATAATCTTTTAAAAAAAAACTAAATTGGCCATCCTCAAAATTGTAATCTTTTCTTACATAATAAATGATGTGCTTATCTTCTACAACATCGTGACTTAAAACTGCTTGAGGGCCAGATATATGTTTGATTTCTCTTAAAAACTTATCACCATGTTACAAAATACTTTGCATTGAGAGTCAGTGTACATAATTGGAATTGGCTAACAGCATTGGAAAAGACCCTGATGCTGGGAAAGACCGAAGGCAGGAGGAGAAAAGGATGACAGAGGATGAGATGGTTGGATGGCATCCTCGACTTGATGGACATGAGTTTGAGTAAGCTCCAGCAAGTTGGTGATGGACAAGGAAGCCTGGCATGCTACAGTCCTTGGGGTTGCAAAGAGTCAGACACAACTGAGCGACTGAGCTAAACCGAATAGCATAATTGTAAAACTTTTTTCTTTGGTGTATCCGGAAATTTTCTTATTCATTTTATGCAAATTCTAATGTATTTCTTAAATAAGGGAAGAGTAAAAAAAAATAGAGAAATTGTGTTTGTTTCTGGGTTCAAGTTCAATAATAATTTGAATACAGTCCACACACAGAATAAAATATTTTTTATTCTGCCAATTTTTAAAAATATTTTCTCAAAACACACCTAAAAATCATTAATATCCTTTGTTCAAGCATCTATTTTAAAATAATTTAACATGTGTGTGACATATGCTTTAATACACAGTAGGACAAGTTTATTTTTTTTCTTACTAATTCCAGATTCAAGTTACATCTGTGAAATCTTATAAATATAGAACTTCCTATTTCCACCAAATGGTGGTGGAAATGTTCCTAAAATTAATATGTTTTGATGTAGAATATTTATACCTAACAAATCTCCATTACTGTTTCCAAGCATAGATATAAACCCCACCAAATAAATATTTCTTGGCATATTACCTCAGTTTACATTAGTCTGCAAAACAACGATTTTTGTGCATGTGTGTTTGGTTGCTTTTATTTCAGAGGTCACCATACTTCCATGCAGCATGGACCAGATTTTCGGTCATTGTTAAACCTGTTTGAATATATTATGGCATTGCCTGCAAAGAATTGGTTTTGTGAAAGGCTTTGAACTCTTAACAGTGGTACTGGAAGCTTTATGCAGTACACAGGAGGGGGGATCTCCTGCGATGCCAGTTGCCAGCTTCACCGCAGCTGTGACACAAAACCTGAAAGCTTGTGTTGGAGCAGCAGCAATCAGCACAGATGTTGGAAATGATAGCACTTTTCAGTCACCCTTATGGAGATGACAACACACACACACGTGCACACACACACACACGAGCTTGCAGAAGAAGCTGTTTCTTCCCATGATCCCCATCTTGTGGAGGTTGGTTACTTAAGAATTAGAGGATTCTTTGTCATTACTGGACTCCTTCCTGCCTTTGCAGGGACTGATGACTTGGAAAATCCAAACTGCTTGTTTTGTATCTTCCAAGTCTACAGCTGAGGTTGGGCATGCTTTCAAGATGAGCTACTTGAACAAATAGAACCGCAGGCACTGATCCAACATTTCCCAGGGTGCACTGCAGTCTATTTAACAGAGTGAGCTTCTTAGCATACAGTGAATGGCAGGGCGTCTTATTTACCTTCACTTCGGCTTGTATGTTTTATGCACCCAGAATAGACAAAAGGCAATATGACTACTAGGATCTGATTCACATTAATTTGTAGCAGATGGGAGAACCCGTGTTCTTCCAAGATGTTTGTGGTAAAGCAACCCTTACTGTAGAAGGAAAAAAAAAAAAGAAATATGGTATTCAGCTGTTTGCTAAATTGGTCATTTATATTAATGTATTTTAGAAGCAATTATTTTATCCAGTGACTTTAATATAGTGGGTGTATGGGATTAGCGTGGTGTTACATTCAGCTGGCCTAAATTAGAGCTGTGCAAAACCAGTAAAAATTTGATGTAATTGGCAAAATGTCTTTTCTCCCCTTTGAATGAGGTTTTGAAACCTACCATGTCTTTGTATTTGCTCCAAATGGCCTAGGAAATGTACATTTTAGAAATGTTCATGCTGAAACATCAGTGCTTATGAAACTGGAGTGACTTCCTCAAGGGCCCCTCTGATGTCTTTCAAATTTTTTTGGCCTCAGCTTTTTGTCCTGTAACTTGCTTGGCTCAAGAATCTCTGGGGCATCTGGTTGGCATTGCTCTAACTACACATAAACCATAGATGTACGAGTTTAGTAGCATTTGCTACCAATCCTGACCATTCAGACATAGCATTAAGTCACCATGCTAAAAGATACCCTAATCCTGCACTATAGCCACCAAATATATATGAAACAGTTAGCTGGGAGAGTCTCTGCCCATTAAGTGATCATTAGCAACCCAGACACTGAATTTATTTAGCTATTCTCCCTACAGATAGAGAGAATTTTAGTGTAAATTATTTATCACTGAAGAATCGTCTTAGGCATATTTATTCTTAAATATTCACATCACAACCATGTTGTTATATGATTATTTTTTTCATTTTTGAGTAAGGCCAAAACTAACTCTCATGTTCTTTATTTCAAACCAACAGCCATTATTTAAGCATATAACTCATGAAGTGGTCCATTTGTTTTTAGAATTCACAGTCTCTCCATAATTAAAAAAAAAAAAAAAAGATTCATTTGCCTTAGGGGCAATTTAGTAGATCATAAAATTAAAAAAAAAAAGATATTTCTTAGAGAATGAAGTGTTCTCCCCCTGAGAGAACTAATACTGATCAGCTTTATAAAACCAAGTGTGCAAAAGACCTATAATAATCATAACAAGTAATTTCTACATCTAGTATCACATTTATTCTCAGAAAACCCAGATAATGTTGACTATCTTATCTTTCTTTTGTAAATGTGTCCACCTACAACTCAACGTAGAGTTGATATTCAACAAGTTGACATCCCTGAAAGATGCTGGCATTCCACATATTCCTGCACTTTGTATACTGGTGTATTCAAGAATTTAGTCTTTGAGCACCTCTCTATGTAAAATGGCTTCCTTTGGGGTTTTGTGCATTCACTTGAAGCCATATGATCCTATCAATCTCTTGGTCTTGAAACACCTTCTCTAGGATTCAGTAACATCTACTCACCTGATCAGATACTCTCCTATTTTTATTTGCCCCTTCTCACTTTGCTTTCCAAATTTCTCTTCTTTGATTTTCCCATATGAAATGGTCCTACATGTCTTGTCATTGTCCTATCCTTAGCATATCTTCTCTACATCATGGCTTCTGCTGCTCTCTATATGCCAAAGAATCTCAATTCCATACTGATGGGTCATCATTTTTAGCCTGAATCATTGTAATAAACTGCTATTTGATGAACCTACATCACTTTTGATCTGATACAAACAATTCAGCTCCTGAGATAAAAGTGATTTTTCAAAACTGAATTCTGAGTATGTTAGCCTATGCCTAAAGTCCTTATAAGAATTCTCATTGATCATATATAAAAATTTAAATTTCCTAGCTATTCTTTGAAAGTATTTCCAGGGACAAAAGAAATTGCATCTACACACTAAGGATTCAAATTGTTGGAAGAGATAGATAAGAAAATATACTATTAAAAATAAAAGAAGGAATAAAGTCCTTGAGCTCAAGACCGGAAAGTGTATTTCATTTCAAGCCTAAGTGAAGGACTAGCTTTTAATACAAGAGTCTCAAGTCCTCTACAGGCTGTATGAAGTATGAGGTTAGTGAGAAGAATATAGGAAGTTTAAGAAGTTGCAATAGACAAACATCATATCATATCACTTATATGTGGAATATAAAAAAATTATACAAATGAAGTTATTTAGAAAACAGAAACAGACTCACAGACTTAGAAAACAAATTATGATTACCAAAGAGGAAAGGTGGGAGGAATAAAGTAAGAATTTGAGATTAATACATGCACACTACTAAATATATAAAATAGATAATCAACAAGGACCTACTGGACAGAACAGGGACCCCTACTCTATATTCCTTAATAATCTATACGGCAAAAGAATTTGAAAAATAATAGATGCATGTATATGCATAACTGAATCACTTTGCTGAATATCTAAAGCTAACACATCATAGATTGACTACACTCCAATGTAAAAGAACACTTAGAAAGTTTTCAAACCTAAAAAAAAATTTTTTTTAATTAGAATAGAAGAAAAAAATGTGTATTAGGTTGATACAAATGTAATTGCAGTTTCAGACCTTGAATTTTAAATCATTATAACTAGGCTCAAGCACATCTTTATTAACCAAAATAAGAACCATTACAATCAACACATTTTTTGCCAATGAAAAATAAGTTTATTCCTGTAGCATAAAAATCCATGTTTCAGGATTCAATGAAACACTTGGAAAGCACTTTCTGCATCCTACTGGTTGTGGAAGTTATTTTCCCTGCAAAAAGTTTTCAAGAAGCTTAAAAAGGTGGTAGTTGGTTGGTGAAAGGTCAGGTGAATATGGCCAATGAGGCAAAATTTCATAGCTCAATTCATTCAACGTTTGAAGTGTCAGTTGTGTGGCATGTGGTCAGGCATTGCTGTGGAGAAGAACTGGGCCCTTTCTGTTGACCAATGCTGGCTGCAGGCTTTGCAGTTTTTGTCTATCTCACTGGTTTGCTGAGCATACTTCCCAGATGTAATGGTTTTGTCAGGATTCAGAAAGTGAGCCAGGCTGACAACAGACCACCAGACAACAGTGACCATGACCATTTTTTTGGTTCAAGTTTGGCCTCAGGAAGTGCTTTGAAGCTTCTTCTTGGCCCAGCCACGGAGCTGGTCATCTGCTGTCTTGTAAAATCCACTTTCTGGTGCACGTCACAGTCCAATACAGAAATGGTTCATTGCTGTTACATAGAACAAGAGATGACGATATTTCAAAATGACAATTTTTTAAAAAAATTCTGGTCAGCTCATGAGGTGCCCACTTATCAAGCTTTTTCACATTTCCAATTTGCTTCAAATGATGAATGACCATAGAATTGTCGATGTTGAGTTCTTTGACAACTTCTCGTGTAGTTTTAAGAGGATCACCTTTGATGATTGCTCTCAATTGGTCATTGTCAACCTCTGATGGCCAGTACTGCTCTCCACATCTTCAAGGCTCTTGTCTCCTTTGCAAACTTCTTGAACCATCACTGCACTATACGTTCATTAGTGAAAGTGAAGTGAAGTCGCTCAGTCATGTCCGACTCTTTGCCACCCCATGGACTGTAGCCTGCCAGGCTCCTTTGTCCATGGGATTCTCCAGGCAAGAATACTGGATTGGGTTGCCATTTCCTAGTTCCTGGTCAAATGTGGTGTTGATGTTGCAAGTTGTCTCCACTGCTTTACCACTCATTTTGAACTTGAATAAGAAAATCGCTCAAATTTGCTTTTTGTTTGCCATCATTCCCATAGTCTAAAATAAATATAAAATACACAACAAGTAATAAGTCACCAGCAAAAAAAAAAAAAGCAGGAAGCAAGAAATATGCATGAAAATGATGCATAACATAACCATATGTATTTAAGAATTCCAGTATCAAGTGGCAAATTTCAGCACTGCAAAAAGACCAAAATTACATTTGTATCAATCTAAAAATTAATAGCTGTCACCAAACTAATATAAACTATCAGAGAAAAAATGACCTATCTAGAGAAATGTAATTGAGCTTTTGGATTTCTAGACTATGTTGAAAGAAACTCAATGGGAAACCTATAGACTTGGTTATGTGATTTTTCTCCAGCTACAATTAGGCATTTGGGTGCAGGCGACAAAAAGGCAGGTAGCTGAATTAGTCCAGAATACATTTTGAAAACACAATGTGATAAATCCTCTGCCTAGAGGCAAAAGGAGGCCAAGTAATTCAGATTGCTGGGGATCAAAGAGGTCTTTCAAAACTCCTTTGGGGAGTGTTTTTGGTAAAGGAGGGTTTGAAGAAAAAGTATAATGGGGCATTTCAAGCAAAGGAATGCACATGTGGCCAGATTCAGGCACGCAAAGGAGCTTGACATGGTCCATGATATGTAAGGAAGAAATGTGGGATGTTTGGAGCACCATCATAAAGTGGTGGAAAGCTATCAGTGAAGTGGCCAGATCCTAAAGGACTTTTAAGAATGTGTTACGGAGATTACACTGATACCAAAGATACGGGATGCTATTAAAGGATTTAAACAGAAGAGTGATGCTTAGAATTGCTCTGGCAGTGGGGTATGAGATGAATTTGAGTGCGGGAAGCATGTAAATGGCGTACCTTCAGTTGTCCAGTTAGGGGGAAAAAATGAGAGGAATTGAATTAAAGTGATGATGATAGATATTATGATGACGATGGTGATGATGAAAACTTCTCAGAGAGATTAAATGATTTATGTAAGATCCCACAAGACAGTGGTGAAAGTAAGTAATGCACGGTGCTGACTCCAAGACCAGTGCTCTTCTCACTACATTAATGGGAAGTTCCTCAAAGTTGGAAATGATACATTATCCATCATTTTTACTCATTTCTATTAATTCATTTTATTTTTTAAAGTAGTTTTAAATTTATGGCAAAATTGGGCAGAAAGTACAGATATTTCCTGTACATTCCCTGCCCCTTGTTATTGTTGTTCAGTAGCTCAGTCCTGTCCAATTCTTTGTGACCCCATGGACTGCAGTATACCTCCCTGTCCTTCTCCATCTCCCAGAGCTTGCTCAAACTCACGTCCATTGAGTCAGTGATGGAGTCAGTGATGCCATCCAACCACCTCGTCTTCTGTCATCCCCTTCTCCTCCTGCCTTCAATCTTTCCCAGCATCAGGGTCTTTCTAATGAGTCAGTTCTTTGCATCAGGTGGCCAAAGTATTGGGGTTTCCAGCTTCAGCATCAGTCCTTCCAATGAATATTCAGGATTGATTTCCTTTAGGATGGACTGATTTGATTGCCTTGCCATCCACAAGGTACTCTCAAGAGTCTTATTCAACACCACAGTTCAAAAGCATCAGTTTTTTGGCACTCAGCATTCTTTATGGTCCAGCTCTCACATCCATACATGACTATTGGAAAAACCATAGCTTTGACTACGGAACTTTGTCTCCTGTATAACTTTCCTCATTATCAGTATCCCTCACCAGAGTAGTGCATTTGTTACAACTGCACATCTACCAGTGCAGATGAACCTATACTGACACCTCATTAACACCCAAAGTCCCAACTTTACATGAGGGTTCGCTTTTGATATTGTACATTCTATGGGTTTGGACAAATGTATCCACAATTAAAGTTATCATCCACAGCAATTTCACTGCCTTAAAAATCCTCTGTGCTCAACCAGTGTATCCATCACTCCCCCCAACCCTCAGCAACCACTGACTGTTTTATTATCTCCAAAGTTTTGTCTTTTCCAAAATGTCATGTAGTTGAAATCAAACATTATTTAGCCTTTTCAAATTGACTTCTTTCAGTTTGCAAGTTTCCAACACCTTTGCATAAATATTGAGTTTAATTTCTGGGTCATATGTTAGGAATATGTTTAGTTTTGTTAGAAATTTCTAATCAGTCTCCCAGAGTTGTTGGACGATTTTATATTCCCACCAGCAATAAATGAGTTCCTGGTGCTCTACATCTTCACCAGCATTTGATGTTGTCAGAGTTCTGGATTATAGCTGTTCTAATAGGTGATGTCTTCTTAGTTTAATTTTCATTTTCCTCAAGACATAGAACATAGAGTATCTTTTTATGTGCCTTATCTTCTTTGGCGCAGTATCTGTTGGAGGTCTTTGGCCCATTTTTCTAATTGGATTGTTTATTTATTGATTGTTGAATTTTAAGAGTTCTTTGTACTTTTTGAATAAAATGGTATTTTATCAGATTTGCCTTTTTTAAATATATATATATATATATATATATATATATATATATATATATATATTTCCTCCCAGTCTGTGGCTTTTCCTCTTATTCTATAAACATTGTCCTTTGCAGCCTTACTTTTATCCTCAGTGTCCAACCCAGGCATAGACAGAGAAACTGAATATTAGGTAAATGAATTATTCTATGCTGTTCTGGGCAGAAATTGCAGAGATGGCTTGTGTATAGTTTAACAACTATTCTTTATCCTGAAGAAAGAAGTACAATCCTGCAATTTGGAGTCTTAACAGAAATGAAAGTGAAAGTAAAGTCGCTCAGTCGTGTCCAATTCTGCGACCTCATGGACTATAGTTGGCCAGGCTCCTCCATCCATGGGATTTTCCAGACAAGAGTACTGGAGTGGGTTGCTGTTTCCTTCTCCATATAGAGGAATAATTTGATTCTTTGTTATGTAATTCAACTTTAAAATAGCAGATGCACTTCATTTTTCTGCCACTTTTTGTCTCCACTGACTGAAATAGGGATAGTTTTCTAACATTTGTATGTTAATATCTATGTGGAAAATAAAATTTAAGCAACTACGTGTAAACAAAGAGAAAAGCTTCAACTAAGAATGTGGACTCCCTGGCAGCTCAGTGGTAAAGAATCCGCCTGCAATGCAGGAGAAAGTGAAAGTTGCTCAGTCATGTCCAGCTTTTTGCGACCCCAGGGATTATACAGTCAATGGAATTCTCCAGGCCAAAATACTGGAGTGGGTAGCCTTTCCCTTCTCCAGGGGACCTTCCCAACCCAGGAATCAAACTGGGGTCTCCTGCATTGCAGGCAGATTCTTTACCAACTGAGCTATCAGGGAAGCCTGCAATGCAGCAGATGAGGGTTCAGTTCCTGGGTTGGGAAGATCCCCTGGAGAAGGAAATGGCAACCCACTCCAGTATTCTTGCCTGGAAAATCCCATGGAGAGGAGCCTGCAAGCTACAGTCCATGGGGTTGAAAAGGAGTCGGACACTACTTAGTGACTAAACCACCACCAAGAGTGTTCAAATGTTTTCAGATATTCTATAATTTATCTATTAGTTTTTGCCACTCATTCGTTCACTTACTTATCTGTCAGATACTACTAAACATCAAGCACTAAGAAACGGAAAATGTTAAAAGGTAAAATATACAGAAAAATAATTAAGAAATTCTAATGCCTTTATTTTTTTCTACAAGTTGGAATAAGACTTTCAGTATTCAATTTACATTCTATTCAAGTCAAGGACTATTAGTGTTCTGTTACAGTATAATTTCATAATTACTAGCCAAGGAGAAGTCAGGTCTGTAAGGGGAATTTGTGTTCATACTTTGGATATGTTTTGAAGATTTCTAGTAAAAGAAAAATGATATTAATTAATAGCTGTCATATTCATAGTGTTTACTATATAGCAAAACATTTAATTTGTTTTTCATATGACTGCATACATGAGTTTGCTCAAGCTCTGGGAGAGAGTGAAGCACAGAGAAGCTTGGCATGCTGCAGTCCATGGGGTTGCAAAGAGTCAGACATAAATGAGCAACTGAACAACAAAAAGTTTTTAATACTTATTAAAATGAGTATTAAGAAGTATTATGAGTACTATGAAGTAGGTATCCAGTTCCCCTCTACAAGGCTGTAAAATTTCAATTTCACATTTTAACTTTATTTTAGATGAGAAAACATATATTAAAGAAGTTCAGCACTTGCTTAAGATAACATGCAATAATAAGAAATGAATGACACAGGATTTGAGTATAAGAATTTTGCTCCCAATTCTACAAATATACAACATAAAAAAACTATTTTGCAACAACATAAAATGATTTTCCACTATGACCTGTTATTCAAGCAGAGAAAATATATAAAGAATGATTTATAAAATATCCTTCTGAACATCTGAGCTGAAAAATTCATACAATTTGACTGACTGACATAATTTGGTCAGAGGAAAATAACTAATGTGACATATAAAGGTTTACCATGAGAGGTCCAAGGAAGAAAGCATTTGAAATTGGAGTGTCCTGTTCAAACACCTCACTTTTGAGCAATAAAAAATGTCATAAATAATATTTTAAATATTACACATTTCATTAATTTGTGCATAGTACTCACACTGAAAGCAAGACTCTTGAAGGTGTATAAAGTTATACAAACATAATATCTGTGAGGAAGGGGGAAAGTGCTATAAGACCACTAATATGTGTGAAGCATTCTATAAGAGCAGAAATTTTTTTATCTTTCTGAAATATTATCTATAATGTATATGTGTGAGTTTTTAGATTCCTAATATAACCCTACCTGCTCATTCTGTTTAAGAAACATGAGGCTGAAATGGAATTCTACATGAGATTAATAGAAAAAAAGATAATGAAACTGTGACTTCCATACAAAAGTCATCTGATCTGGAAAGAAATAGAGCCTTGTAGATTTGCTCCTTTGCCCTTTTGAACAGTTATTTCTTTTCAACCTAGAAGTAGCTATACTATTAATTTGGGAAGGAAATATTTCTATGAAAAGAATGTACAATATATAAGTCACTTTGAATGAGAATATTCTTATAAAATAATCTATATAATAACCAAGCAGAATGTAGAGGGACAATAATATTTATAAGCTTAAATGTGGAGAGAACTTTTGCTATATAAAATAACTTTTTTAAAGGAAATATTTTTTATACAATTAGGGCATCGATATTAGATAAACCTTACAGATTTTATATTACATCAAGCAAACAGCGGGTGCTTCCCTGATGGGTCAATGGGTAAAGAACCCACCTGCAATGCAGGAAACATGGATTTTATACCTGAGTCAGGAAGATCCCCTGGAGGAGGGCATGGCAGCCCACTCCAATATTCTTTTTTGGAGAATTCGGTGGGCAGAAGAGCTTGGCGGGTTACAGTCCATAGATTCTTTACAAAGAGTCAGACATGACTGATGTGACTGGGCAAGGATGCATGCATGCATGCAAACGAAACACTATGGTAAAAAGGTTATAAATTCAAACAAACCAAAGAATGAAAGATCTATTGGTGTATACATGTCAATCCCAACCTCCAAATTAATAAAACATTGTAAAGCAACTATACCCAAATTTAAAACAAAAAGAAAGACCAAAACTGTCATAACAGGAAATATAAATAGTTAAATGACTCACTTGAAAATCTAAATGGCATAGAAAAATTAGAAATTCATGAAATGTTACTGGATCCTCAAAAACATGAAAAATTATATTGGTTTCTGTGGTATTTACAAAGTCAAATTTTGTTTTACCTCTCATCTTCATTAGTTTTATTTTAAAAAACAATATGCAGGCAAGAAGGACTCAAATATCCACTTCATTTTCCATCATTCTGGAATCACAAAAGCAAACCAATTCACCCACATAATCAACTAAAAGAGTACTTACAATAATTTATAATCAAAGAAATACATAATTCTAAAGCTGAAGCACCAAATTTCCTGAATGCAGTGAAAAGTAAGTTTTTCATTGTTAAGTCTTAAAAAATAGTTTGCTTTTAACCTCCAGGATTTCTTCTATTTTATAGATATGACCCATGAAATATCTCAGATTTCAAACTCAACTCATTTTAGTCCTATTTGTGATTTCCAAAATACCTTAATTGATTTCAAATTAGAAATAAATGTGTTTCAAGATCTAAGTCTGAGTTGCTCTATTGTGTGTATTTTAGTTCAACTTAGTATCTGAACAAAACATGGAATTCTAATTAATTTAATCATAATTACATATAAACTATAAAATTAGTTTCTTTCCTCACTGACCAATGAAAATAGTGAAATAATTACTAAGAAAAAAACTTTATGTAGCTCAACATTTGTTCCTTAAGAACATAGGACCCTTTCAGATCATATCTTCCATTGCAATTAAAATTAATAGGACAAATTATAGACTATTACAGCTTAAAAGAAAATTGGAAAATCAGTTTGCTCACTTTTACCTCTACACATTTACTATATTCTTAGTAAATCATTACTAGACATTATAACATTGTTAGCTATCTACTCTTACCATTTTACATACCATAAAATGTGAATACTGGCTAATTAAAGATAATAGTGTGTGTTAGTCACTCAGTTGTGTCCAACTCTTTGGGACCTCAGGGACTGTAGCCCGCCAGGCTCCTCTCTCCATGGGATTTTCCAGGCAGGAATACTGGTGTGGGTTGCCATTCCCTTCTCCAAGGGATCTTCCGGACCCAGGAATCGAACCCAGGTCTCCCTGCATGGCAGGCAGATTCTTTACCATCTGAGCCACTAGGGAAGAGACAAAAGATAATAGAAAACTTCCTAAATGTTGAACTACAGAAAGTTTTAAAAATCACATTACCTAACATGTGTTTCCATAAAATTATTAATTCTGTAGGACATTAAAAGGATTTACATGAAAAAAAAGTAGTCACTGACAAAATAAAGGTGAGAAAGTCTGGGTTATCAAAATTTAGACAATTTCTTCACACAGAACTACATGATTAATTTGTATCCCATAAATCTTTAAGAAAGGGATTATACTATTGTATTTTTACAAATGTGTGTAACCAAAAAATATATTCCATTGTCTTTTTTTTTCCAGAACACCTTATGGGCTAATGTTTTGGCAGGACTTATTTGGATGAAATCAAATTCAATAACCTATAGCACATGAAAACCATGACACATTGGACAGTCATTAAAAACTTAGCAGAAAATTTTGTTCATTAGTTAAGTTGATTACAATGTTTGGTAATATTTATATTTATTATGTATCATATAGTATATGCTTATATATCTCTATTTCTACCAAATCTATCAATTTAAATTTCATAAAATTGTACTAATTCTCTTCTTAAAAATGCATTAAAACAAATGACCTACACACTAGAATGAAAAAAAATTTCTATTTTAAATCCTGATATTAAAAACATTCAAGAAGTTTGCACTGAATTCAAGGTTCAAATAGTAAGCATGGGATAAAATGACATCTACATTCTTTCCATAAAACTGTTTCTTGGATTTCAACTTCTCCACCTAAGTTTTCGCTCATTTGCCACAATATGTTAGAGATTATGTTTTCCTTTACCCATTTTGCCTTTAAAAGACAAAAACTAAATTCCCTACAGCAAATTCTCTCCAGTTTTTGGAATGATATTGTCTGAAATTATTGGGGACAGATTTTAGTACTATATGTTTATCAAGTTACATTTTATTTGTTCCCATAAGGAAAACTGAATCTGGAAATAATTTGAAATCACATATTAGAAGGAAGCTATTAATCTAGGTCTGATTTCCTAGTTGAAAAAAAATAAAAATATCATGTTAAAACAAGTATTATTATAACTGAACATGAGTACTTCAGTTGCCAAGTTTAACTTTTCTTCTTTTTTGTTTCATTTTTTATAAAAACGTGAAAAGTGTGAACAGACATCTCTGTTTGAAAAGTCCTATTACATCAGTTTTCCTGGTGTGATTATTAGCAGCATCCTTTTTCACTTTCATAAGTGTCCTAGTTTGGATGATGAATTATGTGGTCATCTGAGTCAAGAAGAGCCATTGTTCCCACCCATGACTGATACATGTCAATGTATGGCAAAAACCACTACAATATTGTAAAGTAATTAGCCTCCAATTAAAATTTTTAAAAAAGTTGTAGAGACTTTATAAACTTGATCAAATGAGTTTAGGAGCCGTTATAATTTATTATTATTTGTTATCAAATTAGTGCCTAAACTCTACATCTAATAGTTCTGTCAGGTAACTTACTCCTAAGAATACAGAAGCAGAAACTGGTTAAAGAATTTCAGATATTGCCTACTACACGACCTCTATTATGTACACTATTCATGGTGTATATACATGTGTGTGTGTGTGTGTGTGTGTGTGTGTGTGTATAGTATCTCAGAAGAAATTTTTCCCCCAGTAACCTCCTACTTTTCCCTTAGAGCTACTCCACTACTTAAAATATTTTTGGTTGATTTGTTTCTTTGCTTGTTTCGATTTGCTTTATTGCCTCAAAGACAACTGGCATGAAGACTTTAATGCTACTAAGGTTTGAAAATGTTAAAGAGTGTCTTTCAGTTTATTTGTACTCTGCCATTTCTCTCTGAGGGCATAATACCCAAATGAACAATAAAATTAAAGAAGTCAGAAAAAGGGGAGGATAAGGAGAACATACTGAATGAAAAAGAAATATTTAAAAAACTGTAGTTCTACCTCATATTTTTTCAAGCAAATACTTTTATCTTTAGGCATAACAAATTGATAGGGTTTTCCTATTGAAAATAGGAAAATCAATTATATTGATAAATTTTGCTTAAAGAAAAAATGATAGCCATAAAATTCTTTAAAAGAATAGTTTGTTGGTAATGAGACTTTTGTTTTAACTCGAAAAGTGTCTTGTCATTAAATTCAGTAAATACTCAAATTATTATTATGAGATCACTACTGAAATACAATGTTTGCCATCATGATTATATTAGTTAAGATCTTTTGGCTACAATAAACAAAGAATCCTTGTAAAGTTTTATTCAAAAAAGTAATTTTGTTAGTAATTCCTACTCCCACACTTCCTCCTCTGTACCAGATATTTCATCTATTGACCAAGATGGACCATCATGCAGCTAACCATCCTTATTTGGAGCGCCTCATAGAATTAGTTTTAATCTATTATACTTTGGTAGGTTGAGGACTCTTTTAAGAGAGAGGTCTATGAATTCTTACCCATTATTTACATTATACTTACTGTTTACATTGGATATTAGACTATATATTACATATATTATATTTACTTTATATTTATCATATACATTACACAAAATTTGCTTTTAAAATTCTATAATTTTTTAAAGTTAAGAAATAATACTGCAGTTTTGTAGAACTAATTTAGTCACTGTCTTAATTAGCATACCTTTACCAAGAAACATTTATGACAACAAAATTGATTCTAACATTCTTGTTGTAGACTGTAAAATAGCACCCCACATGGAGGCATGTCTAACAGCTGTCTTATGCCAGGAAAGCCTATGCATTATAACTTCTGCCAGCTGGGGTGTAACAAAAGAAAAAATGTGCGTAAGAATAAACATATATATTTCATGTTTACATATCTTTTGCCTTTGTTTTTTCAAGTGAAGTCATTGCTACTATTCCAAGCACTAGAATAACAACTATCAGCATAACTTACTTTGATAACTCATAACTCATTTTGATAATCGTGGCTTCTGCTTTACTATTTAAAATGCTTTTGTTGTTACCTCTTTATTGCAATTGGACCTTCAATATGAGACTCTCTAGAGAGCCCAAAATTTAATAAACATAAAATTAAACTCAATAATTCTAATTAAGTAAACAACTCATAATGATGGGCACAATGACAAGTGCCCACACAATTCGGTTTGACAGATGGTTTATAAGCATAAATAAACAGAATAATGCATTTGTCGATTAGAGATTGGATACTCCTGATCTTTCTACAGGAGTTAACATGCTTGGGTCACTGTTTAGTAGAACAAGAGGAGAACAGAGCTTAATTCTTACTGTGGTGGCTAACCCTGGCCCCACTTTGATGCAGAGCACACATTTAGATGTCTGCTTTAGCAAATAGTAACTTGAAAGGAAAATTTTGTTTGAACATAAATTCTCAGAAAATCATGTCTTGTAGGAAGATTTGAAAATTTCGACTTCTTTATGAACAACAAGAGAGTATCCAAATATGGTGATAGTCGAAAAAAAGATTATTGACAACCGATTCTTTAGTCCAGTGCATCCTGCATCTAGATAGTGGTCACTGTCAATAACATCATCTTAAAATAAAATCGAGACCTGATAGTTCATGCACAGACATACATTTAAATGTTTATCAGGAATCCATATTAATTATCTACTAGAACTCCTACATGTTCAAAAGCAGCCCAGTGAGGATTATTTTATCATCCCCATTTTACAGATAAAGAAAACTGACTTTATTAAGTACTAACTCTGAAAAATAGCAAAGACTTAAATAAGGTGCTTGAAGACCTAATGAACGATGTGGGCCACATCACACAATCATCTGACCAGCATCCCCTTGCAAGACAGATTTCTAAAAGCTGTTTGTGGTTATCTTAATGTTGGAAGATAAGGAAAAGATAGCAAGTGTCTGTTTTAGATGAATCAAAACTACCTCACTTAAAAAAGAGCAAAAGTTTAACATATTGTATTAATCAACAAGACTGCTGCAAAATGTTTTAATTTCTGGTATTACTAAACTTTGTCTCCCTAGGCAAGATAGAATAGATTGAGCTAATTACAATAACATCCCCACTTTTAATTAATGTCTCTGATGTGTAGATAAGCCGCCAGCATTAGCTCATGATCTTGCTACACTCTCCCATCCATGCTTCCTCCTCTAGAGTCCCTTGTCTATTCTAAGAAGATCATATTTGCCAAATCACTTATACAGGAAACTAAATGGATATCTTTAATTTCTTCCTTTTCCTTCTCACATGCATTCTACGTTTGAATGGCCCGAAAGCCCTATAGAAACTACTATCTAAACATCTCTCTAGTTTCATTGTTTTCATCCTGGGTTATGTCCTCATTGTCTTTCATCTGGACCATAATAATAATATAGCATCCTAAATGTCTCCTATCTCCTTTTCTAGTCCATATTCCCAATGCTGCTGATATTATCTCCATAAAACAGAACTTTATTTTTTTTTTTTATTAGTTGGAGGCTAATTACTTCACAACATTTCAGTGGGTTTTGTCATGCATTGACATGAATCAGCCATGGAGTTACACGTATTCCCCATCCCGATCCCCCCTCCCACCTCCCTCTCCACCCGATTCCTCTGGGTCTTCCCAGTGCACCAGGCCTGAGCACTTGTCTCATGCATCCAACCTGGGCTGGTGATCTGTTTCACCATAGATAATATACATGCTGTTCTTTCGAAACATCCCACCCTCACCTTCTCCCACAGAGTTCAAAACTCTGTTCTGTTCTGTCTCTTTTTCTGTTTTGCATATAGGGTTATCATCACCATCTTTCTAAATTCCATATATATGTGTTAGTATGCTGTAATGTTATTTATCTTTCTGGCTTACTTCACTCTGTATAATGGGCTCCAGTTTCATCCATCTCATTAGAACTGATTCAAATGAATTCTTTTTAATGGCTGAGTAATATTCCATGGTGTATATGTACCACAGCTTCCTTATCCATTCGTCTACTGATGGGCATCTAGGTTGCTTCCATGTCCTGGCTATTATAAACAGTGCTGCGATGAACATTGGGGTGTACGTGTCTCTTTCAGATCTGGTTTCCTCAGTGTGTATGCCCAGAAGTGGGATTGCTAGGTCATATGGCAGTTCTATTTCCAGTTTTTTAAGGAATCTCCACACTGTTCTCCATAGTGGCTGTACTAGTTTGCATTCCCACCAACAGTGTAAGAGGGTTCCCTTTTCTCCACACCCTCTCCAGCATTTATTGCTTGTAGACTTTTGGATAGCAGCCATCCTGACTGGCGTGTAATGGTACCTCATTAAAACAGAACTTTCATTATGTGAGTTTTATATTTAATGAGTGCCTGCATAGTCACTCAGTTGTGTCCGACCCTTTGCAACCCCATGGACTATAGCCTGCCAGGCTTCTCTGTCCATGGGACTTCCCAGGCAAGAATACTGGAGTGGGTTGCTATTTCCACCTCCAGGGGATATTCCCAACCTAGGCATCAAACTTGAGTCTTGCATTAGCAGGTGAATTCTTTACCAGTGAGTCACGAGGGAAGCCCAATATACCATCTGCTTACTGACAAACACACACACATACAGTTAAAACACTGATAATAAATAAATTCTTTCATTCAAGTTCCTCATCGTGTTTTATACATCAGCCATTCTTTTCATAAATGATGTCATCAGGTAACAGTCTTTCTTAGAGCTACATGATTCATTGAGAAAAACAATCAAGATTGACAATCAGGTAAGTACCTTGCAGACATGACATAACTAAATAACTACACAGAACCAAAATGCATGTTCTTACAAATAGAACTGTGCAATTAGGGTATATATGTTTAGGAGTAGAATGGGAAGGATGTATCTGGTATTCATTTGGAAAATACATTAAAGAGAAGCTATTATTAGAGGTTATAGTTTGTCTTCTTCAAATTTATAATCTTTCTGGAAGGACTCTAAGCTGTGGGACTGAATTGGCGTATTTCTTGCTATTTGAATCAAGGAGCTCTAAGCATTTCTGTTATCCTCCTCAATGTGTACATATTATTTCTGTTTGTTGTGAAAGTTGATGTCTAGATCTAGGCAAAAATGGCATTTCAATTCATGTGTTTTTGTTGATGGATCTGGAAAGGGAAGAAACAAAGTTTTTCATGCTAAAGAACTGATTGCAGCCATATGATCTTTTCCACACTGATGTGATGAGCGGAGGGGGAAGCATGGTTAGTTTTATACAGAAGAGATTCCATTAAAAACATGAGCTGGGGCATCCATGGTGCATAGCATCAGGTACTAATCACAGACACATACTTCGCAGGTTCTGGTGTTTTTGTTTGAAAGCTCAGCTGCCACAGCATCGTACAGTCACTGCCTGGACATATTGTTGACAAGAACTGCCAGGCACTTTAACTTCATCCCTCACACAAGAAAGTGACAGAGGGTTGGAAACGCTCTCCGACATGACACCGCTTATACTTTTTTCAGCTGGAGCACAGATACTCTTCCATTTGTCCCCTCTTAGCTAACTCCCAGATTTTTTCAACATTCCTCTAGTTCTAGGAAATGTAAATAAAATAAGAAATGTGTGGCTGTGACACCATTTTAAACATATGTCATCCATTCCATACTGAAACTCCTATTTTTGTGGGACTTTGGGATATCGCTTTTGTTTTGTTCTTAAATATTCTTCAGATACAAAATATGAGAGTGAACTTGCGCAAACCAAACAAAATACTGCTTTGTGCATTTTTCAGGTAGGTTTGATTGTGATTGTGAAAAAAAAGTGTTTCGGAAAATATGGATTATGTGATTTACTTATGAATGTGTAACTCTAGATGATTTCTTATGCATGTTGGATATACCCAATTAACTCCGATCCTAAATTGAAAGTGAGTCTTCTCTAGTCTCAGACCTTCTTTTTGTCTCCTAAAGCCAAGATTATTCTTGCTATTGAGTAGAATTTCTCTTCCAAATAAGTCACCTATGCAATCTTGGAAGTGGGCTAGCAAAGTGTCCTGGTGGGCAAGGACACTCCAGACTATATAACACAGAATTTTTCACCCCTAATACCTAGGGCACTATGTGATATCAATCTGTGTTATTGATTTCATGTATTGACCATCTTAGTGATTTTAAAAAGTCAATAGAACAATAAAATATACAATACAAAATAGATTTGGCAGCATTTTACAATGACTTTTTTACTTTAGTCTTTTAAATGAGGGACAATATAGCATACCCTTCTAGTGATGACTGCTTTCTGGCATCAGGTATTAAGAAAATATTATAAACAATAGGATGGGAAAGATTAGAGATCTCTTCAAGAAAATTAGAGATACCAAGGGAACATTTCATGCAGAGATGTGCACAATAAAGGACAGAAATGGTATGGACCTAACAGAAGCAGAAGATATTAAGAGGTGGCAAGAATATACAGAAGAGCTGTACAAAAAAAGATCTTCATGACCCAGATAATCACAATGGTGTGATCACTCACCTAGAGCCAGACATCCTGGAATGCGAAGTCAAGTGAGCCTTAGGAAGTATCACTACGAACAAAGCTAGTGGAGGTGATGGTATTCCAGTTGAGCTATTTCAAATCCTAAAGATGATGCTGTGAAAGTGCTGCACTCAATATGCCAGCAAATTTGGAAAACTCAGCAGTGGCCACAGGACTAGAAAAGGGCAGTTTTCATTCCAATCCCAAAGAAAGACAATGCCAAATAATGCTCAAACTACCGCACAATTGCACTCATCTCACATGCTAGTAAAGTAATGCTCAAAATTCTCTTAAGTCAAGTTTCAACAATATATGCACCATGAACTTCCAGATATTCAAGCTTGATTTAGAAAAGGCAGAGGAACCAGAGATCAAATTGCAAACATCCACTGGATCATCGAAAAAGCAAGAGAATTCTGGTAAAACATCTATTTCTGCTTTATTGACTATGCCAAAGCCTTTTACTGTGTGGATCACAAAAAACTGTGGAAAATTCTTCAAGAGATGGGAATACCAGACCACCTGACTTGCCTTTTGAGAAATCTGTATGCAGGTCAAGAAGCAACGATTGAACTGGACATGGAACAGACTGGTTCCAAATAGGAAAAGTAAGTCAAAGCTGTATATTGTCACCCTGCTTGTTTAACTTATATGCAGAGTACATCATGAGAAACACTGGGTTGGATGAAACAAAAGCTGGAATCAAGATTTCTGGGAGAAATATCAATAACCTCAGATATGCAGATGACACCACCCTTATGGCAGAAAGTGAAGAAGAACTAAAGAGCCTCTTGGTGAAAGAGAAGAGTGAAAAGCTGGCTTAAAACTCAACATTCAGAAAACTAAGATCATGGCATCTGGTCCCATCACTTCATGGCAAATAGATGGGGAAACAGTGGAAACAGTGGCAGACTTTATTTTCTTGGGCTCCAAAATCACTGCAGATGGTGACTGCAGCCATGAAATTAAAAGACACTTGCTCCTTGGAAGGAAAGTTATGACCAACCTAGACAGTATATATTCGGAGAAGGCAATGGCACCCCACTCTAGTACTCTTGCCTGGAAAATCCCATGGACGGAGGATACTGGTAGGCTTCAGTCCATGGCGTCACTAAGAGTCGGACACGACTGAGCGACTTCACTTTCATTTTTCACTTTCATGCATTCGAGAAGGAAATGGCAACCCACTCCAGTATTCTTGCCTGGAGCATCCCAGGGACGGGGGAGCCTGGTGAGCTGCTGCCTATGGGGTCGCACAGAGTCAGACACGACTGAAGCAACTTAGCAGCAGCAGCAGCAGACAGTATATTGAAAAGCAGCGACATGGCTTTGCCAACAAAGGCCCATGTAGTGAAAGCTTTGGTTTTTCCAGTAGTCATGCATGAATGTGAGAGTTAGAATATAAAGAAAGCTGAGCACCGACGAATTGATGTTTTTGAACTGTGGTGATGGAGAAGACTCTGGAGAGTCCCTTGGACTGCAAGGAGATCCAACCAGTCCATCCTAAAGGAAATCAGTCCTGAATGTTCATTGGAAGAAATGATGTTGAAGCTAAAACTCCAATACTTTGGCCACCTGAGGCGAGGAACTGACTCATTTGAAAAGACCCTGATGCTGGGAAAGATTGAAGGCAGGAGGAGAAGGGGACAAGAGAGGCTGAGATGTTTGGATGGCATCACCAACTCAATGGACACGAGTTTGAGTAAACTCCAGGAGTTGGTGATGGACAGGGAGGCCTGGCGTGCTGCGGTTCATGGGGTCACAAAGAGTGGGACACAACTGAGTGTCTGAACTGACTGACTGACTGATTGACTATTTCATATTGTATAGATATGTTAAATTAAGTAATTACTCAAATCCAAAAATGCAGTACTAGTGAGTGAAAAGAAATATGGAGAGTGCACTGGAGGTCCTCAGATTTGCTCTGTGATCAGGACTGGAATGAGAAGGTAAGGAGTGTTTTTTCATACTTCTTACAAGTGGAGGGAAGAAGATAAAAGCCTGTCTATTGGGTGGATTTAACTCAAAACAATTTCCAAAATTACCTGTGAACCTTCCCATAAGGATCTGAGTTCAGCAACATAATGTTCTGTAACTGCTTTTTTTTTTTAATTTGTACGAATGAATGAGATTTAGGAATTAATTCAGGCAGATAATTGTGTATTTGAAACCATTCTTGTGACACTGAACCTTTTTTTGTCCTCTTCCCTTTATTGAAAGCCAATCACAGACCATATTCCATTAAGAACTTCTTTCAAATCGATGGCATGTAGTTCCATAAGATACAAAATGTGACCTATGCTTGTGAGAGAACGTTTTAGAATTTGATGTTTCCTTTTATCGATAACTTTTTTTCTTAATGTTCCTTACTGATGGATTGTAACTTTTTAACCTTAGCTTATTTTGGACTATAAAATATATTCTTCAAACATTGATAAATTCTTAATATGTATTAGTAGAGTCTTAGAATATTACTTTGATTTCTACCCTGTGTTGCTTATACAAATATACAAATGAGCTAGCCTTGAAGCCACCCACATCCTGGTACATGCTAAACACAAATCAAGCCTCCATTATGAAACAAGAATCAAATCCACATCCTCTGTGCCACACATTGAAATTCTTGCCTTTTTTTAGCGAATATGTGTGTCAGCTCTTTTTCTTTTTTTCTTTTTGTGAACTTGCAGCCTCAGATGTTAGTTAAGTTTTACTATTCTTCAAAAGCATTTATTTGAAAAATATGTGAATGGAAAATGAACATGCTAAACTAATTAGGATATGCAAATGTGGTTGAGTGGGACTGCTTTTTAACTGAATCATACTTATTTGAATACACAAATAAAAGAAAATTTGTTTCAGTAACAATCTGGAAGTTAGTTCATGTGGAACGAATAAGGGTTTAAATTATAAGGATTAACTTTTCAGAATCTACTTTGCAGTTCACCTTTTTAATAGAAGGAAATGTAGACTTGAGCCAGAGGCCCTTCTTGGCATTCAGAGAGGTTTGATGAGCCACAGCATACTTACCAAATTCTTGTCCTCATTTAAAATGAATGAGGAGACTGAGGAAAGGGGGCCTCCTGAGGATTTCTTTACTTTTTTTCAGAACGGTTTAAGGACAAGCAGGTGCAAATTTATAACTCTAGACCATAGGTACTTAAAACACCTTTCTTGTAAAAAACCAATATTTTAAGTCATAGGAGGGAAAATATTTGGCATGTTCATTCCCAACACTCTGTTCTTGATGCAGAAAGAACCACACGGGATGTTAAAAGAGAGAAATAACATTAAAAGAAAATGGAAAAATGATGTTAAAAATAAAAAGAAATCAGGGCAAAATCATATATGGAAGAAATGGATTTTGAGGATATTGTATACTGGAAATATATCCCCAAAGAACTAAAGTTATAATTAGTATTTTGGATTCATTTTGCACATATAGAAGGATTGGAATTTATTAAGTCATGGTGAAATCAAAGAATAAACTGGAATGACTAAAAATGTTATTCTAGGTCACTTACCACCTACTCAATGCGTACCTTTTTTGTAGGGGTACTCTAGTTTTGCATGTGGTTACTTTATAAAACCTGTTTAATTTAAAACATTGCATTATTCCTATGAGATAATCCAATGCTCTAAGTTAGATCACCTACCTTTAGACTTTATATTGTTTCATTTGTTCCTCATTCAAACTACAAATATTTGTTCAGCTCCAACTATCTGCTATTCATTCTCAAGGTGCCTTGCGGAATACAAAGGTGAATATGACATGGTCATGACCCACTCTTAGCCAGCAGTTTTTGTGGAGGAGACCATGTATGAAAACTTATTCTCCAAAGAAACATGCTGAGCTACAAGGTTCTATGTGTCTATCTATATGAGTTGATATGTTTCAGGACTTACTTTTTGACTGGATGGAAGTAAGAGCAATATGGTTATAGACATGGCTGTATATAATATGGTTATATACACGGTAGCTAACTAGCTAACTTGTTGATTACCTGTTGGTACCAGGGACTGATTTTGAGTCCCTGTAGAGATGAAGAATACAGAAAGAAATCAAAGGAAATATTTCCAAGTGACTCAAAGAGTTTGGGGCAAAACAATGTTGTCTAAAAGCACAGATATAAAAATGTAATCCAAAGTTAGGGAGAGTCCAAGTCTTTTCCTTGGAGTATTATTAGGATTATGTCCACTCAGTGGCCCCAAATGGGATAGGTTGCATAGAGTTGGGAAGTCCTAGATTTGGCTTTCTTAGGGGTTAATTACAGGGAAGCCTGGTGTGCTGCAGGCCATGGGGTCACAAACAGTTGGACACGACTGAGCAACTCAAATGAACTGAGCTTAGTTACAATAGACATGTTAACATACTGACATGGCACATCTGCTGCAGAAACTTAGTGGACTAACAGCAGAGCTAAAAGTAATAAGTGTGCTAGAGAGCACACAGAACCCCCACCGCACCCCCATGAACTCTCTGTCTTGACTGGAAAAACTCTGTGGGATGGGATTGACCTGAAGCCCTGATGCCATGCAGGGGGACTAATGGGCCAGTGAAATACAAGCCTAGGTGTTTAAGTGAATTTCAAGTTACAGTTATTTAACTTGACCACAGACTATGATGTGAATCAGAGTGCATGTGGTATGAACTGTGAGATGTCTGATATTAACCACCTAGCATTTCCAGAATGTTTCCTCCCTTGCAGATTGATGATTTAGACTAGGTCACTTTCAGCACAAAATCTCCCACCAACATGGAGCTCTAAGTTTAGCACGTTACAGAGTGATTAATAATCAAACCAGGAATGGATAGGTAATGCCAACACCGAGTGATATTTATATTTAATAAATTTTGACAACTAGGCAAAGAAGGTAACAGGCTGAGGAAGGAGTAACTGCAAATGAAGAAGAGACATAGAATTATGTTCAGGTGATGGCAACAGTCTCACTATCTGAACTCCGGACCACAGGTCACAAAAAAGATAGTTTTGTGCTGAAAAAGTAGGCTAACATCAGATCTTACAGTTGCTTGACTACCATTCTCATACTTCAAAATTAACATTATTGGTAGCAGGGGATTTTGAAAGTCTTTGAGTTGGCAAGTATGAAAATTTGTATTTTAGGAAGAACATCTCTTCTTAGTGGAAGGTGGCTATTATAATAATCCAGATAACAAAAATTAGATAATGATCAAACTTCAGAAATGGAATCTACAGTGCTTCCATAGATATGGGGATCGAAGAAAGGGCAGAAGATAAAGATGACTGCAAGGTCATCTGGAAGACTAGAATCCACACTCATGACTTTGTTAGTTGGGTTGGTGTGGAAAGAAGAAGGTGATATTTTGGGGGAGGTTTAAGTAAAACACCATCTTGATATTGTGATGATCAATTATATATATAATGATCATATTGCTAGCATGAGAATTTCTAGCTCTTTGAATCTGTTTAGAACAGTCGGCATCATTTCCGTCACACTCTCCATTTTCTGGTGGAGGTGGGCAAACAAACAATAACAAAAAAAAAACAAGGTCAACTAAAGTTGTTACTTGTTACTGGATCAGATTGGGCTCAAACCCTTAGCTGAAAAATAGCTATAGGACGTGTGTAAACCCATGGGATTCTCTAATTTGCCTACATTAACCACAAGCCTAAACTGCTTACATGATTATGCATTTATTTGGAGTCACACTTCAAATGTCTCAGAGTGAGAACTGGTCCTGAGTGGGAATTATCCCCAGGTTTGTTTCATCGTTTTAACCGCACATAGTTTCTGAAGGGAAAATTAGAGTAGAAAGTAAAAAAACAAAGACAAAAAGCATAGCAGGCCCAAAGAAGTGAATAAAGACATTGATAAATGGCTGCAAGAGCTGTTTAATACTAATATCAATACCAATAGTTTGGTTTAACAGTTGCTTGACCTCCATCCCTCTGTAGATCAGTATACCTTCTCTTTATATGATAAGAGGCTTCCCTCTTAAAAGTTCTAAGATCTGAGCTGAAACTATATTGTGCTTCCTTGTTCCCAAGCACCTGGGAAGGGGAAAGCCAAAGGTGCAAGTACATCCTATAATCTTTAGAAAATGTTTGCATTTAAGGTTCAAAGTTTAAGCTGATGAATCCAAAGAGTAAAGGGCACAGCCAGACAGAAGTATAATTAAGCAGGAAGCACATCAAAAAGAAGAAAGTGACTGTAAATGCAGATATAATATTTGAGTTCATTTTTATTGACAACCAGTGCAAGGACCATGGAGATATGGACAGGCTCAAATGTAGAGAAGTAAAGCAAAACTTAGAAAATGCAGATGTTATTGGAACTCAAGGTAGAGTTTTGGGAGATCATTCTCCCATTTGATGCCTCTCCTTCGTATTTATGGGGGAATTCCAAAAATAGAAATATCCACAAAGAACAAAACATGAGATTTATAAACTAAGATGTAGATCTAAGAATTACTAACATATAGATAATAGAACACATAGGAAAGAAATATGTTGAAGGAAAGAGAAAAAATGATAAGAGATATTTTATTTCTCTCTAATAGGATATGGATTATGTATTTATATTTTAATCATTTATTTGAGAATGGCTAAAAAAATCCCTAATCCTTGGTTTAGGGATTAGCATAGAGATATAGCCCTCTGCACACAGGGAATTCTGTGGCAATGAATATATAATCCTAACCATAAAAATCAAACATGCTCAAATAATAAGGATGCAGAAAGGATGCATACCAGATTTTTAACAAAATTTGGCACTAAATGGGTATTTAGAGTTTATTTTACTACACTGATGCACGTTACAAGATGAGAGCAAAACAACAGTCTGTGTCCAGACCAATAGATGAGCTCAAGATGTCTTCCCGTGTGGCAAACTCATGGGATTTTCAGAGCACCATAAAAGAATTTTTGTTGTTGTTGTTGGTACACTGCACCGCTGTCATCCACAGTTAGCTAACAAATATGATAGGTTTTTAATATAATCCAACCCGTCCTTGCCAGTGCTCCTTGTCGGTTACATCATCTTTCTGTGGGCCAAGAGTTTGTTTTCCCCAGATGGCCCTTACGAGACTGCTGACAGCCTTCCTGACTGAGAAACTGTGGAACAGCAATCTTCCGATTCATTTGGTAGTTCTGACAAAGAGAGAGCTGTTGATATCCTGATGCAAAGGCGCTCTATCAGGCATTACATAGTGTCTGTGTTCTCAGCATGTTTGGGGCGTGATAAGTCATAGCACATGCTTCCTGACATCTCTCTGCCTTTCACTGTCGTGTAGAGTTTCCTGAAGTTGAAATCGGGGTGACAGAATGTAAAAAGCCAAGTGTGACATCATCAGCAACTGGTAGCAGTCACTGTATCATAAATAATATTTTGCAGACATGTAAAAAAAAGAACTTGTGAAGAGTTCCCCACAACCTCTTTGAAGAAAATTTGAAATCAACGGTTCTACTCATTTCCACACCCTGATTTTTGCCAAGTAATGACAACATCCAGAAATATCTGTCATGTCTTACATTGATAAGTCAAAGGACCAAAATCTTGGTAAGTCTACGCAGAGAAAGAGCTGGGGACTTTGTTTTAAGCAAATTGAAAAAAAAGTTGTATTTTGCTTTGTTTAGTTAGAAATAGCTTTGCTCTTGAAAGTGGGATCGTATAACTGCATCTATAGGTCCCACAAAGCAATGGGTGGCACCGCACGGGAGGTGGCTCTGCCGTGCATGGAATGTCTCCTGATTGTGATTACGCCTCGGTATTAATAAGAATAGCAGCTGCAGCAATCTGTTCAATTTTATGCAAATTAGTCCTGGCCCTCTGGCTCCTGGCTAGTGGCCAAGGCAGCCTTCGGCTGGGCAAAGTTTGGATTTATGCTTTATTCTACTGCTGCAAAGCTTTATTTAATTATCTGTATTTATTTAAAGCAGAATAGTACAAAGCAATCGTGCATGTTGGTCAACTTTGCGATGGCTGAATTGTGTAGGGTTTCCCACACACGCACAAGCGAGTTTGAATCACTGAATATCTGAATCACTGACTGCAACCCCGAAGAATAAGTAGGGGTGACTCTTCTCGTGGCTTTCTTTGGTAATAAAGGGCTCCAAGTGGTTTCTCTCTGCTGTACTATTGAAGGCCTGTGAAATCAAGTAAGGCAGGTATCTTTTAAATGACACTGTAAATCTTTAGTAGCTGGGACTTGGGGAGATTATCTGAATTAGAGAATTTGATATATATGGTATTTTTAAAGAAATGGCTGAAAGTGGTCAAAGCACAAACTTACAGTAACAAAACAAAAAGATTTAGGTCTATAATATACAGAACAGAGACTGCAGTTAGTAATGCTGTATTATATACTTGAAAGTTGCTTAAAGAGTAGATCTTAAAAATTCTTACCACGAGAGAAAAAATGTTTATGTGTGGTGGTGGATGCAAACTAGACTTATTATGGTGATTATTTCACAGTGCATACATATCATGAATATGTTGCACTCCTGAAACTAATATTACATGTCAATTATATCTCAATAAAAATATTTTTAAATAAATTCATGTCTACTATTTCCAAATATATGTACCTAGCAAGCCAAAATAATCTAGCAAGATATGCTCTTAGTGCCCATTTTCATGATAATAATTTGTAATTTTCATCTCAATTTCATATGCCTGGTATATAAAATGTCAAAAATAGTTTATTGTCATCTTGTGTGAAATAATAATTCCCTTTTACACTTGCTTACAATAAAATTAATTGGTGTACCAAACTGATTTCTTCCTGAAGAGTATATAAGAGAACCTGGGTCCAGCTCACATCTTAATCCTCAAATATCAGAATTAATGAGGTTATAGCAAATTTTCAAAATGTAGTTACTGGATACCTACAATTCACTGATTTTCTACACAATCAATTAATATGAGACATGGGTTGGCAGCCATTTCTGAACTTGCTCTACATGTTTTATGGTAATTTTATTTGTGATCCTTCTTGGTTTTCATAAATTCAGTTTTCATAAATACTACCAATTAAATATTTCATAGGACACTTGGGATAGGGAAATTCTATCTCCTATTTTATCAGCTAAGTCTTCTGCAATCATATTAAAAGCCACAAAATATGCAGAGATAGCACCCACCATTTTCAGCTACTTGTACTAAGATTTCAGCATCAGATCGTTCCTCCTTCCTGTTAATCTAGGCTCTTATGAGCCTCCTTTTATTTTAAGCACAGATTCAGCTGACAGCCAGCACTTGTTCTGGTTTTGAATCAAACGTTGGCAGTGTTCCCAGAATATGAACCAGTTGTTTCTTTTACACACTCTTTCATTGTCCCTCATCATCCCAACTGCTTTCAAAGCAATGTGCCATAACCAAACTTACACTTGCTTTAATGAGAATTAAAGTGCATGAATCAAAGCAATGCTTCCCATGTGGCCACTGACTATCTCTGGGGTAAATTAAGACAGTTGATCTGCAAAGTAGTAAAAGAAAATGCAGGAAAAAAAAAAAGTGTGTAGAAGACATCTCCTCTTTCAAACTGAAGCATAGAAATTATGTATGTATAAATAAGTTTTCTCTGAATTATCCAGTCCCCCCCTCCACATTTTAGCTATTAGAAACTTGATCTAAGAGTTGCTCTAACTATGCTCACTGGAAATGATAACAACCCTTCCACTTTTGCCTTTGAATATCCCACCATTCTTTTCTTCTTCTGATAATGACCAACATCTTATTTCCAATTTTCCATCCTCTTTATTGCTAAAATTTATTTTTAGTACAAAGTTATTTCTGCTGTTATGGTAAAGTTTACTATAATCCATTTCTATTCTGGATCCTGTTCAATGAGACTACTTTCTAAAGTTCTGAGAAGATATTTTCAAGTAAGATATTCCTGGGCAAGGATTTGGAAGACTATGTAGTAACAAGATCTTATAGAAATATGAATTTATACCTTGATACTAAAATGTTAACCATTATTTTAATTAATAAGCTTTTATGTAGCTAATCCTTTAATATTGTGAAATATCACCATCTAACTTAGCTTTTGAAAAATGCTGATTTTCGAATGTTCACATTTATAAAACAAAAAGGCAAAGAATATAAATGTCTAATAAAAGAGGATTAGTTAAATAAGTATGGCACATTTAATATATGATCATCTAGACCTGAAACTAGAAGAGATAAAAGACTGTGACATTTTACAAACTGAAAATGATAGGTTCTATTAGTTTTTATTTTACATACACACACAGATGACTGAAAGATTCACATACATGTATCAGAGTTGCATACTGAAACTCTGCTCCACAGATGGAAAATAAATTTAGCTTCTTATATTCTCTACAAGTGATCCAATTTCCTCACTATTTCCCGTGCTGCTGGGCTGGGAGAGATAGGTATATTGGGATAAATTTACTTGCTAATAGCAGTGAGGTTTTCCACTTTGAGTCCATTCAAAAGTTCTAGTATCTTTGGGGCAAATGCTTAGTTATTGGAATTTCCCTCTTCTCCCTCACATCCCCATGTACACTGATTCTCTGTAGGAGACATATGGGTAGACGGAAAATTATATGACTTTCCAACTGTTGAGGAAAAAGAGCTCCTCTTCCCACAATGGCTTTTTATCTGTACTCATCTCTGCAGCTCAGTTCTTCCTGCCATTGCTCTGGTGTTCATCATGGAGACACTAGTCCCATTTGCTCTCTTGGGATTTCAGGTTGTTAACAACCATTTATGTTCACGGCCTTGACTGCTCATGTTGAATTTCAGTGTCCCTGATCACTGTGACCTCCTTGTCCATGCACCTTGCTTCTACTGATACACCCAACCAATCTTAAAATTATGCATCCCTTCTAGGAAAATCACTGAGATTTCTGCACCCCAGTTAACCTTTCAAAGGCCGTGGGAAGCCAGCAGTCCTATGACAGGCTCATTTCTTATGGTCAATGCTATTCTACTGGTTGTTTACCTTGAGGGTCATGGTACCAAACTGGACCTGGGCTTCTTCTAGAAGCTTGCATCCTTTCCTACATTTGCTTAAGGAAGTGGACACTAGTTCTGATGAGCTCAAAATCATCCCATCCCATTCTTTCAAGGTTTTTCCAAGGTGGGGTGGGAATAAAGTGCTGGCACTCAATTAATTCCTTTTTCCTCTACATTTCTTCTTTCTGTACTACTCAAGTTCAGAAGAGGTGGGCCTTATAGTTTCTCCTCCTCTCTAAAAGAGGCATTTCCTCTTCTTTGGGAGCATTAGACCTCACACCTTGCCCTTGGTAATGGAAACTCTTTGAGACCCCATGGACTATAGCCTGTCAGGCTCTCCTGTCCATGGGATTCTCCAGGCAAGAATACTGGAGTGGGTTGCCATGCCCTCCTCCAGGGAATCTTCTCAACCTAGGGATCGAACTGGGGTCTTCTGCATTGCAGGCAGATTCTTTACTGCCTGAGCCACCAGGGAAGCCCAATGATGAAACACCAAACTCCTAATCAAATAAGTGCTACTCTTACGATCAATGTAGTAAGAAAATTAGGAACTAGGGATTTCTAAAAACAGAAACACATAGTTTGCAATAAAAATTCATCAGTCCTATTACAGAGAGTCATACTTACATATACATTTATATACATGAGTAGAGGCATATATATGCACATATATAACATGCTTGTATATCATGAAAGGCATATTATATACATTTTTCATTTTATGACATCCTGAAATGTTACCATTATTCAATTTGTGGATAAGATTATAAGTGATTTTTTATTTTCTTCCTTACACCTTTTTAAAATATACTTTAAATTTTCTAAAATTAATACATATTATTTTATAATAAAAATAATTTATCAAACAAGATAATGTATATTTGCAAAAATGCCTGTACTTTAGCCTAAGAATTTGGTCTTATTTGAGTAGCATTTTCCATAATATTTAAAATCTTTCTACTAAAGCATCAATAGAAGAATCACTTTAAAAGTCTAATTAAAAATTTTCAAGGGCTTAAATGTCTGCAAATGATGACTACAGCCATGAAATTAAAAGATGCTTGCTCCTTGGAAGGAAAGCTATGACAAACCTAGACAGTATATTAAAAAAACAGAGACATCACTTTGCTGACAAAGGTCCACATAGTCAAAGCCATGGTTTTTCCAGTAGTCATGTATGGATGTGAGAGTTGGACCATAAAGAAGGTTTAGTGTTGAAGAATTGATGTTTTTGAATTGTGGTGCCTGAGAAGATGCTTGAGAGTCCCTTGAATTGCAAGTTGAACCAGTCAATCCTAAAGGGAATCAATCCTGAATATTCACTGGAAGGACTGATGCTGAAGCTGAAACTCCAATACTTTGGCCACCTGACACGAAAAGCTGACTTATTGAAAAAGATCCTGATGCTGGGAAAGGTTGAAGGCAAAAAGAGGGTGGCAGAGGAAGAGATGGTTAGATAGCATCACAGACTCAATAGACATGAATTTGAGCAAACTCTGGGAAATAGTGACAGGGACAGGGAAGTGACCAACATGGGCGTGCTGCAGCCCATGGGGTCACAAAGAGCTGGACACCAATTAGTGACTGAACAACAACAACAGCACAAATGTTTAAATAATTTCCCAGGATGCATATAATGAGTTGATAATAATATTTAGATTTTGCATTTTACACTTAGCAGAGTTACCCCTGTTTTCCATTTGAAGATGGAAGCTCTGGGTAGTTACCTATGGATGTGTCTAAGAGGTTCCTCTATCATCCCTGCAGCAGTTGTTTACAGAGATTATTAGTCTTGCGGACTAGGCCTTAATGGGCAGTTGTCAAGAACGTGGTATTTACCAAGGCTACCAATAGCTGATCTGCATGTGGAGTTTTGGATGCATTTGGCTTCTCATCTTATCATCTTCCTCTCCTAGGTACATACTTAATTGGATCAAGACCTCTAAGTATCCCCGTCTTAAAGCCAAACAGACCCAACATAAAGGTTTTCTTTCCCATCTGTTCACTTTGTATCAATAGCTTAGTTCTGTAAATGAATTTGCAGACCACCAAACAAACTTGTGCTACGTATAAATTGTACATTGAAAACAGATTTTAACAGATCTTTCAAAATTTAAAACTAAGCAAGTCTAATGTGCATATTAAAACTTAAGTTTGATTTCTTATAATCATTATTTTCAATAGAGAGGAAGCTAAGTCTAAACTTAAGAGCTAAATCTCATGAAAAGTATCTGAAGTCAGGCTGAAAGATTCATTTCAGATACTAAATAACAGTACTAAGCTGTGCTCTTTGAAAATAAAGAATATTTTTATTCTTTCAGATCAGTGAACATTAAAATATACAGTGCTCTGTCACTATAGAAATCAAGCAGAATATTACAGTATTTCATTTTGATCAAAAATTCTACTTTTTGAAAACACAAGATTATTTTCAGCAATTATTTGAAAATTCACTTTATACAGTATCTGCTGGATATCTTATATTTCATAGAAAACCATTCTGTGAGACAATCTGGAGAGAGGGAAGTAAAAATTAGTGCAGTTTGTAGAATAGCAAAGTTTTATCTTAAAAAGTTATATCCCGTTCTTTAGTATACATGGCTGACTATCTGGCATTTCAAGCACTGTGTTGTGTAATGAAATTAAACTGAATCCAGCATTTGTATTACTATTTGAACAAATTTTTTTGCTCTTCGGTGCACAATCTCGAAAATAAGTCTATCATTCCTGGGTGGTCACTGTAGATAGCTTCAAGCATACAAAATACAAAAAGCACGCATGAAATATCCCAGTCTATTAAATTAACATCTTGCAAAAGCCCCTCTCCAAAATCCAGATGCTTATATTACTTTTGACAGACTGTAGGCAGTAAAGTTTTAACTTAAAAGAAGGGGCTTTCCGTTTCTGTTTTCAAGTTAAAAATAATGAAAGGAAAACACACTGAAATTCCCACATTATTAAATAAAACATTTAAGTGGCCAAGGGCCAATCATTGTCATGCCATGAACAAATGCCTTACGGTAATATGTTCCATAACTGTTTGCTAAAAACTACCAATTTTAACACATTTGCACATGATTAAACACCATAAAAAGTTGCTTATTGAAGCCAGTGTCATAACACTGTTACTCACGCCCAAGGGTAGGGAAGCTTCAGTGCAAACCTGAACGAGAAAGGTGGTGTGAAATAAGTTCCACGTTGTGAAAACAGATCCTAAGCAGATTTGCCAAATAGCTGACTCCATTCAATGGTCAGAAGTTCATAACATCATCACAAGACTGCAGGGCTAAGAAAATGTTAACTGATGAATTTTCTCAGCAAGGAAAATATGAACAGATAGATGATCAAAATTAAGTTTTGAAAAATCTATTTGACCACTGTAATCTCCTTACAAAAAAACCATAAATGCTTACTGTAAATAGTAAATTGGAGTTGGCTTTCTTCAGGTAAGCTCCTGCAAAACCTTTTAAAAGGCAAAAGAAATCTTGTATTAGAGCTAGTAATTGGTAAGTTAAGAGAAAAAAACATAGCAGGAAGAACTTTTCAAGTTTTAATATAATCAGAAGGTGCAACTTTATAAAAAACAAAACAATAGCAAAGTGAAAGAGTAATCCTTTGGGAACTTTAGTGCCCCTGGGCGCTCAGCTCCATCACGACAGTCTCTGCCTTCATCATCACATGATGTTCTCCTGTGTGTCTTTGTCTTCATGTGGCTGTCTTCTTATAGGGACACCAGCTATACTGGATGGGGGATATATTCTACTAGGTATGACATCATCTTGACTAATTACATTCGCAACAATCCTAGTTTCAAATAAGGTTAAACTCTGAGATACTTGGGTTTAGGACTATAACCTATCTTTTTTCAGGGCACGTGACTCCACCCATAAGAGTTAAGTATTTGTGGAGTTCTATGTTGGTGTTCTAATTTTGCTAAAAGATCTCAAATCCAGGGAAGTCCATGCTCAATGGATGAATGGATCAATGAGAAATAGTTAAGTGACAGAATTACTTCTTTATAAACAAGGACTACTAATTAAACCAATTTAGAACATGTGCTAATTTATATAGTGTTACATTATAAAATATTGAACATTTATTTTCAAATCATGGAAAAATATTTTTAGACTTAGGTGGCAGATCTTTAAAAGCTTTATTACTGAATTGAGATGCCTGAGAAGCATTTCTAAACATAATTGACCTATTGAATTTCTCTACTGGGCAATGTCTAGATAATTAAAGCTTCTAAATTTCTGAAAGATGGGTGCCTTGCAAAATTGCACCCATTTAGGTTGTACAGTTAAAAATAGTGTTAACATTAAAGTAGTCATAGTTCTTTCATTAATGAAGTAAATCACATAAATGCTACTTTAGTTTCTACATTTGTAAACTAGAGACTCTCAAATTGACTTCATGTATTTATTGTAAGTCTGAAGATAACAAATACTATACATAGTAAGATAAATTTTCATAAATGATTAGTAGTACAATTCAGTTCATTTACCCCAGCTGCCCCAAGAGAAGTCCCGTTAGACAGCAAGGGAGAAGTCTGAAAGGACCACACAGTGGCGTTCCCAGCCCTCACCTCCTGGCATTTCCACTGCTCTTAAAACAGTCATTTCAGCAATTGGAATTCTATTTGAAAAGAGGGGATTGTTTCTCTATTCCTTTCTCTCTCTCTTTTTTTTTTCTCCCAGTTGTTTTTATTAGTTGGAGGCTAATTACTTTACAATATTGTAGTGGTTTTTGCCATACATTGACATGAATCATCCATGGATTTACATGTGTTCCCATCCTGAACCCCCCTCCCACCTCCCTCCCCATCCCATCCCTTTGGGTCATCCCAGTGCACCAGCCCTGAGCACTTGTCTCACGCATCCAACCTGGACTGGTGATCTGTTTCACACTTGATAGTATACATGTTTCGATGCTGTTCTCTCAGATCATCCCACCCTCACCTTCTCCCATAGAGTCCAAAACTCTGTTCTATACATCTGTGTCTCTTTTTCTGTCTTGCATATAGAGTTATCATTACCATCTTTCTAAATTCCATATATATGCGTTAGTATACTGTATTGGTGTTTTTCTTTCTGGCTTACTTCACTCTGTATAATGGGCTCCAGTTTCATCCATCTCATTAGAACTGATTCAAATGAATTCTTTTTAACGGCTGAGTAATATTCCATGGTGTATATGTACCACAGCTTCCTTATCCATTCGTCTACTGATGGGCATCTAGGTTGCTTCCATGTCCTAGCCATTATAAACAGTGCTGCGATGAACATTGGGGTGCACGTGTCTCTTTCAGATCTGGTTTCCTCGGTGTGCATGCCCAGAAGTGGGATTGCTGGGTCATATGGCAGTTCTATTTCCAGTTTTTTAAGGAGTCTCCACACTGTTTTCCATAGCGGCTGTACTAGTTTGCATTCCCACCAACAGTGTAAGAGGGTTCCCTTTTCTCCACACCCTCTCCAGCTTATATTGCTTATAGACTTTTGGATAGCAGCCATCCTGACTGGCGTGTAATGGTACCTCATTGTGGTTTTGATTTGCATTTCTCGGATAATGAGTGATTGAGCATCTTTTCATGTGTTTGTTAGCCATCTGTATGTTCCTTTCTCTTAAAGGTACAGACACCAAATGTTTAAAAGTGGACCTACCCAGGGGAGTGAGGCTGGAGCTGCCAGCGCCACCTCGCCTCCTCCAGGGGAGAACTGTCTCAGGCCGGAGGATGAAATAAGCAGTGAGGAGAAGCAGGGAGATCAGAGTCCTGGTGGGCTCAGCTGAATGCCTGCATCGAGGCTGATTCATGTCAATGTATGGCAAAAACCACCGCAATAGTGTAGAGTAATTAGCCTCCAATTATAATAATAATTTTTTAAAAGTGAGCCTTTCAGGAAAAAAAAAAAACTTTAAGAGTTATTGTATGCAACTGTTTTCTCCCATTTTGAGGGTTGTCTTCGCATCTTGTTTATGGTTTCCCTTGCTGTGCAAAAGCTTTCGAGTTTCCTTATGTCCCATTTGTTTATTTTTGTTTGTATTTTTATTACTTTCAGAGGCGGGTCAAAAAGATCTTGCTCTGATTTATGTGACAGTGTTTTTCCTATGTTTTCCTCTAGTTTTCTGGTGGTTGACCTCACATTCAGGCCTTTAATCCATTTTGAATTTATGTGTGTTTATTGTGTTAGAGAGTGTTCTAATTTCATTCTTTTACATGGAGCTGTCCAGTTTCCCAGCACCACTTATTGAAGAGGCTGTTCTTTCTCTGTTGCATATTCTTGCTTCCTTTGTCATGGATTAATTGACCATAGATGCGTGATTTTATTTCTGGGCTTTCTACCTAAATTAATTTTTTAGTGAGGCATGAGACAAGACTTGTAGTTCTTGTTTTACACAGAGATGGTCAAGGTTTCTAACACCATATGTTGAGAAGAGTATCTTTTCCCAATTAAATTGTTTTAGGTGAAATTCAACTGACCACATGTATGTGGATCTACCTCTAGACTTTGCATCACGTTCCACTGATTTCCTTGTCTTTCCGGTGGCCAATACCACACAGTCTGGTTTATTGTAACTTTACGCCTCTAAACAGTATGTGTGTGCTCAGTCGCCCAGTCCTGTCATTCTTTGAGGCCCCATGGACTGTAGGCTGCCAAGCTCCTTTACCCATGGAATTTTCCAGGCAAGAATACTGGAGTGGGGTACCATTTCCTACTCCAGGGGATCTTCCTGACTCAGAGATTGAACCCTCATCTCCTGCATCCTTGTATTGGCAGGCAGATTCTTTACTACTAGCACTATCTGGGAAGACCTCTAAACAGTATAATTCACCCATTTTTTGTCCTTTTTCAAAATTACTTGAGCTATTTATGTTCTTTTGCATTTCCATGTAAAACTTTGAATCAAATTGTCATTTTTTTACCAGAAAGAAAAATGGCCTAATGATTGAGATGGTACTGAATTTATAGATAATATGGGGTAAAAAGGGCATCTTAGCATTATTGAGTGTTCCATATTTCCTCCTATTTCCTATTATTTCCTTAATAGCATTTTGGCAAATTTTCAGGTTTGGATAATTATGGTTAATGCTGCCATAAACATTCTTACATAGTTCATTTTTCTTTTAAATATAAATCTAGAAACATCTATTAATTCTATTTGATTAGTATTTTATTCAAATCTTCTATTTATTTACTTTTTGTCTCTTTGTTCTAATAATAACTGGGTGATAGAAATTAAAATCTGTATCATTGTGAATTTTTCTGTTTTTCTTTAGTTCTTTTAAATTTTTGTTTTATGTACTTTGAAAAATGGTGATTAGGTGTATGCACACTTAGGAGTGTTATGTCTTATTGGAAACTATGTTATTTATTAATTTGAAAATAATCATTTGTGATTATATTTGATTTATTCAAGTCTACTTTATCTGATATAAATATAGGCAATTCATCTTTTACAAGTTTATTGTTCTCATGGTAAATATTTGTATATCATCTTAACTTATTTGGTACTATCCTTAAATTTTAAGTGTCTCTTTTGTCCTTGTGGGCCAGTGGCTAAGACTGTGTCCTCAATGCAAGGGACCTGGGTTCAATCCATGGTCAAGGAGTTGGATCCTTCATGCCACAGTCAAGATCCAGCACAGCCAAATAAATAAATTTTAAAAAGATACTAAATAAAAATCTGCACTGTTTTAGAAAAACAAATTAAAATATCTCTTTTGTTACTATTCATTTGTCCTTTATTCATTTTTCCTTTGTTCTTTCTTCTTTGGATTAGTTGAGTGTTTTCTGCTATTCCATTTAAATTTCTCTGTTACCTTTCTAAGTATATCTCTTTGTATTACTTTTGGTGACTTTTCTATAAATTGCACTCTGAATTATAACTTATCACAATATTATATTTTACTGATATTATAATATCAAATGTTTGACATAAGAAACTTAAGGCAGCAGAGTTACATTTCCCTTTTGCAGTCTTCCATTTTTATGTTGCTATTGTCATTTACTCTATTTCTCTACATGTTACATACTCCATATGCTTGGCTAGCTTTGCTTTATATAGGCAGTTGAGTTTTAAAAGAAAATTAGTAAAAAATATTTATTATTATTTCTTGTGATCTTCCTTTTTACTAATAAATCCAGTTTTCCATCTGGTATCATTTTATTCTATCTGAAGAACATCTTTAACATTTTTTTTGTCATGTTATGTATGCTGGTGACAATTTTCCTCAGCTTTCATCTGAATGCTGAAAATTCCTTATTTCACATTAATTTTTTGAAGGTTTTTTTTTTCAGGGTAAAAATCCTATCTGATAGTTTCTATTTTTTTCTGCATTTTAAATATGCCATTACATTTTCTTATCCTATTATTTCTGATTAGAAGTTGGTTATAATTCTGATATGTTTTCATTTCATTTGTCCTTTCCTTTGACTGCTCTTAAGACTTATTTCTTCAGCTTTTATTTTTAGCAATTTGACTACAGTGTGTGAAGGTGGGGTCTTCTTTATGGCTTATCTAGATACTTTGTTCCTTGGGATGGTATTTTTACCAAATGTGAAACATTTTGGCATATATTTATTAAAATACATTTTTTTACATCATTCTGTTTCTTCTCAACTCTAGGAAACCAATTATACAAATGTTAGAAAATAGATGTACATTACCTCATAAGTAATAGATTGAGTCTTTGTTTCCTCTATGGTAAGCATTTGCTGAAAATCTGGTTAGTTCCCTTGGACTTTTGGATTCTTGCCCATGTGTGCATAATATACAGTTGAAGACATGGATTTGAAGAAAACCTACACTTACATTTTGGAGCTCTTTCCTCTGTAACTCCATTGTATCCACATGTTCCTTCTTTAATTTCTAACTGCTTTTGCAGTTGCAAATATCTCCTGTTACTTCTATGGCCAATAAAATTGTGGCTTTCTATTTAAGTTCTAGCTGATTCATTTATCTGTGTTGTGAAATACCCTTTCAACCTACATATCATTTATTGAAGTTTTCTTCTTTTAAGGGTTAAACAGAATACAGATTCTGATACCTTCAAAGAGTTGTTTTTATAATTTGTCCAGAGTTTATAATTATTATTTGTGGGAGAATTAGCCTAATAAATGCTTTTCCACCATTATCAGAAACAGATCCTCTGGGCTAGTGATTTATAAACCTGCTCCTTTGAATCATAAGGATTCAGAGAGGATATACCACTGTCTGCTAAGAGGTGTTCTGCTACCCTCTGTCTATATTTGTGGATCTTTAAATTAATCTATTTATATATTGATCTTTCTCTTAATGTTTTACTAGAAGAAAATATTCTACTATTTGAAAGTCATGTTTCCAGTCTCAGATTAGTTTCCAGGAAACAAAATGATGTTTTTAAATCTAATTTTTTAATTGTGTATGCTTACAAAGATTATTTTATGGCAGAATCTTTGGGGATGTTGTTCATTCACTCCTGAGTTATCCAGAAATGCTGTTGATTTACGTTTGGTTCTAAATACATGAAAAGATGCTCAACATCACTCATTATCAGAGAAATGCAAATCAACACCACAATGAGGTATCATTACACGCCAGTCAGGATGGCTGCTATCCAAAAGTCTACAAGCAATAAATGCTGGAGAGGGTGTGGAGAAAAGGGAACCCTCTTACACTGTTGGTGGGAATGCAAACTAGTACAGCCGCTATGGAGAACAGTGTGGAGACTCCTTAAAAAACTGGAAATAGAACTGCCATATGACCCAGCAATCCCACTCCTGGGCATACATACCGAGGAAACCAGATCTGAAAGAGACACGTGCACCCCAGTGTTCATCGCAGGACTGTTTATAATAGCCAGGACATGGAAGCAACCTAGATGCCCATCAGCAGATGAATGGATAAGGAAGCTGTGGTACATGTACACCATGGAATATTACTCAGCCATTAAAAAGAATTCATTTGAATCAGTTCTAATGAGATGGATGAAACTGGAGCCCATTATACAGAGTGAAGTAAGCCAGAAAGATAAAGACTAATACAGTACACTAATGCATATATATGGAATTTAGAAAGATTGTAACGATAACCATATATGCAAAACAGAAAGAGACATAGATGTACAGAACAGACTTTTAGACTCTGTGGGAGAAGGCGAGGGTGGGATGTTCTGAGAGAACAGCATTGAAACAAGTATACTATCAAGGGTGAAACAGATCACCAGTCCAGGTTGGATGCATGAGACAAGTGCTCAGGGCTGGTGCACTGGGAAGACCCAGAGGGATGGGATGGGAGGGAGGTGGGAGGGGGGATCGGGATGGGGAACACATGTAAATCCATGGCTGATTCATGTCAATGTATGGTAAAAACCACTACAATATTGTAAAGTAATTAGCCTCCAACTAATAAAAATAAATGAAAAGATAAATAATAACATAAATGCTTGAGCCTTATTAGAGTATCCTGGAGCTATCAAAGCCAATGGTAACAATGCACAGTGGGTTATGGGGAGTGGTGGCGAGTGTCCTTCAGCCTGTGGAAGGACTCTCTTAACCAGTTTAAATGCTCAATATATGTACACCAATGCATCAAATATTTACATGAGAACTGTTTTAGTTTTTATTTTCTTAATGGTGTTGTCTTTACAGTTTAGTAATAATGGTCAATCTTTTCCTTTTGATTTAAAAATTCAAAACTAGCTCCTGGTTAACCATAACAAAAACGCAGAAGATGCATCTTCGATCCCTAGATCAAGAAGCTCTCCTGGAGGAAAAATGGGCAACCCACTGCAGTATTCTTGCTGGGAAAATCTTACGGACAAAGGAGCCTGGCGAGCTAGAGTCTACAGGGTCACAAAGTGTCGCCCACGACTGAGACTGAGCAGGCAGGTAACCATAGCTAAACATTTATCTGATCATAAAAAAACTGAAATCTAACGAGAAGCGCTTGTCACAAGTTGTTTTACAATGTTTTACTAACACAGCATTATAAATCAATTATACTTCAGTAAAGAAGAAAAAAGAATTTAAGAATAAATTGATTGAAAGGATTCCTCAATTTTTTACTACTCCTAAAATATTGCCCTTGTTCAGAGAAAACACGACTATAAAATTTAGTTAAAATGTTTGCTTATTCATTTACAGTCATGACTATGAACTACATTGCATAATTCATTTGTACGTATGTACCAGATACATAGTATTTTGTGAAATCATCTCATACCATCAGCAAAAATCAGTGTAATAAAATGACATCCTCTAATTGAGATGGGGGCTGGAGAAAGGAGAAAACCGTTATGTAGAGACACATGTTTTATAATCTCTTTACTGTAATATTCATCAGCATACTATTAATTTTATGTGTAATTTTGTAACCTCTATTTCTAATATTATAGGAAAGTTGTTATAGTCATTCGCCAACAACTATTGAGGCAATAAATTAAAAACTGAATAAGAAACAGTCCCAGACTGGTGGAGTCAATAATGTCCTAATGTTGTAAAGCGATAAACTTAATGTCCTAAGGAGATAATCTTAACAGAACGTGGTTACTGTTATAACAGATGCTTGTGCTTCATGCTGTGGAAACATTAAGTCTGCACAGATAATACACTCTGAATTACTTTTGCAGTGTAATATTTTATACATGAAGAAAATTATAGAGACTAAAGATTACTTATTAGAAACTCCTAAAATTCTGAGTCAAAAATTTTTAATGAAATATAATAAATTTGAACTCCATTTTATACTCCCCTTTCCTTGAAAATAAACTGTCTAGAGAAGTTTTATTCATTCTTTATATGTTTTTGAAACTTTAGCTATATATATTTATATATAGGAAAAACGTGTCATGGCCTGGCATTTTTTAAAATGTTCACAATCTATTTTATCATTCAATATTATCTTTGAGGGATTAATCTGACATAAAGTCTATTCATTTTCACGGCTGAAAACACACCTAGTTATGTGAATATACCCCTATTACTGATCAGTTTTCAAGTTGATGAATATTGGTTTGCTTCCAACTTTGTGCAATTATAAACAAAGCCACTATGAACATCCTTGCTTCTTTGTCTATAGTTCTGAGTGAAACTATCTCTAGGTATTTATTGAAGTGTAGAATTGCTGTGTCTTAAGAGATGAAAATTCTCAGTTTTACCAGATATTTCAAAAATCAAGTCTCCAAAATGTGTTGTAAGAATTTTCACTTCTACTCAGTATTACTCTATGGTTTTTCCTACATTTTAACAATATTGGGTATTGTCAGACTTTTAAAGCTATTAGGCATCATGCTGCTTCATGTGAATTTTCTATTTATTAATGAGGTTGGTTGATATATTTATTAACCCTTTAGGGTTCTTCTCCTGTAAATTGTCAGTTTATGCTCTTGCTGCTGCTGCTGCTAAGTCGCTTCAGTCCTATCCGACTCTGTGTGACCCCATAGACGGCAGCCCACCAGGCTCCCCCATCCCTGGGATTCTCCAGGATTCTCCAACACTGGAGTGGGTTGCCATTTCCTTCTCCAATGCATGAAAGTGAAAAGTGAAAGTGAGGTCGCTCAGTTGTGTCCGACTCTTCGCAACCCCACGGGCTGGCAGCCTACCAGGCTCCTTCGTCCATGAGAGTTTCCAGGCAAGAGTACTGGAGTGGGCTGCCATTGCCTTCTCTCTTACGCTCCTAGACCATTTTAAAATAAATTATTTGGGCTTTTTTTTTTTTTTTACTTGTAGGTTTGTTTTATGCTTCTTAAGTCAGTTTCAATATCAGGATTGAAAACAATGGTAGCACATGTGGAGAAAGTTGTATTCAAACAATTATCTGTAGAACATAAGTAGGTTTTCAAAGCCCTACCTGCACTTTACCTTTTAAGGTGAAATTACATGAACAGATGTGTGCACGCACACACACACATAGATTCAGAAACTTCTTGGGTCACGCCTTAGGACATAGGCATCTCTATAGAAGTAGGAGATTTGCTCATTTATACAATCTGATGATCCAGAAAAGGAAACAAATACGTCTGGATTTTCCATGTGAAAGAAACAGATTAATCATGAACAATACCAGGGAGGAGAGACTTCAGGTGATGGTACTGTAGTCTAGGGATGTACAAACCCAGACAGAAATTTGAAATAATCACTTTTGCCTTTGTTGTCCATCCATCTCTCTCTGCCTCTCTGGTCTTCTGTAGTTTGAAGCTTTCTGGCATCTCATCTTTTCTGCTCTATGATGTCTCAGTTTTCTGCTTCACTCCAGTGAGCACTGAGATATATTGCTGTAGGTGTCAAGAGAATAACAATGTAATCACACTAATGTGAGAGTTACTGATTACATTCCAAGATGGTTTATGTATAAGAGGTTGTCAACGGCTAACTGATAAAATGAAAAGGACAGGATATGCATTAAATAAAATAGTGCTAGACTCTAAGCTAGCACTAAGTATCATGTGTTTTAATTTTTAGCTCTCAGAGTACTTGTGAAAGAGATATAAATATACATACTCTTTCCACAATGTAGAAGCAAATTTAGGACATATGTGGTAGGAGGCTGGCAGTGGGAATCTGTCTTCTGCCCATCAATTATATTACTAGGGTAGGCTACATAAAAGACCTCTTTCTTGCCCTGATGCATGTTGGTACCATATGTCTTCCAGGTCCTCAAGGATAGATCTATCTCATTCTCTCAAGTCACTAAATTCATTCCTATTGTCTATCAAGATAAGAAGAAGCAAAAATTTGACACAGCCTTTGGAAGTTGCATTGACTATGTTGTACACCATTGAAAACTTTTACAAATTAGAAATTATTTAAGAGAAAAAATTATTTTCAGAATATTAACCATATCAGATATGATCACAGATTGAAACAGTAACTAAAGAAAATACACAGTTTGAATTGCATATCCAGCTATCTATAAGAGTAAAAATGGCCAGCTCAAATATTGACTAAATTGTCAAGTCAGTTTGTCCTCAAAGCTTCCTTAAAAAATTCTTTTTTATATGTTTACTAATGTCTCTTTGAAGCTACTCAATTTTATAAACCTGAATCAACTTGATTTAATAGAATGTTATTGGGTGGCTTACTCTGTATGACATTCTGTGTCAGGCATTGTGGAGTTTAAGAAAGTAGACACACAGTTTCTTCCTCAAGTTGCTTGTGGCAATACAGATGGGAAGGTGACATAAAGTAGGTGGTGGTGTGAAACGACATGAGGTGATTGGGACTCTAGTAAATTGGAAGCAGAGGCAACTACGCAACAGGGTGAACCAGCGAGCTCCACCTGGTTATTGCCATTCAGGAACACAGGCACACGGTTGTCAGATTTTGTGATTTTTTTCCCCTCAGGAGCATTTTTATGTGAACTATGATTTTTAATCAGTGACACTTTTTAAAATTAAATGCTAATAAATACTGCATTGGTGATGGACAGGGAGGCCTGGCATGCTGCGATTCATGGGGTCGCAGAGTCGGACACAACTGAGCGACTGAACTGAACTGAACTGAACTGAAAGTTGAATATGGCATACACACTGAAAAGATTAAAAATCTTAACTGTAAAGTGGATGTCCTGGAATATTCAGCTCATTTCAATGAAAATAATTAATCAATCTTCTTTCAAGCACTGCCATTCAATTGAAAATGATCCATGATATCCAGGTTACCAGATCTGCTATGGATTGAATTTGTTTTCCCAAAATCCATATATTGAAACTCTAACCCTCAGTGCTAAGGTATCTGGAGGTGGAATTTGGGGGAAGTAATTAGTTCACGCAGGAAGAGTCCTTATGAAAGAAATCAGTGTCCTTATAAAAGAGACATGAGAGAAATGATTCCTCAATCATGTGAGATATGGTGAAAATATGACCATCTGAAAACCGAGATGGGAGTTTTCACAATGAACAGTGCTGAAATCTTAGACTTCTAGACTCCAGAACTTTAAGAACATAAATTTCTGTTGTCTCAGTCACTCAGTCTATGATATTCTGTTATGGCAGCCTAAGCTGACAAAGATCCAAAATAAAATAGCATTTTTTTCCTATTTCCATCTTACGTTTTACTCCCCATAATTTGCCAAACTTGACCATCCCTTCCTTGTGGTGACATATTTCTTACCTTCCCTACCAATACATTTGCAACCCCTTCCCAGTCTCCTATGTAGCTCCATCACTGTGAATGATGCTCAGATGTGGGTGTTACTTACTTTCGTATCTCCAGTGTAGATTGTTCATCTGTGCCTCACATCCATAGATTCAGTTGGATGTCTAATAGGTATTTTGCCCAGAACCTACTCTTGATTTTTTTCCTAATCTTATTTCTTCTTGACTCAATTTCATTGCAGCAAATTGTGTCAGTTACTTAATCTACTCATTTCCTCAAGATATGTCTAAGATTCATCACTGATATTTTCCCCTCAAACGTATCTATTTCTCTCTGTATTTACTGTGTCCACATGAGCCCTGTCTACCATCATCTTTTGCCTCTCAACGTGCTTCCTTGAATGGATGTTTGCTTACTCTCATAGAGCAACCAAAATTCTTTGAAAAACATAAGTCTTATCATATACTTATCACTTTAATACCTTTAGTAGCTTTCTAGGACCTCTGTGTGAAATTCAAAACTCTTAAATGGGCTGCTGCCTCCAGGTGGTCTAGCTTCTGCTAGACTCTAACACCACAGTCTGTCTTGTTCAAGTGCACTCCACCCACATTTATTTCCTCTAGCAAGCCAAGCTTCTACCAATGTCTGAAATACAAATGTACACTAAAGTATTTAGAAAGATTTTCTCTGTCTAGCTGCCATAGGATTTTATTGGGTCCCAATCCTTCAACTAAGTTCTCTTTGTCAATGTCAAGGTCAGGAAATCCAGTGAAATGCTGGTGGACCCCCATGTATGTCACCTTTAGTCATCATCTTGAACATCACTGAAAACTGAATAAATTTTAAATAGCTTTTTTCACTCATGTGAGTAGCCTTTCTGATATCAATATTTTCACAATTTATCTTGATATAAACATATTTTATTTATTGCTTTTTTTTAATAATTTTTTAATAAAGAAAGTTTTTCCCAGCATAGAACTACACAAATTCCTGCATTGCACATTTCATTTAGAAGATCATATTATCTCAAAATGGATCTAGGAAAGCCCAAGGAAAATATGAATATATTTTATTTCTTCCTCCAAACATTTATTGAATTCTTACCATATGAAAGACATTGTCCTAAATTCCTGGGATACATTAATAAGGAAAAGACAGAAATCTCTCATGAGCTTATGAGGAGATAGCTATAAATCAAATAATCACACAGATAATAGATATTATTATAAACTGAGATAAGTATTATGAAGAAATGGGTTAACATGCATTGAAAGAGTATGACAGAAAGTTGGCATAGCTTAGGGGGCTTAGGAAAGCCTTCCTTGGAAATAATGTCTGAGTCAAGATATGAAAGATAGGAGGAGATTAATCAGATGGAAAGAATTTAGGAAGACAGAAAGAAGGATAGTTTTCCAGGGGTGGAAATAGCATATGCAAAGGCCCTGAACCCAAAGAGTTGGTATGTTCAAGAAGGTGAATGAAGACCAGTGCGGCACAACCAACAGAAACAAAAGAAGATTTAGTGGAAGGTGCTGTTCAGGCAATAGGCAGATACAGGAGGAATGCGAGAAGATGACCCATATGTTGTTCTGCAGTTCAACAGGCAGCTACTTAAAAATTCTAAATGTCTTGTCTTACAATTTTTCCTTCATCACTTATCAAATTTTTATATTAATAAGAGAAAGAAAGGCATAAATAGAAACATATATGGGCTATGCCCATTGTAAAACTCAAACAAACTAAATTAGAAAAGTCTAAAGGTTGAGTAACACAGAATTTTTAAAAGCAATATTTTGCTTGCAATTTTTTTTTTAATCTTAGTGAGTACATGTGGGCTGATTTCAAGGTGAATTCTCTAGTCAGTACCAGTCTGAACTAGCTGCTCAGAAGCAAATTCAAGTCAGAAGCAAATACAACCTGTTATTACATGTTTTACCTAGAAATCATTTAAAAAGAGTAAATTTGCTTCCAGACCACACTTACTGCATTCCTAATGTGCAGGCAAACCATGCCCATTTAGCTCTAAGATTCCTATTTAGCACAATCACAAAGAGCTTTTCAAATATATACAAGTATAAAAGTGAGGCATGTGGAAGAAAATCAGAAAGTGCATGAGAACTGATCATTATGAGAGCTATTTCATCTATTCTTTTCATAATATATAAGAGGGTAAGTGAGCTTCCTGAACGAGAATACTTAAACAATGTATTTGAGCATAAAGTGAAAGAAAGTGAAGTCGCTCAGTCGTGTCCGACTCTTTGCGGCCCCATGGACTGTAGCCCACCAGGCTCCTCCATCCATGGAATTTTCCAGGCAAGAGTAGTGGAGTGGGTTGCCATTTCCTTCTCCAGGGGATCTTCCTGACCCAGGGATCAAATCCGGGTCACCTGCAATGCAGGCAGATGCTCAGATGCTTTACCGTCTGAGCCACCAGGGAAGCCCCTAAACAAGGGCATAAACACTGATACAAATACTGATAAAGCAACCTAACTTTGGGAATTTAGTACATGGCAGTTAACAACAATGACAACAAAATACATTGTTGTTATAAGATTCTTCACACACATGTATACATAGACACACACACACGCACGCACACACACACACACATGTATGGAGCTTCTCTGGTGGCTCAGCGGTAAAGAATCTGCCTGTCAATGCAGAAGAACAAGAGATGTGGGTTTGATCCCTGGACTGAGAAGATCCCCTGGAGGAGAAAATGGTAACCCACTCCAGTATTCTTGCCTGAAAAATTCCATGGACAGAGGATCCTGGCAGGCTACAGTCCAAATAGTCAGATATGACAGACACCACAACACAAGCATATAATACGCATATGTACATACACATTTGTATATAAGAATATTTGTATAAGAATACTTATAGCAACATGGTGAGGACAAAAATTCGGCCACAACCTAAATTCTCATCAGTAAAAGAATGGGTGCATGGATTATAATAAAGCAAAGGCATCAAGTTAATATTTACAACATGAAACATGTCTATGTGTTTACCTGGAGAGAGGTTCACAAAACAATGTAAATTAAGTGAAAAAGAAATTGGTGTCTGTAACACAATCTCATTTTGGTAAATAAACAAAATATGTATATATACATAGATGTTTAGTATAAATATAAAATGTGTGCAAGGATAGCTATTTTATTAGATGAGTTGGGCTAAGGATGATTCAATCATGAAAAAATTCTTTCCTGACACTCCTTATTGAACTATGTTGACACTTTCTTTCCCAGACCTGTATAGCATTTCAAGTTGATCCCACAGGTTTGACAGACCCTCTAAGATAATTTTTAGAAGTCCTCTGACAATGGACTATTCCTGTAAGTCGATAGGAAGTAAAAAAAAAAAAAGCAATAAAAAGTGGGTAAAATTTTTTCTAAATATACACACTATAAAACAGTATATCAAAATGGCTGATAAATATATTTACTAAAGTAGAAAATATCTGTATCCCGTGACCAAGCTATCCTTAGTTTTATATACCCATCAGAAATGTGTACATATGTTTACCTAAGGACATATACTCAAACACTCACAGCAGCACTGTATGCATTAGCCAAAAGCTGGAAACTATCCAAATACCCATCAACAGTAGAAAAGATTTTTTTTATGTTAGCTGGAACACAATTTATGAACAGACAACTTCTGTAGACAAGCCAGAAAGACTTGTCTTCCTCAAATCAGCATTGCATTTATCTACTTCTCTATCTCCATGACATCTTGTTATGCTGTTACTACCTCTTGAGTCTTCCACTGTTCCTCCAGCCGCAGGAACGTGTATCCAAACTTTAAAGCTAAGCAAAATGTTCTCCCCACTACTAAGTATTCTCTGATGCAGCAGAAACCTTCTCATTATCTGAATCCCCATTATGTTTGCTTTGTTTCACCTCCCTCTCCACTGCTGGCCTAGGAAAGCAGCAGCAAGCCACCCTCAAAAGTACCTTAAAAACTGTATTAATAGACAAGACATCCTTGAAGATCAGAGATGAACTGCTTCCCTCCAGACTGAAGTGAGAGAAACACTCTTTATTCTTGCTTGAGCTGTTGGTAAATGTGGTCTCTGATAGAGCACTCGAATAAATAACATAGCAGGGCCAGTATTTTAATGTTTAACCGATCCACCAGGATTGAGTCAAGAGGGTTTAATCTTCCTTTGTTACTGCTCAAGGTGTCCAGTTTTTAAATGTCAGACAGCATTCAGTTCAGTTCAGTTGCTCAGTCATGTCCAACTCTTTGCGACCCCATGGACTGCAGCACCCCAGGCTTTCTTGTCCATTACCAACTCCCGGAGCTTACTCAAGCTCATGTCCATCGAGTAGGTGATGCCATCCAACCATCTCATCCTCTGTCACCCCCTTCTCCTCCTGCCTTCTATCTTTCCCAGCATCAGGGTCTTTTCAAAGAGTCAGTTCTTCGCATCAGGTGGCCAAAGTATTGGAGTTTCAGCTTCAGCATCAGTCCTTCCAATGAATATTCAGCACTGATTTCATTTAGGATGGACGGGTTGGATCTCCTTGCAGTCCAAGGGACTCTCGGGAGTCTTCTCCAACACCAAAGTTCAAAACTTTCAATTCTTCGGCACTCAGCTTTCTTTATAGTCCAACTCTCACATCCATACATGACTAATGGAGAAAACATAGCTTTGACTAGAAGGACCTTTGTTGGCAAAGTAATCTCTCTGCTTTTTAAAATGCTGTCTAGGTTAGTCATAACTTTTCTTCCAAGGAGCAAGTGTCTTTTAATTTCATGGCTGCAGTCACCATCTGCAGTGATTTTGGAGCCCAAAAAATAGTCTGACACTGTTTCCATTGTTTCCCCATCTATTTGCCATGAAATGATGGGACCGGATGACATAATCTTAGTTTTCTGAATGCTGAGTTTCAAGCCAATTTTTTCACTCTCCTCTTTCACTTTCATCAAGAGGCTCTTTAGTTCTTCTTCACTTTCTGCCATAAGTGTGGTGTCCTCTGTATGTCCGAGGTTATTGATATTTCTCTGGGCAATATTGATTCCAGCTTGTGCTTCATCCAGCCCGGCATTTTGCATGATGTACTCTGTGTATAAGTTTAAGGAGCAGGGTGACAATATACAGCCTTGACGTACTCCTTTCCCAATTTGGAACCAGTCTGTTGTCCCATGTCCAGTTCTAACTGTTGCTTCTTGATCTTCATACAGATTTCTCAGGAGGCAGGTCAGGTGGTCTGGTGTTCCCATCTCTTTCAGAATTTTCCACAGTTTATTGTGATCCACACAGTCAAGGGCTTTGGCATAGTCAATAAAGCAGAAGTAGATGTTTTCCTGGAATTGTCTTGCTTTTTTGATGATCCAACAGATGTTGGCAATTTGATCTCTGGTTCCTCTGCCTTTTCTAAATCCAGCTTGAACATTTGGAAGTTCACGGTTCATGTACTGTTGAAACCTGACTTGGAGAATTTTAAGCATTGCTTTGCTAGCGTGTGAGATGAGTGCAATTGTGCGGTAGTTTGAGCATTCTTTGGCATTGCCTTTCTTTGGTACTGGAATGAAAACTGACCTTTTCCAGTCCGGTGGCCACTGTTGAGTTTTCCAAATTCGCTGGCATATCAAGCGCAGCACTTTCACAGCATCATCTTTTAAGATTTGAAATAGCTCAACTGGAATTCCATCTTCTCCACTGGCTTTGTTCATAGTGATGCTTCCTAAGGCCCACTTGACTTCACATTCCAGGATGTCTGGCTCTAGGTGAGTGAGCACACCATCATGTTCAATTGGGCGGTATTGCACCATCATGTGCAAACTTGTGCATTGATGGTCTCAAGACCGTCCCCAAGAGAAAGAAATGCAGACAGCATTGCCTTCACTGTAAGTCACACATACTGTCTCGCTTCGTTTATCTAGCTCTCCCTAAAGAAGAGCCCATTGTTAGGCTAAAGTTCTTTCAAATAGGATCCCCCCTCCACCCTACCCAGCTGTAAAACACTTTTGAAAAACCTGTACTGGAAATTTATCTTAATTTGAGATCTGATATCTTTTGTGTTGGCACCTCAGTCCAAACAGGGAGAAACAGTTCTGAAATCTTCTTAATACTGTGTATTACATCTTTCAAATGTATGAAGGCTTAGGTGGGGGTATGTATTTCACTGACCATTACATACAGCCCCAGACATAAAGCACCTTCTACGTGCCAAGAACTATAGGAGGTAACAAGGATACCAGCATTATTAAAACCAGGTTCCAACCCCATTGTTATTTTCATGATTTTGGCAAAACACATATCTAACTCTGAAATATCATTTTAATAATATTGAACTATAACTTTACAATATTTAACATTGTTTAAAAATAACTTCCATCAGGAAAATAAGCAGCAAAGAAGCATCAGCATAATTTTGCTTGTTTGTTTTTTCTGCTTCATTTGATACCTGCATTCATGCTTTGATTCTCATTTTCTTGAGTAAATGTCCAAAGAAAATAAACTTCCTTTATAAAACCTCTATTTATAAAACTTGCTCTTTACTTTCTATGAGCTTGGACTCAGCATTGTTTTAAATACTTAAAAAGTTTGTTGGCATTTTTAAACATGCTTCAGAGGTTTGAAAAGATCTAGTTTAATAAAAGACATAATCAGAAGCCCGAAGGATTTTCTGACCCGCGACATACTTCTGGAAGACAGCATAGAGTCATGTAAAAAGAATTAGGGATATTTGGGTTACAGCAAAATTGACTAATTCTTTTAGTTCTGAGACTCTGGCTAGTTTATGAAGCTTCCAGAATTACAGTTTGCTCATCCTTAAAAAGATGATAATGTAGCCTACTTTATGAAGCTGCTTAGTGGATTCAGAGATAAAATATACACACTGCTTAGCATCAAATACTGTTAGTTTTCTTTCTTATCCACTTATCTGATGGTGTTAATGTTAAGACTCACTCTTTTCTAAATATTTAAAATTTATCTAGCTTAAAAACACTTTGAGTCTTAAAAATTACTTTGGCATTGTAATTATACTTTAAAGTATTAAATAAAATAGTTCTGGGATATGTAAATATTTTACAAGCTCTGGAATCATAAGGACTGGTCAACCTGGGCAGGAAGCAGATGGGCAGAGAGGGAACAGGCCTCATCTTTCATGCTGGTGAATTTATGGGAATAATTAGAGCTTCACATGGAGTTGGTCATTTTATCAGAGTCTATACTATATAAGAAGAAATAAGTGTATACTTTAGATTGAAAAATGATTCTCTCTCAAATGATTAAAAAAAGGACACCTCTTTTTTTTTTTTTTAACCTTTTTGACAACTTGATTGGGGAGTGGGGATGGAAAATGGCCCTACTTAAGAAAGGTAAGCAAACTATTGGCAGGCAATGACTTTAAATTGCACATTAAACTAATCCAGGGCTATGCCTTAATAAAGGCTAGGGCTGGGAATTCTTATGGATTTTCTAGCTCATTGCTGGGACAACATTGAAAGGCAATAAATGTTCTATTACTTACACAAGCTGCTAGTTCTCAGAAAATTAGTCACTAGTGACCTTTTACCCTTTGTCTTGCTCTCCTTCTCAGTAACTGTACCTGATCTGAATCAAATGCAGACCAGTCCATAGAGAAGTTTTTCTGATAATCTGATACAAATCTAAATAGCTGGATTTTGGTATCAGCAATAATGTTGATCTATTAAAGAAAAACACAATTATATACCTTTATCTGACCTTGAAACAAAAGCTGCATTCCCAAGTTACTGTTTTTAAGTTATTGCTTTAAGTAGATTAAATCTCATTTCCAACAAATAAGTCTCAGTCCAAACAAGCTGAATATGAAAAAGACATTCAACTGAAAGTTCTTAATTTCTATACAGCTAACAAAAAATATAAGATTCTTACAATTTTTTGGAGCACTTGCCTACATGTGGGACTGTGACTATATGAGCCATGGTGGGGATAACCATGAGGTGGACGAGGTTGGCTGTCTTAGGGCTGGTAGTGGAGGGGAACAGAAAAGGAGAGAAGTTATGTGATTTGGGTGCACCAGTCCTTACATTGAATTATATTGATTAGTTTTCCAGTTAGCAGGGAGGCCTCCTTCTGACCCTATTTTCAGGGTCACTAGATCATAATGCAATCTCACAAAGAGGCTGGTGTCCCTCCCCATATTGCTTTCTGAGGAAAGTATGGACCTGAAAATCGCTCATTTGAAGCTTTCTTTTTTCTTCCTTTTCCTGGACTCCACCTAACAAATGCATATATAAATTGCATATAGAGTGTAATAACACATAGTGCAATGGACACAGATAAGATATAAAAAGGTTCCAGCCTTTTGCCAAAAGGCCTTTTTAGAAATTGAATCTTGTGAATAGCATTTCATCTGAATCAGGAAAAAAAAAAATGATAATATGTGACAAACAGGTGGGTCCGCTATAAGATAAACCCCTTATTAGAGAAACCTGAAAGGTGTGTTAAAATCTAGTTGAAGCATAACACTAAATATGAAAGACAGAGGAGATATTTTTGGTTTATTCATGTGCATTTTCATCTTAGATCAAACGTGATTGATTAAGTGGCAGACGAAATGTTTCTATGAATACTTATGATTAAAAATATCTGTTTTTTAAAAGATGATGGACTAAGTCCAATAAAAATTTATTTCTATGAAACATCCTGGAAGTCTATAGTTTAACGAGGCATTTACTGTAATTCATGAGAAACTGACAAAGAGATATCTTGACATCATGTGGACAAAACAAGTGACATTTTTCACATTTTAACTAATTGCATTGAAACTGGACTATCATACCAACAATCAGTAGTATGATGTCATTTGACATGCTATTACAGCTATTTACTGGGGCCTGTGGATACTTTGGAATCTGTTTCCTTACCTGCTATGCCTCTATGTCTTATATTATTCAACTAAAGGAAGCTGAATTCAACTAAATGTTCTCATCTTTGAACATTGACTTGTCTGTAATGTGGTGATTCAAACTTCCGGCTCTGTACTGAAGTAGTGGGTCACTCTCAACCCTACTTCTCCCTTGGTATTTATATACATACTTACTATTAGTCTGTTCTTCTCTTCATTTAGAGACATCTTGGGCTACAAACATTATACCATGAATTGACACCTTCAGGTGACTCACTAGTATGCCAGTTCATATCACCTGGAAAATGCCTACTTCTTTTTACTAATTCAAATCATTCTATAAGGTATAGATATCAATACAGTATATGAGGTGGCGTTACTGTTGAAAGAGGATAAATAATAGAATTGCTAGAACCACATAAGTGCAGTGTGATAGAATCATTCTTATCAACCAGTAAGCAAGATCCAACCAGTTCTACCCAAGTCCTGAAGAATCTCCCAGAGCATACCAATTCTCCAGGTCTACTCTCATTGTTTCAAACTGTTGGAAACATCAATGAATGGAGATTAGAATGTTTCCATTTTTAAAAATCCCCCTCCCATTGAGTTCTTGATGCTTTTCCCCCCAGAAATGCCTATGTATTTCCATCAATGTATTTCTCCCTATCAAACATGCAGTAAGCCTAGATGCCCTAGGTATGAGTTGACAGCAGGCCACTGATAGTGTTGATAGAGCAAGTGTGATGCCTGACCTGGGAAGCTGGCTTTGCAGCTGCTGTTAGTAATGTGCCCACAGGAAAATGTGTTGAAACTGGCCAAAGTGTCCATTGAGACCTCTGTGGAGAGTAAAGAGAGAGCTAGGGAGAGAGAAAGAGATTTTGCCAGAGCTTTTTATAGCCTCATTTCTCACTGAAGGCCTAGAGTACCTTGTTTTATTTATATGACTTTGATTATGAGTAAGTTAGTAAAGAAAAGAGATTGAAGCCCAGATAGTGAGTCTACAGATATAATTTAGATCTGAGTTTGATATTTATATCTTGAGTCATGTATAGAGGTTTGTCTTCAGCAGAAAATTGTATGCCTGTCATTCATCCATGATACCATAGTAATTATAACGTGATGTGTGCCGTCTTGTATGCTTCACTTTCTGGTTTTATGTTTTATTTATTATGTAACCTATAATATAATCATAATCAAGAATGAATAGAAATAATCTTGACTGACTGTCTTGAATGGTTTATTTGTTACTCAGACTCGTGGTGATCTTAAGTTTCCTTTTTATAAAATAACAAAATTCGTACCTCTTAAATAGTTTGACTTCATGTTGTTAGTGAACAGGACTAGAGAAGGAAAAATGCCACCAGTTTTGGCCAAACTTCTGAAGAAATTATCTTGCAATCATTATCTAATGCTTCCAGAACTCAAATTTAGCTATGTACAAATTATCATGCAAGTGTCTCAATACTTCCAGTCTGCTAGTGAATTCTCTTTAGTCATCTTCATGGTTTGACTGGAATGGTTGCCTTTGATATGGAAGAAATTGCTGTTGGTTAGTGTAGGTATCACAACTGAAAACAGAAGAATTAGCTAGTCAATTTGTTACACAGGGGAGAAGGCAATGGCATCCCACTCCAGTACTCTTGCCTGGGAAGTCCCAGGGATGGAGAAGCCTGGTAGTCTACAGTCCATGGGGTCTCGAAGAGTCGGACACGACTTCACTTTCACTTTTCACTTTCATGCATTGGAGAAGGGAGTGGCAACCCTCTCCAGTATTCTTGCCTGGAGCATCCCAGGGATGGAGGAGCCTGGTGGGCTGCCGTCTACTGGGTCACACAGAGTCAGACATGACTAACGCAACTTAGCAGCAGCAGCTTGTTACACAGAACACCAAGAAATTTTAAAGATTTAAAAAATCTCTTTGGGTTTCCTGGGTAGCTCAGTGATAAAGAATCTGCCTGCCAAGCAGGGGACACGAGTTCATTCCATCCCTGGGTTGGGAAGTTCCCCTGGAGAAGGAAATGGCAACCTACTCCATTATTCCTGCCTGAAATATCCCATGGACAGAGGAGCCTGGCAGGCTACAGTCCATGGGGTCGCAAAAGAGTCTGGCATGACTTTGTGACTAAACAACAACCACGGTAGACAGAGATTTAGTGCAAGAATGTTCTACAGTGCTAGGGGAATGGGACTTCCACAAGGACCCCAGGAAAATCTCCCAGAGCCCTAGCACTGGGTGGGGGTGAGGGACATGCCTTAGAATCTTCAGGAGTGTGGGGCACAGGAAAGCTGCAGGGGAATTGTGTTCAAGAGAGTTCTGCCAGAGCTGTTCTCTTGGGCCAGGTAGTTCTGGCAGCTACCAATACACCTTGACAGTCATTGAGCTAACGACAAGACACATGAACGCTCAGGCAAGGCAACCCAGTGTCTCCAGGATCATGCCTGATGGCAGCATCTACTGAAGTAGTGGGGATATGGCCTTTTAGGTCTGTTCTTAGAAATCTCATGCAAGTTCAGGCTGCTGGGATTCAGAGGTGACTCTCAATGGGTTAACTTCCCATCCTTCCAGGCTTTGGCACCTGGGGATGTCCTCCAAAAGAAGACATGGATGGTGGTGGCATGTCAGCATACCAAATCTCCCACAAACTGTGCTTATAGTAAAACTCTCAAAATTTTCTTCAAGATGATTTAGTTAATTAATAGCAAAGATATTCAATGCACATATGTCCACGAGGCATAAATATTTCTTGAACTTTGTGTTCCCTGGGCAGTGAGTTATTGCATCTAGTGTTCTTCTCTAGGATGGACACTCTGTTACCTCTTTCTGGAAAGCCTAAAGCCCACCAGACGTTGCTTCCTCCAGGATCCTATGGACATTCCACCAGAGGGTGTGGGCTTACCTAGGTCACAGGACTTTATAGTCTATGAATAAATTGACTTTTTATTGTGTGTTTCTCTGACATGACTATAAGCTCATTGAGAGCATGAAATGAGCCTTGTGTTCAGAGTAACTAATTTATTGCCTGTTACGTATTACACATAAACAAATGAGGGAGTAATTTTGAACATGACAACTTATTTTATTTCATGTAAATGTCATATTTTTTCATGACTAGACCCCCTTCATGTATGAACTTTTTGTGCAAAGCATTGATTAACAATCTGCTATGTATATTGCATTGCAGATCGTGTGTGGTCCTTGAGATACTTTGACTGTAAATTGAAACCTATCTCTATCCCTGATTTTTAAATGGTATAAAAAGAGGGTTTATTTCTTTGACCTTTTTTATGTTTTAACTTTCCGAGCATGCTACGTAACAAATTCTTTAAAAATAGTCTCATTTGTTCGCAACATTTTAGTCTATGAGAGAAAAGAACTAGTAAGAAATACATAATGGAAAGTAAAAAATAGGAAAATTATAAAGCATATTCTAGTTCTAGCTCTCACTAACCTGCTTTGCATCGTTGAGCAAATCACTTGACATAAACATATCACAATTTCTTCATTTTCCTAATTTTAGTTTTCATTGCTTGCCTAATGGAAATCTCAAACTCCTTGAAATCTTAACAGAAAGGATAAAAAGAACAATAGAATTTTTCTCTGAATTCTTTAGAGAGGTTGGCCATATAAATTTAAGATAGTATTGTAATTACATGGGGTACCATGTGGCATAGTGTTAAAGGAGGCTATTTTAGACAGACAGACAGGGACTCAGGATTCTGCTCGGCCACAGGCAAGCTGGAGGTAAGAAGATATCCTTGATCTTATGGACAAGGACTTCTAAAATACCAAGAAATAATTTCTGCCTCTAAGAGTTATTTCAAGTTTTAAATATATTATTTCATACTTTTAGGTGACTGCAAAAGTTGCATAAATGTCGATGAAAAGTTAGACAATATAGACTCATAGACACAAGCACACACTCTCAGGTCACAATATTAACCACTCTTTAATGTGTAGCCTTTGGGTTCAGAGAACCATGTGGTATTTTAAAAAATGGTTATTTTAGGAAAAAAATTAATCCAAGGTGTGGATTCTCTCATTAGGCTATTATTATTATCACATCATGCTGTTTTTCCTAAGAGAGCAACATTGTTTTTTTGCCTAGATTCCCTTTAGTTCTATGAAAATGTCTCACACCTCACTCCCATAGCCACTTACATTGTTGCAATAAGTCGCTCATCAGTTCAGTTCAGTTCAGTCGCTCAGTTCTGTCCGACTCTTTGTGACCCCATGAATCCCAGCACGCCAGGCCTCCCTGTTCATCACCAACTCCCGGAGTTTACTCACACTCATGCCCATCGAGTCAGTGATGCCATCCAGCCATCTCATCCTCTGTCGTCCCCTTCTCTTCCTGCCCTCAATCCCTCCCAGCATCAGGGTCTTTTCCAGTGAGTCAGCTCTTCGAATCAGGTGGCCAAAGTATTGGAGTTTCAGTTTCAACATCAGTCCTTCCAATGAACACCCAGGACTGATCTCCTTCAGGATGGACGGGTTGGATCTCTTTGCAGTCCAAGGGACTCTCAAGAGTCTTCTCCAACACCACAGTTCAAAAGCATCAATTTTCGGTGCTCAGCTTTCTTCACAGTCTAACTATCACATCCATACATGACCACTGGAAAAACCATAGCCTTGACCAGGCGGACCTTTGTTGGCAAAGTAATGTCTCTGCTTTTTAATATGCTATCTAGGTTGGTCATAACTTCCCTTCCAAGGAGTAAATGTCTTTTAATTTCATGCCTGCACTCACCATCTGCAGTGATTTTGGAGCCCCCCAAAATAAAGTCTGACACTGTTTCCACTGTCTCCCCATCTATTTCCCATGAAGTGATGGGACCAGATGCCATGATCTTAGTTTTCTGAATGTTGAGCTTTAAGCCAACTTTTTCACTCTCCTCTTTCACTTTCATCAAGAGGCTCTTTAGTTCCTCTTCACTTTCTGCCATAAAGGTGGTGTTATCTGCATATTTGAGGTTATTGATATTTCTCCCGGCAATCTTGATTCCAGCTTGTGCTCCTCCCAGCCCAGCATTTCTCATGATGTACTCTGCGCACCCCATAAAACACTTGGCATGTATACACAATCCAAATTACAGATGCATACTTAGATAGAGAGACCTAAAACAAAACTAGTGGATTACACTTTGCCATGTATCATCATATTAGTTGAAAACAGCTAGGTGTAGTGGAGTCTTAAGTAGAAAACAGGAAGTAGAAGATCCAAGGTAGTTATAAACTTGACATTGTGAAGGAGCATCCTTAAGATCTTTCCTTTATCACACTAGACATATTTATTTACGAGTCTTATTTAGAGATAGTGTTTGTCTTTGCTGGTTTCTTTTTGAATCTTCTACATGTGTAGAACTTACATGATAGCTAAGTCTTATGTAAATCCATGGCTGACTCATGTCAATGTATGACAAAATCCACTACAATATTGTAAAGTAATTAGCCTCCAACTAATAAAAATAAATGGAAAAAAAAAAGAACTCAAATTGGAATAGATTTGAAGTTCATAGCCTTCCCAGGTGGCACTAGTGGTAAAAAGCCCCAGGTAGGTAGACGTAAGAGATGCGGGTCCAGTCCCTTGGTGGGGAAGATCCCCTGGAGGAGGAAATGGCAACCCACTCACTCCAGTGTTCTTGCCTGGAGAATCCCATGGACTGGGGAGCCTTTTGAGCTACAGTCCATAGGGTCACACAGAATCGGACATGACTGAAGCCAACTTAGCTCTTCGCACAAGGGTCATCTTCAGAGTTGAAGCTGTTTTAAATATATTTACATGTTTAAAAGTTTGTGGGCAAAACAAGCCCTGTTTAGTAATAAAAGGCAACCACAGACTTGCTTAAGAAAATAACCATATTAATTATATATTAAATGGTTCAAACAGAAAAGAGTAGCTGCAACTGTTTGTTTTTAGTCTCCAATGAAATACAAAAATTGAATAAACGCTTACAAACTTTTATGACAATTCAACAAAGTAATTTTACACCTGTTAAATGTAACAGTTAAAAATGAATGACGAATTTTGTATGTTTTGAATTTTCTTTCTTTTAAAAAATATTTAGAGTAACTTTCATGAATTATATTTTACAAAATAGAGTCTGTGATGTATCAGAATAAAAATGTATATACGTGCCTACGTACATTAATGCCTGATCCTGCCTTTAAATAATGTGAAAAGTACTGCTGTAATTTATTTTCTTCAGTGGCCCTATTAGACATGTAGAGCAGAAACTACTAATTCTCACTCACATATAGAAAATATTTATCTTTAAGACATTACATGATATCACCAAGGTCACAGAGAAAGCGTTAAAATCAAATACCAAGTTTTATTATCCCATAGCCTATGTGCTTCTGCTTACAGTACATATCATCAGAGAAAGTGCTACCCTATGCTAAAAATCTATTTACCTACGTACGCTGATGTTGCTTAGTTGTTAGCTAGCAATGTGGGGAGAAACACCAAAAAGTTACAAATTAACATCATCTATCTATCATCTCTCTATCTCTCTCTATCTTTCTATTTGAAGACAGACCTCAAAAGGAGCATTTAAAAGTTGCCTTTTATGTAAGCATAAGGAAGAAGAACAGGTAAAATGGGCATGTGTGTGCATGTGTGTGCATGTGTGTTTGTGAAAAATGAGTGGAGAAAACAGCTATTAAACAAGAAAAAGTATACAATCGATACAATCAAAGATTGAGCCTTTGTTGTTTTTTTTTTTTTTTTTTGAGCCTTTGTTTTAGTGACCACCAATTGAAAATTGGTATGGCAGTGGAAACCCCAAAGTTATATTTTAAATCCCCAGAATTGGACTTGCCTTGGTCTAGGGTCAGAGTTTTAATTCTACCATAATTGCAAAAACTTAAAAAAAACAAAAAACAACTTCCTGGTTTATAATCAACTGTTTCATGGAATAGCTTTGTCCTTTTTATTTGAGAAGAATTGTAAAGTTTAGGGATATCTTGTGGTGAAATATTCCTTCATAGGTAGTGTTCCTTACCTGGTATCTCAGGTAACTTAGATGACCCTCCATTGAAGACTTCACTTGCATCTATACCACCTGGGGAACTTTGTCCATGAACTGAGATAGAATTTTTCACAAGATCCAGAGATTCTAGGAATGCCCAGAATTTTTCTGAGAAAATCTAGAGCCAGTAACTTGGACATCTGCAATTAATGTTTGCAAAATTCTTCCAATACTGATGCTGACTAGAGCTGTAATATGAGGAAATAAATAAAAGTAAATTAGAATTGAGTTTCCCAGGTGGATCAGTGGTAAAGAATCCATCTGCCAAATAGGAGATGAAGGTTCGATCCCTGGTTCAGGAAGATCTCTGGAGAAAGAAATGGCAACCCACTCTAGTGTTTATGCTTGGGGGATCCCATGGACAGAGGAGTCTGGTGGGCTACAGTTCATGGGGTCACAAAAGAGTCGGATATGACTGAGCTACTAAACAACAATAAATTAGAATTAATCAGAAGAGTAAAGTAGGAAGAAAAACAACAAAAAAGGCATGACGCTTGCAAAGGGTTTAGAGGTTTGAAGCTGCCCTCAGTCAGGCAACCTTGTAGATAACCGAGTTTTTGAGATTGCCATTGTGAAGTCACCTTGGATTTGTCAGTCATTTGGAGAGAAGTGTGCATGAGATGTGTTACACACACTGATGATAGCCAGTTAATCAGTGATGAGGCCTGCATTTGCAAATATGGAAAGTAAGTCTGAATTTAGTTTTACCTCCCAATAGGTCAAATTTTCTGTCTGGAGGAATAGTTTTTGCCACTAAATAAGGCACTACAACTATCTAGTGGCAGCAACTTTGAATTTCTGAGCTCGGGTCCCAAGAACTTCAAATGAATTACTAGCTGATGTCTTGTTAATAAGTCTCATTTTAGTGATATTTGTGCCTGGCTGCTCAATCTTGTTTGAGCAGCCCCATGGATTGTAGTCTGCCAGGCTCTTTTCTGCCCATGGAATTTTCCAGGCAAGAATACTGGAGTGGGTTGCCATTTCCTATTCCAGGAGGTCTTCCTGATCTAGTGTACAGTATATATCAAGTCAAAATAGCCATTACTTTTTTTGGGGGGGCACAATATCAAGCTTTTCAATCTTAAGTTTCGTGATCAGGGATTGAACTGCGGCCCTCAACAACGAAAGAACTGCACTGCCAGGGAATTCCCACCCTTAATAAATATATTTTTTTGATGCCATTTGAAAACCTACCACAGTTTTTTTAACAATGAAATAATCTACTTAAAACTTTTCATTTATAAGATTTATAATACTTCCATAAAAATATCAGTATAGAGCATTCAATTTGTTATCATTTTAAGTGCATGTACTCACTTCTCAAGAATGTAGAATTATTTATTTAAATTTGTCCATTAGCTATTAGGTATATGACTGTATATTTTACCTATAATTTCTTAAAACTCAGAAAAGACAAAATTTATACTTCTTTCATTTGTAGGATATTTCTGATCTAAAGAGTATACTTAAGGGTTGTGTTAATGCTTCTTTCACCCCAGTGACCCGAGCCTTTTAGTAAATTCTGTTCTGATATTAGTTTTCCTAAGTCAGGAAACATTTTCCATATGTCACGGAGCATTATCCAAAGGGAGTTCACAGCCACAGTGCTCCAGCTTTATCATCGTCATTCTGGCTGTAAGGAAAGCCCTTCTTGGTGATAGCACCCATCTGAGAAATCAGACAAAAGCATTTTTGGTACACCATTGTTCTTGAGTTAGCCTCATCCCTGGACTGGAATCGTTTCACAGTTTTTATTAAAATTATTATGAAAGAACAGCTGAAAAAATAAACTAAGTTGTCTGAGTGAATCTTATTTAGTGTCATCAAAGAAAAATTATCTGTCCTAGAGCAAAAGAGTGCAATGTAACAGCTGAAATGAACATCTAAGCAGAGGCATTAGAATTTGCTGAGGATCCCAGAAGTGCTCTACTTTCGGAATACTTAAAACATAGCAGAGAAAGAAAAAAGAAGGGATAAATGTCAAATAAGAAAATTATTAAAAATTATAAAAGAAAAACCACTGTAAGAGCTATTACAGCATGTCTATGAAAGCAAAACTAAAATAAATCATCTAAGACAAATAATTAGAATAAAAATCAAGATTGTACAATCATTAATGTATTCATATGCATTAAAATGTAGTTATGTTTAAAGACATTGAATAAGTAAATATAAAGGGGAAAATCAGTTATTACATGTATACATTTTGGATACAGGCAGATTCTTATAAGCATTTAATTTTATCATTGGAAAAGGGAACAGATTTACATGGACATTATCTTTGAATTGTTGTTTGAGAACTTAGTAGACAGGAAATTTGTGCCTGCTAAAAAAATACTCAATAATGCCTTTGGTGTTGTTTCAGAATAGTTTTAGATTGTGACCATGTCAATTTGAACACTAGAACTCAAAACAAGTTTAGTTAAAATAGATCAATCAAATCTTACAGAATTTAATAATTTTTCTCAAATCGGGAAGTAAAACTATGTGATTAATAGGAGAACACACAAAGTGGGAGGAAATGCATTCATTTTAATAATGGCTAAAAACAGAAAATAACAACATTCAAGATACTTAAAACTGTAAGGTAAACAATTTTTACAATGTGTGTGGTTGCCATGAGCAATATCCATCATAATATGATCACTTATCTAAGGGGGACTTTTAAACCCAATTCTGTATATAATAATGCATTTGCAAAAGAATATTTTCTTTTCTGCTCTTTACTCTTCCTGCTGTAGCTTAATCATGAACAAAATTCAGAATAGAAATTATTCTTGCCCATGGGGTTGTAAGCTAAGTAAAATAGAGGGTAAGAAATTTATCCCTTGAGTCCTCTAGATTAGAAGTGCAAATTTGATTAGCAAAACATATACCTGACAATAAGTGTGTTAGGCTACTCTGCGTCAAACTAAATATTATCCTCAGGGACTAGCTGAGATCAGGGCATTGGTTGAGGCTCAAAGCATATAAATTATAAATGGAAAGACTTGAATGACACAGTTATTTTATGTATATATAATCTTAACTAGCTGAAGACTTTTCAACAGTTTCACAGCAGCTGTTCTCAGAATAGTAGGATTCTGATTGTTGACCAAAAAGAAAAAAATTACCTTTGCTAATGAATGCCAAGAATTGGAAACAAAAGAACTAACAAGAATTAGAAGGTTCACTTAATAATACACCAAATTTTTTTAAGTTGCAACAAACTTGTAAAAGTGCTATCATGTAATTCATAAACTTTCACACCTCAGATATAACATTTATTTAAAAAAATTTACCTCCCCAAGACATAACTTGAAATTTTTGATGAGTAACAAAACCAAGATAAATATATATATATTCTATCTATCAGTGTAAAGGAACAAAATATTTGGCAGATTAAGCCTGTGTTCAAACCAACACAAAAAGTTACAGGAACTGGCAATGCAAAATAAGCCTGTTCCACACCATATCCAATACTTTAATTGGTTGCTTGTCTTTCATCAGTAGTGAGGATGTAGTGTTTCATTTTGCCAATTATCAAGATAACTGGACATTTTAAAGATACAAAGTGGCAGGCTGAGATTATCTAAGGTACCTAAAAAATGCATTCAAAATGAATCTATGGAGATTAATCTTTTTTTGGACTAACTTGCTAAATCTGAAGGGCAGAGTCTGCTTAAGAAACCTATCAAAATTCCCTGAAAGTCCATGAAGGAGGTTCTTGGCCAAAATCAGCTTTCTCCCTGTGAGAAAGTTCTTTGGAAGACCACATATTTTGTTTTTAGAATTTGTATAGCATGTAGAAGAAAATATATGCATGTACAAAACTGCCTAAAATGAAGCATTTCACACTAAACGTAAACAAAATATTTAATATCTTCTTCCCAAACAAGTGATTTAGAACAGGCAAATGTTCTTATATTTCATATTGGGTGTGCTCTATTTTTCTACCTAGAACAGAAGAAAAAAAAAGTCTTCTTCAAAAGAAAACATAAAGTTGGAGAGAATTAAAACAAATACCAATTTTATTTTGTTAACAGGAGCCAGATACAGAGAAGAGAGACAGAACATTCTGCATCTTTGGACCAGTTTGTGATTAATCATAGGTAGATTGCCTCACAGAAGATAGAGCCAAACTCCTGGGAGAGGTACAGAACATGCAGGATGTTTTAGCTAGTAAATGATGACTTGTCACTAATCCTGAGGTCAGGACATATATTAGGATGGCAGACATATCCTGGTAGGCAACATGTGCATGCTCAGTCACTCAACTGTGTCTGACTCTTTGAGACTCTCATGGATAATTCCTGAGAATTATCCAGGCAAGAATACTGGAGCGGGTTGCCACTTCCTACTCCAAGTGAGCTTCCCAATGCAGGGATCAAACCCGCATCTCCTGTGTCTCCTGCATTGGAAGGCAGTTTCTTTACCACTGCACCACTTGGGCTGTGGTTGAGAAGCATAGGAGCAGCTAGATGTTGACCTATATGGAACTGTGCTCTCCTTCTAAAATATTCTGTTATGTGCTGTGATGGAAATTCTAAAAAGTTTCGACATCCCAGCCAGAAGGCATACAGGAATAATCTCTAAAGACTATTCTCATCACTCTAAAGAAGTGATGAGGGCAATAGCTTTCCACAGCACCCCAGAGAGTGGATTTCTGGCAAGTCCTGCCAGCATGATGTCATAATGGTTTCCCTGTCATCAGCGGGCATGGCCATGCTCTCGTCAGCACGATTTGGACTGAAGCCCTGAAGAAGAATCAGGTCATCTCCCTTGGGTATGCTATCTCAGCCTTAATGGTAGTAACTGTTCCTTGTAACTGCTGTATTTCCATTGTCTTTCAAGCTGTCTTCAGCCATTACATACCAGCCCCTTGTTGCTCCAATCCCATTATAATTAATAGCTTTTATTGGAGTACAGTTGGTTTACAATGTTGCATTCATTTCTGCTGTACAAAAAAGTGAACCAGCTATATGTATATATCTGTCCGCTCCCTCTTGACCCTCCTTCCCCTCCCACCTCTCATCCCACCCATTCATCGTCACAGTGCACCACGCTGAGCTTCCTGTGATCCACAGCAGGTTCCTACCCTCTGCTTTGCACACGGCAGTGCACATACGTCAGTTCCAGGCTCCCAATTCATCCTACCACGCTCCCCTCCCGTGTCCACTCATCAGTTTCCTATGTCTCTGTCCCTATTCCTACCCACAAATAGGTTCATCTGGACCATTTTTCCAGATCCCACATGCGGGCATTAATACACAATTTTTTTTCTCTTTCTGACTCACTTCACTCTGTATGAAAAGAACTCTAGACCCATCCGTGTCTCTACAAATGACTCAATTTTGTTCCTTTTTAATATTAAACTTTCTTAGTCAATTGTGTGTGGTTTCTCTATTTCGATTGCACCCAAACTGACTTCTCTGCCATCTGGTTGGCTACTAAAAGGCTTCAAAACGCACCTACTATACTGCGCAAACCTTTCACTGAGCATGTACCGTGTCAGTGTCAGCTACGAGGGGTACACAACAAACAGCATGGATGCAGACATCATTCTGGTCTTCAACAAATGTAAACCCCACCCACAGAAACATGATGTAAACAGAACACTACAGTAAAATCGGATAAAGTTCTGGTGCAGGCGTAATGTATACTGAATTGATAGGAAAGGGGACAGGATGATGGAGGATGGAAGGTTATGTCCTGAATCATGTGGAAAGACTTTCTACCTCCTTTAAGTAGGTGTGTGCACTCTAAGTAGTATCAGAAGAGAAAGTTTCAGGGAGGGAAAATAAGAAATTATTTTGAAATTTTATGTCAGAAAATAACATTAGATCTCTCAGGCACGATGTTTTCTGGCACTGGAGATTCTAAACAGAGACCAGATGACTATCCCAAGGGTTAACTTTGGGACTTAAGTCATTTTCAAGGTGCCAGTCCTTTGATTCTATGATTATACAGCCAAGTCAAGTTACTTGGTCACATTGTACTTGCTTTTTCTCCTGTGTTCCATAGCTTGCTTAATTGTACTTTACTCTTCCTTGACAATAATTATAAAAATAAAAAGTATATTTTCAATTTCTTCTTATACTATATTTATACCTGGAATTATATATAATTTCCTATTGACAAGGTATCACTCAAGCCTGTCCTGTAATTTCTTTGTAATTCCTTGTCCTGCATCATGTACTCATTTTTCCACTTCTATTAATAATAATTACACAATAGCTGTCCCATTTATTTGATGCTAAGACTTTTTTCTAACTAGTGACCCATTCCTTACTTTTCTAATGTATATCTGTATGTTAGAGTTTACAGTGCTCTGAAACAAACCAACCAAATTTTCAATGACTTCTGGTAATCTGTTAATAATATATTCTTTTAGAATTGTAATATACAGTGGAACTATATGTAACTTTGCTCTGTATTTTCCAAGTCTCCTGTAAATGTGTTACCATATTTTCCTAATTTAAAAAATAAAAAGAAAGAGAAAAAACAAAACAAAATAATATATATATATATATTTAGCATTTACCCTAGAGATTATGCCAGCTTTCTTAACAACAGAAAAATATAAAGCATTCTCTCATTTTCTGACAAAACAAATGTTTGTCTTAGAAACATTAAAGTGCTCTCTCCTTTGTGTCTTTTACATTTTTTTATGTATTTTAGCTCTACTTATATTTTAGAATAAGCTATTACAAGTATTGTTTTGTGGAGGTTATATTCAGTTTTATTTGTCCACACTATTTATTTACCCTTGCTGGCGCTTCATTCTCTTCTGCATTTCCACATTTCCTCCATGGGCTCTGAGCAACCCTGCTTGTTCTTGGCCCAAGAATAGAAGGGCCTGACAATACTTTGTAACAGTTTCTAGGGTTGTGTTTTCAATGAGCAGTCTTGAGGACTGAGGTATCATCTGCTGCTGGACAAAGATCAAGGATATTGCTGCTTGCCATCAAAGCGGAGAATCCTCTAGATCAGTGTTCATCTCCTGAAGTACAATGTGGCATTGTGTAGGTATCCACATGGGCATCCCGCATCACTCTATGGACTTGTAAAGCATCAGGAACTGGTATAAAATGAAGTTCATGCTGTATGTTGGGCTGTGAGTAATAAAGTTCTTTTTTTCTGACTCAAGGATCTCCTGTCTTCTGCCAGCATTCATGAATAACAGTAAAAGACTAGCTAATGAACCTCTAAGTAAGATAAAATCACTCTCCAGCATAGTTCTTCCCATTATAATTCATTAGTCTGTGTTCTTCTCTGTCTGATCTTTTTTAAATTCTGAGTTTTAATCAAATTAAAATCCTGAGTTTTTACTCTAGAGCTTGTCATTTTCAGTTCAAGTATTCCAATTTATAGCTTTATTTTCATACACTTTGATTCTCTATTGAAAGTTTTCATGTTTTCACTTAGTTTTTCCTTTATTTACCCCATGTACCCCCATAACCTGATTATATCGGTCATGTGAATCAGCTCCTTGTATTTGATTTTCTTCTGATCATTGATCATATGGTCTTCCCTCTTTGCATGTCTATTTATTGTTTATTATGTTAGACTTCTTGTATTAAAGACTTATATAGACTTCAGATACTGTTATTTGCTACCAAAGAGAGTTTGTAAGGCAGAGAAGATGAAGATCTGATCACCATAATATGCTCAGAATATATTTAACAAACAGACAAACAAAAACCTAAGGCAATTACAGAAATAACTGATAGAAGCAGAATATACAGAACAAAGTTTGGTAAAATTAGTCCCACTGAATTTTGCTCTAATGATTCAGCTTAGCTAGCCATCACATCATAAAATTCAATTTGAAGTATGAAACACTATCATACTTGGTAATCACTTGCCCAGCATATTAAAAAGCAGAGACATTACTTTGCCAACAAAGGTCCGTCTAGTCAAGGCTATGGTTTTTCCAGTATTCATGTATGGATGTGAGAGTTGGACTGTAAAGTAAGCTGAGCACCGAAGAATTGATGCTTTTGAACTGTGGTGTTGGAGAAGACTCTTGAGAGTCCCTTGGACTACAAGGAGATCCAACCAGTCTATCCTAAAGCAGATCAGTCCTGGGTGTTCACTGGAAGGACTGATGGCTGAAGCTTAAACTCCAATATTTTGGCCACCTGATGTGAAGAGCTGACTCATTTGAAAAGACCTTGATGCTGGGAAAGATTGAGGGCAGGAGGAGAAGGGGACGACAGAGGATGAGATGGCTGGATGGCATCACCAACTCAATGGACATGAGTTTGGGAGTTGGTGATGGACAGGGAGGCCTGGCATGCTGCAGTCCATGGGGTCGCAAAGAGTCAGACACGACTGAGTGACTGAACTGAACTGAGCTGAACTGAACCACTTCCCCCACCCTGAGCTATGTAATAGGAAAACTTAAGTTGAGGGGATTGAAGCACTCACCATTATAGATCCAGGCTCTTCATGGAGTGTCTTTAACTCTTAGTTCTGTCATGTATCAGGCTCTAAAGGATCTTAGGTTTCAAACTAAGAAAGCAGAAGTCTCCATGATATCCTTTAGTCAACAGTTAATAAAGGGACAATTCTCCTTCCCAGGCTAATTCTAAAAACTTGAAGCATTTGAACATACACTAATCATTTGATATGAGTCTCAGTGAAACCTAAAATTACCTAAGACTGCTGCTGCAGCTGCTGCTAAGTCGCTGCATTTGTGTCCGACTCTGTGCGACCCCACAGACGGCAGCCCACCAGGCTCCCCCGTCCCTGGGATTCTCCAGGCAAGAACACTGGAGTGGGTTGCCATTTCCTTCTCCAATGCATGAAAGTGGAAAGTGAAAGTGAAGTCACTCAGTCATGTCTGACTCTTCACGACCCCATGGACCACAGCCCACCAGGATCCTCTGTCCATGGGATTTTCCAGGCAAGAGTACTGGAGTGGGGTGCCATTGCCTTCTCCAACCTAAGACTCTAGGTTGTACTAAATCTTTTAGAATATTCTGTTTTACTCCAAGAGGGAAATCAGTAGCTAGGAAAAACAAAACAAAACAAAACAAACACTGCCAACCTATGCATGAGAAGAGAGGAAAGCAGAAAAATAGGTACTTTTTTGGGAGACTACTATTGGAGTATTTTGTGTGTGTGTATTTACTGTTAAAACAAACATCTTTCAAAAAATAAAGCAGTACACAGTATTTTTTTAAAAAGCTGTGTGTATTCACAATGAGTGGCTGTCATACGTCCACTATGTAAACCTAGCTTAGGTGAATCCATGGTCCTTTGCCATGACAAGAATAGATCCATGCAAGGGCACCAGATACAGTTATGACCTCTTTATCTGTGTCTTTAAATACAGCCTTCAGATGCCAATGACCTGTATCAACAGAAATATTACAAGACATTTCCATTTACTTTTTTAAACTTTTAGCCCAAAGTTGAAGTTCTTGGTCATAGTAGAAGTGGTTATGAAAATAAATTTTGAACGCATATTCCCTGAGTACTAGGAATTGTACTAGGAAAAACATATTATTTCCAGTGATCTCAGTTCAACACAAAGAAAAGATACCATCATCCTTATTTATAGATGAACAGAGAGAGAGAACTTAAGTGGAAGAACTGAAATCTGAACACAGATCTCTCTTGACTCAAATAGCCATGTTTATTTCATATGATTATTGCACCTTCCGACTGTTTTGATCCATGGTTATGGTTGCAAAGATTGTTGAAAGATTATGGTGAATGTCTCAGTGTCAGACTGAAGACTTTGTGTCGAATTTGTCATTTTTTATGGGCTGAGATATAGCAAGTAGAATAGACATCATCAGGCATAGCATGTATGAAGTAAGTATGATTTACCCCTTTGCAAGGCTAGCTCATGTTCTGTATTGTTTGTGAAACCTCTGATTGTGGAGTCTGCCCTCCTTTGAGTCAGGAACACATTCCAAGATGCAAATCTGCTTATTTTTTTGTGAGGCTCTGACAAGAAAATTAAGCCAAACTTTCTCTAATTGATAGCAAAATCTGTGGGATATATATGTGTATATATATATATATACATATATATATATATTTATGAAGCAGATGTGAGTATTTTGCTGTTTCTTATGGGTTATGCCCCCAAGCAATTGTCATTTTCCCCCCAATTTTTCTAAAAATTATTTCCAAAGATATAAAAAGTATGAATTTTTAAGGCTGACATTTACTCCACATTGCCCTTGGCATAGAAGGAAATAGGGATTGTACATGAAAAAGCACCTAAGTGTGTGCTCAAGCTAGAGACTCTTAATCCTGACCCATTAAGGAAAACTGAAATGATTTAGTGGGGCACAGATCAACACCTAAAGAACACACAACTTGACTGAAAGATTGAGGATTATATCATAAAAAATGGGAGAGGTAAACTAACAGTTTTAGAAAAGAATCCTGGGGCAAACTCAAGAAATGATCAAAGGGAAGCGCTACTAATGGCTTTAAAGCTTTTGGTAAATTAATGAGAATGACCTAGGTTAACCCATAAATTAGCTAAGTCAACTATCAATGTTATTTATGGGAGCAACACATCGCCAGAAAACAAAATTTAAGTATTGATGTACAGGCCCATTTCTGTGTGGTCAAAATGGATTTGTGCTTTAAATATCTTCCTGATATAATTCACATTTCTTCTTCAATACCTGTTACTGCTCTGCAGTTTATAATCACCCATTCTCTCTGAATGTTCTTTCTTTTAGCACAATATTCGTTTTCAGGCATATTCCTGTATGATGCACATTTGTTTTTCTTTTAAACTATATACACGTTGTGGCATGATCTGGACAGATTAGTCATAGCAAATGTTTCCAGAATGTTATTAGTACTATTTCTAAGTTCTGGATATCTTTCTTAAAGATAATTCCTAATCAGCTCTAAACCACCAAAATGTAGCAAAACATATGTATGCAAGTAAATGTATAAAAATATATATTTCACGTTCACTTCAGAGTGATATTTCTAAACATCATTATATTACTGTTTTGTTTAATATCACTGGTTATTTGTGATTACAAATTAGGTTTCCAATAATTTAAGAAAATTAAGCAGTGGTAGCTCTTTTCTATATTTCCAAGCATTCAAATCGCTTCAGAAATTCAAAACTTAAGTCAAATCACTACATTTGTTCATATAGTGTGAAATACTATTATTCCCAATGAAAGAATATAATTAGAAAATCCTTTCTAAACTTACTGACAGTAAGGCATCAAAATATAATATCCTGTCTCTGTTTGTTTTCTTGTATTGCTAAAATTTGCTTAATATTTTATTATTTATCCTTACTCAGATTCATGAAAACAATTTTTTGTTTGCATTACCACTACATATAATGAGCAGTAGCTTAATGATACTTACATTTAAAACATCAAGTTCCTCCAATCCTTACTATTTCTTGATCATTTAGTTCATACAATAGTTAACTGACTTACTTAAAAAGAAAGATCTGAGTATAGATATACTTGGCTATAGAAAAAGGCATGAGCACACACATAGATAAAAGCATATCGTAAATACTTTCTATTATCAATACTCTAACTAAAGATGATAAATGTTAGTAGACCTATTATATTTAGACCAGCCAAACTAATTCAAGTTGATCAATGGAAGAAAATAAGTCCATGCAAGTTATTACATGAGATGAAATCTAATTTTTGATTAAACTTGTAAAAATTAATTTGCCTTAAAATGTTCTGAGATTCAGGCACATACAGAACTCTGTTTGAAAGTTGGCAGAATTATAGCTATACCCCCTCCAATTATGACACAGTTGTTCTCAGATTACTATCATGAAATTAACTGTGAAGAGTCTTGGTGAAAATGTGCAATATAAATACATAGCTGATGAGCTAGAAAGTATTTTAAATTTATTCACTAAATCTAAAACATCACTTCTTTGGTTGTATATTACACAATAGAAATAGTGGTCAGAAGTGAAAGAAATGAGAAGACAATGGAAAAAGGAGTAAGAATCCTTTCAAAAATACTGTGATGTAAAGCATCTATGTATAAAACTAACCTTGGAGTATCAATCATCTTCAGTATATGGCTTCAGGTTTTAGATTCCATTAATTTGAATGAGCATCAGTCAGCTGAACAGAGAAAGCATTTACAATGGAGGGAGATGCTTTTTCAAAATCAGGATATAAACCCTCTTTTGACAATTTGAAGTGTGATTTTCTCAGAGATAATCCATTTCAAACCAACAGTGACTACTCATTTTAATTAGATGCAGGCAGTTTTGCAAATTAAATTCCCACCTTGAAAGTCAAAATTCCAGAAGGAGAATGCTTTCATTTTGTTAATTGCTAAATGAGTTTTCCAAACAAGGTAGAATGAAGAAGGTGGGGAGGGGTCCTAGACAGCAGGTGGATCTTAAATGGCACACACCTGTGGTTATGAAGCAGCCTCTGAGTAGGGCTAGAATGTTCGTGCTGGATGTACAAGCCCTCGGAAGATTATTTGTCTTCCAAGTAAACCATCCTAGTAGCTTCATTTCAAAGTAAAGCCAATCTTTTTTCTCTTTTCAGTCATGTGCCTTCATGATTCTGTCTTGAATTGGACATATGTGAAGTTATTTGAATTAAAAGTATGATCTAATACCCCAATACAAGATGTGATGCTATGAAGTACAGCATGCTAATCCCTTTTGTGATATTCACTCCCTTAGTGGCCTAAGGCAAAAATCTTTGTCTAGGTTTCAAAGACATATGAAAGTGCATGTAAACGTACAAATCACACGCACCCTCACAAGCCCCTCTATTTCAATCAAAGGGAAAGACTTGCTTGAGATTCAGTTCACGTTTGAAAGAAAACTTAGGACTGGTTTCTCTATGCAAGTAAAATTCTTGAAGGCTTCTTCCTACCTGAGAGCCTGCGATCCTTAGAAGTGGCTTCAGGCAATTCGGGGAAGGATTTTCAAGGAGAGACTGACCCCTGGAGGCAGACAGAGCTCCCTTTTGGCTAGATCTTGCTTTTGTAATTCTTGGAGCAATTAAGTAATGGACTGATAAGAAGAGATGACATCCATGGCAAATTCCAGTAGGCGTCTTGTCTACCTTTTCAATTCCTCCTTGACACATTCTAGCTTAGTTATAGAAGAGCTAATAGAATCATAAATGGTGGAATATAAAGATTTTTGAAATCATACACTATTGAACCCTAAACTCCATGAAGATAGAAAGTTATTTTATTCAGAATTATATCCTCAACTCTCAGCAAATGGCTCACACATACTTAGAACTAACTAAAAGTGTGTGGGAAGATTAAATGAACAAATGAATAAATATAGTCTAAGTCTCTTATTTTACAAAGATTAAGGAAATTTCACAAGGTCCCATACTTAGTAGAAGACAGGAATGCTGATTACTTAAAACAATGTGGGTAGAACGAAAAAGATTTAAAACATTCCTCCTAAGATAAGAGTCAGAAGGAGCCTGTGGAACAGATAATAGCGATAGTTATTTTATGTCAGCCCCTAAACACTGACCCCTGTACGTCCATCTTTGGAATGACATTGATAATTCCTTTCAAAAGGAATCCAGAAACTTCACTGACTTCCTGCGCACAAAGAGAGGAAAGGGGGCTGAGAGAATTGCTCGCTCTGTGTGACTCATAAGCTTTAGGCCAAAACACAGTCACGATGAGAAAGCTTTAGATTCTCCAAGGTAACTCCCCTCCCAACCGATGATGCAAATTAATCTGATTTAAGACAAAGAGCATTATTAACTGACATTATTCATGGTAAAGTCTGGTTTAGACATTTGATAGGTTACTTAAATGTTAATGCTTATAAATGAATCATGTAAAAGAGACTTTGGTGTGGGAAGAAATATGAAGCCATGATAGTTTTGACTATTAGACACTTGTCAAGGCACTGGCAAAGCAAAGGCAGGAATTTTTTCCTAATAATTCTACAAATTTCCAAAAGAAGGTAGATTAGAAAAATCCAACACTTGTTGAAATCGCTCACCTTCTTGTATATTTTAACACTCTTGTTAATTATACTGTGATTAGGGTTTTATCTTTTCCTTTGCTCTTAAATTCTCTCATGGGCTTTTGACCATCAAGTGCCCAAGTGTGCAGTATATAGCTTAAAAACAAACAAAAAAGACATTGACTCAATTGGAAGACAGACTTTATAAACTCTATTATTTTATTAGAATCAATCATGCTTTTTTCTGCATTTAAATTGTGCTCCCAGGAGCAGTTTTTAAATTCAGAAAAACACAGCTGCAAATATAAGCTATCTTCTCCTCTTTCTTGCCCCACAAGTATGTACATCTTTTTATAATACTTCTGAATTCTTGCTTCAAACACTTCAGTTCTTCTCAAATTTCCTCAGCTCTTTGTTGCTCTGCCTTACAATCTAGAATTAGTCTATATCAGTCACCACAATTGCTTCTTCTCTTTTTAAAATAAAAGCTTATTTACTGACTACAAATGTAATTTTGCACTCCATGCATTAAACAAAGACAATTTCATAGGGAAAAAAAAAACCAATTTATAATCATACTGCTAAATATAACCACCACTAACATTTTGGTCATTTCTTATTGAGTTGAACAATTGAGTCTATACCATGCATTTATTTTCACAGGCTTCTTGCTGTACTAAATAATGCAGTATTCTAATGTCATTAAAATTTTATTTAAATGTTTTCTTGCTTTTTCTTTGTTTTCGACATGCTTGCTTTTCCAACTTTTTAAGTCTTTAGCACTTTGAGAAATATACTTTAAATTTTTAGAAATTCTACTAGTCATACTTTAGTTTTATTTTTAAGGTTATTTTTAATTGGAGGACAATTGCTTTAGAATATTATGTTGGCTTCTGCCATACAACAACATGAATCAGCCACAAGGGCACATATGTCCCCTCTCTCCTGAAACTCCCTGCCACCACCCACCCCATGCCACCCATCAACAGATAAGTGGATAAGGAAGCTGTGGTACATATGTACAATGGACTATTACTCAGCCATAAAAAGAAACACATGTGAGTCAGTTCTAGTGAGGTGGATAAACCTACAGTCTGTTATACAGAGTGAAGTAAGTCAGAAAGAGAAAAACAAATTTTGCATAATATATTAACTCATATATATGGAATCTAGAAAAATGGTACTGGTGAACCAATTTGCAGGGCAGGAACAGAGACACAGAGGAAGAGAACAGACTTTGGACACGGCAGGGAAAGGAGCGTGTGGGACGAACTGAGAGAGTAGAACGGACAGATACACACGGCCAGGGGTAAAATAGCTAGTGGGAAGCTGCTGTAGGGCCACATGGAGCTCAACCCATGCTCTCTGACATACTTTATGTTTAAAGAACACTGGAAACATATTTATCTATTCATCATAACCAAGAAGGAATATAATTTGAGACAATATTAACTTATCTTTATTCCTTTCACATCTTGTCACCATCTTCCTTCACTTTCTAGGTTTTGGGAGGAATTAGGAACAAGAACATCATTCTGTCCGTCTCTGTTAATTGCTCAGTCAAGTTTGACTCTTTGAGACCCCATGGACTGTAGCTCACCAGGCTTCTCTGTCCATGGGATTCTCCAGGCAAGAACACTGGAGTGGGTTGCCATTTCCTTCTCCAGGGGATCTTTCTGACCCAGAGATTGAACCCAGGTCTCCTGCATTTCAGGCAGATTCTTTACCATCTGAGCTATCAGGGGAGCCTAAGAATATCCTTATTAAAATTTTATTTTACCATTATCCATTCTGTTTTTAGGCATACATTCTAAAATTTTGAACACTTTTTTTGTTTTGTTTTTTTGTTTGTTTGTTTTTTAACACTTTTAAGAACAAATTTCTAATGAATATTTTGAGAATCTCATTTGACTAATTTAATGCACAGCATCATAACACTTACTATAACATTTACCATCCCCTCCCCTGATTCCTTAATTTTGTTTTAATTCATTAATGACAATGTGCATTTAAGCTTTTCTCTTGTCTCATTTCTGGTAAGTTTGGGATTGAGATTTATTCATTTTGAACTTTTACCTATTTGATCTATAAAGCTTAATTGTAACAAAAGAATATTAACTTAAATTATATATTAAGTCCCTCTTGTTCCAGGTACTTTGTTTATCCTCAGCATTCTTCTCTTAAAAAGAAAAAAATTAATTATCTTATTCTGGTAAGAACACTTAAGATCTACATTCTTAACAAACTAAGTGTACATTCCATTGTTGTTGATTTAGTTACAATGGATATAGCAGATCTCTAGAGCTTATTGATCATAATTAACTGAAATTTTCTGCCCTCTGATTAATAACTGCCCATTTTCCTGTCCCCTCAGCCTATGGCAATCATCATTCCACTATTTGCTTCTATGAATTTGGTGGTGTTAATTTTCCCCCCCAAGAGCAAATCAGATACAATAACAAATCAATTCCCACTTACTTATTTTTGAGGTCTTTACTCTTAAGGGGAACATATAACCCAGTAGGATTGAACTGAAAGTCTCAACCTGTAGAAATTTTGGTTTACCTACACTAGAGATGTCATCTTTCTCTCCTCATACCTGTCAAATTCCTGCTTCAACTTTTCCTTCCATGAGCTATTTTTCAGTAGCTCAGTATTAAAAAAATAAGTATTAGAAAAACCTAAAGTCAAAGATTGAAAGAAGGTCAGCCAAATATTAAATATTTTGGAAAAGCAGAAATCCTCCTCCTTAGTGCTTCCCATATTATCTTCACATTGCTGTTAAATTTTTAATTTTTATGTAATTCTACTTAGTTGCAGTAAACTTTTTTTTTATAACATCAGGTTGATTTTAGTCTTCCAGTTTTTTCTTTAGCTTTTTCTTTCCACATCAAAGACCCATAGATCTTTGTATATTGAGAATGACAAATAATTTTATAAAATATTCCTTCTCTGTGTCATTTAGTTTTTTTGAGGTCTGTTACTCCTGTTAGTCTTCCAACTGGTCATGGCTTGTTTTTATCTTATTTTTATAATGGTGTATTATTTCTTTTTTACTTACTCTAAAACTAGGAGAAATCTAACTAGTGAAATGAGTTTGATCCTCAGAAAATGTTAAATCTAAATGCACTTAGAATCACTCCATATATGGAGTCTTAACCAGATTCATTCTCTGTGCATGATTTACATTTTTATACCTAAAGCTGGAGGCTATGCAAGAACACACAACTGCTGTTCCAAATCTGACCTTGGTAGGCATATATCTTGTGAAGTTATGATATCTTGAAATGAGTTTCTCCTATCCTGATGAAACTCAGGTTGACAATAAACCCCCAGTATTCCATCTTACCTTCTGCCTAGCAAACATTTGCTCACAGAGAACAAACTAATGGTGGATTTAGGGGTTGAAGAAAAAGGGAAGAGAGAAACAAAGGTACCAGGCAGTAGAAAATGCTCCTAGAGTTTTCAGGTTAATATAGAGCCCATTTGTCAGAAAGAGGAAATGGTGAATGAGAAATATTTCCATTCACTTTGACACAATGAGGATTTTTTTTTTTTAATTCTGTAGTGCATGATGATTGGTATTTTTCAGGTCTGTTTTATCAACTTTACTGCTAGTGGAAACTCTTTCCAGGTTCTGGCAATAGAATAATACTCTGTGCTAATTTTCAGTGTCATTTAGACTTTACTAATTTTGGTGCTTCTTAAGCATTACATTGGGAATTGGAAAAGTTTCCATCAGGGGCTACTAACATCCTAAACTAGAATCTACTCTATAATTAATTTTTGTTAGTTATATCTTCAATCAATGGATAAGTGTGTTTACTGTTGAATTGTGGCAATGGAAACAATCTTAATTCAATTTAATTCAATTCTGTTTATGTGGTAATTATTGAATTTTAATTATTGGAGATAGAATCCCAAATTGACGTAAGTGAAAAAGGAAGTATATTCCCCCATATATCAGAAGAGCTCATGAATAGAACTGTTTTCATGTATGGATTAGTCCATGAGTTCAAATATGTTCAGTTCTCCAGCTTTTTCCATTTCCCAATCTCTCAGATCTATTTTCCAGTGTTGATTTCATTTCTAGAAAAATTTTCTAATCAAGCAGCATCCAGAAATTTTAAACTTAAGTTCTTCTAGTACATCCCGGGTGGCTCAGATGGTAAAGAATCTGACAGAAAGAAAGAGGTTCTGAGGTAAAATCTGACAGAAGTAAGGAGGTTCTGAGGTAAAAACTGACTGAAAGAAGGAGGTTATTTTGGAAAGAGAACTAATAATAATTACACAATATTCATCAACTGCTTATTCTATGTCAAATACTATTTTAAGTCTTTTATTGACTTTTCACAACCATACTATGAAGTATGTTAATATTTCCATATTTATAGATGAAGAAACTGAGGCAAGAAAAGGGAAGTAGTTTCACATACATACAATTAATAAATGATCACACTATTTAATATTGAACGATCACTTCTTTCTATTTCATCACTAAAGAAAAGCTGACATATGAGATCATCTTTCAACATTTTCCTGGTGGCTTCCCTGGTGGCGCAATGCAGGAGACCTGGGTTCGATCCCTCAATCGGGAGGATCTTCCTGGAGAAGGAAACGGCAACGCACTCTAGTACTCTTAACTGGAAAATTCCATGAACGGAGGAGCCTGGTAGGCTACAGACCGTGGGGTCGAAAAGAGTCGGACACGACTGAGCAACTTCACTGGTTCACTGGTTTCAACATTTCACAACTTGAAGTGAAAGTGTTAGTCACTCAGTCATGTCCGACTCTTTGTGACCCCATGGACTGTAGCCCACCAGGCTCCTCTGTCTATGGAATTCTCCAGGCAAAAAGACTGGAGTGGGTTGACATTTCCTTCTCTAGGGGATCTTCCAAACCCAGGGATTGAACCCAGGTCTCCTGCATTGCAGGTGAATTCTTTACCATCTGAGCCACTAAGGAAGCCCTTTTACAACTTGGGAAACACTCTTATTTATCTGAATTGGTTTTGGTATTAAATAACACTCTAGATCACTGGTCAAAATACATCAAATTGATGTCCACTGCTAAATATGTACACTCCAATTTTATTTTTATTTTGAATAATTATTTTACATGTTCTAGAAGTTGTTCTCAATAATGTATTGATTTTAATATTTTAAATTAAAAATTAAAATATATTTGTCATTGTTTAGTCACTAAGTCGTGTCTGACTCCTTTGTGACCCCATGGACTATAGCCCACCAGGCTGTCTGTCCACGGGATTCCCCAGGTAAGATTACTAGAGTGGGTTGCCATTTCCTTCTCCAGGGGATCGTCCCAACCCAGGGAATGAAGCTGAGTCTCCTGCGTTTGCAGGTGGACTCTATCACTGAGCCATGGGGGAAGCTCTTTAAAAAGCATACAATGGTAGAAAATAATAAAAAGGAGACCATTTTTTAAATCACATAGCTTTTAACAATATCACATCCAATGTGTTCAAGTTCTACTATTTTTCTTACTACCACTAATTTTTTTTAAAAATTGGGTATTCTTTTGCTTTTACATTAGCAACAATAAATAAAAATGTGTCTAATTTTCTCCTATATATTATATTTGAAGACTTGTTTATAGAAGGTACATTAAATGTGATGTTTATTTTACTTATTGGTGAAAACAAGCTATTAATTTTTAAAATATTCATATATTTTAATAGTGTCACTAGGATAAAGCAGCCTGAAATTTTTCCTTTGATTTTTCAACTGTAATGATCCAAACTATTATAGTATTTGGATAATTCTGACAGTTTTGTTGTTTGGAAACTGATAATTGTGTCATGAGCAAAATATTTGGACAAATGCCAAATGGCATTACCCAGAAAATGATCATCAATAAGAGCTTATTTAATAAAGCATTTGTCCAGAGAGTAGAACCCTATATGAACCAACAGTCAAGAATTCTGCACGACCTCGCTTTGTGCCGTGACTTGCTTTGTGAATTGGAAAAATCAGTTAACCTCTTGGTGCTTCAGATCAGTCATCTATGAACTGAGAAGAGTAACATTTGCCACCTAACTCACCAGTATTTTATGAAGGTTAATGAGCTTCAGAGTTTATAAAGTGACTTTTCTTCTTGGATTGAAAGTCTCTTGAAGAGTATTAAATAGCACTGCTATATTTTTTATTAATAAATATTATTTATTACAATATAAGAAATAAATTATCCTTTGAAAGACCCATGAAATTACAAAATATGTGATAAGATACTTCTAGTAAGGTTACCCCACATTAACCATGTTATCTGAGGGGTAAGAAAAGTTTCAATATCACTGCCATCAAACAGAATTCACTTCTATTATTAATTTCTCAAACTTCTGTGTCCCAATAACACATGTGAGTTAGAGTTCTTCCAACTTCAATTTAAAATGTCTTAGTTCTTGGTCTGACAGTAACTAGAAAAAAAAAATAAAATATCTTAGTTCTAATCAATTTGTTAAACTCTGTTATCTATTGATATAGCTTTATGAGTTGAATATTAAAAAGAAAAAAAATTTTCTCCACTGAACAATGTGACCACTCTTACTCCCACATTGAATTAATAATTAAGTTTTGACAGAAATTCACAAAAGTAAGGTGATTTGGTGAAAGGAGGAAATGTGTCCTGTCACACTGCATTTTCTGAAATAGTTTTGCCAAAGATTTGCATGAGATAAATAACATTTTTAATAGCACAAATTTGATAGGATCCTGAATTTTAGGTGTAATGCTATAAATCCTATGTTTTATGGATTTTTAAATTTTATATTACTTTATATATTATTTTCAAATTTGAATGAGGGAAAATTACGTAATTTTCATGCTGTTAAAATTTTTTTTTTAATTTTAGAAAGAGAGGTGTCAACATATAAGTTATTTAAGCAACACTGCTTAAATTATAGTTCATGTTTTTACTTTGAGCACTGAATAACTCCTATTATATTTTCCATTAGGACAATGTGTGTGTCCTTAGTTGCTTCAGCCGTGTCTGGCTCTTTGTGACCTTGTGGACTGTAGCCCGCCAGACTCCTCTGTCCATAGGATTCTCCAGGCAAGAATCTTGGAGTGGTTTGCCATACCCTCCTCCAGGGAATCTTCCTGACCCAGGGATTGAACCTGCACCTCCTGTGTCTCTTGCATTGCAGGTAGATTCTTTACCCCCTAAGCCACCTAGGAAGTCCATTAGTACAATCTGTATGTGTAAAAACACATCTCACATATTTCTCCTACTTTATTTTAGAAGCATAATAAAAGGAAAACTAATAGGGAAAGTACCAAATACATACATTTTGCTCTTTTTATTTCTCTCCCAATAGAAGAAAGAGCCTATATAAAAAGAAAAGTATGCTCATGGTTTTTTCCTGACCACGGAAATCAGAGAAATTATCTGATTGTATTTTCAGTCTAAAATAAATACAAGTTTTAGAGCACATTGTCTTAAAAGTTCACAGAAAAATATTCAAACTAATTTTAGAAGTGTTGGGGTATCACTCACCCAAGGACTGTCACTGATAGGGAATTTATTTCTTTGGGCTCCCAATCAAAGTATATAACTATATAAAGATGAAACCGAGAGCTTTTGAGGAACATTAACCCACTATACGGAGAAGGCAATGGCAACCCACTCCAGTAGTCTTGCTGAGTCCCATCCGTCTGCCGTACCTACTCCAGACACAGAACATAGATAAAAATATACTGGTGCAGAAGGCCAAACTGGCTGAGCAGGCTGAGCAAGATGATGATGTGGCAGCCGGTGTGAAGTCTGTAGCTGAGCAAGGAGCTGAATTATTCATTGAGGAGAGGAGTCTTCTCTTACTTGCTTACAAAAATGTTGGAGGAGCCTGTAGGTCATCCTGGAGGCTTGTCTCAAGTATTGATTAAAAGATGAAGATGCTGAGAGAAAACCAGCAGATGGTTCAAGAATACAGAGAGAAAATGGAGATGAAGCTGAGAGATATCTGCAGTGATACACTGTTTCTTTTGGGAAAGTTCTTGATCTCCAGTGCTTGACAGTTCAGTTCATTTCAGTCGATCAGTCGTGACTGACTCTTTGCGACCCCATGAATCACAGCACGCCAGGCCTCCCTGTCTATCACAAACTCCCGGAGTTTACTCAAACTCATGCCCATCGACTCGGTGATGCCATCCAGTCATCTCATCCTCTGTCATCCCCTTCTCCTCCTGCCCCCAATCCCTCCCAGCATCAGGGTCTTTTCCAATGAGTCAACTCTTCACATCAGGTGGCCAAAGTATTGGAGTTTCAGCTTCAGCATTAGGCCTTCCAATGAACACCCAGGACTGATCTCCTTCAGGATGAACAGGTTGGATCTCCTTGCAGTCCAAGGGACTCTCAAGAGTCTTCTCCAACACCACAGTTCAAAAGCATCAATTTTCGGCACTCAGCTTTCTTTACAGTCCAACTCTCACATCCATACATGATCACTGGAAAAACCATAGCCTTGACCAGATGGACCTTTGTTGGCAAAGTAATGTCTCTGCTTTTTAATATGCTATCTAGGTTGGTCATAACTTTCCTTCCAAGGAGTAAGCATCTTTTAATTTCATGGCTGCACTCACCATCTGCAGTGATTTTGGAGCCCAAAAAAATAAAGTCTGATACTGTTTCCACTGTCTCCCCATCTATTTCCCATGAAGTGATGGGACCAGATGCCATGATCTTAATTTTCTGAATGTTAAGCTTTAAGCCAACTTTTTTCACTCTCCTAGCAGAGAGCAAAGTCTTCTATTTGAAAATAAAAGGCGACTACTACCATTCCTTGGCTAAGGTTGTTGCTGGTGATAATAAGAGGGATTGTGGATCAGTCATGGCAAGCATACCAAGAAGCTTTTGAAATCAGCAAAAAGTAAACACAACCAACACATTCTATCAGATTGGATCTGGCCCTTAACTTTTGTGTTCTATTATGAGATTCTGAAGTCCCCTGAGAAAATTGGCTCTAATGCAAAAACAGCATTTGATGGAGCCATTGCTGAACTTGATACATTAAGTGAAGGGTCACACAAAGACAGCACGTTAATAATACAGTTACTGAGAGACAATTTGACCTTGTGGACACTGGAGACCCAAAGAGATGAAGCTGAAGCAGATGAAGAAGAAAATTGCCCAGTCTTCCAACTTCTGTCTGCCTCATTATAAAACTCGTACCATAGACCATTTGTCATCTATGCTATCTACTGATACTTGTTTATGATTTCTCACAGGTTAATGTTACTTCTGTTTGAATTTCTATATGTTCCATGTGTTTTTTTATGTTTAATATTGGAGGAGTAGAGCCAGTTAATGGGCTTTCCTAGTAGCTCAGCTGGTAAAGAATCTTTCTGCAATGCGGGATACCCCAGTCCAATTCCTGGGTCAGGAAGATCCCCGGGAAAGGGATAGGCTACCCACTCCAGTATTCATGGGCTTCCCTGGTAGCTCAGATGGGAATGAATCTACCAGCAAATGCAGGAGACCTGTGTTTGATGCCTGGGTCGGGAAGTTCCCCTGGAGGAGGGTTTGGCAACCCACTCCAATATTCTTGCCTGGAGAATCCCCACAGACAGAGTAGCCTGGAAAGCTCCAGAGGTCACAAAGAGTTGGACATGACTGAGTGACTAAGCCCAGTGCAAAGCCAGTTAACATATAGGGAGTTATCTGTTTTCATCTTGAGGTGGCCAATATGGGGACATGGAAATTTTGTACAAGTTATAAAAGTTTGGCTTCTGTTTCTGAGTAGTCATGTATGGATGTGAGAGTTGGACCATAAAGAAGGCTGGGCACTGAAGAATTGATGTTTTTGAACTGTGGTGTTTGAGAAGACTCTTCAAGACTCTCCTTGAAGTCCCTTGGACTGCAAGGAACTCAAAACAGTCCATCCTAAAGGAAATCAATCCTGACTATTCATTGGAAGGACTGATGTTGAAGCTGAAGCTCCAATACTTAGGCCACCTGATGTGAAAAACCAACTCATTAGAAAAGACCCTGATGCTGGGAAAGATTGAAGGCAGGAGGAGAAGGAGATGACAGAGGATGAGATGGTTGGTTGGCATCACCGACTCGATGGACATGAGTTTGAGCAAGGGCCAGGAGATGGTGAAGGACAGGGAAGCCTGGCGTGCTGTGGCCATGCAATCACAAAGAGTCATATTCAACTGAGTGACTGAACAACAAATAAAATTTGGCATAGTACTTTTGGTACATTGTGGCTTCACAAGGGCCAGTATTAAAACTGCCTCCGTGTCTAAGCAAAGAAAGCTGCCTATACATTGGCTTGTCCTGGTGGGGGATAAAGGGGTAGTTGGCTCCAGTCACAGGTGTAGTTGTGGGTACGTTAAGATTTACAGCACTTACATGGCTGTAGTAGAAATGGATGTCCCATAGATATTACGTGTTAAACCAGGTGTTATCCGTGGAATACCCATTCCCAATGTGCACACTGTTGACAACAGTTACAGAAGTGTTCGTTTAGCTGTGACCCAATTTTCCCGAATAAGGGCAGAAAAAATTCACATTCCATTATTTGTAGTTACCTGCCGTTCATTTTCATTATTTTTGCTATACTCATTTTATTTATATTTAAATGTTTTAGGCAACCTAAGAACAAATGTACAAGTAAAGATGCAGTAAAAATGAATTGTCTGATATCCATTGCTTCATGTATATCAAGCATGGCATTAAAACACAAACATGTGTGTTTAACTTTTCAGTTTAGTTTTTTTTATTATTATTTTTGCCTAACATGTCTGTGCTATAAAACTAGTTAACAAGGAAATAACTTGAGATGATGGCTAGCTTTGTTTAATGTCTTAAGAGATTGTCAAGAACAATCCAAGCATAATTGTTAAGGACATGTGTATTAAGTTTGTATAAATGGAATAAAAGTTTTATGAATGGACTTTTCAGCTACTTTCTCTACAGCTTTTCATGTAAATTAGTCTTTTGGTTCTGAAACTTCTCTAAAGAAAATTGTACATTTTTGGAAATTTATTCCTTATTCCCTCTTGGCAGCTAAGGGCCTTTTACCAAGTTTGAATATGAAGTTTATTATAACAACAAAATATTACTAATATTTTGTTAATACTACTGTTCCTAACCAGGTCTCATATCAATCCCTTCCCCTGAAATAAAATCTTTTTCTTTTCAGAAGCAAGGGGATTGTTTGAAAAAAAATAATGCATTACATTAAAAGGTTTTTGGTATATGGCATTTTCTAATTTAGGAAGCCACAATGTTCTTGATCCATCATCATGGCAACTGGATAGCATTAACAGTAAGTTTTGTACTTTGAAATCACTTTTGTTTTTTAAGAATTTCTTCATACTCATAGCCTGCCTTCAATTTTGATACTTTATTCTCTCTCTGTGTCAGGAGCACAGGATTGCTTTTTTTTTTTTTTTTTAAGCCTTCTGTCTGTCACCAACCATTCCTACTTGGTGGTCATGTATTGATGTTACATAAGATGCTATGAAAAAACCTGAATGAACTTTTTGGGCAACCCAGTACTTGGGAGAGAGACTGCATGGTCTTTCTGGCTCCACTCTGTTCAAGGACACCCTGCTTCCTTTGCTTGCATCCCACAAATTATTTCCCTCTTTCTATTCACTGCAGCAAATCTTTCCTTATTTGATGAAATTGTTTATCTCCCTATAAACCCTACCTATCTTGAATCATCTGTCATTGTCTTTACCATTAAAATCCTACCTCTTCCTCTCTTTAAATAATGATGAGACTAAGTTATACCCAAAACTCACCCTTTATTTCCTCAGTACCTTGCAAAAAACATCAAACAAAAATATCATTTTAAAAGAGGTGTACATTTTCCCCTCTAGAATGTAAGCTCCCTGAGAGCAGGGACAATATTCTCTGTATGTTCTGTTGTGCCTGCTGCTGCTGCTAAGTCGCTTCAGTCGTGTCCGACTCTGTGCGACCCCACAGACGGCAGCCCACTGGGCTCCCCCGTCCCTGGGATTCTCCAGGCAAGAACACTGGAGTGGGTTGCCACTTCCTTCTCCAATGCATGAAAGTGAAAAGTGAAAGTGAAGTCGCTCAGTCTATCCGACTCTTTGCAACCCCATGGACCGCAGCCTACCAGGCTCCTCCATCCACGGGATTTTCCAGGCAAGAGTACTGGAGTGGGGTGCCATTGCTTTCTCTGTCTATTGTGCCTAGTATACCATAAATGATCAATACATACTGATTATGGGGAAAAAAACACTCCAAGTATCATAATCATGAATAGATAATCAGACAGCTAAATAGTTAAAGCAGGCATCCTTAATTTAGAAAAGGTCTTTTCTAAAGTACAGAATTTATGCTTCATTTTCTTTCTCCTCTTAAGGAAATGTGATGCTGTGGTTCCCATATACCAGTTCTCAGACCAGGGCTGGCTTTGAGCAAATTTTCACAAGTTCAGGACAAAACTAGAAAAAAAAAGACAAAGTTTTTATGTGTGTGATGGTAAAGTTGTCAATTATTTTGTCTTGTGCACATAAATCTTTTAGTCCAAGAATCTGCCTTCCCAATTTTTTGTTGTAATGAAGTGACTCATCTAAAATAGTGATGTGGGACAGACTTTCTTAATATATATATTAAAAAATCAGTTAGCAAACCTACATTGTGCCTGGTTCTTCCCCAGGTCCACTTTTAGAAAGGGAATGTTCTGATTTCCATCTGAATCCAGAAGTCTAAGACTCTTTGGTTTTAGATATCTTTATAATAGTTTTAGACAGCAGGAGAAATGAAGGTTCATGAAATCATTATAGGTATAACAGAGATGTTTTATTGCTATTTAGATCATGGCATCTGGTCCCATCAGTTCATGGCAAACAGATGGGGAAACAATGGAAACAGTGAGAGACTTTTTTTGGACTCTAAAATCACTGCAGATGGTGAGTGCAGCCATGAAATTAAAAGACACTTGCTCCTTGGAAGAAAAGCTATGACCAACCTAGACAGCATATTAAAAAGCAGAGATATTACTTTACCAACAAAGGTTCGTCTAGTCCAAGCTATGGTTTTTCCAGTAGTCATGTATGGATCTGAGAGTCGGACTACCAAGAAAGCTATCTGAGTGCTGAAGAATTGATGCTTTCAAATTGTGGTGTTGGAGAAGACTCTTGAGAGTCTCTTGGACTGCAAGGAGATCCAACCAGTCCATCCTAAAGGAAATCAGTCCTAAATATTCATTGGAAGAACTGATGCTGAAGCTCCAATACTTTGGCCACCTGATACAGTGTTGACTCATGGAAAAGACCCTGATGCTAGAAAAGATTGAAGGCAGGAGGAGAAGGGGATGACAGAGAATGAGATGGTCGGATGGCATCACCGACTCAATAGACATAAGTTTGAGTAAGCTCCAGGAGATGGTGAAGGACAGGGAAGGCTGGAGTGCTGCATTCCATGGGGTCACAAAGAGTCAGACTCAACTGAGCGACTGAACTGAACTGAGAATTTAACAACATGAAAAAATAATAAATAATATTTGTATGGTCTGCAGTATTGCTAAAAAAGATTTTTAAATGAGCAAAGTTGGTAGGTGACACATAAATTTGGTTCCTCTTTTTTTTCTAAATGAATTATGATTGATTTTAATCATATCTAATCTGTGACTGATATGACAAATTTCTTTAAAAATACATTAGAAAAAAATACTGTTGGGAAAAAAAGCTGTTTGGGAACAACATGTGAAATGAAAGATTATGCCATAAATTAATCAGAAATTACTCTGGATAAGGCAAACCAACCCAGACAGTCCATCAGCGTCATTTGACTACTGTCAATCAAACAGCCCAAGTCAAAGACCTATAATAACTGACTAGAATATTCACCAAACATTAAGATTCTCTTTTTGGAATGTGACATTTCAGGATGAAGCTTACTGGGTTTAACGACAACTCTGTGTTTAGTAAAGGAAGAGACATGTCTGTGCCTTATAGAAAAATTTTGGATACCTTCTAGATAACTTAACAAACACCTATTGGAATGTAACTGTAATTTTGTTGTACAGCCTGATTTCAAGTTTTTTTTTTTTAATAATTTCTTTCAGTTATTAGGTAACCATGAATCTTATGAAATCTCATGGAGCAGTTTTAATATTTTCATAGGAAAAAAACCCACTGCAAGCCATCACAGGTTTCTGGCTTATTACCGTGTTGACCATTGTCTGCCCAGAGGAAACGCTAATGTCCACCACTAAACAGATAAAGCAGAGTCTTTACTGATCGCTGAATGACAGTTTTACAAGGCCATGTTTTTCTGAAATTTGTATTAAGTCGATGGGTTGGTTTTCCCCCTGTGTAAGTAAAGAAAGCTTGGTAACATTGTGGAATCTTTGCTGGGACTAACTTTATCTGCATATTTCTGGTCTCTTCAGACCAAAAAATGTTAGTGCTGGAAAATTCCTGGACAGTGGTTTTAGAGGTGCATGGCTATAAAAGAGAACTATTTCCTTCTTTTTACTGCTTGACTTAGCAAAATAAACTCATTTCAGTTTTATAAAATGCAGGCAAGAATTCAATTGTAAAGGACCCTTATTTTTACTTTAAACAATTTAATCTTTTGCCTTTACATAACCTTTTAATATTATCTTTTAATAAAGAGAATAGGCTGCATAATGGTACTTTTGGCATTGCAAAGGGCTTTGAAAATATAATTTTAAACCCAATATATATTGCATGCTAAGTACATGGACAGGAAGTTTGGTTTGGAGAGTAATTATATCAGACTACCAATCAGAAGGTTGAACATGCTGTCCTCATTCTTTGGTTGACGTCATTGTTTTTCCAAATTTATTGTGCTATCCCGAGATTTCTCACCTGTGACAGAGGGCTACTGAGAAAAGAAACGGGTATGGGGGGGAGGGGGAGGGAGGGAAGGGAGGGAGGAAGTAGAGAGAGAGAAAGATGTTTTAGAGTATTACTTACATAACAGTAGACTTCACATTTTCCCCAGTGTTTAGTAATGTACAAATACATTACTAAATGTAGGGAGGTCTGATTTCAAAATAATAACCAAATATGAGGAAAACGGGCATAGTAAATAAATCTTTGCTTATGTAGTGTCCCATATAAGACTGAAAAATATTAACCTATGAGAAAATATTCCTTTCATAAAAGGAGTCCAGTGTATATTTTTCCTTTCTGGTAGGTCGATTTAATTTCAATTTCTACATTTAGTGTTGGAGGAAAAACATGTTTTGGTGAGGAATAAATCAATTCCATCAAGGAATTGGCATCAGGTACTTGATAGTCAAAGGGGCTCATTTTCTGACACAAATACAAGGTCATTTAGCTATCTTATCTTCTAAACTAACTCTGATTTGGACGGCCCAGTTTCCTTGCAGAGAGAACTAACTAATGGGGGTCTTTCCCAGGCAAGTTCCTGAATAATTTGACTCAATTAGCTTTGTCACTGCATTTTGGTGAGAATCTTCTATTTTGATAAAGCAGCTAAGAAAAATCTATATATTCCATGTCAAGTCTCAAGAAGAAATTTTCTTTAACAAAGAAGGTTAGTAGGGTACTTGCCCAAGGATATGTGAAATCCTGTTCAACACAAAACCTAGAATGTTCTGGAGATTTCAGGAATTTTCTGACCCTCTGTGTTAGTCTCTCAAGCACAGTTTGGTCTACTCCATCACCCCAGAGATAAAACCCATCAATCCTAAAGGAAATCAACCCTGAATATTCACTGGAAGGACTGATGCTGAAGCTGAAGCTCCAGTACTTTGCCCACCTGATGCAAAGAGCTGACTCAATGGAAATGACCCTGATGCTGGGAAAGATTGAAGGCAAAAGGAGAAGGGGGCAGCAGAGAATGAGATGGTTAGATAGCATTACCGTCTTTGACTCAATGGACATGAGTTTAAGCAAACTTTGCATAATAGTGGAGGACAGAGGAGCCTGGCAGGCTACAGTCCATGCGGTTGCAAAGAGTTGGACATGACTTAGCAACTGAATAACAACAACCATTACCCTAGACACATGTTCAGGGAAAAGATGCAATTACAGGAGACTTAAGGTTCCTCAGGTGATTTTATTCTTTGCCTTTTTTTATTATAAATCAAAGGATAAAAAAATAAAAGTTTGATAATATATGTTAATCTGTGATTACTGGGTATAATAGTTGGTTAAAACTGCCATAACAAGTACCACAAACTGGATGACTTAACCAAATTTTATTGTCTCAACAATACCAAGAGTAGAATTTTGAGATGAGGTGTTGGCAGGCTTGGTGCTTTCTGAAGGAGGGGACTCTGTTCTGTGCATTTCTCCTAGTCACTAAAACTAGCTGGCTAGTCTTTGGTGTTCTTTGGCTTATGGACACATCACCCAGTCTCTGCTTCATGTTCAAACAGTGGTCTCCTTTTGTATGTATCTGTATTCAAATTTCCCCTTTTTAGTAAGGACACACTCATATTGGATTATGTCCCACTCTAGTGACCTCATCTTAACTTGATCATCTGCAAAAACCCTATCTCCAAATAAGGTCACCGGAACTGCCTTAGATTCTCAGGTAGCACAGTGGTAAAGAACCCGCCTGCCAATGCAGGAGATGCAAGAGACGCAGGTTCGATCCCTGGTTTGGGAAGATCCCCTGGAGTAGGAAGTGGCAACCCACTTCGGTACTCTTGAATGGAAAATCCGGGGTCAGAGGAGCCTGCCAGGCCATAGTCCACGGAATCACAAAGAAATGGACACAACTGAACATGTACACACACCAGAACTGCAGGTGGGTAACTTCAACATCTTTTGTGGGCATACAGTTCAACCTATAAGGCTGGGTTTATCCAGTTTGACATTTGCATTTCAATCATGTTACACTCTAAGATGTACAGGTTAGAATACTGGGATCTCCTTATAAGGATTACCTTATATAAAAAAGAAAAGGATAGACAAAGAGAGGCTAGAGAAAGCATCTAAATCAACTTAGTTTTGAATATTCATTTCCTTTTAGATTAAACACATGCCTTTGAAATTTGTTCCTACTGTCATTGTTTAGTTCTTACCCTTCTCACCTAATGAAATTTCTATTAACACATAATCCAAATTTTAAAAAAGTTAAATTTTGGCCAAAGTTTGGTGGCTTTTCAATCCGATCCATTTTAATAATCAAAGACATCCTATGCAATGTATATTTGTTTCTCTGCTAGACTTATATATAAACTTATAAGGACAAATGCAGAGCAGAGAAATGCCTCAATGTAAATAACACACTGGTTCTTAGATAAACAGGCAGGACTGTATCTCTGCTGTATCAACCGATTTCTTCACTATTGATTGAATCAGCTGGGCAGACAATCTGATTTTGTCATTAAGACAACTGAAAATACCAGATTGACTCTTTTTGATCTGTCTTATTTAAGCATAATTATTGTCAGAGTGTTCTCCAGTCCTCCATTTGACTGCAAAACAAATGAAAGGCATTTTCCCCCCAAATTTTACCAAGAGCAAAAAATACAGTGGACTCTATGGTTGATTTACATAAATAGTAGTAAAAGTTTGCCAACAATTTAAAAAATTAAACCTAGGGGCCTAACTTGACTGTGTCTGGAACTAAACAGATTCAGAATTAATGAGCTAATATCTGGAAATATTGAGTTTCTTTAAAAAAGAAAAAAAGCAGCATTGGCTTTAGCATAAAGGCTTAGTGATTAAGAACAACAAAAAAACAAACAAACAAAAATAGGAATACACGAACTTCAGACATTCCAATGACCCACGTATTGCCTCCAAATTTTAGTCTACCAGAGTGGTGAACAGAGTGTTCTTGTTCCATTGTATTCACATTTATTCAGTTACAAAGTATATCTCCGAGTGAAGACCAATGATCATACTGTGTGGTTAGCACCCTTCCTAGTTCACAAGTTCCCTACAAATATCATCTCATTACTCTTCAAAATGATCCAGGCAAGAAATCATACATCTCATCTCAAAAATTATTCTTGAAAATGAGAATTTATATCCTCCAATAATAGTGTATACTATACATCTATGCACTTAAATTTTTCCTCCTGGTTTTTATTTTGGAGATCTTGTTAGCGAGTGAGCAATTAAAAAACCATCTAAACTAGCCAGGAAGCAAACGCCTGTCAAGATGGTATTTATGGACGACTCTCTGACATGTTTGTTTTACAAATTAACATTAAACCTTCAAATAACAAGAGCTTGGTGTGATTTTCTGTGAAGCAAACACGAAGCTGTAAGTGTTTCACCATATTGAGGGTTCCTTTTTTATTTACACAGTGATATATTATGTTTATCTTATTAGCACAATGAAAATATTAGTAGCCACCCATAAACACAACTCTGATAAAAGGCTACTTCATTTCAGAGTCACTAATCTATGTTAATACCATTTGGTCAAGGCCCTGTAACAGCTGTTAGGATTTCAACCCCTATAGGTCAGAGAAAGAAGATGGGAAAATCCTTAATAAAATGTTGTTAGAAGCTACAGGTGGGAAATAAAGAAGCTCTTGTGACCTGTAATCTTATTCCCTCATAAAGTCACCAAGAGAGCATAGCAGCTTCTGCAGTTGAAATTAGACAACACACTAGTGGCTTTTCAATCTCAACTTTTACAGTTCGATGTTATCATTTTCAGAGAAGAACAAATGAAGGATACAGCAGCTCTGCCCAAGATGCTCTCTCTGGGTTTAATCAGCCCACTCAACCACATGAGTAACTCTGCCTTAACAGTATTTTTTGTATTCCCACTTATAAACAATGTAGGCTTCTTTCTGATCTGTTCATAAACAAACATCAGATTCTCAACATGCTGTATTTGGGTTTTATCTTTCTTTTTACGCCAAATACATCTGAAGAAAATAATTTCCTTTAAAAAATGTTTTATTTAATACTAAGTCAGATCAGCTTAATAATGGGAGTTGACATGAGATCATAAAATCTACCTGAGACAGCAGCTTTGGTGTCAATGTACGGGCCTACCATACTGACACTGTGTATAAAAAGAAAAGAAAAAGAAAAGGGCCACAAACAAGTGTCTGACCAAATAAGAGTCCTGGTGATAATTGTGCCCCTGTAGAGATGTGTCCTGGGGAAGGCGATGGCACCCCACTCCAGTGCTCCTGCCTTAAGAATCCCAGGGACGGGGGAGCCTGGTGGGCTGCCGTCTATGGGGCTGCACAGGGTCGGACACGACTGAAGTGACTTAGCAGCAGCAGCAGAGATGTGTCCGTGAGCTCCTTCCCAAAGAGTAGCAGGCTTTCACTTTGCTCTGTCTCCACAGTCATTAGTGATGGAGAAAATCTGCTATATGTCTGTTGCATACCACTGGGTCCTGAGGGGTATAAGCTTGGTGCTTCATTTTGCTCAGAAGAGTCTGTGACTCATTTTTTTCTGGCCCCAAAGGGAAAATGAATGCTTGTTGGGATATCACCATTGACATCCTGTTCTTTCTTTCATAAAACTAATGTGTTATGTTTTTTCCCTTTGATTTAGGAAGAACATTTAGCAAAATATAAAATAAAGGGGCTGAAAGGAAAAACAAAATATTCTTGTAGGAACAGTTATGAAAGGGTAAATAGCAATTTTCTGTTTTATTTTTCTCCCCATTTATAAAAAATATCTCTGGAGTTACTACATCACATCAAAGTCACATTTTAAAAATGTTTGATTAATACCAAAATGTTTTTTTTTAAAACATAGCTTCAGACTATCAGCTTTAAAATTTCTGCCATAGCATAATAGAATAAGTTAAAATAAGTTCTTGGTGTCCTGGGTAACACAGCTTTTTTTTTTTTTTTAAAAACACAGATGCACTACATTTTTTTTTTTTTTTTGCTAAAAGTTAACTATGTAGTAGAAAGAGTAGAATTTAATATTGTTATTGAAGGAAAATAACATTTCATAGATTTAATTTGCTATCAAGCATTTGCATAATATTACGGTTTGGATTTAACATAAGCTTAAGGTTTGTCATATGCAAGTTCCATTTATTTACAATGTATAGGACAACTTGTCTAAGATCAGTTGGCTCTGTGAGCAGTTTACTTGACAAATTATGTCAAATATTTGCTTTCTGAAATCCTGAGAATTGGTTGAGTATAATTGTACTTCATGTTGGCAAAAAATAAATAAATATGGGACTAAGAAAGTCTTATCATTAATTTGTCAGAAACTTGAGTTGTCATTTCTGAAAATTTAATGTCACCAAAGCTCTATTTCCAATAGCAAAGGAGCACCATTGCTAATAGACTTCAGAGCTTGAAATAAATAAATCTTTGGAATCCTGTTGCATCTCTTGGGGTGTGACATTTGACAGTCTTTTATAGCACAGAACGAAACAAGTTTGTGAGCTGGAATTCAATTGTGGTGTATTGATTCCTTGCATCAGTCATTATTCCCTGCTGATTGACAGCTGAAAATTGGTTACGTTAAGTATTTCATATGTTATATTGGCTGACATTTGCTTGCCTGCTCCTGTGTCAATATTGTTGTAAAGATCTCCAGCTTTATGAGATAGCAATAGACACTGACTGTGGCTTTTGTGTGATGTTCCAGTGTTTTTCCTGACATAATTTAAGACATATTAAAAACCAGCAGCATCTTCCCTCTTGAGAAGCTTAATGCCAATATTATTGTCTTCCAGGGGAAGATCATGTATGCTCATAATCGGGTGCTAATTTCCAACCGTCCGCTCATGTTTAGGCATTAGGCACTATAACTGTAAAATTGAGCCTTCTTGATTGATTCATGTCAAGCCTCATCTCGGCTCCTGCAGGGGAAGTCATCGGCTGACCCTTTTTACACTAAAAGAAGAGATTTGTGTTCCTTTCTTTCACCTGGAACCATCAAATTGACTGAATAATCTGTAATACATTAGTGCTGACATTTGTTAGGGGAGAATTAAACAAGACACAGTAATCATTCCCTAGAATAAAAATTGTGTTTGATTTCCAACAGAGTTCTATTAAAGTGATGACAGAATCAGTCTCTGCCAAGGTGGAAAACTGTGAATATTCTCTGCATTCATGAATCAAGTTAACACATTAATTGCTTACAGGACCTAGTTCTTCAGTATGAGTGTTAAAGGGTGGGGAGGCTCTCATTTATGTTCAGTGTGTATTTGTAATCATGGTGAGCATCTTGTGGAAAACAATTCTTATTGTCTTTTTATTTTGGGTAGTCTGAGATGTAAAAGTTGCATTATTCCCTGAGATACCTAAAATTCCTCCAAAAACATCCTACTATGTCTTCAACTCACCTAGGAAATACGATGAAAAGAGTGAGTGAGCTAAGTACCCGAGTACTAAATTTGATTCCTGTTTTTCATTTGTTTGCAATATCTTTTAATTTAGATCAAGAAATGTCCATACAGTTCACTCCTCCTGTCCTAAGGCACACAGGAATCATCACCATGAGCTTCATTTGAAACTTTCTCTGAACAACTGTATTTCCTATTCCCTGGTCTTCATTCCCAGCACCTGCTGCCAACCACGACTGTCGCCAGGAAAGGGATCTTGTTACACTCCTTAGACTTCACATGTGTGTGCTCTGTCAGAACCACAGTGTTTTATATCTAACTTGTGTAGGACTCATTTTCAAGATGATTCATTTGTAAGTGATTATGTGAGTATGTCTTCCATTACGAGTTCACACTTCTCAGAAGTACCACTTAAAAATGGACCTTTCCCACTTTTGATGATATTTGTTGAAGTAGTTGTCAACTTTGTTAATTGGGGTCATTTCAAAGTGCTCATAGGCCTGTTCTCTAGATACTCCATGCTGCGTGGAGCGATTTGGGAAAGAAAACTGAACAGCCGTTGCAAAGAACTAACACAGACCAAACAAAATTTTCCTCTTCCTTGAAATATTGGAAAGATCTCGAGACACTTGTTAAAGTTAAATGATCAATCCATAAACACCTACCAATTTCTCCAAAAAATAAACTTTTAGTCTAAGGGGATAAACGAAAATGGTCTCACCACATTTATTTGGGGAAATTTAGAAGTTTGGTTGCCTTGCATATAAGAACCTTCATGAACAAACATAAAACATATAGCCTCTTCCAAGAACCTTGTTAGGAATTAAACCTACTACCATGAAGATCACTTGATGATCAAACTGAAATCAGATTGATTATAGTCTTTGCAGCCAAAGATGGAAGAGCACTGTGGAGTCAGCAAAACCAACATTAGGAGCTGACTGTGGCTCAGATCATGAGCTCCTTCTTGCAAAAATCAGACATAAATTGAAGAAAGTAAGGAAAATCACTAGGTTATTCAGGTATGACCTAAATCAAATCCTTTATGATTATACAGTGGAAGTGGCAAATAGATTCAAGGGATTAGATCTCATAGACAAGAGTGCCTGAAGAACTATGGATGGAGGTTAGAACATTGTACAGGAGGCACTGATCAAAAACACCCCAAGAAAAACAAGTGCAAAAAAGGGAAAACGGTTGTCTGAGAAGGCCTTACAAATAGCTGAGAAAAGAAGAGAAGCGAAAGGCAAAAGAGAAAAGGAAAGATATACCTATCCGAATGCAGAGTTCCAGAGAATAGCAAGGAGAGATAAGAACACCTTCCTAAGTAAACAATGCAAAGGAATAGAGAAAAACAATAGAATATGAAAAACTAGAGATCTCTTCAAGAAAATTAGAGATATCAAGGGAACATTTCATGCAAAGATGGGCACAATAAAGGACAGAAATGGTATGAACCTAACAGAAGCAGGAGATACTAAGAAGAGGTTGCAAGAATACACAGAAGAACTACACAGAAAAGATCTTAATGACTTGGATAACCATGATGGTGTGATTACTCACCTAGAGCCAGATATCCTGAAGTGTGAAGTCAAGTGGGCCTTAGGAAGTCACCATGAACAAAGCTAGTGGAGGTGATGGAATTCCAGCTGAGCCATTTCAAATCCCGAAAGATGATGCTGTTAAAGTGCTGCATTCAATATGCCAGCAAATTTGGGAAACTTAGCAGTGGCCACGGGACTGGAAAAGGTCAGTTTTCGTTCCAATCCCAAAGAAAGGCAGTGCCAAAGAATGCTCAAACTACTGCACAATTGCACTCATTTCACATGCTAGCAAGGTCATGCTCAAAATCCTCCAAGCTAGGCTTCAAAAGTATTTGAACCAAGAACTTCCAGATGTACAAGCTGGATTTAGAAAAGGCACAGGAACCAGAGATCAAATTGCTAACATTCCTTGGATCATAGAAAAAGCAAGACAATTCCAGAAAAACATCTTCTGCTGCTTCATTGAGTACACTAAAGCCTGTGACCTTGTGGATCACAACAAACTGTAGAAAATTCTGAAAGAGATGGGAATACCAGACCACCTTACCTGCCTCCTGCAAAATCTGTATGCAGGTCAAGAAGCAACAGTTACAACTGAACATGGAACAACAGACTAGTTCAAAATTGAGAAAGGAGTACATCAAGGCTGCATATTGTCACCTGTTTATTAACTTATATGCAGAGTACATCATGAGAAATGCTGGGCAGGATGAAGCACAAGCTGGAATCAAGATTGCTGAGTGAAATATCAATAACCTCAGATATGCAGACACCACACTTATGGCAGAAAGCAAAGAAGAACATAAAGAGCCTCTTTATGAAAGTGAAAGAGGATAGTGCCAAAGCTGGCTTAAAACTCAACCTTCAATAAACTAAGATCATGGCATCCAGTCCCATTACTTCAAGGCATATACATGGGGAAATGATGGAAACAGTGAAAGACTTCATTTTAAGGGGGGCTCCAAAATCACAGTGGACAGTTAACTGCAGTCATGAAATTAAAAGACACTCCTTGGAAGAAAAGCTATAACAAGCCTAGATAGAGCACTAAAATGCAGAGACATTACTCTGCCGACAAAGGTCCCTATAGTCAAAGCTATGGTTTTTCCAGTAGTCATGTATGGATGTGAGAATTGGACCATAAAGAAGGTTGAGTGCTGAAAAATCGATGCATTTGAACTGTGGTGTTGGAGAAGAACCTTGAGAGTCCCTTGGACTGCAAGGAGATCAAATGAGTCCATCCTAAAGGAAATCAATGGTGAATATTCATTGGAAGTACTGATGCTGAAGCTGCAGTTTCCAATACTTTGGCCACCTGATGTGAAGTGTTGACTCACTAGAAAAGACCCTGATGCTGGGAAAGATAGAAGGCAGGAGGAAACGGGGACAACAGAGGATAAAATGGTTAGATGGCATCACCAACTCAATGAACATGAGTTTGAGCAAGCTCTGGGAGATGGTGAAGGACAGAGAAGCCTGCCGTGCTGCAGTCCATGGGGTCACAAAGAGTCGACCATGACTGAGTGACTGAACAACAAGAACCATGAAGAAATGAAGTTTGCTCTCATGGGGTCCAGTCTCCTGGGAGAGATGGAAGAATATGCTTAGAATAAGATTGGTTAAGTGTTGGAAGAAAAATCTTTACAAAGTTCTCTTTTAATACATTTAACTAGTTTGCACCCAACTTTATAAATAAGAGCACATGCATTCATATTTTAGAAGCATTTTGCAGCACACAGAGTGAAACTATAATGTGAAAGAGAGATACATATAATTTATGGAATCAGAATCAAATATTTTACAGTTTATCTAGTGTCCACGAACCTATTTGTTGACAAAATTACCTGCTGTAAAAGAACACCCTGTCTCTGCATTACCAGTCCCATAAAGGCATATTTTTGCAAACTCTGAGTTCTTCCATGGCCAGTTATGCTCTCCACTTGTAAAGCCTGGGGAACCTTGAGGAGTTTCAAAGACAGTACATGTTTTCACTGAAATTACAAACCCGATCAAGAACAAGCTAATATGTGAGCAGTAACTGTAGCATCAAAAAGAACACTAAACATGAAATGAGAAACCAAATTGTTCTGGCCTGAAATTCCTGACCTGGAAAAGTCTGAACTACTTAACTTCTGATGCTATTCCTTAACCTGGAGCTCAATGATAATTTCTTATATAATTTTAAAAATGATACAAATAAATGTATATGGAAAAGAAGAGTGTAAATGCTGTTAGAAACATGCCTATAACCAGGAAAATATTGTGGTTCATTTATTAATATAAATAAATGAAACATGGGTGACTTGCTCATCCAATACTGTCAGTTGTCAAGGCACTATAGGAAAATAAGACCCAGTCCCTGTCTTATGTGTCGTGTAGGTGACAGGAAGAGAGCAAGAGAGGCAGCCAAGGCACACAGCTTGATAAGCTCCATATAGGAAGCATTTAGGCATTGCTCTGACGCTGTGGCAGCCAGAGGAAATAGTGATTAATTGCAGGGGGTACAGACAGGGGCTAGAGGGAACATGTTAGCTGAGCAGACATTAAAGAATGTGTGGGACTTTCAAAGTGGCCAGAGTGGGAATGAATGAGCACTCCAAGGTAGCTGGGGTTTGTTAGGCTCCCTTTGCAAAGAACACAATTCTCTGTAAATATCTTGAGCAAGAAGGAATTTAATATAATGTGTTACTTAACTTATAAATCTTTGGGAGGACTGAGGAAAGGCTTTCAATTGCACTTTCTGAAATGACTTCCAGAGTCAGACACAGAGCCAGGCCACAAAGGAACGGCTGTGCTTCCCTCCAATCAGGAAATCTCTGGCCAAGAGCACCCTGTCACTGCCCATATGAAGGGAACAAACATAACAATCATAAACTAGGCAGGCAAGCTCCTCAAGAGCAGGGAGCAGGGTGTGCTCCATTCACGGACACCCCATGGACCTGGAAGAGTGTCCAGCATTGCACAGGTGTTCAATAAATATTTGTTGAATGAACCTAATAGCTGAACTGCTATCTACTAGCTCCAGGACCATGCCATGCCTAATACGACTCTCTCCAACCAGTGGAATCGTGGAGTTGGCCTCTCAACACCCACCAACTTGACGAGACACTAGCTCCTAGTTAATATCGAGAAGAGAAATCAAACCCGCTTCTCAGCAGTGCCTGTCAGCAGACACACTTGGTATTTCAGAAGCATGGCCTCTGCCTCCCTTTGACTTCCAGTCTCAGGTGACTGCATTGGATTGGGGCGCCTAGTCACATCCAGGACCTACCATTAAAGCAGCCTAGGAAATATGACTTTTTTAGCATTTTACTCCCTTCAATATAAAACAGCATGACAAGAGAGTTCAACAGTCCAGCTCTTCGGCTCCTAACATCCATAATATCCATATACACACTTCTTATCATACCCAGGTACAGTATCAGTAAGAAAAACAGCTACAATCTCCATCAAGTACAATGAATAGAAATGAAAAAGCCCCACCCCCTCCCAAAGGGTGGACACAAAGTTCTATCCATTACTGTATTTATCTCTAATAAGGTGATTTTTTTCCCCTAATTCAGCTAGAGTCTTGCCTTGTATCTGTGTGTGCTCAGTCACTTCAGTAGTGCCTAATTCTTTGTGCCCCTATGGACTGTAGTACGTCAGACTCCTTAGTCCATGGGATTCTCCAGGCAAGAATACTGGAGTGGGTCTATGCTCTCCTCCAGGAGATCTTCCTGACCCAAGGATCAAACTCACGTCTCTTATGTCTCCTGCATTGCAGGTGGATTCTTTACCATCCTGCCTTATTATCATATAAATCATATATACTGAAAAATAAACTTAGCAACCATGGTCATACATGAGATAAAAGAGAGTGGAGAAAAAGGAATAAGCAGGATTCAAAAATTCATTCACATAAAGTGGGGGGTCAGGTGAGATGAATGAAATGACCAGCATGAACCTGTATTGCAAGTTAAATAGGGCTCACTTCTGCAAAACAGAGCTTCCCTGATAGCTCAGTTGGTAAAGAATCCACCTGCAATATAGGAGACCCTGGCTCAATTCCTGGGTGGAGAAGATCCGCTGGAGAAGGGATAGGCTACCCACTCCAGTATTCTTAGGCTTTACTTGTGGCTCAGCTGGTGAAGAATCTGCCTGCAATGCAGGAGACCTGGGTTCAATTCCTGATTTGGGTAGATACCCTGGAGAAGAAACCACTACCCACTCCACTATTCTGGCCTGGAGAATTCCATGGACTGTATAGTCCACAGGGTCGCAAAAAGTCAGACACGACTGAATGACTTTCATTTTCACTTTTTTACAAAACAAATAAATTCTAGCCCCTCTGTGTTAGGAACCACCTGGTTCCTTCTGCCTTAAATGTCTCTTCTGCCTTAAACATGAACAGGGAGAATTTGTGCCATTTCCCTGACTGTGAGTTTTAGGACTTTGGCAGTGATTCTAGTCATCCTTATACAGCGGGATACAGAGGGACTCACCCTACACCCCTAAGTTTCCTGAGATGGAGCTGCTTGCTACTTCTCTGGGCTTCACATTTCCATCCCATGTGGGAAGCATTTGAAAGAGGGACTGGGTGGATGATGCAAGTCAGTAACCAATCTCATTACATCTGAAATACCTTCATTGCAAAGAGCTATGCATGTGTGTATTTTCTGTATAAACGTATACACTGTGGACAGTAACAACAGTCTTACTTCTGTCAAAAGAAAGTGTTAATCGCTCAGTCGTGTCTGACTCTTTGGGACCCCATGGACTATAGCCCACCAGGCTCCTCTGTCCATGGGATCCTCCAGGCAAGAACGGGTAGCCACTGTCTTCTCCAGGGGCTCTTTCTAATCGAGGGCACCCAGGTCTCCTGCATTGCAGGCAGATTTTTTACCGTCTGTAAATGACAATTAATTCAGAATCAGAATATGATAAAAAACTCTTCCTCTAATGCCCAGTCCACATTCCCTTTGCTCTTAGCCACAACACCCAGCTGGCCATTGTTGTTCATAGTGAAGAGTAGCCCAAACAGTCGTTCCTGAAGAATCTGCCTGCACAGGTTGCTGTATCATATTCTGCAGGTGTCAGCCAGTCTCCCAGTGCTTTTCTGGGAGGGCGACGGTCACTTCCCTGCCTGTGATGTGCAGCAGTAATCTAATTAAGACAATTCTTAGATTTTTCTTGCCACTAATCTTCCACCTGACCACTTGGCCTAAACATTAGCCAGTGAAGAGGCCCTAGTCATGTCTCCTTCCAGAAAACTGTTGCCAAAGGTTCTACCTGCTAGGAAGATTTACCCTTAAAGTCCACTTCTGAATACAGCTACAATGCCGGAAGCATCCAACTTCTGGTTGGGGAAAGCATAGCATCGTCCACAACCTATTAACTAATAGACTGCTTTTATGGGTCGTCTCCATGAGGCCAGAGGTAGCAGGGAAGGGAAAAATGGCAGTGCAGAAAAAATAAGCACCATGTGAGGAAACGATACCTTCCCTAGCAACTTATTTGAGATTTTCAGAAAATGCTTGCGGTTGATCTTGTACAAACTGTATCACCTTGGACTATGGACTACTGCTTGAACTTCTAACCCCACAGCTTTGTGATGAGAACACTTGCTCATTGATAGGGAGTCCAAGACACATGATCACTCGGTACCTCAGGTGTTCAATATATTCCAGTAGCATGCCAGCAGAACAATTCACTGACCACAAAACGCCTTGTTCCAAAGTCTAAGAGGCCTGGTCGGTGATTATCTATCATTGCCAGAGTCTTCATATATTTTTCTCATCTTCAAGCATCATTATATACACCACACCATATAGGCCCAAAGGAGAAACTTCTTCCATGGCTGCCTAGAGAAGGTGAAGAATACTGGAGTGGGTTGCCATTTCCTTCTCCAGGTGATCTTCCCAACTCAGGGATGGAACCCGGGTCTCCTGCATTGCAGAAAGATTCTTTACCATTTGAGCCACAAGGGAAGCCCTTTCTTCTCTGGGACTCACACAAAGTTGGCAGCCTTAAGGCATACTCAGTGAGTGGGTTATAAAAACACCCACAATATTGTTTAAATTGCCTCTAAATCTAAAGAAGTCCAACAAGCATTGTGCCTTTTCTTCTCCAATGCTAGTTGATGTAAAGTCTGGCAAGGGTTGTTTTACATTTGAGGAGATTACCTCACATTTGACACAAGCTCTCTCTACAAGCTTCTCTGGCTTTTTGCAGCACACAGCTCTCATCTTCTCATATGCAAGTCCCACATACACACACAGATCATAGTTATTTCTTGCCCTCCAGCTCCTATTGGCATAGAGACCTCCATAGAGTGGGCCTGCATAATACTCTATGCAATGGTGAGTTGACCATGGTAGCAGCAGAATAAATCATGACAAAGAACCAGAAAGTGGCATATTGGAGTAATAGAGTGATACCACTGTCACTGAGAGAGGAAAACCAGTTGCCCTGGAATTTGCTTCTTCTTGGGATAGAGACCCTGGCTTTGCCAGATAATTGTTTTGTGCCCAGTGCTAGAGATTGGGTTGATGTGCTTCAATAAAGAGACAAGTTCTTGAGCAGCTCTTGACATTGGACTTAACACTTGACTAAGTTCATCACAACCCACAGCTTAGCAGAGAAATCATAATGAAGGAATGACCTGACAGAACATGCAGACCTGGGTTAGGAGCTAAGAAACTAAAGATCTAGGAGTAAAGGAGGACTTTGAGAGTTGAGCCTCTGCTTCCGCCCCCACCCCTCCTTACCACTCTCTGATACAGCTGTAGTCACAATTACATGAGTGACTGAGATTGGAGACCTTGAAAGAGATTTCAGAAAAACTAGCACTTGTTATTAGGCGGGGGTATTTATGAGGTATTCAGACAAATCATGGCCAGTCTCCTAGTATAGGTTGCAGAGTCATACATGGAAGACTTATAAAGTCATACACTTATTATGTCTGTTTTCCAATTTGGGAATCTCATTCTTTCCCAATAAGTGCTCTAAAAGTTATAAGAAACTTGAGGAGGTTCAGAATATAACCTATAATATAATTTAGCAACTTAGAGTCAGACTGGACAGTCTATTTAGGCAATTGCCACTAGAGATAATAAAGTGATGATTCTTTTAGGACATCTGTGGTTGATCATGGTCTTCTGATGCCATCTCAATATGAGAATTTAAAAGGCTGCATTTTCATTTCTTCTTTAAACTCACCAGCATATTTTGAAGCAGTTGCCTTAAGTCAGTCATTGTTTTCCCCATTCTTTCCAGGATGGCCGATTGAAGCAGTCGTGTGGTGTGTGAGGCCTTGCCTTCACTGTGCCCTTCTCTCCGGGTTGTCTCTGGTGATAATTTCAGTAACTGCTTTATTTGCATAACACGGATAACCTGCCTCTCTTCTAACTGAGATTCATACCCAATCAGGCATTATTTATTGTGTTTTAGAACTTTTGCTTTCATTGAAGATATGTATGTCTACTTTCAGTAAAATTAATTACATTAAAAAATTTTAGACATTGATATTATTTTAGATGTTTATCATTCTACTTTAGTTGATGGCATATTTGCTTGTCACAAAGAATTTATATCTGTAATCATGAGATATGATCAATAAAATTATACCCCTGAATCAAGACTTTATAAAGAGAAGATTTCCTCAATATTTAGAATGGAATGGGAGTAGGATGGAGAAAAGAAACATATGTGGCAAAGAGATAAATTACTTTCTTTTTTATTTTATTTTAACATTTATTTGACTGTGCCAGGTCTTACTTGGGGTATATAGGATCTGTTTTAGCTGTGGTCTGCAGGATCTTTAGTTTTGGCATCTCAACTCTTAGATACAGGATGTGAGATCTAGTTCCTTGACCAGGGATTGAACTCAGGCCCCTTGCATTGGGAGCTTGGAGTCTTAGCCACTAGACCACCAGCAAAGTGCCTACTTTCTCTCTTAAACTAGAGAATAATTGCCTCACAATGCTGTATTAATTCCTGATGTACAGTAGTGTGAGTCAGCCGTATGTACACACATACCCCTGCCTCTGAGGCCTCCCCGCTACCCCACCTCCTACCCCACTGCTCTAGGTCATCACAGAGCACTGAGCTGAGCTCCCTGGGCTTATCCTCTCCTTCCCCCACCGTGTCTACAAGTCCATTCTCTCTGTCTTCATCTCTATTCCTGCCCTGCAAATAAGCAACTTCTTTAAGGCTTTTACCTTCATTGATGTCCTCTCATTCTATTTTTCAGAGATAGTACTCCTGGAGGTGATCTTAAAGCCCATGTTGTCTAACTTTTTAGTTTACAGCAAAAGAGCTGAGGTTGCACCCACATCTCAATTAAAACACTTCATTATATACTGTCTTATTCTCTAATTGCCTCTTGCATGTATTACATTTCTAACAAGACTATAAGCTCTTTGTTGCAGAGGTGATTATCTTGTTTTTTGTGTCTCTTTCACAGCTCTTAATACTTGTTGATTAAATGATTGATTTAATCAAGGGTGATCTCTTTTTTATCCCTTATGCTTCTGAGATCACTGGTCAGGTCACAGATTGAAGCACTCATGCGGAAGTTATCATTAGTATGTAGAGAATCCTAGGTCCTTTGGAGACAGTGTACTTGAATAATAAGGGAACTATATAAAGTCAAATGGCTCATAATTACTAGAATAAAAATCAAAAGGAAGGATTACAAAAGAATTTGTAAATTCAAACGCGCATTAGTTTTCCAAGATTGTGGTTCTGCTACAAATGGACTATAAAAAGTTTAAAAATCTGCTTATTATCCAAATAGAAAATAGGTGCTTCCAAGCCTATGTATATATAGGAAAACATATGAGAAATCCAGACTGCTTTGTATACTTTCTGTCAATTGCTGCACACAGGAAATTGGGAGTTTAAGATTATTCAGGGTATACATACAACTTAGGTGTCTACCAAGAAGTCATAGAAGTATAAAATAATACCTATCCAAAATTGTGAGAACTTATGTTTTACAAATGAAAACATTGAGGCATAGAGTATCTAAATATTTTAATACTCTATGTAAGTGTGCATATCTATTAAATAAACGTAAAATCAGTCTAAGTTGGTCATTTTAATACTTTTTCCCAGTCATTATCATGTAGCTGTCCTATATTTGAGGGGGATGTCTCTATAAATACTGAACTAGTTTTCAAACTGTCATTCTCAACTATATTATTGATAATTGAATAAATGTTAATTTCATTTATCAGTTTTCAGAGTGCTTGAAGACAAAGATTCTGCCATTCTTTTAAACTTTCATTATGTTGGGTATAAAAAATTGCACATAGTAATTGGTCAATAAATGCTTGCTAATTAAAAGAAAAAAATACTAGATCACCTCTACTTTATAAAAGTGTTTTTGTGGACAGAATGCCATCATCCTCACCATAAACTTGTGGAATTGAGTTATTGTAGTACTTTGCTGAGGCTCTAAGTAAATGAAATAGTTTTGTACATAAATCCTTTCCTCGAGGTAAAAGAAAAGACAGCAGTAACAAGTCCTTACACAATTTGTTTTACAAGACTCCATTCTAACCTTCCTCGAAAAACTCTTCTAAATTCTAAGACAAATAAAATTAGTTAATTAGATGCTTAACTACTCTTTATTATATTTGTATATTACCCTTGGAACAAACTTAAATGCAGGAGAATTATATATCTACATGTGAGAAGTAAACTTGCAGTACAGAGGGATCTCTTGTATAAGCAAAATAGATTATTTTTAAAAAGGACTTACTTTTTGAAAATGAGCACATAATTCTACAATTAAGTATACTATGTATGGATTATGGAAAGATAGTGGAGATGGTGGCAGCAGTTTTGGGATCTTCCTGACTCCCATGTGAAAACAGAAAGGTTAACTAGGGAGAAAAACCAACAACACTTGGACAGTGTACATGAAAAACTAGGTGATGAGGTATCTCCCTCAAAACAAAATAGAAACATGAAAGAAGGAACCATCAGTACTTCCAAGATCCGCTGTTAGCAGTATCTGTGAAGGAGAAAGAGGAAATCAAGATGGTGTCAGGCAGACCTGTAGCAAGACAACCCAGTTGATAACAAGCATGGTGGACCAGTGAACTGACTAGGTTTTACCCTCTTTAATCCCAATAAGTGCAAGAAGTCCAGTCTAAAGGAGCTGTCACAGGTTGACCCCATGAACTTTTAAAACAGACCCCTTGGCTTCCTTACAGGAGAAGGCATTACATTTAAGAGAAAGTGCCAAGAGCGGAATCAAAATTGAGCAGACAAGAAGAGCAAAGGCAAAAAAAAGAGAGAACTCTGGAAAAAGTGAGGTGAGAGAACAGATCCAAGTTACCACCAAAAAATAAATAAATAAAAGAGAAAAACAGCTGCCAGATATTTTAATATGGCATGAAAAGGTCAGAGGAGGAAACTCTCGTGTTGGAAAAGCCTTGAGAACTTATCAAGAAAACTAAATTAGTGTAAAAAGGAAAAACAGTGGAGTTTGGAAGTCAACTCTCATACAAAGATATTATTTAAAAACAAAAAAAAAGACTGGAAGGAGCAGAGGATTAATTCCTATGGGCTTTCCAGGTAGCGCTAACAGTAAAGAACACCGCTGCCAATGCAGGAGATGTAAGCAAGATCCCCTGGAGGAGGGCATGGCAACCCATTCCTGTATTCCTGCCTGAAGAATCCCAAGGACAGAGGAGCCCAGTAGGCTACAGCCCATGGGGTCACAGAGTCGGACACCACTGAGCACCTAAGCACAAGCATAAGCATTAAAAAGGAGCTGAAAGGAATTGTTCTGGTCATCTATTGAGAGGTACCGAACTAGCCAACATGCAGTGGCTCAAAATCACCCACGTGATTTCATGGGTCAGGAGTTCAGGTAAACCTGGTCAGGACAGTTTGTCTCTGATCCATGTGGCATCAGATAAAGCAACTAGAGCTGGAAAATGCAATCCCAAGATAGCTTCTTTATTCACATACTCGTCCATCACCTTGGTGCTCTTTGGTGCTCTCCTTCCTAAAGGAGTCTCACCCTTAGGATCCTGTCAATTTGGCTTGAATTTTTCACAGATCCCGGGGTAATATTTCTTACAAAGCGGTTTGGGGCTCAAAGAAGGCAGAAAGGGGACATAGTCTTTACCATCACTCCTAGCACCAACCAGAGGAGTGTCAAAGAAATTGTAGCCATCTTTAGTACATTGTAGATGTTAAGAAATGATGAGATGAAAGCATTCTATGGAACAGAATTTAAAAAAAAAAACAGAAAGGAGGTGATAAAATTCAAATAGAAATAAATGAGAAAAACATCCCTTAAGGAGAGAAAAATAGAAAAGAATAAACACAGAAACATATATTACAAAACAAATAATGCCTTATGAGAAATAAAAAGTCAAAAGTAAAAACTTTAGTTTTCTTAAAAAAAAGAATAAAGTGACACAACATATTTTCATGTGCCTGTTGACTATCTGTATGTCTTCTTCGGAAAATGTATACTCAGCTCCATTGCCTATATTTTTAATTGTGCTTTTTGTTGTCATTGTTATTAAGTTGTATGATTTCTCTATATATTTTGTATATGAACCTCTTGCTGGCTGTATGATTTGCAAAGATCTTCTCCCATTCAGTAGGTTGTCTTTTAGTTTTGTTAATGGTTCCCTTTGCTGTGCAGAAGATTTTTAGTTTAATATGGTTTAATTAAACATTTTAATTTAGTCCCACTCATTTATTTTTGCTTCTGTTTTCCTTGCCTGTAATATTGTGTTTTTTTCCATTTATTTTTATTAGTTGGAGGCTAATTACTTTACAATATTGTAGTGGTCTTTGTCATACATTGACATGAATCAGCCATGGATTTACATGTATTCCCCATCCCGATCCCCCCTCCCACCTCCCTCTCCACCCGATCCCTCTGGGTCTTCCCAGTGCACCAGCCCTGAGCACTTGTCTCATGCATCCAACCTGGGCTGGTGACCTGTTTCACCATAGATAATATACATGTTTTGATGCTGTTCTCTTGAAACATCCCACCCTCGCCTTCTCCCACAGAGTCCAAAAGTCTGTTCTGTACATCTGTGTCTCTTTTCTGTTTTGCATATAGGGTTATCGTTACCATCTTTTTAAATTCCATATATATGTGTTAGTATACTGTAATGGTCTTTATCTTTCTGGCTTACTTCACTCTGTATAATGGGCTCCAGTTTCATCCATCTCATTAGAACTGATTCAAATGAATTCTTTTTAACGGCTGAGTAATATTCCATGGTGTATATGTACCACAGCTTCCTTATCCATTCATCTGCTGATGGGCATCTAGGTTGCTTCCATGTCCTGGCTATTATAAACAGTGCTGCGATGAACATTGGGGTGCATGTGTCTCTTTCAGATCTGGTTTCCTCAGTGTGTATGCCCAGGAGTGAGATTGCTGGGTCATATGGCAGTTCTATTTCCAGTTTTTTAAGGAGTCTCCACACTGTTCTCCATAGCGGCTGTACTAGTTTGCATTCCCACCAACAGCGTAAGAGGGTTCCCTTTTCTCCACACCCTCTCCAGCATTTATTGCTTGTGGACTTTTGGATAGCAGCCATCCTGACTGGCGTGTAATGGTACCTCACTGTGGTTTTGACTTGCCTTTCTCTGATAATGAGTGATGCTGAGCATCTTTTCATGTGTTTGTCAGCCCTCTGTATGTCTTCTTTGGAGAGATGCCTGTTTAGACCTTTGTAATATTGTTGAGAGCAAAACATCAAAGAGCATCCTGTGTGTCCTATTCTAGCAATTTTACAGTCTCAGGTCTTACACCCAAGTTTTGAGTTGGTTTTTGTGAGCGGGGTGAGATTTTCTTTTGATTGTGATTGCCAAATATTCTCAACATCATTTGCTGAAGAGACAATCTTTTCTCCATTGTGTTCTTTGCTCCTTTATCATACATTTATTGTCTATAAATGTGTGGGTTTATTGATAAAACTGTTTATTTAGTTTTGTTCCATTGATCTATGTATCTGTTTTTATGCCAATATCATGCTGTTAAATCAATTACAACATACAGTATCATCTCATGCCTGTTAGAAGGGTTATTATCTAAAAGGGAAAATAAGCATTGGAGAGGGTGTGGCAATAGGAACATTCAGATACTGTTGAGAATGTAATTGGTGCAGCCACTATGATAAATAGTATAGAGATTCTTCACAAAGTTAAGAATAGGATTATCATATGATCCAACTATTCCACTTCTGGTTATTTATCTGAAAAATAGAAAATATTAATTAGGAAAAATATATGCACCCCTATGTTCATTGCAGCATTATTTACAAAAGCCATGATATAGAAACAACATAAGTGCCCATTGATGGATGAATAGATAGAGAAGATGTGACATAAAGGAATACTACTCAGCCATAAAAAGATCAGACGTTACCATCTGCAATAACATGGATGGATCTTGAGGGTATTATGCTAAGTGAAACAAGTCAAATGGGAAAAGACAAATATCATATGATTTCTCTCACAAGCGGAATATAAAACAAACAAATGAACAACCAACACTAAGCAAAAACAAACATGGAAACAGAGAACACAGTAGAAGTTATCAGCAAGTAGATGCGACAGAGGATGGACAAGGCAAAGGCGGGCACCTGTATGGTGACGGATGGACACTAAATATTTGGTGGTGACCGTGCCGTAGTGTATACTGGTGTGCGCTCAGTCATGACTCATATTCAGCTCTTTGCAGCCCCATGGACTGTAGACTACCAGGCTCCTCTGTCTATGGAATTCTCTACACAAGAACACTGGAGCGAGTTGCCATTCCCTACTCCAGAGGATCTTCTCAACCCAGAGATCTAATCCGTGTCTCTTGAGTCTACTGCATTGGCAGGCAGATTCTTTACCACTAGCACTATCTGGGAAGCCCCCAGAGTATACAGGAGTGGAAAAAAAATGTTGTACACATGAGACTTATATAATGTTATAAATCAATGTTACCTTAGGAAAAAAAAGAAGAATTAAAAGGATGTTGATATTCATTGAAGACAGGCACAGAAAATCCAACATAAAAAATCATAACAACAACAAAAGCACGAAAATAGAAAATACAGTAAAAGCTTTGATTCAAGAAAAATGTGATAATTTTTTAAAATTGAGCCTCCTATTAAGAGAGTATGTCTTTTTTACCTAAGAATAGAGACACAGAATGGTCAACAAGACACATTCTAAGAAAACTGGGTTGTTGTTTAGTTGCTAGGTCATGTCCGACTCTTCAGTGACACCATGGATTGTAACCCACCAGGCTCCTCTGTCTGTGGAGTTTCCCAGGCAAGAACACTGGTGAGCGCTTCTCTTTCCTTCTTCAGGGGGTCTTCCTGACCCAGGGATCAAACCCTTGTATCATGCAGTAGTAGGCAGATTCTTTACCACTGAACCACCAGGGAAGCCAAGAAAATTTAGTCATACTTTTTTTTCTAATAAAAACTATTTTTATACAGAATTTTTATGTTCATGGAAAAATTGAAAGGAAGATAGATTTCTCACTTCCCCCTGTCCTCACACTTGGATAGCCTCCCCCATTTTCAAAATCTCTCACCAGAATGGTGCACTTATTACATTGATGAACCCATATTGATGCATCATAATCACACGAATTCCATAGTTTATATTGAACTTTGCTCTTGGTGTTGCAGATTGTATGGATTTGAAAAAGACAGTATATGTCTCTTCATGAAAGACCACAGCACCATCCATAGTTTTGCCATCTAACATGAGTCTGACAATGCCTATCTATTCAGATACCATTTTTAGGAAGAGGACAGAGGAAAAATATTATGGAACTACATCATGAGTACCCAACCAGAAAATCTAGACTAAAAAACAAAACAAAACTAATTTAATTTTAAATTTAATTAACATAAACAGAGAGTCAAACAATAAATTGAAATTATTTCTCCTATATCTTGCCCTGGTCAAACCACATTTGGAGTTCAGTGTTATAAAGAAGGGTATTTATGAGACAACAACAAAAAAAAGAACTGTCCAAATCATCAATACTTGAAAGGATTTTTTATAAGCAATTATGAGAAAACAGTTTATTTTGGAGAAGAAAAGAATTAAAGAAAACAAGATAGTTGCTTTCAAGAACAATAATAATCTGTCAGGTAGATACGAAATTTTAATTGCTTTGAGTAATTTCAAGTACAGGGCCAGCATTGAGGTTCCAGAAAAATCAGCTATGGATTTTTGGCAAATTGATCTTTTAAAGACTCATGGCCTACACTTTCACAGATACAAAATTTGGGAACTGATCTCATAGATCTCAGCCCAGTAGAAAAAAAATGTAGACTACACTTAGACTGATTCATATGACTCTATGATTCTAAGTATTTTCTATCAAAACCTGGAGGTTATCTTGTGAGTTGATAGGTTCCATCACTAGGAATTTTACCCAGAAATCATAAAAAACTTGCATTTGCTGGATGTTGAGACCAAACTGCCTTTAAGATCTTCTCCAGATCTGGTGCTGTGTCTGAGGGGTAGAGTTAAGCGGCATATTTGATCTCCCTTGTGCTTACAACAGGTGTCCCACTTGTGTTTGTAAAGTTATAAAAAGTCATTAGTGTTCTGCTTAACAAATGACTGTTATGTCATTTGATTGAAATTGGTGGTGGCAGTTGTAGGAAGAGAAGGTGTCAGTGAGGAACCAAGGATTTTCAGAGAAGGTGTCCCCGAGTAATATTTAGAACAGTGCCAAATCCATAAAAAGAGTTCAAATTTGATTAATATTATTATTATCAGTATTGGAAATAATTATATGTCTTATAATTTGATAACATATATCATAATTATTGAACATGATTTTTTTATTGTTAGACCTGAGTTCAAATTTTTACTTGTGTAAATAACTTCTCTGAGCTTAAGCTTACTCTTTTGTAAAATAAGAAATAATAATTTCAAGGTCAAATTGCTTGTAAGGGACTAAAATATACAGTGAATATAGTTACCAGCCCTACATCATATGCACCAGAGACAGACAGCTGTCTGATTTAAATATCCATAGTGTCAAGAAGTCTCTGGGAGGCAGCTATCAGCCAGGAGCTCTAGTTTAGAGATGCCTCACATTCACTGATGGGCTTCCCAGGTGGGGTTAGTGGTAAAGAACTCGCCTGCCAAAGCAGGAGACATAAGAAATGTGGGTTCGATCCCTGGGTTGGAAAGATTCCCTGGAAAAGGAAATGGCAACCCACTCCAGTATTCTTGCCTGGAGAATCCCATGGATAGAGGAGCCTGGTGGGCTACAGTCCATGGGACTGCAAAGAGTCGGACACGACTGAGTGACTTAGCACGCACAGTGAGATCTCGACACTAGATCTTACACCAGGACAAGAGCAGAAGTGGAAAGCGCTTCTAAGATTAGTGTCCTGCAGGCTCTCTGTCCCTTTCCCTGGCTAGGTGCAGGGCACAAAGAGATCCTAGCCTCAAGAATTATTGGAGCCTTTAGTTGTTAGGAGCCTGAAAACCTGGCTAATCATGAAAAAGCTACCTACTAACTAGGCATCTCTATACTGAACTGTGATGTGACAAAAAATAAATCCCTATTGTGTTATGCCCCTGAAATCTTGAACATTATTTGTTACAGCAGCTAAAATTATCCTTGTTAATATCCATCAATGACAGCAAGTGTTCAATACATTATAATATTCCTTTTAATCAGAATGTCTGATAGATTGTCTGGATAATATGAGGTTTACAATGAATGTGCATGCTAAGTCACTTCAGTTGTGTCTGACTCTTCATAACCCCATGGACTATAGCTTACCAGGCTCCTCTGTCCATGGGATTCTCCAGGCAAGAATATGGGAGGGGTTACCATTTCCTTCTCCAGGGGATCTTCCCGTCCCAGGGATTGAACCTATGTCTCTTATGTCTCCTGCATTGGCAGGTGGGTTCTTTACCACTACTGTTACCTGGAAAGCCCTTCTCATGAATAGTAGACATTATTCTTTTAGTTATCTCAGTGAAAGGATGATGTAGAGAAATAATAACATGTGAATTATGCCCCACATCTGTTCTAATGTCAAAGCTAATAATTCTAATATGTATTGTTTTTATCATTTATATATTAACTTTATTGAAATAACTAACAATAAAGTGGATTCATATCTTTACTTTCTATTTAGTATCTTCCAGATCTACTCTCCAGAGTGAAGACATAATAATTTCTCAATTGATCAAATGTCCCTTCTTTACTTCATATAATAATTATGGAAGTTCTCATTATATATAATACATATGTAGGGAAAACGAGAGTTTTGGCTTAAGTTTCACCTCACTTTTATGATCAAAACCACAAAAAAAAAAAAAAACCGCGTACAATGTATTTGTAAACTACACTTGTATGGGGGGCACTTTTTATAAACTGTATAAAACAGTCCTAGCCCGCAATATAGGCAGAACACAGAAATGAATTCAAAGGTGGCTTGTACAGTGGTGTGAATGAAGGAATGGCAGCAGAGCCTAGGAGAACATGGAGCATGCTGAGACCCTCAGGTGTCCTTCTCCAGGGAAGGAGAAAGGTTAACCTTAACCTTTCTATATATTTTCCCTTTTAATTAAGGGTCATATAAAAATACATTAACACATTAGTCACATGATCATAATATGACTGGGCCATTTTGATGCCCTGATCCTCTTTGGGAACTTTAATTTTTGTGAAACTTAAATATGGGAGACTGAGTAAAAATCAAGCAACTTGATCTGTTGAAGAATTAGTTGGCCATTTTATTTTGTTAGTTCATGATGCGTGTAGTCTAAAAACGAATCAATTCATATAACTCTGGTAACTAAGAAGCATGGTATAAAGATAATGACTCTACTCAGAAATACATTGTGAAATGGATGCTTTAAAGCCACATTAAAAATAACAATAATAGTATCTCTCTGAATCCATTTTCTCTTTTACCAGATACTTTATTTTTCAGCTACTATATTTGCCACAATATATTACACATTGCGGCAAATTTTCAATATTTAGAATTATTATCTGAGTTTGTTGATGAGCATCTTGTCTTCTGTTATATCCTTGGTTCAAAATTGTAATTTACCATCTCACTGAGAATTTATATTGACACTGCATATTTCTTTTCCACCTCACACAAAAACTTCTCTGCGAATATGAAATAAAAATAAACATGCACTTGTGCATAAAATTAAACGTATCCTAGAAACAATTTGTGATTTTTTACTGAAGAGCAGAAACTATGTTTTGGCCTTTTTTCAAAATACTCTTTACTATAAAACCTAGGTTTTTAAATGATTGGCTTTAGCCAATCAACTAAGGAAGTCCCCCTTCCTCCCCGCATTTGTTGGCACTGCTTAAATGAATAGTGAAATAAAGACATGCTTATTTACTTGCAATGTAATGAGTAACCATAGAATTGCTGAGCACTAATATTGCATCAGAGATGATAAAGAAATTGAGCAGATTCGTTATGACTCTCTTTAAGATTTAAAATTTTACCATGTTAGCCTGTGTAATAAGTCCATCTAAAAGTCAAAGCTTTCTTATATTGTCAGAGTGGAAGAAAGTTCCTCATATGAAATAGGTACGCATTTGTTGAGTGAATAAATCCATCAGTTAGGAAGCTTATCCATTCAGTAAGCATATCCCCAGAAAAACAAACAAAAAAAGAATGATGATAAAACAGACTTTTCCATGTAACTTTTATAAATCTTCACTAAAATCTTAACATGTAAATGATGGATACTTTTATTCCTTAATTTCTCTTTCATTTTTGCAGTCTGACATAGACGGCTTGGAATCATTCATACATTTTCAACGAATGAATCCACGGCATGGTTTTTCTTCATCAGTTCACAAAGCAAAGTATGAGAATGGCGTTTCATTCTTACTCCTGAGAAAAGCCAGAAAATTGACACAACTACAGGGTGCTGATCACACTTTGTTCTTATAAGAAGAGAAATGTGCTATTTGTTTTTACATCTTCGGAGTTGTCTTGGGAGCAAAACTGCCTCCAGCTACATATGGGCTTAGTTGCCCACGTCCATCTTATGGGTGTCACCTGCTAAGGTGAGGAGTCTGGAATAGCCCAGACACATTATGTATGGGTGGCCTTTTGTTTACAGCAGACAAAGCCCAAATCCTCAGGATTACTTGAAGATATCATATAACACACAAGATGGAGTTACTATTATTCTCTTCTAAGACATATAGTGTTTCCCCTGGGCAGAGGAAGGAACGCACAGCCAATCATATGAAGACAGAACCCATTAAAGATTTATGCAAGCCTGAATTACTTGGCTTTAAACTATTTTCTTTTCCCCCCTTTCTTTTTCGCCTTTTTTCTTTAATAAGAGAGACATTTCTTCCTGAACGGCAAAGCTGAAGTAGATAGTATCACTGGTAATCCCAGGCTTAAGCGCAGAGCTTCTAAATGGCTTGAATTAGGCTGGAAGATGGGGCTGTTTGATTTCCCTTCCTTTTTGTTTCTGTTTTCAAGGCTCTGTCACCAAATGTCCCACTAAACTATCATTTATGTGGACTTGGGGCCTCTGTGTGTAAGTTTCCTTTTAAGCATAGTCACTGAAACAGCTTTGAAGCTGTTGAACTGTGTAAATGTTATATTAACATTTTCTCTTGCAATTATAGACATTTACATGGTCTTGTTGAAATAGCGCTTTCAGAGGGAGAAAAAAAATACCAGAAGTGAAGGTACACAATGAAATGAAAAAGCAGCAGTGTGCTCTATTTATTTAGTTTCTGAAATAAATCATTTTGACTTTTAATTTACACTTCTCTAAGATGGTAGTTAAGAATAGACAAACAAAGGATACTGCGAGAAATAATTTCATTTTGTTCCTTTGTTACATTAGATCATTTAATTTCCACTTGGTTTGCATATGGAGATTTGGCCAATGCACCCCGTTCTTTACATTTGCTAACGAATAACAAGGACTTGGGAAGTTCATTCTAAAGACCTAAGACTCATGGGTGATGATTCAAAAATTATGAGACTACAAGTAGTTGTCCAGTTATAAGAAGAAAGGCAAATAGAGTAAATTAGACACTAATCCAGAGCATTCCCAACTATCCATGTCCCTATTTAACAGAAACCATAATGTGCTTTCAAATTGAAAAGTGATTTGAATCATCCCCAAACCACCACATGTGTGATCTCTTCACTGCACGCAGTCTGATGAACAGGTTAGGAAAGGAAAGATATAATCATTTAGACTCTAAGAAAATATTTTACTAGCCTAATTTTGGTCCTTTTCTGCATACAGAGCAATCATTTATGAATGCACAGGGTCAGTAAAATTCACAGCCAAATTATCTCCTTTCACATTGGTGTGACTAAATGTATTTTCTCTAAAGATCAGTAATTGTAATCTTCACACTGTACCACAGAATTCTTTGCTATTGCTAATCCTCTGTTCCATGATAGACTTGTTTTAGTATATATAAATATACATAAACTCCTTGTCTTTGCACCAAAGCAAAGAGCCTGTCCAGTGATGGAACCGTTGCTCAGCAACTGTGATCTCTCCACTGGTCTGACTGCTGCTCCCCCCAGCAGGGCAGATATGCAAGACGGACAGATGCATTGATCCTCAGCACTGTATTAGACTGTGTTATATGCATTTCAGAAGCTGGTAGCAATGATCTTGTCTAAGTCCCTGTCTACACATCATTGAACTTTCACAGTCAAGCTTGGAAAAGCACCTTGTTATATAGGACTTTCTATAATTTCGATATCTAATTGATTTTCAGTTTTAAAAATTATGTTCTGGAGAATCTACTTTGATTGGTGTCCATGTGATCTCATAACATAGATAAGATTATGTTAAAATACACACAAACATATTTTTCTATAGCGTTTTATTTCCACATTGTCCTACTTAAATAATCCAAGAGCCAGCTTCCACCCATTTAATATTCTTCTCAAGCAAGAATATTAATTGCAATTAAAAAAAACTGGTGTTCAGGCATTAAATGAAAAGGTTGAATCACAACTTTTTCTTGAATCACAACTTATGGCAAAAGATGTTACTGGAATCCAATTTACCCAACCATTACTGGATAGGACAGCTGAGAATAATTAAATGCATGTTTGTAAGAGTTAAAATTAGAATTATATGTTAAGATATTGACCATACAAAATGTTCTTTTTGATGTGCCTCTTCATCAAATTTTAGATTGAGTATATTTTAAATTTAAACTTATTGTATAAACTAGAATATAAATTCCATTAATTAATTATAATTTAATGTCTTACATCAATTTATATGATTACTGTTAAGATTTTAAAAAAGAAGAATCGATGATTGAGAGAACTTATTTTAATCTGATAAGTAACTTAGTTCAGTTCCAATCTTTTTCAAAATTTTTTTCTAGTTGATGGCTTAGTAGGAAAAGCACTGCTTTGTCCAACTAATTTATCTATCTGGAGCAACATTCAATTCTTTCTTTAAAATAATAAATCATGAAATTTGACCCTGAGACATTAGCAGGTACAAAATTATCTTATTCGTTTGCAAAAGTGGATCCAGAGTTGCAGATTACTTTTTTTTATAGATAATATGCTATTTAATATAAACATAGATATCTGTTAAAACCTGAAATCTGAAAAAGCAAACTCAAAGAACTAAAGGAAAGGTGGATAGTATAAAACCTTGAAACAGAATGGCATTTTATTGACAAAAAATTAATAAAGTGATAAAAATCAAAGTGAAAACATTTTCCAAGTTGATGATCCATTAATAATTTGAGAAAAGACCAAAATTTAAGGATCAATTTTGTTTGATCAATAAAACTAATTTCAGCAGGACATACCTATCTAAGCACACCAACCATCTGAAACATAGATAAGAAACAGACTATAAACAAAACCACCTGCTAAGAAGCCAAAAGAAATTCACAAATCAATGTATTTACAATTTTTATTTCATCTAGTTTTACTGAGATATAATTGACATTCAGCACTGTGTAAGTTTAAGATGTATAGCATAATGACTAGACATACATCATGAAATGATTATCAACATACATTTAGAAAATGTCTGTCATCTCTTATAAGCAGAAAATTGAAGAAAAAATATCTTTTGTGATGACAATTCTTATGACTTTCAATAATTTTCATATATAACAGAGCTGTGTTAATTATATTAATCATGTTGTATATTACATATCTAGTACTTGTGTATAACTAGTTTTATCATCTTCATCCAATCCTCCTTGCCCTATCTTCACCTATAGGAACCATATATGATTTCTTTTTCCTATGAATTTGTTGTTGTTTTTTTTAAGTATAACTGACCTACCACACTATGTTCATTTCTGGTTCACAACACAGTGATTTGATATCTCTATACATCAAAGGATGATCACCATGATTAATCACCATACAAAGCTATGATGTTATTATTGACCATTCCTCATACTATACATTTCATGCCCATGACTCATTTACATTGTATAAAAATATTTTTTGTATGTACCAGAATTTCTCCTTTCTCTTCAGAGTCCACTGACTTATTTTCTATTAAATTCTAATAAGCTTGGTAATATCAGTTGCAAGACTTAAAAAGGGTAAAGAGTTGTTGCATATTACCAGGAGCACTGAATGTCAACCAATTGTCTTGTTAGCAGAAGGCAAAAAAATTTTAAATAGGTAAATAGACAAGTTAGTTAAAGACAATACACAAATTGCCTAGACTGGATTCATTAACTATGGAGATGGTGAAAAGTAGTTGAATTGTGGATACATTTTGAAGGTTAGGTGCTTGGGATTTCTTGACAAATTGAGTCTGTGATGTGAGAGAAAAACAGAGTCAAAAATGACTTTCCCAGTTCTTCTTTGCTTACCCTTGAGTGAAGAGAGTTAAAATAACATAGGTTATATTTTGGAAATTAATCCTTTGTGGGTTGTTTCACTTGCTATTATTTTCTCCCATTCTGAGGGCTGTCTTTTCACCTTGCTTATAGTATCTTTTGCTGTGCAAAAGCTTTTAAGTTTAATCAGGTCCAGCTTATTTACTTTTGTATTTTATTTCCATTACTCTAGGAGGTGGGTCATAGAGGATCTTGCTTTGATTTACTTCATCGAGTGTCCTGCCTATGTTTTCCTCTAAGAGTTTTATAGTTTCTGGTCTTACAGTTAGGTCTTTAATCCAAAATATACAAGCAGCTCATACAACTCAATACCAGAAAAACAAACAACCCAATCAAAAAGTGGGAAAAAGACCTAAGCTGACATTTCTCCAAAGAAGACATACAGATGGCTAGCAAACACAAGAAAAGATGCTCAACATCACTTATTAATAGAGAAATGCAAATCAAAACTATAAAGAGATACCACCTCACAAAAGTCAGAATGGCCATCATCAAAAAGTCTACAAACAATAAATGGTGGAGAGGGTGTGGAGAAAAAGGGAATGCTCTTGCACTCTTCGTGGGAATGTAAATTGATACAGCCACTATGGAAGACGGTATGGAGATTCCTTAAAAAAAAAAAATAGGAATAAAACCACCATGTGACCCAGCAATCCCACTCCTAGGCATATACCCTGAGGAAACCAAAATTGAAAAAGACACATGTATCCCATTGTTCATTGTAGCACTATTTACAGTAGTTATAACATAGAGCAACCTAGATGTCCATCAACAGAGGAATGGATAAAGAAGTTGTGGTACACATACACAATGGAAAATTACTCAGACATAAAAGGGAACATATCTGAGTCAGTTCTAATGAGGTGGATGAACCTAGAGCTTATTATACAGAGTGAAGTAAGTCAGACGGAGAAAGATAAATATCATATACTGATGCATATAAATACATGAAATCTAGAAAAATGGTACTGAAGAATTTATTTGCAGGGCAGCAATGGAGAAACAGACATAGAGAACAGACTTACAGACATGGGGAGAGGGGAGGAGAGGATGAGATGTATGGAGAGAGTAACATGGAAACTTCCATTACCATATGTAAAAGATAGCCAACGGGAATTTGCTGTGTGTCTCAGGAAACTCAAACAGGGGCTCTGTGTCAACCTAGAGGGGTGGGATGGGGAGGGAGATGGGAAGGAGGTTCAAAAGGGAGGGGATGTATGTATACCTATGGCTTATTCATGGTGATGTTTGACAGAAAACAACAAAGTTCTGTAAAGCAATTACCCTTCAATTAAAAAATAACTTAATTTAAAAAACAACATAGGTTAGGAAAAAATGTGTGTCATCACCAAGGAGAGAGAGTAGATATCGTTCAATTTGTTAATGTGGTGTATTACATTGACTGATTTGCAGATATTAAAGAATCCTTGCATTCCTGGGATAAAGCACACTTGGTAATGAGGTATGCTTTTTTTTTTTTTAATATGTTCTTAGATTCTGTTTGCTAGAATTTTGTTAAGGATTTTTGCATCTGTGTTCATCAGTGATATTGGCCTGTAGTTTTCTTTTTTTGTGGCATCTTTGTCTGGTTTTGGAATTAGGGTGATGGTGGCCTCATAGAATGAGTTTGGAAGTTTACCTTCCTCTGCAATTTTCTGGAAGAGTTTGAGTAGGACAGGTGTTAGCTCTTTTCTAAATTTTTGGTAGAATTCAGCTGTGACGCCATCTGGTCCTGGGCTTTTGTTTGCTGGAAGATTTCTGATTACAGTTTCGATTTCCTTGCTGTGATGGGTCTGTTAAGATCTTCTATTTCTTCCTGGTTCAGTTTTGGAAAGTTATACTTTTCTAAGAATTTGTCTATTTCTTCCAAGTATCCACTTTATTGGCATAGAGCTGCTGGTAGTAGTCTCTTATGATCCTTTATATTTCAGTGTTGTCTGTTGTGATCTCTCCATTTTCATTTCTAGTTTTGTTAATTTGGTTCTTCTCCCTTTGTTTCTTAATGAGTCTTGCTAATGGTTTGTCAATTTTGTTTATTTTTTCAAAAAACCAGCTTAGAGAGTAGATAAAGAAGACAGGGAAGGTCAAGGAGTAAGTTCAAATATTCATGTGTTCTTTACAACCATGACTTTGGATCATTAAAAAAAAATTAAATGATATTTGCTACTAAATGTATATGTGATACACATGGATTCTTACTATATATGCACTTACATGAATGCAAATACCTTATTTTAGGAAAAAGAGAGATATAGAAAAAAAACTTTTGGGGATCCCCTGGTGGCTCAGACAATAAAGTGTATGCCTGCAATGCGGGAGACCCAGGTTCGATCCCTGGGTCAGGAGGATCACCTGGAGAAGGAAATGGTAACCCACTCCAGTACTCTTGCCTGGAAAATTCCATGGACAGCGGAGCCTTGTAGGCTACAGTCCATGGGGTTGCAAAGAGTCAGACACGACTTCACTTCACTTCACTTCAAACTTTAAATAATGTAGGCTATACTCTCTGATCTTAGTTTTCTGAATGTTGAGTTTTAAGCCAACTTTTTCACTTTCTTCTTTCACTGTCATCAAGAGGCTCTTTAGCTCTTCTTTGCTTTCTGCTATAAAGGTTGTGTCATCCACATATCTGAAGTTATTGATATTTCTCCCAGTAATCTTGATTTCAGCATGTGCCTCATTCAGCCCAGCATTTCTCATGATGTACCCTGCATATAAGTTAAATAAGAAGGGTGACAATATACAGCCTTGATGTACTCCCTTCCCTATTTGGAACCAGTCTATTGTTCGATGTCCAGTTTTAACCATAGCTTCTTGACCTGAATACAGATTTCTCATGAGGCAGATAAGGTGGTCAGGTATTCCCATCTCTTTAAGAATTTTCCACAGTTTGTTGTGATCCACACAGTCAACAGCTTTGGTGTAGTCAATAAAGCAGAAGTGGATGATTTTCTGGAACTCTCTTGCTTTTTTCAATGATCCAACAGATTTTGGCAATTTTATCTCTGGTTCCTCTACCTTTTCTAAATTCAGCTTGAATATCTGGAAGTTCATGGTTCATGTACTGTTGAAACCTGGCTTGGAGAATTTGGGGCGTTATTTTGCTAGTGTGTGAGACGAGTGCACTGGTGCGGTAATTTGAACGTTCTTTGGCATTGCATTTCTTTGGGATTGGAATGAAAACTGACCTCTCCCAGTAGATGGAGAAACAGTGGAAACAGTGAAAGACTTTACTTCTTTGGGCTCCAAAAACACTGCAGATGGTGACTGCAGCCATGAAATTAAAAGACGCTTGTTTCCTTTGAAGAAAAGCTATGACCAACCTAGACAGCATATTAAAAAGCAGAGACATGACTTTGCAAAAAAGGTCCATCTAGTCCAACCTGTGGTTTTTCCAGTAGTCATGTATGGATGTGAGACTTGGACTATAAAAAAAGCTGAGCACTGAAGAATTAATGCTTTTGAACTGTGGTGTTGGCGAAGACTCTTGACAGTTCCTTGGACTACAAGGATATCAAAGCAGTCAATCCTAAAGAAATCAGTCCTGAATATTCTTTGGAAGGACTTATGCTTAAGTTGAAGGTCCAATATTTTGGCCACCTGATGCAAAGAACTGACTCATTGGAAAAGAACCTGATGCTGGGAAAGATTGAAGGCTGGAGGAGAAGGGGATGACAGAGGATGAGATGGTTGAATGGCATCACCGACTCAGTGGACATGAGTTTGAGTAAGCTCTGAGAGTTGGTGATGGACAGGGAGGCCTGGCGTGCTGCAGTCCATGGGGTTGCAAAGTGTCAGACACGACTGAGGGACTGAACTGAACTGAACTGATACCACCTGATATTCTATTAAATGAGCTAATAACCAAAAGCTAGGTGGAAAAGATAAATCTGCATCCCTTCCATCAGCTCACATGTCCTCTCTTGTGTCTCTTGCAGTGTCAGTTTCTCATGATGTGCATTTTGTGGGTTTTTTTTTTATAACATCAACCTTAAACATAAGGTGTTTTGCACTTTTAAAAATTTATTTATTTTAATTGGAGGCTAATTGCTTTACAATATTGTAGTGGTTTTGCCATACATTGCCATACTGACATGAATCAGTACATGTGTTCCCCATCCTGATCCCCCTCCCACATTCCTCCCCATCCCATCCCTCTGGGTCATCCCAGTGCACCAGCTCTGAGCACTTGTCTCATGCATCCAACCTGGACTGGTGATCTGTTTCACATATGATAATATACATGTTTCAATGCTATTCTCTCAGATCATCCCACCCTCACTTTCTCTCACAGAGCCTAAAACACTGTTCTATACATCTGTGTCTCTATAACACAAACCTTAAATATACCTAGAAGCCACTCGAAACTTATGGCTTGACATTGAAAAGAGATAGTAATCCACTTTCCAATAGAAATATATATTTAGCCATGTACCCTGTATTGTTTTCAACTTAATGGACTCTTAAGAATAAGTTTGAAAATCTTAGTTTTTGCCTTATAACGCTTTACTTTACAAACAAGTCCAATATAAAATGAGACCCTATGGTACATATTTTTAAAAGCAAGGACATATATTAACATTTTAAATAAAATTATATAACAGTAGGTTCCAACTTTCCAAGTTTTGTTGCTACAATGAGAAAAACTTCAGCTATTCTGATTTCAAATGAGCCAATTCCTGAATTTCAAATTACTTAGTTTTACCTACATGCTCATCATTATGATGAAAATGTATCAGTTCTCCAACCTTTGGAATATGAGTCATGAGTATGTAGGATACTGATATCACAATTCTATTTTTCTTTATACAGTATTATGGCTTTATTCCTATAGTTTTATTTTCTAATTTCTCCTGTGGCTGCAAATTTGTGGATGTGTTTTCTGCCACTTCTCTTCCTCCCTCTCTTTTAATCTATTTATATTTTCAATGGTCATCTTTCTCTTTAGTCCGATATTATGTTATTGCAAGTTTCCTGTTGCATTCTGAAAACAGACAATTATATATCAATAAAAAATACAATCATTACTGTATTGTGATAGTCTGAATGATGTCACATCAAGCTTGGTAATGGCAACTTCCTCTGTAAAACTTTTGAAGGATAAAATTCAATCTAACTCAATCAAAATAAAATTTATTGAGAGCAGATTATGGCAAGAAAATTACTGGCTTTCACAAAAATATACACACAAAATTTTGAAAAAGACATCTACCTTGTCCTCTTAAGGTTCAAGACCAAAGTCAGAATTGTACAGACAGGACTGTGTTATAAGGTAAACAAAGCTCAAACCTGAAAACACTAAGATTTGAATAAAATGAAAGCATTAATCTGTGAATAGGTATGTGGTATGCTAGGATAAAAAATGCCAGATTCAGAAAATATTTCTTTTCCAAAAGACTCACATAGAAAAAAAATATGCAGACTATTTTTAAATAACTAAAATACTTTTCCTTATTGCTTTTCGAACATTGAGATCCATGGTAGGGAGGGTAATTCTGTTCTTACAAATGAGAAAAAGTAGTGACCATTTGGGTACTCCTGAAGAGCAGCAAAATTTAAACAGCTCTCAAATACTTCCCTTGAACTAGAAACAAGGTTGTGGATTGTGTGACCAGGCTAGGTGGTTCTCAGTTAGTACCTATGAGAATGCCAGGGTTTGAGAAAGGAGGGGTGGAGTCCCATATACCAAGGTCACAGCTGCAAGGCTTTGTACCAAGACCATAGACGTGGAGCCCAAAACCAGAGTCATCGCTGGAACCGACTGAGCCCCACTGTAACTGTTGCCAAAAGCCCCCCTGATCCTTACCAGCCAGCTTCCTGATCCCAAATTAGGTAAAAATACTCATCCTGGTATGTACCCGAGAGCAGCCTAACCAATCACCTAATGCCTCCCTTCCAGCAGGAATTTTCTTTGTCTTGAGACTAAAAATTGGTGTGTTGTCCTATGAAACACGTGAAAAGTGTGGCTTTCCTTTGAGCCAGCTCGCTATTTTAACAGCGTCTCCCACTCTAATTCTCCCTTCAGAAGTCGACTCTGTTCTGTCAGGAGGTCAGCCTGCTTTGCTTGCAGCACTCACATTATCTTTGCTCTCTCCTCTTAATAAACTCACTTAAATGAAATGCTCTGGGTCTGGAAATTCTTTCCAACCTGTGCTTGGACTGCCATAACAGAGGGAATGTTCCCAAAAGGGAACTTTTTCAGGTATTTCTACCAAACAGTCCTCTTAACCTCAGCTACCACTTCCTCATCTTTGCTCCAAACACTTTCCACTACTATTGCTCCCCAGTTATGCAATATCTCTGTGAGTGTCATATACTTATTTCTTTGCACAGAATGTTCTTTCTACCTTCCTCCACATTAGATATCTACTGTGCTTGGGTCTTTGGATCTTTTTACTTTTGGATTTCTTTGTTGTTGTTTTTTATTTTTTTCCTGTCCAGCATCTGTTCCTCTCTGAAAACAAACTTCAATTTGCCTTTGGGAAGCAATGCCTCCTTCTCTTCTTCCATGGAGCTCACGTGCATTTAGTCCAGGTCCTCACATACGCACCACCCAATGTTAAGGGTGATCATGTGCTCTGGGCTTTACATCCCTTTCGTCTGGTGAGTGGGTAAGGAATAGATGTTCATTTGGTTTAAACCAACAAGCAGCAAGCTCAGACTTCTGCTAGGTGATTGAAAAGAAAACATTGTCTTACCTCTGGCGGTGGTGATCAGCTAGGATGGAAGGCTCCATCTTGCTCCATAAGAGGTGCCTGAAAAATTAAGTCCACAAAAAAAAAAGAAAACTAAGAGAAAGAAAACACGGGTATGGACAAGGACAGATTCTTGATTAATTACTTGGTTGAAAATGAGTTTAACCCTTGGATTTGTCATTTGTGTGAACCAACACAGTGCCCCTTTTTACTTAACCAGGGTTTGTTTCAAGTTTCTGCCACTTGTAACCAGTTCAGTAGACTGTTCTAACATTAAATCCCCTCACAAGTAAAGGCTCTACAAACTAAAGTCTTCTCTGGCTCATTTCTCATTTAAGAGATTGTTGGGAATTCCCTGGCAGTCCAGGGGTTAGGACTCTGTGCATGCTCTCACTGCCTAGGGCGCAGGTCTAATCCCTGTTTGGGAAACTAAGGTTCCGCAGGCTGTGCCAACGCTGTGCTATACTTAGTTGCTCAGTTGTGTCTGACTCTTCTGCAGCCCCCAGGCTCCCCTGTCCATGGAATTCTCCAGGCAAGAATACTGGAGTGGGTTGCCATTTCCTCCTCGAGGGTATGTTCCCAACCCAGAGATCAAACCCAAGTCTATTGTATCTCCTGCATTGGCAGGCAGGTTCCTACCACTAGCACCACCTGAGAAGCCCTCTGCAAGCTGTGTGGCACAGCCAAGAAAAAAAAAAACAGTTTAGAGACTGCCCTCAGAGATCCCTGAGGCGCTAATCCTTTCAGTCATTACACTGTACATCATCACTCAGGTAATTATATGTCTTCCCAGCTATGCTGTAAAGATTCATCAGGGTGGGGAAGTAGTTTTATTTGAGTTTCCTTTAGCCTGTGTGTTCAGTCACTTAGTCATGTCAGACTCTTTGTGACCCCATGGACTGCAGTCTACCAGTCTCCTCCAGGCAAGAATACTGGGGTGGGTTGCCATTTCCTCCTCCAGGGATCCTCCTGACCCAAGGATTGAACCCATGTCTCTTATGTCTTCTGCACTGGCAGGCAGATTCTTTCCCACTCACGCTACCTGGAAAGCCTTATCCTAGATATATATTAAAGAATCAATAAACATTGGATGATTAAATTAATAAAATGAAGAGATCATGGAAAGCAGCGTCAAAAAGTATGAGGTCTCTGCCAAGAAATCCAAGTTGGGACCTTGAAAAGCATATGAAATTGCTGTGGCATTTTAATAAGTTGATGGGATGTGTACTGTATTAGCTGAGAGAGGTTGCCTAAGCTCGTAGAATTCATCAGGAACAGTTTCATGGAGGTTGTTGAATAAGAAACTAAAGTTGGTCACCTATAAGATCAAGATTTAGATAATATAAAGAAATAGTATACTTTTTTTTTTTTTAAAGACTGCAACCATAAATGTTGTGGAACCAAATAAGTCAGCCTCCTTGTTGTGCAGCAAAGCCTATCTTCTGACATCAGGTTGGGGTGAAGGAAAACTTGGGATCTATTGCAAGACCAAGCAAAGAGAATGGGCAGCTCATGCTCAAAAGACCAAAACTCCTGGATGACTTCTAGGGAAAAGTAGAAGGGAGAGGATCACAGCGGGTGTGATCAGTTCTTAAACAATTCTCTGATTGGTGATGGTGAGGTAACACGGTGATGTCTTGGAATCTCAGTCATCAACCTTCTAGGTCCCACCTATCTGGGATCTGTGTGCTGGTGGTCAGCATGCAGTCAACTTCTTCCACCTGGTGATTTTAGCATCTGCAAAACAACTGAAGGATGTGACTCAGGATAATATCTCCAGCCCTTGAGGAGGAACTAAAAGTGCTTGACCTTGCTTTATGGTTAAACTATTATTATCTTGCTTGAGCGCTTACTTTGTTTCTACATTTTCTCAATTCTCTGGTTAAATCTGCTCTTTGGAACTTGGGGAAGGCTAGTGTTGCAGGAAGGAGGATACTTTCTAGGGCTCAAGAATGGGCTCTTCCCTAACACTTGGAAATGAACTGTCTGAGGAGACACACATGTTGACAAAGCAAGGGGCTTTATTGGGAAGGGGTGCCTGGTGGGAGAGCAGCAGGTAAAGGAACTCAGGAGACGCTCTACCACATGGCGTGCAGCCTCAGGTTTTATGGTAACACAGTTACTTTCTGAGTTGTCTCTGGCCAATCATTCTGACCCAGGTTCCTATCTGCTCATGAGTGCGTTGCTCAGCCAAAGTGGAGTCCAGCATGAAGGATTCTGGGAGGTTGGTAGGATATGTGGACGGATGTCTCCTCTTTCCTTTTGACCTTTCTTGAATTATTTTGGCTGGGGGTAGCTTGTTAGTTCCACGTTCCTTGAGAGGACCTCCTTTTGCAAGATAACTTCTGTAAATGGCTATTATCTTTCCTGGTCAGGCAGCCAGTTTCAGTCAATATTTCCCTTAACACTCTGATCATATTAATACATTAATAAGATGTGGAAACTGAATTCAAACATACTCAATCTGATTACAGAATCTGAATTTGTTACTATAATATATAAACTACATGCCTTCTTACTCTTTATACCTGCAGCTGTGGTTGTGTTCTCTTTTCCTTTCTTAAAGTCACTTATTTATAGTCTTATTCTTCATGTCTTGATAAATCTTACTGGATGCTTGTCAACATTAGTAGGTTTTTGTTTTGTTTTTTAATTTTTTTATTAGTTGGAGGCTAATTACTTCACAACATTTCAGTGGGTTTTGTCATACATTGATATGAATCAGCCATAGATTTACACGTATTCCCCATCCCGAACCCCCCTCCCACCTCCCTCTCCACCCGATTCCTCTGGGTCTTCCCAGTGCACCAGGCCCGAGCACTTGTCTCATGCATCCCACCTGGGCTGGCGATCTGTTTCACCATAGATAGTATACATGCTGTACTTTTGAAACATCCCACCCTCACCTTCTCCCACAGAGTTCAAAAGTCTGTTCTGTATTTCTGTGTCTCTTTTTCTATTTTGCATATAGGGTTATCGTTACCATCTTTCTAAATTCCATATATATGCATTAGTATGCTGTAATGTTCTTTATCTTTCTGGCTTACTTCACTCTGTATAATGGGCTCCAGTTTCATCCATCTCATTAGGACTGATTCAAATGAATTCTTTTTAATGGCTGAGTAATATTCCATGGTGTATATGTACCACAGCTTCCTTATCCATTCATCTGCTGATGGGCATCTAGGTTGTTTCCATGTCCTGGCTATTATAAACAGTGCTGCGATGAACATTGGGGTGCATGTGTCTCTTTCAGATCTGGTTTCCTCAGTGTGTATGCCCAGAAGTGGGATTGCTGGGTCATATGGCAGTTCTATTTCCAGTTTTTTAAGAAATCTCCACACTGTTTTCCATAGCGGCTGTACTAGTTTGCATTCCCACCAACAGTGGAAGAGGGTTCCCTTTTCTCCACACCCTCTCCAGCATTTATTGCTTGTAGACTTTTGGATAGCAGCCATCCTGACTGGCGTGTAATGGTACCTCATTGTGGTTTTGATTTGCATTTCTCTAATAATGAGTGATATTGAGCATCTTTTCATGTGTTTGTTAGCCATCTGTATGTCTTCTTTGGAGAAATGTCTGTTTAGTTCTTGGCCCATTTTTTGATTGGGTCATTTATTTTTCTGGAATTGAGCATCAGGAGTTGCTTGTATATTTTTGAGATTAATCCTTTGTCTGTTTCTTCATTTGCTATTATTTTCTCCCAATCTGAGGGCTGTCTTTTCACCTTACTTATAGTTTCCTTTGTAGTGCAAAAGCTTTTAAGTTTCATTAGGTCCCATTTGTTTAGTTTTGCTTTTATTTCCAATATTCTAGGAGGTGGGTTATAGAGGATCTTGCTGTGATTTATGTCACAGAGGGTTTTGCCTATGTTCTCCTCTAGGAGTTTTATAGTTTCTGGTCTTACATTTAGATCTTTAATCCATTTTGAGTTTATTTTTGTGTATGGTGTTAGAAAGTGTTCTAGTTTCATTCTTTTACAAGTGGTTGACCAGTTTTCCCAGCACCACTTGTTAAAGAGGTTGTCTTTTTTCCATTGTATATCCTTGCCTCCTTTGTCAAAGATAAGGTGTCCATAGGTTCGTGGATTTATCTCTGGGCTTTCTATTCTGTTCCATTGATCTATATTTCTGTCTTTGTGCCAGTACCATACTGTCTTGATGACTTAAACACATGGAGGCTAAATAACACGCTTCTGAATAACCAACAAATCATAGAAGAAATCAAAATATGTATAGAAACGAATGAAAATGAAAACACAACAACCCAAAACCTATGGGACACTGTAAAAGCAGTGCTAAGGGGAAGGTTCATAGCATTACAGGCTTACATCAAGAAACAAGAAAAAAGCCAAATAAATAACCTAACTCTACACCTAAAGCAATTAGAGAAGGAAGAAATGAAGAACCCCAGGGTTAGCAGAAGGAAAGAAATCTTAAAAATTAAGGCAGAAATAAATGCAATAGAAACTAAAGAGACCATAGCAAAAATCAACAAAGCTAAAAGCTGGTTTTTTGAAAAAATAAACAAAATTGACAAGCCATTAGCAAGACTCATTAAGAAACAAAGAGAGAAGAACCAAATTAGCAAAATTAGAAATGAAAATGGAGAGATCACAACAGACAACACTGAAATACAAAGGATCATAAGAGACTACTACCAGCAGCTCTATGCCAATAAAATGGACAACTTGGATGAAATGGACAAATTCTTAGAAAAGTATAACTTTCCAAAACTGAACCAGGAAGAAATAGAAGATCTTAACAGACCCATCACAGGCAAGGAAATCGAAACTGTAATCAAAAATCTTCCAGCAAACAAAAGCCCAGGACCAGATGGCTTCACAGCTGAATTCTACCAAAAATTTAGAGAAGAGCTAACACCTATCTTACTCAAACTCTTCCAGAAAATTGCAGAAGAAGGTAAACTTCCAAACATTAGTAGTTTTGTCAAGCATCTACATTTCCCTTTTTGTTATCCTTTCCATCATATATTGTTGTTGTTCTTGTTCGGTTGTAAGTCATGTCCGAATCTTTGCAACCCCATGGTCTACACTATACCAGGCCTCCCTGTCCTTCGCTATCTCCCAGAGTTTGCTCAAATTCATGTCTACTGAGTCAGTGATGCCATCCAATCATCTCATCTTCTGCCACCCCCTTCTCCTTTTGCCTTCAAACTTTCCCAGCATTAGGGTCTTTCACAATGAGTCGGCTCTTCACATCAGGTGTCCAACGTATTGGAGCTTCAGCTACAACATCAGTCCTTCCAATGAATATTCAGAGTTGATTTCCTTTAGGATTGGTTGGTTTGATCTCTTTGCAGTCCAAGGAACTCTCAAGAGTCTTCTTGAGCACCACAGTTTGAAAGCATCAACTGTATATTAGTTTTCATTTTTTTTCTTTACTAATTTGTTTCATCTTTATAATTTCTTTCTCAATTTTTTTGGATGAGGTGGTTCTGTTGTTTTTCTGTTCTCAAGTTTTTAAGATAGTTCCTTAAAGTTAAGATGGGACACTAAGGCTTTCTCTCTTTCATGATATATATGTCTTTTCTAAATACTTCATCTGTGTGCCATAAGTTTTAAAATGTAGAGCATTTGTTACTATTCCACTGTAAAAATGTTTTATTTCCAATATGAGTATTCTTTCATCTATTTTGTTGTTATTCAGTTGCTAAGTCATGTCCGACTCTTTGTGACCCCATGAACTGCAGCCTGTCAGGCTTCCCTGTCCTTCACTACCTCCCTGAGTCTGCACAATCTGATGTCCACTGAGCCAGTGATGCCATCCACCCATTTCATCTCTCACCCCCTTCTCTTGTGCTCAATCTTTCAAATGATTTTAAAACATGTTTCTAAGTTTTTAAATATGGCTTGTTTCTACTTGGCTTTGTTTATGTTTTTTGTTGTTATTGTTGTTTAATTTTAACTTAATTGCTTTCTGTTTAAAGAATAAGATTGCCATGTTGTTGAGTCTTCCTTAACAGCCTATGATGTGTTTAAAATTTAGTCAGTTCAGTCAGTCAGTTCAGTTCAGTCGCTCAGTTGTGCCTGACTCTTTGCAACCCCATGGACTACAGCACACCAGACTTCTCTATCCATCACCAACTCCCAGAGCTTATCAAACTCGTATCCATAGAGTCAGTAATGAAATCCAACCATCTCATCCTCTGTCATCCCCTTCTCCTCCTGCCTTCAATCTTTCCCAGCATCTGGGTCTTTTCCAATGAGTCATTCTTCACATCAGGTGACCAAAGTATTGGAGTTTCAGCTCAGCAACAGTCCTTCCAATGAATATTAAGGACTGATTTCCTTTAGAATCAACTGGTTTGATCTCCTTGCAGTCCAAGGGACTCTCAAGAGTCTTTCTCCAACACCATAATTCAAAAGCATCAATTCTTCAGCACTCAGCTTTCTTTATAGTCCAACTTTCAACATCCATACATGACTACTGGAAAAACCATAAGTTGGGCTAGATGGACATTTGTTGGCAAATTAATGTCTCTGCTTTTTAATATGCTGTCTAGGTTGATCACAGCTTTTTTTCCCAAGGAGCAAGCATCTTTTAATTTCATGGCTACAGTCACTATTTGCAGTGAATTTGGAGCCCCAAAAAAAGTCTGCCTTTGTTTCCATTGTTTCCCCATCTATTTGCATGAAGTGATGGGACCAGATGCCATGATCTTAGTTTTCTGAATATTGAGTTTTAAGCCAACTTTTTGACTCTCCTCTTTCACTGTCATCAAGAGGCTCTTTAGTTCTTCTTCACTTTCGGCCATAAGGGTGGTGTCATCTGCATATCTGAGGTTATTGATATTTCTCCCAGCAATCTTGATTCCAGCTCATGCTTCATCCAACCCAACGTTTCTCATGATGTACTCTGCATATAAGTTAAATAAGCAAGGTGACAATATACAGCCTTGACATACTCTTTTCCTGATTTAGAACCAGTCTGTTGTTCCATGTCCAGTTCTGACTGTTGCTTCTTGACCTGCATACAGATTTCTCAGGAGGTAGGTGCAGCAGCATCTTTTAGGAATTGAAATTGCTCAACTGGAATTCCATCACCTCCACTAGCTTTGTTCATAGTGATGCTTTCTAAGGCCCACTTGACTTCACATTCCAGGATGTCTGTCTCTAGGTGAGTGATCATACCAACATGATTATCTGGGTCATGAAGATCTTTTTTGTACAGTTCTTCTGTGTATTCTTGCCACCTCTTCTTAATATCTTCTGCTTCTGTTAGGTCCATACCATTTCTGTCCTTTATTGTGCCCATCTTTGAATGAAATGGTCCCTTGGTATCTCTAATTTTCTTGAAGAGCTCTTTAGTCTTTCCCATTCTAGTATTTTCCCCTATTTCTTTGCATTGATCACTGAGGAAGGCTTTCTTATCTCTCCTTGCTCTTCTTTGGAACTCTGCATTCAGATGGGAATATCTTTCCCTTTCTCCTTTGTCTTTCGTTTCCTTTCTTTTCTCAGCTATTTGTAAGGCCTCCTCAGACAACCATTTTGCCCTGCATTTTTTTTTCCCTTAGGGATAGTTTTGATCACTGCCTCCTGTACAATGTCACTAACCTCCATCCATAGTTCTTCAGACACTCTATCAGATCTAATCCCATGAATCTATTTGTCACTTCCACTGTATAATCATAAGGAATTTGATTTAGGTCATACCTGAATGGTCTAGTGGTTTTCCCTACTTTCTTCAATTTAAGTTTAAATTTGGCAATAAGGAGTTCATGATCTGAGGCACAGTCAGCTCCCAGTCTTGTTTTTGCTGACTGTATAGAGCTGCTCCATCTTTGGCTGCAAAGAATATAATCAATCTCATTTAAGTATTGACCATGTGGTGATGTCCATGTGTAGTCTTTTCTTGTGGTGTTGGAAGAGGGTGTTTGCTATGACCAGTGTGTTTGAACATAATATATGCTTTGCAGTTATTGAATGAAAATTTCTATGTGACTTAAAGTTAAGTGTGTTAATTAAAGCTTATATAGCATTTTTAATTTATTTAACACTTGTGTCCTCATCGTGTCCTACTCTGTGACCCCATGGACTGTAGCACACCAGGCTGCTCTGTCCATGTGATTTCCCAGACAAGAATACTGGAGTGGGTTGCCACTTCCCAACCCAATGATCAAGCCCGTGTCTCTTGTGTCTCTTGTATTGGCAGGCAGATTCTTTACCACTGCCCCACCTGGGAAGTTCTTCTATAGTGTTACTGGTATTTTTGTCTGATAGATCTGTTTTTGTTTTTTTGTGTTTTTTTAAGGTTCAGCAGGAGATATCTCAAATATACCTCCCACGGCTTACCTTGTACATTTCAATAAACGTAAACAACTATTTACATCTGGCATTTTTACTTTGCCTTTCCTCAACTGAGATGTTACTTTTCCTACGACTGAGTTTCTCAATTCTACTCGTTCAAATCTATACTTAGGTGTTATCTCCAACTTAAGGCTTTTTCTAACCCTTGTAGATAGAAAAAAAATTCCTTCCCATAACACTTTATATGTCATCTCATTTTGCATAGTTATTTAGAGATGTTTTTCCCCACTTGTAAGACTGCAAAGTGTTAAGGATAGGGGCTATGTTTAATGAATTTCCCTATCATCTGAAGGGCAAACAGTAAGTTCTTAAGAAATACTCATTGTTGAAATCAGAAGAGAAATGGATGGATACATAAATGGTTTAACTTAATATGACAAAACCCCCAAATCCAATAGAGATGCTAAGGAAACACTAATACCATGGTTTGCTCCTCTACATGATTCTTTTAGATTCTTTGAAACCATAACTCCAAATTCAGTATTTTGCAAAAACCTATGACTTTCAATTCAGAGCTATTGACTGAAGCTTCACCAACAATTGAGTTTTCCAGTTAGTAGACCCTCTATTTTTTTTCACAGTGAAGTGCACTCTTCCCAGCTGTTATTCCTGATTCTGCCATCATTTCTGCCAAAAACAACATCTTTCACCAGGCCCCTGCTCCTCAGCTGTGCCACTCCAAAACAATGTTTGCTCCTCATTAAAAATCTGCAAAGCCAACTGAGAGTCAATCCACCACAAAAGTAGCCCAAACCAAACTGCAGAGGAGAGGCAATCAAATCCAACCTCTGTTACTCACACCACTAAGGGGCTGTGCTGCTGTGGTCAGGAGACCACATTCTGCTGCTGTTACTAGGTCATTGCGAAGTAAATAAGCCACAATTAATGGGTTGCAGCTTATGAAGAACATTGCAACTGAAGAGGCACTTGTACCACCTAACCCTTGTAAATTGGACCCATGGTTCTGGTCTATCTCCAAGGAATAAGATAGGTTTTATAACCAGATGGGGCTCTGAACAAAGAAATTGGCCATGGATACTGGGTTGCTGGCCCTCACGGTAGTCTGCTGTGACACTGAAAGATCCAGAAGGAGAAGTTAAAGCAATCCAGATCATTTGAGAAGTGTGGATGATTTGATATATTTAGAGCCCCAGACAAACATGTGAATTTTGTGATTCTGCATCTCTTTCACCCATATTCTAGAGATCTGGCTAAATCTGATGCTTTTTCATGCTCAGGGCTCTGAACCACCAGCTATTAAAAAAAAAAAAGTATTAGCAAAGTCAAAATGCATTTTAAAACACCTCTGCTTTTAGGATACATTTCCTTAACAATATACATTTCTTTAATCATATGATTCACCCTATGATTTTTGGCAATGCTCAGAAATTATCAGTCCCTTCACGGTTTGAATTCTACAGAAATTCCAAAATACCTCATTTATTCCTCTGCTAGACACAACCAATCTGACCTTCTCTACTAAAAACACAAGAGAATAAGTCAGAGATTTCCCTTATTACAAAATACTTCAATCATGAGAAATTTGCAAAGATCTTATGTGTAGTTAAATAGCAAAGACATAAGAAATTGAATTGTAACATTATGAGATTAGACATTGCATTGAAGAAAAAAAAAAAAAAAACACTGAATGAAACCAAGCAAGTAAGAAATCTTTTGTTGTAACAGTCATCTAAACTTTTAAATTATATTTTAGAGTAGAAAAGTAACTGGGGAACATTCACTAAAATCTAGTACATGGACAATGTTCTCAAAGACAATTAAGAACCACCCAAAGGATGCTCAGACTGCTAAGTATCAAGATCATTTTATGCAGCTGATCAAATGACTCTGAATATGCCAGATTGACTGGTAGTGTGAGAATAGAAATGGGAGATAGGGAAACACTGTACATGTCAGGTCAGTCTGGATCATTAGCCCTCAGAATATGCCCAGAACTGCTAAGCTGTCATTTTAGAACAACATCTTTCCATTCACAACCTCCTATAAAAAGATTGGCAAGAAAGGACAACTTTCCAGAGTAAAAAGTAAAGATAAAAGTAGATTTCAAATGAATATGTATACAGAGATAAACACAGGAGAGAACAGAGAGGAAGCATTAAAAAAACAGATATAACTCAAAAATAATATATTCTAGACTAGGTTGCAGGTAATGTTTGATGAGTGCATTTCCTACAAGAGAGTAACTACTTCTTCCAGGGCATATAGAGTATAAAAGGTTTGAACATGCACACAAACATGCATGTTAAAACCAGTGGGTGTTTAAAAGCCTGATTTAAGAGATTGAAAACAGAGGTAAGGTGGCTAAAAGAATTTTATCCATTTGTATAAGTAACATATTTATAATTGTAAAAACATATCTGCAGATGGTAATTTCTGAAGTAATTTACAAATGCTATTGGCATATTTCTATGTTTATATGACTACTTCATTGTTAAATAATATTTAATATATATGTAATAAATAATATATAAGTAAAATTTGTATTTTCCCTTCATAATACAGCTATACTCGTATAAAATTATAACTTATCTTCATGAGATTTGTCTTTGACCTGTGACTGTTGCAATATATATTTATATATAAATGCATACACAGATATTTATATAATATATACAAACAGAATTATTTAAATTACTTTCTTGTATGATACTGTGAATTATAATATTAGGGAAACTAATTTTAATTGAATTACTTATACCTATAATATGTGTATGTTTATATAAAGGTACATTTAAAATAAGTTCAAGTAATATATTAATCACATAGAATAAGTTATATAATAAATTATAAAACCCATCATTACCATTCATCTACTATGCTAACAAAACAGAACAATCCAAATATTCCTTAATGACAATGCTAACTTGGTTAAGAACAACCTTCCCAAAATAAATGAGTAACTATATTAGCAAGATTTGGAAACTACATTTCAATGCTTTCTTCTACCCACAAAGAGATTATTAACAATTCTTTATTGCAGAAGATAAACCAAACATTTATTAATGTGAGGAATTAATATTTTTGCTTTATTATTTTGTAACAAGCAAAAATAAAATAAACATTTAAGACCATTGTCTCTATTTTATCTTTATTTTATTGTTACCTTTATTATCATTTCACTGTTAATAGATATAATTGCAAATTCAATTGAGATAAAATTCCTAGTTAATTAAAAAGACCTTGAGAATTTGTTAAACCAATGAGGAAAAAAAGGAGAAAGGATGGAAGTCGCTGCCCTTCTCAAATGAAAATGAATTATGTAAACATAGATTACACAGTGTGGGGGAAATATACAAAAGATATCTCTGACTTTTCTCAGCTCCCTGGGTCTGCATCTCTTCCATCATCAGCTGTGTGCACAGAGCACCTTACAAATCATAATATGATAACAGACTCAATGTCAGTTATGATTCATAATTGCATGTTTTACTTTAGTTTGATACCCCTTCTCAGTCCTATGTGTGTGTATTTATATTGGCATATGCATTGCAAATATACATTACTTGTATATATATTATATGTGAGAGAAAGCTAGTTAGTTGTATCACTCACCAAACTAATATTAATGAACATTGGGGGAAATGTGTGTGTGTGTGTGTGTTCGCATGTGTGTGCCATTTGGGAGGATAGCACATAGGAGAGCAAAGCTTCTGATTTAATCTCTGTGGTGAAAGACTTCTTTTTAAGTTAATAAACTTGAGATTTTAGAACATTTTAGATTTACAGAAAAATTGAGCAGGTAGAACCCCTTGTGCAGAGCAGAGGGGGTTTATGGGAAAGGCTTTTGTTGGATAATTCTTTGCATGGAAAAATCACACCTAGCACCTTAGTCTGATGCTAGGTGTCATGAATAACAGAAATAAGAATTTTTGACAGCTGTTGTAATCCCATATTTCTACACACACACATACATACATGTGTGTTTGCTTACTTAAGGAAGAAAGAAGTGAACATGAGTTTGAACCAGGTCCACCATCTGCAAGTCACTAGTGAGGAGCAGAATGTTTTCATCGGTCATTATGGGTCAGATCTCAATGATTAAAAACCCCAGAGCTTCTCAAGGGTATAATTTCCTGGTTCTCCACCTGCACACTTCCCCATGGACCTCATCACCCTTGACTCTAACCAAATTCTGGAAAAGCTAGTTAATTCTAATTGAGAAGCAGAGTTTAACTCTACATGCAAAAGGAAATTAGTTATCTTGATAATCAGGTAAAATTAGCACAGGATTTTGTCAAAAATACCAGAAGAAAATGTTTCCTTGACTTTGACTTATATCATCTATTACTAACTGGATGCAAAAATAATTTTGTAATATGGTTTTTAAAAAAGAAATATTTTCTTGAGGTTTCACATCAGATATCATCATTGGACCAACAGCCACATTTTGATGGCCAGAGAAGCTCAATTCCTCTTTTGAATGCTTTGGGGTCAATAAAACCCCAAATGATTTGGGCCAATCACATATCCACTAGTTATTTAAACCCTTGAGCATTTCAAAGGGAATTTAATCTATATGATCCGATTCATTTACACTTTACTCATCAAAGCAGTGTCAGAGTTACTCGATATTATAAAAGACTTTATATAAAAATGCTTTAATATATATTTTTCAAAAAGAGAATGTCATTTCAAAATTAAGCTATTTCCCTCTATTTCTAAATTTTAATAATTAGTTCGAAGCCAGAAATATTTCTAGTTTTAAAGACACTGAATTTTCATAGAAGCATTCTCTCTTTCCCAGTAACAGTCAGATCACAGAGCTTTCTCTCTTGGTGTCTGCGATTCCAAGATGCCTCCATAATTACAAACAGTGCACTGTAGTTGTTCTGAGACAAAACAGCCCTCTATGCTTAAGGAACTGATAAAACAATGAGTTGAAATGATCTTCCTAGACTTAGTATTTTCCCTTCAATGAACAGTGCTAACATTAGAAACAAATGGGATAGAATGTGGTGATGCCAAAATTTCAAAAACAAATATGGATAAAGAGCTAAAACTCTTGCTCAAAACCAATCTGGAAAGAAATATCAGGAGTTGATTTCTATGTAAGATACTAGCATAGGGCTATCTTTTGTTGTTGTCACCTTATTATACAGACTATTGTGTTTTTTGTCTATTTATCTACATTTATAACATGAAATGATAAACATAAGACTGCAGTTTTTTTTTTTTTTTTTTAAAAACAGTTTGGGACAGGATCTAATTGGAAAATATTTTTTTTGATGATCATTTGAGAGTTCCAATTTTTACATACTTGAGGTTACATAATATCTTGTGGTATACTGACCATTGTATGGGACATCATATAGAGAATAAAATTGAAAAAAAAGAAGTATTCTGGAGCCGTTGATACAACCCAAATCCTCTCTGAGGGTCTTCCCTGTGGCCTCATTCAGTAAAGAATCTGCCTGCAACGCAAGAGACCCAAGTTTGATCCTTGGGTTGGGAAGATCCCTTGGAGTAGAAATGGCAACCCACTCTACTATTCTTGCCTGGGAGAGCCTGGCAGGCTACAGTTCATGGGGTCAAAAAGAGTCAGACATGATTGTGAGGCTAGCACTTTCACTTTCAAATCCTGTCTGAGTCTTTTATGATTAATCTTTCTCTGCCCACCACAACTAGATTGATCTGTCTTAACACTGTCTTCCTTATGCTCCCACAACTCTCTCGTGTTTTCAACCTTAGACTCAAAATCTTCGACTGGTTTTCAGTCCCTGCGTTTTCTGACTCCAGTGGACTCATTCAGTACGTTTATGCCTTAACATTTAGACAGGTTCCTTTTGAAAGTGGAGAACATTGTGATCACCCCTACATCTCTGTGTTTGCTGAATCTTCTATCATGACTCTCTCACCATTTCTTACACACATTCGTCTCCTAAGTATGTATTAAAGATTTATATTCCAAGAAGTTGCTAATGTAGTCTTTCTAGAAATTGTCTTTTCTGATCACACAGACCTCTCCCTTCTAAGAGCCACTGTGGCACTCAGCATCCATACCCAAGAATTTAACATTTCACTTTGTGTTAGTTACTTTACCCACAAATTCCAAACTGACTGCATGCTTCTTGAGGTCTACAACAATGTGCACATTATCCATCAAAACCCTAGCAGATAATACACAAGCAAGAAACATTTATTGTAAGATTAATTGATTAGTGATTAAAAAGTAGAGAATTTTAGAAATAATTTTGCAAAGTCTAGCTCTTACATTTCATACTTGTGAACCAAAATTAGCAAAGTACCCTCTCTCAAAGATATTGATTACATCACTAGTTACTTCATTTGTTATACATACGTTAGGTTTATGGACGCAAAGAATAATGATGAAAATATTTTTAAAACTCAAAGCAAACTGATTTGTGGCTAATGTTTAGACTTATATATGATTCAAATTTTTGATATTCAAAGTTCCCCCTGAATCTTGCCCCATCTTTCCCTTCTAAATTCATGCACCATTTCAATGTAAGCAAATGTTTTGTTTTGTTTGTTTTTTAACTCTTGTCTTCTCACTGCTTCTTGAGCTCAAGCCTACTGTTTCCTCATTTTGAATGTCCTGAATATTTGTTCAAGTTCAGATTAACAGTTCTTTTCTTTCCCCCTCTAGCCTCTTTCTGGCTATTGATCTTCTCTTTTCTTTAATTTCTAGAGAAATTTTTAAATAAACTACCATTTCAGAATTAATTTCATGCCTGCTTTTTAGTTTATGTTTCAAACATACATCTATTTTCTCCACATCTAGGATATAAGCAGGTATAAGGAACATATATCAGCTCTTTAATTAAATAATTTGTTCCTTAATATGGGCACAATAGGCTGAATAACTTCTTTTGAATGATAAACCGATAAATAATTTTATATGTTTTAATAGCTTTCATAAAAGTAGCATTATATATGAGACATTAAAGATTTATATTCCAAGAAGTTGCTAATTATTCTTAGTGACTACATGTTCACCATATTCACGCACTCTTCTACCTTCTGTGGATTAACTAATGTAACTGTCATAACTCTTAAAATAGGCATTAGTAACTCAGTTTTGGGGCTCCCCAGGCAGCACTAGTAGTAAAGAACCTGCCTGTCAGCATAGGAAATGTAAGAGAGGCAGGTTTGATCCCTGGGTTGGGAAGATGCCCTGGAGGAGGAAATGACAACCCACTCCAGTATTCTTGCCTGGAGAATCCCATGGACAGAGGAGTTGGGTGGGGTATGGTCCATTGGGTCACAAACGGTTGGACAAGACTGAGCGACTTAGCATGCACACATGCATCTAGTTTTACAGATAAGAAAACTAGAGCTCCTCTACCGGCAGCTTCCGACGGCCAGATGTCTCCCAGGAAGTTCTCCGCTCCCAGGCACGGTCCCTGGGCTTCCTGCCTCGGAAGCGCAGCAGCCGGCTCCGCGGGAAGGTGAAGCGCTTCCCCAAGGATGACTCTTCCAAGCCCGTGGACCTCACCGCCTTCCTCGGCTACATGACCCACACTGTGAGGGAGGTCGATAGGCCAGGGTCCGAGGTGAACAAGAAGGAAGTGGTGGAGGCTGTGACCGGCGTGGAGACTCTGCCCGTGGTGACTGTGGGCATCACAGTCACGTGGAAACAGCCCGAGGCCTCCGGACCTTTAAGACCATCTTTGCTGAGCATATCAGCGACGAGTGCAAAAGGTGCTTACAAGAACTGGCATAAATCTAAGAAGAAGGCCTTCCCCAAATACTGCGAGAAGTGGCAGGACGTCGATGGCAAGAAGCAACTGGAGAGGGACTCCAGCAGCATGAAGAAGTACCGTCAGGTCATCCGTGTCATTGCCCACACCCAGATGCGCCTGCTTCCTCTGCGCCAGAAGGCGGCCCATCTCATGGACAGCCAGGTGAACGGAGGCACTGTGGCTGAAAAACTGGACTGGGCCCGCGAGAGGCTTGAGCAGCAGGTCCCTGTGAACCAAGTACTTGGCCAGGACGAGATGATTGATGTCACTGGGGTGACCAAGGGCAAAGGCTACAGAGGGGTCACCAGCCGGTGGCACACCAAGAAACTGCCCCATAAGACCCACCGGAGGGCTGCGCAGGGTTGCCTGAATTGGGGCGTGGCATCCCGCCCGGGGGGCCTTCTCTGTGGCTCAGGCTGGGCAGAAAGGCTACCATCACCGCACTGAGATCAACAAGAAGATTTACAAGATCGGTCAGGGCTACCTCATCAAGGACAGCAAACTGATCAAGAACAATGCCTCTACTGATTACGATCTGTCTGACAAGAACATCAACCCTCTGGGTGGCTTTGTTCACTATGGTGAGGTGACCAATGACTTTTTCATGCTCAAAGGCTGTGTGGTGGGAACCAAGAAGCGAGTGCTCACTCTGCGCAAGTCCTTGCTGGTGCAGACCAAACGGTGGGCCCTGGAGAAGACTGACCTCAAATTTATTGACACCACCTCCAAATTTGGTCATGGTCGCTTCCAGACTATGGAGGAGAGGAAAGCCTTCATGGGACCACTTAAGAAGGACCGAATTGCCAAGGAAGAAGGGGCCTAATAGAACAGATTGTACAGCTGGTAGAATCTCAATAAAATTATTTTCCAATGGAAAAAAAAAAAAAAAGAAAACTAAAGCCAACAGGACCTAAATAATCTGCTCCAAATCCCACAAAACTAGAGCTCAATATAGTCACAACAAATACAGACTCAACATCTGTCATCTACCAGGAATTCTATTAGGTGACTTACTTTTCTAAGTCATATTCTCCAGTAGATATTATCACATTATATTCATAGACCAAAAAACCGACATTGACAAAAAATAACTGATCATTGGTCATGGACACTTTTAAAAAGTCATACCACAAAAATCCTCTCATATAAGGTCAACAAATGCTCTTATTAGTATATTTCTGATATGATGGTGGTTTAGTCACTAAGTCATATCTGACTGTGGCCCCATGGCCTGTAGCCTGCCAAGTTCCTCTGTCCATGGAATGTTGACAGTATTATCCTTTTATCTGTTTTGTTTGAGAGTCAAAGTCATATTTATGATTCTTGGTATATTTAACTCTATAAAACCAGTTGAAATTAAAATCCTCTAAGGGCGGCAAGGCAGGATAATCTAGTAGGCTGACATGGCACATGCTTTGGACCTCTAGGAAACAAGGATTTCTGAAGATATTTTGAAGTGTGTTATTTCTGGGAAAAAGCTATGGAGTAGGTATAGTAAAAAAAATGTATTGGACATTCTTATAATTAGTCTATGTTTTAGTATTTGTGTACTTGGCATCTGGTGCCTCGATTCTTTAATCTTCCCTATACCTACTCTCTGCTCTGTGACTTTTCAGATTCTCCCATGAAGCAGTAGAGTATATTTTCCTTCTTCTTGGTTTCAGGTTGGTCCACAAGTCTTGCTCGGATCAACAGAACAGCACAGAACTGATGATATGCCAGTTCTGATCCTAGGCTTTGAGAGTCTTCCCATACTTCACTTCTCTTTCCAAGACCCCTGCCATCAACTTATAAAGAATATGCCTGGACTAAAGTAGTGAGAGAAACACGAAGAGTCTAGCTAACCTGCTCACATGGAAACCAGTCTAGAGCATCTGAGGCCCAGCAGAGCCTCTAAGCACTTGAGGAAGGTCAGCTGAAATTAGTGCAGACACAGAGCTGTGTTGGGCTTGGATCAATTGATCTCAGCTGTTCAGATAAACATCTAAATACATGTTGAATACTGTAGATCCTTAGAGTTTGCAGTAGTTTGCTACACAGCATTATTACAGTTAATAGTGTCACTATTATTGGAATTAATAAATTGGGTGTGGATACAGCACTGTTAACATTTCATGGGTTGCAGCTATATACATTTTTTAGGAGAAAGAATATAATGGTGTAGGGTAATAGCATTAATTTTTTATTGAGGTGAAACTATTGATAATAACTAAATTTATATTTTCAGAAATTAAGGTACAAGCATACTTTCTTAAATTATTTAAAGGAGAAAAGCTAGAAATTGTTAAACATATTTTTGTTTATGGAAAAGACAAAATGTGAAAGACTTTTACTTTTCATTTTTTAAACATTTATATTTGTAACTTTGTTATCATGTCTGTTTACTGTTATAATAATTATCATAACTGATGCTTTAGGTTGGTAAATGAAATTAATCGCCATTGTAAAATCAGAAGACGTCTTTAAAAAATGCTGTGTGTGTGTGTTTGTTGGTTTTGGTTTATCCTGAGGAAGAAAAGAGAACTATTTTTCTGAGACTTAGTCGACAAAATTAGAAAAGAGAGTGAAAGATTAGAAAGAAAATTAGAAAGAAAAAGAAAAATTAGAAAGAGGTAAGGATGCATGTATGTGAGAGGGGTTATTCCAAGTGTCCTCTATCTTTCTATAGCCTTTAGCTTAGATTTCTTTTTCTTATGAAGGCTCTTGCCTTCTCAAATCTGGGTTTATCATCTTAAGTATTTCAGAGTAGCAGTTCTGCTTCTTTACTTGTCTTTATGTGTCTAAACTACTATATCTGTGACGAAAGGGACACATTTTTATTGCTGTATCTCCAACACTAAGTATAATTCCAGTCCCATTAGGTGGCCTTCAATAAACACAATTTTATATGAAGTAACATAGACTTTCATCTAGAAAAATATTTATTCTCTCATTTGCTAATAAATTTTAACTAATTTTAGATATTTTATTTTAAGGTCATGATGATATTTTCCCCAAAGTGGTCATGTTTTATTATTATTATAAGAGTAAACAGACTTATGGTAACAAAGTTAAAAATATGGATGTCTAAATGACAAAAAGTAAAAATATCTTTTTCACACTCCCAGTCTTTTCTGCAGACAAAACTATGTTTAATGATTTCTAATTTTTTCTTCTTCAATGACTGTTTAAATCATTCAAAGAAGTAAGTTTGTACCTTAACTTCTAAAGATATAAATTTCATTATTATTAATAGTTTCACCTCAATAAAAAATTAATGATATTACATCATTATATCCCTTCTCCTAAAATTGTATACAGATAATTTTTTTACTTCTTTAATTTTTTATTTTAGTATGCATTACCTTAAATAATGTATTTAAACCTTCATTTCTGGATCCATCATTGCAGATATTTCCTGACACCTAGTACATAAGAAATAAATGATAGGTGGCAGCAGGTCTAGAAAATAAATGTGCCATCCATGTTAAAGCAGAAAATCAGAGGCTCTGAGATAAAGGTCCTCAGAAACAAATGGATTCCAATTAGCATCTGCTATAGTTAAGGAGGTCTGTGTTCACAATAATAATGTACAGCTAAATGCTGCTTTTTATAAACAAGAGAAAAGAAAGATAACTTGAAATTCAAGGGAGTAAAAAAACAATATAATAACACCATGGGCCAAATATAAGCTAAATTGGGGCTTCCCCAGCGGCTCAAACAGTAAAGAATCTGTCTGCAATGCAGGAGACCTGGATCAATCCCTAGGTTAGGATGACCCCCTGGAGAAGGGAATGAAGACCCACTCCAGTATTCTTGCTGGAGAAGTTCATGGACAGAGGAGCCTGGTGGGCCATAGTCCATGGGGTTGCAAAGAGTCAGATACTACTGAGCCACTAACACTTTCAATTTCAAGATGTCATGTGCCTCAGAAATCAATGGGTTATATTTCCAATTCAACGGACAGAGCTAAATAAACTTAATTCTGATATAAACAACATTTTTACACTATTATATGTTAAACTTTTTATTTTCCATTATCTGAATCATCTTATAGATATTTGAAGTAAGGAAAGTGATTCTAGTTATAATAGAAGATCTAATCACAATAAAAGGTCATGCTATGACAGAAAGAGCAGGCAGTGGAAACTAGATGAGGAAGGAACAAAGGAGGAGGACAATTATGAATACTTACGTTTATAAGAGAGAAGTTCTAGAGGAGTGTCATTAAATTAAAATAAAATTAATGTTAACCACATGTTTTAATATTTCCAAAATAATAAAATTTCCCCCAAAATTATTTAAATCAATTATAAACAGATCCAACTTTCATGTTCTGAAATTATTTCCATTTATGGAAATTAATAACTTTTGGTTAGCCAGAAAAGTTTTCATAGTTTGATGCCACTGTCAAACAAATTTTTCCAGGGAAATTGGATTTCCTATGTTACATTAAGAATTCCAACTTAAAAGTATCCCATATGTTATTTCACAATACCAAGACTACTAATTTAGTCATATGTTCACATATATATTTATTAATATATATGTGCATGAATATATATGTATGTATATTACTATGTAGTCTCAAAATCAATGAATTGTAGCAGAGAGTAAACAAATACAATATGAAACAAATTAAGATACTGCCACTCAAAGATTATTTTTTAAAATAGGTCAAATCTCATTTTCTATTTTATAATTATAGTTTTATAAATGGCAATAATTGATATTTGGTAACTTGCCTTGCAGATTAGATAAATTTAAATAACCAAAGAGTTTATAAAACCATTCTGTGCACCAATGTTCACTTTCCAAGGGCACACATTCCTTTCATGAGGATTAAAGTTTGGAAATTAATCCATGTCATGGGTCATTCCATTAAAACTAATTCTATTCTTTTTTATAAGATCTTTTTGATATGGACCATTTTTGTAAAGTCTTTATTTAATTTGTTACAGTACTGCTTCTATGTTTTGGTTTCTTGACCTCGAGGTGTGTGGGATCTTAGCACCCCAACCAGGGATTGAACCTGCAACTCCTGCACTGGAAAGTGAAGTCTCAACCATTAGACTGCCAGGGAAGTCCCCAAATTAATTCTAAATCTGGATCTTAAACAGCAATGGTATCATGAAAATGTGACATGAGAATCCCAGGTTTCTGTACTTTGATTTCTAGACTTGAGTAATCTCATCTCCAAACAAAGCATTGATTATATAGTCTCCAAAATCTTTTGAAAAATCAAACATCCCATTGCATTTAAAGAATGGAAAGGCAGACCAGGTGAATCATCTTTCACGGTCTAAGGAATACAGTTCCTTCTTCAATATTTTCTTCGTTCCCCGTGACCTTAAAGGAATTAAAAAGTAACTTCTCTCTAGGAAAAAAATGACCATCTAATATTAAAAGAACTTGAAACATTACTTGAAATTATAAATTATATGATTTGGAGTAATAATAGTTAAGAAACTATATAAGGAAATTATTCCAAATTATATAGATTTCACATATTCTACTTTGTTTTCTAGCAGTCATTCAGTCATTCAAAAACTTGGTTTCTTTTCACTTTATAGGTATTTTTGACTTCAATATTGGCTTAATCACATTTATGAGTATTTATCATCATTCTTTTAGGCAGGTACCTCTCAAGCAGTGTAAACTCCAATACAGAATTGATAAAAATCAGGGAATGTTTTATAAAGAAAGCTTCTCTTTTTGCAGAACTTAATCTCAAAAGAGAAATGAAAAGATTTTAAGAGTCACACAACATGTAAACAGAATGTTTTCTTCTGATCTCAACTTTAGTGCATGCAGTATTAGGAGAATATACATTTAAATTGCATGATCCCAAGAGAAGATATTTTCAGAAACCATTCAGTAATCTCTTCCTTTCTACACTGTAAAACAAAAAGCCAAGAGTCTGAGAAAATTCCAAGTTTTAAGCACTCTAACTCAACTGAAAAGGTTTGTAGAAATTTTCTTATTTAGAAGTATTTTATCTCACAGAAATTGCTGCAACTGGAATAGGTTTGAAACAAAAAGAAAATTTGCTGGATTTTAATTGGGCTTTACTGAGATAAAATTTACACACCTAAAATTTACCGTTTTAAAGTGCAGAGTTCACTGGTCCTATTGGATCTAATTGAAACTGGTAAATGCTTTTGAACTGTGGCACTGGAGAAGACTTTTGAGAGTCCCTTGGACTGCAAGGAGATCCAACCAGTCCATCCTAAAGGAGATTAGTCCTGGGTGTTCATTGGAAGGACTGATGCTGAAGGTGAAACTCCAACACTTTGGCCACCTGATGCAAAGAGCTGACTCATTGGAAAAGACCCTGATTCTGGGAAGGAATGGGGGCAAGAGGAGAAGGGGACAACAGAGGATGAGATGGCTGGATGGCATCACTGACTCTTTGGACATGGGTTCAGGTGGACTCTGGGAGTTGGTGATGGACAGGGAGGCCTGGCGTGCAGCGGCTCATGGGGTCGCAAAGAGTCGGACACGACTGAGCAACTGAACTGAACTGAACTGAAACCAAACTATTGTACTCTGATTTTAAAATGCTATAAATATAAACAGAAACAAAAATGATAAAAGAACCCTGAGTGAAGATGTATGGTAAGGTGATTCCTAGATAGTGATAAGAGTTTTATATTCTTGAGGAAATGGATTGTTACAGATAAAAAGGGGTCAAATATCTCAAAGCCATAAAGAAAATAAGAAGATGCCTAGGACACAATAGCAAAGACAAATAACTTTATATAAAGAAATATCCCAATTTTGTAAGTTTAAAAAAAATTGAATGAAACACATGTTTATTAACAAGAGCTACCTCTGAGCTCTAACAACATAAATGGTTTTAGAATTTTTTCTTCCTACTTTTCTATATATTCTACACTCATTTAGTTTTTTTTTAATTAACAAAAATAAACACTATTAAAATTGCACAGTTCTCTTTAATCTTGCATGTGAAAAACAAAACAAAATTTGCTTGGCTTTCTTTGCCCTTCTACTCTCCCATGCCAACTTTTTTAAGAAAATAAGAAAGTCATTCGGTAATCATAGCTTTGCTTTTCTTAGAAGGCTGTTTATGACTATTGCTAAAGTTAGAAAGAAATTCAAACAACACAGCCTTCACCATCTGATGCCGTTTTCTGTTTGCAAATTTACCTCCCAATTGTTCTTCCAATGAGTCACTTCTTGACTCCAGTCAATTTTATGATGGTCTTCTGAACAAACCAAATAAACACTTTAATGTAAATATTTGCTCAGGAAGCCTTCCCACTTTCTCTAATTATCCAGGTTCTATTCTCACTTTTGCTTCGGGATCAAATCTCATCCCATCCCTCCTTCTCCAAGTAGATCCATATGATATCCTCTCTTCTCTAAATCTTTGTAGCATTTGTTTCTGTAACTCTTATTTTGGCACTAAGTTACATAAAACTTTGCAGTGTTGTTGTTACTGAGAACTCACATTTGATGCAGAAACCCAATTATGGGGACCATGGTGGCAAGGTCAGAATACTGAATAAGAAAGTCAATATCCTCCCAAACTAAAGACAAAATTTACTCTAAAGGTTGGGTTGGAGCCCAGCCTACAGTTGCGGAATAAGTAGAGCTGGTTGCCATGAGTATGAAACCTATTAGAAACCTAGCCGAGGACGCTTCTATCTGCCAAACTTTAAATGGACAAATCCATCTTGATTCTGCAATCTGTAGTTTATATTTTTCCCCTTGCCTCACTCCCTGATAACCAAATCTTGAGTAGAGTGATGCATTGATGGAAACAGTTGGAATGGATTCATTTCGAGAAGTATCCTGAGTCTCTTACCATCTTTCCCTAGATCCTGGGATTTCCTCAGATTCCTGCTCTGCCTAAGATAGACTAGTTGCTTTTGTTCCGATTCTGTAAGTCATTCATATCTCTTTAATGCATTCCTTTTTGTGAAGGTAATTAGAATTGGACAGACTTGAACCAGTATCACTAAACTCATGTGTAGTCTTAAACTCCAGTGCCAAATATGCTCATTCTTATCAGTGGTTAGAACTGTATGCACTACAGCATGTGAGGCTAGAATAAACCACTAATTTCATCAAATACTATTTCTGATTTTGCATGCAAGGAAAGCAGCAACATTGACTTTATGGACCAGTTATTCTTAAATAGTGATATAGTTCTTTCATTATATATATATACAGATATCTGTATATATATACAGATATAAAAATCTGTACCTTGGTATTTAAAAAGTACTTGGCATGCAGTGAGACACTGATAAATGTGTATTCAATGAGTTTCTTTCAGGAATATTTCACCTGTCTATTGAATCCAATCATGATTTATGTTCCTGAGAATTTAAGTAATACAGGGGGGCTTTTACCTCAAAAAGTGCCACCCATTCACTGAAGAGCTAAGGGCATATTATCAAAGCAAAATGTAAACCATATTTATAAAAGAAATGTGTAAGTGAAGTGATGATAATAATTTTAAAAACTAATTATCAGAATAGTTAGACCGTCAGTTAGAAACTTTGATCCCATGTTTCTACGTACTTGCTCTTCTGAAAGTGCTAGGAAGTCCCAGGGATACGGGTCTTGTACACTCCACATGCTCATCTTCCACACACACACTCTCACTCCCCTGCCTTCAGTTCCTCAGTTTAAAAACAGGGACCTGTTAGTGGCAGCACTCTGGCTGATATTAATTGCCAGGCCCAGGGAAAGAGGCAATTTATCAGATAACTGGGTCCCAGGCCATACAGGGCCTTAGAGATTAAAATGATCACCTTGAATTGCACTCAGAAGCTAAAAGGCAATCAGCACAGACAGCAGAGCACAGGTGTAACATGCTTCATGCAGCCAATCTAGTTAAGCAAGCGGCCCACAGCATTTTCAGGGCCTGCACCTTCCGAGTGGTCTCTTAAGTGTTGTTCCCCACAAAGCTTGGAGCTTGAATTGAATACAAATTTTTCACGTGTTTGAGGATTTCTCCGGGAAGAAATGATTTTTAAAGAGAAAACAAATGAAAACCCCTAGGAAATAGGCTCCAGAGAATTTGCTAAAATCAAAGGGCACCAGGAAAATGAAACGTGCTAGGAAAATTATGAGCAAGAGAGTTTCAAGACATTATGTCCAACACATCTGTAAGTTCTTATAACATTCACACTCCCTCCCTTCCCAAACTGGAAAACCACTGGAGACATTACGTGTGCAAACTAGGTCCACCCGGAGCTCATCCTCACTTTTTAACGTGGGAAGTAGTGTTTACTATCACAATTGGAGTCAGAGCTGAACAAGCTCATTTAATAATGGAAGCATGTGGAAAGGCTCCCGCAAGGGCATAGGGCCCTTCTAATATCCAGGGGTCAGTGTAAGAAGCACATTGGACAAACACAAGAGAGTGGCTCACGGTTTAAGTATCAGGGTCGACATTTTGAGACTCCTTTGGACATTTGGTTTAAATCCCCTGGAGGTTAGTAGAGTCTTTCAGTGGCAGATAAACTCAATTTCTGCAATGAACTGTTCTTTTCCTTCTTTTATGATCTGTTATCTGCCTCTCTGTTCTACTTTGGTGGAACACAGAAGTCCCGTATGCACCTGCATCTATAGGTTAATAACAGCAGTGGGAGGACATGCCCAGGTCCCTACTGATCTACCTTCAAGATGAAACCCATGGATGAGACAAAGTATGCCACAGGACAAGATTCTATTTCTAGAAATTAGAAGTAGAAAGTTTTATTTAAACACTCAAAACCACCAATACAAATGATCTTATTGAAATGAGTCATTTTCCCAGTGCTACTTAATATTAAAAGTCATTGAATCACTATGTTGTGCAACTAGAACAAAATATAAGTCAACTATACTTTGATTTAAAAAGGGGGGGAAGAAGAAACTCAAATCATAAAAAGCATACAGATATTAAATAGATGCACCAGATCATTTCTAGAAAAATCAGACTTCAACTTAATATATGCCTAATGAAAGCAATAGCAAAGTATCTAATATTTCAAGGAACTTCTTTCATACAATTTTTAAATGATGAAAAGTATTGTCAAAAATTTCACAAGTGAGGAGAAAGATACAAAACAAATGGTCTAACACAGAAATTACTGGTGGCCTGAGCATGTAAATCTTTGCCAAGACAAATGCTTAATTATTAACACTTCAGATAGAAACTGTCATCATGAAACATTAGACTAAGAGCCATGGATGTCTGCCAATTATTATTACATGTGATAATTTCCAAGTTATTCAGAAATGGCTAAGAAAGATTCATTTTTGAATCATCTTTGTCAGTAACAAATTTAGATTGCTTTCACTGTATTCAAATTTCAAATTCAATTAATTTAACTGAATAATTAGAATCCTTCAAGTGTAGTTTAAATCAAAACAAAGTCATCTAATGCTTGTTCGTTGTCTCGTTGCGCTATTGGATTGGTCTTTCATTTCTTACTAGCTTTAGAGCCAAGTGTACTCTTTCCTTAACTTATATTTATCTAGAAGATTTATCTATTTGTCAAAAAGACTTGAACTATTTTATAATGCTTTCTTGACAAGTGCTTGAACCTAGAAAAAAATTCACATAGGCTTTGTCTCATTGACTAACAAAGGACAGCAGAAATAAATGAAAATATTATGGTCTCTGGCTTCTTTAGTAATCTTTAGTAAGGAAAAAGATTATGTACATTGAAATTTTGTAGTGGGATACAGATAGAGTTCCTAATTACTCAGTCACTGATGTCAACTTTTACTAGTATAATGCTGTGTGGGTTAATTTATTAAAATTGCCAAGTATAAATTCTTAATACATTGATTATCAGGTTGTGGGTAACTGTGTTAATATTATACGAAGTCCTATATATATATATATATATATATATATATATATTCTTCTTAGAAATTCTTTCAACTCCCTAGCAACATAGCCAAACTGGTTGCCCTATTTCTCTTGATTTTCTCAAGAAGATCAAGCCCAATCCCTCATCTTTACCTTTCTATACCCAGGGTAGAATAATCCAGTGCTATAAAGAAAGTCTTGAGCAATATTGTCTTATAGTATTTTCTGCAATGTCAGAAATGTTCTACAATCTGTGGCATTGAATATGGTAGCCATGAGTCATGTGAAGCTATTAAGCACCTGCAAGATGGCTAATGGGCCTGAGGAACTGAGCTTTTATTTTATCCAAATAATCTTCATGACCCAGATAATCATGATGGTGTGATCACTCTCCTAGAGCCAGACATCATGGAATGTGAAGTCAAGTGAGCCTTAGGAAGCAACACTATGAACAAAGCTAGTGGAGGTAATGGAACTCCAGATGAGCTATTTCAATTCCTAAAAGACGATGCTGTGAAAGTGCTGCACTCAATATGCCAGCAAATTTGGAAAACTCTGCAGTGGCCCCAGGACTGGAAAATGTCAGTTTTCATCCCAATCCGAAAGAAAGGCAATGCCAAAGAATGCTCAAACTACTGCACAATTGCACTCATCTCACACGCTAGTAAAGTAATGCTCAAAATTCTCCAAGCCAGGCTTCAACAGTACATGAATCGTGAACTTCCAGATGTTCAAGCTGGATTTAGAAAAGGAAGAGGAACCAGAGATCAAATTGCCAACATCTGCTGGATCATCAAAAAAGCAAGAGAGTTCCAGAAAAACATCTATTTCTGCTTTATTGACTATGCCAAAGCCTTTGTGTGGATCACAATAAACTGTGGAAAATTCTGAAAGAGATGGGAATACCAGACCACCTGACAAGCCTCTTGAGAAACCTGTATGCAGGTCAGGAAGCAACAGTTAGAACTGGACATGGAACAACAGACTGATTCCAAATTGGGAAAGGAGTACGTCAAGGCTGTATACTGTCACCCTGCTTATTTAACTTATATGCAGAGTACATCATGAGAAAAGCTGGGCTGGAAGAAGCACAAGCTGGAATCAAGATTGCCGGGATAAATATCAATAACCTCAGATATGCAGAGGACACCACACTTATGGCAGAAAGTGAAGAAGATCTAAAGAGCCTCTTGATGAAAGTGAAAGAGGAGAGTGGAAAAGTTGGCTTAAAATTCAACATTCAGAAAACTAAGATCATGGCATCTGGTCCCATCACTTCACGGCAAATGGATGGGGAAACAGTGGAAACAGTGGCTAACTTTATTTTTGGGGACTCCAAAATCACTGCAGATGGTGACTGCAGCCATGAAATTCAAAGACGCTTACTCCTTGGAAGGAAAGTCATGGCCAGCCTAGACAGCATATTAAAAAAGCAGACACATTACTTTGCCAACAAAGGTCTGTCTAGTCAAGGCTATGGTTTTTCCAGCAGTCATGTATGGATGTGAGAGTTGGACTATAAAGAAAGCTGAACGCCGAAGAATTGATGCTTTTGAACTGTTGTGTTGGCGAAGACTCTTGAGAGTCCCTTTGGACTGCAAGGAGATCCAACCAGTCCATCCTAAAGGAGATCAGTCCTGGACGTTCATTGGAAGGACTGATATTGAAGCTGAAGCTCCAATACTTTGGCCATCTGATGTGAAGAGTTGACTCATTTGAAAAGACCCTGATGCTGAGAAAGATTGAGGGCAGGAGGAGAAGGGGATGACAGAGGATGAGATGGTTGGATGGCATCACCAACCCAATGGACATGAGTTTGGGTGGACTCCAGAGTTGGTGATGGACAGGGAGGCCTGGCATGCTGCAGTTCATGGGGCCCCAAAGAGTTGGACACAACTGAGTGGTTGAACTGAACTGAACTAAATTTATTTAAATTTTAAAAGTTTCATTTGGTGCATAGCCTGCTTATTTAAATTACTTTTTATTAAAAGCATAGCCATTTCCATTTGTTTGCATACTGTCTATGTTACATTTGTGCTCAACAGCAGGGTAAAATAACTTCTATGGAGTTGGTATGACCCACAAAATCACAAATATTATCATCTGACCCTTTATAGAAAAAGGTTTCTAATATTGCTGGAGAGGATTCCTTTTGGTTTTGGACTCATCAGAGATTTTGAGTTCCCTAATTGAGTTTTATGAGCTCTCTGAAATGGTAGAGAACTTCTAGGCACAACCGTCCCAGACTTGACAGTTTGATTATAGTTGCATAGATTTCTTGATGTCCCTTAGATTTTAAAGAAATATGTGTCAGGCTTATTTTGTCCTTTATAACCTGTGATGCACAGCAGCTTAGAGGTTTTCCAGGGGAAAATGGAAATATTCAGCTCATTAGAGAACAGTGACTTATTGAGAAAAGGTAAGACCTCTCCTATCCATCTATGAACCTCTTCTGAGCACATAGGGGTGCTCTAGAACTATTTGTTGAATGAATGAATGAAATGTATAGATGAATCCAATAAATGAATCTCACTTCTCTCAAAAATATTAATAGGTTAACACTTGGGATTTCCTCTACTACTGGAAAGTTTCTGTCATATTTATCACTGTTGGAACAGGAAACCATTAGCATTATGTGTAACCACCACAGTATCAAAAATAAGTTCAGATTATTTTCTTTAAAATAATCAGAAATAAGAAAATGTAACATTGTCTTTTAAAAAGCTTATATTACTAACATCTTTAATTAAATAGTCTACATGAAGAAATTAATTTCCTTATTAAACAAATTTGGGCAACAAGTGTCATTAATATGCCATTTGGAGAAGTATCTATCTTTTCTTCTTTCTCTACTGAGTTTTGATTGGTTAATCACTCCCTGCTCCATACACAATCATTTCATATAGTTCATTATTTTCATTTCTTCCAGGAGACACTAGTAAAGAGTGTACTTGCAATATGATTTTAAAAATTTTAAGTGATAACTAATTATAAGAAAAAGATTTTCCAGCTATCTTCAAAATCAGTTTGCTTCTTATACAGACACACCCAAATTCCAATGATAGAATGTATTGGTAAAAATGCAAACCAAATCCTCTACTTGGCAAAAAGTTTTCTGTCAAACAAGCTTTTAGTCATTATTATCCGATAATGAGAAAGTATTTGTTCCCTCTAAAGTATACACTTATCTAAGCTTTGGAGACTTATCCTCTCCTATGTATTGGGAGCACTATGTCCCCCTTCTTTATCTAGCAAACTCCCAAACATCCTTTAAGACTGTATTAGGCGTTGTCTTTACGAAATCTGAGACAGAACTGAGTGCACATCCTAGGTGCTCCCCCAGCACCTATACATCCTCTAATCACCAAACTTCTTGATGGCATTGAAATCACCTATTCATGTGTCTATGTCTCCAACTAGACTGCAAGCTGCTAAGATTCAATTCTAGTGGGCACTGATTAAATATTAAGCAGAATCTGTTCAGCAAAGAGATAGAAATTCATCCAAAATCACTGAATGATTATGTGAATCAGTTTCTAGTATACAAGTCTCCAAATAATTGGAATTGATGTGAATGATAATACACAGGCAGGTGTGACATATTTTGAAATTGACATTTTTAGTGATTTTCTGAAAAAGGATCCTAGAGTCATGATCCAATGTTTAAAAGCATGTATTTTTTTTAAAAATATCTATCTTACATAGATAACTTCAGAACACTGAGTTTGTAAAGTAATTAAAATTGTTTTGTAAACTTACCTGACAAAAAAATTTGTAGTCTACTTCAGTTTTATTTCCATTTTATTTACTTCACCTCCATGCAACATTTCACCCTATTTCCTCTTTTAAAATTTCCTTTCTATTTTCACTGCTATTTTGATATTTATCTCCTTTTAGAAATTATTTTCTTTCTCTTTAATTCACTTCATATTTAGATATTTCTCTATCGATTCCCTAAAAACTCAGCAACAACATACGTTCTGTACAGAATTTCTGAAATGGAGTCCCAACCACACCTATAATTGTTTGCAAGGCGTCTCTACTAGGCGGTACGGCCCACATTCAAATGCTATACTGTCTAAAATGCAGCAAGACCGAAACCATACTTCTCATCTGTATATCCACTTCCCTTCCCAATCTTACTCTAAAGATCCTCTCAACCTAAATTCAACTTTTTGATTAATCGTACTACCTAAGCTTGAACCTTGAACTACTCATTGGCCTTCTCCGCTCTCCCTGCCCCCACCCCTCTCTAATAGCAGTAACACACGTACGCAGGCACGTACGCACGCACGCACGCACGCACGCACGCACGCACGCACGGCTAAATTTACTGAGCACTTAATACGGTCTAGGTCATGTGTTAATGTGCTGTGCTCAGTCGTGTCCACCTCTTGACAACCCTTTGGACTGTAACCCTCCAGGCTCCTCTGTTTGCAGGATTTTCTAGGCAAGAATACTGGAGTGGGTTGCCATTTCCTCCTCCAGGGGATCTGCCAGACCAGGGATCAAACCTGTGTCCCCCGCGTCTCCTGCACTGCAGGCAGATTCTTTACCGCTAAGCCACTGGGGAAGCCCTCAGGCCATGTGTTAACAGCCTTCCATATAGAGGTTTATTTATCACTCACAGCAACCCTATACAGTAAGTACTTATCTAGTTTATCTTACATATTAGAAAATTGAGGCTTGCCAAGGTCACACAGCAGCAGAATTATTCAATATTTTGTGCTTTCAATATTCCACTAACTATTAATATTCAGAGTTGGAGAGAGAAGTCCCCCACCCCTGCACTTATTTTACACTCACAAACTCAAAATGATGCGATTAAATCCATGGGCTCTTAACTCGTCAATCGAGGGAGGGGAGGAGCCGGGAAGAGGCTCAGTGCGCAGGACATTGACTGGCTATTTATGCTTGCTGAGAGGCTTACAGAAAAGCCGAGAAAGCCAGGAAGCTGGGGCAGCAGTATCCTCCTGTTTCCCTCTGCCCTCTCAGATCCCGGAGTTCCAAACCAGGTGGCCCTCCGTTTTCTGCTAGCTGAGATACCAGGAAGGCTGCGTCCACGCTGCCTCCCTTGTCTTCACCCCTGCAGGATGACCACCTTCACCCCGGCTGAATGACCACCTTTCCAGTTACCCTTTCAAGCGACTGCTCTTCATTCTGCTGATGAGAGTTGCATCATTTTAGGTAGAAGAGAGATGGCAGATTTCACTTTCTTTTGTCCTGACATGCGTGTGCGCATATTGTATGGGGAAAGAGAACAGTGACAAGCCCGTCCCGACAATATTTTCCTGGAGTGTAAGGCCCATGCAGCCACAGTGTCCTCTAGACTTCCCTAGTAGCTCAGATGATAAAGGAATCTGTCTACAATGTGGGAGACCTGGGTTTGATATCTGGATGGGGAAGATCCCCTGGAGGAGGAAATGGCAACCCACGCCAGTATTCTTGCCTGGAGATTCCCATGGACAGAGGAGACTGGCGGACTACAGTCCACGGGGTCGCAAAGAGTCGGACACAACGGACTGACTAACCCTTTCCTGTCCTTTCAAAGAAAGGGAAGATAGCCTATGACAGCATCTCTTCAGAGACAGTTCTGCAAGGCACACCCATCATCATGACTTAACTCCATCTTTCCAGTCTTCCTCTAAAGTTGGCTAATCATCAAACATGCCCAAATGTGATCAACCTTTGGTTACCCATCCAATTATATTCCCCATGCCTGAACTATCTTTACATTACACATGTTTTGTTGTTGTTTAGTTGGTAAGTTGTGTCCAACTCTTTTGGGACACCAAGGACTGTAGCCTGCCAGGCTCCTCTGTCCGTGGGATTTCCCAGACAAGAATACTGGAGTGGGTTGCCATTTCCTTCTCCAGGGGATCTTCTGGACCTGGGAACTGAACCTGCATTTCCTGCATTGGTAGGGGGGTTCTTTACTGAGAGCCACCTGGGAAGCCTCCCACTGCACATCAGTTCAGTTCAGTTCAGTCGCTCAGTCCTGTCCGACTCTTTGCAACGCCATGAACCACAGCACGCCAGGCCTCCTGGAGGCATCACCAACTCCTGGAGCCTACCCAAACCCATGTCCATTGTGTCAGTGATGCCATCCAACCATCTCATCCTCTGTCGTTCCCTCCTCCTCCTCCCTCAATCTTTCCCAGCATCGGGGTCTTTTCAAATGAATCAGCTCTCTGCATCAGGTGGCCAAAGTATTGGAGTTTCAGATTCAACATCAGTCCCTTCAATGAACACCCAGGACTGATCTCCTTTAGGATGGACTGGTTGGATCTCCTTGCAGTCCAAGGGACTCTCTAGAGTCTTCTCCAACACCACAGTTCAAAAGCATCACATGTTCTGCGTTCAGCTTTCTTTATAGTCCAACTCTCACATCCATACATGACCACTGGAAAAACCATAGTATTGACTAGATGGACCACTGCACATATCCCTAGATATATTGCATTGATTCCTTGAGATTTATTTAAAAAATCATCTCCTGTGAACTTTACTTGACTTTTCATTTACAGCATTTGTGTATCTATTGTATAACAGTACTTTCTGTCTTTCTTTGTGGCTATTTGTATCCACTTTTAATCTTCCCTAACTAATCACCTGTTCCCTCAGGAAGTTTCATATGGTATAAAGATTTTAAAGAATAACTACCAATTAAATTCCATAAAATCACAGCTTTGAAGTAATGTACAACTTTTACCTTTCTGAAATAGAGTAGTATAGTGCTATAGTTTAATTAAGACAGCACTTTGGATGTTCTACCAGATAATTTTTCCCATTTGGGGGAAAATTAAAGTATTTTTTCTTACTCTTTCAGCCGGGCCTGCTTTCTTTTCCATCTACTGTTTTGTGCTTCTGTTTCCCATTGCCCCTCCCCTTCTCTCTTTTTCAACCCTGGAATTCTTGGTGTGCAATTTAAACATTAGTTACAATGTAGTTTTTGAAGCATACCCTACAGAACCATAAACTTATTAACTATCCCACTGCCATAGGAAGAAAATAATATACTTTTGTTTCAATGTACACATTCATCCACCATGAATATAAAGTGTTACCTTATAAAAACAGTGTGAATCAAAATGTATTCCATACTTCCAGAGTTCTTAGGGATTCCCTTTGGACACATGTACTCAAATGTATTTTAAATGAATTTAGAGCTAGAGCAGCCTCATACAGATTTGACAGGAAGAATATCAAATTCTGTCAAATTTAAGATTACCGAAGTATTCTTAGACAGCTGTTCTGTGTAATATAGGAGAGTGTATCATGACTGTCAAGTAACTTTGCAATTTGCCTATTATTGGGTGTCATCTCTAAGGAACAGGCTTAGGGTTGTTTCTGAAAAATAATTCTAATAAAAATTCATAGAAATTTTCTAACGGAAAGGTTCTATGCAGGCAAGAGAAGTTAGATATTTAACATTGCACTGATAATATAAATAAACCACAGTGGTAATATAAGAAGAATGGAAATTCATATTCAACTACCATGTAGATATTTGGAATTTGAGTTTTAAGTTTATATTTCTTTATGCAGATCAGGTACAAGAATTGGATCCAGACAGGCATGGGTTCAAACTGACTCAGTCAATTCTTTGCCAAAACCTTGGACAATTTGCTTAAATTCCTGATCTGCAGTTTCTTTATCTGCAAAAATAAAGATAATAGCCAATGATAGTATGGACTGTGATGATACCTATAAAATGCTTAGCACAATATTTGGTGCTAATCATTCTCTCAGAATTGAAGACATTAATCAACTTCTTCCTTTTTTCAAATACTGCAAATTTTAATTGCAAATTCTCTTAGAAAACTGTGGTACATATTACATTTGTGAAGTAGGTTATAATCCTTTAAAATTTACCATACTTCAAAAGGTTATCATTCCACTGTTTCATGAAAATATTAAAACCAATTTTGATATATTAAACTAAGTTCTATGATTGCCTAGTGAGTACAGTTATTGCTATGATATTAAGTTGAAAGTTGAATAAAATAATATTAGCTTAAATACAATATCCTTGTAGAATAGACAAGAACTTATATATTATGCAGCACATAACACCAGCCCATGAGTTTTATGAAGCAGTTTTTTTTTTTTTTTTTGCAAAGTATTTTATCAGTAGAAACCAGCCTGCACTCTCAAGCATTTAAAATCTAGTTGGAAAGTTAAAACACAGAGCACACACAAAAGCAAAACAAAAAACACAAAAGTCAACCTGGCTCTTGGCATACATGGAGGGGCAAGCTAAGAAGACGTCTAAGTAAAGTTCTGTTAGAAATAACTTTTGTGGGGAAATTTGATGATTAATTACAGAGGAAAGAATGGAAATGAGTAAAAAGATCACATGGGCAATCATGTCAAGATTCTTACTAAAGAAGAATTTCTAAGAGAAAATATTTCTGAAATTAAGATTTTTCCAGCTCTCATGATAATACACTCCCTCTACAAAGGTGTGGTTAAAAAAAAAGATGATTAGATATTAATAATTGGATATTCATAAACTTTAGCAAGTATTTTGGTATGAGAAAAATTTCAGAAAAAAATCAGTGGTTAGCAAACTACTGCAAATGAATTCAAGAGAGAGAAAAAAGAAAGAAGAGAAGAGGGTGAGAGAGAGAGAAGGGGAGAGAGAGAGAAAAAATAGTTAAGAAATGAATAAACGATAATTAGGTTGGGACTGTTTCCTATTATTCATAAATTAAGTACATAAACATTATGAGGTGGTTTTGTTGTGTTCCTGAATAAAATAAATTTACATAAGACTGATTTGAAAAACTATTGCTTCTCTAATAAAATACTATATCATGGGCCATTATTTACAAGTAAAAAATTCATTGCTAAGTTGAATAGAAAATTTCAGAGATTTTCATATAATGTTAAGAATGAGGCTATGTATTTCAAGTAAAAACAAGTTTTGTTAAATTCTAAGAGTTGGTTCAAGGAATAAGCAAACAAAAAGTATTGGGACTAAAAATACTAAAAAGAAATGCTTTCTTATTATGAGAAAAATTTTAAAAAGCTAAAAAATTTGTATGAAAGTAGACAGATATTTCATTTAGTGACAATCTGGGGATAAAGGCAACATATATATAAACTAGCCAGATGTTTATGATTAGTTCCTAGTTAACATCACCCAGCTGGCAAAGGATGATTTTTATGGAGGGGGAGCATTGTAGAATGCCACATGCTTATATAAATCATGAGTACAGCAGTCATGATCCTGGAGCAAAAGAGCTACACATCCCATTTGGGGTAACCTCTTCAAATCACACCATCTAACATCAGAACAGCCATTACTCTCCAACACAGTATCTGTTTCCAGTTTCCTCTAACATTCTGGTGGGTGTTATTATGTGTCAGCCTGCATTCTGTTTTCTTATGCTGTAAGCACATTTTGTGGAAATTTTTACCAGGTGAAGTTCATTATAATATTTTGTGTTAATATCACTGGGTTGGGAAAACATATAGGACAGTTATTTAAAATTTTTTTCTCTGGCAATAGGTTGTTGACGTACTCTTTAGACCTTGACTTGTATCAAGGTCTGTGTGTCAACTTTAATTTAAAAAACCTATCCTTAACGTGGTTTAACTAAGCTTTACTTTTTCGTCCATTTCAAAAGATGAAAATGTATATTCTATGCCAAATATTTAAATTAAGGAAGCAAGGAAGGGAAAAAGAAAGGAAGGAAAGAAGAAAAAGCATGGAGGGCTAGAAAGGAAAAAGGAAGACAAAAAGATTACTACTTTTTTTTAAACTGAAAAGTAATAAACATCCATTCAGTTTATGCTTTATCTAATGGCAATCATTTTGAGTTTCCCTTAATATTGTATCACAAGAATTTTACTAAGTTGTTCAAAACCCTTTCCAGTCACCCTAATGTCTATACAATGGTTCATTCAACATTTCATGAATTGGGAAGGAATTTTAGGGAGCCATGACTGAAGACTAAGTACCACAACATCTTAGTCTTGTTCTGCTGAGTATGATGTTGATATAGAATAGTTATTTAGTCCTAGTGCTTTAAAGAAGTGCTATAATGAATTTTATCACATGTTGTTATACAGTTTTGAGATCATACATTCTGATAGATGTCATAGTATTAAAATGGCTTTGGGCTGCTTAAGGGTGAGTTTTAATAAATGTTCAAGGAGTCACTAATTGCCATCTAACACAAGTTGTTACAAAAATAGAAACAGGACAAATGTTACTCAGCATTTGCAAAATCCTAACAATTCATGATATCATGTTTTATAGTTTTGAAATGCCATGTCACTAAAAAACAAAACAAAAGCCTAAAGGCAAAAATTGTGATAAATATTTTAAAGCAAATTAAAACTTCTCAAAAATGTATGACAAATAAAATTAATATACAAATAAAAGATCAGGGGAGAAAACATTTACAGTATTTAAAACTAACAAGAAACTCTTTTCTAGAATTCACAAGTCAATAGGGATAAGATAGTAACCCTATTAGTAAAATGGAAAGGAAATGAGTAATTTCCAGAGAAAATGAAAAGTCTAAAAGCCCTGAAAAAAAATGTCAGTGGCATTGTAAGCTGGTGCACCCATTCTAGATGGGAGATTTAGATGGGAGAGCTTTGTCAAATTAAGAATTCACAGATAGATAATCCAAATCCTGCTCCTCGGATGACATACTAAAGAACTAGTCACACAAGTTTGTTATAGGGACATTTATCAAGGTGTTCTTTATTGCAAGACGGCCGTAGCAGAGAGATAGATGCAAGTTAGATGTTCACCAGTGGAAAGGAAAATGTGGTGAATCACTGTGTCATGTAGCAATTAGGTATAATGGATGAAATATATATGAAATAACACTGAAAGATTCATTGTGCATATCATTTACATGCTAGAAAGTATACAAAGCAAAACAGTAGCATATTACTAAAAAGAAACACTGGAAACAGTAGACTGTTGCTGACTCAGGAGTAAAGAATAAGGATAAGGGGAATAAAAAATAAGTAAACGGAGAAAAGACTTTCACAAAAATGAATCAATTGCATGCCATATATTTTGGAGTATGTAACTTATTTCTGACTTTCCTTTTTCATTCTATGGATTAAAAACGAACAATTAAGTTATGGGTAATAATTTAATCATTCAGTCTTCCTCTTTTGTAATGTTTTCTTGCAACTGGCTATCTGATATAATTTATTGCCACTAAGGCAAAAAGCAGTCAATCTTGTTCCTCAAAAAACACGTTTGGTCAAGATACTAAAACAAATGTTATTGCATTAATACAAGATGTCCAGTCATATTATTTTAGTATTTATATCATAAAGCAGAATGCAGATAACTAGCAAATTAAAGTGAACTCATCCATAGTTAGATTTAATCATTATTATTACCCTCTTTCGGAGAAGGCAATGGCAACCCACTCCAGTACTCTTGCCTGGAAAATCCCATGGATGGAGGAGCCTGGTAGGCTGCCGTCTATGGGGTCGCACAGAGTCGGACACGACTGAAGTGACTTAGCAGCAGCAGCAGCAGCATTACCCTCTTTAATGCAAAGTATATTGAGGAAAATCTTTTATTTCCAGATATGCTCTTCTCTTTTACTCAAGATTATTGTAATTATAAAAGGAACAATTACATAAATTTTTCTAATCACTTGGAAAGAATATTCTATGAAAGGGAAAAACAGAATAAGTAATAGTGTATTATTTCTTACCTAACTGAATCTCAATCAATTTAGATTGTTCTTTTGACATCACTTTTTGGGAGTCTATAGTTATGACACTGCAGACAGGTAAATTTTAAAGATACTTCACAGCTTAGAATTTATCTTTAATATAAGAACACAATTCAGACATTTATAGTCTGTTGTAATTGTGATTCTGAAATAAATATAATCTGATTAATTACATTTGATTGACATTGCTGTGAGTCTGTTTCCTTGCTGTGAGAACACTCATTTCCCAAAAAGTTACAAAGTAAGACTTACCATGATATTTTTAGTCTGAGAACTAACTTCCTTGAATTTCTCAAGTCTTGAGGCATGGTAGGGCATGGGGAGAGCATGGGTTAAAACTACCACAAACACTAATCTTAAAGGAAAAAAGTGAATTACAACATATTCAGTATTACCCTTTCATCAGTCATTATCCTCCACTTGGTTCCTAGCCTTTCCTAATTGCTATAGGCTCTCAATGGTGCATGTCAGTTGTTTCACTGTTTTGACTGTTGACAAAATATATTGATAAAAATACGTTTGCAAACATTCCCTTCTAATTTTTCAACATGAAATAAGTATGCATGTTTCCAGGATACAAACAAGAGTCATACTTGTTGAAGAGTGTGAAGAATTATTTATAGGGGGGATTTAAACTGTGTTATTTTTTTCAATATCAGGGTTTTATATCTGTTCTGGGAGAGTATTCCTTAGAGATTTTGAGTATTAAATGATGAAATGTCATCTGATTCTCTACCTCATATAAGGAATGACTTTGGTAATGGTGACAATAGTAGATAGGAAAACCAAATAGAAAATAATTGATTTGGATTTCATTTTTGACAATGGAAATTGTCAAAGAAAGTGCCTGAAATTCCAGCACCAATGACTAGGTGTTCTCATCTTCTTTTTTCATGCTGTTCTCACATGCCTTTCTGAATAATCTTAGTATGTTATTCACTTCATAATGACTCTTGAGAATCTGTTGTGTCATTTCTCTGGCTGAAAGTCCCCAAATTGTCACATGTATTTAAGCTTTGACCACTGACAAAATGCAGCTTCACGCATTTTGCCAAGAAGGAAACCTTAAAATTCTGGTGCAAATCATAGGACCCAGCAATCCCACTCCTAGGCATATACTCTGAGGAAACCAAAATTGAAAAAGATACATGTACCCCAATGTTCACTGCAGCACCATTTACAATAGCTGGAATATGGAAGCAACCTAGGTGTCCATTCACAGATGAATGGATAAAGGAGTTGTGGTACATATACACAATGGAATATTACTCAGCCATAAAAAGGAATGCATTTGAGTCAGTTCTCATGAGGTGGATGAACCTAGAGCCTATTATACAGAGTGAAGTAAGTTAGAAAGAGAAAGATAAATATCATATACTAATGCACATATGTGGAATCTAGAAAGAAGGTACCGATGAATTTATTTGCAAGGCAGCAATGGAAAAACAGACACAGAAAACAGACTTACGGACATGGGGTGGTGCGGGGGAGGAGAAGGTGAGATGTATGGAGTAACATTGAAACTTACATTACCATATGTAAAAGAGATAGCTGGTGGGAATTTGCTATATGACTCAAGGAACTCAAACAGGGGCTCTATACCTCCTTAGAGGGGTGGGATGGGAAGGGAGATGGGAGGGAGGTTCAACAGGGAAGGACATATGTATACCTATGTCTGATTCATGTTGATGTTTGACAGAAAACAGCAAAATTCTGTAGAGCAGTTATACTTCAATTAAAAAATAATTTTAAAAATTTCCGGTGCAAAGAAAGGGCCTGAATTTCCAGTAACGGCCGAAAGGAAAATGACTGATTTATGCATGAGCTCCCCAAAGTACGTCTAAACACTAGTGTCTCATGAATATACCAATATGCATGTGATGATTATAAAAATTTCCTTTGGAGAAATATGTGCGAAGAGAAGTGGTCAAAGCTTAAATACATGTGACAATTTGGGGACTTTCAGCCAGAGAAATGACACAACAGATTCTCAAGAGTCATTATGAAGTGAATAACATACTAAGATTATTCAGAAAGGCATGTGAGAACAGCATGAAAAAAGAAGATGAGAACACCTAGTCATTGGTGCTGAAAAGAGCCATTAAAGGCAAAGGAAGCCTATTCCTAATTGAGGCAGCTTCACGCATTTTGCCAAGAAGGAAACCCAGCATCCCTATATGGAGCAATTAAGGTTTGCAAAAGCTCTCTACACTGCTCTTTAGTGGTCTGTAGGGTTTGAAAGAAGGGAATTTGCAAAATCATAGAGATGTGGTTCTCCCACTAAAAATGAGCTCTTGGAAAATACAAGTAACTCAGAAAACTAGTACCAACACATGTGTTTAAATTAATTTATGCCTACACTCCCTGCCATTACTGTTGTTTACCTTCCTTTCCTACTGTATTAGCACCATTCTCATTCCATTTAATAACATCAGATATCTCCTTAAAGCCTCATTATATAGCACAATCTGAACCAGACCCACGAATCAACTGAGGCCACTTGCCACTTTTTCTAAAGAGAGATCTACAGGGCTAATTTTACTTTAAGTAACTGACTTTCCCCCCCTGAATTTTAGAAAGAATTCTCCCTAATGAGAGAGTGGCAAAACCACAGGCACATTTATCAATTTAACATTAAAATTTTTTCTATCATACTATGATTTTCTAAATGCGAATATATTGTCTATATCGTGATAAATTTAAAAAGGATTAAACTAAATTTTTATGCAGTAAGGGAAAAGTATTGTGTTTTGATGCTTTCAGAATTTGAATATAGTAAAGAACTATTTACATTGCAATCCATTTTATATACTAATAAAATGTGTTAATCCTTTGAGTTATAAACCCATTCTTGATTAACATCCAAATAGTGAATAAACATGATGTACTAGAAAGACGTTCCATCCTGCTATAAAAAGTGGCAACTAGTCAGACACAATAAAAACATAATTTTCAGTTCGTATGGTTCCAACATGCATGAATTTCAGTTACCACAGTTGAGCTAAATAATAGCAGTTCCTCTACAACACAGCTCACCCTTCAGCTTACCACCGTGTGCTAACTGTGAGTAACTGTAAAAAGTGTAAGTTTCACAGATAGCCCCTCGGTTCACAAATCGCTGTGTAGTAACAGGTGCCCTCCATGGTCAGTGAGCAAGTACATCATTCTTTTCAAGTCTGCCCGAGCTTCGTCACCGAGTCTCTGCTCTCGATTCACTTGCAGACAGCAAAGAGTGTGCCTATGCTGCCTCCTTGTCTGTCAGCGACAGAGCCACATGCCATTTTATAAAAATGGATAATCCAAAGATGGATTTGGTTAATAAAGATGAAAGTACAGCAGAGAAACACAAAATGATAATGCTGGCCATGAAATTTGAATTGAGTATAAATGGAGTACTAGAAGGAATAGCTGATGGTGTGGAAACTAACATTGCTGCTATTCAAGGGATTCTAGCTGAGCAGCCAAAAGGACTTAGTAAAGGCTAATGTATTGATATAAGTAAGAAAAGGGGTTCTGAGGACAACATCCCAGAGGAAATACTGCTGGAAAGAAACTGCACATTAATGAAACTCTCAGAGATATTTCATGGCACTGAAAGTACGAAGGATAAAATGTCTGAATTAGCTATTCAGACCTAGAAAGGAGTCTGACAGTCCACCAAGGCATAGTAAAGATGCTTTGGTCCAAATAACAAGTTATATGATGAAAAGCCAAGAAGTGTTCAATCTATTCTTAATAAGCTATTTTTTACAAAGACATAAAACAGTTTAATTCTCAGTCTACTGTTTTGAATTACAGTGTACTAAATAAATGCTAGTTTTTTTTTTCTGTTTTCTACATCCCTATACATTTATAAATGATAGTAAGATACTTTTTAATGTTTTCACAAAATTTCTAAAGATATGGAGCAATTTTAATTTTTTCTCATTGATTATTAAAAATCACTTTATATGACTTTAGCATGAGCGATCATTTTCACAGTCTGCCCTAGAATACAAAGTGAGGGCTGCTTATGTGTTATATTGTTTTATAGTTTTCAAAATAAATTTAAAGATGCAAATTTAATTTATACTCTCTAAAGCTCAGAGAGAAAACTGTATCTGTGTGTTACACCTGATGCAATGAGGGCCCTTGAACTTTAATTACAGACCCAATGTAAACCCACTGATAAGAACCAGAACTAGATGTCATTCTGAGCACCCACAACCGTGAAAGTGTCTATTTGTTTTATAATCTATTCATATTCACTTGAATATATACTGTGTGCTTGGAACAGTGCTAGCCACTTACAACAGTAGGGATCATACATCTGCTAATATGCTTATTTCATTATTTTCTAAAAAAATTTTGAAGTATTACTATTGCCTATAGCTGAGCCACACAACATGCCAAACATTACATTTTCTTATTCCTAAAATTATTTTTCTGAGTCTTTTTCTTTACTTGGTTTTCTAAACATAGACGTGTGCTTTTCCCATACACTCCAAAACCCATCATAGTCCTTGCAACAATTTCTCCAATATTCAATTACATCAGATAATGTATCTATTTATGTGTACATTCTAATCTAGAGATCCTCCTTCCCTCAACTTCTCTTTCTGCTCTTATCTAGATGGCTTTCTCTACACACTCACTGCTCTGAGGTTTCTGTGAGCAATCCTTAGCCACTCTCCTGACTTCAGGACCCTTTAGCCTCATTTATTTTCATTCTGTCCTTTTCTCAAGTCCCTGTGAGTCAGATGTTGGGCCACATGGATCAATCCTCAAAGTTTTCTTTAACAACTCATTTCCTAATTTTTATATCTGTGTCATTCTGTTCTACTTTCTAAGACTTATCAATCTACCTTATCTTCTAGACTTTCTACTTATTTCTCCTGAATTAAATTTTTTTTTCTATTTTTAATTTCTAAGACTTCTTTTTGGAGTGGCAGGGGAAGTGTGTTTTATTCTTTTTCTTATAGCTTCCTGATTTTTCCTCCAATTAGTACAACTCTTGTCTCTTATCTGGTTGATTTTTTTTATAATTTAATTTTTCATATTGTCCTTTCTCTGTCTCTGTTTATCCCCCCTCTGCACACCCTCATTTGTTTTGGTCTCTTTGTTTTGAAGGCTTTCCTTGAATTTCTCAAGATTTGGTCTCTTTTCTATAATTAAGGGAAGCTTATTGAAATTCTTTGTAAAGTGGGGTTGTTGATCCATGCCCTGCCCTGTACAATGTTTGGTGGTTATTTCTACACGGAGAAACCCCAATGTCAGTCTGCCTAGACATTGTCTCTCGTGAACTCCACTCCTTTAGAGAGAAGTGTTCTCTTTTTTTTTGCCGAATGGAATATATGCCTGGATGCTGTCCTGGGAACAAGGCATGGAGAAAGCAGACTGACTGGATATTCTGATTAGTCAGGATTCAAGCCTTCATTTAATCCCCTGGTGTGAGCTCCATGCCTCACCTCTGCCTTCAGCCATACCCTGTCCCAAAATCTCAGAGAATAAATGTTGGGCTTACTGCCTGTGGGGGTGTGGGTAGGTCAATAAGGAAAGCTAAAAGCCCATTGTGCTGTCTATAGAATTTAACCTGATTGCTTATTTCTAGTTCAATGCCAATTTCTAGAAACAGCGCTAACTTAGGCTAGAACTCCCTTTGGTCACAAGAGTCAATTGCAATTCATAAGTCATCTTTACAATTTCACAAAATTTCTTAAAATTTATGTTATATTCTACAACTCCATGTTTCTTGATGGTTAATAGATTTCTACCCTAATTTTGTAGGTCTTGGGGGGTGTTTCAGGAGGGAGAAAAGATAAATACACATCTTAGCTCAATTTGTATCTTTCAATACCTTTTATAAGAGAGAAATGAAGAAGACATAATCCAACAGCTTAGTGAAAAAATTGAGAGCTCATAATAATCTCTACAATAATTGTGTTCTCTTGCACATGAAAGAGAATCATGCTTTAGTGTTTTAGAAAAAAAGGAGCTAGCTACATGGAAAATATTCACTAGGATATGTAGTACTTTAATGTATGGATATCTCACTAAGTTTCTGTAAAACTTTGAAAAATATTGACATATCAATAAGTTAGTTATCAAATAATAACAGAAAGAAATAAAAAGGAACTTAGCAAAATCATTGACTATGCTAAAGACTTAGACTGTGTAGATCACAACAAACTGTGGAAAATTCTTCAAGAGATGGGAATACCAGACCACCTGACCTGCCTCCTGAGAAGCCTGTATGCAGGTCAGGAAACAACAGTTAGAACCAGACATGGAACAACGTACTGTTCCAAATTAGGAAAGGAGTATATCAAGTCTATATATTGTCACCTTGCTTAATTAACTTCTATTCAGGGTACATCATGCAAAATGCCAGGCTGGATAAAGCACAAGCTGGCATCAAGATTGCTGGGAGAAATATCAATAACCTCAGATATCCAGATGACACCACCATAAAGGCAGAAAGCAAAGAGAAATTAAAGAGCTTCTTGATGGAGGTGAAAGAGGAGAATGAAAAGGCTGGTTTAAAACTCAACATTCAAAAAACTAAGATCATGATGTCTAATCCCAACATTCTATGGCAAATAGATGTGGAAACAGTGGCAGACTTTATTTTCTTGTGCTCCAAAATCACTGTGGCTGATGACTGCAGCCATGAAATTAAAAGAGGCTTACTCCTTGGAAGAAAATCTATGAAAAACCTAGACAGCATATTAAAATGCAGAGACATTACATTGCTGACAAAGGTCTGTCTAGTCAAAACTATGATTTTTCCAGTAATTATATATGGATGTAAGCTGGACAATAAAAAAGACTGAACGCCAAAGAACTGATGCCTTCAAACTGTGGTGCTGGAGAAGACTCTTGAGAGTCCCTTGGACAGCAAGCAGATCCTACTAGTCAATCCTAAAGGAAGTCAACCCTGAATATTCATTGGAAGGACTGATGCTGAAGCTGAAGCGCCAATATTTTGTTCACCTGATATGAAGAGCCGACTCATTGGAAAAGTCCCTGATGCTGGGTCGGGATGGTCCCCTGGAGAAGGAAATGGCAGCCTGCTCTAGTATTCTTGCCTGGGTAATCCCATGGGTAGAAGAGCCTGGTGAGCCCCAGTCCATGGGGCCGCAGAGTTGGACACAACTGAGCAACTAACTAGAGAAAACAGCAGCAATGAAGGCCCAGAGCAGTCAAAAATAAATACATAATGTATATATAAAGACCATAAAGAAGGCTGAGCCCCCAAGGAATTGATGCTTTCGAACTGTGATGCTGGAGAAGACTCTTGAGAGTCCCTTGGACTGCAAGGAGATCAAACCAGTCAATCTTAAAGGAGATCAACCCTGAATATTAACCAGAAGGACTAATGCTGATGTTGAAGTTCCAATACTTTGGCCACGTGGTGTGAAGAGCCAACTGATCGGAAAAAAGCTTGATGCTGGGAAAGATTGAAGGCAGGAGGAGAAGGGGTCAACAGAGGATGAGATGGTTGGATGGCATCACTGACTCGATGGACATGAGTTTGAGCAAGCTCCGAGAAATAGTGAAGGATGGGAAAGCCTGGTGTGCTGCAGTCCATGGAGTCACAAAAAGTTGGACAGGACTGAATGACTGAACAACAACAGGGCGAAAAATAGTTGAGAAAATTAGGTCTGACAATTACATTAGAGAATATAAAGATGGAGGTTCTGAGGTAAAATCTCACAGAAGGAAGGTAGTTCTGAGTTAAAATCTGAAAGAAAGAAGGAGGTTCTGAAGTAAAATCATACAGAAAGAAGGAGGTTCTGAGGTAAAAATTGACAGAAAGAAGGAAAAGGAGGTTCTGAGGTAAAATCTGATAGAAAGAAAGAGGTTCTGAGGTAAAATCAGACAGAAATAACGTTTCAGAAGGAAATGGAATGAAAGAAACAACTAAAAGAGAGCACATTTCTATGCAATAATTAGTTTCCTTTGGTATGAATTTTGATGACATAAATAATTGAAAGTAAAAGATGCAAAAACTTTTAGGTAAACTATGTTGTTGGTAAACTGTGAAACATACTTCTAAAAAAGATTGAAAACTAACCTGTGTGTGTATGTTTGTATGGCATGTATATTTGAAATTTAGTCATATAGCATCTTTAATTTAATAATATTTATTTTGACTCCTATAATTCTGCTTCTTATGCCAATGAAATCAATGGTGATGTAAAGAAACCACTCATCAACAAAAATTCTTAACAGAGTGAATTAATTAAACCAGTAAATCTCATGTCTTTATCTTGCCACTACCATAAGTGCTTTGCATTACTATTCAGAAACACAAAAGGATTAAAATCAAAGTATGTCATACATATATTTTATTAAAATACCAAAAATAAACCTATTCAATGGTTATATAATTCTATGGGGGTATTGTGTGATTATCACTGTTTCTAAATCTGTTTCAAATTACCAACATCTCCTAGAAATTGTGTTCTAGAGGAGCATTCAGCAGGATAATATTAGAAGTGGAGATTTCATGATGAGAACCAATTAAAACTCTAAGTGGAAAGCAGACATTTTCTCTAACAGAAGAAGGAAATAACAAGATAACAATGCAATTGCATTCAACATAAAGGCTGCCTCAAGGAAATTTTAGGAGATTATTATGCCTTAATTTTGAATTTTTAATTCAGAAAATTTAGAACCACTGGCTGCAAGGGGATGGTTAGTTGACTAAGGTTTTATGCACGTCCTTTTTTTCACAATGTATTTTTAAAAAATGAACTCATATGATCTTTGCTTTCTTTAAAAAAATTTCCAGGTAAAACAACTGATCAAGTAAAATATTACCATTGAGAAGAATAAAGTAGCAAAACAGAAGTTCTCAGATATTCTGTAAAGTTTTTTCACACAATTAACAGTATGCCAGATAAAGAAAAATGTGATTATAAAATATTAAAAAGTAAGAGAAATATCATGAAACTTTAATAAACATTATACATATTTTTCTTTTCAAGATTGCTATATTTTCCTCACTAAATATTTCTCATCCACCTGACATATTAACATGTTAATTACATCTAATTTAAAGTATATATTTGAGCATATGGGAAATCTATTAACTTCAGGTGGCAGAAGAGCAAACAACTTTCAGAAAGGCAGTCTCTTAGGTATTCCCGATTCCAATGCAGTGGCTTCCTGAACTTCTTTGATAGAAACATGCTTTTCAAACAATAGCATTCTGAAGCATTCCCCTAAATATTATTTGTATAACTTCAACATCAGAATTGAATACTGTACATATCAAGTAAAATGTGTGTTTCATAATTTATGTCCTTTTTTAGAGACATATTTGTGGCAAGTACACTTTCTACTAACAACTTTTTTAAGAATTTTTCTGTAGGTCCAGTTCCAAGTTCGTGAATTTTCCTTTACAAGGAAAATATCTCTAAGTATGGTTCAAACTTTATGCCAGAATTAGTTTACTAATAATGGAATTAAATATAGGTTTTCTCTGATACACAAATTTTGTGTCTAGAAAGTAATAAATATTTTAGTATATAAAATACAGTTGACAATGTAGAGTTACAATTTTAGTATTCAAAAACTAGTATGTATATATTTTATTTTAATTTAGATCTGTATCCAAAGAAAAATAAACTTTAAAATTTCAAACCTGTATCAAATTATAAATGATTTTATTTGAAAATGAGTTCTTAGAGAAAATATCCAGTGCTGCTAGATTTCAAACTAAAATATAAACTTCTGTAAGTAAGAGACTATTCACTCTAAATTAGCTACTGAACTATAAGGTTGTATGTGTGTGCTGGGTCACTTCAGTCACGTCCAACTCTTTGTGACCCCACGGACTGTAGCTGGCCAGGCTTGTTGATCCATGAGATTTTCCAGGCAAGAATACTGGAGTGAGCTGCCATGCACTCCTCCAGGGGATCTTCCTGACCCAGGGATCCAACTCTTCTCTCCTGAGTCTCCTGCATTGTAGGCAGATTCTTTACCGCTGAGTCACAAAGAAAGCTTGTACTATAAGGGTCTAGCAGGAAATATATGAGCAAGAATATTTCTAACTCTTTTGGTTATAGCTAAATGTTTCTAAAAGCATCAGCCTTGAGTTAGAACCTGATACCAAGTGAGGACATAATTCTTAATTAAATTTACTCTTAAATAATTTGGAAATCTTTGATGCGAGATATTTGATACTTTACAGGAATATTTTTTAAATAAAGTAGAATTAAAGATGTATTCCCTTAAAATTTGTTACTACTGTAATAATTCTATTCAACTGAGGAGTTGGCTTTCTTATCCTGACTCCACGTTGATTCCACTCATCTTTAAAATGTTAGATCCAATTTCCAAATCATAACTCTAATTTGCTTTCTCTTTTATTATTGCTCCTGCACCCAGTTACTTCACCAAGTATGTGTGCTAAGTCGCTCCAGTTGTGTCCTACTCTTTGCAAACCAACAGACTGTAGCCTGCCAGACTCCTCTGTCCACAGTATTCTCTAGGCCAGAAAACTGGAATGGGTTGCCAGGCCCTCCTCCAGGGGATCTTCCTCACCCAGGGACTGAACCCACATCTCTTATGTCTCCCATATTTGCAGGCAGGTTCTTTACCATAGGGCCACCTGGGAAGCCCAGCTTCATCACACCATTCCTAAATACCCACTTCTTCTACCCTCATATACTCACAGTTTTTTTTCTTATGATGGAGATAAAAATAATAGGACTTAATTTAATGTCTTATGGCATTAAGATTTTTTTATTGCTTTTGTCAGAGTTGTTACAATTTATTTTCTAAAATATCTCATTTTCAACAAAAATTAAGCGATGCAAATGAACATGAAAGAATGTCCTATACTATGTCATATACACAAGGGAAAAAAAGCAGCCAACAGAAATGTTGCTTGGGGCATTTAGTACACAAAGATTTTAAATTAACTATTTTACTTTTTTTCCTATGCTTTTTCAAATTCCTACAGAACACAGATCAAGAGTCCCCTGTGCTATATCATAGGTCCTTGTTGTTACCTATTTTAATGTAGCAGTGTGTACATGTCAGTCCTAAACTCCCAGTCTCTCCCACCCACCCTCTTCTTTCTCCATCATAACCATAAATTCATTAAGTCTATGAGTCTGTTTTTATTTTGTAGATAAGTCCATTTGTATCATTTCTTTTTAGATTCCATGTGTAACTGATTTTTAAATATACAAAGGTTTAAAAATACTTATCCTGGTAAGTTGCACTGTATATTCCCTCTTCAATTAGAAACATTGGGTCCAGCATACAGTGTGGTATTAGGAGGGAAAGAAAGAACGAGAGAAAGACATATTAATATGATAACAAGTAATTATTAACTGTACTCTTTGGCATCCTAATATATCCAGAGTCTTGTAAGTTTGTCTCTCTGGTTGCCAAGGAGAAATTAGGTGAAAGCAAAGACAGCTTGAGTCCACAATCCATTTCAAGGATTAGAGCATTTATTAGTACGTTAATAAAGGAGAGAAGTATTAGGCATGTAAGAACACATGAAACTTGACTAAAGTACCTCCACTCACTTTGGTGAGAAAAAAAGTAGAATAACAATAATTTTAAAAATTATTTTTATAATTTTATATAATTATATATATAATTAAATAAATATATAAAACATTATAATTAAAAAATTATACCAAAAAAATAATAATTATACAGAAATTGTGCTAAGAAACTTCTGGATTCAGTGCTGAACTATAAATATTTTCTTTGGGTCTCCATTTTGAGTGAAAGGAACTAAACCAAAAGGTAAAATGCCATATTTGAAATTTTCCTTTTTTAATAACATACACAAAATTTGCAATACAAAAATAAGTTTTACAAGGTCTTAAGACTAAAGAGAAATTATGCAAATGTTTTAATTCCGGAATATCAAAATATCTCCAAATAACCAACATAAAAATAAGATAAAATTAAGAAAGACTTTTTTTTTTTTACAGTATAGTCAATTAATGGTCATTATTTGCTACCTCTTCTATTAATATTTCAATTAATGCTGTGCTCTGTTAAAAAAAAAGAGGAAAAACTACACTCTTCATTTTTAGCAATTTCACATTTGGGTAAGCAACTCTCATGCCTATGAAAAAACCTAAGATTCAATTAAAAGGAAAATGAAAATATGTAGAAATTAGCCACTTAGTCACTTCTTTCCTGTTAAGTAACAGGTATTAAATGATTTAGGATTATGAGTCTCACTTTTCACAGTAGATATTTTTTAAAATACTTGCATAAATTTATCTAAATTGAATAACATTTTCAAAGCAGGAGATGTGATTTAACAACCCAAAACACTCAAATTAGTCTTTCTAAAATTTGACAATATTTTAAATAGGAAGTAATTATTCCTGATTATATGATTTTCTCATTATCAGAGAAATGCAAATCAAAACCACAACGAGGTACCATTACACGCCAGTCAGGATGGCTGCTATCCAAAAGTCTACAAGCAATAAATGCTGGAGAGGATGTGGAGAAAAGGGAACCCTCTTACACTGCTGGTAGGAATGCAAACTAGTACAGCCACTATGGAGAACAGTGTGGAGATTCCTTAAAAAACTGGAAATGGAACTGCCATACCACCCAGCAATCCCACTTCTGGGCATACACACCAAGGAAACCAGATCTGAAAGAGACACGTGCACCCCATTGTTCATCGCAGCAGTGTTTATAATTGCCTGATTATATGATTTTTAAATTTTGATTTTTATCAGTTTCTTAATACATATAGTTAAATGTAAATATGTTAAATATTTAATCTGTATGTGCTTGAAAATAAAATTGTTTTACTATTGTAAGTTTAAAACATGATCATATTTACCCATTTGATAAATTCCATTAAAGTTATACAACAAATTGTTGATAAAGGAAACCATCAATTCAATGACACAATTCTGATTTTTAACACTCCACAGACTTTATAATGCTTTCTTTAATCTGTGTTTTTAGTTTTATTGTCAAAAACCACAGGTGAATCAACTTTTATATGTAAATATAATTGTCACAACTGCATAATTATAAATAATAATAATTATTATGGTATCTCATTATTGTGTACTTTGTATTATTAGTTATATAACATAGTACTTACCAATTATCCTAGTACCTACACTGGTTTATCAATCATAAAATTGATTATAGTTCCAATTTATCAAGGATTAAAAGTTTTTCCCAAAGAGGATGAATGAAAACATGAAGCCTAAGTAAGTCCCTACAGACTACCTTTAGAATATGTGTTTTTCCTATAAGCAAGTTTTAACCATGTAAGAGATAAAATATAGCACCTCTGTTTCCTATCTAGATAATGCAAGTTGTCCTACATATATTCTGACTGGATTTCACAGTTGATTTTTTAATTATACCACCAGTTCTCCAGACTCTATACTAACATGTATTGGCAGAGGGGATCGAAACCCATACCTGGGTTTCTCATGAGGAAAGGAGGTGACTCAGCTCTATAAATACAGAGTCTGGGAGGTGAAAGATCATCTAACATAGCAGTTCTCAAAATGTAATGTCATACTAATCACCTGTTTTGTTATTCAGTCGCTCAATTGTGTCTAACTCTTTGTGATTTCATGGACTGCAGCACACCAGGCTTCCCTGTCCTTAACTATCTCCCTGAGTTTGCTTAAACTCACATCCATTGAGCTGATGATACCATCCAACCATCTCATCCCCTGTCACCAACTTCTCTTCCTGCCCTCAAGAATTCCCAGCATCAGGGTCTTTCCAATGAGCTGGCAGATGTTTTTCTGGAATTCCCTTGCTTTTTTCTATGATATTATGGATGTTGGCAATTTGATCTCTGGTTCCTCTACCTTTTAGAAACCCAGCTGTTACATCTGAAAGCTTTCAGTTCATGTACTTTTGAAGCCTTGCCTGAAGAATTTTGAGCATTGCCCTACTAGCATGTGAAATAAGCATGATTGTGCTTTAGTTAAACATTCTCTAGCATTGCCCTTCTTTGGGATTGGCATGAAAACTGACCTTTTCCAGTCCTGTGTCCACTGCAGAGTTTTCCAAATTTACTGGTATATTGAGTGTAGAACTTTAACAACATCATCTTTTAGAATTTGAAATAGCTCAGCTGGAATTCCATGATCTCCATTAACTTTGTTCATAGTGATGCTTTCTAAGGACCACTTGACTTCACAGTACAATATATCTGGCTCTAGGTGAGCGACATCACCACTGCAGTTATCTGGCTCATTAAGATCTTTTTTTTACATGGTTCTTCTGTGTATTAATTTCATGGCTGCAGTCACCATCTGCAGTGATTTTGGAGCCCAAGAAAATAAAGTCTCTCACTGTTTCCATTGTTTCCCTATCTATTTGACATGAAGTGATGAGACTGCATGTCACGGTGTTAGTTCTGAATGTTGAGTTTTAAGCCAGCTTTTTCACTCTCCTCTTTCACTTTCATCAAGAGGCTCTTTAGTTCTTTGCTTTTTGCCATAAGGGTGCTGTCATCTGTGCATCTGAGGTTATTGATATTTCTCCCTGCAATCTTGACTCCAGCTTGTGCTTCATTCAGCCTAGTATTTCGCACGGTGTGCTCTGCATATAAGTTAAATAAGCAGGGTGATAGTATATAGCCTTGACATACTCGTTTCCTGATTGAAACCAGTCTGTTGTTCCCTAACTGCATACAGATTTCTCAGGGGGCAGGTGAGGTGGCCTGGTATTCCCATCTGTTTAAGAATTTGCCACAGTTTATTGTGATCCACAAGTCAAAAGCTTTGGTTTAGTCAATAAAGTAGAAGTAGATGTTTTTCTGGAACTCTCTTGCTTTATCAAAGATCCACTGGATGACGGCAATTTGATCTCTGATTCTTCTGCCTTTTCTAAACCCAGCTTGAACATCTGGAAGTTCACAGTTCATGTACTTTTGAAGCCTGGCTTGGATAATTTTGAGCTTTACTTTACTAGCATGTGAAATGAGTGCAATCATGCAGTTGTTTGAGCATTCTTTGTCATTGCCTTTCTTTGGGATTGGAATGAAAACTGACCTTTTCCAGTCCTGTGGCCACTGCTGAGTTTTCCAAATTTGCTGGCATATTTAGTGCAGCACTTTCACAGCATCATCTTTTAGGATTTGAAATAGCTCAATTGGAATTCCATCACCTCCACTAGCTTTGTTCATAGTGATGCTTCCTAAGGCCCACTTGACTTCACATTCCAGGATGCCTGGCTCTAGGTGAGTGATCACACCATTGTGGTTATCTGGGTCATGAAGATCTTTTTTGTACAGTTCTTCTGTGTATTCTTGCCACCTCTTCTTAATGTCTTCTGCTTCTGTTAGGTCCATACCATTTCTGTCCTTTATTGTGCCCATCTTTGCATGAAACGTTCCCTTGGTATCTCTAATTTTCTTCAAGAGATCTCTAGTCGTCCCAATTCTATTGCTGTCCTCTATATCTTTGCATTGTTCACTTAAGAAGGCATTCCTATCTCTCCTTGCTCTTCTTTGGAACTCTGCATTCAGATGGATCATCTTTCCCTTTCTCCTTTGCCTTTCACTTCTCTTCTTTTCTCAGCTATTTGTAAGGCCTCCTCAGACAACCATTTTGCCTTCTTGCATTTCTTTTTCTTGGGGATGGTTTTGGTCACCGCCTGCTGTACAATGTCACAAACCTCCATCCATAGTTCTTCAGACACTCTATCAGATCTAATCCCTTGAATCTATTTGCCACTTCCACTGTATAATCATAAGGGATTTAATTGAGGTCATACCTGAATGGCCTAGTGGTTTTCCCTACTTTCCTCAACTTAAGTCTGAATTTGGCAATAAGGAATTCATGATCTGAGCCACAGTCAGCTCCTGGTCTTGTTTTTGCTGACTGTATAGAGCTTCTCCATCTTTGGCTGCAAAGAATATAATCAATCTGATTTTGGTATTGACAGTCTAGTGATATCCATACGTAGAGTCATCTCTTGTGTTTTTGGAAGAGGGTTTTTGCTGTGACTAGTGTATTCTCTTGGCAAAATACTGTTAGCTTTTTCCCTGCTTCATTTTGTACTGCAATGCCAAATTTGCCTGTTAATCCAAGTATCTCCTGACTTCCTACTTTTGCATTCCAATCCCCTATGATGAAAGGGACATCTTTTTGGTGTTATTTCTAGAGGGTTGTAGGTCTTCCTAAAATCGTTCAACTTCAGCTTCTTCAGTATTAGTGGTTGGGGCGTAGAGTTGGATTATTGTGATGTTGTATGGCTTGCCTTGGAATTGAGCTGATTTAATCAGTTTTGAGACTGCAACCAAGTACTGCATTTCGGACGCTTGTTGACAAGAGGGCTACTGCATTTCTTCTAAGGTATTCTTGCCCACAGTAGTAGATATAATGTTCATCTAAATTAAATTCACCTATTCCCATAGATTTTAGTTCACTGATTCCTAAAATGTTGGTGTTCACTCCTCTTTGTTGGTGCTATCTCCTCTTTGACCACATCCAATCCACCTCAATTCATGGACAGAACATTCCACATTTTTATTTAATATTGTTCTTCCCAGTTTTATTAGATTTTACTTCCATCACCAGTCACATCCACAACCAGGTGTCATTTCTGCTTTGGCTCCGCCTCTTCGTTTTTCTGGAGCTCTCTCCCCTTTTCCCAGTGGCATATTGGACACCTACTGACCTGGAGGTTCATCTTTCAGTGTCATATCTTTTGCTTTTTTATACTGTTCATGGGGTTCCCAAGCCAAGAATGATGAAGTGGTTTGTCATTCCTTTATACAGTGACCACGTTTCGTCAGAACTCTCTCCATGACCCATCTGTCTTGGGTGGACCTGTACGGCATGGCTCCTAGTTTCATTGAGTTACACAAGGCTGTGGCCCATGTGATCATTTTGGTTAGTTTTCTGTGACTATGGTTTTCATTCTGTCTGCCCTCCGATGGATGAGAATAAGAGGCTTGCACAAGCTTCCTGATGGGAGGGACTGTTTGTGGGGAAAACTGGGTCTTGCTCTGGTGGCCATGCTCAGTAATACTTTAATTCAATTTTCTGCTGATGGGTAGGACTAATTAACTGGACAACTGACAAAAATGTGGATTCTGATTCAGTGGGTCTGATTGGAGCTCAAGATTCTGCACTTTTAACACATTCCCAGGTAACACAGATGCTAATGGTCCATTGACTATATTTTGTGCATAATCATTTTATTTTACAAATGAGAGGAACTAAGAAACCTGAGTCCCGGATAGGATATTTTAGAAATGGTCTTGGTACTTTGATATATATTAGTCCAAAATAATGAAAAATTACATTGTGCAGTGATCCTACTGAATAGCTATCATGTGTTCAATGTATTTTCATCAGCCACAACACCAACCACAAGGTTTTTTCTGTAGTGGAGTTTATGGAATAAATATTCCCTGAAGGGACTAAACATTAGAAATTTTGTGTTTGACTTCATTTCACTAAGTATCTATAATTCATTCCTGCCCAAACAACTTCTCTTTCAGTTCTTCATATCACTAATGGCAGCTCTCCACACAGACTTACAGTCATTCATTACATAGTCCTGTCCCCAGATACCTAATATATGAAACTTTAAGGATACAAGATTAATACACAGAAATTTGCCACTTTTCTATATACTACTTGTGGAAAATTCTGAAAGAGATGGGAATACCAGACCACCTGACCTGCCTCTTGAGAAACCTGTATGCAGGTCAGGAAGCAACAGTTAGAACTGGGCATGGAACAAGAGACTGGTTCCAAATAGGAAAAGGAGTACACCAAGGCTGCATATTGTCACCCTGCTTATTTAACTTATATGCAGAGTACATCATGAGAAACGCTGGGCTGGAAGAAGCACAAGCTGGAATCAAGATTGCCAGGAGAAATATCAATAACCTCAGATATGCAGATGACACCACCCTTATGGCAGAAAGTGAAGATGAACTAACAAGCCTCTTGTTGAAAGTGAAAGAGAAAAGTGAAAAAGTTGGCTTAAAGCTTAACATTCAGAAAACTAAGATCATGGCATCTGGTCCCATCACTTCATGGGAAATAGATGGGGAGACAGTGGAAACAGTGTCAGACTTTATTATGTAGGGCTCCAAAGTCTGCAGATGGTGATTGCGGTGATGAAATTAAAAGATGCTTACTCCTTGGAAGGAAAGTTATGACCAACCTAGATGGCATATTTAAAAGCAAAGACATTACTTTGCCAACAAACATCCATCTAGTCAAGGCTATGGCTTTTCCAGTGGTCATGTATTGATGTGAGAGTTGGATTGTGAAGAAAGCTGAGCGCCGAAAATTGATGCTTTTGAACTGTGGTGTTGGAGAAGACTCTTGAGAGTCCCTTGGACTTCAAGGAGATCCAACCAGTCCATCCTAAAGGAGATCAGTCCTGGATGTTCATTGGAAGGACTGATGCTGAAGCTGAAATTTCAGTACTTTGGCCACCTCATGTGAAGAGTTGATTCATTGTAAAAGACCCTGATGCTGGGAGGGATTGAGGGCAGGAGGAGAAGGGGACGACAGAGGATGAGATGGCTGGATGGCATCACCGACTCGATGGGCATGAGTTTGAGTAAGCTCCAGAAGTTGGTTGATGGACAGGGATGCCTGGCATGCTACGATTCATGAGGTCACAAAGAGTCGGACAAGACTGAGCGACTGAACTGAACTGAACTGAATGAACTATCAGAAATAATAAAATATCTGGGAATAAAGTTAAACAAGAAGATAAATGATGAAAAAAATTAAAGATGATACAAAGAAGCGCAAAGATACCCCATGATCTTGGAATGGAAGAATTAATGTTCCTAAAATGTTAATACTACACAGAGCAGTCTGCAGATTTAGTGCAATCTCAATAAAATACCAATGAGATTCTTTTCACAAAACTATAATAAATCATCCTAAAATCTATATGGAACCAAAAAAAGACACCAAATTGCTAAATCAATCTTACAGAAAAAAAAAAGAACAAAGCTGGAAGTATCACACTCTAACTTCAGACTATACTACAAAGCCATGATAATTAAAAACAGCATGATACTGGCACAAGAACAGATACATAGATCAATGGAATAGAATAGAGTTCAGAAATAAACCATGCACCTATAGTCAATTACCCTATGACAAAGGAGGCAAGAATATATAATGGAAGAAAGACAGTCTAAGATAGTCTAAGACTTATCCCTTTTTGTATTTTCCACTTTTCTCTTAACATTTCATCTACACTTCCAGACTTCAACTGAATTTAGTCATAGTCACATGGACAAATGTATGTAAATTCACAGTCTGAAATTACCTCATACTATCCTGTATGGACTCTCTTTCCCTAATATGCAGAGGGTCCAGGAGTCTGCTGAGGTCCTAGGGAGGGGATTATTGTACAGTGAGTTGAAAGGTGGCTGGATTTCCAGCTTACCCCATGGTGGGAAGTAAACTGTTGCAAACTTCTCCCCTCACCCTTTAGACAGTGAAGTAGGTAGGAATGAAAATCTATTGAGTTAAGCATATGAAATTTAGAATTTGTTTATTATAATACTTAGAATGCCCCAAAGAATTAAATTGTGTTTATCTTCTACTGATGCAAAAAAATATATTGAAATAACAGCAAGTGAAAAAGAAAAGATAAACCAAAAGGACAAAGATAATGAGAGAGATGACTATAGGCAGCTGTGTGCCCTTTGCTCAGTTTTATCTGACTCTTTGAGACCCCATGGACTGTAGCCAACCAGGATCCTCTGTCCATGGGATTTCCCAGGCAAGAATATTGGAGTGGGATGCTGCTTCTAGCCCAGGGGATCTTCCCGACCCAGGGATCAAACCCATAGCTCATACATTGCAGGCTGAATCTTTACTACTGAGCCACATGGGAAACCCTTACCTGAGCCACGTGCTCACTTACTCAGTCATGTCTGACTATTCGTGTCCCCGTGGAATATAGGCAGATAAATACTCAATTCATTATTCTGAAGCTGAAAAGTAGACCTAGGAGAGGTGATTTACAAAAGCAGAGTAGACAAAGCTAAGATTTAAATAGATGGGAATAATAAGGAGAAGTCGAGCCAACCTACTTTGAACTAAGGCTTAGTTCTTGAAGGAACTAAACAAAGTAAAAGGCAAGAGTTAGCTAGGAGTTCAAAAGAGGAGGGAAAGTTAGATTGCAGATCTCAGTCCCCACTGTTATTAATGTTCCACACCTTGGAAAATACCATGACCTTACTTGCTGGAAAAATTGAACTAGTGACATACAGGGGACAGTGGAGGGGAGGAGTCAGGTGCCAGAATAAAATCAATCAATCAATCAGAACAAAAACAATGAGATTAAATAAAATCTGCAGATGAGCAATGAAGCTTCTTGGCTTCCTTACGACCTGCTGCTCCCAGAACACTGATGTCAAGCATATAGCTCTCATACAAGAGAGTGCTGCATTCTTCACTAGATGAACAAAATAAGAAAGAAAAAAAACGCAAAACCTAGATGAATACTAATATTTGGCATCACTTTGTGAATATTCTAGAATCTTTTCTAGATGCCTTTAGAATTAAGTGCTCACTGCCACCACTACCACCACAGACGTGCACCAATTATTTTCATCATCTTTTAAGGTCACCCCATCAAAGGTAAAGGAATGTCAGGATTTTAAGGAAATCCTCCAGGGTCAAACACAAAGACTAAAACAAATGAAAATGAAAAGCAAAAACAATTTTACATGAAATAAAGACAATGCAGGTAGCAAACAAAAAAAATCATCATCATAGTTAATATTGTCAGATAAGTAAGAAACAATACTGCACCTATGACCTAGAAATAGAATGTTGGGAACAAAGTCAATCAGAGAACAAAGTGAGCTTCTACATATCTAAAATAGAAATTAGGGGTAGGGGAGTGGGAGGTATAAACTACTGGGTGTAAGATAGGCTCATGAATGTGTTGCACAAGACAGAGAATAGAGACAATATTTTGTAATAACTGTAAGTGGAAAGTAACCTTGAAAATTGTACAATTTTTAATTTAATAGAATTTTGAAGTTATAAAGAAACTCTAGGGAGTTAAACAAAATAAAAAGATAGAGGGTTGGAGGGGAAAGATACAAGAATTAATCAAGTCAAAAAAGCCATTATACTAACCAATAGAAATTTCAGAAATTAGGAAAAATGAAAATCAAAATGCAAAAGTTACACAAGAAAATGTAAAAAAGAAAAGAACTGAAAATCATGTTTCAAGATGGAGGGGACACCTGTATACCTATGGCTGATTCATATTGACGCATGGCAAAAACCATCATAATACTGTTAAGCAATTATCCTCCAATTAAAAAGAAAATTAGATATTCCCATTGAATGGCTTCCAGTTCCAAAGGGAAAAAAATTAATTTTAAAACTAAAATTTTGTATCTGCTCTGCTGAATTCAAAACATGATTTCTAAGACCTTGAGTATGCTAATGCAATGAGGAAGCCAAGAAGACATTCATGGAGAGGTTGCATGTAGGCACACCAGTCTGTATTCTCAGTTGAACTCAACTTAGTACCAGTTCCATGAATAATGCAGCCCCAAATGATCACAGCATGGCCATCTGACTCTTTCCCAGCTGTTTAAGTCTTCCCAGGTCAAGTCCTAGACATTGTGGAGCTGAGACACACCATCTTTTCTGTGCCCTGTCCAAACCGCTAACTGGAACAAAATTTGTAAACATAATAAAATGGTCATTGTGTTATGCCAGTAGATTTCAAGACATTGTGTTATACAGCAAAGTATAACTAGAACAACCATCTGGTTTGTCAACTGAATGTTGACATTTTCAGACAGGGACAGATTCAGAACATGCACCTCCAAAATGTTATTTCTTGGGAACTACTGTCTGGTGTATTTTAGCATCATGATGTGTCAGCCAAGAAAGAGAGAAACATCAGATCCTGAAAGCAAGGAATCCAGCACTAGAAAGAGGAATGAGGGGCCTTGGAATTATGAACTCTGCACCAGGACTTCAGAGAAAAAGATCAAGCTTTTCAAGAGCACGGAGTGTTCATAGAAACCTAACACATTAAACAAAGTGATTATTAACCACAGGGGGGAAGATGTTAGAGATAAGAGGAAAATACAAAAAGGGCCAAGTCTTAGACTACCAAAATGTTTAGTCAATAGGTCATGTCTAAAATTGATTTATTAAGTAATGGGTAATAATATTATACAAATACAGATATAAAAGCAAGAAGAAGCAGATTTAAAATATTTGGCCATGGCAGAAGGAAAGAAGAGTATAGAAGGAATGGAGCATGGGATTATTCTGTTTGGAATAAAGTCTCCTAGTACTCTGTTCAGTTCTCCTTGGGTAACAAGTAACCAGACATATGCAATGTGCACAGAAATCCTCATCAAGCAAGATGGGTAAGTAAATTTGGTGTGGTAAACAGAGAGGTTATTTTCCTGCCAAGCAGACATGATTTGCATTCAGCCTCCTCTACTTACTGCATTAGGTAATTTACTCACTTTAGTCTTTCTTAGCCTCAGTGTCCATGTGGAAAATACAAGGATAATAATATGTTCTTCACAGTGTTGCTGTCAGAAATAAATGAGATAACAATTGTAAAATAATTAGATCATAGCCAAGTCTTAATACGTGTGAGTTCACCTTCTCCCTTCCTTTTGTATTTGCAACTATCTGAATAACTACATAAATATCTTTGGAGTCCTTAAGAACACACATCAAAACTACTTTAAATGTACAATTTAAATACCTGAGAGTCATAAGGCTAAAGCTAAAATATATGCAATTTAATGATCTGATATTAAATTCATCCAGTGAAGGTTACTATCTAATATATTACAACAGACCTTGACATTCACAAAATATAGTGCATTGAATGGAATGATCAGAAATAAAATACTTAAATTTTTTTTATTGAAGTATAGTTGATTTACAATGTTGTACCAATCTCAGCTGTATAGCAAAGTGACTCAATTATACACATATATACATTTTTCATATTCTTTTCCATTAGAGTTTATCTCAGGATATTCAATCCCTGTGCTATACATTAGGACCTGTGGTTTATCCATTCTAGAAATAAACTATTTTTATTTTTGTTCTCAAAACTTTCACTGAAAGAGTTGCCCAAATCACCTAAGTTTTCAGGATTCAGATGGTCTTTCCACATTGAATGAAAGAGGAATAATAATACTGGTTACCCACTGCAACTGTAAAAATGAATTATTATCTGAGTGAAGTTCCTTGGCTTCTTGGAAGAGAGTACTGCAACAAAAACAAAGTGCTTTTAATTTAGTGGAAGACGTCATGTATCCACTGTTTACACAGGCTCTTTCTTCTCAGAGAGACTTTCACCTCCCCTTTTGTAAGTGTTAATGCTGTCTTGAATTAAAGAAACCCTGGGAAAAATGACTTTTTCTTCTCAAATACATTTCTTTTATGATAGACTGGAGTGCTAATTACTAGCATTTGTCTTTGTGTATGAAACTACCTGGGTAGCTAAGATGAGACAACAAAACAATGAGGTCTAAGGCATCTTTTGGTTTGAGCACCAGCATTTCTGGTTCAACAGGTCTGTGATGGAGCTTGAGAGTCTACATAACTTCCAGAGGATGCCAATTCGGTTGGTCTTTAAACCACATTCTGAGTAGCCAGGATTAAAAGATTGTGCCACCACACTAATGCAGTGTGGGGCTTGTAAATAAATATCACTCATTGTGCTAAACATTAACCACTCTTCTATGTCCATGCCGAGAATTACAGCTGCGGTCCCTGATCTGAAGAAAGGTAGTGCCTTCTGGTCTAAAACAGCAGGTGGGGAGTGAGCTGAGACTGCAAAGGCACCCTCTGCTCTGGTTATTTAACGCCTTGCTGAATTCAGCCATGCTTTCTTCATCCTCCCTTACCCTCATTAGTCCTGTTCAGTTAGTGCTCCGTGGTGATCTGTATCTTGGTCAAGACAATTGTTGCTGATTAACTATAATTACTAGTAATGGGGCCAGCATGCTTTCAGAGACTAATTCCCTCAGCTCATCCATGCATTGTTCTGCCATAAAAGGTCCCAAACTGCTAGTCATTTACTTGCCTATTATTTGAACCAACAACAAGTTGCTTCATGTGTGGGCTTTTAAACATTGCCCCAATATCCTGAGCCTAACTTTTACTTTGCCTTTTCTTTCTTCCTTTTTTTTTCTTTTATGTTTTAGAATAAGTGAATGACAAGTCATAAAAAAATGTAGCTAGTGCTTACCTAAATTTCTAGAAGCAACACAAACAAAAACATAATTAAAGGTACATTAAAATATTATTTAATATTTGGAAAGACTGTCCATTTTTAACATTAAAGATGTTAAGTAAATAACACAATCTGCTAACACGGTAATCTATTAACAATTTGTTAAATTGAACAGCATTTATTTTACTAACCTGGTGACCAATAGATATGATTATTTTCTTAAAATATTTTGAAGTTTATTTATGTAATAAATGTAGTGCATAAAGCTTTAGATGTATAATTTATTACTTTTTGATAGCAATTCTAAGTAATACACACACAACACTATATATAAAATGCTTTTGTTTTTAATCATTTTATAACTTTCCTTTTTATTGAGATACTAGGCATGGATATTTGTCATTTGAAACAGAAATCTAATGAGTATTTAAGTATAACTTTGACAATGATATTATTTAAGAAAAAGCATGGCAACTCTTTTTTCTGCAAATACAACATTCAAGTTAGTTGTTCAGGAATCCAATATGAAACAGACAAGTCTTGGAAAATATCCAAGAATATGTAGTTATATCAAAAAGTCCTTAACATAAGGCATTTTTCACTTATGAGATAATTCTTAAGTAAAATATAGATATAGTAAAATATACATGGTAGAATAAGAGAAGCATCAGAAACTGACATTTGAGACAACCCTACTACTAAATGACTTCTGTGTTTCAATATTTTCATCTAAAAAATAAAGAAATTAATGAAAATTCCGCAAATAATTGTGAGGATTAAGTAAAAATATATGTGATAACACTTGCATTGTGAGATTTAGATAATTAAAGTTATATAATCTCCTAAAAAATTCTAGTTTGGTTAAAAATGTAGTAAAATTCTTTGGTTATTACAGGCCCTGGAAAATCTTCACCCACTCCAGGTTGGGAATAAGAGTCTTTTCTTAGCATAACATTTAATACCTGACACTAGCCTTAGTCTAATCACATTCTCAATACATGTAATCATTGAAAGTGAAGTAGCTCAGTCGTGTCTAACTCTTTGCAACCCCATGGACTGTAGCCTACCATGCTCCTCCATCCATGGGATTTTTCCAGGCAAGAATACTGGAGTAGGTTGCCATTTCCTTCTCCAGGAGATCTTCCCAACCCAGGGATTGAGCCCAGATCTCCCGCACTGTAGGCAGACGCTTTACCCTCTGAGCCACCAGGGAAGATAATTAGGTTCACACAAATTGAAAAGTAAAAGGGAAAGTTGCTCAGTGGTGTCCGACTCTTTGCAACCCCCATGGACTGTGTATGGAATTCTCTAGGACAGAATACTGGAGTGGGTAGCCTTTCCCTTCGCCAGGGGATCTTCCCAACCCAGGGATCGAAACCACGTCTCCCATATTGCAGGCAGGAGCTATCAGGGAAGTTACAAATAAATTGTCTGAAGTGACAAACTGAGTGAAATGAAATGCCCTTTACAGTCAAATATTCTAACACGTTTATTTGTTATTTATTTGTATGTTTTTAAGCTCTGGGATAGCCTAGCAATTGTTTTGTCTGTGCCTTTAGTACTTTTGATCCATAAGCTTTATTATCAGTTATTTAACCCATAAATTTTAAAACCTCTTCCTCTACTGCTCTAGTTTTTATTACCTATGAATTTTTAGCATTTTTGATTCAGTTTTTCTGACCCTGATTCTAATCTTGCCCCTGACTCTACTGTGCACTTATATGTATTTTTAACTGTAGTTGCAATTCTGGCTGTCAGAGTTATACAATCTGGTTCTAATATTCTAAAAAGTCTTTAGCATAAGACAGTTTTACATATGAACGGATTCTTAAGGTATAGACTTAATTACACATAGTAAAAGAATAACACCAGAAAGACTTTTTAAGTTAAAAAGATGAGATCTGGACTTCCTTTGAGGTACCATGGGTAAGAATTCACCTGCCAATGTGATGCCAATGATCACATCAATACATGTGATCCCAGGTCTGGGAAGATATCCCATGCCATGGAGCGACTAAGCCTGTTCACCACAACTACTGAGTCACGCCCTGCAGCTACTGAAGCCCGCGTGCCTAGAGCCTGTGCTCTGTAACCAGAGAAGAAACTGCGATGAGAATCTCATGCACTGCAACCAAGGGTCGTCTCCACTCACTGCACCTAGAGAAAAATCCACAGGCAGCAAGAAAGACCCAGTGCAACCAAAACCAAATAAGTTAATAAAAAAATTAAGAAGATGACCTCTCTAAAAGCAATTGTAAAATTTGTAAGTCCTATTTAAACACACAAAAAAATCTAAAAATTATACATGACACTTAAAAACATATAGAAAGTTTCAAAACTACTTCCTAGCATACAGAAAGGAAATAATAATAATAATAAAACAACAACAACAAACGTGCAGAATTACTGGAACATATTTATTCCACAGTAAGTTCTCTTATTATAACATGACAATGATTGATGATGATGCCACATCTTGGCACATGCTGGTCCTTGTAAATAAAACTAATATACTTTTTAAAAAGCTAATTTATTGATATGCCTTTTTTGACCTGTTGAAAACCTACCCATCTTTTGGTAAAGATCAGTTGGCACCTGCCCTGGGAATGCATCTTTGTTACTCATATAGCACCATGCAAACAAGCCTATTTAAATATCTAACACGTTGCACTGTGGTTCTATGTCTACTAGTATAGTCACTTATGATAGAAACCTGTGTTACTAAAATTTCATAGGAGAATATTTTGCACACATTGTCTGCTGGATTAATTTGTATGAGAATATATTATTTTTCCTCGAAATTATCAAGGATTTTTATGTACATTGCTCTAAGTTCTATTTCCTCCCAAGTACTAATGGTGTATTTCTTACCTTTCTAAACTAGGATGATATCACCTTTTTTCACTGGCATAGCTTGCTTTACCACTATCAATGTCATATAACTTATGAGTAACTATCATTTTCGGTATTATATGCCTTAGCAAATATGATGAACAAGTAACATAAAGATTTGTACATGGTGTTTACCAGTATAGAGATTAAGACCCAGTCCACTTGCCATTCTACTTATTTTGCTCCAAAATTTACTTGGTGAAGAAGAAATAATTCTTGCTTAACTGTTAAATGATCTGATTTGCAGAGTGAATTCTGCAGCATATTGAGTGTGAGACCTTGGGTAAGTTGCCTGAGTTTTCTGTGTATCAGTTTTGTTGTTGTTGTTCAGTCACTTAAGTTGTATCCAACTCTGTGATCCCATGGACTGTAGCATGCCAGGCTCCTCTGTCCTTCACTCCTTCCCAGAGTTGCTCAAATTCATGTCCATTGAATCAGTGATACTATCTAACCATCTCATCCTTTACCACCTCCTTCTCCTCTTACCCCCACTTTCCCAGAATCAAGGTCTTTTCCAATGAGTCGGCTCTTTGCATTAGGTGGACAAAATACTGGAGCTTCAGCTTCAGCATCAGTCCTTCCAATGATTATTCAGGGTTAATTTCCTTTAGGAGTGACTGGTTTGATTTCCTTGCATCCAAGGGACTCTCAAGAGTTTTCCAGCATCATAGTTTGAAAGCATCAATTTTTCAGTGCCCAGCCTTCTTTATGGTCCAACTGTCATATCCATACATGACTAGTGAAAAAAACCTAACTTTGACTATACATGTGGACCTTTGTTGGCAAAATGATATCTCTACTTTTTATGCTGTCTAGGTGGCTCAGTGGTAAAGAATCTGCCTGCCATTCAGGAGATGCAGAAAACATAGGTTTGACCCCTGGGTTGGGAAGATCCTCTGGAGGAGGAAAGGGTAACCCACTTCAGTACTCTCACATGGAGAACTGCATGGAACCTGGCAGGCTAGAGTCCATGGGGTTGCAAAGAGTCAGACATGACTGAACTGACTTAGCAATTAACAGCAGCAGCTAGGTTTGCCATAGTCTCAGTTTATCTGTCTATAAAATTGTCAACCCTAATATTACCAAGAATTTTCATGGACTTTAATTTCTCCACATCATATCTACAATATAACAAAACCTCAAAGAATATGTTTAGTGAAAGAATAAACGAAAGAACCTTGATAATTAGTGAAGTATGCTTATTTGCAGCAATGTTGGGGGAGATGGCATAGGAGCTGAGTCAATAAAGGACATAGAGATGTATATAGATAACAGTATAAGAGAAAATTAATTCAAATAATAAAATATATACAAAGTTACATGAAACATGGCTTAGTGTACCTTAAGGACTGCAGATGATAGACAGGGTTAGTTAAAATGTCTGACCTGAAGGAGGTAGACTGGCTTCAGATCGTTAAGAACTTTGAATATTACACTTGGGAATCTACCTGTAGGTTTTAGGGAATTCAATAATAAAATTCAGGCAGGAGAACAACATGTACAAATATAAACTTTTAAGGGATTTCTCCTTGAATGAGAATACAGGAGAAAACAGACTAGAAAAGGAAGGAAATAATTAAAATATCTTAAGAGTTTACAAAATAAAGATATTATTTAATAATTACTAAATCATATTAATATAATTAATAAATTATCTGAGGAAAGAATTGTATCTCATTTGAAAAATTGTCACAGACACTGAGAGACAGAACTGGGCATTCACGCCTGTCAGCTGACTTCAGGGTCAGCATCCTTCTGCAGGGCTCATCACCTCTCTCAAGCCACGGTGACCAGCTCGGAGTCATTCACATCAATCTCTAAATCAACTGAAAATCAAGTCCTTGAATGGAGGCAGTAGCCATGGATACACACAAGGAAAAGAAATTCAGGAAGCATTTGGTAAGTAAGTTCACTGGACTTGGGGCTTAGAGAAAGGAGGAAATGAGACTGATCCTTTCTCAAATGTGTGATTATTTAAAGATCTAAAAAAAAAAAAAGATACAGGAGAATTTCTGAAAAAATATTACTAATTAGAGAAATAAAATAAGAGTTTTTAACATGCATATTTAGAACACTGTAATTGTACTTTCCAAGTTGTCATTAACTCAATGAAGAAATAAGACTGGTACTTACTTCCATGATTGATTTGGTTGGTACATGATAGAAAGTTCAAATACATACTACATGTTTCTAAAGATTATATCAATGATTGTTATAGACCAAATGCTTGCCTCTCCCCACTACCAAATTCATATATTGAAACCCTAGTCCCCAAAGAGATTTTAGAGATGGGGCCTATAAGAAAGTGAAAAAGTTAAATGAGGTATAAGGTTGGAGTCCTAATCCTATAGGGCTGGTGTCTTCATAAGAAAAGGTAAAAAAAAAAAAAACATCAGTTTCCTTTCTCTGCATATGGGATACCATATAAGATACAAAGAAAAGGCGGCCATCGACAAGTCAGGAAGAAAGCCTTGACTAGCAATCAGCCATGTGCAGGCTCTCAGTCGTGTCTGACTCTTTGCGACCCCGTGGACTGTAGCCAGCCAGGCTCCTCTGTCCATGGGATTCTTCAGGCAAGAATACTGGAGTGAGTAGCCATTCCCTTCTCCAGAGGATCTGCCCAACCCAGGGATCGAACCCAGGTCTCCTGCATTGCAGGCAGATTCTTTACCTTCTGAGTCACCAGGGGAATCCAAGAACACTGGAGTGGTAGTCTATCCCTTCTCCAGGGGATGGTCCCAAACCTGGAATCAAACCAGGGTCTCCTGCATTGCAGGTGGGTTCTTTACCAGCTGAGCAACCAGGGAAACCCGGAAACCAACCATGCTGGTGCCCTATTCTTAGACTTCCAGCCTCAGAACTGTGAAAAAATAGATTTCTGTTGTTTAAGTCACTCAGCCTATGGTGTTTTGTTATGACAGCTCCAGCTGACTAATACAATAATATTTATTAATTAATTTGATAATATTTATCAAGTGACTTCTTTTTGGAGAACACTGTGTTATAAATCTGAATGAGACATTGTCTCTACCTTCACAAAATTTACAGAGAAACAAAGGAAATTTTTTAATTGGGGGACTCAAAGTCCCCAAATCTGTAATACAGACCATCAAAAATAAATGTCAGTGATGTCATTAACTGGCAAACTGATCTGGGAGCAATTCTAGACTTTGTGGAATTTTTCATTATCAGGCGATTACTGTATTGCAATCATACATTTCAGCGCTTGATCCAAATTTAAGGAATTTCCAAAGTCTAGACAAGAAACTCAGTTTTTGCCTTTGAAGATTAAAAGAAACAATTATGACAAATGTACACGCAGGTCACAATATATCAACAAATTATACAAATGACATGTACACAAAAGTGAACTTATAGAATAAAGAAGGTTCTTTGGATAACAAAGAAGAAGTTCTAAAGGAGACATCTTTGAATTGGGTCTTGAATGAATGATTTAGTAGCAATTACACAGTATGGTAACCTTATGTGAAAGCTAATTTTAAAACCATATACCAAGCCACAAAATATAAAATAACAGATGTTCCTGAAACATTTCTACCACTATGGGAAATGGATATATCTAGATATACATATAGATATATATATATATAGATAGATATACATATAGATATATAGATATATATAAAGGAGAGAATGTAGGATATCACTTTTTTTGAGATTCTCTAAAGTTATCTATCAGTTGAGAACTAAATTAAAACTTGAATATTATCCCACTGGAATTTAGCCAACAATTTATTTCAATATTTATTTCAGACTACAGAAGGATATGAATAGTAGTCATCATTTCATCCAATCAAATATATAGCAAATTTCATTCTCATTGCTTCCTTGATTGACCATGAGCATCATAGACCTAGCTGGTAAGCTCTATGGTTTCCCTTTTCTGTCAGTGCGTAGTACAAGATCCTAATATACAGTCAGGAATGAACATATATTTGTTGAACAAATAAATGAATAAATATAAAATTATTTAACTCTATAAGGTCATAATTTAATAGTATAATTAAGTGGCCTTGTCATTTTGCTTAACTAAAAATATAATTATGTTTCAATAGGAATTAAGCATTTTAACATAAATCAATATAAAACTTATATAATATGATCAACCATTAAAGACTCTTCACATGTAATTAAAATGATTTAATATGATCTTGCAATCGTTAGTGTTCTTTTGCTGGGATGTGTACCTTGCAATTATTAGTGTTCTTTTGCAGGGATGTAAATGATTCAGAGAACGATTAGGGACCAGAACCACATTTCATGACATGGTAATGAAGAATGTTGGTCCACTGGTGCAATGATGGGAAAGGGATTAGTAATAGTTCAAAAGTAACTATGGACCATAGGAACAGATAGGCACTGAACACAGTCACATTCAGCAAACTCTAAAGGATTTTATAATAGTGTAATCTAATAGGGATTACAATACTTATTTTCTCTTGCCTTGAGGATGAACAACTTATTAAAGTAATATTTAAATATTCCTGATATTTGATTAGGGAGATAGAAGTCAGTCTAGTAGACACAAAGCATTTTTATATCCTTTTCCATTTCTTAATGGGCAGGGCAATAAAATGTAATGTGTCAGTAAACTTGAATTTTAGGTCTAGAAAGATATCGGAACAAATCAACAAAAATAAAACAATGTATAAAACATGATAAATATGATGATAAATAAAGTGACAATATAAAAAGCTATGTTAGCTAATTTAATTTATATCTAGGTAGGAGTATTAGCTATAAAAGTATTTGTAATACCATTCAACTCAGCATTTGAAATATTTCTGACTTTATCCTAAGTGTCACTTGTGATTTACTTTAAAACCTGATTGTGAAATTTGCTGTAATATTTTCATACAAAGGCCATCACTGGTTAGTTGCTAATATAAGAGAATAAAGTGAAAACATAGGGAAATTACACAGAGCTGAGATTGTGTCTAGGGGTGGTCTCTTGATATTTTAGTAAGATAACTGAAAAACAGAATAAAAATATAAATATTTTCACCTATGGTAGAATGGCAAATTATGGAAAGTTTTATCAAAAACACATAAGAAATTTAAGCAATTTTTATTTGCCTTTTACATAATCAAAAGTAGAGGAAATATTCCAATTACTAGAAATATATATAAATAATGCTACTGAGCAAATTATCTGCATGTGTGCTTACGAAGTTAAAGTGAAGGCATAAACGTATCTGAGATATACTGAAATGCTGTTGGGCACATTGCTTGTTAAATTTCCTAAAGGAAAAAAAAAAGGGCATGGAGTGTTAGAGAATTGGAATCTTTAAGTATCTGGCCTGGCCAGCTGGGATGGGTCTGCTGTTCACCCATGGGAATACAGATAGTACTAATTCAAAGGGAAAACAAGCTTGGAAATGTCAGTTATGTAAGTAGCTTGCTGGTGAATACACTCAGGTGACAGTTATGAATACGATTCTAGATCTCAGAGGTGAAGTCAGAATTAGATATATGCATTTGAAAGTCATATGAATATAAAATGGTGGAAGTTGAAACCATAGTCAAGGATAAAATTATCTATGCAGAATGGGAGGGACAAGAAATGAAATAGTAGAGCAAACTCTAAATAATTCTAACACTTAATGGACAGATAGAAGAAGAGGATAATAGGACCCTCCACATATATACCAGTCTTGTACACATCGTACCATGTTATAATTGGTTCTTAAAGGTCTGAGGTGGTAATATGTGAAGCCTCAAGTTAGTAGATCAAACTCTCCATAAATCCTCCACTAACATTGCTAGCTAATACTTTCTGATAATGACAAAAAAACTGCATACTCAGAATATGTGTCAGTTGCAGCCAAAATGGATTGCTATCCCTTTCAAAGTAAAAAAAGTCCAGTGTTAAGTGACTGGTTGGCTTTCCTGGGGGGTGGGGTGGGTGGGGATGGGGAGTAGTGCTATTTTGGGGTCACTATTAATCTCTGTTGTTAATAGATTAGACATTTGAAATGGAAGTGGTTTGACTGGTCTTAGAGGAGCCCATGATACTGTGTGCATATATAATCTCCCCCCTTGTCACAAGGCTACCTCATTTGTGTAACTGTGTTCCAACACTAGAGACTACAATGACATAAAGTCACTAATAAAAATTTGTTATTTGTAGACTTTTTGATGATAATCATTCTGACACGTATGAGATGATATCTCATTGTGATTTTGATTTGTATTTCCCTAATAATAAGTGATGCTGAATATCTTTTCACATGCAGGTTAGCGATCTGTATGTTTTCCTGGGAAAAATGTCTATTAAGGTCTTCTGCTCATTTTTAAATCAGATTGTTTGTGGGGTTCTTTGATACGGAGTTAATGAGCTGTTGAATACTAATCCCTTGTAAGTCATGTCATTTGCAAATTTTTTTTTCCAATTCTGTAGGCTGTCTTCATTTTGTCAATGGTTTCCTTTGCTTTTAATTAGGTCCCATTTGTTTATTTTTGCTTTTGTTTCTTTTGACTTAGGAGGTGATTTAAAAAATATATATATTGCTATAGTTTATGCCAAAGAGTGCCCTGCCTATACAGTCATGTGCTGCCTAAACCATCTTCTAGGAATTTTATGGTTTCAGGTCTTAAATTTAATCCTTTAAATTCATTTTGAGTTTGTTTTTGTATATGGTATGAGAAAATTTTTTAACCTCATTACTTTACACATAGCTGTCCACTTTTCCCAGCATGACATATTGAAAAGACTGTCTTTTCTCCATTGTGTACTCTTGCCTTCTTTGTCATAGGCTAATTGACCATAGGTGCATGGGTTTATTTCTGGGCTTTCTACTCTGCTTGATTGATCTATGTGTCTATTCTTGTGCCAGTACCATGCCATTTTCATTACTAAGACTTTGTGGTATAATCTTAAGTCAGGGAGTGTTATATCTCCAGCTTTGTTCTTTTATTCTTAAGACTGTTTTGACAATTTGCAGTCTTTTGTGGCTCCATATGGGCTTCCCTGGTGGCTTAGATGGTAAAGAATCCTCCTGCAATGTAAGAGACTGGGTTTGATCCCTGGGTTGGGAGATCCATATAAGTTTTTAGGATCATTCATTCTACTTCTGTGAAAAATGTCATGGGTATTTTGATAGGGATTGTATTAAATATGTAGATTGTTTGGGTGTTATGGACAGTTTAATAATATTAATTCTTCCAATGCAATAAAACAGGATATGTTTCCATTTCTTTGTATCAGCTTCTATTTCCTTCACCCAATGTTTTATAGTTTTCATACTGCAGATCTTTCTCCCCCTTGGTTAATTTTATCCCTAAGTATTTTATTCTTACTGACACAATTTTAATAGGGACTTTTTTGCATAAAAAGTCTGCAAATAACAAATCTTGGAGCAGATGTGGAAAAAGGGGAACCCTGGTACACTGCTGGTAGCATGTAAATTGATGCAGCCACTATGGAAAAAGGTATAGAGGTTCTCAAAAAACTAAAAATAGAACTAATATATAATCCAACAATTTCACTACTGCATATATATCTGAAATAAATAAGAACACCACTTTGAAAAGACACACACACCCCAAAGTTCACATCAACACTATTGATAATAGCCCAAATTGGAAGCAACCCAAGTGTCCATCAGCAGATGAATGGATAAAGACAATGTGGTACACATAAAATGAACATACACACATATATAATGGAATATTATACATACACACATACATATAATGGAATATTACTCAGCCATAAAAATGAGATTTTGCCATTTGCAACAACATGGTTTGACCTAGAGAGTATCACACTTAGTGCAATAAGTCAAAAAGAGAAATACAAATACAGCATGATATCACATATATGAAATCTAAAAAATAAAATGATTGTATGCAACAAAATAGAAACAGACTTACATATATAGAAAGCAAACTAGTGGATACCAGTGAGGAGAGGGAAAAGGGAGGGCATGGCATTAAGAGATACAAACTACTATGTATAAGATAGATAGAAAGCAAGAACATATTGTACAGCACAGGTAAATATAGCCATTATTTTATAATAACTTTAAATAGAGTGTAATCTATACAAATATTGAATAACTAGGCTATACCTCCAAAACTAATATATTATTATAAATCAATTATACTCAAAACGCTAGCAAAGTAATGTTCAAAATTCTCCAAGCCAGGCTTCAACAATACGTGGACCATGAACTTACAGATGTTGAAGCTAGATTTAGAAGAGGCAGAGGAACCAGAGATCAAATTGCCAACATCTATTGGACCATTGAAAAAGCAAGAGAGTTCCAGAAAAACATCTACTTTTGCTTTATTGACTACACCAAAGCCTTTGACTATGTGGATCAGAACAAAATGTGGAAAATTCTTCAAGAGATGGCAATACCAGACCATCTGACCTGCCTCTTGAGAAACCTGTATGCAGGTCAGGAAGCAACAGTTAGAACTGGACATGGAATAACAGACTGGTTCCAAATAGGAAAAGGAGTACGTCAAGGCTGTATATTGTCACCCTGCTTATTTAACTTAATATGCAGAGTACATCTGCGAAATGCCGGGCCGGATGAAACACAAGCTGGATTCAAGATTGCTGGGAGAAATATCAATAACCTCAGATATGCAGATGACACCACCCTTATGGCAGAAAGCCAAGAAGAACTAAAGAGCCTTTTGATGAAAGTACAAGAGGAGAGTCAAAAAGTTGGCTTAAAACTCAACATTCAGAAAACTAACATCATGGCATCCAGTCCCATCAGTTCACAGCAAATAGATGGGGAAACAATGGAAACAGTGAGAGACTTTATTTTCTTGGGCTCCAAAATCACTGCTGATGGTGACTGCAGCCATGAAATAAAAAGACGCTTACTCCTTGGAAGAAAAGCTATGACCAATGTAGGCAGCATGTTAAAAAGCAGAGACATTACTTTGCCAACAAAGGTCCATCTAGTCAAAGCTATGGTGTTTCCAGTAGTCATGTACGGATATGAGAGTTGGACTACAAGGAAAGCTGAGTGTCAAAGAATTGATGCTTTGAACTGTGGTGTTGAAGACGAGAATCCCTTGGACTGCAAGGAGATCCAAACAGTCCATCCTAAGGGAAATCAGTCCTGAATATTCACTGGAAGGACTGATGCTGAAGCTGAAGCTCCAATACTTTAGCCACCTGATGCAAAGAACTGGCTCAGACGAAAAGACCCTGATGCTGGGGAAGATTGAAGTCAGGAGAAGGGGACGACAGAGGATGAGAAGGTTTGATGGCATCACTGACTCAGTGGACATGAGTTTGAGTAAGCTCCAGGAGTTGGTGACGGACAGGGAAGCCTGGTGTGCTGCCATCCATGGGATTGCAAAGAGTCAGATACGGCTGAGCGACTCAACTGAACTGATACTTAAAACACAAAAATAAAACTTTCTGAAGTATTCTTTCTACTTAGTTGCTCAGTATTTCTTCTATGTTAGATAATCTCTGGTGAATAATACAAAAATCTTCACATATATTATCTATTTCCATATGTATATCAACATGTGAGACTTCCTTGAGTACAATCTTCACATCTTCCCCTTCAAGATTTAGCAGTTAGCCAGGCTACTCACAACTGCCTACAAGTCCATGTATATTTTACCTCGGATCACTTCTTCGCCAAATAGATGACAAAATACATAGCCCAAAGTTTTGCCCACTGGGAAAACTTCCTCTTATTGTATTGCCTTTGGAAAGTGCCCTGAGGGGCTTGCATTCTTCTGCTGGCTCACTGACATACAAAGCTCAGCCAGTTTGGAAACATGCTCGGCCATCTTCCCTCTCCATCAGCTGGTCAAAAACCTGTGCCCACTGTTGGAGGATAAGAGAGGTGCTCATGTGATCATGGAAAATGGCAAGGGAGGTAGAGCCACTTCTTACGTACATTATTTGTGTTGCTGACCAGGTACACACTTGATCCTATACCATTCCTGTCTGACCACGGGCTGCTAATGCTTCGGTACGTTTGAACAAATCCAGTTTACAATGAGCAATTGTGACTACATAGTCACTTGATATACCACTGAAAAATTCCAGGATTTTAGTTCTCTGTTGCAGATGCTATGACCTTCTTCTAGAACCTGCAAGTCTACATTGTGATGATCATTTTGAGGCTTGCCATTAATTCTATATGATGCTTTTTCCCTCTACAGATACTTTCACTACCATAGGGTCTTACAGGCCATGTGGTCCAAGCTGTAGGGCCGCTTTAGCATTGCATTCTGAATCTACTGCAGAAGAGTTTCCTACTCTCAGCCTCACCCAAAGGTGACAAACTTTCATGGCCCATAGTATGTGGCTTACAGTAATATTCCCAAGTGTAGAATAACAGTCCTCAAACCCAGAAAGGACTGTTAAGTATTGTGCTTCTCTAATGGTGGATAGAAAAAGGTATGATAGTTTGTCCTTTATTTTATAGAGGATATCCTGGTATGCACAAGACTAATGGTCAATAAAAACCTCCCTGATTCAGGTCCCTGAATCATGGTGGATTTAACTTCCACGCTCTGAAAAATGTGTTTCTTACTAAAATCTCCAACATAGTTGTCATTTCTCGTTGGTTTGATTAAATTAGTTAGGTGTCATGAATATTGTGGGTCAATGTTTGATTCTTCAAAATTCCCAGATGATCCAATAGCCTTTGCACTATATGATAGAAGATACCAGAGCTAACAGAGTGCAGGGCAAGATCTTAATGTGTATTACTTTTGTTCACCCCATGTGAGTGCAAATTCCTTTTGATTCTACTCTAAATAAATACAACAAAGGAATAAATTGTCAAATAAATAGTCATATACTACATGCCAGAAACTATGTTAATCTGATTTGGCAAAAATACTGCATTAGGCATAGCAGCCATAAACGCAGCGACTACTTGATTGGATCTGTGTTACTCCACTGTCTCCTCCAGGATCCCAGTTGATAAAAATGTATCAGGTTGGAGATAGAACAGAGATCACCACCCTGCTCCAGTTTGAGATTCTTTAATTTTTGAGGTAGCATGAATCTGTCATTTCCCCATAGGATGCAATATTCTTTTTGACTGATGATTGTAGATGAATGGTTCCATTTTCACTTGGCTTTCACCTTTACAATACCTCTTGCTGGACCCTACTTCATATTAAACTTTCCTTCAGTCAGTGGGTTCTAGGTCTGAGAACTGGTCAAGGAGAGAAGCTTGGCAGGGAGGGCACTTTTTGTTCAGGTGACCTTCTTCAACTCCTTGATTTCTTCAAAGTGAATAAACTAAGCCAATCCATTTTTGGGGCTACCCATATACCTTACCTCTGGGCTTTCCCAGTAGCTCAATCACAAAGAATTCAACTGCCAGTGCAGGAGATGCAGGTTCCGTCCCTGGGTCAGAAAGACCCCTGGAGAAGAAACTGGAAACAGACTCCAGTATTCTTGCTTGGGAAATCCCATGGACAGAGGAGCCTGGCAGGCCACAGTCCATGGGGTCAAAAAAGAGTTGGACGTGACTTAATGACTAAACAACAATAACACACCTCACCTCTAGAAATACTGTGCTCTCTTAACCATTTCTAGAATTCTATGGCTACTACTCCAATCTTACTTCTCATTGAGATAATAGCATCCACTTGTTTCTGATGTTTAAGCACCAGTACCTCATTCTCTGTCAAGAATTCTATGATTTCAAGATATCATTATCCCCATTGCTATCAAAGAACTCAGTTATACAACTCTTTCTATCAGCCTTGCTACAGAGTACAGTCTATAACCACTGGGCTTATCAGTGGTGCTGGTACTGAGCATGCACACACACGCACACACAAGATAAGAATAAGTCACTTATAAAGTCTGGAGTATTTCAAGAGAGAGTAATTTCAACTTTTAGTTAATTTTGAAGCATCACTGAAAGCTTGCTATATAACAGGTTTTGTGCTATTTCTCAATATGCAAGAATGAAAAAACTTAAGATCCATTTTTAAGGAGTTTTCCTTCTAATATGGGGGACACAGTGAGGTAAACAGATAATTGCAATCTAATTTGTAAGACAGAATAATGGCAGACATTTTACTAAATATAGTACAAATAAGAAAACCAACTATGGTTAATCAAAGAGGATGAAATCCCTACTTGGGGACTTAAGATTTGAGATGAGTTTGCAGTGTCTTTGTGTAGGGAAGTAGGGGAGTTGGGGAGATAAGGAAAAGGGAATTCCAATGAAATTGAGACCTATTTAAAGGTTCCAAATAAGAAAGAACAAAAAAATCAATATCCTGGAGAATAGTACAAGAAGAAATTGGATAGGTGAACAAGATGGCATGAAATGTATTAGACCTATTAAGGAGTTCTGACTCTGTACTTCCAATGTCCTGTGACTACAGTTACTAAAGAAATTACTACATTCAATTGCAAATTTCCTGCATTACGCTAAGATTTTTTGAGGCTAGGGGTTGTGTTGTAGTCATCTCTGCTTCTCTAACATTGTGCCTAACACACATTTATGTGCTCACTTTGAATTTCATATAGACAAAATGCAACATGAATAATGATAATAGCAATAATAATAACAGTTAACATTTCTGAAGCATTTAGTACCGTGCAAGAGTATTATTGGAGCTTCCCTAGTGGCTCAGACAGAAAAGAAGCTGCCTGCAATGCAGGAGACTGGGGTTTGATTCCTGGGTTGGGAAAGATCCCTGGGGAAGAGAAAGGCTACCCACTAAAGTGTTCCTGCCTGGAGAATTGCAAGGACAGAGGAGCCTGGCAGACTACAAGTCCACGGGGTCGCAAAGACTGAGCAACTAACACTTTCACTTCAAGAGTGTTATTGCTTTTTTTAAACCCCACAGGAAAAAAAGCATTTGAGGCTGAGGAGGAGCTGTGTTTTGCACTATTAGCTAGGTGACTAAAACTGCTATTTACCAGGTTGACTACCGGCTATCTCTCCTGTGGCTTCTTCAGTCATCAGCCTTCTGATGCAGACTTGTTAGACGATAGCCAGTGTCATCCATCCTGATGTACCCAATCTTTTCCATTTAACCCACTTACATTATCAGCTGACAGTGTTTAGCCTCTGCTTACTCTCTCCTACTAGAAAAGGACAAAGAAGAGACAGGCAGAGAGCAAAAAAGTATAATAGAAGGAACAGAAGAATGGAGAAGCATTTGGGGGTCAAAGAACATCCTTCCACACCAACCCTTAACTGGTGCCCTCCAGCCTCCTTGTCTATTTTTATTTTGGTGACTCCACTTGGGATCACTTCCGTATTAGATCCCAATAAGCCTCTTAGTGCTTCCTGCACCTTTTTACAACACTTCTAGATGGTTTTCTCTCTTAGTTGGGAAAACTGTATTTTTGTGGCTATATTGCCCATGTCTAAAGATTTTTATTTTTACCTGGAATCTGAAACCTTGAGGTTTTATCACACCTATCCAACCCATTATCTTCAAGGAAGTGGTCCATGCATTGTTTCATGGTGTAGAATTCTGTTTCAATCAATTTCTGTTCTTTAAGCATCTGACCATAGGCAGGAGCAGTTTGAGGGTGAGAATGGGCTACAGCAAAGCTGGAATGATCTGCTTGATCATTAGTCTCTGATAAAAGCCAGAGTTTGAGGGAAAAGAATGATTCATGTCAGTAATGATTCCTTTAGTTTGCCAGCTTCCTTCCTTCTTGACCTTCCCCTCAGGAACTTAATGTAGCACCTACAAATCCCTCCCTTGGTGTCAGTCCAGTGAGATCAGGGATAAAGCAGCCTTTATCTGGTGAGCAGAAAACTCCCGCATTTGCCTGGCAATAATCCAGCACGAATCCAAGACTCAAAGTTGTCCCGACTATGCTACTTGGCTTTTGGGAAACACCATTAAAAGACTTGGGATTTTGTTTTCTCTTTTGTGTTAAAAAACCTAAAGCTACAATGCTGACTTCTTCCAAGCAGCTGAGTCAAGTGATACTTTCACCAACATTAATTACCACCCCCAGAATATTCAAAGATAGGGGTGGAAGACAAGAGCCCTAAACAATGAAACTCAAGGTCACCTCAAGTCTTGTCCTTCAAATCTCAGCTTAAATGTCAATCACACAGGGAAGCTCCCCCTGACCTCCCAGACTATGAAGATTCTTACAGTGACCTGTGCCTTGCCTCCTGAGTAGTTACTATAATGATATTATTTCCACAATTATGTTAATGATTTCCCCACTAATTCCTGAACTAATAAAGCCTGCCTTGACATCTTATTTAATACTGCAGACCGCACTCTTATGCCCATATTTCCAATGTCCCTTAACTTGCTCTATTTTTTAAAAAAAATTTTTCCTCTTGCTTTTTGCCACCTAATATCATTCTATAGAATTTACTTATTAATCACGTCTATTACTTACTGTTTGTCTTCTATAATTAGAATGATGCTCTTCAAAGTCAGCAATCATTGTATTTTGTTCACTGGTATATCCTACGTTCCTAGACAAGTGTATAGATAGAATATGATTGCTAAATATTTATTGAGTGAATAAATGAGGAGGGGAGAGGTCTGTCTGATATATTTCACATCCTCAATAACTGGTTGATTGTCTTCTCAGGATTTCACACTCAATTCCTACTAATTTGAAGATTAATGAAGAGAGGAGATGAAAATGAATGAATAAGTAAAAGATGGAACTTGCTTGAAAACATTTTTAACTAGCTGTAATGAAATCCTTCAAACCAGTATCCTACCATAAAACAGACTGTTATTGAGTTTATTCTATAAACTGAAAATAACTCATTATACAAATACTAAAATTAAGCAGGCTCTATCTAATACACAAAATTCTCTTTAGGTTTGTGTGAATATGTATGTATATGTGTATATATATATGTATATGCATGTGTGTACTTCAAGTGGTGATAATTTTCCTGTGTTTGTATGAATATGTATGTACATATGTATGTATGTATGTATATGCATGTGTGTACTTCAAGTGGTGATAATTTTCCTGTTCCATGGACAGTTTAGAGAACTAGGGGAAAGCAAAGAATAGATGAGTCAAAGTATATGAATTATTTTGCTTGCTTTTTTATAACCTTGCTTTTTTTACATCCTTTCATTTGGATAAGAGTTTCTGAAAATGCATGTCATGTAAATAAGGGCATCATATAAAGTTTATTTTAATATTATATGTGTATAGGTATGAGTATATATTTGGGGATCTGCATATATTTATGTGGACATATAATTCAACAGAAAAAAATAAACAATTTTAATAAAATATTATTTGAATCTTTCTCAGCTTATAAAAAAGTTTCCCATGGGAAAATTCCCCAAATATATACTTTCTCTAATAATGTATTTTTGGAAATTCTTATGCAATATGTAATAATATTTACTTTAGTTGAAATTTGTTAAATTTCATGGCCAGAAAAATATACTTTTTAAAAAACTTTACTGTGGAATAACTGAAAAAAATAATGATACATATTTAAGGTATACAGTGTGATGATTTGATATACATACACATTATAGATGATTATCAAGATCAAGATAATTAATACATCCATCACCTCACGCAGTTAGTGTAGTTAACTTGTATATGTGTGTGGTGAGAAAGCTTACGATCTACCCTTAGCAACTTTCAAGTATACAATACTGCATTATTTACTGTAGTCACTACACTACATCCTTTCATTTGGATAAGAATTTCTGAAAATGCATGTTATGTAAATCAGATCCTCATGATTTATTTTCTTATAATTGAAAATTTATTTAAAGAAATAAAGAGGCCATTATTTCTTTATATTTCTTCTCCATCTTTTCTTCTGGAAATCCGAAAACCTGCAAATGGGTATTTTTTCTAGTATTATGTGGCTCATATAGTCTTTTTTCATTATTTTTCATTCTTTTTCTTTGTTCTCTGACTGGATAATCTCAAAGTTCCTGTGTTCTAACAAAAGGACTCTTTCTTCTGATTGACTCCTTCTGCCTTTGATGCCCTCCATTGTATTTTTCATTTCATTCACTGTGTTCTTCAGCTCTAGAATTTCTGTTCAATTTCTTTTTTTTTTTTAATCATACAATGTTTGTCTTACTTTTTTTTTTCCATTTATTTTTATTAGTTGGAGGCTAATTACTTTACAATATTGTAGTAGTTTTTGTCATACATTGACATGAATCAGCCATGGATTTACATGTATTCCCTACCCCAATCCCCCCTCCCGCCTCCCTCTCTACCTGATCCCTCTGGGTCTTCCCAGTGCACCAGGCCCGAGCACTTGTCTCATGCATCCAGCCTGGGTTGGTGATCTGTTTCACCACAGATAATATACATGTTTCGATGCTGTTCTCTCGAAACATCCCACCCTCGCCTTCTCCCACAGAGTTCAAAAGTCTGTTCTGTATTTCTGTGTCTCTTTTTCTGTCTTGCATATAGAGTTATCATTACCATCTTTCTAAATTCCATATATATGTGTTAGTACGCTGTAATGTTCTTTATCTTCCTGGCTTACTTCACTCTGTATAAGGGGCTCCAGCTTCATCCATCTCATTAGGACTGCTTCAAATGAATTCTTTTTAATGGCTGAGTAATATTCCATGGTGTATATGTACCACAGTTTCCTTATCCATTCATCTGCTGATGGGCATCTAGGTTGCTTCCATGTCCTGGCTATTATAAACAGTGCTGCAATGAACACTGGGGTGCACGTGTCTCTTTCAGATCTGGTTTCCTCAGTGTGTATGCCCAGAAGTGGGATTGCTGGGTCATATGGCAGTTCTATTTCCAGTTTTTTAAGAAATCTCCACTGTTTGATTTCTTTTTTTATTTCTCTTTGTTAAGCTTCTCATTTTACCTGTGTATTGTTTTCTTGATTTTGATGAATTTTTTTCTGCATCTTGATTTTTTCTATTTAAAAAAGTCAGCTTTATTGAGGTATAATTGACATATAAAGATGTAAAACATTTAAAGTGTACATCATGGTGAGTTATTACATATATACATTGAGAAATAACTCCCCATCTAGCTAATTAACACAGCATGTTGCATATTTACATAACATCCAGCATGTCACGTATTAAGTGCTTTTGAGGGGTGAGATTCTGTATTTCCCTATAGCTCTCTGAATATTCATGAAACAACTGTTTTGGATTCTCTAACAGGAAATCACGGGTCTCCATGTCTTTTGGATCAGTTACTGGAAGGTTTGGTGATCCCCTGACAGTTTTGTGTTTGCTTGATTTTTCATGTTCCTTGAAGTTTTGTGTTGCTTCTTTGTATTTGAAATCATAGTCATCTCCTCCAGTCTTTACTAACTGTCCTTTCTATGCATTTAAACTCATATCCTCTTTCTTGCTCCAGCACTGAGCTGTAACTTCTGTGCTGGAAATCTGAACTTCAGCGAAGGCTCTGTCACCTGTAGGTGGTTGTCTAAGACAGTCATTTCCAGTGCCTTCCAGACTGCAGCCTGGAGAGGATGGAGCTCGTTCATGAGTCACTGCCAGGCCCACAGCTGGGACCAAGGTCTCCATACCTGTTACAGATACACGGGGAGGCACAGACTCCTTGCCATATGATGCTGGATTCTACAGCTCCCAAAAAAGCTCTGTTGTCTATAGGTGGATGCCAAATTATTGTTGAGAGATGAGACTCAATCAAGAGATGCCTCATTTAGTTATAATCCTGCCTATTTTATTTTAAAAAATGATTACTTAACTATTGTTTTATTACTAATACTCAAGTGTAAGTGTTGGCTATGCAAATATACATGCTATTAAATTTTATTTTTTATTAGAATATAATTGCTTTGCAGTGTCATGTTCTTTTCTGCTGTACAATGAAGTGAATCAGCTATGTGTATACATATATCCCTTCCCTCTTGAACATCCCTCCCACACCCCTCATTATGTCATAAGTAATAATTTTGAACATAATTTATTAGTTGACTGGGAAGTATCCATAGTCTGCCAAGTTATATCTAATCACATTTTAAAGGTTTTGATAAACTTAGAAGGATTTTTTGAGAAAAAAAATCTAGATTATAAGTCTTTATTCTCTCCTTTTAAATATTTTCACGGCTTCAGAAGTGTCCACTTCCCAGGAAAAATTCATTTTTCTAGTACAGAGTTTTCAAAGCTATGTTCTACAATATCGCTATATCATGAATAAATCAAAGCTTATAAACAGACAGATAAAAGAACATAGGTTTGTTCAACCACCCTCTTCCTCTCTTTCTTTAAATGTGGTCTCCATACTTCAAACACAGTTTATCTACATGAAGAAAATGACCCAAATCCCTAGTCCGCCTGCTATGATAACTGTACATCTGCTTCAACCCTGGCTTAAATGAGCACGACTCTAATGGCTTTGCTATGCACAGAGATAGTTGTAAAAGTATATTCAATGTCATATATTTATAGTTACTAAATTTAGCTTCTGCCTATAAGTTTAAAATAAGAAATACAACTAAATTCATTAAACTGCTCTTAAAAATGGCTGTTTTAGATGTCAGCATTGGGAAAAATAGAAGTATTTTTCTAAGTCAATGGATCTCTGCTAGCAAAATGCATAATATGAATAAATTGAGTCAAAATAGTAAACATTATTTTTCTAAACATGCTTTTGTTCTAATTATGCTATTACCAGTAATAACACTTTAAGGTTGAAGTATCCATATAACTCTTTTAACTCTTCTCTTTTCATGCAGAGACACAAAGAAAACCCATCAGAATCCTGAAACACTACAGTCAGGATTATAATATAGAGCAGAAATTCAGAGACTATTTACACAAAATAGAGTTGAAATAAGCTTCGCACACCACCAACAAAAATGAATAAAATTCCTTTCCATTAAATATGCAAAACTAATCCAATTCATTGGATATTAAAAATAGTAATTCTATGTTTTATTTTTCAGAAATTTGCCATATTTAGCCTTTTAGATATCTGTGATGAATAATTTTCTGACACATTGCTTCTGCTAGCTTTTTTGCTAGTATGCAGTTATATCTGGTTTGCATAATTTTAAAAATATTCTTACTGACAATATTTTTCCAAATCTGCAATTTCTAAATACCTCACCCATGCCGGCTAACATTAAAAAAATAAAGCTCACCGTCTTCATCAATTGGAGCCATTTGTAGAGAATAAACAGAAAAATGCACTATTTTCAGATTTGCTTTACTGTCTACACTCCTCCTCACCCCAGTACTACTTTGGAATACGGGCTGTTCCAAATTCTTGAAGTACAGATTGTGCTGGGGCAGGCATCGGGCACTTTATGTATTTTTGTCTCCAGTTATTTTATTTTGAATTAAGATTTTATCTCAGGGACATGTGGATATTTTTACAGGGATACATCTCTATCTACTACTGAGCATCACAGCATATTTCTGCAGCACTATCACGTGAGAGCCAAGAATTAAAGCTGCCAAAACAAGCCTAATTCTCTACAGTCACTAGGAAATTAACTAAGGTAGAGAGAAATAAAACTAGTCACATCTTCAGATTATTCCAATGCAGTCATTTTATAACATAACCTTCAAGAGTATCATTGTGATGATACTCATTTCAAATCATTTCACTCGAATTTCACCTGAAATCCTGAAATTTCTGCCACCAGGAAATCGAAAGACATCAGGATAAAACTAATTTCACTCTACTTTAGACAACTCCCATGATCTCTAACACTTGCACCATTTTATTTTCACCCTTAACCCAAGGAGAGCCTTCTCCTAATTTTCCTACCTCTGTCTAACCTGGAGTCAGTCACTACCCTGTAATCCAGGGCAGTGGCAATTGACCATTTAATGAGGAATTACTGCCATCTTGTGGCTACCATAATTGGAAGGCAAATAATTCTAATACACTGGGGAGAAAAACAAAAAAAGAAAACTAGGTTCTTATATGCTCTTTCATCCATTTTTACCTCCAATAGACATCAATATACATTGCTGAGGAGTAAAAGTATTTATGTTAGTATCATCATATTTGGGAAGATGATCTCTTTTCCACAAACAGCAAAGTCCAGCGGTAAATGTAAAGCAACCTAAAATAAAAACTTGGGTCTGCACAGGATAGAAAATTATGTAGGCAATCAAACAGAGGCATTAATACTATCTACGAGCCACTCTGTCAGCGATTTATCTTCATTTTTTTTAATGTTAAGAATTTGCTAAAGGTCATAATTCAAGTTCAAATATTTCTAACTCTAAGGTGACATGTTTGCCACACATCTCAATAGCCCATGTCAGCGCCGGAAATTGGCCAAGACCTACTAATAACCAGAAACAGATTTGAAGTGAATGCTTCTCTCAGATCTGTATGGCACATGTTGTCTTCAATATTCCTCTTCTTGACATGTGACAAATTTTCAAATTCTGCATTTTTAAGATTCACAAGCTACATCCAGAAAAACACTGGCAGTAAGATACAGTGAGCACATCTAAGAACACTTTGTTCTGAAACTATAAAGCAAAACTCTAGCCTTGCTTCTCTGTCAAGGTATGTGAAATGCTATTTAAAGAAAAAGATTTTTGAGCAAGGGTTTCAAAGTGTATTCATCTGCACGCATTTGATGGAGGGCAACACCTTGCTAAAAACTTACTGACATAACTAGATGTTCAAAAGGAAAATTTTCGACCCATAAGATTTGTATTGGTTCTGAAGTATTAAACCTTAAACGTTTAGTGGAAAACACTCCCCCTGGTGGTAGAAGGTAAAGGGCAGCCAGAGACCCTGGGGACTGGGATTGGGGGTGGGAGGGGGAGAGGATGGAATGAATCAACAGAATACTCATCTAGTTAGAAGCCATGTAAGATACTCCACTGCAGTTGGTAAGCATCTTAAAAGCAAAATCCAGACAGAATCTATCTCTCCATAAATCTTTCCACTCCTTTCCATTACTAGTTAGGTATTGCTGGCTCTCAGCCATTTGATTTTACTATGATTTATTAACTGCTATGCATTATATATGAGATTCAGGTTTGCTGAAGAGTTACCCTTATGGTCATTGTTGCATACAAATCAGCTACTGTTAGAGAGGTTTATTGCATCATTTCATGCCACTAGCACTTTTGTTAGGCAGGAGCATAATATGTAACTGGAAAAGAAAACCCTTCCTGTTATGCTTTCCCATATATGTTACAAGCACATGCAGTGCACGTTAAGAACAATAGTCCTTTGTTCTACTCTGTTTATAAAAAGGAGAAAAAGCATCCAGAACAACAGATGAGAAGAAATTAAAAAAAAAAAAATGTTCTTTAAATCAAGGGATTGGTATTCTCCGAATCACTGTTGCAGCATTGAGCCATTTTCTCTGGTAAGACCAACTGAAACGTGAGAAAGAGCAATAATGGGAGCAAAACCCATTTACTCTCGGTAGGAAATTGGAAAAACAGCAGCAGAGATCTAAGCAGATCGGTCTCTGAAATAAGTTACTACAAAACATTGCTTCCACACTCTTTTTACATTGGGACATTTGATTAACTAAGTGATTCTACTTGGATTTCCAGACCAGGTCTCTGTACAATAACTTTAAAGCTTGCCTTTAGCATCTTTATCTGTTTGCTCCCAGCTGGCATAAACAATCAAGACAAAAAGCAGCACATTACCTAAATGGCCTTGGTTTACCTCTAACAACAACAACACACACACACACACACACACACACAGAAGGAGAATGGATATTGTCTTACACATCCCACAGAAAGGGATCAGGTGTGACTGATCATATTTTTTAAAAAGTGGAGGAGAGAAGAAGGATGCTTTCCTTCCTATCTGAAATCTTGCCATGTTCCTCTGACCGCAAGCACTGCAGTGCACTTCAGCGGGGCATATGTTATGAAGTGTTTCTGAAGAAAGGAGTTATTGTTCAGTAAAAGCATTATGTCCAAGAAGAATGAGGCTGCAACCTTAGCTTTGGTATCACTGCTCTAGTATACTAGAATCACATCTATGGAGACACATGTAAAATGATTTTAGAGCCTCAAGTATGTGGATTATTAAATGCATGTAATTTTTGCATTTTTGCTTAAGTCACCCATGAATGCACTTACTAATTTTTTAAATAGCTTAATTTCCTGTTAATTAACTGAGTAACAATAATTAAAAGACAGATTCAACTAGGGTCATGTTTAAGAAAACCCGAGTGAAAGAGTTTTCAATTTAGTTTAGTGACAACAGCAAAAATATTTACTGGGTGCCCACTGCATGCCTATTAGTAATTTCTAAACATAACAGAGATAAATGGCTAGTTGACATTAGAGATTCTTTATCACTGCAAGTCTCTGATTTGTATAGATATTTTTAATGTATACTGAGTAATAGCCCACAAAAACTGCCAAAGAGAAGATGCCGAGAAGGAAGATAAGACTTTGAGGAGGACAGGTAAAGGGTGCCAAGAGAACCAGCTGCTCTAACATGTGCGGAACTTTGAAAAGCAGCCCTTGTAGGTTGTACTAACAATACAGATCCATAGTTTATGAATTTATGGATGTCTTGAAACTCTCAAGAATTTTCCAGTTTCTAGGATCGATGATTTGAGAAATGCCCTATGTAGAGAGACAATTTCCTGTCACAACCCCTCCCCCAACTTTCCTTTAAGAATGTTGTTTTCCTCCTCAAAAGGTAAGTGATTCAGAAATGTGGAAAATTCATCTCCTGAAAAGAAGTTATTAGCTGGTACATAATATTGTTACTAAATACTCTGTTTAAAAAAACTAAAAAACCAACAGCATAGAATTTTCAATTTTGAAATATCTTCAAATTGAGTAATTGAAAAAATCTTAGAAACTACTCCCAAACTACTTTCTTCATGCAATTTGCATATATTTTTTAATTCCTAAAAAATTATTGTATATGATCCCTATTTTCAGGATGACTTACAGGAATTATAATGAATTGTGCAATCAGAGAGACAAGAATGAGTATTCAATGTTTACCCTAGTTTCTCTGTTTTCCAACAACACTGTTTAAACTGATAAACATCATTTGGCCTGGGCAACCTAGACCTTCGGGTCTGCAGGCAAACCCTAATTAAACTAAGTGGTACCTTTTCTAAGGACATCTGCTACCAAAAGTTTCAAATATCCACAACAAAGCATGATTTTTCAGCTTCCAGAAACATTATGATTAATATGGAAGTGTTTTTTTCCAAGAGTAAAGTTACAAATGGAGATACTGCTTCTGGTGTTTCAGAACCACAAAACCGCCACTCATTCCACTTCTTACTTTTTTTTCATATCTCCAAGTGTTTAGACTCTTTTACTCTATAGTTTGACAAGTTTAATAATTAAAATAAATGTAAACAATCAAAGGGCAAAACATTATAATAGAGTAGAACTCAAGAAAAGCTAAGATGTTTCTTCTCTTTTTTCCCCCTCAACCTCCATAAGTTTATGAAACACTTCTTTTTAAGGTGGTACCTCTACAAGACAGAGTGAAATGAACAGTGTTTCAGTTGATGTGTTTTAAATGAATGCAGTGGTATAAAATGACATAAATAAAGATGACATTTTTAATATATCAACCTCAATTGCAAATTATTTTTACATGTATAGCACTGAGCTTACCAAATTTGCAATTATTTGGACCAAGACAATTCATTAATGAAAGCATTTTTCATGTTTATAGACACACAAAAATTTGCTTTGATTTACTTAATTTTTTACAGTTCTGACAAGAAAAATTTAAATTAAACGGTTGTCTAGCCTAATTCTATTAAATAAACTAATGGGCTAAATGTATTAAATCAAATGAATGCAAATGTCCACATTTTCTGAAAGTCTAAGATTTATTGGAGGGGAGCCTTTTAAAAATTTTCGCATAGATAGAAGTAAAGTTTTGGTTACTGTAAAGTTAAAGGACACCTCTCTCAGCGACACTGAATTTATGCAAAAGGCAAATATTTATTTGGTTCAGCCAATATTTGATTGAGTTTTAAGGTGATTATAGTCCTTGAATGTTATATAGGAGAACATTTATTCTAAATTGAGGAGAAAGAGGGAACTCCACAAGTCTTAGAATATATATGACAGAATTGGATCTTTCTTATTTTTTAAAAACTGATAGGCTTTAAGTTACTCAGATCCATCCGTTCATCCCTTGCACTATCAGTAAGAATATGGAACTGCATGCCCCATGCTATACAGCATAATTCGATTTAATGCATTTCATTCACGTCACGCTACATTTTAATGCCGCTTACATGTATTCAAAACAAGGGTTGTTCATATACTTTAGTCTGCAGCTTCCGTCACATTGTGTATTATCTGCACTCACTCGTAAATCCAGCAAAATATACAGGCAGAGAAATCTAAGCAGAAGGTAGAGATTGTTTGAAAGTGATTATATTGGCATCTGATATGATGATGCTTTGGACCATACTGACATGAGTGAGGATTCTATGTAGCAACTGTTCAATACCATCCGTTGGACTTCTCTGATAGACCACTTAACTATCTCAGCTTTCCCAGTGATCATCTCATTTATCTAGGATTATTGCACTGAATTTACTGTTTGGTTTTGTTCCAGAACTGAAATGTCAAGTCCAGTGTCGTGTATGCGGTAGCTTTGTGCTGTGAGAGCTTCACAGATCCCCCCAAAGCTGCTAGCAGTTGATCTTTGGATAGAGCTAGAAATAAATAAATCCTCTTTAGCAGATCAATATTCATCCCATTTAATGCTTGATGTGAAACTTGTGGATTTGTGGGGGTAACGCTGATGTACAGCTAATCGTTGAAAATGGGCATTAGGGCTTTTATTGCATGGCAACATATTGTCAGGCAGGAAGGGAAAGAAGTGGTGAGCACAGCCTGGAAAAAAACATGGTAAGTTTGTACAAATTTGCTGCACATTTGGAATCCACTTGGGGTGCTTTACTATGTAATACTATAAACTAATAACATGGACAACTAATGGATGTGCCATGTAAGAGAAATTCCTGCGACCCTTCCTTGGTTTGCTGCCCTTTGTGGTATGGTGTATAAAAACATTTCTCACTCATTTTGAGACTCTGGTGCTAAACAAATTGAAATTGAAATAATTTCCTTATGGTGTTGTTGCAAGTACCAATTATTAGAGCACAAAAAAAGCGCTTTAGTATAAAAGCCAGGAACTTTGGAGAGCAATGGGGTTGTTATACTAGAAACACAGTAAACATGGGGAGATTCAAAGACAGGAGTGTACTCAACAATTAACTCCAACTAAGAAAAAAGCCATCCTGCTAGTGAGGAAGGTTTGAAGCATGGTTAACGACAAGTTAAGGTATTTTTCCTAGTCCATGATATTAAAGTCAAAATGTCAGGCCTTTCTCAAACTGAAAGGTTATATTTATTCCTTTTGATTCAGGGATTTTATTTTTTGCTCTCAGTTCAGTCACTCAGTCGTGTCCCACACTTTGCAATCCCATGGACTGCAGCACGCCAGACTTCCCTGTCCATCACCAACCCCGGAGCTTGCTCAAATTCATGTCCGTTGAGTCAGTAATGCCATCCAACCATCCCATTCTCTGTCGTCCCCTTCTCCTCCTGCCTTCAATCTTTCCCAGCATCAGGGTCTTTTCCAATCAGTATTTTTTGCTCTAATGTATGATATTTCATACTGTCATGGTGTTCAGAAGAGCAAGTTGGAGCTGGGCATTCTTTGAATGCAATAGCTTTCAGCCAAACCACATACTTTGTAATATAGACGTTTGTGGTTGCCAATGGTATATATTTTCAGCCATATTTCTCAATTATTAATTTAATATAATGCAAGCAAAATGTGCACATGATCACTGTGTGAAAACTTTGACTTGTTCAATGTTCTTACAGATTCAGACTAGCCCTGGCTGGGGTTTAGCAAGCATCTAAACTTATTTGTATAAGGGGACGCCTTTGTGAATAAAGCATGAGAAATATGCACTTACTGTAACTATTGAAACTAGAGAACTGGTATTGATTTGATTTCCCCAGAGAAATGATATTCCTTCGCAAATAGTAGGTTTTTATTTAATTTTATTGAGGAACAAAACATTATCATCTTTACATGGTGGGAGGAGTCATTAAGCTCAAAACATGCAGAATAACCTCTCCTGGCTACAAATATTCTCTGGGCTGCACAGAAGTGTCAGTTTCCATTGTGTGAGTCCTAGACTTTACCACTGATAAATGCTATTTTCCCCTGACGGGAATCTCAGCAACATAGCTCCTTTGGTTCAAAAAGAAAGAAAGGATATGAAAGCAGGTCATGGTCACAAGACCTGTGTTTATCTGATGAAGGGTAAATCAGTAAACAGGAGAGGAAAGCTTTGTTTATGCTTGAGGCCATGAAGATTGGGAAATCGGTAGGGTGCAAGGCCAAAGATGACAGTTGGGAGAGTGTGGGTGTGTCTGCAACACAATTCACTTGTGAATTCCTGCATATTCATGCAGAATTATGTTCATGGATATGAAAAAAGCATGATAATATATGAATATATGTATATATAAACACTCAGAGACACCCTCCATCTTATTGTGTTATGTGTGTATGAGGGAGTGAATACACAGGCATAAATGGGAATATCTTAATCATATTCTAGGGCTGGAAAATATCATGAAAATGAAAATGTTAAAGTTTATATGAATTCACAGCTGGGAGAGTAACAAAAGCTTAGTCATAGAAACCAGGGTGTCTTTTTCCTATTTCTACATTTTGTGATTGATGTTAAGAAAGATAAAAAGTCTTTTGCTCTATGCAGTGCTCTCCTTTTATTGGAAGAAAATGAGGCTGGTAGGCTTTCAATGACAGCTCTTACATGGATCTAAAGTACCGTGTAAGTCAGGGACTTCCCATTTCTTTTTTCAATCCAGAAAATAAATATTTTCCAGGTTCTGAATGTCTAATTATATGAAGTTATTATTAAGAGCTTCACAAATTGACAAACTGGGCCATTAGAACACTGATAAGAACATTTTTTTAATTGCCATTAATAGCTATATTCTCTCAGTTGAATTCTAGAGAATACTATCCATGAAACTTTTTATGTATTTAAAGAAAATACACCTCCAAATACAAGATGGAATCATCTATTTCATAATCTCCTCTTAACTACCATGCTTCTTATCTAAAGAGAAAAACAGAAATTTGGTTTTATTAGATTTACCACTGTGTGTGTTAGGCTATTCATATACCCAGAGACAGACTATACATTTTTGCCTTTTAATCTTGCCCTTACATTTATGATTTCCTATTCATTCATCTCGTCAACAAATAAATATTGGGCACATTTTGTGTGCTTCGTCCTTCTTGTTTTCCCTTTTTCCTCAGTCCTTGAAACACTGATATGTATTTGAATATATTTTTGAGATGTCCATATTTGTTGTCAACTGTAGAAAACTACCTGTGGATAAAGGTCAAATATAAATAACACAGAGATGATTAGGTTGATGTTTGGATGGACTACAATTCACGGATAATCTAAGAGTCTTGTATATGGATATATAAGTAGTGGGTAGTACGAAAAGTCCTATATGATTGCATGATCCTGATTATACTCATAAACTACAGAGCTCTGCTGTTCTCCTAGATCAGAGTCTACCAGTTGAGCAACAGATTATATTCTTCTATGGGAAACAAGTAGGACTGGGGTAAAACAACCGCCTGCCAATGCAAGAGACACAAGAGATGTGGGTTCAATCCCTGGGTCAGGAAGATCCCCGGGAGTAGGAAATGGCAACCTAATCCAGTACTCCTGCCTGGAAAATTCCATGGACAGAGGAGCCTGGTAAGCTACAGGCCATGGGGCTGCAAGGAATGGGACATGGCTGAGCGACTGAGCACACAGGAAGCAAAAACACCCAGCCTGAAGTACTCAAAGAAAGAATTCCTCCACAGTAGTTCAGGCTCCAAAGATATGGAAAATAAGACTTATATTTCCATTAGAAATTACCTGATGTGGGTACCACCCAAATGTAGCTAGAATGGAAAATTAAAGGAAAAGCACAATGACTCAGGAACTTTTGTCAGAGAGGTGTCATATTTGAGGAAAAAAACTTAAATGTTATAAAGAATGAACTTCTTTTGTGCAGTATGTGTGCTTATTATAGAACTGAAAATCATGTTATAGTAAGGAGGAAATTCTAAAGTCTTAGAAAAACAGACTTTAAAGGTAACACATTGCCCTGAAGAATATGTTGGTTGAAGATATCTTACAGGGGATTTAGAATTAACAAAATGGTGGAAACACATAACTCTTGAATATTAATCCAACTTTCTAAAAATTCTTAATATCCCACTAGTGAAATCATGGTGGTCTATGTAAGAACTAGGAATTTAACAGCCAGACCAGATGAGCACATTGTCCAGAAGTGTTCCTATTGTGAAATATCTTCCATGGGCAAATGTCCAGAAGTGTTCCTATTGTGAAATATCTTCCATGGGCAAATGTCCACAAGAGCGACCCAGACTTGTGAGGCACTGGTAGATCGGTAATCTATCAGTGCATTCCGTCTATGTAAATATAGTCTGTGATATTTTAACTAAAATTTGCCAGAAAAACAATTTACATGTGGAAGTTTATCACTTTACCTCCCTTCCACTAATCCCTGTTAAAATATTATAAATAACACAGAGCTTAGAGTTGCAGAACAGAGACCCAACAAGACTTAACCTATAATCTTTTTGTAAAAGATCCAAATAAAACCTTACAACAGATAACTAAACCAACCCACTTTGATCCATATGGCTTATCTATAGTTCTAATTCCTCTTATCTTTAAAAAAATAGGAAAGGGAAAAAAACCTTCATATTTAAGCAGATTATTTTATAGGCTTTCCTACAAAAAAAAACAAAAAAACAAAAAAACCCCTCCCCTGAGATTTTGTATTTCTGTAGGAACTCTTTATTTCAAGGAGAGTTTGACTTGCTTTGGTTTTACACAGCCGCGGCGCCTTCATGCCATCTCATTGCTAGGATATGCGGAGGTTACTTAAAAGCTCCCTAAAAAGACCTGTACCTCTTTTATGGAGACAATGAGTAGGATTTTATACATAGACAATGATAGAGAGACAGGGAACTACTTTGAAGTTCAGATAATTTGACAAGTTCTGGAATTCCTAAAAAATAATGAAAAGAATTGCTGCCGAATTTTTATTTTGTTTTTGGTCTGCCTTCAGTTCACTCAGGCGGGTTCAGGCAGGAAGCACAGCCTGTACAGCTCAGGCTGATCTGGAGGGATTAGTTACAGCAAAGAAGGCTGTTGTGTGAATCTGAGTCATTTTTCTAAATGGTAGCAATTCCAAAGAAAAAAACTTCATAACGTACATAAACATGCCAAATCCTACCTTTCTGATAAGTGCGTGCATGCTCAGTGGCTCAGTCGTGTCTGACACTTTGTGACCCCAAGGACGGCATAGCCCACCAGGCTCCTCTGTCCATGGGATATTCCAGGCAAGAATACTTGAGTGGTTTGCCATTTCCTTCTCCAATATACCTTTCTGATAAGTATATCTGGACAAAACTTTTGATATAAAATCACCTAAATATTATTTATACCTAATTAGAATGATCTGTTGTATAGCAATGCTTTATTGGACTCTAAGTGAAACATAGGGTCTCTTATTTCTGAACAAAACGTAATTTCAGTCATAATAGTAAATAAAATACTTAATTTGGCATGCATTTTCACATCATCAATTGCTTTTAAAGACAAGGGCACAAGACAGGAATAGCACAACCAAAGTGTGAAAGTCTTTCCATCCATTTTAAGAGCAACTAGGGGGATGTTAAAGGTGAGACAGCGATCTAATTTTTCCACAATTCTTTGGGACTAAAATAAGTGTGAAATAAGGAAAATTAATTTTTAAAATATAATTTCCTAGCTGAAATTATTTCAAGTTGGAAGAGTAAAATCTACCCCTTGAAATATACCTCACCCAAAGATCTATTCTAAATTACCTAAAATGATTCATTTTCTGCTCCACCTAAAATTAAACTTTTCACATTAAACTTTAACATTTTACCTCTGCCCTTAACCAAGTCCCCCAAACCTGGAATAATCCTGAGGCAAATGAACTAACAACTAAAATACTGGTCACCCAATTGTAAGATCCATTTTCTATTACATTATGGTCTCATTGTGTATTTTTGGAAATGTTCTCTGCCTATGGAATGACAGAGTTATATGATCATAAAAATGAAATAAAAATATTTTAGTGATGATTAAAAAAAAATCACCTATATTTTGGTCCAAGAATCACTGCAGAAATACAGTAGTGTCAAAGTTGCGAAGAATGCCTATATTCAAGATGGCGACTTCATGTGGCCAGGTAGCATGACACAAGTTATTCCAAACCTGACAGAAGAAATATGACAAAAAGTACTCCAGATGCTGCCTTTCTCCCATAAGAGCCCCCCATTTACAGAGTTTGGAGTAGCCCAAGAGATCTGATAATATGTGCTTCTTACTGTATGGCATAAGACCATTTCTCTTTCCTGCCTTATCATTTATCCATTCAGTTAATATGCCATAGTGAATAATGACTTATTATTAACAATGTTAGGCAAAGGAGAAAAGGAAAGCTATACCCATTTGAATGCAGAATTCCAAAGAACAGCTAGGAGAGATAAGAAAGCCTTCTTCAATGATCAATGCAAAGAAATAGAGGAAAACAATAGAATGGGAAGGACTAGAGATCTCTTCAAGAAAATTAGAGATACCAAGGAAACATTTCATGTAAGGATGAGCACAAAAAAGGACAGAAATGGTATGGACCTAACAGAGGCAAAAGATATTAAGAAGAGGTGGCAAAAATACACAGAATTATACAAAAAAGATCTTCATGACCAGATAACCATGGTGGTGTGATCACTCACCTAGAGACAGACATCCTGGAATGTGAAACCAAGTGGGCCTTAGGAAGGATCACTATGAAAAAAAGCTAGTGGAGGTGATGGAATTCCAGTTGAACTATTTGCAAATCCTAAAAGATGCTATAAAAGTGCTGAGCTCGATATGCCAGCAGATTTGGAAAACTCAGCAGTGGCCACAGGACTGGAAAAGGTCAGTTTTCATTCCAATCCGAAAGAAAGGCAGTGCCAAAGAATGCTCAAACTACTACACAATTGCACTCATCTCACACACTAGAAAAGTATTGCTCAAAATTCTCCAAGCCAGCCTTCAAAAATATGTGAACCATGAACTTCCAGATGTTCAAGCTGGATCTAGAAAAGGCAGAGGAACCAGAGATCAAATAGTCAACATCCATTGGATCATCGAAAAAGTAAGAGAGTTCCAGAAAAATATCTATTTCTGCTTTATTGACTAAACCAAAACCGTTGACTGTATGGATCACAATAAACTATGGAAAATTCTTAAAGAGATGGGAATACCAGACCACCTGAGCTGCCTCCTGAGAAATCTGTGCAGGTCAGGAAGCAAGAGTTAGAACTGGACATGGAATAACAGACAGTTCCAAACCCAGAAAGGAGTACATCAAGGCTGTATATTGTCACCCTGCGTATTTAACTTATATGCAGGGTACATCATGTGAAATGCTGGGCTGGATGAGGTACAAGATGGAATCAAGATTGCCAGGAGAAATATCAATAACCTCAGATATGCAGATGATGCCACCCTTATGGCAGAAAGCGAAGAAGAACAAAATAGCCTTTTGATGAAAGTGAAAGAAGAGACTGAAAAAATTGGCCTAAAACTCAACATTCAGAAAACTAACATCATGGCATCCAGTCCCATCACTTCATGTCAAATAGATATGGAAATAATGGAAACAGTGAGAGACTTTATTTTCTTGGGCTCCAAAATCACTGTGGTTGGTGACTGCAGCCATGAAATCAAAAGAAGCTTACTGCTTGGAAGGAAAGCTATGACCAACCTAGACAGCCTATTAAAAAGCAGAGACATTACTTTGCCAACAAAGGTCCGTCTAGTCAAGCTATGGTTTTTCCAGTGGTCATGTATAGATGTGAGAGTTGGACTAAAAGAAAGCTCAGAATCGAAGAATTGATGTTGTTGAACTGTAGTGTTGGAGAAGACTCTTGAGAGTCTCTTGGACTGCAAGCAGATCCTACTAGTCAATCCTAAAGGAAATCAGTCCTGAATATTCATTGGAAGGACTGATGCTGAAGCTGAAGCTCCAATACTTTGGCCACCTGATGTGAAGTGTTAACTCATTGGAAAAGACCCTGATGCTGGGAAAGATTGAAGGCAGGAGAAGGGGGTAACAGAGGATGAGATGGTTGGATGGCATCACTGGCTTGATGGACATGAGTTTGAGTAAGCTTTGGGGGTTGGTGATGGACAGGGAAGCCTGGCATATTGCAGTCCGTGGGGCTGCAAAGATTCGGACATAACTGAGCGACTGAACTGAACTGATTAACAGTTTAAAAACTTACCTGGCCAATTAGAAAGAGCACTATCATTACTGTGATATTAAAGCTTAAATACTCCATTTCTTACGATTCATAACTAAAAAGAATTTTGTGGATTTTAACAGAAAATCGATAATGCTGGAAGCTGTGACCTGTTTTTAGCTTGGGGTGTAAAAGGCCTACAGAATTTCATTTAAGAATACATAAAATTAAGGAAAATTCAGGTAGGAAAGCAAAAAATTGAATGCTTGCTTGAAATTAAGATTGATGTTATTTCATTAATTTGTTAGTTGCTTTGCTACAGAGGTTGGACAGAATGACAGAATTCAGTATGTGGCAAGATAAGAAAGATCTTTTTTGGCAATTATCCTGCAATTTAGTTTTATAATGATTTGAGGGAATAAAAAAACAATTATCAAGGCAATTGCTTCAATATGTATTCTTTTTGCATGTGCAGAATCAAATGACTTCATTTATCTTTACTCTGTTAGGTAAGTGGACAAACTAAGAGTCAGCCAAAATCTATTCTCTGGCTTCACTTAAAATGAATATACAGATCAAAAAAATAATGAAAAATAACTTGGATCAGAAGTAATTACAGGGGTCAAGTGTGTAGTATTCCTTTCCCCTATCCCTCTCTTCTTCACCTAGTACACACACACACACATCACAGAGACACATGCATAAACACAAACACATGCACACCATGATTATACATCCATACACATACACACTGCATTTTCACAAACACACATATATGTACTCACAGAGACATTTATCCAGGTATTTTGATTTTTTAATTTATCACAATTAATTAAATTTCAATGTCTATGTGTCATTCTCCACTCTCACTAAAAAATATGCAGTGCTATTTTAATTTTGTATTTGCTTATCTACCTGGTCATCTTAGAAGTAACATTTGTAAGCATTTTTTACAAAAGTGTTTAACTAAACCTTACTCAACTTGTTTGCTATCTTTTCTTGCAATCCGAGGGTAGTGAAGTTGACTAGATCTACAATTACAACATTATGAAATAATCTTTAGAACATAGTTGCATAACATTTATAAGGTTTGGGGGTCAATGCATTGACATCTTTCTGTTCTCTGGTCTAAAAGGACAGCAGAGGGAGCCCCTGCATGACTTAAGGAAACCAAAGGCAGGCTGGAGAAGAAAGATTTCATGGTTAGAAATTATGCATGGTGCCCTCTGCTGGAATCACTGATTCAAAGTTTGGATTTCAAAAAGAAATTTGCAAGCACAGAACCCCAAGTTTTATGTTAATGTGTCTTATCACCAGACATCATAAAGGCATAGCAGAATTTTCTAAATAAAACTAATAATTTCTTTTAATTAAAAACATAAATATATGCTTTAGTTTTTACATGAAATTTGAGGTTGAAAAATGAAACAAATGTCTAGAAAATCTCACTTCTCTAAAATTTGTAACATTACTGAGTAGTCATAATAGTTTCTCCATAAGTCTGTAACTCCTATATTCTAGAATCTTAACATGAAGTGTATAAACTATGACATTCATATGACAATAATGCAGGTATAACATTCTAATGTAAAATAGTTTTACAGTGAGTGAAATAATCCATTTAAACTGTTTTAGATTTGGGTTTGTACTGACTGAATAATATGATTAATAAATGTTTTTCCTTGTGATAGCTCAGCAATGATCCCACTTAGAGAAAACCATTTTAATTTAGAGTGATTGGTAATAAAATTACTTTCAATTTTATTGTAAGTAAATAAATATTAATTATAAATAAGAAATTCATTATTTCTACTGAGAATCAACAAATCTCTCAATATTCCATACAATATTGTTTTAATATTATGTATGATATTACTATGTAATCACTTGCAAATAAGACATTTATGAAGTCCACTGTGGAAACCACTTTTTATTTAACTCCTATTATATTTCAATCCCATGTAGAAAAGCACTATTGCACTATAATTTGAAAGTAACAGAACTTTGAAAACTATTTCTTTCATTAATGTTTGTTACGATCAAATGACTACTGAAAGGGCCCAGCTGTAGGAAATAAACCAGATACTGAATGGGAAAGGGTTTATTTGATGTTCCGCTTCTATTTTACACTGAATGGGCTAGTTAATTTACTATTAAGCATTTTTAGTCTATATTTATGACATTACTTTGAAACTGTGCTTAAAAGATACTCAGAATGTTGAACTCTAATGTTGTTCAGTTACTGTCATGTCCAACTTTCTGCGACCCCATGGGCTGTAGCCCACCAGGCTCCACTGTCCATGGGATTTTCCAAGCAAGAATACTGGAGTGTGTTGCCATTTCCTTCTCCAGGGGATATTCCTGACCCAGGGATCAAACCCAGGTTTCCTGAGTTGCAGGCAGATTCTTTACCACTGAGCCACCTGGAAAGTCCCAGAACTCTAATGGTAAAATATAAATGCTGTACATACACACATAGCACTAACTTGCTACATATATATATAATTATATATATATACACAGACACACAATTATATATGTACAATTATATACATACATACATACATATATATATATATATAATTCAAGAAAAAGTTAGCACGATATTACTGTCCTCCATAGCATCACTGGAAGGACTGATGCTGAAGCTGAAGCTCCAACATTTGGCCACCTGAAGTGAAGAGCCAACTCACTAGAAAAGGCCCTGATGCTGGGAAAGATTGAAGGCAGGAGGAGAAGGGGACGACAGAGGATGAGATGGTTGAATGGCATCACTGACTCAACGGATATGAGTTTGAACAAGTTCCGGGAGGTGGTGAAGGACAAGGAAGCCTGATGTGCTGCAGTCCATGGGGTTGCAGAGAGTCAGAAATGACTGAGCAGCTTGATGTTGAGATAGGGTAGTTCCAGGAGAAAGAGCTTGGCAGTGCTACCCACATTGCTTGTGGGTATGATTTTCTCTCATCTTTTTTTTTTAAGAGCAAAAATCCTCTTTGGATTTCTTTCAGTTATGGAAAACAGGCACTAATGTAAGTCTTTTGTAAAAGCAAAATGATGTCAAGCAAACTTTTGGAAAGTGCAGTATACCCGTATAGGTATATAAATTCAAAGTTAATCTAAAGGTGTTCAATATTCTTTGTCTCTCTGTCTCTGTCTCTCCCTTGTCTATCAATTAGCTATCTACAGTCTATCTCCACCTCTCTTTCCTAAAATAATGTGTGGCAAGAATACAACACATTTTCTGATTGAATTATGCTTATACTGTTTTGCCAGTGATTCCAAGACCATCCAACCCCATCTATCCGCACAACAGTATGAGCTCATAATCTCCTCTGCCCTCTATGTGTGGGACAGAATTAACACCATTTCTTGTGTATCATTGATTCTCAACTTTTTTTCTAATTTTGTATATAAATTATTCATATGGTGAAAACCATCTTCCCTCATTTTTGTCATCAATTGTATATTCAACAACTAGTTCAAATGCCATTTCTTTTTTGAAGCAGCCCCTGAATTTTCTCACAAATAAAAGAAGCTCTGTGCTTTCTCTGAACTCTCATAATATTTTTTTAATCTTTTTCAGAACTCAGTATATTTATCATTTATTTTTCCTTCTGCAGTACAAATCTTAAGTTTAGTCTATTACTCTAACAGTAAGCTCTATAAGAATCAATGTATCTCTAGAAGCGAAGAACATGACTGCTAAACTCAATGGAGGGTTTTTTTTAAAATATTTACAAAAATAATCACAATTTCCGACCTAATTATATTTATTCAAAGCACTTCTTAGTAAGAGTATTCCCTGAGATCTAGTGTGCCTTTGAGGAACATATGGTATCCCATGCTTTAGGCTATTCTGGCTTCAAGGTACTGTACAAAGTATGTTTACCAAATGATAAATTGTGATTGCCTATAATTAATATCAGTTAAAATGGACAAGTAACTTTACTAAAAATGATTTCTTTTAGGAGTGACAATTTTCAAGATTATACATCTTAGGAAAACTGAAGAAATGCGATTCAGTTTGAAAAAGAAATATATATTTTCACATCTAATAAAAGTTTCTCAATTAAAAATATATTTAACTGAATATACATTATAGATGCATAGAAATACATCTTAAGACTTGTAAAATATAAGGAAATTTTGCTAAAAAAAATCTTTTCTAGAAGCAATTTTTGTGTATTAAAACACTGTGTAACCAGGTTTTTGCACCACATATATGTACAAAAGGAAGATTCAGAGAGTGTGTGATCATTTACTTTATTGTCACACTTTTTGAATTGCCATTATGTAGAGATGCAATCATAATATTCATTACATCTACATATGGCTTAAGAATGTCCCATTTGTTTATTTTTATTTTCATTATTCTGGGAGATGGATCATAAAAGTTGCTGCTGTGATTTATGTCAGAGTGTTCTGCCTATGTTTTCCCCTAGGAGTTTTATAGTGTCTGGTCTCATATTTAGGTTTTTAATGCATTTGAGCTTATTTTTTGTGTATGGAGTTAAGAAACATCTAATTTTATTTTATTTTATTTTTTTACATATGGCTCTCTATGAGTTCTAGTAGTTTTCTGGTAACATCTTTAGGACCATCTACATATGCTATCATGTCATCTGCAAATAGTGACAGTTTAACTTCTTTTCCAATTTGGATTCCCTTTATTGCTTTTTCTTCTCTGATTGCTGTAGCTAGGACTTCCAAAACTATGTTGAAAAAAGTGGTAAAAGTGGACATTATTGTCTTGTTCCTGATCTTGGAATGCTTTCAGTTTTTCACCATTGAGTATGATGCCAGCTGTAGGTTTGTTGTATATGGCTTTATTATGTTGAGGTATGTATCCTCTATGCCCAATTTCTGGAGAGTTTTTATCATAGCTAAGTGCTGAATTTTGTCAAAAGCTTTTTCCTCATCTAGTGAAACATGGTTTTATTCTTCAGTTTTGTTTTGTGGTGTATCACATTGATTAATTTGTGGATGTTAAAAAAAATCCTTGTATCCCTGGGATGATTGATTATTGATTATGGTATATGACCTTTTAATGTATTGTTGGATATGGAATGCTAGTATTTTGTTGAGGATTTTTGCATCTATGTTCATCAGTGATATAGGTCTGTAATTTTTTTTTTTTTTTTTTGGTGGTATCTTTGTCTAGTTTTGGTATCAGGGGTATGGTGGCCTCATAAAATGAGATTGGAAGTTTTTCTTCTGCAACTTTTTGGAACTGTTTCAGAAGGACAGGTGTTAACTCTTCTCTAAATGCTTGGTAATATTTGCCTGTGAAGCTATCAGGTACTGGACTTTTGTTTGGGGGGAGGTTTTTGATCATGGTTTCAATTTCAGTGCTTGTGACTGGTCTGCCCAAACTATATTTTTCCTGGTTCAGTCTAGGGAGACTATACCTTTCTAAGAATTTGTCCGCTTCTTCTAGGTTGTCCATTTTATTGCCATACAGTTCCTTGGTATTTCTGTGAAGTCAGTTGTAACTTCTTTTTCATTTCTCATTTTATTGATTGAGTCCTCTCCCTTTTTTTCTCAGTAAGTCTAGCTAAAGGTTTATCAATTTTGTTTACCTTTTCAAAGAACCAGCTTTTGGTTTCATTGACCTTTGTGATTTTTTTTTTCCTTGGTCTCTATTTCACCTACTTCTGCTCTGATCTTTATGATTTCCTTCCTTCTACTAAGCTTTTGCACAGAAAAGGAAACAATGAACAGAATGAAAAGACAACTCACAGATTGGGAGAAAATATTTGCAAATGTTGTGACTGATAAGGGATTAGTCTCCAATTTGCAAACAGTTTATGATGCCTAACAGCACCAAAACAACAACCCACTCAGAAAATTGGCAGAAGACCTGAACAGACATTTCTCCAAAGAGGACATACAGATGGCCAATAGATACAAGAAAAAATGTTCAACATTGCTAGTTGTTAGAGAACTGCAAATCAGACTACAGTGAGCTATCACCTCACACCTGTCAGAATGGCTATCATCAAAAAATCCACGAACAACAAACGCTGGAGAGGGTATGGAGAGAAGGGAATCCTCTTACACTGTTGATGGGAATGTAAATTGGTATAGCCACTATGGAGAACAGTATAGAAGTTCCTTAAAAAACTAAAAATAAAGCCATCATATGATCCTACAATCCCACTCCTGGGTATATATCTAAAGAAAAATATGATCTGAATGGATAGATGCACCCCAGTGTTTTTTATAGCATTGTTTACAATAGCCAAGACATGGAAACAACCTAAATACACATTGGCAGAGGAATGGATAAAGAAGATGTGGTACATATATACAAGGGAATATTACTTGGCCATTAAAAAGAATTAACTAATGCTATTGGCAGCAACATGGATGCACCTAGACCATGTCATGCTGAGTGAAGTAAGACAGAGAGTGAGGGATATCGTAAGACATTCTTTACATGTGGAATGTAAAAAGAAATGATACAAATGTTTATTTACAAAACAGAGACTCACAGACTTAGAAAATGAACTTATGGTTGTTGAGGGGAAGGGATAGTTAGGGAGGTTGGGAAGGTTATATATACACTGCCATATTTAAAGTGAATAACCAACAAGGACCTACTGTATAGCATATGGAATTCTGCTCAGTATTATGACCAGAACAACCTGGATGAGAGGGAGATTATGGGAGAGAGTGGATACATGTGTATGTATGGCTGAGTCCCTTCCCTGTTCACCTGAAGCTATCACAGCACTGTTAATTGGCTCTACTGCAAGAGAAAATAAAAAGTGTAAAGTTTAAATGTAGAAAAATGTATAAATGGAAATTTAGAAATACCCTTGTGGCAGAAACAAATATATCCCTTTTGCTTTTTCTCTTGAGAATGTAGTGAGACCATAGTTTCAAGACTCATCTCCTTTAGATGGAACCACATGACCAAGTTTTGACTAATGAGACATGGATGAAAGTGAAGTATGCCACGCCATTCCCAGGCCTAGCCAATAATCCCTCTCCCCAGCAAACGTCCAGACTCTTTTTTCCTTAGAGATGACTTCAAGGCCTTAAGTAATAGAGTCACACAACGAAAGGAACCTTAGTCCCTGAATCACCACTTGGAGGAAAGCCACCAGAAAAACTTTCTGAGAACATCCATATTGGACAGTCACAGGAGAGAAAAATATGTTTTACTATGTGAAGCCACTAAAATTTCTGCATTGTTTGTTAAAGCAGTTTTCCAACCCTAACAGAGATAGCAAAAAGTCATACTATTTACCTTGTGAATTGTAAACATAGCCCACATAGAAGTTTACATGAAAGGATGAAATTCATAAACTTAGATTAGGCCAACGAAGAGGCAATAAGCCCACAACAAATGAACAAATTTTTATTGTATGAGATCCAGTTCAATAAGGACAAAAATATTTGTTAATTACATTTTTATGAAGAAATTATATTGGATGAATTATTTAAATGTTATATTTCATTTATTAGAAAAGTGTCATTGAGAAAACTGAGAATATTAACACTAAAATCTTAGTGCTTGGAATTACTTGAACAATCAGTTCTATTCAGTTCAGTCACTCAATTGTGTCCAACTCTTTGCGACTCCATGGACTCTAGCACGCCAGATTTCCCTGTCCATCACCAACTCCTGGAACTGTCTCTAACTCATGTCCATCAAGTGAGTGATGTCATCCAACCATCTCACCCTCTGTCACTTGAACAATTAACAGCATTAAAACAACTCTCACCTTCCATTCTTACATTTGATTGCTAGAATTCACATGTAATACATTTTATCACATGTAATGCAGTTTATCTAATTTTATCACCAAAGGAAGGCTTCAAGGTAGATTTACTGGCAGTCCCTTATTTTTTTTAACTGTAGGAAACTAAAAGTTAAAATACCTCTAAATCTATATAGCCAATAGCCGTAGAGCTGAGGCAAGAATTAACCCATTCCAAACAATGCTATATTTTCTGACTATTCTGTGTCAGAAACCCCTCAGGTTTTATATTGAAGGTACAAAGATGAATAAGAGGTGGTCCCACCTAATCTAGTCTGTCCTAAGATTATGCCATCTTTTCTTTATCTGAGCTAAGAAATGGCTGAATATTCGAGTGGGATGTGTTTCACTATTTTCCAGAAAGAGCCTTTGGTTGCTCAGAAACTTTGAGAGAGTCCTGTTAACCAGTGTTGCTCAGTATTTGTCCAACTCTTTGCAACCCCGTGGAGATAGCCTTCCAGGCGCCATTGTCTATGGAATTCTCCTAGCAAGAATACTGGAGTGGGAAGCCATTCCCTTCTCCAGGGGATTTTCCCAACCCAGGGAATGAATCCTGTATTGTAGGTAGGTTCTTTACCATCTGAGCCACCAGGGAAGCCCAATCAGAGGTTCCAGCTTGTGGCAATTCTCATCACCCTCCTCATATCCCTCCATCACCACCACAAACACTGCCTCCACCCACTGGCCCCCATCCATGCCCAGACACCAGCTTCGTGGGGAAGCCGGCTCCAGCTTATCTCCTCAGAGAACACTGAAGCGTGTGTGTGTGTGTGTGTGTGTGTGTGTGTGTGTGTGTGATTTTCCTGTGCTGAAGTGGTTACCTGCAAGGCTGTTTCTCTGAATTTGTTCTTTCTCCTTTGAGCTGAAACAGGTATGGGAGTAATAGGCTCTACGGTCTGGGCTGTCATGGGCCCAAGGACTTTGAGTTGCTTTCAGTCTTACAAGAGCATGCCTCAGACCGTCCTGACCCTACTGGGTGAACCATATATTACACAGACTATCCTTTTTGTGTTTTATACAAAAGGATTATTTAATCACAAGGATATTAATTATTTATACACAAGGAGAATTTAAAGATTCAAACCAATATAGTCTTGTGTTGATGCTTTTAAATGCCCTGTCTTCTATAGTTCTCTTGACAAATCAATGAGATGAGTACTATTAGAAATCCTTACTCACATGTGAGAAAAATCTAAGCTTAGAGAGGTAATAAAACTGACCAAGGTCACACAGCTGGTCAGTAAAAAGGGATGACTCTAGGAGCCTTTTCTTTCTGGTGTCAAAGTTCTTGCTCTTAACTAGTCTTGACTTTGTTATATTATCTCTTCTTTGAAACAGTGGCACTCAATCAAAAGAAATCTTAAGGTTTGAGTTTATAGAAAAAACTGAGCAAGACAGTTTCTTACATTTAATATAACCCTTGCATTGTGCACAGCCATCTGTCTGCATGTCTTCCCCAAAGCAAATGGTGTGATCTTGTATTCACAGTCCAAATTCAGTATCATAAAAATTCATATTGTTCGATGCAAAATGCTTCTATTTTTCTTGTTTAGGGAGATAATACAAAGAAATACATCTGTGTCTGTCTGGGTACTCATGACTGTGCTTTTTGAAATTTATATGAAAAAAGTTCTACTTTACAAGACTTTTAAAACTTTATGGTTCTTACTATATGGTAAATTGTAGAGCAGGAATTTAATCTTTCCACTATACCCCTCTCATTACTCTTATCTCTAACAGTTAAAATATCAACTGATTAAGAATTAAGACAAAATATATGTGATTATATAAAAATCATCACAGTCAACTTTAAACAAATGTTATATCTGATGTGTATACAAAGTCGGTATAGATTATTTAGGTGATGAATTAAGATTTGGTAACTGAGGTTAAGAAATTTCCCAAACTAACTGTGAGTAAGCAAGGATAAAACTCAGTCACTCTGACACCACAGTTTGGCTTATAAGCTTCCCACATCAAAGCATTACCATTGAAAATAATGGGAAAAGGTTTTTTTTTTTCCCCCTCAGAAATGTCCTTTAAAATTAACCCTATTAGAAAATACTCAATTTGGTATTTTGAATATATTATTTGTAGAAAAGGTTCGATCACTTGAAAGGAGCATTCCTGTATGCAACAAAAGGAACCATCTTACAAATGAATCTGATATTATGCATGCAGAAATGGCATAGAGAATACAGAGGTATAACTAAATATAACAGATATTAGACAAGTCAATGGAAAAGTCTTAAACAAAGTCAACATAAATTAAGGAAAAACTAAAGGGAACAGGTAAAGAGTCAAAAAATTTATCAACATCCAATCTAATATCATCCAAAGGAATTTGACTGAATGACTTCCTGTGTATTGAGCATTGTTTTAAAAGGAGTAGTACATCAAGGCTGTATATTGTCACCCTGCTTATTTAACTTCTATGCAGAGTACATCATGCGAAATGCCAGGCTGGATGAAGCACAAGCTGGGATCAAATTGTGGGGGAAATATCAATAACCTCAGATATACGATGACACCACCCTCATGGCACAAAGCGAAGAGGAACTGAAGAGTCTCTTGATGAAAGTGGAAGAGGAGAGTGAAAAAGCTAGCTTAAAACTCAACATTCAAAAAATGAACATCATGGCATCTAGTCCCATCACTTCATGGCATCTAGTCCCATCACTTCATGGTAAATAGATGGGGAAAAAATGAAAATAGTGACAGACTTTATTTTCTTGGGCTCCAAAATTACTGTGGATGGTGACTTCAACCATGAAATCAAAAGACCCTTGTTCCTTGGCAGAAAAGCTATGACCAACCTAGACAGCATAAAAAGCAGAGACATTATTTTGTCAACAAAGGTCCATCTAGTCAAAGCTATGGTTTTCCCAGTAGTCATGTATGGATGTGAGAGTTGGCGCATAAAGAAAGCTGAGCGCTGAAGAATTGATGCTTTTGAGCTGTGGTGTTGAAGAAGACTCTTGAGAGTCCCTTGGACTGTAAGGAGATCAAACCAGTCAGTCCTGAAGGGAATCAGTCCTGACTACTCATTGGAAGGACTGATGCTGAAGCTGAAGCTCCAATACTTTGGCCACCTGATGTGAAGAACTGACTCATTGGAAAAGACTCTGATGCTGGGAATGATTGATGAGAAGGGGATGACAGAGGATGAGATGGTTGGATGGCATCACTGACTCGACAGACATGAGTTTGAGCAAGCTCTGGAAGATGGTGAACGATGGGAAGCCTGGCGTGCTGCAGTCGATGGGGTCGCAAAGAGTCAGACACGACTGAGAGACTGAACTGACCAAATTGACTGACTGACAGTCATTCAATTTCAAATGACCCTAAAAGTTATTATCCCCCTTTGCCAGAGAAGGTAACTGAGGTGCAAAATGGTTTTTTTTTTAAACTGTCCAAATTCAATAGCCTAAACCAGGATTTAAGCTTAGGTCTGACTCCAGAGCTCTTTATCTTATTAGGAGTTTATCATATAATTATAATTAAGTGTTCATTATTGCAATTTTTCATCTCAAAATTTCTGCTAAATTTTAAAACACAGTATTAAATTTTAAAACACAGTATATTTAAAAATCCCAATTATGCTATAGCATTCCACATATATTATGTCTCAGAAAAGCATCCATTCTGACTCTACTGAGGCTCTAAGTCATGATTTTCTCTCTGACAACATCATAAATTCCATCTGTAATCTGAAAATAAAGCTGCTCTTTGCCTCATGCATTGTCATTAGTCATATAGATTTTTCAGTTGGAACTTGGTGTAGGACAAGGTGGACAACCCAGTCTACCTGGGAGAGACATCTCTTCAGGGGAAAGGCCTGGATAATTGTATTCATGCTAAGGCTTTCCAAAAATATCTTTTCTTTTGTTTACTTTTTCTGCTTTGAGATCCTGCCCCCAGGCTAGTACCAAGTGGAAGGACTATTAATAGCTATGCAAACAACTTCTGTATCACATTCTAACTTCCATCAACCTCTTTGATTTCTGTCTGGTCTCTGACTGCTCAAGTTTCAATCCTGGTTTTCTCACTTACTAGCAATAGCAAAGTATTTAATTGCTCTCAGTAACAGATTCCTTATCTATAATATAAAGGTAATAATAGTACCTATGTGGTAGGGTTATTATAAAGGTCAAGTGAGATAAGACATGTTTTAATAAGATGCTCAGAGCACTTTCCAGCATACAGCAAGTGCTTACTCAATTAGTATTAAATACAAACTTTAAAATGGAAAGAGCCAAGATTCGCAGTGTAATAATCAACTCCTATAGGTTAATACTAAACTTTTCAGAGCAATTTTTTAAGATATGTGATATGTGTTCTAGTTCAGTTATACTAATGAAGAAACTAATGTTCAGAACAATAATTAATCACTGGGACACAGTACCTGAGGCACTATAGATATAGAGTACCATAAACTACAAAGGGGAAAAAATTGCAACAGAGACAGATTTTATTTCCTTGGCTCCAAAATCACTGCGGACAATGACTCCAGCCATGAAATTAAAAGATGCTTCTTGAAAGGAAAGCTATGACAAACCTAGACAGCATATTAAAAAGCAGAGACATCACTTTGCAAAACAAGATCTGTCTAGTCGAAGCTATGGTTTTTCCAGTAGTCATGTACAGATGTGAAAGTTGGACCATAAAGAAGGCTGAGTGCCAAATAATTGATGCTTTTGAATTGCGGTGTTGGACAAGATTCTTGAGAGTCCGTTAGACTGCAAGATCAAACCAGTCAATCCTAAAGGAAATCAACCTGAATATTCATTGGAAGGAATGATTACGAAGCTGAAGCTCCAGTATTTTAGCCACCTGATGCAAAAAGCCGACTCACAGGAAAAGACCCTGATGCTGGGAAAGATTGAAGGCAAAAAGAGAAGGGGATGACAGAGGATAGGATGGGTGGATAGCGTCACTGACTCAGTGGATTTAAATTTGAGCAAACCTTGGAAGATAGTAAAGGACAAAGGATAGTAAGGGAACGCTGTAGTTCATGGGGTCACAAAGAGTTGGACATGACTTAGCGACTGAATAACAACAAAAAATGACTAAGTGGTACAGACCCACTGTGGGTTGTTTCCAAACTATGATTTTTTTTTCTCCTTTGGATGAGAGATAAACACTATATCTCAAGTTGGACAACTCGTTTAGAAGACAATTTGATATTTCTCCTTCAGTTGATATTACCCTCTATAGGCATGGTTCCCCTCTTTACTGGAAGAGAACAGTGGATTTGGATCTACAAATGTAAGTCCGAGCATCTTGAAATATTTATAGAGGCTTGGGCTTGATGTTTGAGGTACTAAGAGAGAAACTGCTTCCAGCTACAGTCTGGGAACAGGTTAATCTGAACTTGGCTGACCAGAAAACAGTCTTCTCGGATTCTTCGGTATAAGTCATTTCACAGGCTCAAACAATGGGGCAGCAACATAAAGAACGTCATTTACAGAATCATGTGGGTGGCAGTTCAAATCTTGAATTTAACTCTCAGCATTGATAGCTGGGAAAATTATTTCACTTCCGTGAACTGCAATTTCTTCTTCAACAATCCTGATAGGAAAATTAAATGTGAGCATGTATCTAAAACACATATTACAGAGCCTGGCAGATGGTAGTTATTGGAATGTGAGTTGATTTGTGCATTAAATAGCAGGTTGATGTAAAGGCCTTTAAACATCCCAAAAATGAGATTCTTTAAGTCTATGAATCTTCAAATCCTGACATACAGCTTTCTCTCTACACACAAAATGTATGTCTACTTTGTGTAATTCAAAATCCCTACCCTATACATGATAAATAGAATCATCCAGCTGTAGTCAGTAAATTATGTAAAAAAAAATCACTTAGTGTTTTCTGTTGAAAGAGGTAAAGCGGTTACCTCAGACACCATATTTGTCAAATATTATACTCATCACCTTATTAAATTGACCCTTTCTAATTTATTCATGCAAGTGAAACTCCTAAGCCCGTTTCATCACTCAAAGTGAAAATCAGAAGAGATATCAATAGCAACAAAACAACCCTCTTTATGGAAATACATTTTCTAATATAATCAAATTAAATCCAGAAACTTTTAATATCATGGAAAATGCACACACTGGGTTGATACAGCCTTTCTGTTAACACATTTAATGAACCAGAATAGGGAGGAGGGTCAGAAGGGTGGAGAAATAGTATGTCAGGGCGGAGGGAAAATTTCCTGGGGTTCTAATCATATTTTTTTAAACACCGAATAGCCAATAGGGGTTACAGCTTTGATCGAAAGCCCTTTACAAAGTATAATAACATAAAGGGCCACAGAGCATGCCATAGTCTATGAGAAAGAAATGCAATGGCAAAGTTGGAAGATGGGATTTGCTATACAGGAAAATTATTAGGCACTAATCTTTCCTCTTGAATTATTTTCCAGTAATAGCTATTGTTTAATGGACCTATTGCTGGCAATCTGGAATATTACATATAAAAGGAAAAAAATATTTTTCCTGATCTTTTTGCTGACATGATTAGAATTAATAGCCATCTGATGCACCTAATTTTAACTTAAAATATTATTAATTCCTCACAGACATAGCAACTTAAAATTTTCTGTCTCGACCAATAAACACCAAAAAGCACGTTATGAAAAAGTAAGGAGTAAAGGAGGAAGAGAAGTGGACTGTAAAAGGGAAGAGGGAAGACTGTAAAAGGAAGGGAAACGAAGAGAGCACCGATTATGTATCTGAAGAAGCTGGCTGATGAGAGCACCGCTGAACAAGATTTCATTATGAACTTCTTTATATGATTTTTTTCTTATCTTACAATATTTCTTTGACCATTTCATTTCCATTTTCCAAAACCTTTTATTTACCCAAAGGCTAAGACATAAGGATGCTCTGCCCCTCTCTTTTCATTCCTTACTTCTATTAATCCTTCCTTGTTCTTTCACATTATTATTGTTCCTTAAGTGAGTCGTAACAGTGCCTATGCATCTGAATACAAAAAAAGCTCCTTTTCAAGACATATAATCTGGTTGCAATTCTCTTGTGATCCTTTCCATGAATGGAGGTACCCTTCATAAACACAATATTTTATTTCTTTAGAGCTAGTTATGTCCTGGGCATAAGGACAGATTCTCATAAGATGATTGATCTAAAATTCCCTTTAAGAATATAAAGGACTTTATAAGTTCAAGGGAGTATATTAATATCCACAAAACAACCATTCACCAATGAGATAAGAAAAAATTCTTAACTTTGCTGATTTTTACTTAAGATTCCTAACATTTGAGTCCATTGAGGCTATATCCAAAGCCTATTCCTCTGGAAAATATTATAGGATTTTTAAAATATGGCTACAAAGAGCAAACGAAGATTTGAGTCTCCAGAGAAAAGTTCTATAGATTGAACGCTGCATAGAAAACAATTTATTCACCTTAGGAAGATGAAAGGATGAAAAGACCCTGAAGGGTAATAAAACTTACCCATTTTTTTAGAGCCTCAAGAAGCTGTCTTATCAGTCTTGAAAGTTGGAAAGTATTTGCAATCTCAAAGAAAATCCTAAATAGTGTCCAAAGAAAATGTCTACATAGATTTTTAAAACTTTGCTGTTTTTTCATTATCTCTCCATGACTTTACTTGAGAAAAATTTGTTCAGAATTATGATGTCATTATTTTTACATCTTTGTTCTACATTAAAATAAAATTCTTAATAATTAAAATATAATTACCATGTATTAAAGTTCCTAAGTCATTTTGTAAAAACAAAATGGCTTTCATATTTGCAAAATTTGAACTTAAATAACTTTAAACTCTTATCATTTTGTTTCAGAAAATCTTTCTCAGTGAGTACAGCTAAATTAATAGGCAACTATTTGGTCATTAAGTGTATATAACTTGTTAGAACATGACATGGAACAAAATCATAAAGATTTAGATGCAAAAGATAATGATATGGCAACTATAAATGAAAAAAAAAAAAAAAACAAGAAGATGAGTACAAAGAAAGGAGAAATGGGGAAATAGTTTGTAAGGATCTGAAGAAACAAAGAAGGCAGAGTTTGACCATGAAATAGGCCAAGGGTCCATAGGTATTTGTCATCATAGAATTTAAGCTCTAATACAATGAGCAATTTTGACCTCCCTGTATATAACCAAACACTCTCCTTGTACTTTATCCCACCTGAGAAAAGAGTAAATAAAATGATCTAGAAGTCCACATATATACTCACCCATTCTCAGGTGCTGAGGTTTTGCCATCTGTGGGATAATTCAACATGGGTGCAATGCATTGCAAATTTTCTCAATAGAAACCAGGATGCAGTAGCATACCGATGGGAATTTCTTGAAACCCAATAAACTTTATTGTCAAGGAACATTGGCTCCCACTAAAGAGCTGCTGCTGCTAAGTCACTTCAGCTGTGTCCGACTCTGTGTGAGTAGACTCTGCCATAGACGGCAGCCCACCAGGCTCCTCTGTCCACAGGATTCTCCAGGCAAGAATACTGGAGTGGGTTGCCATTTCCTTCTTCAATGCATGTATGCATGCTAAGTTGCTTCAGTAGCGTCCGACTCTGTGTGACCCTATGGACAGCAGCCCACTAGGCTCCTGAGTCCACAGGATGCTCCAGGGAAGAATACTGGAGTGGGTTGCCATTTCCTTCAACTAAAGAGCGAGTGTTGGTCAGATTTTGTGATTTAACATAGAGTCTATATTCTACGGCTTTAGAGGGCTAGCAAAAGCCCAATGGGCTGTGAAGAAAATATATTTACAGTACTTATATCTTACTATGGCAATTTTTACTGGTACTCAGAATTATAATGAGAACCAGCTTAACTCTTGCCAATCAATGTCAGAAGCAATGGGATAGGAATGAGGGAGAGAGGGTGTTGGAGGCAGGGTGGTGGGGACTAAACAGCTATTCTCTGAAGTATGTTTTATGGCGCACAAAACCAGATAGACATGCTCTTCCTCTTTGCAAAATATCTCTTTGATCAAATAAGTTTAGGAAACACTGTGTGTCTCACACACACACACACACACACACACACACACACACACAACCTCCCTGGAGATTAAAAATTCACATTAGCACATAGTAAGTAAACACATGCCAATACACATAGTAAAGGCTCTAAAAACTCCCTCAAGGCGTAGCATTTCCCAAACATTTCTGTCTGCTGATTTCACTGGCATATTTGGAAATAATGCTGTTGAAGAATGTGGTTTGATCTGTGGGAGCCATCTAAGATGTTGTGTAAGCAAAATGAAGGAAAGAGTAAAACTTTCAGCTATAAGCAGAATAAGGCCTGAGTATCAAGTATAAAACATGGTGACTGTCATTGATAACACTGTCTTGTATAAATGAAATTTGCTAATAGAGTAGAACCCAAATGTTCTCACCAAAAATGAAAAAAGATAAATATGTGAGGTGACGGATATTATAAGTTAACTAGATGGGAGATCCTTTTACAATGTATACATATATCAGATCGCCATGATGTGCACTTTAAATATCTTACAATTCTATTTATCAATTATACCTCAATAAAGCTGGGGGGAAAATGTAGGGTGAAATGGAGTACACAGGCAAGAAATCACCTTAACAGAGGCGAGTGCTTTATTAATTTCAGCCCAATATTGCAAAAGTAAATGCCTGAAAAATTCTACACACTAAGGATTTTTAAACTACCTTTTGTGTCTCCCCACTAAGTGGCCTCCAATCCTGGCTGCTCATTAGAATTGCCCAGGATCTTTTTAATCATCAAAAGAGAGTCTGACTTAATTGATTTGACTGCAACCTGAGCATCAGCATTGATGAACAGTTTTCACATGATTCCAATGCTGTCTGGTTGGGAATCACAAATGCAAAAATTTTTGGAAAATCCATTTTGAGACCAATGAAAATGTTTAACTTATAACTAAAGGCTTTTGATCAGCCCAGCCGGCTGTGGTGTGGCCTTGTGTAAAAGGTATTTGTAATTGATGTCGGCTTGGAAATCCTCTCATTCAATGCTGGCTCACCACCAGCCTGGTTCTCTGCCTTTATATTCTGTTTCCTTTTGCTTTAATACATTATCCTTCTTGTTCTGCTCTCTCCTTGTCCCCCCACTGCCATCGCCTCCTGCCTTTTAGAAAGGCGTTTTTCTCATGTTGCCCCCTCTCCTGGCTGTGAGGAATCACTCACAGATGAAAACAGCTTTGGTGGTCATGCAGCTGAGGATAATTGGATTTGGAAGCACCCACCGTCTAAATGCATACAGGTCAACATAAGCTGCTTCCTTCTTAGCTACAGCAGGAAGCCCAAAATAGGAGCAATTATCATGAAAGAAAATCTCATACTGCTGCCTAGGGGGCAAGCAGCCCCTCCCACTCTCCAAGCATCTACTACCTTTTATGGGCAATCTGTTTGCCTCCTAACTGGACATTCAGGCGGTGCATAATAAAGCAGGGTTCTGTCTTTATGGATGCAGGTTATTTGTTTTGAATATACATGTTAACTTTTATACCAGCATCCAACTTTCATTATTGTTGTAAAAGGGTAGTTTACTGTTTTTTCCTCCAGGCAACAACTGTATTTAATGAAATTGTAGATTTGAGTGTCAACTCCCCAAAACAGGAAATGTGGGACTGGAGTTTATCTCTATTTTTCTTTCTTTCTTTTTTTTTTTTTTTTTTGTGGAGTGGATATGGGCAGGCATGCTGGGCGGAGGTTGTGGACTACTGCTATAGGAGGTAACCTTGAGGGAATAATTTTTTACTTTTCCCAAACAGTTCTGCAAACATGAAACACCAAAAATACAGAACAAAAGCAAGTATCTATTAAATGCATATGTGAGAAGGAGGGACTGAAGGACCTGAGGAACGGGGAGGGCACGAGGAGGTGAAGTCTGGCAGAAGGAGGGGAGAAGGACACACTTGGGATAAAACACTGTGGGCTAAGTTGCCTTCATCTACAACTCTGTTAGTAAATAACTTCACAAGTGCTCTTTTCTTATTCTTGAAGCCTAGAGACTGACAATTTTGCTCAAATCCCGATAAAGTGATTTATTTAAAAGTGCTTCTTTCCAGAAAATCCACAAAATGGAGTCAAATAGTCTCTTCTCTACTCCCACCATCAATTTTTGTTATCTATACCAGCAAGGGAGTGATGTTTATGCTTTTTCCCTCCTGTCTCCACTATGTAAAGAAGAAATCTGTTTTTTATCAAGCACTCAACTTTTTAAAAAATATCATAGTATAAAACATCAACATACATAAACTGAGATAACTTCTTTAAATGAGAAAATCATCTGTATATAAGAAAATTAATCATCTTTCCAGACTGAACCCCCAAATTTAAGGGGTAGAAAGTATAATATATAATCATCCGTTCTTATATCTGAGAAGAACTACTGGGACGGATATATTTCAGCACAGGATCTCAAGAGTCTCTTGAATTTCTGAACCAACAAAAAGAATTAATGCTAGTAGTCTATACCTCTTTCACATATTGTAAAAGCACTGATTTCTTTTCATATTTTCATAACAGGTTGCCTACACCATATTTTTGTTTTTCTATCACTTGGTACTTCGTTCAGTTAGCGTGCAAAAACCACTTTATCTAAGAAAATTCTACCAAAACTCTATCATGACAAATCAGATGAGAAGAGGTTCTGAAACTTCGGCTCTTTGGCAGACAAGGAGAGAAACTGGTTCACAGTGAGAGGGATCCTGGGTAAAGCTATGGAAGCTAACAGCCTCCTCAGACAGCACTTCTCATCTCAGCAAAGGACATGAAATAAATGCTTTACTCCTTCTAAAACTTGGACATTTTAAGTATGTATTTTATTGAACTGATGAGATGTAGTGAATAAGGGAATAATGAACTAACATAAGGGAATGATGTTATTATGCATTATATATCATCATCATTCAGTCGCTCAGTCGTGTCTGACTCTTTGTGACCCCATGGCCTGCAGCATGATAATATATAACATCATTTGGAGCAGAGCAGCCTTTGAAAGGGGTGTCCCAGGTGGTGCCAGAGGTAAATAACCCTCCTGCCAATGCAGGAGACATAAGAGATGCAGTTCTGATCCCTGGGTTGGGAAGATCCCCTGAAGGAGAACATGGCAGCCCACTCCAGTATTCTTGCCTGGAGGATGTCATGGACAGAGGAGCCTGGCAGGCTACAGTCCATGGGGTCACAAAGAGTTGGGCACAACTTAAGGGACTTAGCACACATGAATGGCAACCTTTGAAAGGGCACCATGGGAGACCACGGCCAAACAACGGAGACTTGGCTGTGATTTTCATTCTCACCAAATCCTGATCTAGATCTCCTGTCTGTGTCAATCAAACAGATTCCATTTTTTATGCTCTCTCTAAAAGAAATAATAAGAATCATATATCCTCCCTTTATTTTTCCCCTACCTTATAACTGGTCTTCATCAGGCTATAAGGAATTCAGTAACTCAGGGCCACTTATCCATAGCTTTTGCTGCATTTGAGAAGGAAGGCCATGAGGGAAAAACAATAAACTACATTCTATTAATTTCCACATCTCTCATTGCTCAGAAATTATGATGACAGCATATCAAATAAAACTCCTACAATGCAATCTTTTATTTGACTCAAGTCAAGGGGTCCACAGTATCACCACATCAGCCCCTTACCAGTCTGCTCCTATTGATAATTCATGTTCTATCATCCGAGAGAGCAATGGTCTTGCTGACAACACAGTATCCTCCATGAATTCATTTTTACTGGCAAGACTGCATGAGGCCAAGTTATGGAAATTCTAAAATAAAATAGACAGGAACATCGAGAAATATCAACCCATTGAAGGTTCTTGGACAGGGAAATAACAAGAAAGAAAAAACTTGCTTTTGAGTGAATAAGCTGAGAGTCATATGTAAATTATGACAAAATGGAAGATACTGGTATAAAAGATAAGAGCTATAAATAACATATTGCAGGTATAAGTGAAAATGAAGAATGCAGAAAGAAGAGAGAGTGAATTAGGATGGTTTTAAGAGAAAAATACTTGGAATTTAGGATCTGACTGGATCTAAATAATTAAAGACATACACACTTCTAAATTGACTGCAAGAAAAAAGACCTTCAAGACGGGGAATTTTGATGCCAAAAGAGAGACGTTTAAAAGAACATTTGCTAGAGATATGAACTTGACTTTGGACATGCCGAGTTCAAAGTAAAGGCAGGGTACACAAGTAAATGTATCCAACAGGTGCCTGGTGACTCTGAAGTGACGCCTTGGTGAGAAGGCAGGGCTGGAGATGGGCATGGAGGAGATAAAACATAGAGGTGACATGTGAAGCTGTGAGTGGATGAGGTGGCCCAAGAGTGAGTGTGGAGGGCGTTTCAAAGGGAAGAGGTGCCAAAGAAGGCGGAGGAAAATGAATCTGGATGCAAAGAAAGATAAGAGTGCAGCACTGGGCAGGTCAGAGGACAAGAGACTCTAAGGGCAAGGCAGATGTGACGTGGGCAGAGCAGCAGCACAGTAGTTACTGGATCTAGATTTTGGTTCTGGATCCGCCATTTTACTAACAATCACAGACCTTCTCTGAACAAATTATTTGTATGCAAAGTAAGGCATTAAGACGAGCTTAGCATTTCCCACAAGTTGCTCCACAAAAGATTTTAAATCTTACAGAAAGCAAATGAGGTGTCCTGTGTCCAAACACACTTAAGACATACCTATTTAAAATACTGTGAGATAGATTTTGCTTATTGCAGGAGTTACCATAATTTTTATAATACTGACATGCGGCATGAAACTCCAAGATGGGAGACACAGTGTGTAATGTTTCTGAAATTATTTGACAAAAGAACGTGTGACTGTGGTGTGTGTGTGTGTGTGTAGTAGCAGCATTTCATAGTATCAGTGGAACTTTGGAAACACTAGCCCAGAAGATTTCTAATGACTCTCCCAACTCCAGAATTTTATGACTCTATCAGGCATAGAATCTGATTCTTGAAAATCTTTGTTTAATAACAATACATAGCAATATTAATGCCATCATTAAATGTTATCTTTAAGCCCAGAAATATACATTTATTATTTAAAAATCTGTTTCTAATCCATATTTATCAGTGGTAATCTATACTATCAAAAATGACACATTAATATAGTTCTCCAAAAGAATTATGCTTTCAGAAACCTGCAGCTTTTTTTATCAAAGGAGAGATTTTTATTAGATGAGGTGATAAATGTTAGCCAATCCTACTGTGGTAGTCATTTCACAATATATAAGTACACCAAATAATCGTGCCATACACTTGAACTTACACAATACTCTATGTCAACAATATCTCAATAAAAGTTGTGAGGGGTATTTTTGTGCACACTAGATAAAAAATCCACTTTTTTTCCCCTCAAAATAAAGGAACCTTAGAACTGTTACATATTATTTAAAATTAAGGGGGGGGGGGAAGCATTTACATGAAATTCATGATACGTTTATCTCTGGCTCTAACTCTGAAAACAAGCCAACTAGCCGATCTTGCCTGACTACCACATTCAACAGAAGTTTTTTTCACTCTGTCTACGCCTATTCTTACTGATTCATCACTCATAGTTTTCTTGTTTGACCCTGTTTGCCCATGTTGCTGACCAATCCCAACTCCCCAACAACACAGGTCAAGTCAAAGTATTAGTTTCACTGAACTGTGATCTTTCAGTCTTTATTTACAGATTAATTAACTTGATTTTTAAACAAATTTTATGTGCATAGGAAAAATGTCAAAGGATATTAGATCAAATGTTAATCATAAAACTATTAGTATTTCCTATTTCTACTGCTGTTATTCTTTTTACAACTGAAAGTTAGTTGATGTACAATAATATATTAATTTCAAGTATATTACATAAATGATTTGACATTTGCATACATTATAAAGTGATCACCCTGATAAGTTTAGTAACTATGTATGCCCAAAGTTACTACAATATTACTGACCAGATTCCTTCAGTGTATATTCTACTCCTCTACTGCTGTTATTCTTATTTCTGTTATAAGTATTTATTTTTATTAAGAAATCATTTGAAGCTTTGCTACATCGCTTCCCAGCACTCAAACAGGTATAACAATTAGTATGAAGATCTGGGAAGTGGGACTAGAAATTTATAGTTGGTTCCTCTGGCAGCAGTGATGTGATAATTAACAGGCTGACATTAAGAGAGGTGACAGAAAAAGATGCACAAGGAGGTCTATCACTACATAGGAATGGATCTTCAGTCAACATGACAAGTGTGGCTAATGAGGGAAAAGGTTAAATATAATGCTATAGCTTTGTATGTTAAACCACAGGAAAACACACACTATATTTTATTTGAAAAAACTTAATTCAGAATAGTAGGAAAAAAACAGATTAATGGTTTGGCACACAAAGGGGCAAGCTTGAGTGGTTAGGAAAACGATAGTGTACGAAAAACCTCTCCCTTTGTTGCTGAATAAATGATACATCGACATCATTTCACGTGAAAATGTACTAAACAATATTACATATGGTCAGATATCTTCTACTGTTTTTACTAAAATGTTAAAAGTCTGTTAGCTTTAATTTACTGAAATGAAAATCAGCAAAGACACATTTTAAATTATTCGACTACTGCATGAATTCGACTACTCCAAACAGGGTAAGCAGCGCCCTTGGCTATCACGGGACAGAAGGCTACAATAGCAAGGTGGGCTATCTGGCTGTCTCCTAGGAGGACGCACTGACCATGGCATCCCCTTTGTGAACTATTTCCTAAACTTTTCTAACAAAGACGTAGAAAATAGAAGACATATTTAATGAGGAAATCTGGGGAAATCTTAACTTTCTTAATTCTAACTTTACAATTTAATCACTTTGAACTTCAAATGATACTCTGACTCTTCAAAAGATTATCATAATTGTACAGCTTTCCTCATTAAAGTTAGAAAACCTGAACCAATTGTCAGCATTAAATTAGCTCTATAAATTTTATTTCAATAAATAACTCAAATATTAGTATTTCCTGACTCATAGAATATATATATATTTTTTTCTTTCACAAAAAGCATGTGATAGAAAACATTGCCAATTTCTGCACTGGCTCTTTTAAATGATAACTTGTTTAAAGGGCAGGGTATTTTTGAAATCAGACACAACAATGCCATCATATAAAAGTGATTCTATATTCAGTTATACCATCTTTTGGACAAATGAATTAGAAACATGAAACTCGAGTGACACTTTCATTTCCCTTCTGAGTCAAAGTGTGTCTGGTATTAGATCTCAATGTAGTCGCTACAGCATCCGTACAAATGTAATGAGGTACCCTCACTTCAACACTTCATAAACTAAAGCAAAGTTGGTCCTAAATTTTTAACAAAACCTGAACTACTGTATACTTCTCTCCAGTTTAAAGGAACCCGAGAATACAAAAAGTTCCTTTCAGCTTTCTCTCAAATAGGGAAAGATTTTAATAGAGAAAGTGATGAATAACAATGGTCACATTGATTTCCTGGTAAGTGGTCATTTCTCTCTCATTTTTCTGGCACAATATGATTGTCATCCTAATTCTATGTCCTAATGCAGAAATGCCGGCTTAGGATTTCTCCTTTTTGGAGAAGAAGGGTATAGACGATGAAAACTTTCAGTATAAACAGTTTACTTCTCAAAGAAAGCCAAATGAGCACACATTACAAGAACACATAATCATTATCAGTGTCTCTCTTAGAAGAGGGAAAAAAAACCTTGGGGGGAAAAAAAAACAAAAACCTCCTTATTAGAGTAAAGAGGATTTACAATTTGAGATGACACCTGTCATCCTAGAGTTACAAAGGACAGAGAGAAAAGCATTACTTGAGAAAAGCACACCAAAAGATCCTAAGGCTCTAGTAATGCTTAAAATCCAAAGTAATTATCTCATATCTGAACCAAGAAACAAAAACACGTGATGTGTAGAAGCTTTTAATATAGCAGTATCTTCCCAGTTTCCTGAAATTTTGAGGTGAGCTTTGTCTCTATTTTCTTCCTACAAACACTGTAAAGCCTTCGTAATCTTCCTGTGACCTACCATCCTTCATGAGCTAGCTTTTCCTGCTTAAATAAGTATTCTGCTTTGATAACTGGACATGGGCTTTTGAGTATAAATAACCTACTCTATTGTTAGATTAAGTCCAACATCTCACATAGGGGAAAATTACACACTGTTCAAGGACCTGAGTGAAAATTATTTTTATTGCATACTCTTATTTTTTTCAAAATGGCACATATAATCCTCACTGTAAATAGATTACATAAAAAGAAAAATATTGCTTCTAAAATCTCATTTTATTTGGACTCAGAAAAGAAATATTTATACGTTCCCATAGTATGCTCAACTTTCTTCAAATAACTTTTGATATTCTAAAATTTAGTTTTTGTTATAGCAAGAATATTCTACCACTAAACTCAGAAATATTTTATATTTATTTAACTACACACTGTGGCTTCCCAGATGGCTCAGTGATAAAGAATCCACCTGCAATGCAGGAGACTCAGGTTCAATCCCTGAGTCAGAAGATCCCCTGGAGAAGGAAATGGTTACCTACTCCAGTATTCTTGCCTGAAAAATCCCATGCACAGAGGAGCCTGGTGGGCTACAGTCAATGAGATCACAAGAGTCGGACATGACTTAGCACCTAAACAACAATAATAAACTACATATTATTTAAATAAAGAAAGGGGACATGTATCTTTCTGGTCAAAGCATAGCACATAAAGCACACATTTCTTTTAGATTAGAGTCACCATGCAAGGTTGTCTACCAGATGGAGCAGAATCAAGCCATATAGATACACAGTGGTAAATGACTCCATTGATTCATGTCTTTTTCACAAGACACATGAAGAAATTTTCCACTGGACTGGGGTTAAGCAGTCTACATACGTAGGTCAATGGAAAGGCTTTCCTTGGTTTTTGGTCTATCATTCTGCTGGCCTAAGTCTTTCTTGATTATTAGACTCTCATCCCATTATCCCTTCAAATCCTACCATAATCCACATATTCCAATATTCAAATTTCATATCTCTAGATCTGTATTTCCAGCTCTGCAAGATATACAATCTCAGTTCCATTAACAATTTCCTTTAAAAGTATTCAACTTATATATAGGAAATGAGAGAACTGAGCCAGAAACAGAGATGGTGCTAATGTAATATAGTGGATATGATTTCAACTCAGACAACCTTGTTTTACATTCCAATTTTGTTGCTCACTCCTCATGGTGCCCTGGGTGTGATCATAGCACCTACTTCATGAGGTTAATTTGTGGATAAAATGAATGATGTTTAGAAATGTTTGACCCTGTTTCTGGCAGTGCCTAATTATGCTGTAATTATAATTAACAGGGCAAAGTTGTCATGTGTTATACTAAGAACAAACCTGATCATAATCATACCAAAATTCTATCAAGTGAATATTTTGATTCCTTAAATCCTGAAGTCTCATTAGAGATCTGAGTTGGCGCGCCTATGAATTTGCTTTAATTCAGTTCAACAACAGTGTAATAACTGAGCATTAACTATTTGCACTGTGATAGATGATAGAGAATAAATGGAGAGGAGAAGGAGAAAAAGGACAAGAACTGACATAAGAGAGGCAGGTTCGATTCCTGGGTCAGGAAGATCCCTTGGAGGAGGGCATGGGAATCTACTCCAGTCTTCTTGCCTGGAGAATGCCATGCACAGAGAAGCCTGGTGGGCTAGAGTCCATAGGTTGGCAAAGAGTCAGACCCAACCCAATGTTGCATGTGCAACATTCATTAAGTATTAAGTTAGGTGTTAGACATTATGCTCAATATACATCTTGGCCAAATAGACTAAAAAGTCATCAAGCTGGCAAGTGGTAAAGCTAAGATTTGAACTTGAGTTCTCCTGACTTCAGTCTGTATTCTTTAGTGAGAAGGGCAAATAAATAAGCAACTATCCATAAGATCGTATAGAGTGTACCAAGTACTATGGAAGATTGGGGAAAGGGTGATGAATTTTAACTTGGCAGAACTAGATCAGACAAAATAGAAGAGGTGACACTGAGTTTATTAACACTAGGGAAAAATAACAAAATGCAATAAAATATTCAATATTTATTTAATGATTACTATGTGTACTATTCTAATGTTTTATCCAGGCAACATATAGATAAGGGTGAGAAAATGTATTTTGGCAGAAAGATCAGACTCGACCCAGAGCTGAGACAGCAAACAGTAACCAAAACAATAATGTGAAGCAATTACCCATCAATTAAAAAGAAATAAAAGTTTAAAAAAAGATGGAACAGTGCACTCAGTGTTTGTATGCACAGGGAAATGACAGTGATGAACAAGAAATGCAGGTTAAGGCCAGTGTTTGGAGCACTCTCTGGATGCTGTGCTAAAAAGAAAAAAATGGGTTTTATCCTAGAGAAAACAATAGAATCAGGCTAGGTTTCTTAGCAAAAGAGTCATATTAATCAGATCTAATGCTTTAGAAAAATAATTAAGTTAGAAAAGTAAAAAATGATTGGAGTTAGTGTCTCCAGAATAAACAAATACAAAATAAATTAAAAATTAAAACACACAGTGAGATTACTCAAATAGCTCAACTAAGAAATGGAAGAAATTGAGCTTTTAAACTGGGAGTATGAATGAATCTGCCAGGAGTGGATATAATAGGCCTTCTAGAAACAAAATTGACAGTATTTGATAGATTAATGGATACCAACAGTAATGACAAAAGAGAGCTCTTCAAGATATTCAGGTCATATCGCCAGTAAGTAATGTGTCTATAGTTCCAGAGACAGAAGAGAACCAGAAACAACGATAGATGATGGAGAGATGAGAGGCCATTGGTCGATGGCTATAGAGTTCACAGTACTTCCACATAAATATATATATGATGGATATCGTAAGTATACACAGTGTATGTAAAATGTGAGGGTGAGGATTAATGAAAGGTGAGGCTGTTCAAGGAAAAATTTCAAATTCTTATGAAGGAGCTAGCAGTGAAGAACTGGATTAGCCTGAGAGAAACTGGATTTTTCATTTTCTTTTTAAAAAGATGAGAATAAACTTCTTTTTATCTAAGAGAAAATAATCAAAAGGAAAAGGGACATATTTTTGAATATCCTAGACAGACAGTGACAGAGCAAGATTTAGGAGAAAGGGAAATAGGCCTTGATGAAGAGCATAACAAGGGAGAACCCAGGAAAGAATATAAGCCTTGGTTACCTGAGGCAGAAAAGAAAGTAAGAAAACTTAGCCAAGACAGAGGCTATTTCCAGCCATTGATGAGAAGAGCTGATGGGTTTTAACATGTGTGTGTGTGCATGCACAGTGTAAGTTTAATCATTTTGCTTCCTCTACAGCAAAGCCTGAGATGAGTTCATTTGTAACAAGAGGGAAAGTCAAGTTGGGATAGAAGCATGAAGGAGGAAATAATGTTTGAAATTTCCCCTTTGAGAGATAGATAGATATTGCAGAACAATCTTCTGGCTCAATTTCAAATGCTGGCATTCTAAATAGCAGAAGAGAGATTTTTCCTCCATCATTAGCCTATAATTCTGGAGGAAGAGGTTTTCAGTTATTTCAATGCCGGACATTGCCTCCTGCCTGTGTGGAACAGTGAAAGGATGAAAAAACTAAGAATAGTTCTAAGACATTTCTTAAAATAGTTGAGCCAGGAATCTAAGTTTAGTTTACAAGTCAGCGACTAGAAGGAAGGAGGATGGATAACAATAATAACAAGGATGACGATGGTGGTGGTGGCATCACTGTGTAGCTTTTACAGTGTGCTTGGCCATGTTCTATGGATTAATTCTTTCATTCTATATAAAGTCACATCATGAATGCAAAAAATAAGTTTATTTCCTAGCCAGATGTACACTCCACATCACACTCGCATTTTTAATATGTTTTACTTGCAAATGCATTTGTGTGTAACACATCATTTCCAAGACACATGGGCAATTTGTTTTCACTTTTCTAATTCACATTCTAGATGGCTCCAGTTCAGCACTGGAAAATTTAGCTCATTTTCCAAACATTACATTAATGCATGATGTAGGAAGTAAACAAGAGTTGAAAATAAAATCCTCTTGGATATTCTGTTGTTTTAAAATCTGAAGGGTTCAGTAATCCTTTAAATCTGTAATCACTAAGAAGAAATCCATTGTCACTAAACCACATGTAGCTCTCTACAGAAACCACATAATGCAAAATTCTCCAAAGAATAACTATAATTAACTGTGACTGTGAACAATAATGGATCTTTCTTGTTGCTCAGATGGCAAAGCATCTGCCTGCAATGCAGGACACGCGAGTTCAATCCCTGGGCCGGGAAGATCTTCTGGAGAAGGGAATGGCAATCCACTCCAGTATTTATTCTTGCCTGGAAAACCCATGGATGGAGAAGCCTGGCAGGCCACAGTCCATGGGGTGGCAAAGAGTCGGACACAACCAAGCAACTAAAACTACCACTAAACTACTGTGAACAATAATAGTACGTTACAAGGCCACTTACACATGCATGATGCTATTTTATTTGACATCATAGAAGTCTTTATTCTCTTCCTCTGAATTGAAGTTATAGCAAATCCAATCACAGTAATAAAATTACCAGAGGTGAAAAAGCAGTTATCTAGTATGTAAAAATATTCAACAAGATGCATAAACATCTTTGATAAATATTTGAATTAAAGCTGGCCTTCTAGGCACGTCCATCATGAAAAATTTAAAACCTTCAAATAATCTTTAAATTGATCTAGTTTAACATGATTATTACAATCACAAAACTACATATATAATCTCTATATGTTGATTATATCACTAATATTAGAAAATATAGTACATTTCTTTGAAAAATTTTACATCTTATTGAAGTCATCACAGAGAAAATTTACTTAGTGTAGTTATAATTATACAATTTTGAATATCTATGATATTTTTGTTTCTACTGAGCTTTTCTTCTTTTCCAAAACATTATATATTTTAAATTTAAAGAAAATGTGCCTGCTTTTATTATTATTTGTAGATATTTTTCTCCATAGTAATCTTTTCTATTCCCATTGCTCCTTTGTGAGACTTTTTTTTAACCTTAATTCTATCTGTGGTGTCTTTAGATCCTTCTATTTTTGTATTTTGAAATTCTTGGGGGCCTCCATAATTTTCAACTAATCTTGCATAAGATTAAATTTAAATTCTTCCTTGTAATGACACATGATCTTTAATAAATGATGTTATAGCTTCTAATGTATTCTGTTGATAATTATCAGCGGCACTTTAATTTTTGTGGAATTTCCCTCTCCTTCTAAAAACTAAGAAACTAAAATGAGCTCAGGGGTTTAGATGACTTGTTCAGAATCACAGATCAAGAAACAAAGATCTCCTGATACTCAGAACCTTACCCCATGAATCAAACACATAGAGAGGGCTGTATCCCAAATCTCCCAGCCCCATTCCTGAAGACCTCAGTCTACTTAAGGTTAATTTTTAAAACCTATCTAGGATGGCATTTGTAAATTGTCAGAAGCTTGAGGAGCCGCTGTACAAAAAGCCTTCATGTATAAACATCTCCGAAACAGGCAAATGATAGATAACACAATGAGCATTTTTTATCTTCTCAGCTTCAGCCTTTTGCTAGCTTATAAATTTTTTAGAGGGGAGCTATAATGCTATTGAATTGATGACAGCAACAGACAAGAATTTGGAGACAGGAAGATTCCTTCAGACAGACATTCCCCAGACAAACTGATAGCACTTAAGAGTTTAAGTGACACCTCTTCTCTAAAATCCCTAGAACAAAACCCCCCAAAAGCCATCAGATCTCTTGGCATCAGGTGTGAACTGAATGAAACACAATTCATCCCTCGGATTATACCATGTTACCCTATAAGCTTCTTTGTTAACAAATCATATAGAACACAGCTCTGCTTTTTTTCCTCTGGAAAGTAATTAGGCAAAATCTTTTCTCTGATTTTCATTTACCTTTGACTGAAAAACAGCTGCCTGCCCAGAGGAATTTTCCATTTGATATTCAGCATAAGAAGTGTCTTTCTTTTATGTCAATTGAAATATGTCTTTTCTTTCGACAATAACTTGGACATAAATACATATTTCATTGAAATGCAAATGACTAATGTATCAGAAGAAAACGTATAGAAAATACACATGCCTTTGTATGCTTTTTAATTTTTTGCAATTTTTAAATGTCACTTTCCATTTACAGTTGTTACCAAATATGGTCTGGATAACACCAAGAAATTTTGCTAATCCATCACTACACTGACTTTTTTTTTTTTTTACACTGACTTTTAAAGGAACTGAAATGGGACACTATGTGCTATGCTTAAATTTATCCATGGTCAATAACCAGGTGGCCAGAGGTCCAGCACGGCCATAAGCCACGCTGAAGGCCTAGCACCAGTTGCTTTTCTTGCTTAGTCACAGTTTTCTCCTTTTTAACACTGATGGGAGAGAACTAGGTGTTTTCATTTTCAGACCCTTCAGCATCCTATATTGTATATTCAGAGATAATATATTCCTAAATATTAATATATTCTTATATAAGCTATGGAAGGGACCAGTCTGGTGGATGGCCGAATGGCTTGCCAAAGTACCTCTGGCCAGATAGGAGTTTTATGTCAAACTGATGCAGCCTTCTCCTGATTCAAAAAACTCACAGAATTGCTGGAACTGCTTCAAAACAACTCTTACCAAACACATTTTGATGAGTTATGTCTATGCTGATCAGAAACATATGGATTGAATTTTCCTAAGGTTTAAAAATTAAATGCAAAGAGCATAACAAAATGAATTTTTCCAAAAGTAAAAAATTAAATCATGTAAGATGCAAGAAGCCGCTGAGTTCTTCCCATTCTATACTGGTTCCCTCTGAGAGTGGCTCCTTGGCTACCCATCCTTTTCTTTTTTTCCTCAAATTATGATTAGGGGATTGAATATTCAGTTATTTTTATTTTTGTTATATTAGCTGGTGTTGGAGGAAAATCAGACTGAAATTCATGAGCTCCACATGTTAGCAGTTATTACCAGTACTCCTTTAGGTAAGATGACCTTGCTAACATTTGTCAGTAGCCTTGAAAACTTGTCCTTTGCTAAAGAAGAACCAGGTCAAAGAGGAGAGATAAACAAGATCTATCACAATCAAAGATGAATGACTCCAAGTGCAGCCCTTCCCAAAAGAGAATTAGGACAGGGAGGATGGTGGGATACAATGTCTAGTATTGAACCAGTCAGTACAGTAGCTTCCAGCCATATATGGTTACTTTAAGTTAGTTTGACTTACATTAAAAATTCAGTTTATCAACTGCAAGAGCCACATCTCAAGCTCTCAATAGACACATGTGGCAGACAACTGCTCTAATGGACGGTACAGATATAAAACATTTCCATTGTCACAGAAAGCTCTATTGACCAATGCTGGCCCAGTATAATGCCTAGCATGCAATAGCTGTCATATGAAAATTCAAGCCACTAATTATAAACTAATAAAGACATTTTGAATAGCTAAGATTATTTGAGTAAAGTTTGTTTTCAAAGAAGATAAATTTCCTTTTTCTACAGATTTTTGAGCAATTTTAATATATACACTATGTCAGAATAATCACTATGCTAATCAGTTGATATAATTTAAGCTATTAATTACTATAAAACATCAATTCAGCTACATTGTCTCTCAATTATCATTAAAACTATCTTGTATTTGTATAATTTAATTATAGGAAACTATTTAGCATAGAAAGCATATTCATTTAACCTTCACAGAACTCTAAAATTAAGGGTTATCATTTCTGTTTTATAGGTATGGAAACATGTTCATGGAACCAAATGATGCAGTTACACAGCTGTATTCAAATTTAGAGGAATCAAGGGGCTATCTATAGTGTGAGCATGCTCAGTCACTCCGTTATATCTCACTCCTTGTGACCCCATGGACTGTAGCCTGCCAGGCTCCTCTGCTCACGTAATCTTTCAGGCAAGAATACTGGAGTGTGTTGCCATTTCCTTCTCCAGGGGATCTTCCCGATCCAGGAATCAAATGCCTACCATATAATAAGGGCCTAATAAATATTGCATTTTTGTTGTTGCTGCAGTTATGATGAAGAGAATTATGGCCTGAGGTCACCTACTGTAATAATTAGTATTCAAAGATGGCTCCCAGAGAGGAATAAGCAATGAATGAGCTTATTCATGTGTGTGTGTGTGTGTGTGTGTGTGTGTGACAGCTGCTCAGTCGCGTCCGACTCTTTGTGACCCCATGGGCTATACAGTCCATGGAATTCTCCAGGCCAGAATACTGGAGTGGGTGGCCTCTCCCTTCTCCAGGGATCTTCCAAACCCAGGGATCGAACCCAGGTCTCCCACATTGCAGGCGGATTCTTCACCAGCTGAGCCACAAGTAAGGCCAAAGAATACTGGAGTGGGTAGCCTATCCCTTCTCCAGTGGATCTTCAAACAGGGGTCTCCTGCATTGCAGGCAGATTCTTCACCAGCTGAGCTATCAGGGAAGCCTGAGCCTATTCATGCCTTTATGTAATCTACTTACATACTGAATACTGGACTGACCTGTGACTGCCTTCAGCCAAAAGAATGTGGTAGAAGTGACACACAATTCTAGTTTCGAGCTTAAGCTTTTAAAAAGGCCTGACAGCTTCTTCTCACGCACTTTTGAGAGCCTTTAAGCCAACTTGTAAGGAGTCTAGTTAACTTGATAGAGACATATGGAGAAACCATGTGGAAAGACCACAGAGAGGGAAACCATGGAGATTCTATAAAGCGATAAAGAAGCCTCACCATCTGACCATTCTATCTGAACACAACCTTCCAGTCATCTCTCCCAAGACACTGGGACCATCTTTCACGTTCTAGCCATGGCCACCACTTGGCCACAGTCACACAAGTGACCCCAAGTGAAAACCAGAAGAAGAGTCATCCACTGAGCCTTAGCAATCAATAGAAACACGAAAAATAATTAAATGTTATTTTAAGCCAGCTGGTGGTTAAGTGGTTTGTTATAAATAACCAACAAATAACCAGAGCACCTAATACTTGCTGTAAAACTACATATGAAATCTTCAAAATCATTGTAGTCAGAGATAATATTTAGGTTTCTCTATCTATTGTCTTCTATTTGATATGTTCTCATTTATTATATCTGTCGAACATATTTCATATCTAATTTTTTCTAACAGATTCTTTGCTATGTTAAAGTAAATCTACCTGATTTACCATTCATATAACCTCTTTCTTCCAGTTTTACGTCTTTGATTCACAACATTTTCATTATCTGTGATATTTCCCTTTTTCACAGAGGTCAATCTCTTTTCACTTTCTTCTTCCCGGAAGCCTTCCTCCACTTTACTACTATTTTTCCATGGCTCACATACACACATTTTGAACCACATTAATGCACTGATATATATTTATAGTAGATGGCTTATTTAGCATTAAGTTTCATATGTGCCTCAATCTGATTTTGTCTTTGAAGAACAACAATGTATACTTTTGTATTTTTATGCAGTACTCACTATATCACACAACTCTATATATAGATTGTCTCCCAGGGACAGACTAACATCACCAAGCTCTAGAAATAGCTGACTATAACACCAATGTCAGTTCACTAACATAATAAGAAAAATGATTTTCAAAGTAACATCACTAGACTAGAATGATTTTCTCACCTTATGGTGGTTTTAACCTATAGGCAAACAACATGGGAAGCTAATTATAATCAAAAGCTCGCTTATTGAGGGTGAAATGTTTCTTAATACAATTTGATTGTATTATGGAATCTATCTAAGAGAATCTCATATATCCATAGCCACAATAAGCTTATACCCATTGCCTAGCCATGCAAGTTCTCAGGTCAGGCATACTCTTTCTACACTGTGTTAAATAAATACTCTTGACTGGATCTTTATTCATTCAAAAATAGTTATGAAGCATCAACTATATATCAGGCATTAAGGATAAAAAAAAAAATATGACCTAAGGGGACAAAAGTCCTCATCCTAATGGAAGTTACATTTTAGGAAAAGTTTCTGACTTACTACTAAGCTCTCTAAAATAAATTCTAAAAAAAATTTTTTTAAGTATGCTCATATGTATAAAGCTATTGTTTTCTATATTAGAAAATTTATATTTTACCTGGAATTCTGAACCTATAAAACTGTCGGAATAAGCAAATACCTACTGACATTGAGATTAAGAACTTCAGTTTGCCAGATGTGTAAATGGTTAGACCATACTTCTCAGGGCATGAGTGTAAAGCATTAAATCCTTGTATTAACAAGAATCATTATAGCCCTTTATTTCAAAAGTGATTTAGAATTTTTTAAATAAATCCAAAGCAACCATCTAGTGCAGTCTACATTTAGTGATACATCCTTTAAACTCATGCTCATTTCTATAAAAATCACCAAAACACCCAAACGAAAGGAGAAGTTTATTTGGTTCAACCTAATGTTATCCCACTGCTGTCAGTTTTTAAGCCTCATCATCACCTAATAGGGAGCAAATATGCTATGCCTCTGACTAACCTAATAAGGTATCCAAGGGATTTTAAAAATATTTAACTGGGTTTGGTAAAAATCCTCCCCCCACCCCCACCCCCTGCTCTCTAAAAGTATAAAGCCTTTACTCTTCAGTAATACAGACTGAAGCACCTGAAAATGTCTATAAACACATTTTCCCTGCTTATCTAGGGTTCTCCTCTGTTCATTGGGATCAATGTTTAGATTGTTTTCAGAGAGGGGACAGCACCTTGTCAATGCCTGTTACATGTCAAAGGGTCATCTGAGCTTGAATCCACCATTGGAGCCTGGAAGGAATGCATTTACTTTTAACAGGCTGAAGTTTGGGCCTGTGAAAAATTATTATGTCAAGGTATAGCCATTTAAGGAGGGTTAGTGTAAAGTTACTCCACCATTAGGCCTATGGACTAAAGTGATCAGCACTTCGAGAAAACCCCTAGGTATTAATGGAAACAGGAAATGATGACAAAAGTAAATAACAAAATACCACTTGTGGTATGATGTTAAAAGTAGTGCTATGGAATTCAAAGGGTTCACAAATTTGAATTACTAGATGTGGTTCCTAAAAGTACTCCTCGTTGTAACTTTGTGTTTTTCCCTAACAAAGACCTCGATAATAGAGATATTTTATCAGCATGTTTATTAACACCTTTCATTTACTATTTTATAAAAGTACAAGATTCCTTTTAGTAGCTCATTTTAGTCTCCTTTACACTCCTTCTACTTACCAATTCAAGCATGTGACACATATTTCTTTGCTGAAAGATTTGCTACAAGGCTTTGTTCTTTTAATTGGAGAAAATTGCTTTGCAGTGTTGTGTTGGTTTCTGCCATACAATAACACGAATCAGCCATAATTAAACATATATCCCCTCCTTATAAACCTCTCTCTGCTCTCCTCATCCCACCCCTCTAGATCATCACAGAACATTAGGCTGGACTCCTGTGTTATGCAATTTCTCACCAGCTATCCATTTTATACGTGACGGTTTATATATATTGGTGCTACTTTTCCATTTGTCCCACTCTCTCCCTCCCCAACTGTGTCCACAAGTTCGTTTTCTACACCTGCATCCCCATTCCTTCCCTGCATAGAGGTTCATCAATACAATTTTTCTAGATTTCTTATATATGTGTTAATATGTGATATTTGTTTTCTCTTTCTGACTGACTTCACTCTACATAATAGGCTCTAGGTTCATCCACCTCACTAGAATTGACTCAAATTCATTTTGTATTATGGCTGAGTAATACTCCATATGGACCACATCTTCTATATCAATTCATCTGTCGATGGACATCTAGGTTGCTTCCACTTCCTGGCTATTGTAAATACTGCTGCAATGAGCACTGGGGTACATGTGTCTTTTAGAACTGTGGTTTTCTCAGGGTATGTGCCCAGCAGTGGTGCTGCTGAGTTATATGGTATATTTATTCCTTGCTTTTAAAATAATCTCCATGCTGTTCTCTATGATGGCTGTAGAAGTTTACACTCCCACCAACAGAGTAGGAGGGTCCCCTTTTCTCCACATCCTCTCCAGCATTTCTTGTCTGTAGATTTTCTGATGATGGCCATTCTGGCTGAAATAAGAGGATACCTCATTACAGTTTTGATTTGCATTTCTCTAATAATTAATGATGTTGACACCTTTTCATGTGTTTATTGGCCATATGTATGTCTTCTTTGAAGGAATGTCTGTTTAGATCTTCTGCCTATTTTTTGATTAGGCTGTTTTGGAAAAACTCAAGAGTATCCATGATCAAATTCATCAACCTGGTCAGTGAAAAGTTATGTGTGGCTCAATTACGCATTAGAAAGAGCATAAAGTCAGACATTTATTAGCTGTTTCTCATAGGATAGGTACTTAAATTCTGTTCCCTCATCTACTAAAATAAGTATAACAATACTACTTCAAAAGGTTTTTATCAGAGGGAATGAGTGTGAAATGTCTCTAATGTTGCCAAATCCACAAAGGTTAATTACATACTTATCACAGAACTGTATGAACGAATAAGTCATACTAGAAGTGAAACTGAAGAAATTCAAAGCACCCAAAATACTTAATATTAATCATCGCCATCATGCAACTCCACCAGGTTTCCCCACAGGACTAAAAGGGTCACCATTCCATACTAAATCATTTTCATTAAGTGCACAAGCTTCAGGGGCTAAAAACAGTTTGATTTAGCAATTCAAAGGCAAAGGTACAAGGATTTCCTTAAGGTATATGTAAACAGGGAGTTAAGCCAGGAGCTCTGTAGGCCCCCGGGGCTGGAGCTTGCTTGCAAATGAACACATCCTTTGGACAGAGAATGCAGTAGGCAGTACAGTCTGAGATGCAGTCTTGGGGGAGTTCCTGATGGTCAGGTTTCTATAGCCAAAACAGTGTTGACAAAGATTTCCGAACAGCAAAGGAACTGGGGCAAGGCTAACATCCATTCTGGTCTGGTTGGAGGGCAGTTCTTTACAAAATCATGGTTATGGCTTAAACGGTTTTCAAAAGGCAGAAAGCTGAATGAATTTTATGTTCCTTTCTTTTCTATTATCTTTCTAATATATCACCTAAATCCTTACTGTTACAGTCCCTTCCTCATCACTTCAGTGGAAAGAGAACAATCCAGAATTGGGTGAATTATTCCTAAGAAAGCCTGACCTATACAAAACCTAGTAAAAGGATTAGCATGGACTTCTTGCCTGCTGCGCTTTTATTTATGCACGGTTCATAAAGGCGCACTGCTGATTCCCATTTAGCTTGTTATCCACTCTAATCCCATTATTTTTCTGCTACTGTTGCCTCACCCTCAAATGTTCAGTTTCTGTCCTTAGAATAGTTTTCTCCTCACAAGTGAATCGTTCTTTACTGTCTCTATCAGACGTCATTCAACTTGTCAAAGGCTTTTTGAAATGCAATGTGCTTTCCCAGGATTTCACTTTTGAGGTACAGTGAAATGCCTACAAAGATCTGCACAACTGACAAATAAAATTATCATCAACATCTGCTGAATAAACATAAGGATGCTTATGGCATTATACAGATCACAGTGGATAACACAAAGGCACGTAATGCACTGTCCTCATGCAAACTGCCTGGTGAGGCCTGGTGGGCAGAAAAGACAACCACAAGTATAAAGCCATATATGGAAGTCAAGAAAAGAGAGCGCACTCTGAGAAGAAGCCAAGGTAGTTAAAGCCTGAAAGGAAGGTTAGGCTGTTTTTGAGGGTAAAGAAGGGAAATTAAAGGGAGAAGGGCAAGGGAAACAGTTTTAGCAAAGACAAAATATTTCTGGAGCTCATTTCGGTCATAATAAGAGAACTAGGATGCCTGAAATCAAGACTATACCCAGGGGTTTAGAGAGAGAAAACGGAGGGTAATGGACTTGTGCCACATTATGGAGAACATTCCACACCAGGTCAAAGCAGTCAGAAGTATTCAACAAGGTCATAGTGTGTGGTAGTTAAAGTACAATCCGAAAAGATGAGTTCAAATCCAGGCATTGCTACTAACTGGCTATGACTCCTTGGGAAAATTACTTGCATTTATTTCTCCAGGTGTAAAGTGAGATTCTTAAGAGCTTCCACTTACAGAGAATTCTTGAGTATATAAGATAGTACATGTAAAATGACTACTCCCATGAGCACGGTGGTGGCGCGAAGGGTGTTGATGAGCAAACATGCCTGATCCTTGTCATCGGGGATTTAGGGAAAAGGAGTTTGGATTTATCCAGTTAGATGAAAGAAAGCAAATTTTTTATTGTTCCTTTTAAACAGAGAAGCATCATGATGAAAACCAACTTAGAGGTAAATAATCTAATAATCTTGTAGTAGAAAATTTACACAGCTAAAGCATATACCTGCCAGGGGTCTGATAGCAGAAACAGGATATTGAGTTTCTAGTTAACAGTTATGAAAGATCAAAACTCTGGATTAAAAGATATGCCATTCATTTGCATGTTTGGCTGGGATCTGAAGTAGTAAAATAGAAACATTATTGTTATAAGGACAAATTTTCTTTCTGCAGGATTTACTGTAGATTGCTCAATCTTTATTTATATTCATTAAAGAAATGAGAAATCATTTACTGATTCATGCCTTAGAACTCCTGAGATTTAACAATTGATTACAACAACTTAGCACTAAACCACTTCTCTCAAGGCCAAGGAAAACTCAGGCAACTCAAAATCATATCTATGAGCCACTAATTAAGCAATAAAGATAATTAATGGAAATAACACTGAGCTGAAGCCCAGTAGCTGCAGTAGGAGTCTTACTATTCCCATTATAACCTTGTAAAAATTCCACTATCTAATCTGGGTCCCAGATTCTTCAACATGAATAAATGGAACCAGAGGTACTCAAAAGTCCTTCCAGTTCACAAATTCCAGGATTTTATGATGTAATTCAAAGAGCTGGTCATTCCAAACTACTTTGGTAGAGTGTTTTATTAACATGGTCTCTTAAAGCTTAGCATAAATTTTTTCAGGCATTTAATTAGAAGGCTGTACTCAGTAACATAGAAGATACATATAGAACACAATATTTTTCCTGTGGTGCATGGGATTCAGCCATTGTGAGAGCCTATTGCTAGAGTTTTAGGAATATTAAAAGCCCTATGACATCAGGCTGTTAGGCTGAAATTGATCATGGTGGGAGAATTTATACCCTGCAAATCTGAAAATAACACAAAGTATGTTTTGTACTTTTGTCTGTCTTTTCTGGAGAGTCAGTTGTTAAACATTTATCAGCATATTATGTGGAATAAGTAAATCAATATTATCAAGCAACTAAGGTTTGTTTCGCAGTTTTTGAATTATGATTGGCTCTGTGATAAAAAAAATAGTAGGAATTGTCTCGAAGAGTAATTCAGAACAAATAAAGCACATTTAAAACAAAGTGCAACATGATGTCAAAAATAACAAAACTACTCTTCCATTTTATTTCTTTCCTATTGTCTCGAGATAATTCTGATTTGTATAAATGAGTGCTGCCAAGAAGACATGGACCCTTGTTCTATATTCCAGCTGGAAATCACAGTCAAGACAGCTAGTTCTTAATAGAGTGACTTGTCCTCAGTGGGATGTCCTAGGAAGTGGGTTAGCTTTAAACAACATCAGGGGTAAACAAGAAAACTCACCATCGCAGCACTGCCAGTGGTTTAACAGCAACCTGCAGAGAGAGCTAAAGGCAAGCATTACTCCTAATAAATACCCTGATACTGAATTTAAGGGACTCTAAATTTGGTTTGCAAGATTGCCAACACATGTTACAATGCTTCCTGGGATCCAGCACTACCACAGAATCATTCTAAAAGGAGCCAACAGAAGAGGGTGAGAGAAGAGCTTTAAATCTGGATATAATTTCTCATAAATGAAATAAATGTGTCTTTTTAAGGATTTTTGCATGCCTCTTAACAAAGAAAGAGACACTGCAGATTTACAGGGCTAGAAGCCTGAAGTTCCAAGAGTCTTTGTTTGAGAAGAGTGAAATGTTCGAAGACAACTCACTACAAAATCCTGCCAGGACCCTTAAGATGATGATTAAAATTTGCTTTGAAGAGAGTGACCAAGTACAATAATCCCAGGAAGATTTTATCTCTTGATTCTTTTTATTTTGCTCACTGCTTTTTGTTAAAATGTGTATTGTACATTAGCAAGAATAACAACAAAAATAGCTGACATTGCTACTACTTGGCACGTCATCTGATGTCTGGCAGTTTAAGCAATCTCAGATTGTGAGTGTACATTCAGTTGTGTGTGTAATTTTTAGAGAAAGTTTTTAAAAGAAAAATTGCTTAAGGACCTAGAAAAATCAAAGTATATATCCTAAAACATTTTTTTTTTTTCTATCAGGAGTGTGAGGTATATATTCTCCCATTGTATTCAAAATGGAATTTAGACTTAATTTCCCATTGCTAAGAATCCGTTCAGTCCAGTCACTCAGTTATGTCCAACTCTTTGTGACCCCATGGACTGTAACATGCCAGGCCTCCCTGTCCATCACCAACTCCCAGAGGTTACTCAAACTCATGTCAATTGAGTCGGTGATGCCATCCAACCATCTCATCCTGTGTTGTCCCCTTCTCCTCCTGCCTTCAATCTTTCCCAGCATCAGGGTCTTTTCCAATGAGTCAACTCTTCGCATGAGGTGGCCAAAGTATTGGAGTTTCAGCTTCAACATTAGTCCTTCTAACAAATATTCAGAACTGATTTCCTTTAGGATGGACTGGTTGGATCTCCTTGCAGTCCAAGGGGCTCTCAAGAGTCTTCTCCAACACCACAGTTCAAAAGCATCAATTCTTTGGCACTCAGCTTTCTTTATAGTCCAACTCTCACATCCATGCATGACTGCTGGAAAAACCATAACCTTGACTAGACGAACCTTTGTTGGTAAAGTATTGTCTCTGTTTTTTAATATGCTGTCTAGATTGGTCATAACTTTCTTTGCTAAGAATAAGGCCTGTAAAATGAGCTAATCACTCCTTTATGGCCCTATCAAGCCACATCTATTAGAACTACTAGTAGTAGCAACATTTTGAAGGGTAGACCATTTGGAAATCACCAACATTTATTAATTAGTTCCATTAGCATTCTTAGGAAATAAAATGACAAAAAGATTTTGTACCCAATGGAAAAAAATTTAAAAGAGTTGGTGAAATTTAGCTTGAAAATTAATGTTGATGTATTATGCCTTACCCATAACTCTATTTTCTTCTTATGACACCTATGTATGCTGAATCCATAAGAAAACATTTCCTGAGATAAAATGAATAAAAGGGCAGAAAACTGTCTTTAAAAGGAAGGCATCAAATCAAGCTTTCCAAATGTAACCTTGTTCCCTTATTGGTGTTGGTTATTGTTACTATTATTATTATTCTTTATTAACATATTGAAAACAATGTGGTGACATACTTTTAGCAGAAAAATGAGCGGTTTCTCTCATACTGACATAAAATTATTATAAAACATGAAGTCTCCTCTAATGCTTATGAAAGAGAATTATTGGTTGTGTGTAGTGATTTTCATTTCTGTTGGAGTAGTTATATCTGTCAGTTGGGCTGGGGAAAAAAGAACCATTTATAAAGTATAAATGTTCACTTTGAAATTTTCATGCAAATTTGGCAATGAAAAAAAAAACCTGTAAACAATTTATGTCTAAAGTATAGGATTCCTGCTGCTGCTACAAAACAAAAAAGTAACCACAGCTAATGCATTATATACATCACACTAACCAAGGCTGACAGTGCTAGGATGGGGAATCAGACATAATCTTATTATTTGGCTATAGTTTGGACAGCTTCTAGGCATGACTTAAGAAACAGAATTCAAAACATTATTTTCTAAAATGGCAGCTTCCCATTCAAGCTTCTGTTTCCAATTTTTCTTCTCCCTCACACTCCACTCCTCTCCCTGCTCCCTTCCTCTCATCCTCTTCTTCCTCCCGTGGTTACCTCCTTACTTTCCTCCTGACTTCTTGGTCAGCTATTTCTGAAGTGGTAAAATACTTCCTTGGGATTTCCTGTTTGCCTATTAAAAACCACATGCAAATTATCTCAGTATTATGCTAATCATGAAAGGTTGGGTGGGATGAGTGACTCTCCTCACATGTAAATGTGAATGACTCTCTCACATGTAAAATCATTGTTGTGAAGGGTGTGGGGCCAACTTTTTCTTAAGTGAGTTTACCAAGAGTCATTATCGAGGAACTAAATCTTTGGAAACATTTATACAAAACATGGTGATAGTGGAAACCAGATGCTTTCATTTCTATTACAATGCTTTTGGGAGTTGGGCCTTTTTTTTTCTTCTTTTTTTTTTTCCCCTTCTCTCCCCTGGTATAAAGAGCAAGTTTCCACACTTTATCATGGACATGTTGCAGTAAACTGTGTCAAAGTCTGCTTCCACTAATCGGTGGCTATTATTAATATCAATGGAGAAGAGCTATAAATTCCACCCTGACATGGCTTCAGTGGTGTGAACCCCTAGATCTTCTCTAATCCCAAGATTAGATACTGAAGTGCCGTTTCAATTGCACGATATTATCACATCCTATCACTTGGTCGCATTTCAGACTGCAGCATTTACTGACAATACTTTCCAAGCTGTTGCTAAGTTGTGAGCACTCCAGCTTATCTGCTGCTCCTTTTACAGCCTAAACTAGCAAGACTCTCTCAGAAGAAGTGTCCTGCTAATAATGCCACCAAAAACAATCTGCTTGTTTTATCCCCTTTAATACAAAAGGTCCTTGATAGTCACAAACACTTACTTACTCTCAATCACTCTCAGTGAAAGAATCAGTCTCCTTTTATCTATTAATTTTTTGGACCTATGTTAATTCACATCCCTGTTTCTTTCTCTTTGGATGTCTTATTGACATCATGAAAATCATGTGAAGATGTGAGGAACTCTTTGTTGCTATTCATGGCCTTTTTTTTCTGTGAAAGATTACTTCATGTTCATCTCTACAGTAGGAATGATGAATTAAGCACTTTAGAGAATTAAGGAGAAGTCACTTTCTTTACTGTAACAGACAACAAAGACAGTTAAAATAGCTTGACATATTTCACGAGAAAATGTATTTTTTCATCTGAAAATAGGACTTTCCAAAGTTTCTGGATCATCAGAATTTGGTATATATGTAATTTCATACACACAAAACACTGGGTAACATTGAATCTGCTTGGCACCTCCACTTGGATAGCAAGTAGAGCTAAGTGCTCAACAGGAGCAAAAGTGAACAGCAAATTATCTGAGCAAACCACTCTTTGGCAATATTCCCAACTTAGTTCCTAGCCACAGCAGCCCAATGTCTTCACTGATGCTCTCTCGTTTTATTATACATCCAACTCCTGAACAGATCCTGTGTGCCTAACACTCAAATCCAACCACTCCCTACCACCTTTTCTCCTCTGGTCATACAAGCCAGTGTATGTCCTTACAAAAATTTTTGCACTCACATCTTGATTAGATTTTAGTCTTTCACTCTTCCCCCTTTAAATATTTTCTTAACAGAGCATCCAAAGTGATTCCTTTATAAAACACTTCAGATTATAGGAATCTTATACTGAAAATTTTCCTTGGTGTTCCTTCCCAAAAGTGAAAAAAACAACTAGATCCATCATTGATTACTTATGTTCATCTCTACAGCAAGAATGGTGGATTAAGCACTTTAAAGAATCCAGGGGAAAACCAAAGTCCTTACTGTAACACACAAAGAAAAATAGCTTGACATAACTGATGAGAAAATACATTTCATCCGCTGAAAATAGGACTACAAGACTGCAAAAGCTGGCCAGATTTTCCTGCTCTTTCTCATTCCAGTGACTCAAGTCACTTTGCTGTTTCTGCAGCACTGTGCCCATGTGCCCTCTCAGGCACTTGTACTGTTTGCTGGCATCCCAGAAGCCCATGTGGATCACTCCTTTGCCTCTTTCAGGGCTCTACCCAAATGTCCTGTTCTCTGTGATGGGTGGGGAGAAAATAGGGTGTTTGGGTTTGACATGTACACACTGCTGTATTTAAAAGAGATAACCAACAAGGTCCTACTGTTGAGCACATGGAACTCTGCTCAGTATTCTGCAACAACATGAATGGGAAAATAATTTGGAAAAGAATAGATACATGTATATGTGTAACTGACTCACTTTGATGGACACCTGAGACTAACACAACACTGTTAATTCACTACGTGCATGTGTGTGTTAAGTCACTTCAGTCATGTCCGACTCTTTGCAACCCCACAGACTGTAGCCCACCAGGTTCCTCTGTCCATGGGATTCTCCAGGCTAGAATAGTGGAATGGGATGCCATGCCCTCCTCCAGAGGATCTTCCCAACCCAGGGATCAAACCGGAGTCTCATATGTCTCCTACATTGGCAGACAAGTTCTTTACCACTAGCACCACTGGGAAACCCTGCTAATTTACTATGCTTCAATATAAAATAAAAATTTTAAAAATTAAGCTTTAAGTCCCACATCTCTCTGTATTCCCTTTCTTCAATTTCATTTTTCTCCTTAGAACTTTTCACAATCTGTTATATATTTTATTATTTACTATGTTTATTGCCTGACTCCCCTCACTAGAATATAAACCCCATGAGGATGCACATGTAGGTCTGATTTATTTGCTGCTTTGTTCTTAGGCCTTAGAAAGTGCCAGGAACATGCTGCTGCTGCTAAGTCACTTCAGTCGTGTCCGACTCTGTGCGACCCCATAGACGGCAGCCCACCAGACTCCGCCATCCCTGGGATTCTCCAGGCAAGAACACTGGAGTGAGTTGCCATTTCTTTCTCCAATGCATGAAAGTGAAAAGTGAAAGTGAAGTCGCTTAGTCGTGTCCGAACATAGAGGTACCAAATAAATACTTGTGGAATATTTACATCTCTGTATCTATTGATTTGTACTGAATGTCATCTGTGTTTGCCTAGTAGCATGATATTTTTGGAGGTGACTAGAATTATTAACATTAGACTAGACCTTGAAAACAGTAAAGTATAATTTTATTCATTTATTTAACCCCATAAAATTATGATTATCTATTGATTTTATTAAAGAAAAATAACAAAGAATCTACATTTTATAAGCATAGTATTAGTTTCCTTAATCACAACTAGATAATTTAAAATTAGATACAATATATACAACTAGATACAATAGTCCAAAACAGGTTATATAATTCTAGATGTTAAGATCTCTGTATATACTTGATGTGTTTAATGATAGGTTGTAAAAGTTGAAGACAAAAACAGAAGTTTTTAAATCTCAACATACGTAATAAATAAATTGGAACAACTAGAGATTCCTAAAAACAAAATGCATTATACTGATCTACCCACAATATAACTTGATCTCAGGGACTTTAAGATACTTATGAGTAAACTTCAAGGGTATTTGCATTTAATTACTGAATAAACAAGTGTAGCTGGTATGTAAGCCAGGGACTTCTGGTAGCACTTTGTCAGTTCTCTTTGATCTCTGGAAGTTTTAAGTCCTTTTCCAGACTTTAGCTAATTACTAGGGACTTTTGTCCCCTGCTCCACCTGCTTTTTGCTTTGTTCAATCTCACCAGTTGTTTTGTCTGTCATTACACTGACTTTGCCATGAAAGCCAGCTCCCTGTCAGTGCGTACAAGAAAGTAATCCTTTTTGATAGTACTAAAGATTTTAGAGGGGCACACAGCGAAGTCTTATCACAGAGCATGCAGTTTTCCACCATTTTTCTGGTTCCTCTCTTTTCTTTCCTCCTCCACTCCCTTCTCACTCTTCCTCCCTTTTAGAAACGAAGCAAGTCTTCTCTGCAATTCATGTTTGGTTGACTCCTGAATTTTTATGTTTTGTTGCATGAAAACATTCTGCTTGCTTCTGGGACTGTCATCTACCCATTCAGACTAGTGAATGTCTTTTCTGAAATAAAAAAACATTTCTATCCACAAGGAAAAATGCTAGTTATAGCTGCTAACATAATAAGTTAAAAATTAACTTCCAAGCAGTTCATCTTTGTAATGATAAGCAGCTTATGATGGTAAGCATCTTCTAATGATAAGAGGAATTGCTCTAGTAGCCTTCAATAAAAACAGCATTTAGTTCCTACTTTGCTCAGAAAGGATTATATGCAACTTGAAAATACCACAGCCTAGTTAATTATTATACTACAAGCAAAAGTAAATGAGAAAATGTGCAAAGGGAAAATAAACATAACTAAGATGAAGCCAGAAACAGGATTAGTATATTAAATGTCTCCTGAGGAATAACCAACAAACTTAGATCTGGTTTTGTCAACCATCATTTCAAAGTGGGAACCTAGTCAGTCTCATAATTCAGTTGCCGTAAAGTTAAAAAAAATATTTCTCAGAAACCCAACTAATTATGGCATAAAGATTTTTTTAAAGTCTATATCTTCATTAAAAAGATACTGTGTAATGAGGTAAGCAAGTTCTCAAAAATATTCTTAGAATAAATAAAATATGAGTGTAAAAGAGTACTTCAATGGCATAAAAGCTCAGGGCACTTCAGTTCAGTTCAGTTCAGTCGCTCAGTTGTGTCTGACTCTTTGCAACCCCATGAATTGCAGCACACCAGGCCTCCCTGTCCATCACAAACTCCCAGAGTCCACCCAAACTCATGTCCGTTGAGTCGGTAATGCCATCCAACCATCTCATCTTCTGTTGTCCCCTTCTCCTACTGCCCTCAATCTTTTCCAACATCAGGGTCTTTTCAAATGAGTCAACTCTTCACATCAGGTGGCCAAACTACTGGAGTTTCAGTTTCAACATCAGTCCTTCCAATGAACACCCAGGACTGATCTCCTTTAGGATGGACTGGTTGGATCTCCTTGAAGTCCAAGGGACTCTCAAGAGTCTTCGCCAACACCACAATTCAAAAGCATCAATTCTTTGGCACTCAGCTTACTTTACAGTCCAACTCTCACATCCATACATGACTACGGGAAAAACTATATTTAATAAAAATAAATTTTTGAGGGAAATAGTCAATTCACTGATTTATTTTCCACTTTAGTAGACATGGAGTGTCAAGGAATGTTCCTTTCATTTCAGTGATTAGTGTTATTATAATCAATGTATAGTCTTCTACAAGGAAGGTAATACATTATTAATTTATTCTAAAAAAAAACTATATTAAAATTTCATTCTTTAATTAATTGCATTATTTGAGATTTGAAGTATCTGATATTTTAAGAATATAATCTTATGCTACAAATACAAATTGAAAGGAGAAAATTTATTAAAACATAAAGCAAAAATTGATTTTATTTTGATGAAATACAATTAGGGGATGAAAAACATAACTTTTATCAGATTTATGTCTTAAGCCAAAAGCGTACATTTGGCATTGCCTCCTAAATGTGAACCTTTTGTATGAAAACATTGTTATCTCCCATGAGGGATGGAATGAAAGAGGGGGAATAAAAATATGTGTGAGGCATCTAACAGTCTCTGGATGAGACTAATTTAATGATTGAAATATAATCAATGGGAAACATATGTACTTATTTCCCCTTAAAATTCATATTTAATGGAAAAAATGACCTTCACAGCTGACAGTTTATGATGTTATGTCCTCCCTTTAGCCATGTCCACTTTTAATTTTATTAAAGCCATGTTTCTCTAGTAATATGCTTTTCCATCAGATAACATAAAATACAAAAGTTTAGAAAGAACTAATGGGAAAATAGAATTTATAATCCTATCTCTAAGTTTGAGGTGTTTTTTTTTTTTTGCCTCCCACAGTGGAAATATGCAGCAGGTGACTGAGAAAGGCTGTATAAATTATTCTAAAGCTAAACTGGAATGCCTTTACCAAACTCCTCTTTCTCAAGACTTCTTCATAATAGTAACAACACAGAACAAAAAGGAATAAACCAAAGCTGTCATTGAATCCACTGTCACAGTTGTTTAATACTGGTGTCAGTTCCTTGTCTCATTTTCTCTATGCCATTGGGTTTTAAATATTTGGAATATGAACCCTAGATCAAATTCATGGTCAGTAGATAAGAGTTAGGCTATTAACACATGTCTAAAAAAATGAAAAACAGATGTAATTGTGTTGAAGGACAAACCATATTAGAGGAAACAAAACCCAGATCATCTGAATAAAGGACTTGCAGGAAAAGCAGAAGCTATTTTTTCAGAAAGAATCTTGGAGAGATTCTTCCATCCTAGCAATTAGAAGAAAAGAAAAAGAATTAATGAAAAAAGAGTGTAAGAATTGGGGCTGAACCATGGGGAATAAAGGAAGATCTATTTGTGAACAGTTCTATCAGTTGACTTCTTTGTACTCATTCTTACCCACAAAGCTTGACTGACAAAAACTAGTGGTCTTCTCAATTGAATAACTGAGTCATCAGCCTGGGAGATGCAAGTGTGGATGTTAGTGCCTCAACAAAACCTCAATAATTCTGCTGAGGGGCACTCAGGCACCAACTCTGCTCTCCTACACAACATGTAGCCTGTCGGCCAGCCAGTTCTACCTGAATATTCAGAATTTCCACCCCAACCTCTCATTTATGAGACAGTCTATCAGGAACATACCCACCTACCCAGAAGAAAGAGCTATCTGAAAAAATAAATTTTTCTTTCATTTCCAAATGTAAGTAGGCAAATCAGAGTCTCAAGACATCGGGACAAAATCCATTTGAAAATCTATAGTTGGAAAAAAAAAAAGAAAATCTATAGTTGATAGGAGAGGGTACAGCTCCCTATTGCTAGTTGAGCCAATGAACTCTTTTCCTGGTATTTTTGAATATGTGGCAAAGAACTCTGTCTGGGTCTATCAACAGTCATTTGGGTATGATAGGTGGAGAGGCTATAGTTTGTACTACCAATACTCTTTCCAACAGGGAGAAGATAACTCTATCATAAGAAAAAAGAAAATAAGCACACAAAAAAAAGCAAAGATGAGACACAAAATTTTGTTGGCATCCAGATTATATTCTATTACAGTTGTCTCCGAATCTCAAATACGTCTATGCTTTGCCAGCAGTTTAGCACTCGTATAATTCTATAAATTCCTTTGTTTTTCAATAGCTTGAAAATACATCATAATGTTTGAAAATAATTACTGAATACATTGCTTTTATAAATTATCACAGTAGACATGATATATTTTGTGACATGATATGACAAGTCCTAAAACCAACCAGAATTTACTTTTTAATATATATTTTAATCATCACACAATTAAGACATTCTATACATAGTCCATGTATATTGTCACCCTGCTTATTTAACTTACATGCAGAGTACATCATGAGAACACTGGGCTGGAAGAAGCACAAACTGGAATCAAGATTGCCAGGAGAAATATCAATAACCTCAGATATGCAGATGACACCACCCTTATGGCAGAAAGTGATGAAGAACTAAATAGCCTCAGGATGAAAGTGAAAGAGGAGAATGAAAAAGTTGGCTTAAAGCTCAACATTCAGAAAACCAAGATCATGGCATCTGGTCCCATCACTTCATGGCAAACAGATGGGGAAACAGTGGCTGACTTTATTTTTGGGGGCTCCAAAATCACTGCAGATGGTGACTGCAGCCATGAAATTAAAAGATGCTTACTCCTTAGAAGGAAAGTTACGACCAACCTAGACAGCACATTAAAAAGCAGACACATTACTTTGTCAACAAAGGTCCATCTAGTCAAGGCTGTGCTTTTTCCAGTGGTCATGTATGGATGTGAGAGTTGGACCATAAAGAAAGCTGAGTGTCAAACAATCGATGCTTTTGAACTGTGGTGTTGGAGAAGACTCTTGAGAGTCCCTTGGACTGCAAGGAGATCCAACTAGTCCATCCTAAAGGAGATCAGTCCTGGGTGTTCACTGGAAGGACTGATGCTGAAGCTGAAACTCCAATCGTTTGGGCACCTGATGCGAAGAGCTGACTCATTTGAAAAGACCCTGATGTTAGGAAAGATTGAAGGCAGGAGGAAAAGGGGACAACAGAGGATGAGATGGTTGGATGGCATCACTGACACAGTGGACATGAGTTCGGGTAAACTCCGGGAGTTTGTGATGGACAGGGAGGCCTGGCGTGCTGCAGCTCATGACGTCGCAATGAGTTGGACATGACTGAGCAACTGGACTGAACTGAACTGATGCATATTCCAATAGCACTCTTGATTTCAAGGAGGCCTTTGGGACTCAGCTTTTGGAACTGCCTTCTGAACATTTTACAGAAAACATTACAGTGTTTCCAAAGATTCATGTCATTGAAGGTAAATATCATATTATTATAGATTCCATTTTTATAAATTAATTAGAAGGTGAAATCTTCTCGGGTACATTGAGTACGGCTGGGGATAATGAAGAGCAGACAAATATATTTAGCCTTAGTCACTCCAACCTTAATCTCTCAGAGCTAAGTGTCAATGGCCACCATGATGTTTTGACCATTATACTGTAAATCATTTTTGTCCTTAGTCATAATATAATTATTTGAGTCCAGATTGGATGTTAATTTAAATATAATTATAAAGCAATAAAGAATGTATGTTGTTTAAATTAGATAGGTTATGCTGTGTAAACAATCCCAAATTCTCATAAATGCATGTGATTTTTGTGTTCATTCACATTTAGTATCAGATAGTAGGGTTTGGGTTTAAGTGCTCCCCAGCTGGGCCCCACCAATTCCAGTGTGGAAGGTTTTCCTATACCACCAAGCAATTCTTAGACACCAGTTGTGTGTCTTATAATCCAGCTCAATTCTGCCATTACCCAGAGCCAGATTCCATGGATTAGGGGCTCCGTCCTACAAGACTGCTCCCCTCCTCACCCCTCCCTATACACACTTCAGACATCTATTATGCTTCCACAGGCCAACTATAGCTCAGAGGCTCCCAGGAATTCTTCCTTAGGTTCAATTAATCTGCTAGAGCAGCTCACAGAACTCAGGAAACCAGTTTACCACTAGATTACTGACCCATTGCAAAGGATATTAAAGGATACAAATCAACAGCCAGATGAAGAGACATAAAGGGCAGGGTATATGGGGAAGAGAACAGAGTGTGGCACTCTCCTCCATTTCCACACATCATCAACCAAGAAGCTCTCCCAACTCCAACCTTTCGGGTTTCTATGGAGGTTTCAGTACATAGGAATGATTTGCTAAATCGCTGACCACTGGCAGTTAGTTCAACCTCCAGTCCTTCCCCCTCCCCAGACGTTAGTGAGTGGGACCAGAAATTTCAACTCTTTAATCACTTGGTTGGTTCTCTGAGCAACCAGCCCCCAAAATTAGGCCCCCAAAATTACCTCAGGGATATAACAAAAGACAATTTTGTTGCTCTCATCACAGGAAATTCCATGGGTTTTAGGATCTCTGTGCCAGAAACATGGGAAAAAAACAAATATATGTTTCTTATAAATCACAATATTACAGGTAAACAGAGTTTCTCTGTTAGAAGCAATTGGTCAAAGGCCAGGATAACGGAGACGAAGGAGGTATCACCACCTTGTAGTTGTACCATTAGAGATTTGATCCTGTTGGTCACCGCGAAAGGGAAGAGAAAAACCTGGAGAATCACATCTGTATCTTTCACAGCCTTGGCCCAGAATAACAAACCATTTTCTCCTCACAAAATGCTCACTAGCTAAAAGCAGTCACATGCCTTGCCAACCTGCAAGGAGACTAAGACACGGCAAACTGGACATGGCTGTCTCTGTCACAGAGCCGGGGTCAGGACCCTGAGAAGCCACTTCACAATGATCTCCACTAGTTCCCTATGGTCAGCAATCTTCTATTGTACATCAAGGTGTCTCTTTTACATTATAAAATATATTGACTGTTTTAAAAAAAATGTGTGACAGTTATTTCCAATTTGACCTTTCACTTCTGAGGAATAAAGCATACCAATATCAGCAATACCATATTTATGGAGAAGAGTTTTCAAATGAAATTATAGCCTAAAATGTTTTATCTCCTCAAATAGGAAAAAAAAAATGAAGATTATATAAATGATTTAATTTTATTAAAGAAAAAGAAACACCTAATGTATTTATGTAAGCAATTTTTCTATTTTGATTCTATAAACTTAAACTGTACTTGAAGTTTATTTTAAATGTCCCCAAATCAAATAGGTTATTTTCAAACTGACTGGTAAGCAACCTTATTTTTCTCATATAATTGATTTAAAGTAAGTAACTGATTCTATTTGTTAAAATGACAATATGTTTTTTATATTGTAAATACTATTAAGGATTGAATAAACTGCTTTATAGTAAAATCTTTAACAATACACTGATAAAAGATTTTATTTATTTAAACTCACTTCTTATCATTTACCATGAAGAAAGATGTTTCAAAATTTCTATAGTGATAAAAATGGGTTGCTAAGAGAAATACATATATATATACACACATATACATATTTAGAAATTGTTAGCATAGAAAAAATGTTTTTTCTGAGCTGATATTAAGAAATCTGAGTTCTCAAACTGATTCTGGGTTCTCAAGCCCATTTCTCTTGTCAGTAAATCAAGGGTTTGCTGGAAGAGTTTTGAGGAACAAACAGGGGACCCTCACAGGAACCTCCCATCAGATCATGTATTTGTGATAGGAAGGCACTGAGAAGTCTTTGAAAGCACTTCTTCAGGGCCAAATCATACTACAGCAGACTCAATCAAGTTCTCTTCATTCTGCGTCCTTCCTTTTCCAAAAACTTTTCAGTGATTTTTTTAAGACTGCATCATTAATTAGGATAAAAAAGCATAGTAAAACTCATGAGAAGAGATAGCATAGCAGAATAAATTTCAAAAGGAAAAAATACTTTAAAAAAAAAGCACAATGAAATATGAAAAAAGTGATTTCACCACAAAAGACTGGTCACCCAAGATATGATTATTTGATCTGGTACGAAGAGCATCATTAGAAATGCATTCTCTACATCCTAAAACATTTAATAGCATCTTAGCTAATCAATCAGTGTGGAGAATTTTAAAAAACAATAACAAAAATGCAATGCCAGCATTTGCATTCTTATTACATCAGAGTGTCCAAGTACTGATAGAAAACATTCACCTTAGTTTATAGATGTTTTATGGGCAATTGTTACCACAAGAAAACTCCATCAGAATAACTCAAAATAAATGTCTCTAAAACTAAGTACATTTTCATTTAGTATTTGTTAGCCATCTACTTATAACTCAATCCCATTTTTTTGGCCCATCTACTATAAGGTTATGAGTCTGTTTATTTTCAAGTTGTAGAAGCTTTTGCAAATCTAGGTATTAAAGTTTTATCCATCAGATACTTTGAAAGTTTTTTTTTCAATCTATAAAATATATGAAACGCATCAAATTCTAATCCTCAAGACACTTGTTGATGAGTCAACAGATTCTAAGATTCTTTATTTAATATTCTTAAATATGGACTATAAGAAAAATCAAGTGTGTTTTCTTATTTTTTCCTTTCTTTTACTGTTGGGAAGTGGAAAAGGTTGTTGGAAAATAAGTAATGTCATTGACTCTTCTTCTGGTAGATGTATTTTATTCCCATGAGGAACAGTCACGGATAGCCTACCATTTTGTTTTAATTAAGTATATTCCAATCAGAGAAAATCAGCCTTTTGTTTATTCTTCAGCTTCCCTCTACCAACCTTTCCACTTGTCCATAGTACAAAGAAAAGATGAAATCATTCAAAGGTAAAGAACCCAATCTGGAAGAAAATATAAATCAGTGAACAGAAGCTTATTCCTCACTTCTTTATGATTAGACTGAAAGCTTGCGTCCTCCCAAAATTCCTACACTGAAACCAAATCCCCAATGTGATAGTATTTGGAAGCAAGATGCCTTATGAGTCAGATTAGTGTACCTATCAAAGAGGCATCTGAAAGCTTTCTTGTCCCCTTCTACTATGTGAGGACATAGCAAGAAGATGACCATCTAGGAGCCAGGAGGCTGGCCCTCACCAGCCTAAATCTGCAAGGGCCTTGATTTTGGATTTCTTAGACACCAAAAACTGTGAAAAACAAATTTGTATTATTTATAAGCCCCCCCAGATGATGGTATTATTTTTGTTATGTTAGCCCAAATGAACTAAGATATTCATACCCTAAAATACACAGTAAGAACAGGAATCAAATTGAAATAAGCTATCAGAACTGAGACATTAATATCCATAATAAATTAGAAATGGGTTTTTTAAATTGAGAAAACAAACTGAGAATAAAACAACTTTATTACAGAATTAATAATAAATTAAAAGCAGAATGTGCAAAATATATGTGATTTATTAAATAAAAGTCTTGAAATAATCAACATAAATGCAGGATGGGCAAGACCAAGATCATAAGAAAACTAAAGAGAAGGTAATACAAATGAAGACAGATCAATATGAAGTAGACAACCTAGCAATTGGATCAGAAGATATGTTTGATGTTATACCTGGAAATGAAAAAAAAAAAAAATGAATGTGCACTTTGAAGAGCACATAGAAGAATTTGAGACAGACTGCTCAGTCCTAGTTTAGCCATAGAATGTCAAGGATTGAGAAAGACTTATTCAAGCATTTAAATAGAGAAAGCAATTCACCTACATGAATGGAAAAATCAAGCAGGACTCAGATCTCACCATACAAATATTCAGTGCCAGAAAACAGTTGCACAATGTGGATGAGCATGATGCAGGAGCATAACACCCAGCCAAGTAGTTATTCAAGTAAAAAAGGCAGCAGACATATTTTAAACATGAAAAAATTTAGGAAATGCAGCAGCCATAAGTCACTACTGATAAAAGGGGAAAAGTTTCAATGGCAAAACTCAATCACTTAAGAGATAAAGTTAAAAGCAAACATTTCTGAATTTATCTGTTGAAACTGAGAATTTAAAAACAAATTGCTAACTTTAATTCCAGGTCTTTTTTAAAGCTGCATCTGACTCTCATTAGATTCCTTATTTTTCTACTGTTCCTATTAAAATTGCTATCTATGTCTACCTGTTTTCTGGCGCTGAATGTTACCATGAAAAAAATCAAAGGCCTTCCTGATTTTCTTCCAGAGGTTCTACTTATTCTTTCTCTCTCTGGATGCTGAGCGCCCTTAAGTGTTCTTCTAGGTGAATTGCATTTTTTTGCTTGAAAACTTGCAGCAAAGTTACAACGGCTGCACAGCGTGGTTAGGCAGAGAGCAGGGCTGGGTCACCTCTCAAGTTTCTTTGGTTTTCATAGTGCAGGAAAAGATTCAGAAGTTTCCATATGTCCTTTGCTGCAGGGCCACTCTATATGGCCTTCTCAAAGAGCTGTTCCCTGGTGTTTCAGCTGGTAAAGAATCCGCCTGCAATGCAGGAGACTGGGGTTCAATCCCTGTGTCAGGAAGATCCCCTGGAGTAGGGAACAGCTACCCACTCCAGTATTCTTGCCTGGAGAAGTCCATGGACAGAGGAGCCTGGTGGACTGTCGTCAATGGAGTCCCAAGAGGAGGATATGACTGAACGACTAATATTTTGTTTTCAAGAGCTGTTTGTACCAGGGAAGCTAAGAGTAAGTAAGCTGTTACAGACCTTTGAGACACTGCAAACCACTGCCGATAGGAAGTACTGTTGTTTCTGATCCTGCCAGTCAGCAGTTGGGTGATAGGCTTGCCTTCAGTTCTATCCTGAAACATCAAGAGGGAGCCTCTTTTCTCCATGGACTCTAATTAACGTTCTCCTGGTTCTTGGGTGGGAAAAGCCTCAGCCATTTGGTACACTATTCCGTGCTCTTCTTCTGTAGGCAGTGGGGTCTCCCAGGTCCTCCTAGTGCATAGACCATCCTTCCACTGATAGTTCACACATCTCATGAGCCATGTCCTTTGTAAAGGTATCAGGGTTCTGATCTTTTCTCCACCCTTTCTGCCTCCTGAAGTCACTAAGATTTAGTGCAGTTTAGAGGGAAGCAACCCCAGGGGTCGCAGTGGTAAAGAATCCACCTGCCAATGCAGAAGATGCAGGTTCAATCCCAAGGTAAGGAAGATCACCTGGAGTAGGAAATGGCAATTCACTTTAGTAATCTTGCTTGGAAAATACCATGGACAAAGAAGTCTGGTGGGCTATGGTCCACGGAATTGTAAAGAGCTAGACATGACTAAGCAACTGAGCATTCACACAGAGGGAAGCAAAGCCCTGTGCACACCCTCACCTACCAGATTCTGGCACGGAACAAAGTTTTATCCTCTATCTTAACTTCTGCCCCACTTGGGAGGGGTAGTTAGGCTATAGTGATGAGAGGAGTCAGAACGTGTATTCAACCTGTGTGGTAGTCATGGAAGATGTGAACCATTCAGAGTGCACTTGTCCTGCTGTGTGGACAGCTACTGCTGCTGGATCTGCTCCAGATCCACGTCCTGTTTGCGTGGATGCCACACTTCCCATAGTTTCTTCCTAGCCAGTGACCAAGGATGGTGGGAGAACCAAAGCAGGCCTGTCCCTCTGAAATTCAGGACACTTCTGAAAAGCATCTTCAGCTCAAGTACTCCTTGTTGGCCTGGCCAGTTCAAGACCCTGCTACCCAATCATCTCCCTTCTCTCTCTCCCATCACAGTATTGGACCTTAGGGGAGCAGTGGGAAAGATGAGGGTGAAACCCTGAAAACTGGTTACAGTAATCAAAATAACAACATCAGCAATAACAAAGCTTACTCAAAGCCTATTTTATACTCGAAGAGTATTAAAAGTGAATGATGGCATACCTGGTGAGGTTAATTTTCTCCCTATCATCCCATTCTGAAAGTTGGGATATTTTATTAGAATACACACAAAATGCATAAACTTTTGCTTGTGGCTAAGTGTGAAATAGGAATAGATCATTTTTAATAAAATGATGTATAATTTTAGCATTTTATACCCATTAGCTTATTTAAACTGCATGAAACTTGGAGATATTAAAATTATTTTCCCCCTTTTATAGTTGAAAAAAGATGCACTGAAAAGTGAAGTAACTTTTTCAAGGTCACACATCCATGAAGGAGCAGAGCTGGGCTCCAAACACAAGTACAATGACTCGTCAGATGGCAAGAGTTGTCACTATGGCTACTGCCTCTTCACACGTTTCATGAACTGAAGAGAACTGTAATCTCCCTACTGATGTAAAAACTAAGCTATGCTCCCTTGCATTTAAGACTCAGTAAGCTGTCCTGGGCTCATTATTCCTGCTCCATTCCTTATTACTCTACTTCATGAACTTTAATTGTAGTCAAAGGAAATTGGATTTTTCTGTTTCTCAAACCTAAGTCTTTCTTTTCATATATTCATGACAGCGTCTGTATTCAGGCTTTCCTCAGCAAGTACCATAGCCCCAAAACACATGTATATGTATTTTTTCACTCCATAATTACTTCAGTTCAGTTCAGTTCAGTCGCTCAGTCGTGTCTGACTCTTTGTGGCCCCATGGACTGCAGCACACCAGGCTTCCCCTCCATCGATCACTTATCATATGCCCAGCACTTTGCAGACACTAAACATGCAATGGTAAAAATGACAGGCAAATTCTTCATCCCCAAAGAATCTTATATTCTCGTGTCAGAGACTAGATGAATTAGATAAGATAAACATGGATTTCAGACAATGTTATAAATAGAAATACAGGAGGGTGAGAGAGAGAGAAACTAGGGAAGAAGCTTCTCTAATCAAATGGCATCTTAGCTGAAATGTGAAGGATGGGAAGAGACTATCTGTGCAAATAGCCCAGGTGAAGGTTTTCTAAAAGAAAAGCCATTAAAAGACCTTAAGCAGAATGGCTTTTTGAGCTCTGGGAAAGAGAAGATGTTGGTATGGACGGGTAGTAGCAGTGATGACAAGAACTGTAGAGACTTGGTCAGGGATCGGATAGGTGATGCTGGAGGAGGGGGTGGAGATAGAGGAAGAATAAAAAGGATACCTCCTTAAGTCTGGACTTGAGCAACTCAGAAGATGCTGATGTGAGAAGTTGAGTATATGGGAGAGAACTCCAAGACTGACATTTCAGACACAGATTGCAAATTTCTAATCAACATCCAATCAAAGATATCAATTATGCAAGCTGTAATCTGGAGCTCAGAATCTGGTCATGAAATGATTCTGAGTCTTTCCACCACCATCAAAATGTGTTCACTGGATTCCCTGAGCTCTCATCAACTGTGTGCCTTTCTTTTCCCATTTATCATACAAAAGCTTTTGAAAAAATTCTGGCATGCATGGCAGTTTATACTTGAGTCATGTTAAAATACACAGACAAAAGATGCTAAAGCTTTTCTGCCTAACCTTACAAATTACTCTTTATCTACAAGTGCCCAAGAGATAATTATTGTCCTTAGCCAGTTATTTAATTGTTATATCCATCTACTAGATAAAGCTCAGTATTGTCCATATTTATATTCCGTGTAGCTTCTAAGACATCATTTAATAATGCTATTATTGATATAAATGAATATCTGATCCCCCAAAAGTTCTGAAGATATTATACTGTACTTTGGGGAGAAGAAATAAATGACAACCCTGCTAAAAATCTAACACAGTCAAAACCACCTCCTGAAGTTATCTGACAATTGCAAAGCATCTGTAAAGGACATCAAAAGGAAGAAGCAAATTTTTACAGAAAATTTTGCAAATACATAAATAGGTTTAAATTATTGTTTGAGAGAATTCACTTAACATATTTAAAACATCTTGTTATTTTTACAGACATACCTTAGAAAATTTCGATATATTAAATTCACATACTTCACGTCAGCTGAATAGTAACATTGGCTGAAATATATTATCATCCTATATATTATTATGTAAACAAATAAAACCATTCTTTTACTTTCTCTGTTTTTCATTTCTGTCATTTTTTTCCTTTTGAAGTGAAGGATATTTCAAAGTCATTCAAAAGATTGTACTGCTTTTAGGATTAATTGTATAATACAGTGCTGAAATTACAAATTGATTTTAAAGACTCTGCTAGAGTGTCTCTCTGTATTTTAAATTATCATCCAAGCTCTAGGATGAGAAATTGAAAAGGTGATAAAAGCAACCTACTTATCCAATAGTTTATTACCTTTAAAAAATCACTAGTGTTTGATTTCAGGTGATATTATATAACATGACTCCCATGAAAGATTTATAGTTTTGCCACATGAAAGAGGGCAGTTTAAGCTCAATACAGTACTGTTGCTGGTTTATATCAGTAACTATCAAGCATATTTATTATCAATACCCTTGGTGCACCAAACAGCTATACTTGGCCTCTTTGAAATATTTTGAACAGCTTTATGGAGCTATTAGCACTAATAATAATTTTCATCATGAATTGATAAAATAGAAACAGATTTGTGGCCATCATGACCTCTCTAGCAGGAGTGGCTCTTCTTACCTGAATGCAGCCCCCTTTCCAATTTAATCTCTCAAAACAAAAGTCTAAACGTCAGCGTCTATCAGTACTGCTTCTTCACCAGCTGTGAGCACTCATATATGTGAGGTGCTCCTCTGCATATAAACGTCTTATCTCCCCACTGTGTTCTCAGTCCCCGTTACACAGGGTCCAGCTGGATATTTGTTCATACAGTTACTTAAATTCACTCTTTTTAGAGACAGTAGAGAGAAGCCAGAATTAAGTTATTACCTAATTACTGGCAATAATGATGATGGCTTAAGACTATCAGTATATAAAAATCACAAAATTATATATATATATATATATACACATATGTATATAAATACATATACTTAATTATATGTATATATAATAATATACAGGTTTTATTTCATTCTCTCAACCATACTGCAAATAAGACAATATCATGTCTATTTCTACAGTGAGAAAACTGTTCAGTGGGCCAAAGGTACCTCCCTCAAGTCAAACAACTAAAAAGTGGAAAAGCTGACTCCCACCCCGGCCTTTTGATTGCACAGATTTTCATCACATAATACCCAATGTTCAGCAGAAGCTCAATTTGTAACGCTGACCAAGAAACTCTGAAAGTGCATATGAAAAATTTGAAATAGCTATTTGAGGGATTCATGGGACTAATAACATTTCAATTGCCTCAATAGGAATAATGACATTACTCTGTAAGTTTGTAAAAGGATGAATTAGAATAGAATTTAGAAGAACTGGAAAGTTTATAAAAGAATCACAAAAGTGTTATGATATGATATTTCTAGAGTTTTAAACTCAAAACATTTTCCCCCACTGGATCTAAAAGCCACAAAAAAGCCTATTGAGAATTTGCATTTTTAGGACTCATACACTTGCAGATACCTTCATATCATACAAATAGAGCACAGATCCTTTGATGTTAGTTAATCTCACAGGCTAGAGCTGTGGCTACCAGAGGTGATAAGAAAGTTTTCACTTATGAAGGAGAACCGATTATCTCCCAAAACAGCTCATACCACTTCCCCAATACAAATAGTTTCCAAGTTATGTCCACTCACTCCTACTTACTTTTAATGACATCCCTTGAAAAATCTCAGGAGTATCTAAGGAGTAAATATCTTATTTAGAAAAAACATGCCATAAGGAGAACTAGTTATTATCTCTTAGTAAACATGGAGAATTTTCTCACTTATTCACATTCTTCATTCTTAATGTACTTTTTTTATTTATATTTTTTTATATGCATTTTTACTATATCTCAGAGAGGAAGTAAAATTATGATGTTAAAACAGCAAAAGCCACATAAAATACTGCATAATTAAAGATATATAATACTAAAAATAAGAGAAAGTTAATTCATAAAAATGCCTTCTCATTTCATTTGGTACGTTCTACTGTGAACACATCTGCAAGTAATACCAGAAAATAGAAGAATGTGTTGCTGAATCTGCTTCAGCAAAATCTTTGATGATAACTAAACATCAATCAGTGTGACTAAGCAGACAGTCTGGAGTTTGTAAACAGAAGATAAAGCTCAAAAACACGTCTCTGAGTTGGAATCTTATTCAGGAAGAATCAGCGCAGCATAAAGATTTAAAAGATAAGATGCAAGAACAATCTCTTCTTATAAGAGATGAATCCAGCAATTTTAAGAATGTGTTAGACTTAAAAATATTAAAGTGCTGAAGTTACCAGAGTTGAGGCTTGGTCAGTACACAGGTTATAAAAGTTTGACCTTTTCTGATGAAGGAAGTATATTTGCATATACGCTGCTGCTGTGTTTGGTCGCTCAGTCATGTCCGACTCTTTGCGACCCCATGGACTGCAGCCCGCCAGGCTCCTCTGCCCATGGGGATTCTCCAGGCAAGAACACTGGAGTGGGTTGCCATGCCCTCATACATATGTGTGTGTGTGTGTGTGTGACATATATTTTCATATACATATATGTACAAATGGGGCTTCTCTGGTGGGTCGGATGGTGAAGAATCAGCCTGCAATGCAGGAGACCTGGGTTCCATCCCTGGGTTGGGAAGATCCCCTACATGAGGGCATGGCAACCCACTCCAATATTCTTGCCTGAAGAATCCCCATGGACAGAGGAGCCTGGCAAGCTATAGTCCATGAGGTTGTATAGAGTCGGAGACGACTGAGCAACTAGGCACAGCACAGCATGTGTTTTATGTACCCACATATATATGAATACAAGACAACAGTGCTTGCTCCAAATTAAAAAACCAATATCAGCTACATATCTCATATGCAGTTATTTTAGAATAATATATGCTATTCTGATATTTATATATGTATACACATTACACATGTATTTATACATGTATTCTGATGTGTTTGTGTATGTATATATACACATATATACATATACATTTATGTTGACAGAGAGATATATAGATGTATTTACCATAATCCTTTATGTAAAGCGGTATTTCTGTATATGACAACTCTTTGTGATACCTACATTTACCACTCGTCATTCTCAGAAAAAATAAATCTCATTTGGAGGTTCCTTTAACTCTCCTTTTCCTACACTGATGTGGTTTATCATATAGCTATGAATTTGGTTTTTCACTTCCATCATAGTTATATAATCTTTCTCTCTAGGAAAAATGCTTTTGCAAAGATGGCTAACCTATTAAAACTGTGAGAATTAACATAAAGAATATTCACCATATAGGGACTAATTTGGGGGAAGGGGGTGGGAATTTGGCCAATAGAGGTAAGACGCCTATTGAGTCCTCTTTTCTGAATTTTCTTGGGTCTTAAACTCTTCTGGTTTTACATGGGCATCAGACTAGCCACTGTAAAGTGTGACTTCATTTATAGTCATATCACAGAATAAGATTACTTTCGTTGACTGTGAGATTAGAGTCTTTGCCATAAATGTGTATTTTATAACTACTGTTAGGTGTAAGCAATCATAGCTTAAAACTGGAAGCAAACACACAGAAATCATACAGTTGATTCAGGCTACAGGCTCTTAGGCAAGTCACTCTTCACTTGCCCTAGTCAAGATAAGTAGTGTTAACACTCTCATTATTCATCAATAAAACAAGAAAGATGAAAAGAGTCGGAGGGCATCAAGTATGATAAATGCTAAATAAAATGTTTGGGAAAAGTGAATGTAGCAGTCAGGCAGAGATTAAAATACAACATATCCTTGGGTCACTCAGTTAAAAGGCTGAGTACATTCATCAAGGAATTCTATGGTGTTTGGCAAACATGTTCAATATAAGGGAATTCTGACACAGGTAATATAAACATCCAGCCCTTATCATATATCATCACCAAGTATTATAAACTATCCCTAAGAAAACCATGTTTCTTTTTCAGTATAAAAACTGTGTGAAATTTGGGGTCATGGTACCAGCCTGATGTAGAGAATTTTTAACCTTGTTGCACTTTTGTCAAGCACTGCTTGCAATAAATATTGAGATGAAAAGTTCAATCAAGAAAATATATTTTTATTCACATGCTGAACTATCTAAGAAAAGTAATATAACTGGTATCTTCAATAAATAAAGAAGCAGGATTTCCAAATGCAATATTAATTCTTTTAGAATTGATCTAATAAAATAGGCAACATTATTTTAGGCACATGAAAATATGAATATAGTGGGTATACATATGGACTTGCAACATACAACACATTCAATTTAGTGTACACTAATGTGATAATATGATGGTTCTAACAATAAAGACTCACTGATAGAAATCTATAGTACATGCAGGTAACCCACCAACATTTTGGCTTGCCCACTGCAAAATAATGCAACTTTAGTAGAATTGAAAAGAGAAAAGAAGAAAACAAGTAACGACAAGATTCTTTTTTGGCACACTTAATAAGGAGAGCAAGAGGACATTACTAAAACTTTAAAGTCATATAGCATGACCATTGGAGAAGGAAATGGCAACCCACACCAGTACTCTTGCCTAGAGAATCCTGTGGACAGAGGAGCCTGGGGGGCTGCTGTCCATGGGGTCGCACAGAGTTGGACACGACTAAGCAACTTAGCATGCATGCATACATTGGAGAAGGAAATGGCAACCCACTCCAGTGTTCTTGCCTGAAGAATCCCCAGGACAAAGGAGCCTGGTGGGCTGCCATCTATGGGGTCACACAGAGTCGGACACGACTCAAGCGACTTAGCAGCAGCAGGAGCAGCAGCATGACCATTGACTATTGAAAGTATTAACAATTAACAGATCACTCAATACATTGCAAGCTGTGGGTGTCCTGTAGATCAAGATAAAATAAACCAGAACTCACACATTAATAAGACCCAATAAGAATGGCCAACCAGCTGACAAATTACATATAAAATTTGATTTAAAAATAACCTCAGCCATAAATCTGATTTTACACTTTTTATCTAACAATAGAGTTAAGATTTCCAATTTTAGATATAAAATCTACATCTTTAAAATGGCAGCACTGCATAGACGCAGGTTTGCTGCAAAGCTATTAAAACTTGAGAGTCTTTCATTGTACCAACCCCTTCTAGGATCTTGAAGACTACGTGGCTTTGCAAAATATGCTAAAGTTAAACATTTCAGCTTAATTTTTTTAAGAAATGTGTTTTCTTCTATTCCAATTTTCCCTCCATTTTCATTCCCTCACTGTGGGTGACAATAGAATAACCAAGGACATTTTTGAGATTCAGCAAAAGGGAAATTATTTGGAGAAACAGTAGTTTAGACTTAACTGAAGTATAGTTTACAGATTTCCAGTGATTTCTGTGTATAGGCAGGTTGCTGCTAGCCATAGAATGGCTCTCACAGTTTTCCTACCAAACACTGACAGAGCCAGAAAAGTTGACCTAAACCACATGATTTAACTTAAGGATGTGGAAGACTTACCCAAGAGTGGAAAATTTTAAATGTAGCCATGAATTACTATGGGAAATTATCAGGCTATCATATAATCTCTTGAAATTAAATCTTTCTGAAGATTCAAAGTAAATGGTTCAAATTCTTCATGATATAAATGAGTCTGAAATTTCACTGAAAAAGGGTAGTAACTTATTTTAAGGACATTTGACCATTTTTCTTACTAAAAAAGTAATACAAGGACTTATAGGTAAATTATAAAATAAGATAAACTTAAAATCATCTACAAGCTGGTGATTTTTTCTCTAATGAGAAAATATTAATAACTCTTGAAACGTAAGTTAAAAATCATCTTATGATCTAACCATGTAAAATATCAGTCCTACATACTTCCTCATCACAGTCAGTATCCCCTCTGATATTTGTATTTCCATTTCACATGTGTCCCTCATCTCATGTCTCATCAGTCTCCAATTCTATTCCTGTATTCTAGGCTCTTCATCTGCTTTCCATCACCAGCATACTTTAATTTTTGCTTTCATAGGTCATTTGTTATGATATGCTTACCTTGTATGTTTCCTAAGGCATGGAAGATCTGGTAGCCTCCACTAATATGTGAAAATAAAATATTATATTTATATCTGTTGTCATATAACTTGGTCATGGTTTTATATTGTCTTATGATGCATTTTTGTTTTCCAACTAGCCTATAAAATTATTACAGATAAAGAGTATATAAAACAGTATTAGATTCAACCACAATTAACACTAAAATCTAAATTCACAATGGCCTTAACAAGAATCTTGTTTCATACACATATGAATTCTGGGGGTAAAAGGACTGGTATAATGACTCTGCCCCACAGAGTCCTCAGGGTCCCAGCTCCTAAAGCTGCTACATTACTCACTCCAGAGGGCATTGGTCATAAAGGCTACATAGCAAAATGCAGCTCTGGGGTTTCTCCAGCTGTTGCTCTAACACTCTTTTGGGGTGGCCTCATGCTTCTGGTCCAAAACGGCCTATACCAGGCTTCCAGTGACAAAATGAGAGAAAAGAATCACATCCATCTTTTAAAAAAATTTTTCCAGAAGCTGCCGTAGAACATGTCTGCTTTCAGCCCAGTGACTAGACCATAGCACATCCACATGCCCACACCCATCTGGAAGGGGAGGTGAGAGTTGCATTCTGCATCTGGCAAGCCATTGGTCACTACAAGGAGAGAGAAATGGGAGCAAATAAGAAAATGAAAATGAAATGAAGTTGCCATTATGAGGATGAAATCAAAAGAAAAGAGATTTAAAAACTGGAAAAGTTTTGCCCTACTTTTCTTAGACTATACATCAATATGTAGCCTTGTGAAAATTAAAACTTCTGTGTGAAATATACAAGGGCATGATAAACAGAAAAATATAATTTTGTATTGCTTTGAAAGAAAAAATATTTAAAACATTCCTAAATTTTTCAGTATTACAAAGGTATGCTTACAAACTAGAAGACACAATTCTGAAGGAGAATTCACCTTTTTTTTTTTTTTTTTAAGTTTCCAATATGTCAAATATATTCCATTATGGCCTAAGTGCTGAATACATATCAGGTCCTACATGCAAATCAAGGATTTCTGAATATATCATGATTTAAAATGTGCATTTATACAGTATGTCAACCCTGCAAACTTTTCTTGGAAGGTGATAGTGGGAAGACAAAAAAGAGCAGGAAAGGATAAAAAAAATGAGACCTCATGAATAGTTTTCATTGAAACAGAGGTTTCTGGAAAGTGTTGGAGTGTCTCAGACTTTACATCTTACAGCTGTGTGCAAAGCACTATCTTCATTTTCTTCACCAGAACTGGCATAAACATTACTGTACTGAAATGACATGCCCAAAAGGACATAAAACAAGATGTGTCCAGAGATATTTTGAAGTTAACATTGAACTAGAGTAAACAATGGCCTATCAATATTTAAATACTTCAGGGGAAAGGAAGGAAAGAATAGGGATATAATTTTTTTTTTTACTCTGAGGAATAAAGCATTCTTTTCTTTCCACTCTGCTTCTCTCTTCAATTCTCTAAGAAATGGGTTAAATCTAAAACTAGAGCTGGAAAGGAATTTCAGCGATGTTTTACCAGCAAGTGGCCCCACGTGCACCTGTGAGACACCTTCCCCAGAGCTGCAGATGCAAGTGGGACATGTTCATTGCAGCTTAGAACAGATGGAACCACTATAGGCAAAAAGTAATTTCTTATGTAAAGTCAATGAATCTAGACCTGTCTGATGTTGCCCAAGGATAATTTGAAATAGATTCAGATAGCTCCAAACCACAGTATTTGGGCTTTAGCATGATCTTGTCTGGTAATGATTTAAATTTGATAACAAGCCAGATTTCCAACTTTTTATCCCCTTTCCCCAAATCGATGTAGAGAGCTATGAATTTATCATGCAGCAAAATCATTTAATATCAGTATCCTGCCATTTTACAGATAGACCATATTTTCAAGAAAAGGAAAAACTAATTTCACGTTCATATTTTCCATTTGTAGAACCCATAACAAATATTTAACTTTCTAATGGTTAGCTTTCTACAAGCTTGTTTCAGTTAGCAGAAAGAAATGTGACTCTATCCATAGCTCACAAAAACCCCATGCGTGGCACAAAACAATTTTGAGAAGAGACAGATGGAAAGAGTTTATTCTCAGTGTGAAAAGCTATCATTTATTCCTTGGTAAATAAATAATTTAAAGACCATTCACATTTGAATTGGCCCAGAAACAAATGTGAAGGGCCTTCTCTAGTATACAATGATAGCTTCAGCATCCTTTTATGTAAACAAGACTTGAGCCACCATTGGCATTGGAATTTGGTGAATAATAAACAGTGGAGGGGCCCAAGGCCTACTATTAGCCACTGGGAGTCTACAACAAACTTGTAAATGTACTAGAGCCATTTACCTGGCTCTGGAAAAATAGTTAATATGACACTTGCATTGACAGAGGATGATAGATTTTCTACTCTTCAATGTCATTGTCATCTGAAGAGATCATGGGATTGGTGAATACAAGTCTTCCCAACTTTATTATGAGGCATCTTATTTCTTCAATATTTTTATCAAATTTTCACATGACATGGTTTCAAATCTCCCCAACATCCATCCTAGTCATTTCTGAATAAAAGATAGTCTAAATTGCAGTCTAAATTGCCCTTAAAGTATAATACCCCAGATTGAGCAGCATGAGTTAGTTGAGTATGATATGACCACTGCAAAATAGTGGATCTAATGCCAGCCTTTATTTAGATTTTATGTTTTTAATCAATACAAATATCATAGAAACTATTTGTAGAACACTAAAGCAATAATACTAACAATAATAATAAACAAAAGGGAGAAACACACACAACGATGCTAACTCACCAGACTAGGAGCTCCACCTGAGATACGAATGATGTCTGATTTTACTACTTCCCCAGCACCTACATCTGACTGCAAAATAGTTCTCAATAAATGTTTGCTGATTGAATTATACTATAGAAGGATGGATTTGGAGCAAAACCATTACTAGAACTATTCATAAAAAATCATAATAAAATCAGAATTAGTGGTGTTCTGTGGAGAAACAGGCTTTCCAAGACAGTGGCAAGCTGAAGGCTGAGAAATTATTCCAAACACTGGTGCACAGATTCGTATACCTTCTCAATTAAGTATGTGGTTGTGCTAACCCTACGTGTGGTGCAAGAGCCAGGAGAATCCAATGATTGTAAACAATCCCTGAAATAAACACACCTGGTTTTCCAGGGTAGGCTTTCCAAATGGTAAGTGTCAAGGGATGAGAAGTGAGTGCCTCAGATCTGGCAGCTATAACTCATTGTCATTGCTCTGTGAATCGAGAAAAGCTCAGGGGAGCTTTGTCCAATTAATTTCTCCTCTGTGTGAACTTACTACTTCCAATAATAATTTACATCTTTAGCTAATTGTTTGAAATTTCATTTACTCATATTTTTTGTGTGTGGTGGGGAGGGGGTGGGGAGAGGTGTCTCTTCCTAATCACTTGGAACTCACCAGAATTCTGGTGGCAATAAATCTAAAGCCAACCATATTAATAGATATCAACATGCTCCTATATAAATATATAATATTTTGCCTTCAAAACATTAAATGAGATAGAAAAAATGCTTAAATGTAAGTAATGAAAAAGAAAATTATCTAAGGCAAGAATAAGGAAATTAGGACTCATAGTTGTACTGACAAAATGCCACACATTGTATATACCAAAAAGGTTTATAAGGTATACATATGGACAAAATTTTAACACTTATCAATATGCAACAAATGATTGATAGATGATTGCTAGTTAGCTAGATAAGTGGATAGATATATACACAGACACAAGTACATCCCAAACTACAAAAGGTTAAGTAAACAGGATTTCAGTATCACATATACAAGTAGAGGCTGGGGGTTTCATGAATAAGGAAGAATAAGAGCTAACACTACAGATCTTATCCAAGGTAAGAACCCAGAACTTAGAAGCCAGAGTTTATCCACAAACCCAGGAACCAGACGGGAGTGGTCTCTTCTATGAAAAGAGAACCAGAATTAGTAAACTAGAAAAAAAAAATTGCACCTTGGCCTGGAAATGCAAACAGATGTAGGCCACATACTCTGGGCCATCAGTTGAAAAAGAATATACCCTAAACAAAAAGTATGGAATGTGAATTCACAGTTACTCAGGGTAGAGGAACCTGTGTCAAGAAACAAACAAACAAATTGGTCAAGAAACAACTAAACCTATAGGAAAAAGACAGATAAACTGGGGGGAAAACTGCTGCCTCTACAACATATATCATGCATAAGGCTCTCATCGGTTGAAAATTTTCACTGAAGAATATACAAGTAAAATTTTTAAATGACAAGCGACAGAATATATCCATGAGGGAGGTAACATATGAAAAAAAAAAAAAAAAAACAAGAAATCTCCCACTCAAAATTGTAGGAAAATCCGAAAATGATATTAAAATAAAAATATATTAAACTTCTTAAATAAAGTAATAAAATCAGCCTGAAGATTGAAGTACTGATTAACTTTAAACATTGTTCAGTTAAATGTGTAAGTAGGAACACAATATATAGACAAAGGCTGTTTAAACTTCAAAATTATATGTACGGTGTAGAGAAGACCAATCCATAAAAAGAAATGAAAACAATAAAAATCAATTAAAAAATCCAGGAAAAACATAGTATAAGATATAATCAAACATATTAGGAATCACAATCAACAATCAATTAAACATACTTACTGAAGTAGAGTTTCTGAGATTTGATTACCTGCAATATGACAATATTTACTAAAGTGAAAGTGAAGTCGCTCAGTTGTGTCCGACTTTTTGCAACCCCATGGACTGCAGCCTACCAGACTTCTCCGTTCATGGGATTTTCCAGGCAAGAGTACTGGAGTGGGTTGCCATTTCCTTCTCCAGGGGATCTTCCTGACCCAGGGATCGAATCCGGGTCTCCCGCATTGCAGGCAGACACTTTACCCTATGAGCCACCAGGGAAGACAAGTTTAAAACATAATGCCAGAAAAATACTCACAGAAACAATAAGAGGGAAAGACCAGGTAAATATTTATCAAAATAATACTTTGATAGAGATATTAGTAAAATACAAAAAAAAAGTTTAGTAGGAAGAAAAAGTGACATTATTCACTAATAAAAGAAATAATGACCTATGAAGATATAACAGCCATAAGTATGAATATCTAATAATATATCCTCAAATTCTTTAAGGCAAAAATATAACAAAACAACAAAGAGAAATTGAAAAAATCTCTAACATCTTAGGAGATTTTCATATACTCCTCTCTGAAATTGATAGATCAAACACCTAGAATATTAGCAAGGATGTAGATTTAAACAACCAATCAGCAACCTTGATCTAATGTATATGTAGAACCATGCACTAAGTAGATATAGAATACACATGATTTTTTATTGATGTATAACTTTCAATATTATAGTAGTTTCAGGCATGTGACATAGTGATTCAATATTTATCCAAATTACACATCATACAAAGTTATTATATTAGTTACTATATTCCATGTGCTGTGTATTATAAAAGAGTGACTTGTTTTATAAGTGGTACTTTGTACCTCTTAATCCTGTTCAACATTATGACCATCCTCCTAACTTCTCTGCTGTGGCTTTTCCTTAGTGCCTGTGAGTCTTGCTGTTTTATTTCTTCATGTGTTTCATTTTTTAAATTCCACACACAAGAAAATATAGAGAATATGTGAAAATACATAGAATTTGTCTTTCTCTGGAAGACTTATTTCATTTAATATAATTCCCTCTAGATTGGCAAGATTTCATCCTTTCTCATAGTTGAGCAATATTGCATTGTATATATACATCACATCTTCCTTATTCATTTGTTGATGGACAATTAGGTTACTTAGCTATAGTTAATGATGTTGCAATGAACATAGGGGTGCACATATATTTTCAAATTAGTGCTTTTTTTTTCTTTTTTGGACAAATACCCAGTAGTGAAATTTCTGGATTATATGTTCACGTTTTAATTATTTGAGGAATCTCCATATTGTTCTGTATAGCGGCTTCTGCACCAATTTACATTCCCACCAAGCGTGCACAAGGATTGCTTTTTCTCCACATCTTCACCAATGCTGTTATTTCTTGTCTTTTTGATAAACCGTCTTGACAGGTATGAAGTGATATCTCACTGTGATTTCAATTTGCATTTCCCTGATGGTTAATGATTTCAGCATCTTTTAATACGCCTATGGCCATCCCTTCATCTTCTTCAGAAAAATGTTTATTCAGGTCCTCTACCCATTTTTTCATCAGATTGTTTATTTGATACTGAGTTGTATGAGTCCTTTATATATTTTTGATTGTGTTGTGGTGGTGGTGGTCATCACTAAGTTACATCCAACTCTTTGCAACTCCATGGATAGCAGCATGCCAGGTTTCCCTGTCCTTCACCATCTCCTGGAGTTTGCTCAGATTCATGTCCATTGAGTCAGTGATGCTATCTAACCATCTTATCCTCTGCAACTCTCTTCTCCTTTTGCCTTCAATCTTTCCCAGCATCAGGGTCTTTTTCAATTAGTCAGCCCTTCACATCAGGTGGCCAAAGCACTGGAGCTTCAGCTTCAACAACAGTCCTCCCAATGACTATTCAGTGTTGATTTCTTTTAGCATTGACTGGTTTGATCTCCTTGAAGTCCAAGGGACTCTCAGAGATCTTCTCCAAGCACCACAATTCTAAAGAATCAGTTCTTTGGTGCTCAGCCTTCTTTATTGTCCAGCTCTCACATCCATACATGACTATTGGAAAAACCATATCTTTGACTATATTTTGAATGTTAACCCCTTATCAGACATATCATTTGCAAATCGCGTTTTTCACTCAATAGGTTTCCTTTTCATTTTGTCAATGATTTCCTCTCTGTACAAAATCTTTTTAGTTTTATGGAGTCCTGTTTGTTTATTTTTTGGTTTTGTTGTCCTTGCCTGGCAAAACAGATCCAAAAAAATATTAAGACCAGTTTCAAATAGTATATTACCTATATTATCTTCTAGGAGTTTTATGGTTTCAGGTCCTAAATTGAAGTCTTTAATCCATTTATGAGTGTATTTTTTTACACAATGTGACATTTAGCCATTTCAAATTTTTTTTTTTTTCATGTAGCTGTCCAGTTTTCCCAATACCTCTTATTGAAGAAACTATCTTTTCCCTATTGCATATTCTTGCCTCTATTTTGTGGACCAATTGACCGTGTAAGTGTAGATTTACTTCTGGGCCCTCTATTCTGTTCCATTGATCTCTGTGTCTGCTTTTGTACCTGCAACATACAGTTTTGATCACTATGCCTTTGTAGTATAGTTTGAAATCAGGGAGCACAAGGCCTCTAGCTTTGTTTTTCTCTCTTAGGACTGCTTTGCTTATTTGGAGTCTTTTGTGGTTCCATACAAAATTTAGGATTACATTTTGTAGTTGTGTGAACAATGTCTTTGCTATTCTGATCAAGATTGAGTTGAATTTGGAAACTGCTTTCAGTAGTATGGATATTTTAACAATATTAATTCTAATCTGTGAACACAGATTATCTATGTTTTTTCTGGGAGTGTTTTATTATTTAATTTCATTACTTATAGTCAGTTCAGTATGTTCAGATTTTCTGTTCCTTCCTATTTCAGTCTTGGGAGGTTATATGTTTTGAGGGATTTATTAAATTCCTCTAGGTTGTCCAACTTACACTGACATACAATTGACATACAATTTATTTGTAAGGTTCTCTTATACTTGTATTTTTGTGATATTGGCTATAAACACACTTCCATTTCTAATTTTATTTATTTGGGCCCTCTCTTTTTTTTCTTGATGAATTGGATTAAAGGTTTATCAATTTTCTTTATTTTAAAAAAGTTCTAAATTTCATTGATTTTCTTTTCTTTTTTGCGTGTGTCTTTTTCATTTATTTCTACTCTGATCTTTATTATTTTCTTCCTTCTCCTGAATTTCAGCCTTGTTTGTTTTTCTTTTTCTAGTTCCTTTATGTTAAAGTCAGAGTGTTTGTTTGAAATTTTTCTTATTTCTTGAAGTAGACTTGTATTACTATATACTTTCCTCTTAGAACTTATTTTGTTGTCTCCCTTCGATTTTGTAAAATTATGTTCCTAGTTTCATTCATCTCAAAGTATTTTTTAATTTCCTCTTTGATTTCTTCATTGACCCACTAGTTTTTTAACAGTATGTGTTTGGTCTCAAGTGGCTGTATTTTTTCCAGTTTTCTTGCTGTAACTGATTTTTATTTTCACACTCTTGTTTTTGGTAAAGATGCCTGGTATGATTTCAATCTTAAATTTATTGAGACTTGTTTTGTGACCTAGCACGTGATTTATCCTGGAGAAGGTTCCACGTGCACTTAAAAAGTATGCATTCTGTTATTTGGGGTTGGAAAGTTCCACAGCTATCTGTTAAGTCCACCTGACCTAATGTATCATTTAAGACTAAGGTTTCTTTATTGATTTTATGTATGGAGGTCTATTTATTGATATGAGTAAAAGTCCCCTACTATTAAAGCATTATTATCAATTTCTCCCTTTCTGCCTGATAACATTTGTTTTATATGTTTAGGTACTCCTATGTTACATGGCTATACATTTACAAGTGTTATATCTTCTTCTTGGATTGCTCCCTTTATTATTATGTAATTATCTTCTTTGTCTTTTGTTTTAGTTCTTGTTTCAAAGTCTATTTTGTCTGATATGAGTAATGCTACCTCACCTTTCTTTTTGTTTCCATTTGCATGGAATATCCTTTTCCATTCCTTCATTTTTGGTATGTGTATGTCTTTAGCTCTGAAGTGAGTCTCTTATAAGCAGCATATAGATTTTTTTTTTTAAATCCATTCATCTACCCTCTGCCCTTTGGTTTAGACTTTTAGTGCATTTACATTTAAAGTGGTCATTGATAGGTATATACTTATTACCATTTTATTATTTTTGCATAACAATGCAAACTGCACGTGCCTAGTAGCTTAGGTGGGAGAACAGGAGCTGAAGTGAGCATGAGTTATGGCTTTTTCCAGACTGTGCCTGGGCCAGCCACTTGGCAAGGTGGTTTGAGTATACAGGTCATCACACCCCAGGGGCTGCCCCCCTAGTGCGGGTTAGGAGGTGCTAGAACTGGAGCCTGGGATGGGCCAGGGCATCTCCCAGGGCATGCCAGGGGGACCACCTTGGCAGGATAATTGGAGCCAGAGCCATGTGTGGATGGGAAGCATTCTGGTGTGGCCTTAGCAGGCCATCTAGAGTTCCAGGAACTTTTCAACACGCTGCCTCTGCACTGGAACTTGGAATGAGCCAATTTATGTGCACAAAACTTTAAAAGCAGAGTCTTAATTTTCTAAAGCCCTCTGGCTCTCCAAGTCATAATAGGCCATGTTATTTTTTTCAAAACCAATTAAGGACACTCATCTTTCCAGTACTGGTTCCCAGGACTGGGGTACCAAATATGAGGTTTAAATCCCTCATTTCTTAGGGAGGACCTCTGAGTTTGTGATATGTCTGTCCTCTTATGGGCCCACCTGGGGTGTGGGTACTGACTAGATCACTTGTCTTCCTCTTCTAAACATCTTGGTGGTTTTTTTTTTTCCCTTTGTATCATTAATTGTATTAACAGAAGAGTTGTTCTGCTAGTCCTTGGGTCATTATCAGAAAGTGTTGTTCCATGTTAGGTTGTAATTTGGGTATAGTCATGGGAGGAGCTGAGATCAGGGTCTTCCTACTCTGCCATCATGATCCCACATCTCCTGGAATACACATGAAGCATATATGCATTATTTTAGAAACTGGTCATGAAATAAACAAAAAAAACAAAGCTTCAATTAACTCAAAGTATCAATATCAAAATCATATTGATAATAATAGCCTTACAAATTCTTTTAATGAAAGCCATTGGGTTATTTTTAGAAGAGGAATTATATGTTTTTTCTTAAGTGTCTACTGTATTGAAAAGAAAGTGTAAGATTGAAGAAGAGGCAAAGATGAAAGCAAAGAAGCCACCTTTCTTGGTGTATAGATGATTAAAGAATCCAGAAGCAAAATTAGTGCAACAAAACAGTGGAAAAACTAGTCATGAAGGAAATACTCACTTCAGACTAATTATATTGAAATATCCATTATGCAGAAATGCAAATTCTATGTAGAAGAAAATTATAGTCCTGCTCTCGGGTTATGCATAAATAGAAATGCAATATATGCAGGTTTTCTGAACTATTTTCTAGTTTTTAAAAAAACAGATTTAAGACAGTTGGGAAAAAGCCAAGAAAATCTCACCATTGAGTAAGCCCTGTTGAATCAAATTGTCTGGTAGTTTCTGTCACCACTCTTTCACTATCTTTGAAATAGATTACTATATGAAATTAGGCTCCTTGGGGTCTTGGATCTCACAATGGCTTCAGAAGAAAAAAAAAATGACTCATTGTTTACTTACCAACACAAGTTAATTTATCAAAAAGAAGGTCATTTAACAAGGTAATTTATCATCTTCTACTATGTACAATGCTCATATTCCAAACTTTCCAAGGAAAACACTAAAATCTACCATTTTCTAGATAAAAAATTAAATGAAGGAGGAAGTGACCAAAGAAAGGTCACTAAGAAAGAAACTACCCTTTATTCAAATACTGAGCTTTATATGCAAGACTAAAACAGGATTTTCTAAAGGACTTGAACCTATTTAACCATATCTTCTAATTTTGAAAACTGTCATTCTACTTCTTTCCTTTTCTTGTAAGAGGCTGAGTGTTGGCTGAGCTTAAAATCACCTAGATTAGATTTACAACACATTTTTTCAAAATTATAAAGCAATCAAGAAGATTTCGGAACCATCTTTTGGGTTTGCTTCTTTGTCCTTCATGATAGTATATACATACAATTTAAACTACAGATTTTTAAAATTTTCTGATTCTAAAACTACCATTTCTCCCCACCAGCTACATAAAGTTTCCCTGTTAATCATTACGGCTATATACCTTACTGTCTTGATATTTGACACTCTCCTTTTGGAGGACTAAATAAGGAAAATGTAACTTTTTCCACTACACAGTCATTTAGTACAATTTGGGATTGTTGATATTCCCCTCACCTACCCTATGCTATAGCATCATGATGGCAAAACACTACCATACAAGAATTACATGTGCCCTTTAAGTTATCTTATATTATCAAATGAAAAATAAACCATAAAAATTGTGACCATTACACTTTGTTGTATAACATACCTATAAAAAGAAAACAATTTAGTTTTAAGCTGAGAGTTATATAGAGCTAAAAAAAGATATTTGTATGTTCTTTGGGATTATTAATTTCAACAATGTCTGTCATGCTCAGTAAGTTCCAAACGACAGTAGGGAAACATGTGAAACTGAAATTAGACTGCTAGAGAAATCTGAGAAGAGATATAGAAAATCAGAGCATATTATGCACAATCCCCAGCTCACTCTTAGACTATCATTTTCATTTTCAGTCACTTGATAGCTTCTTCCCAGAGTTTTCACTCCTAATTGTGTTTGTTCTTAAAAATTAACAAGCTATATAGTAAAATTAAATAAATGATTTTAAGCCCAAATGCTTGAAACTTAAATATTTATATAAAACATTAAATTTATGAAATGATAAAATTTTTAAATATATTAAATAATAATATGTTTTCACTTGAATTTTGTTTAGAGAAAATGAGTCTTTTTTAAAAAGGAAAAATGATTAAATGCATTTAAGTAACATTTCATCTCATTTTATGTTTATATATAAGTGAAATGCCCAAATTATATTGAAACAAATGTACTTGTATCCATGTATTTAATGACCATTTCAGCAGATTTTACCAAGTACAAAGTTTTATGCTAATGTTTCTATGACAGTATAAGAATAAGTAAATTAACATCCCTTTACTCAAAAACTACAACAAATAAGATAGTTGTAAATGCAAGTAAATATTTTAACATGAAGGCTCTTAAATCTACCATAGGTGAGACCATTATTGCATGATAGTTCACTTTTTCATTCATTCAACAAATAAATAAATTCTTTCTGAAAAAAATTGACACTTCTGTGATGAATAGAGAGAACAAAGCCAACAGTGAGAAAATTAATGACTTCACATGATTATTTCAAATGATAAACGCAATCATTAATCTAAAACAGGGTTCTAGTAAAGAGGACTAGAAGTTGCTTTAGTTTCCTGTTATGGATATCTATAACACTGGTTCGGATCCACTTTGTTCTTTGAGAAGAGAAATTGTTTTGGTTTACATTTTGTAGTGATCAGCCATTCAAAGCTTTATTCTTTTTATGAAATCACATTTATGGAATTGTGACCATATAGACTATAATGCTTCTCTTAATATACATTATGCGATTATTTTACACCAAAGAAAAGAGCTATAGCAATATATGATCAATTCTAATTTCATCTTTTTATGATACCTTATAAAATGTTAGTTTTCAAAGATTTCCCCCAAATACCTAGATTCCACAATTTCCTTCTGTATGCTTTAAATCATCTCTGCTGCTGCTGCTGCTAAGTTGCTTTAGTCGTGTCCAACTCTGTGTGACCCCATGGACGGCAGCCCACCAAGGCTCCCCCGTCCCTGGGATTCTCCAGGCAAGAACACTGGAGTGGGTTGCCATTTCCTTCCCCAATGCATGAAAGTGAAAAGTGAAAGTGAAATTGCTCAGTCGTATCCGATTCTTAGCAACCTCATGGACTGCAGCCTACCAGTCTCCTCCATCCATGGGATTTTCCAGGCAAGAGTACTAGAGTGGGCTGCCATTGCCTTCTCCAAAATCATCTCTAGATTACTTATAATATAAATAGTTGCAAATACAAATGTAAATGCTACGTAAATAGCTTCTGGCACAAGGCAAATTCAAGTTTTGCTATTTGGAACTTTCTGGAATTAGTTCTTTTTTATTTCCCAAATATTTTCAATCCAAGGTTTGTTGAATCCACAGGTATGGAATCCAAGAACATAGTGGGCCAACTACATATGGCAGTACAAGCTTTTGCTCAGTTATTCTTCCCAACTAATTAATAAGGTAAATAGAACAGTTAACTATAATCCCTAATTTTCTTTAGGCTTTGGTGGTGGCTCAGAAGTAAAAGAATGTTCCTGCAATGCAGGAGATATGGGTTCAATCCCTGGGTCAGGAAGATTCCCTGGAGGAGGAAAGGGCAACCCACTCCAGCATTCTTGCCTGGAAAACCCCATGAACAGAGGAGCCTGGGGTGGCTACAGTCTATGGGGTCACAAAGAGTCAGACATGAATTAACGACCAAATAACAGAGGAAGGGCTTCCCTTGTGACTCAACTGGTAAAGATTCTGCCTGCAATGCAGGAGACCTGGGTTCAACCCCTGGCATGGGAAGGTCCCCTGGAGAAGGGAAAGGCTACCCAGTGCAGTATTCTGGCCTGGAAAATTCCACGGACTGTATGGTCCATGGGGTCGCAAAGAGTTGGACACGACTGACTTTCACTTTCAGCAGCAACAAACAGGCAGGATAACACAAATAACTGCATTGCAGATTAAGAACTCTAAAATAGATTTTTAATTCTTAGTTGAATGTTCCTCCCACAGTATTGTAAAGCCTTTGCAATGATAAATTTGGTATACTGAAAGAGTAGTTCCTTTCACTTGAATGTAGGCTATGCAGAAAACTGGGAATTTTTCCATCCAGAAGAAAATTGTAAAATGTATAGCACAAAGATTTTTTTAACAATGACATTAATACTAAAATCTATGAATTCATACCAATAAATACCCTGTGTTAACTTTTCACATAAACGGAAAGTCACAATAACATTCAGAACTATTTCCTTCCCTGACAAAATTTCACAAACCAATTTCTCTATTTTCTAAGATTTTATAATCTGGCTTAATGCACTTTGTGTTAAGTCACTTCAGTCATGTCTGACTCTCTGTGACCTTCTGGCCTATATAGGCTGACTGGTTCTTCTGTCCACAGGATTCTCCAGGCAAGAATACTGGAGTGGGTTGCTATGCCCTCCTCCAGGGGCTCTTCCCTACCCAGGGATAGAATCTGAGTCTCTTAACATCTCCTGCACTGGCAGGCGGGTTCTTTACCACTAGCACCAATTTTACAATCTTGCTTAGTCATCTTAAATTAAAACCCCGTATTGATTCATTAGAGAACCAAAGTTAGGGTTTCTGTGATTGTATATGAGCAAATACATGAAAGATGACTGATTTTCAATTGAGGTAAAAGAAGAAAGAGTATACAACCATAGCTTTTATAAATTACTCTTTCCTTTCAGTTGCATAGGCTGTCAGACCTGCTTCCATTCATAATCGCTGAGTGACTTTTCAACCACAAACACCATTAAGATGGTCAGAGAGAGGATCAAAATCTAATCATCATCCTTCTAAGAATATCTTTGTAAGATGAATGTGAAAGGGGAAGAAAAGTGATCTGCAACTTGATTTTACTTGGATTTTAATTAAACTATACTGTATATTAAAAGTCAGGCTTCCCTGATGGCTCAGCAGTAAAAAAAAAAAAAAAAAAAAAAAAATCTGCCTGCAATGCAGGAGATGGGGGTATGATCCCTGGGTCAAGGAAGATCCCCTGGAGAAGGAATTGGCAACCCATGCCATTATTCTTGACCGTGAAATCCAATCCCATGAACAGAGGAGCCTGGTGGGCTATAGTCTATGAGGTTGCAAGAGTTAGACACAACTTAGCGACTACACCACCACCACCATATATTAAAAGTCGCTCAAAACTGAGAAAACAGATGAACTTGTGGTCTTCCTTCTGGGGCTTTCTGCCTAACCTACCACTAACAATGCAGTAGAACACTGCGACAGTGACAATTGCCAATGACTGAGCTGGGTTTGGAACAGTTGCTGAACGTCTGAGGAAGGATTTTCTCCAAATGATAGTTACATTGAAATATCTACAGCACAAACTTTTCCAATATTCCACACCCAACTCCTTCCATTACTGATAGAAGATCAGGACAGTTCTTTGAAGGATCTAGGAAGAGATGCCCATGAAGTCATGGATGACCTAGTGAGGTAGGGAGAATGGAACAAGGGCATTTCAGTACACTAGGAGAACTTGGCGTACATCTATCAACACATCTGAATAGGGCTGGCAAGGACAGTGCCGTCCTAGTTGAACAGCTGCTCAGGATTATGGATTCTGTGTGGTGGGACCTGCTGTCTTTAAAGAGAACACATATGTGTTTGCTGAAAGCCAGGAAATATTAGTCAAAAAACTCCTTATTGGTTTTTTAAACAATCCAAAGACTTAAAGAAAGGATCTGAAGAATAATGGTGCTACTGTTGACATGTGGTTTTTGAATGTTTTATGTACTGTTTCTAATGATAATCATTGAATGTGAAATGTATTTTTATGTTTTTCATGAAATAATACCTTTCAAGTTAAAGGTTAAAAGAAAAAGATGTAAAACTCTGTGAGAGGTATTAACTCCACAGATAATTGGGTGAAGAAAGAAGGCAGATCAGAGCAAACGTTTTGAATGATTTAATATTCCAAAGCAAATACTAATGCAGATTACCTAATTCTGGAACCATGTCCTTCAGTATATGTAAGAATGCTAATCAAGAAGATTATTAAAAATGATTTAGGAAAAACAATCACTTTCAAAGTGCTTAGACAATCCTAATTATGTCAGTTATCATGAAGTGATGACAGGCAAATTTATAGGTGATTTAACAGACCACAATACACATCATAAATGAAATTTTCAAGCTACTTACTGTTATTTATACCTTTTTAGGAGTCTAACATTTCAATGAAACCATGGCCAAAAAATAGAAATACTGGCAAATATCTAGGCACCCACTAAAATAAAAAAGGAAAAGAATAGAGTACCACAGCCAATAGAGAATCAACCAGCCATCCATCACTGTGTTTGACTGTCTGCTTCTCTCTTCAAATACTTATCTACTTAGGAACCACCCATTTCCTTGGATGTTGGAAAGCCAGATAATATACAGCTTTAATTTAGCATTTCCACATGTTCCTAAGGTTTTATATTTCCTCTTTGAATAGAAACATAGATAGACAAACTGGCAGGCACACCCTTTTCATGGTTTTGGAAAGAAATTTAGAACAGTGGTTATTGAAAGAAACTGTTCTCTTCAGATGTTGGTGAAATGAGTAAAAATGAGGAAAAGGACAATACAGTAAATTAAAATAAAATTATTCTTCTTTTGCAATTTGTGCTTTTTATTGTTAAAATTCTCTTTAAATAATCACAAAATGTTAATAAAGATGGTAGCTGTTTAACTTTGTTCTTTATAAAATAAAAATGTCAAAACTATGCTGCCTGCCCCCCCAGCTTTATTTTACTTTTTCTAGTCTCTAAAAACCAAAAGTTTAAATCAACGGGTTTCAGTCTTACATATGGGTTGCCTTTGAAATATATATTTAATTCATATTATTCTTTTCATAAAGACAGCTTTTTTTCTGTCCATAATCTATATATCCTTCAAGTAAGTAAAAGCTCTAAAATTATTCTTTTCATAAAGACAGCTTTTTTTCTGTCCATAATCTATATATCCTTCAAGTAAGTAAAAGCTCTAAACTGTGCTTCTGTGATATGATTTCTGACTCACATCCATGTGCGTTTCTCGGTGTCTCTTTCTATTTCCCCTCTTAATCCCCATGACTCCTCAAGCATCTGTTCATGTTTTCATGACTATCATTAAAACAACTTTGCCCACTTCTGAATATGCAATTTTCTTGCTTAGCACAACTAAATGAATGGGCGACAAAAGAAGGCAAGCACAGTTTAAGTCAAATACACTCTAAATCATGTTGCTGGTCACTTACTTGTAGTCAGCACTGCAGACCGAGTTTGAACTGGGACAACTGCTTGCAGTAAAAGTGAAAATGAGTTACAGCCAGCTGGGACCACCGTTCACAGTAGGAAATTTGTTCCCACTACTCCCCAGAGAGCACATTCACAGACACAATCAAACATGCACAGCTGAAGTTCAAAGTCTCACAAAACAATACTTACCTTTATTTAATGCAAGCACGATCACATTTTTTATTTTATCAGTTAAGCTGACCCCAGTTGCTGTTTTGATTTCCTGACCCACTAAAGCATCATAGTTCAGTTTAAAATTGTTCACTATAGCACAATTTATAATGTTGCTATTGAATTTCATCTCAATATAAAGATCAAAACTATTAACTTCCCTCAAATCAATATAAAATTAGAAACCCAGCCTTATCAAATAATTTCCCAGTGTGTTGCCATTGAATTCTTGGAGGAAAGAAAGACACAGATATTTTTATCTCACTTTTCTGTTCTCTTTTTATGTGATGTGATAGGCTGTATCTTAACACTCCTAGGTTTTTCTCTAGATAAATTCCTTCTAAACTGGAGAGGAATGATAACTAAGTGTCATTGTTTTTTGTTTTTTTAAGTAAATTTTGAGTATCCCAGTTTTAGCATTGATAATGACTCAAATGTTGACTTAAGATTCTGAATTATATGGATGAAATTCTGAGATGTTCTTAAAATCACTAAAGAAATGACAATTACCTTAAATTGCCTATTTCAAGTTTATGTAATAAGTCTCTTTAAAGTTTTTTTTTATTTATTTTCAAATAAATAAAAGGTGGGTAAAATTTTAAACTGGTAAATACACTGGTTTTCCATTCATGGATGTGTATGTATGTGTGTACACGGACACACCCTTATGGTAAGGAGACCAGGCTTAGGAATTCAGACAGAAATAGTTCAAGTTCTGGTTTAGTGTCTCCTAGAAATTTTTACAGTTTCTTCTGAGATTTCCTCCTCTGCAAAATAGAATAATCACACTTGCTTCACAAGCTGTTGACAGGGACAAACTACGTAAATCAAAGTGCCATTAAATTGTTCATTACTGCTACAGATTTCAGGGAATGATCTGTTTAAGTTTATTTCATGCCTGGGGGAAAAATAAAATTATCCTCGCTGACCATTTTAATTGATTTCCATGCATGACTCTAATCTTATAATTCAGTTAATACACGTAAGTAGAGAAAAAAAGACCCCTTAAGACAAGGAAATTATAGAGAAAAGATTAATAATATAGTTGAAGTTAGGAGGATATCAAATCCTGTACTTCCTAAAATCTTTAAACATCTGAACTTGACCATCAAGTGATTACTACTGAGAGAAGCGCCCATACTTTGAAGGATTGAAATTCCAGCTCCACTTGGCTCCCTTAAGTTAATACCCATGTAGACAATACAGTCTGTGGACTGTGTTCCATAGACTACCACAGGCACACAGGTTAAATCCAGCCTACTACCTATTTATCTATGGCCTGCGGGCTAAAAATCATTTTTACTTTTAAATGACTGGAGAAAAGAATTGAAAGAAGATAAACATTTTGTGACAGTTAAAGTTATATGAAGTGTGAAATTCTGTGTCGATAAAGTTTAGGTTGAGCAGAGTGTAGTTCCTTCATTGTCCTATATTGTCTTTCGTGCTACACGAGGAGTTTAGCAGTTGCAATAGAGACCATATGGTTTTTAAAGCCAAAATTTAAATATTTATTATCTTGTTATTTATAGTTTTCCAACCCTGGACCAGGCAGCAAAAAGAAACTCAAGGACAAAGTGCAAATGATGCTTATTAGTCCCATAATTTCTGCACTATAATTATTTTAAAATATAGCAAAGATGATTCTTAATCATAATAAGTATATTTATATTTGGTACAGAAATACATAACCAAAAAATATAGCACTATTTTTTTCAAGGAGTTTAGACTTTGATGCCTTGAATGGTTGATTTTGTAAAGAAGAGTGATTCTGCTACTTAATTTAAAACATCTTGAAAAAAAAAAAAAAACTTGAAATCTGTAGTTCAGATCAATCCTTTATAGATGGTTAAAGTGAAGAAGTTTTAATAAAAGTGTCTTTCTTTTCACTGGCTAATCCTTAAGTTCTGGAAAAAAAAAAAACCCTTTCGAGCTGATACTGTTTCTGTCCACCCCGGCCATGACCACCCCCCCCCCCCCCCCCGCCCGGCCGGTAGAAATGAAGCCAAATAAAATCCTATTCTACAGTTCCCCTCAAGGATATAAATGAGGCTGAAAGTGTCCTGGCTTCGTCAGCTAAGCTGGCAAAAATCCCTATAGCCATTTGCTTATCTCAGGGGGAATGGATGGCTCCTTTAAATTATATTTTATATGGTAGGTTCCATATTTGAAGAAGTCTCTGCAAAATGTCTCATTCCTTAAGTGGTAGAGTGAAGATGCCTGTTCACTTCCCCTCATGTGCTTTCCTACACACCCTGCTCACGCATAGTTATCCCTGCCAATGTCTGTGAGGTAAGAACCAGATGCTCTTATACACAGGACAACAGAATCAAGGAACTGAGCTACAAAAGATGACACCATTTTAAAATCACTGTCTTCCTTTCTCATTTCTCATACTGATCACTTCATACACCACTTGGGAGAGAAACAGTCTTAGCTGCTTGGAATTAGATAGCATAATTTCATATTTTCAATACTTCTATTCAGTAGTTGCTGATGATTTAAAATCTCTGAGGATCAATTTTATTATCTCTACACAGCATAATATTATCTGTATGAATAATAATTATTAATTGTATCAAGTTGTTAGCATGAAAGAAAATAAATATGAAATTGTTTGTATAATAAATGCATAGTATAAACTGTATACATAATTATCATGAATATCTCATTTAGAGAATAAACTAGTATTAGCTTTTATATATTCCACAATATCTATATGCTATATCCTATGCTAACATCTTACATATATGCTATATTCTATGCTAACATCTTACATACATTATTACCACATTGTATTTTCATCAAAAGCTATGTATTAGTATCTTCCACTTACTAATCAGGAAACTGAAACCCAGAGAAGGATAAAAAATTATTGAAAGACATATGGGATAAGTACCCCTAAGTTACGGCTTCCCTGGTAGCTCAGCTGGTAAAGAATCCACCTGCAATGTGGGAGACCTGGGTTTGAGCCCTGGGTTAGGAAGATCCCCTGGAGAAGTGAAAGGCTACCCACTCCAGTATTCTGGCCTGGAGAATTTCATGGGGTCACAAACAGTTGGACAGGACTCAGTGATTTTCACTTTCACTTTCAGCCCTAAGTGAAAATGTGAATCTAGATCTACCTGACTCGGTATAGAAACTTTTGACTTTCACATTATTCTGCATTTCTCCAATAGTGGAGGGGGAAAATAAGAGAGATCGCTTTAAAATATAAAATGACATTTTTCAAAAATGTAAGCCACAGAAATGCTGAGACAAATAGTATATCAAATACTTGAAAGAAGTTTATGTAAATAAAGCTACCATCACGAAGTATTGCTTAATTTTGTTAAGCAAATAATTTTAGTACAAATGCAGTAAGTTGAACTACATCTATTATATGTGGTTCCTTAGTAACCTCTTTTACTCGATTAAGATTTACCAAAGATATTATTTTCTTATCTGCTCTGCAGGGATTATTTCAAGTGTTTTAAAACCCCCATATTCATGAAAGTTTTTTTTGATACATACACATTAAATCCACTTGCAGTAAACCAAACCTGAACTTAGGGAAAAAAAAAAAAAGATTTTCAGAGTTTCTCCCCAAAAATGCCATAGGAGGTATGTAATCCACACCTCCATCACCGAAGTGCAAAGCTGTTTGGCTGCACGTGCACATGCAGTTAAAGGGGCAGACTTCGCTCTTCCAGCTCTGCTTCCCCTCCTCCTTTGATCTTCCACTGCTCTCCTCTCTTTTTCATTTTGGACTCTGCCCCCACCCTCAAGAAGTCACTGAATTATTTGTGAGGCTTGTTTGATATTCAGACTTTTAAACTCCTCTGTTTCTGCTCTTTGAGTGAACAGAAATTTTAACAAGGCAGGTTCTCCTTAACATCACTTCACTCTTAAACATGCGATTCATTTCAAGTATATGGAGACAAAACAGAGAACCAAGACGTGATCCTGTGAGTTAATAATCCCAAGGTTTGTTTGACATGCCTGAAACAAAAGTTAATGTTTCTTGTGTTAGCCCCTCTCTCTCTTTTTTTTTTCCTCCAGAGTGTCAGAGATGACCTCCTACAATGGGAGAAAAGGAAAAGACTTGCTTTCTTTGGAGGGTAAATTCAATGCCAGAGACATACACTTGAAGTTCGTGACTGAAATTCCAAAGACAGGGTCTGGGGCTATCCACTCTGTTTTTGATAGCGTGACGAAGCTCTCCTCACCTCATTTCTCTCACGTGGCAGCCTCATCCCCAGCGGACAGTTGCAGGGCATCCACCTGAAACTCTCTGGGCCTGCAGTGTAAATGGACTCATTTCATCTGAGGATTAGTAAAAACAAGTGCATTTTTCCAGGTTCAGCTGAAATCCCATCTATGAAGCGTTTAAATCACTAAAATCCACAGCAATCCCAATGCACTTATTGACTGTATAATTCATAAAGAACCTGGAAATGTTTTTGGAATTGCTATTTAACACTCTTTTAGTTTGAGAGAAATTTTCTCTCTTTTTGGCATTTAGTGAAGAACTGGAGCAAACAAAACACTTTAATATCTACTAAGGGCTTCCCTGGTGGCTCAGACGGTAAAGGATCCACGTGCAATGCAGGAGGCATGGGTTTGATCCCTGGGTTGGGAAGATCCCCTGGAGAAAGGAGTGGTTACCCAGTCCAGTCCTTGCCTGGGAAATCCCCATGGACAGAGGCGCCTGGAAGGCTACAGTCCACGGGATCACAAGGAGTCAGACACAACTGAGCCACTGACACTTTCACGTTCAATGGTATCATAAATCAATAATAATATCTATTAAAATGAACCTGGTAACGAAGACAAGGTAGCCTTTAAAAAATACAGAAAAGGGTGGGATGGATTTTAGAAACATTTCTATAGTAATAAATGAAATATTTAAAAATTGGAGTTCTTAGCAAATTATAGATAACTGACACTCCCTGGTGATGACAAGGGTGTGCTACAAAAAATAATAGCAAAGAACATAAACCAGGCATTTGCCCATTGTCAGGCACTGAGTCTTCCCAACACACAATAAATGTGTTATTGTAACTTACATATTATGAATGAGAAAATTAAGGCACTTAAGTAAATTTTTAGAAATGTCAGCTAAGTGGTGGAGTCAGGGTTTGGATCTCAGGCAGTTTGATTACAGAACCTGTGATCTCTAATTAAATTAATAACTTTGGCTTCAGAGTAATAATATTATATATCTACTTTATTTGGACAATAGAACAGAATTATGAAAGAAATAAGGCAGTTTATCCTACTGACAGTTATTACAATCTGAAAGAAATCTTACATTTAAAACATTATCTTGAAAAGACATGTAAAGGTAAAAAGTGTATTTGAGGGTTCTGGACTAGCACTAACTATGTTACCTTTCCTGAAGAATTCTAAATAATAGATAAATTGACAGTTTCCAGTGAATTACACTATTATAATTCAAAAATAATAAACGTATTATTAGTGAAAACTGAGAAAACAAGTCTAAATACCATTGATTATTTCCTCCGCAGCACATAAACCCCAGAGGTCTGAAAGGGTGAGTGTAAAGAGCAGTGACAGAAAACTGGAGGCAGGGATGGGCCTGGCAAAGTCCTCCTGAAAAAGGCACAGGGTCAACCCACACTGACCCAGCAGGGAGGAAGTCAAGAGAATAAATAACCTGATTCATTCTCCTCCTGCTCTCGGGCCTTTTGCTTAAGGCTGTCTTGGTCTATTCCAGCCAGAAGCCAGAGGCCAGAGAATCCACTAATGCAGTCCCCACTGCAGGCCAGAAGGTGGGTGGAGAGCAGGGAAGAGGACGAGAGCAGGCCTGAGAAGCCACCAGAAGGAAGGCGGCCAGGAGAAGTATCATCTACGCACATTTCAATTTTTCTAGAGTCTCCTTCATAGAGTTAAAAATATACAGTTTTATCTGTACCATTCTGGAATATCCTCTTACGTATTAAAAATCTAAATCTAAAGCAAAATCACTAAAACATGAATAATGAAAATCTTTTGCCTTAAGAGACAACTTTATCTTTGCTTCTTTTATGCAGTGCAGCCTCTTTTTTTTTTTTTTTTTTTTGAGTAATCCTATCTGCCAAGTACAGTGCTAAATGTCAGAGAAGACAAGTTAAATAACATGTGGTCTTTGTCTCCAGAAACTTGCATTCAATAGGAGAATATAGCTAGGTAGGTAAATTACCATGCTGACTTGATAAGTTCAATGGTGTTGGGGGCCCACTGCCTGACTGAAATCCTGAAAAATACTTTTCTCCTTAACTCTGTTGGTTCTGAAATCTTACAAACAATAATTATGATGCTTGTTTGGTGGCATTTGTGAATAATAACGTATAAGTGTTCTCTATAGCTCTAATATTAAAACTTGTTCTAAAGCCTGAGCCTACAGTCGTCTCGCTGCTTTGACACTTTCATCAAGATGATTTTGCAGCAGGATTTACTGTTGCTCCCTTCAGTTCAGTTCAGTCGCTCAGTTGTGTCTGACTCTGTGACCCCATGGACTGCAGCACGCCAGGCTTCCCTGCCCATCACCAATTCCCGGAGCTTACTCAGACTCATGTCCATCGAATCGGTGATGCCATCCAACCATCTCATCCTCTGTTGTCCCCTTCTCCTCCTGCCCTCAATCTTTCCCAGCATCAGGGTCTTTTCAAATGAGTCAGTTCTTCGCATCAGGTGGCCAAAGTATTGGAGCTTCAGCTTCACCATCAGTCCCTCCAATGAATATTCAAGACTGATTTCCTTTATGATGGACTGGTTGGATCTCCTTGCAGTCCAGGGACTCTCAAGAGTCTTCTCCAACACCACAGTTCGAAAGCATAAATTCTTTGCCGCTCAGCTTTCTTTACAGTCCAACTCTCACATCCACACATGACTACTGAAAAAACCATAGCTTCAACTAGAAGGACCTTTGTTGGCAAAGTTGCTCCCTTAGATTTGTATTTCTAGAGCTCCCTGTCGGGTTTCCTGATCATTGTAAATTCTTCGATTAAGTGCAGGATGGAAATGCAGAAAGGTTATGTAATAGGAAGGTGGCTCTTTACCATACAGAACGATTAATCTTGGGATTTGGGCTTATGCCCAAATTAAGTGCCTGAGACTTTCTGCTTTACAGTATCTCTATTTTTCTGGGCCAGAGGTAAATGTACAAATTCTCAGAAGAACTCATTTAAATAAAAAACAATAACCAAATCTTCACCCACTTGCCTCAGGTGAGGTATGCAGAAGAACTGAAACTTCTTAGGTTACCTGACATTATCTGAGGCATTTTTAGGAAAATTATCAAGTATTTTTAGGAAAAAAATCTATTCACGGGCCTAGTGATGTTTTACAATTCACAGTTCCCTGTGTATAATAAAATAAGTCAAGCCAAGGGAGAGAGCTGCTGGGGTAAAAGGACTGGGTGAAACATTCAGAAGAAACTTGAAAACAATTTTTCTCTCCACCAGAAGGGCAATGAAAAGAGCTGTTATTTTGATATCATGTGACTCTGGGTTCTAACCTAGGTTTTTTCATTTTATTCTTAAGCAACTTTGTGAATTTCTGTTAATATCAGATCTCTTCGGTGTGAAGGAAAGGTTTATTGTAATGCCTTCCTACTCAGGGTTCCAATGAGGCTTAAGATTATGTTTGGTAAGCATGTTTTATGTGCTTTAGAAAAGGTATCTTCTCTCTATGTTTACAATTGCTATTATTCCATGGTACCCTAACAAAAAGAGGCTACACTAGCAACAGAAGTACAAATGGTACCTATAGTAGGATAACTACAACACAGACCAGTGTACTGAGAAGGAGAGAAGGAAACAGTCTGTATAATTTTCTCACAGTTTATAAGAAGCTGAATTTTGACTTGCTTTCATTTCTCTCAGATATAAAATAAGTGCTCATCAGTATAGATCCTGAGGAATAATGGACATTTAGTGGCCTACTGAGCTCCTAGGGGTAGCCTATAGTCTAACTCCAGAAACTTCTCACTTACAGTTGGAGAAGCTGAGGCCAAAGAACGTCAGACTCAGCTTCTTCTATCACCATGTTCGAGCCCTAGCCCATCCTCCAAACACACCACAACCATGCACTTATGTCACATGGGGTCAAAGTGCTATGCCTGGAGTGGGTTCCAGACATTTCAGATTTTCATTCCTAGTAAAAGAACATTTGGGTTGGTAACACTAATACAAGTACATTTATTTTTAAAGTATTCTCATTGAAATCAGAGCCCTTATGCATTGCTGATGGGAATGTAAAATGATACGGTCACTGTGGAAAAACAGTTTAGCTACTGCTCACAAAGTTCACATGTCTGACACTTTGTGACCCCATGGACTGTAGCCCACCAGGCTCCTCTGTCCATGGAATTTTCCAGGCAAGAATACTGGAGTGGGTGCCACTTCCTACTCCAGGGGATCTTCCCGACCCAGAGATCAAACCTGTGTCTCAGGTCTCCTGCACTGGCAGGCAGATTTTTTACTATGAGCACCACCTGTGAAGCCCATAGTTCACTCTAAAATGGTTAATTTCTACTGTATGAATGTTACCTCAAAAAATTATTTAAACTTTTGAGTATATTTATTTAAATTGTAAAAATGTGCTGTGCTGTGCTTAGTCACTCAGTCGTGTCCAACTCCTTGCACCCCCATGGACTGTAGCCCGCCAGGCTCCTCTGTCCATGGGGATTCTCCAGGCAAGAATACTACTGGAGTGGGCTGCCATACCCTCGTCCAGGGGATCTTCCCAACCCAGGGATCGAACCAAGGTGTCCTGCATTGCAAGCAGATCCTTTACTAGCTAAGCTACCAGGGAAGCCCATCTATGTACATATGATGATATATCCCTATTTGACAGATATCAAGGGTTCTGGTATTAATACCTTCCAAAGGGAAACAGCAAATCAACATGTTCAAATTGACAATGGTCACAGGTAATCTCTTGCCACTAGAAATATGAAATTAGTCCTAAACAGATATAAATATGAACTAAATCATTTCTAATTTTTTATTAATAATCATCCTAGATCTCTGCTTTTTTTTCCCCAAGTTTCTTCCTGACTGATGACTACTTTTTAATCCCACCACCTCCTGCTATTGCTTAAAATAAGTGTTTTCTCTGGATAGTAACATTTTAGTCCTTTACCTACATACTAATGTACTAATAAATTTATAAATATCTCCACTACAAGAAAAATGGATGCTTTTAATGCACTATACAGCTCAGTTAATCTAGACCTGACCAAATCTGACAGTGTTAGTGACATAATAACTGTGAAATCACACTATCCCATGCCCAGAAACAAATGGCTCCTCCTGTCCTCTGATCCTGATGGTTCCCGAGCCACATATCTTATCATGGAATGTGTGAAGACATGGTAGCAAAAATAGCCCAACCACGTGTCAACTTAGAATTTCAAGGCCCGCCCCCTCCATATTTTTGTAAAAGTCGATCTTCATTCCACTTACCTCTGCTTTAGTTTTCTTCATAGCATTTATCACCACCTGGCAAGAATGTTATTTATTTATTTATGTTCATTAATATTTAGTTATTCATATAAACTTCAGGAAGGCAGAGACATCTGTATTGTTTGCTATTCTATTTCTACTACCTAAAATAGTTCCTGGCCTACAGACAGTACTCAATTAATAATCATTACATAAATTTATTAACAGCTTCCAGTAACTGGAAATTAAACTATATTTCTACTCTCTAATTAATATAGATGTTTTTATATTAATGTTTTTTTCTTATTATTTTTCTAGCAATATTTATTTTTCTAATTAAGCTACTTTCCATTTTTTAATTGAACAATCAACTCACAGAAAAGATGTGATGAACTGCTATGTTTATATTTCTTTCACATAAATTGGTTCTAAATTATTTTTAAATGTAATATAATTTGACAATACTTCTACAGAGAAAATAAACTCAAGCTATCTCAAGCTTCCTCCTTACAATTTTACACATGTGACACCTATGAGATATCTGTGTGTGTTTGCTCAGTCATGTCCAACTCTTTGCGACCCCATGGACTGTAGCCCACCAAGCTCCTGTGTCTATGGGATTCTCCAGGCAAGAATCCTGGAGTGGGTTGCACTCCCTTCTCCAGGGGATCTTCCTGACCCAGCTCTCCTGCATTGCAGGTAGATCCTCTACTATCTGAGCAACCAGGGAAGTCCCACTGAGATATATAAAATACTTCATTCTACTGTCTAGTCCAGTCTCATGAAAATGATTTTCAGAGTCATTCTACCTTTTAGATTTCTGGAGATTTAGCTTACTAGAAATAAAGGCTAGGAAATCTTATTTTTATTCTAGATCTACTGGCCAACTGTCAATACCTCTAAAGCTTATTTCTGATATAAGAACATGTTTGTTTGTGTTAGTCACTCAATTGTGTCCAACTCTATGTGACTCCCATTGACTGTGGCCCACCAGGCTTCCCTGTTCATGGGATTCTCCAGGCAAGAATAATAGAGTGGATTGCCATGCCCTTCTCCAGGAGATCTTCCTCACCCACAGATGGAACCCAGGTCTCCTGCATTGCAGGCAGAAGCTTTACCATTTGAGCCACAAGGGAAGGCCTATATAATACATATAGGTCTATAACATTTATTTGCCTAGGCAAATAAATATTTCATTTTTCTAATATGCTTTGTTTTTTCAAATGGTTTGCATAAGTGATATTTGAAGATCCTAAGTACATATAGAGTCATGGATCTTGTCAGCTATAGTGTCTATTCAAGCTTAACAACTTAAATGGAAGCCTATTTTAACAGCAGCAGATTTTAACATATATATATATATATTTTAAAAGACTCAGAGCTTCTTGGATGCCTCTCTACTTGACTGTATATGAATCAACTTAGAAATGACAATACAAAATGGTAATGGACAATTTAGAGTTCAACTCAGGTGGCTCAGATGGTGGAGAATCAACCTGCAGTGCCCAAGAGCCAGGTTCGATCCCTGGATCGGGAAGATCCTCTGGAGAAGGGAATGGTGACCCACTCGAGTATTCTTGCCTGGAGAAGTCCATGGGCAGAGGAGCCTGGCGGGCTACAGTCCAAGGGATCGCAAAGAGTAGGACATGACTGAGAGACTAACACACATACCATTTCCACTGCACTTTGAATGCTAGATTTTAAGTGAGATACTAGAATAATGGTACATGTTCTTAAAGAAATAAGTTGTCCAAAGCCCACTTCATTGGAAGAATGGTTGAAGGAGCTAGAAACTTTTCACCAATAGGAGACATGCCTTAGAAAAATTGTGATAGGTTTGAAGAATTGCTTTGTCAAAGAAGCATTCTACCCTTTCTGAACAATGCCAAGATGCCAGATTAGGACAAGCAGGCCAAAGTTACAAAGTGACAGATGTCAAATCAATACTAATTAGATCTAGATAAGAATAAAGCTGTAGAGAAAATCAAGGTGTTTCCTCAAGTGATAATGACTTTCTTATAGCTGAAAATTTCAGAATACAATAGAAATGTAGGGGGTCAGATTTTAAGACCTTAACATTTCCTTCCAACTTCAGAACTCTGTTGTTCTAAGAAGATGCAGACATCAACGTGTATGATATAAATTGATGCTGGTAAAACCTATGCTGGGAAACACTGAAGGCAAGAGAAGGGGGCAGCAGAGAATGAGATAGTTAGATAGCATCACCAGCTCAATGGTCATGAATTTGAGCAAACTCTTCTGGGAGGTAGTGGAGAGCAGAGAAGCCTGGCATGCTGCAGTCCATGGGGTTGCAAGAGTCAGACAGGACTTAGCAACTGAACAACAACAACAACGATATAAATAAAAGCAAATGACTCTGCCTTCTGTGGCTGTTATTCCTGCTATGTGAGTCTGCATCTCTTGCTGCTTCTCACATCTGTCCCAAATATTTATTTGACTAGTCTACTTCATTTGTTCCTCATGGCAATAACTCAGGTAAAACCACTTTGCTATATTCCAGTACAAACTCCAAGAACCAATGGTGATGACATATAAGGAAATGAATGATATTAAATCTTGGTTTGTTTCAGTGAATATTGGACCCCTGGCCTACCTCCTTTAAGCACTTGATGTGGAATTTGACAGTAATGATTTGTAAATCTTCTAAAGAAAGGTGAAAATCAGAGAAATGAGAATTCCTAAAGTCCTGACGTTTCACAGAGAGGTAGCCTGCCATTAAGAAAACACAGGGCATTGGGTGAGTGAGCTGGAGCCATAAACATTATCAGGTAAAAGTGAGGTTTCCTGGGGCTGCAGAAAGAAATGAGCTTGTTCCTACTTCTGGTATTAATCATAATAAGTGTTTTATCTCAGGCTGTCATGTTTAGTTTCTCCATGCAATTTACCTCTCAGGCACACTGTTCACGATATCAATTGGCCTTATCTTTTAACTTATAGTCTTCAAGTACTTAAATGTATTTCCCCCAAAGTTCCCACAGTTAACATGACAAAAGTCAACATTAGTACTATTTTAAGACAATGCTGCACCCACATTATAAAAGACAGTTGCTTATGCCTGGCTACTCCTATCATCTGTTGAAAAGTGTAACAGGCAGCACCGATTCTTTGCCTAATTGCAGTTTTAATGTGAGATTTTGCAACCATTTAAATGGGGATCCCTACTGCTTTAAAAAACTCATTTATTTCATTTTTTCTCTTCGCCAAAAAAATAAAATAGAGATGTGCTTATCCTATATCTTGCTCATCTTTTATCAAACAATACTTGCTAGCTGATACAGTCAAGTCGATAAGTAGTTTTTGAGGGATCGCATTATGAAGTTCACTTTCTAAGAACCAGCAAACATGATTAGGAGCAATCAAACCAATCAAATAATCAGACAACAAACAATTTAAGCCAAAAATACTGCAGAAACAGGCTTTTTGCTAAAAAAATGTCAGAAAAAAACCAAACTGGTAGCTTCTACAAACTCACTGAAAGATACCAACCTGAGAAGGTACAAATTGAAGATGAGACAGCTAATAACATTCTAGTCTGCATGACCCTATTTCATTGAAGTCCTCTTATGATCTGCTAATAATCCTTTATAATTAAACTCCAGCATAATATTAAAAATGTAATCCACATGAACACCAATCACAGGACACTTCATAGGCTGAAGTGGTTACCGTTTCCAGTCATGCATGACACTCACTCAGTGTGCAGCTTTAGTTTCAAATTTTTTTAATCATTTGCCCCAAGATTTTAGGGGAAAAAAAATTATGATTCATTTCTATCCAAAAGTACAGTGAAATAAATCTCATTTAAACTCAAACTGCTAAGAGTAGGTCCAAGGCACAGGCCTTATGAATTTGCATACCTTCCTTTAGAACTAAAACCTTCTGCTACATCCCCATAGAAATGAGGTCATCTTTTGAGGAATATCTTATGAACTGTTTCCAGTAAATAAAACTGATAGTACCAGAAACTGCCTATGGATGTCATTAATCAGCACACACACAAATTTTGAGTCCACGTTGTGATAAGATTTGCTTAAACAATACTACCTATATTATCAACTGCTGTGCATATATTTTCCATTTCTTCTATTTCAGTATATTATCTTCATCATATCTTGAAAAATTCAGTTTTTATTTAATAAATAATAATTTGAACCAAATAACAGATTATTAGAAGTAACACATTGAAAATGTTTTTAGTTTACCTGAGGTAGTTTTATGCTCCAGCACAACTGGATCATGGACTTGCCCCAGTGGCTCATGGTAAAGAATCTGCATGCAATGCAGAAGATCCAGGTTCAATCCCTGGGCTGAGAAGATCCCCAGCAGGAGGGCATGGCAACCCACTCCAATATTCTTGCCTAGAAATTCCCATGGACTAAGGAGCCTGGCAGGCTACAGTCTATAGGGTTGCCAAGAGTCAGACACAACTGAAGCGCTGAGCACACACACAACTGAAGCATGTGTATAATCTCCTAAATAGTTTTACTTTAGAGCAAAATCATTGTTTGAATGTTGTAAAAATTGATCCCAAGGCCAAAAAGAAATGATAATACACAATTTAACCTTATAATCTTTTTCTGATTCTGACTCTCATATAAAAACTGGGAGTTGGGTTGATGTTAACAACTTTCACGTTTAAAATGTTGACTTGGGCTCAAATAAAGAAAAAAAAATGTGAAAATTATTGTATGAGCTTTTAAAAGATTTGACTTGATTTTTAATTTATAGATAACAGAGTAGTATTCACGTAGGTTCTTTTCCAAGTTGAGTGTTACTATAAACGAGGAAAATAACATGCTGTCAGATAGGAAATAATGACTTGCAACCATTATGACTATATCTAGACTCATAAAGTGCTCTGGAAAAAAAAAAAAAAAACGCTGCTCCACAAATAGCTATTTGGTGAGATTATCATTAGACATCTGACCAAATTTAAACATTTTTACTGAAGGAGACAGTTTTCCTTATTTCGTTTTTGTATTTTTAAATGAAAGCAAGTTCTAAGGGAATAATTTATGAGTGTCATTTAAGCCATTTTAAAATGGTGTACGTCAAGATTAATGTAATAACATTCTTTCAAATAATTTCTTGGAAATATTTAATTAGAGCAATTCTATTTTTATAAAAGTTTTATATAATCCTAAGCATTGAGAAAAACAGGCCAAGAGATTTAAAAAGTAAGCTTTTATTTAATATTAAAGATATGCCAGACACTGTGGCATGTGGTGATAGAAACAAACAGATAAATCAAACATAGAGTCTGACTTCAGGGAGGTTTTAATCTAGTGGTGAAGTTTGAGAAGAGGTGATAGAGGCGGGGTAGAAGGGACAACAGAGGTGAGGTCACTAAAATACAAAAGCCACTGAATTTAGCTGCAAACCTTTGACAGGACAGGCAGGAAATAGAGATTCAGGAACCAGCTAAATGGAGGGCATCAGGGAGTGGTGGAAACTCAGTAACTGCAGAGGGCAAGCCCCATGCAGAGCCATTCAAAACAAATTATTTTTAAAACACTGTGCCAGTACATCAAAACAGTTTATCAGCTCAATTCAGTCTGCAATTTAAAATCCTTGTTTTAAAACTATGAGACAAATTAAACTGTGATATGACAAGTGTTATAGTCAAGGTACAAGTAAAATTTACAGAGAGCCTAAAGAGCATAGTGAGTAAATCCAGGAGAGGGATTGGAAAAGTCTTCAGAGAGAAAGCGAGATTTAACTGAATCTTGACAAATAAGGAGGATTCAACCCATAGTGAGTGGCAGACACAACCTGACGCAGTGGCTGAGAGCCTGGGATTTACGGCTGCACTGCCTGGGTTCAAGTCCTAGCTCTGCCATTGGCCAATTCTGTGCTCCAGCAAGTTAACTAATCTCTAGAAGTCTCAGCTTCCTCCTACATAACATGATTATTTACCTCAACTTACCTCCTTAAGATTGAAGTACAAACCTTAAAATTGGAGTGCTTTAAAGATTAAATGATAAGATACATGCAAATGACTGGCTTAGCTATCAAATTTCTACACATAGTTATATGTATTGGCCATTTTATAGTTCATTTCTAGAATTTAGCAAATCCTCCTATAAAATTGATCCCAGATTTCACCATTCCCCACAAATTTTTTGCAGTACAGCTGTCAGGAGTAAGCTGAGTTTTCAGACCTAGAGGCAGAATCATCAGTAGAAGAGCAAAGGAGATGAGGTAGAGAACTATAATCATCAAAAGCAGTAAACAGCAAGAGGTATTACCCCGTATTTCATTAACTTGAGAACCTCTTGCTATTTTAGAAATTACAAGCTGTAGCAAGACAAATCTTATCTTGTATAATAATGCTGGAATCATTCGTTGAAAATGCACACAATCAGAAATAAATGGCACAAAACAATTATGCCAAGTGCTTACTCAACTCCTGTCGTTTTTGGGGTCTAATGTTGATTTAACTGCTGTGAGGATACTGCACCTTTTCCACTCAGAAAAAGGAGTCACAAAAAGATTTTCATGGAAGGAAAGTTTTGACTTTCCCTCTCTGGAGTTTCATATTGAAAAGGCAAAACATCACGTAAGCAAATAGAAAATAATTAAAAACAAAAATAAAGCAAATTTCTCCCCAATCTTGCTATCATGCCCAATTTCTCACAACACCTTCCAAATGGTTTCACACCACAGCACACATTCCTGAGATTGAATCAAAGCTTTTCTTAATCTAGCCTCTCAGCTGTTCCCAACAGCACACTCTTCCTGCAGAATCACTCTGCCCTGCAAATGTCTGCCACAACTCCAGGTTACTTCAACTCACCTTCCTGCCCATGTCCCCTTTGCTAAACAAATGCTTTCCTTCCATTAAGAGCCAGTTTTCACCCTGATGTTGCTTTTCTGCTGCAATCCAAAATGGACTTTCCTTCCTTCAAATTCCTACTCAGTTAAATCCTATGTATTTACACTCCATCTATATTGATACTATTTATATCAACCATAGACCTTCAAATCTGTGATGACTTCAGTTGCTTCTATAATTTGACAGTCTTTCTCTTCAAAGTAAAATAATTATTACATTCTGTTTATTTTTAAGTGTTTCTATATTTTTTAACTATGTGATTCGACTTGATTTTTTTTAATATAAGATGCGAAATGTTAGGACTTGTTTTTCAGTCACTCAGTCGTGTCTCTTTGTGACCCCATGGACTGCAGCATGCCAGGCTTCCATGTCCTTCACCATCTCCTGGAGCTTGCTCAGATTCATGTCCATTGAGTTGGTGATGCCACCCAACTATCTCATCCTCGGTCGTCCCCTTCCCCTTCTGCCTTCAATCTTTCCCAGCATCAGGGTCTTTTCTAATGAGTCAGCTCTTTGCATCAGGTGGCCAGGTATTGGAGCTTCAGCTTCATCATCAGTCCTTTCAATGAATATTTAGGATTGATTTCCTTTAGGATTGACTGGTTTGATCTCCTTAGGGCTTAGATTATCTTTTTGTCAAAATGGTCATTTTGACAATACTACTTATTGAAAAATCATTTCCTCTACAATTCAACTCCAAAGGTTTATTTACCCCAATCAGTCCATTTCAAAGAGTCCTAATACATGGATCTGACTATTCTACCAAAATGCTAAGTCATTCATCAGTATTTTGTGTTTTATAATTGCATTTTTTGAATAAATGTTCATATATTTATTAATCTAGATAAACTTTAAGACCACTTTGTTTATTAAAACAAACCTTAGGTTTTCATAAGAATTACCTTTAATATACCTGGTAACTTGGCAAGGAACATATTACTATTATATTTGGTAATTAATATAACATTTAGGAACATGTTAAATCTTAATTTATGTACATTCAACAGTTTTTAGAATTCCTACATTGTCTTTAAGTGCTGAACAAACTGAAATACCCTGTTTCTCTAAACACACCTGATGTCTGCTTTCTCAAATCTACCCACTTCCTTCTTCCTGCTGAAAATGTCTTCATATCTCCCTAATGGTCACACTCACTTTCCAGAGAAACCCATTTCAAAGGCCACTGTCTCCAGGGATCTTCTAACTAGACAGCGGAGAATAGTTTTTTGATTTTTCTAAACTTCTATGGAGGAGACATATATGCCACATCAAAAATTTTGATTTATTATCCAAATGTCAGATTTCCTTTTCTTCTTTGGTTCCAAAATTCTATGGAACCATCTCTCTTTTAGCCTTGCACCAACTTGTATGCAAGACTACATTTTTTTAACTTTTCCCCAGAAGTCCATTTGACAAATGAATAGTTATTAATAAGAAACAAAATTTTTTACAGAGAAACTTATAACTAGTAGGTAAGTATTTTACATTATAACACTCTACAAGCAATTTTAAAAATTATTTTAAATTCCTTTGAGCTATTCCCTGTCCTTAAGTCCTCGTCTCAGCTGGTCCCTGGCTCAGGCATTCTTGTCTTCTCATGAGTTCCCTGAACAGGGAGTGCTCAGTCAACCAGAGTGGTCCCTGAAATGTCCAACTGTCCCTCTCCAAAGCAGACGGCTTTCTCATCCTTAGGAAGCATGGGTACCAGAAGATAACTGGACTTTGGAAGACTCTTATCAGATTATCCTCAAATCAGCATTAGGAGGCATGAGTGGCAGGAGACTCTTCATAAAAAGAAGTTTTATACCAGCTTCTGAGAAAATAAAATTTTTTCCACATCTGTATTTACTTCATTGTGACAATCTGTTGTCTCCCCACTACATGACAAATGTTTTAAGTACAAAATCACTGACATATTTATCTTTAAAAATCTCCACAGCACTATATTCATAACCCACCATATGTTGCTTCTTATAGATCAGAGCTTTTAGATAAATGAATGAATGATTTGATTAATTAATAATTAATAAATGAATAGATATATGGCCTTTGCATGGCTCATAAAAGAATATGAATAGAATTAATCTGGAGAAAGTTCTATTTTATTAAAATGAGGAGACTAATTTTCATAACTGTATAAATCTGTTTCCCACTTTTTCTCCTTGGGTCCACAATATCTCAATCAATTAGTGGAGAGTTTTGTTGTGGTTTTCAGTTTTAAAAGAAAACAAATCCACCTCTAGTTTCAAGTTCATTTTTTGTTTGCTTTGGTTTTTGTCTCTTTTTTGTCTCTTGTTTGTTTTTGCTTTTGTCTCTCATTTACTCTGAACCAGCCTCTCTCAAAGTCTCATAGAACATCAAAAAATAAATAAATAAATAAATCGAAATCAACAGGATATTAAGTAGAATTTTTCAACTGTCCAGAATTTGTCATTGAGACTTAAAATTGAAGACAAATGAATCATGTACTCTGTTCTAAAGAGAGAAATAGCCAGGAAATCCATACAAGTTGTCAAAAGTACAACAAGTTTCTCTGACTATAATATCTACCTTTTAAAATCACAACTTATCTACAGCAAAGGAAACCATCAAAAAAAAAAGAAAAAAGAAAAGACAACTACAAAGTGGGAGAACATATTTGCAAATAATTTGAGTTAAAAGGGTTAATATCCAAAATATCAAACAGCTCATACAACTCTATCAAAGCAAACAACTCAATCAAAAAAAAAAAAAAAAAAACTGGAGTCACAAGACCTAAATAGGTATTTCCTCCAAAGAAGACACAGATGGCCAACAGACACATGAAAAACTGCTCGACATTGCTAACTATTATGAAATGCAATTCAAAACTACAATGAGGTATCACCTCACACCAGTCAAAATGGCCATCATCAAAACGTCTGTAGCAATAACTGGGAAGAGTGTAGAGAAAAGGAAATTCTCCTACATTGTTGGTAGGAATGTAAATTGGTGCAGCCACTATAGAAAATAGTATGGAAGTTCCTTAAAATACTAAAAATAGAACTACCATATGATCCAACAATCCCACTCCTGGGCATATATTCAGAAGAGATTAAAATTATAATTTGAAAATATACATCACCCCAATATTCATAGCACACTATTTCCAACAGCTAAGACATGGAAACCACCCAAATGCCCATCAATACATGATTAATTTAAGAAAATGTGTTATATATACGTTGCTGCAAATGGTAATTTTCCATTCTTTTTTATGGCTGAGTAGTAGTCCTATATATAGGGGTAGGACTACTACTCAGCCATAAAAAAGAATAGAATATTACCATTTGTAGCAACAGAGATGCACCTAGAGAATATTACGCTAAGTAAAGTTACTTACTATTACCAAAGGGGAAGGATGGGGGCAGGATAAATTAGGAGTATAGGATTAACAGACACAAACTACTAAACATAAAATAGATAGGCAAAAAATGATTTATTGAATAACGTGGGAACTATATTCAACATATTTGTCATAACTTAAAATGAAAATAACCTGAAAATATATGCATATATAACTAAATCACTTTTCTGAACACCTGACACTAACATTATAAATCAAACATACTTCCAAAAAAAAAAATCACAACTTAAAGTTCACCTTTATAACATGAAGCAAACTTACTGTTCTAGATAACATAAGGAGAGTTTCATGAATATCATGGGGAATATCATGAGTAATTATTGTAATAAACTTTATTTCTTTTTAAATCTGTAATAAAGCAAATACATTAATAATATAAAAGGGCGAAGAAAATCAGGTATCATTATAATGTCATAATATAGCTGTGTACCCTCAGTTCAGTTCAGTTCAGTTCAGTCGCTCAGTCGTGTCTGACTCTTTGCAACCCCATGGACCGCAGCATGCCAGGCCTCCCTGTCCATCACCAACTCCTAGAGTTTACCCAAACTCATGTCCATTGAGTCGGTGATGCCATCCAACCATCTCATCCTCTGTCATCCCCTTCTCCTCCTGCCTGTACCCTACAGAGCCTAAATTTATTTTTTCTTCAAAAATCCGTGAGACATTTTCAAAGTATTATAATATACATATGGTAGATATATTTACATAATATATTTACACAAACACACATATACATATATACATACACACAAATATACGGGCTTCCTAGGTAGTGCTAGGGGTAAAGAACCCACCTGCCAATGCAGGAGACGAAAGAGCCGAGTTCAACCCATGGTTCAGGAAGATCCCCTGGAGAAGGGCATGGTAACCCACTCCACTATTCTTGCCTGGAGTATCCCGTGGATAGGGGAGGCTGGTAGACCCTACAGTCCATACGATCACAAAGAGTCAGACACGACTGAAGCGACTTAGCATGCATGCACACAAATATACAGAGTGAGCCATAAGAAAATCTCAAAAAGTCCCCAGCTTCAGAGATTGTATAAACCCCATTATCTCTATACAACAAAAATGGAAAATTAATAACAAATTTTAAGCAAAAAAAGAGCCCTACTGAAATTTTTTAAAGCTCATCTAAGTCATTATTGATTTAAATAATAAATATTAAAGCCATAGGAAGAAATTCAGGAAATAATAAAACTAAAAACACTATATTTCAACACTTAGGAGACAGAACCAAAACTTAACAAAAACAAATGCTCAGCCTTAAGGGTAATCATTATGAAATACAAATTTGTGAACTAAGCATTTAACTTAAAGCATTATAATTATTTCATGTAACATTAATAATATCAATAGAAGCTTCTTTTTAAAACAACCACCCTGTTACAACATTTTATTAAACATGTTATAATAGTTTCCACTTTTAATTCTGACTTAATGACATAGATACCAGTCCAAACTTTGCACATGGGAAACAGGCTCAGAGAGTTTAAAAGTTTGCACCTTTTGCAAAATCATGCAGCTAGCACATGCTAACTTCACTATTCATAATACAATATGTGAGATCCCAGCCAGGAGGAATAAAATACTTAAAATAACAGAATAGTGAATTATAAATCAAAATGGTGTTAGCATTAGAATCATTAAGACTAATACATTCACAAATGAAAGGGACAGAATTCTTATAAATGAAAAAGAGTATACACAAATAACCAAAAATCAGAATGAGACAAGATGTATAACAACAAAGAGAGGAGATTTTAAAGATTTTCAGACAGTATTCTATATATTCCAGTACTAATCAATTTGAAATTTTATACAATTTTAAAATATATATGTATACACTTCAAAAGTTGGCTCATAAAGTAGAGAACTTGAAAAAAAAGTTAAAGAAATTGAAAGTATGTCAGAGATTATGTCCTCAGATAGCTTCAGACCAAAATAACCTTCCTGATAAGCTACTTTGATCTCTTAAGGAATAGATAATGCCAGTGTTATGTAATATTATCAAACATACAAAAAACATAATAGTTTCAAATGCATTTTTGACATTATTCTAATCTTCACACCAACAGTCTGACTGAGAGCCACTTATAAACCACTAACCACTTAGATACATGCAGAAATACTAAGCAAATAAAAGATGTATCCCTAAATAAATGGTGTGGGAGAGTTAGAGTCAAAAGATTTTTAAAGATCTAGCAAACAATATTAACAAAAGAATAATTAAAGGAAAAATACTATACTTGCTTAAGAAGGTTGTGAAAGTGAAAAGCTCAGTCATGTCCGACTCCTTGCGATCCCAAGGACTATATAGTCCATGGAACTCTCCAAGCCAGAATACTGGAGTGGGTAGCCTTTCCCTTCTCCAGGGGATCTTCCCAACCTAGGGATCAAACCCAGGTCTCCCACATTGCATTAAGAAGGTTACTTTTATATAAAAGCAGCATGGTCCTTCCTAAATAAATGCATAACAGTCATAAAATTCAGTAATTAATAGTCTCAAAGTGTATAAGGAAAATATTGTCAGAAATTTTTTAGTCTTTCAGAAATTTTTAGAGATATAGTTGTAGTGGAGGATTTTACTTTAGAAAAAGTTTTACAATTCACTGAAAAAGTGGGCAACAGCAAATAAACAGTCAGGAAAGTAATAAAATGACCAACAAATTTGAAAAGGTGTTCACTCTCATAGTTAAACAAGTACAAATAAAATAGCTCTTTTTTGGTCAGATTAGAAAATAAAAAAGAAGAAAAATAATTAGTGTAATGGAATATGGAAGCTAACAATAATGTACAAAGAACATTAATGTATAAACCAATATACCTTTTTAAAGGTTGTGTAGTATAAATATTGAAATTTAAACATGGATACCATCTTGCCTATCCATTTGACTCCTAAGAGTGTATGATAAGAAAATAAGAGTGAAATGACTCAAAGATTTCATGCACCTGAATGGTCAAGACAGTGAAAACTTGAAATCAATCTTATCCTAAAAAGAAGACTGATTAAACTTATTTACTATAAATCCATACATGAGAATACTTTTAGATAATAAAAGTAATAATGTTAGGACAAATTTTAGAAGCCTGTTACATATGAGTAGTGTGTGATCACCTTAAAAAAAGTCAAATTGGCTATGTGTCAAACTGCTGGGAGCTGGTGAAGAATGCAGAAATTTATCCACTAAAGATCGCCATTAGTTCATTGGCTATACTTAATTTAGTCTTTCCTCTCTTCTGTTTTTATTTGTGATTATTGTTACCTTTTAAATATGAACTTTGAATTCATTTAGTAAAAAGATTTATGTGTGTCACTGAATCAGATATGTTTCAAATACCAAACAAATTTTAGTTCTAAAAGCTGAGACCACAAAAATCTTTAAGTTTTGAGATATTTCATCCCAAATTAAAATCAGCCATTCTAGGGCTACCCTATTATCCCTTGACTGAAAAAAAGAGGCAAAATGCTGACAAAGATTGGTGTCAGATCAGTTCTAATAAATGAGTCAAGCTCTTTTCTGAAAAAGTAGTTGACTTAAAAATTTAAAGCTCAAATTCTATTTGCATCTATCAATTTGAACACTATTTTTTTCCTCAAATTGTACTATATAATTTACTTTCTGAGCTGTGATCATTTCAAATTTCACCAGACAGACCAAGTTAAAAACTTCTTTAAGTGTGATCAGTCTTCTTGTTTTACTGCTATTTAGACCCAGATTTCAAAGGTCAATGAATTAGGCCAGTACTGTTTAGATTATGTACCAACTACAAACATACCATAATGTGCAGAGCTGATAAGAAATGTGATCGATAACCAGATAGCGTCTTACAGCTGGTACTTTAGAAAGGAAAGATGATCAAAAATGACCTAACATTTTCAGCATTTGTTTACAACATATTCATCAATTGCATAGCAGTCAATGTATTTTAAACAGCATGACTGCTCAAGCTGAAGTTGCTTTATATCATAAAAACCAAATAGAAACCCATGAAGCTGTGTTTCTCAGTGTGGTTATAGATTTTCTTTTATTTCTATTTAATATATAGCTTTAACAATGTATCCTGGCACTTTACTTACAACCGTTCTGAAAACAACGTGTTCTTCCCTGAGTAAATAAGTCAAATATAAACAAGAAGTAGGTCAACTTAAGCCCTGAAAAATCTCAGGTCAAAGTAGTATACGAGTGTTTTAAAATCAATTTACTCAGTATCCCAAAGGATCAGCACTATTTTCTAAAGCTCTAAAGCTCTGGATAAAATTCTGATATAGAGATGTTAAATATTCCATCCAATACGAACCTTAAACAACTCAATATTTTCATTAGCAAAGTATCAAGCTGTGATTCCTGACTATAAAGTTCTAATCTGGACATTTAAATGTGTTTTAAGCGCATTTGGACTCGGGAGTCACAGCTACACCACCCCCAAGCTCATTCTCTAGGCCAGGCTCCATTTAAGAATTACATATATATTATTTCACATAATCTGAACAGCAACATTATGGAATAGGTAGCTCCCACTTTAGAGTAGAATGAAGGACAGACAATAAGTTCCTCCCTGCATACGTAGCTAGTGGGTGGCAGAGCTGACTTTCAAACCTAGCCAGCCCAGCTCTTCAGTTTATACTCTTCACTTCTGTGACTTGGTATACCTATCCCTTGATTTTTCTTATATTTGGCATGTATGTGCTAAGGTTAGTGTCTTTTCTAGAAAATTTTCTAATGATCTAAATGTGGCACAAAGATTGTATTACTAAAACTAGTTTCTGAAAGTGAAGTGATCATTTCAGCCCATATGTGGTCTGGACTTCCCTAGTGACTCAGATGGTAAACAAGCTGCCTGCAATGCAGAAGATTGATCCCTGGGCCAGAAAATTATTAAAACTAGCTTCTGAAAGCGAAGTGATTATTTTAGTCCGTATGTAGTCTATAAAGATGCAAACTTGTCACAGACTTTTTTCCAGCCTCTTTTCTCTTTTTACTGTTTCCCATCTCTTCTCTACTCATGTACTCCTTTTCTCCCAGAAGGCTCACACCATCCTCTCTCTTGATTCACTTCTTCTCCCCCTCAGTGCTGCATCCCAGACCAACTGGCTTTCTTCTAAGCTCACCTTGCCCAGCCACCTCCCTCTACACAAGTACTTATTTCTCAGCTTCTGGATCTGCGTGAATGACTTCATTACCATCCTTCAACAATCCTGGGATTATCAGGCTTCCCTGGTGGCTCAGGTGGTAAAGACTGCCTGTAACGCAGGAGATCCAGGTTCAATCCCTGGGTTGGAAAGACCCCCTGAAAAAGGGAATGGCTACCCACTTCCATATTCTTGCCTGGGAAATTCCAGGCATATCTTGGATGGAGGAGCCTGGTGAGCTAGAGTCCCTGAGGTCAACAACCCTAAGATTATAGCACCAGTATATCTTATCACAGAACGTAGAGTCAATGCTGTAATAAAGGTGTCTTTCAAACACATTTTAATAGTGATCAATAGAGCCTTAAATAAAATTTTGAAGACTTCTACTCCAATGGCCCAATATTTCACCTTCACTTGCCTTTGTGACTTCAAATTTTATTTCCAAACTTCAACTTAATAATTGCCTACTTAAGAAACAGGACATAAAGGAACAGCTCTGCTTTAAAACAAGCTTTATCTTACATAGTGTTGTTTGACAATTAATCCCAGTTCTCTTCTTAACTATGGAAGTCAGCTGCTTCATGATAAATTACTGTCTGACACCCTAGTAAACTTTACCACCAATAAAACAAATAGGAATTTAAAGGAGTAAAAGGAAAGAAAGAACATGGATCGTGGAAAGAGAGAGGTGAAAAGGATGCTAGCAAAAACAAACCAAAAATATTTTTTAAAAAGTCAAACCTTCATTTTCAAAGAAATACAAATATCTATGACTTGTTAAACAGACAAAAGTAAATGTAAATGTTTTACTTTAAAAATCTGAGCATCCAAAAAACAAAAAGCTTGTTTTCACTTCTACTGCATAAATTTTAAGGTATGACCATACAAAAAGACATCTATCATCATATTGATTGATGAGGAATAAAATTTTTAATTTCAAAAATAGGTCAGAAACCACTGAGTGAGTGGCATGTATGTTTGTATGTGTACAAGTACACTCACACTGAGCCATATCTTGGGTGTTTGTTTTGCACAATGAACTTTTCTCATCTGTCATCTGCTCTGTGGGAGGAAATAAGTAGGGAGGGGGGCAAACCTTGTCTTTCTTGCTTTTAAAGAAAAGCCTGCAATTAAATGGAGGAAGAGTAAAGGTCCTCATTAGAATCACAGTGATTCCCACCACTTGTTTGTGGTAAAGGTCTGTTTCTCTCCTTGGGGAGTGGTCTATGGTTCCCTTCTCCCTATTAACCTGGATGTCTTACCTTCCTAACACAGGAAGAGCTGACTGAAGCTTTATTACATTTCTCAGAAGGCTAAACTTAGCGGAACTTTTACTTGTGCCTTGGAACGCTGTCTTCATGGAAGTTTTTCCCTGCTGTGGATTACTGATGCTGCAGGAGCAGATAGACTGATGTGCCTTGAATTCCAACAAGGACAAAGTGGCGTGTTGGTATTCTTTATGAATAAAAAAGTGAGTATTTTTAAAAGGCTTTTTACTTCAGGGTTCTCCGTTTTCCTTCCTGATCAAATTAATGTGAGTCATTTAAATGCCATGCAACATTAATTTATATTTACTCATTCGAAAACTTTGTCTACTTATTTGCTCATATTGGAATCATTTGAGACCAATCTGTAAATAATATTCAAATTCGCTATCATGCAACAAGAATTAACGTGTGTGCATAGACATGCATTGGGGAGACCGGGGATAATGAGAAGGTAAATTATGACAAGCACATTAGAAATTAGCAAAGCATGAATCTTGATAATCAGCAAATGGTTCTTTTCCCCTTTTTTTCCTTAAATCAGTTTTGACCTCATCCTGACAATTAGGAAGTAATTATAAGCCACGATTTGGCTAAGGGAAGTGGTGTGTATGTTTCTATAGACTACTTTAGAAGATTAAGACCTTTCAGTATATGTGATCCATCTGCTTCTTTAGGGCCCATATTTTGGAAGAACGGCCATCTGATTTTACATCAGGATGTTCATAACCTGAGTTCTTAAAGCTGTATATGAAACAGATTTCAAAGGATCCAGGCCTGATTAAAACAGTTAGCCTGCTCACATCCTCCCTATTTACTGTGGATTACAGAAAGGGAAGTTGGGGTTAAATCAGCAGGTCTTCCTGCTTCCCCAGGGGTTAACCTGGCAGCCGATTTGGCACCCACAGGAGGGCTGACAGGTAGCAGGATTTGTCTAAGCAGGCTGTCTGAGCGCCAACAAGGAAAACTGAATGCTCTGGATTAGTTCTGGATTATGTTGTCAGAGTGAAGGCTGATGGACAAACTGCAGAGAAATAAAATGCAATCTGTTTGGGGAGAGAGGCAGCGTGCATAGCTTTCATTTTTCAAGAAATGACAAGAAAAATCATTAATAATTTGTAAATCCATGTCCATTAACTTTTCTCTTTGGTGTCCCAAGGCAGCATTTTTAACATGAGTTTGCCACTGTCCTATATCTCTTCTGTCTAGTGACAGATGACAAAATAGATATGAAATTGGATTCATAGTATAATACCCCCACCCCCAAGAAAGACAGAGCTTTATGCTTACTACACAGCTCTGGTTCTCCCATACCTTCCCCCACCCCGCCCCCCGGGACAAAAGGAAACTGACATTGAGATAGCCAAATGACATGTCCTTGCTTTCTTCCTGCTGTAATAAATTTCTAAGACAATGGCATTACTTAATGAAATTTAAAGGCAAAAATACGCAAATAATAATGACAGTAATCATGATAGGATTAATACTATTCATTATTATGATAAAATATGCTATGGGATGTCTTTTTTCTTCATAAAGGACTTGAGCATCAGTTTCAAGAACTCAGTTAGTAGATGTGAATATTCAAGTAGATTTAATAAAAACAAATTCAGATCTCTGTAGGAGGGGGTTACATTTTTTCAATATAGGAGTTACTAAAATTCTTAAAAGATCATTGTGAAATAATTCTGGTTCCGTTTACTAATAAAACTAATGTTCTAAAATAATTTGGTTTTTTTTATAAATTTCTTAAAGTGAAAGTTACCTTATCATCAGATAAAACTTTCTGCTTGAAACCAAGAAATATATTTAAGTGTTTCTAAAATAGCAAAAATTAGGATGTCCAGATGTTTTGGCTTATGGCTAAATTATGAATATTATTTAAAAATAATTTCTTAAATGACTTTTTATGGGTACAAGGAGTTAGTATTTATAGACTAACAGTAACAGGGCAGAATGCTTTCCTTTATGATTTCAGTAACAAATTCTCTCTTTTTTGACATAGAAGATTTTTCTTTCTTCTTCACAAGAAGCAGGATAAATTCAGCCCCAATTCCTCAGAATAAACTGAATACTTTCGTGTACATCATTACAAAGAGAAGGAACCAAAATTTTGAGCTTAAGACAAATTCCATCTTGAATTTCCACTATTCTGACATCTCACTGTATCTGGTCCATAGTAAGCAGTCAATGTATAGTTGATGAATACATGAATAAAGCAATAAAAACATTTAATACAAAAAATACTGAATTCACTCTGATCCACACAAAGCAAAAAAATGCCTGTTAGAAATTTTATTTGCATAATATTGCTTTATTGGATAATGTTAATACATGAAGCATAAAAGAATAATAAACATACACTCAAGTGGTTATTTTGCATTATAACAAATAAAAAAGCCTTCTGTATACCTAAAGCTATGTGATTTTTTTTAATTAGAAGCAATTAAATCAGCCTATATGTATAAACATACTCTCAAACCTGTGTTTACTCATAAGGCAGTTCAACCACAGACCATCATTATACAATGTATTATTCAAAAAAGGCAACTGTTGATATAATTATTCTCTTTTAACAGTGAACATCCAACTATTTGCCCATGTAATAGCTTTTTATTATAATCAATAACCACTAAAACTATTATGAAATATTGGTTTCAAATTAAAAGTAATTTGTTGGGCAGTAATATAAACTGATGCATAAAGAAATACCGGGATTTTTTTCCCCACAACTGTCTTCAAGATAAGTTCTGCCTTAATTAAAAGTAGTACTTCTTGATTATTTTCATATTTTAGTATACAAAGGAAAGGATACTACTTTCTGAGCACTAGTATAACAAAGAAAGCTGCCATTGGCTGAGTCCACCCTGTTTCTCCACAGCCGACAACATCAGTTTTTCTTCACATCTTTTAACTAAGGGGTAATAGGGCTCTGTGCCACTACCTCAATTGGCAAGTTCCACAGTACTGGATTTTTTTTTTTAAATCTTAGGACAAGCATGTCATGAATTTAGTTGTTAATAGGAAGAAACTTTGGTTTTTCCTTTTTCTGAAGAAATATAAGCAATAATAGAAGATAAAACATTTCTCTTCATTTTTAATAGTGAAATAATAAAAATAATGAGCAGTCTGATGACCTAGAAAATATTTTAAAATATAAAAGAAGCTTATGAAAAAAAATTCATCCTCAAAGGATGTAATAGAATAAAAGAACTATTTAACTGCCATTCACATTACGTATAAGGTGAGTCAGTGTGAAAACAAAAGAACAGGCTATAAAGTTATCTAAAAATTCTAAATATTTATAATTTTAAATATGTTCAAAGATTGGTTGAGGAAAAATATTTTACAGATGTTGTGTGGATGGCAGTTATTAAATCATTTCTATTAACTATATATGGTGCAGAATTTCACCTAGGCCTCTAGCTTTTCTCATTTTCTCAAAGGTAAGATGATTACCAAATATTTTAGGTCAGAGAATTGTCCATGACTATGAAACCATATATATTATAGACTTGGATAAATTACAAGTAGTCAATGAAAAAAGATGAAGAGGTGCAAAGAACAACCAAAACCATGATGCATTTAAAGACTCTCAGCTCTTTAAACTAGATCACTACTTCCTAATGGATTAAAGGCACAACATTACTTCATTACTCTTAAAAATGACAATAACTTCTCCTGAAATTCTATTGAACCCATGATATGATAGTTTCCTTGGACTGATTAGTTTTGTAGTTTTTGTTGTAGATGATCTATTGTTTTGTATCTTTAAAAATCTTGTTGTTTTATATCTTTTCAAACCTAAATAAAAATATCAAATTGCAGAGATATTTAAATTGTTGTGAATTTTTTGGCATAAAATCCAAATAAAAGTCAAAGCGAATCAGCAATCACATAATATGTATTTTTATGCCCAATGTCCACTCCAGTAATATAAGGATGAAAAATGAACAGAATATAAATAGAATATGAAAAAGTATAAGTATATGAGAGTCATTTTGCTGTACAGAAGAAATTAATACAACATCGTAAATCAACTATACTTCAATAAAAGAGGATGGAAAATTTTTGTTGGGTTTGGAAAACTAAAATATATACATTACCTTAAAAAAGAAGTTTCAATATAGTGGTTAGGGATGAAATCACATTTCAGAGAACTGAAGATTAAAGACAGAAAGTGAAGGCTGCTCTTTGGTAAATTCAGGTAAGAAAGGAGATGGAAAAAAATGAATAATAACTAGTGGGACCCCAGGATGAAGGGACATTTTATTAGAATGGGAGAGATTTGAGCACCCCGAGAGACTCATGGAAAGAAATCTTTAGAAAAGTGAGTTTGAAACTTTCAGGATTAGGGCTCTGAAAAGTGAAGTAAAGTGCAGCAAAATGGGAATGTTATGGAGCCAAAGGATAGCATGAATGGATAGATCTTCAGACTTTAGGGAAAAAACATTTAAGATTGGTCTTGATATAGATAGCTTACAGGTAGAAGGACAAATTATAATGACAGTCTGCAACACAGCTGTGATGGGCACAATTGTCTCAATAAATCAAGAGGTCATTATCTGGCAAAAGGAAAAGGATGAACAAGTTACCTGAGAAATGTGACATGTGTTTAAATTATTCTTCGAAAACAATGGGAAAATATACTGAAATGAGGGACCATGTTACAATGACAGATCAAACTGGGGACCATATTTTTGTAATGGTCAATGTCCAAGTTTACGTGATTATTTTTTGGTAGGTTCAGCTGCCTGGATATGAGGGCAGAGAAAGCAGATCACAGCCACAATCCAGGATAAGGATTTTGTAGTTGATGAACGTGTGTGTGCTATGCTCAGCCACTCAATCACGTCCGACTCTTTGCAACCCCATGGACAAGTCTACCAGGCTCCTCTGTCCATGGGATTTGGCATAGACAAGAATCAAGGGTGTTGGTAAGAGACTAATTCAGGAAACCAGCCACAGAGTCCAACCTAAAAGAAAGGATGAGAGAAGAGGTGAAACCTAAGGACTGAGAAGAGCCACATAAAGTAAGAAAATGATCATGGCTGGCACAAATAGTAGGAATTTTTTTAAATTTAGGTAGTGTGTGAGATGGCCTGTGGTACAGGAAGGCTAAAGGCAAAACCCTGGGTAATTTTCACATTCAAGGAATAGATATGTTTTTTTTTTCTGATCGGTGGTATGAGAGAAAAACATTTGATTTTCAAACTAGTCATAAATATGAAGTTTGATGAATGCATTAAGGAATACTTTAGAAATTTTTTGCCATAGAGATAAATTTTAAAGCAATTATATGGAATAATATGAGTGATCTCAAATTATTTCCTGTCCAATTCAATAAATAAAATAATTAAATCCCTGAATAAACTTTTAAGAGGACATAACTGCAGGAAGAAGTTACCATCAAGACAAGGGCTTGTAAAGTGATTTATTCTTTGACCAGAAGAGTTTTCAGAGCCTCCTTGGAATTTCTCCCAAAACACAAAAAATAAAAATGTGAGAATCTGACATCCAAATCCACCCCTCTACCGACCTCTGAAAAGGGTTCAAGATTCCACCAAGACAGAATAAGATGAATCTGAAAACCTTCAGAGAGAGAATGGGCACCTCAGATACTTGCAAGTAAGGGGCGAGCTTTGTTCATTCTCAGTAACAAATGGGCAGAAAGTCAACAAGCTTTCCATAGGACACGTCTTTTAGCTTTTAGACCTCTGTAGGCCGACACACTCCAAAGTACTAGATTTTGTAATTATAATAATTCCAAAGGAAGAAAAAATATTAAGATCTCTTAAAAGTACAACCATGAAATTCTATCCCTAAATTCTATCCCTGAAAGTCTATGTAAAACTAAACTTTCAAATCATGGATTCAGTTCAATTTGAGAAATATTTACTGACAGAACACTGTGTTTTAGACACTGAAGAAAGTATCATAAGGTAAACACAGTTTTGTTTTTAAAGAACATACTCTAACCACAATAAACTCCATAAACTCAGGCTCTAATGTGCAACAAAAGGCCATAGCAATAAACATCTCATGGGATGAATCATAAGAAGAAACCTACTTAGGAAAATACACACATGGTGAGGTGGGGAAATATTTTTCCTTTTGCCACTATTCCTGAAAGAGACTTGGCAGAGCAACACAGTAACAGGTATAATAAGTTGAAATAATGCAGTTCATACACATGAATTGATATATAAGTTTTTATCATTCTTGCAAAGGTATATAATCAAAGCCATGATTTTAAAGACCCAAGTGAAAGAGAAAACTGTATGTGTGTATGTGTGTGATTCTCCTTAATGTAGTCCTCACTGGTTTGTAAGGATTATCACCACCAACACCAGAAACCATAGCAGCAGTGCTGGAGTACAGAGACGTTACACAAATGACCGTGATTCTTTTTTTTTAACCTCCCTTTCTCTATCACTATCTCATCTAACACAAGTACACATGCACGCACACACAAACACACACGCAACACACTACATCCTGCTTTATCCTGCTTTATCTTTCTTTATCCTTCTCCTGCTTTATCTTCCTTCAAAGCACTTGTTAGCATGTGAAATGGCCTTTTAGGTTAGAGATCTTGTCTGTCTCATTTAGTGCTGGACCCTAGAACCTGGAGGAGGACTGGAATACTGAACTGAATGGATGAATGAAAGAAAACACCTAGCCCAGGGCTCCACAGAGATGCTACACAAACATTCTGAATTTCAGTTATGCAGTACTGCCCCTGATGTGTTTTTTTTTTTTAATTCATAACCCTATTTTCCTTTTGTTCCTAAGTATTCTTACAAGCAGGTTTAGAATTTACATTTCCAGAAGAAAGAGCAGAAGAAAAGAATTATCAAAATGTAATTCAGACTTGGAGACATAATTTGAGAGTCATATGCAGACACATGATAAGTAGATGCTTAAGTGATTTTTGTTACATTTTTAACATTTTTTCAAGACATTTTTAGTGGTATAAAATATGTGTAACATAAAATTTGTCCTTTTAATCATTTAAATGTACAATTCAGTATTAAATACATTCACATCCTTGGGCAATCATCGCCACTATCTACTCCCAGAACTTTTTTATTCCCAAACTGAAACTCTGTACTCATTAATAATGACTGCCCATTTCCCTCCTCCCCCTAGACCCTGGTAACCAGTCTTTCTGTCTCTTATGAATTTGACTATTCTAGGTATCACATATAAATGGAATTCTCCAATATTTATTGCATCTGACATTTCACTTAACATAATGTTTTCAAAGTTCATTAATACTGTAGCATATACCAGAATTTTATTTTTGGCTGAATGATATTCCATTGCATATGTTTGTATATGTATATATACACACACACACACACATACTATATTTGGTTTATGTGTTGATAGTCATTTGGCTTGATTCACTTCCCTTCAACTACTGGGAATAATTCTGTTGTGAACCCTGCTTTCAATTCTAAAAATAGATTAAACATTGCAAAAAATCTTTTGTATTCAGGTGAACTGGCAAACAAAAAAAAACTGAAAATGTTTGAGAGGAGAGAAATGATCTGGCTTATGTTTTACCATAACTACTCTCACCATGGGCTTCCCAGGCAGCACAGTGGTAAAGAACTCGCCTGCCAATGTAGGAGATTGAAGAGACGCAGGTTAGATCCCTGGGTCAGGAAGACTGCTGGAAGAAGGCATGTCATCCCACTCCAGTATTCCTGCCTGGAGAGCCCCGTGGACAGAGGAGCCTGGCGGGCTTCATACAGGCCACGGGGCTGCCCAGAACTGGACACAACTCAGGACAGCCACCACCGCCACTCCCACTAGTCTGAAGACGTCTGAGCACTTACAAATCAAACTGTAAAAAACAAATAAACAACAGTGAAATACCTTAGAGGTGTATAAAGCAATAAAACCCCAAGAGAGACATCGTGAGGCAGCAGGGGAATCCATAAAGGCAGAAATGATGCAGGGAATGATGAGACCCTCGTAGTGATGGTAAGGTGATGGGAGCAGCCTGGGCCCCACTCTGAAGGCCCCCGGAATGTAATGAGCAGATGCCTTAAACTTTGACTCAGAAGTGCATGCGTGCTCAGTCGAGTCTGACTCTTTGGGACCCCATAGACTACAGCCTGCCAGTCTCCTCTGTTCCTGAATTTTCCAGGCAAAAATACTGGAGTGGGTTATCATTTCCTAAACCAGTTGACTCAGAGGGAGAGAAAAATAAAGAAGCAGAACATCCAGCTTCTGCTGAAAAAGATCTAAGACCTCAACTAGCAGTTCAGTTCAGTTCAGTCGTTCAGTCGTGTCTGACTCCTTGCGACCCCATGGACTGCACACACCAGGACTCCTTGTCCTTCGCCAACTCCTGGAGTTTATTCAGACTTATCTCCATTAAGTCCATGATGCCATCCAACCATATCATCCTCTTCCATCCCCTTCTCTTCCTGCCTTCAATCTTTCCCAGCATCACGGCCTTTTCCAATGAGAGTTCTTTGCATCAGGTGGCCAAAGCACTGGAGTTTCAGCTTCAGCATCAGTCCTTCCAATGAATATTCAGGACTGATTTCCTTTAGGATGGACTGGTTATATCTCCTTTCTGTCCAAGGGACTCTCAAGAGTCTTCTCCAACACCACAGTTCAAAAGCATCAATTCTTCAGCACTCAGCTTTCTTTATAATCCAACTCTCACATCCATACATGACTATTGGAAAAACCATAGCTTTGCCTAGATGGAACTTTGTTGGTAAAGTAATGTCTCTGCTTTGCTTTTTAATATGCTGTCTAGGTTGGTGATAGCTTTTCTTCTATGAAAGGAGCAAGCATCTTTTAATTTCATGGCTGTAATCACCTGCTGCAGTGATTTTGGAGCCCAAGAAAATAAAGTCTGTCACTGTTTCCAGTGTTTCCCCATCTATTTGCCATGAAGTGATGGGACCAGATGCCATGATATTAGTTTTCTGAATGTTGAGTTTTAAGCCAACTTTTCCACTCTCCTCTTTCACTTTCATCAAGAGGCTCTTTAGTTCTTCTTTGCTTTCTGCCATGAGGGTAGTGTCATCTGCATATCTGAGGTTATTGATATTTCTCCCAGCAATCTTGATTCCAGCTTGTGCTTCCTCCAGCCCAGCATTTCTAATGATGTTCTCTGCATATAAGTTAAATAAGCAGGGTGACAATATACAGCCTTGACGTACTCCTTTCCCTATTTGGAACCAGTCTATTGTTCCATGTCCAGTTCTAACTGTTGCTTCCTGACCTGCATACAGGTTTCTCAAGAGGCAGGTCAGGTGGTCTGGTATTTCCATCTCTTTCAGAATTTTCCAGAGTTTGTTGTGGTCCACACAGTCAAACAATTTGGTGTAGTCAATAAAACAGATGTAGATGTTTTTCTGAAAATCTCTTGCTTTTTCGATGATCCAGTGGATATTGGCAATATGATCTGGTTCCTCTGCCTTTTCTAAATCCAGCTTGAACATGTGGAAGTTCATGGTTCACATACTGTTAAAGCCTGGCTTGGAGAATTTTGAGCATTACTTTACTAGTGTGTGAGATTAGTGCAATTGTGCAGTAGTTTGAGCATTCTTTGGCCTTGCCTTCCTTTGGGATTGGAATGAAAACTGACCTTTTCCAGTCCTGTGGTCACTGCTGAGTCTCCCAAATTTGCTGACATATTGAGTGCAACACTTTCACAGCCTCATCTTTCAGGATTTGAAATAGCTCAACTGGAATCCCATCACCTCCACTAGCTTTGGTCATAATGATGCTTCCTAAGGCCCACTTGACTTCACATTCTAGGATGTCTGGCTCTAGGTGAGTGATCACACCATCATGATTATCTGGGTTGTGAAGATATTTTTTGTATAGTTTTTCTGTATATTCTTGCCACCTCTTCTTAATATCTTCTGCTTCTGTTAGGTCTATATCATTTCTGTTCTTTATTGTGCCCATCTGTGCATGAAATGTCCCCTTGGTATCTCTAATCTTTTTGAAGAGATCTCTAGACTTTCCCATTCTATTGTTCTCCTCTATTTCTTTGCATTGATCACTGAGGAAGGCTTTCTTATCTCTCCTTGCTATTCTTTGGAACTCTGCATTCAAATGGGCATATCTTTCCTTTCCTTTTCTCCTTTGCCTTTTCCTTCTCTTTTATTTACAGCTATTTGTAAGGCCTCCTGAGACAACCATTTTGCCTTTGTGCATTTCTTTTTCTTGGGGATGGTCTTGATCCTTGCCTCCTGTACAGTGTCATGAACCTCTGTCCATAGTTCTCCAGGCCTAGTCCCTTGAATCTATTTGTCACTTCCACTGTACAATCATAAGGGATTTGATTTAGGTCATACCTGAATGGTCTAGTGTTTTCCCTACTTTCTTCAGTTTAAGTCTGATTTGGCAATAAAGAGTTCATGGTCTGAGGCACAGTCAGCTCCCAGTCTTGTTTTTGCTGACTGTATGGAATTTCTCCATCTTTGGCTGCAAAGAATATAATCAATCTGATTTCGGTATTGACTATCTGGTGATGTCCATGTGTAGAGTCATCTCCTGTGTTATTGGAAGAGGGTGTTTGCTATGACCAGTGTGTTCTCTTGGCAAAATTCTTGGCCTTGGCCCTGCTTCATTCTGTACTCCAAGCCCAAATATGCCTGTTACTCCAGGTGTTTAACTTCCTACTTTTGCATTCCAGTCCCCTATAATAAAAGGACCTCTTTTTGAGGCGTTAGTTCTAGAAGGTCTTGTAGGTCTTCATGGAACTGTTCAACTTCAGTTTCTTCAGTTTTACTGCTCAGGGCATAGACTTGGATTACTGTGATACTGAATGGTTTGCCTTGGAAACAAACGGAGATCATTCTGTCGTTTTTGAGATTGCAACCAAGTACTGCATTTCAGACTCTTTTGTTGACTATGATGGCTCTTCCATTTCTTCTAAGGGATTCTTGCCCACAGTAGTAGATATAATGGTCATCTGAGTTAAATTCACCCATTCCAGTCCATTTCAGTTCGCTGATTCCTAAAATGTCGATGTTCACTCTTGCCATCTCCTGTTTAACCTTTCCAATTTGCCTTGATCCATGGACCTAACATTCCAGGTTCTTATGTAATATTGCTCTTTACAGCATCGGACTTTACTTCCATCACCAGTCACATCCACAAGTGGGTGTTGTTGTCGCTTTGGTTCTGTCTCTTCATTCTTTCTAGAGTTATTTCTCCACCGATCTCCAGTACCATATTGGCCACCTACCTGCCTGGGGAGTTCATCTTTCAGTGTCCTATCTTCTTGCCTTTTCATACTCTTCATGGGGTTCTCAAGGCAAGAAAACTGAAGTGGTTTACCATTCCCTTCTCCAGTGGACCACATTTTGTCAGAACTCTCCACCGTGACCCTTCCGTCTTGGGTGGCCCTACATGGCATGGCTCATAGTTTCACTGAGTTAGACAAGGCTGTGGTCCATGTGATCAGATTGGTTAGTTTCCTGTGGTTGTGGTCTTCAGTCTGCCTACCCTCTGATGGAGAAGGATAAGAGGCTTATGGAAGCTTCCTGATGGGAGAGACTGACTGAGGGGAAAATTGGGTCTTGTTCTGATGTGTGGGGCCATGTTCAGTACATCTTTAATCCAATTTTCTGTTGATGGGTGGGGCTGTGTTCCCTCTCTGTTATTTACCTGGGGCTAAACTATGGTGGAGGTAATGAACTCTCAACTACCAGTTAGGTCTTTCAAATGTTTTCAGTACTTATAATTTTCAAAGCAACACATACTATTTGCAAAAAATCAAATATTTTAGAGATTAGAAAGTCTCCCATAATACCACTGCTTAGAAATAACAAGACTTAATTGTTGATTCTATTGGTTTAAATTTGATAGTTGCATCAAAAGAATTACCAAAGAGCGATGAAATGGACCTAAAACAGAATAGGTAGGGGTTTTTTTGTTTTGTTTTGTTTTGTTTTTTAAGGATTAAGGAAAGGAAAGAAAGTAGCTTGAGTCCTTAAAACACTAGAAGAATTTGGATAATGACACACCAGGAAAGTGAAGAAAAATAAAAAGAGTTTTAAGGGGGCGGTGCTAGTCTAGAATCTCAAATTCATAAACAGGTCAAGAGATGTGGACAGAAAAAGTCAGTATGTTTTCAGCACAGTCCTTGGTCTTTTTTCGTATGACACTAGTAGAAAATTATACCTATACTAAATCATCCCCTACCTATGACTACCTATGTTGGCTCAGACAGTAAAGCAGTAAAGTCTACAATGTGGGAGACCCGGGTTCAATCCCTGGGTTGGGAAGATATCCTGGAGAAGGAAGTGGCAACCCACTCCAGTATTCTTGCCTGGAAAATCCCATGGAGGAAGAGCCTGGTAGGCTGCAGTCCATGGGGTCACAAAGAGTTGGACATGACTGAGTGACTTTTCACCTTTTCACCACTACAAAATTATGGGATACTTATCAGATATATTACTAAATTGAATAATATTATCAGTATAAAGGAAACAATTCTGTCAGAAAAAAAACAAAATTTTTGTTTTTTCCTTTGGAATGCACTTGTATTTTTGTGGTTTATGCAAATAATTTTTTGCTTGGCTATTCTTTATTACTATAAGCATTTATCAATTTGTGGAGACAATTATACTCACTGACAGAAAGACTACAGTCTCTTTTACCCTTTAATTTTTTTCTGATCTGCTGAAAGACAAGAGTATCTAAAAGTCTTTTTATCTAAAACATCTTAAGTATAAGGTACCATATATACCAAATTCAATGGACTGGACTAATGGAATCCAAGAAAGCAGTAATTTCTTCTGTTAGTTTTTCTTTTTATTCTCAGTTTCTATACATGATAAACAATGAAGACTGGTTCAGTGTGCTAAATATTTGCAGAGATAAAATGGCAGAACCATGCAGACTCCAAAAAGGTTTGGAGCTACAAATGAAAACACCGCTGAACAAGGAGAGGAAATGAGTAATGATGCAGAAAGAATAGCAGGCAAGAAATTGCTGAAAGAGCAGTATGTGGCCCTCCACCCATAGTGAATCAGAAGCCCTGGTAATAAATATTTTTGAGGTATTTTTAGGTACACACATACACATCTATTGAACTACCAGTATAAGTTATTATACATATATATTCTAATATACAGGCTTAACTGATGATAGAAATTTTCCACTTTTAGGAAAAAGAAATAAAGAATGAATCATGATTTGGCTTGTGTATTTTATTGCTTCTCATATTCCAAATTAATGTACTGCTTTCCATAGAAAATTCATCAAATGTGTTAGGATATTTATTTCTTTTTAAAATATACTTATTCTAAGAAATATTGACAACAGTTTTCTTAGCTTGGTCATAACGTGAGTCAAAATTCTCTGGAATTCTCTCCTGTAAGGAAGATCCACAGTGTGTTGTTATAGAATTTGAGAAAAATCATACTGTGTGTGTTCTCCACATGAAGAGTTTTGATTGCTGAAATCTAGAAGGAAGCTCTAATGGCAGAGAGAGAATGTATTGGTTCACATTTGATGTAATAAACCTTGACCTGTAACTCTTCAAATCCCCCTGTGAACAGCATTGCTATGTGCCTTCATAAAGCCTAGCCCAGCCTGAAAAAGTCTTCTTTCACATATTCACATGTATTAAGTTTAATTCACAAGTGGACAGAACGGAGATTTTTCAATCCCTCTTCCATCAACCTAATTGATGTTTTTATACAAATAAGTGAAATCAGGATCCAGATAATTAGGAAATCTATTAAAAGAAAATATGAACAATTCAAGAATGAAAAGCTCATGAGCCAGTTTTATTCTATGCTACTCATTAAGTAGATATTGCACTAATGCTGTTTTTTTTTCTCTCTCATAATTGCTTTCTATTTAAAAAAAAATCCTTTTTAATCATTCATGTATTTCATTTATTATGCAACCTCATCTCTAACTTCCAAGGGCAGTTGAAGGTTAAGTATTGATTGGAATTTTATATGTACACAGTGAAAGTGTCAGTCGCTCAGTTGTGTCCAAATCTTTGCAACCCTGTTGACTGTAGCCTACCAGGCTCCTCTGTCCGTGGAATTCGCCAGGCAAGAATACTGGAGTGGGTTGTCATGCCATCCCCTTCTCCAGGGGATCTTAGGGATCGAACCCAGGTCTCCTGCACCGAGGACAAATTCTTTACCATCTGAAAGTATAGAGTTTGCCCAATGAGAAAAAGGAGTCAGACACCATTGTCTCTATCCGTACATACTATCAGTAGGAATTCTTCATTAATTTTCAGAAAACTATAACCAAAACTGCAGAAAGAGAATGAAACAACGGGGAAATTTTCTTCTACCCTCAAGTCTTTACATTTAATGACAAAATGTCTAACACTTGTAAGCAACTGTGTGTATGTGTGTGCATGTTCAGTTGTACCATGTTTATTAATGGCATTTTTGTACTCAAAATAAAACTGTTTTAAGTACTTCCAGACAGCTTGTTTTACCAGTAAATTAAAACATTTATTTGATAAGCAGAAGTTAGTCATTTCTAGAAGTTCTTTTGAAGATGTTTTCCCTTTTCACAGTTCCAAATCACAGAAGCAGCTCAACTAGCTGAGAAAATAGCATCACTGGGCCTTTTGTGCACCAGTCATTGTAGGTCATCTAAGCACTGCACAAGTAGCAGCTCAGAAACGCCCCAATTGAAGAGGGCTTGGGAGGTTAATTCTGTCATTACTGCGTTGACATGAGGCATGTTGCAGCCTTCAGTGCAAAATGTTACTCGTAATCTTTTAATCCCAAATTAGGTCAATATTTTATCAAGTTAATCTAGCATGAAGATTAATTGCATTAGTTACACATACATATACACATGCAGGTTATTTGTTTTAGAGATACTTTTAATCAAAGAGCAAACCCCTGGTTGTAACAGACACTTCTCTTTTAAATCATCCTTTTTCCAACAGTATTTATCTTTATAAAAGAGACATTTATTCTTTTCATTGATCTTTACATCAAGACTGATGTAAGAAGAAGGATAATGGCCTTATAATTACTAAAACAATGACCACTTAGAAAAGCTGTTTATGAGGGAATAATGACTTCTGACTGAAATGTTTTTAACAAAGTACCTCATTCTTTGGTCTATTATTTCAATTTAATTCTATTTGTTTTCTTAAAATACGTAATTAATTCTACAAAGAAAGTCAATGGTTTTCTGTGTTTGCATGTTTATAACTAGGCATGTTTTAAAATATTGTAACAAAGAATATGAACTAGAGTGGTTTCCTAGAAAATTATTATATCATATTTTTTCAGTTATGAAAACTGAGATGAGACACATCTTCCTTTTTTTCTTTCACTTTTTAAAATCTAAGTAGAGTGTAGGGGATAGGAAGGTGGAAATATATTTATCTAAGTGGCATAAATCTGCTAACAGAAGTCATTAGAGTGGACAAATGCCTTTCTCCCTGAGTTTTTTAGATAAGAACTATCTGGTAGTTTAAAATTCCCAGGCGTCATTCTGGGTAGTATTACAGGCCCCCCTGGGTGGTAGGACAGAGTTCATGCCCTGTTTCATCAAATATCCAATGACATTCTCCAAGGGTCATGCTAATTATAGGGATTTTACAGCCAATGTTAGAGAATATCGCATCTCAAAATTTTAGCTTTTGTCTTCAAATATTGGCTTTCTGGAATTCTTTTGGTGAAAATGATAGTTTAAAGAATTTAGAAATACTTTCATATGACTAGCCTTTTATTAGTTATTAGTATTAGTTAACAGATGAATATCAAGTCTTTCATGGGATGAATAAATCAACAACAAACTCAGTATATAATACTTTTAAGAAGAGGATATTTGACTGAATTTGGAAATAAAGTTCAAAATCCTGAATGTCAGCCTTACAGTTAGTTTGAAGTTCAGATAAGCCATGCTGAAGAGACACGCCAAAGAATTCTCTATTCTTCTAGGTACTACAATATAATATTCTTCTCATGATAAATAATAATAAAAATGTATATCCAACTTTATAAAAATCAGCCAAGTGCATGATAAACATAAAATGAAGACAAATACTTTTTAGAAAAGAATACTATTTTAAAAATCCCAAATGAAACAAAAAATTATTTAAGGTTCAAGTTTCAATTTTTATTTTTTCTACTCTGTTCTCAAATTCCAAAAATTTTACATATCCACTGTGTTGATTCAAACAGTAAGAGGTATAAAGAAAAGCTAAACCTCTTCATCCTTCTATCCAATCTCATTCATCACAAGCAGTCAATATTAAAAATTTAGTGTATAGCCTTCCCACTTCTTTTCCATGTTAATTTAAATATAATTTTATAAGTGCATGTATGCTAAGTCACTCCAGTCACGTCCAACTCTTTGTGACCCTATGGACTGTAGCCCACCAGGCTCCTCTGTCCATGGCATTCCCCAGCAAGAATACTGGAGTGGATTGTCATTTCCTCCTCCAGAGGATCTTCCTGACTCGGGGATCAAACCCATGTCTCTTAAGTCTTCTACACTGGCTCCTACATTAGCACTACCTGGGAAGCCCCAGTATATACATGTTAATTTATAGACCTTCTTTAAGTCCTCATTTAAAATGTACATATAGAAAAAGACTGTCTTAAAGTTTTAAAAATATATAAATATACACATTATTTTTATCATATTCTATATTTTTAAATTAATAACATCTTATTATCAACTTTCCTCATCAAGACATATAGATCTAATACATTATTTTTAACACCCAATAAAAAAATGCCCATCCCTGATAAAAAGCTGTGTAATCTCTATTACCCACTTATTTTCTTACTGAGAACTTCTATTATGTGTACCTGTCATAACAGGTTTGTGTGGTGTTCAACAAGAAGTACTAGATAGAATTTCTGACAATATACTTTAATTTACAAGAAGAAAAAAAGACAAAACAGAAATAATATATCAATGGTATGGTCTTGTGATTAAGGATGTGGTTTCTGGAGTGGGCAGATGTGGTTAGGAACTAGGACTCCAGTATCTACCAGCAGGAGGAAACTCTGGACAGTGTCTCATCCTCTCTAGGCCTCAATTTCTCTATCTGTAAAGCAGGAACAACAACAGTACCTTGAGAATAAATAAATGAGATAAGGAAAACAAGCACTAGTGTAGTGCCTAACACCTGATAAGTGTTTGATAAATTTTAGCTAATATTACTGTCACCACTGCTTAGATGATCCATAAGAAGGGGCTAAGTTATGAGATAAAGGTGTGAGTTCCAAAGGTGTAAATTGTAGTGTAAAACCTGAAGATCTCTGGGAAAGCTTCACAAAGGTGAGCCAATCCAAATGGATTCATGCAGTATTTCTGAGGACTAATTCTCACTGCCCACAGATGCTATGATCACTGTGACGAGGAAGGATGTGTGGGTCACTCAGCTGAGGAAGAAATTGCAAGGAAAGGAGGCAGCAATATGCAGATCAGATTTTGTGTAAATTTATTCATAACACCGTAGATTTTGTATCACAGGTGTATGAGATTTTAAAATTAGAGGCAGTGTCATCCTGCCCAGAAGGCAGTAGAAGGGTAGAAGGACACGTCCAGCTGGCAGTGGCTGAGCCAGGATCAGAGTCTAGGACTCCTGCCGCCCAGGTTATCTCCCTCTGCTCTGCTCTGCCTGCCGTATCAAGGGACTAATGTGATGACAGTCACTTTTAGGAGGATTAATTTAGCAACCATGTGTAGGCTGGATTGAAGGAGAAAAGTCTGGGAAGAGAGGAGTGAAGAAAGAGGCTATTGCAGTAATCCAACAGTTAAGTGATGAGGCTTCAATAAGGACAGTGGATATAGGATGGAAAAGACAAGAACAAATCCAAATGGATGTCCAAATCATGAGACGGAAATGTCAGTTACTCTTCAACATGGTTCAGTCTTAAGTAACTAAACGGTATCTTCTACAACTTCGTGTCATAACACAAAGTAAGCAGTAGCATTGGGAAAGTAAACCAAGCTTTCTATGACCCTTGCTTTGCCATTCCTTATCCACATCCCCACAGCTCACCACTACCCCTCACACCAGAGGTGTAGACTGGTTCACCTCCACTCCGCCCAGCATCTCCAGCTTTACCCGGTACCTGAATGACTAAGACGTTGGAAAATATGTGATAATCAAACTGTAATATCTACAGAATTTTATTTCAATTATCCCCCTTTGACTGGGAATGTCAATTCTATGTATATTGGTAACTCTAAGGATGTCTTGAAGCAAATTATTTTTTCCCACACCAAGAAAAGTAACATTTTAACAGCTGGCTCAAAATCATGGACTGAAGTGATCAAAGAAACAGAAGCTGATTCCAGATTAAAAAATGTTTTAAAAAGAATTTACTGGAGGTTGACATGGTTCATAATCAAGACAGTTTAAGAATCAAGCTCAATAAATGCTGGAGAGGGTATGGAAAAAAGGGAAACCTCTTACACTGTTGGTGGGAATGCAAACTAGTACAGCCACTATGGAGAACAGTGTGGAGATTCCTTAAAAAACTGGAAATAGAACTGCCATATGACCCAGCAGTCCCACTCCTAGGCATACACCCCGAGGGAACCAGATCTGAAAGAGACATATGCACCCCAATGTTCATAATACCCAGGACATGGAAGCAACCTAGAGGCCCATCAGCAGACAAGTGGATAAGGAGGCTGTGGTACATATACACAATGGAATATTACTCAGCCATTAAAAAGAATTCATTTGAATCAGTTCTAATGAGGTGGATGAAAATGGAGCCCATTATACAGAGTGAAGTAAGCCAGAAAGATAAAGACCAATACAGTATACTAACACATATATATGGAATTTAAAAAGATGGTAACGATAACCCTATATGCAAAACAGAAAAAGAGACACAGATGTACAGAACAGACCTTTAGACTCTGTGGGAGAAGGCGAGGGTGGGATGTTCTGAGAGAACAGCATTGAAACAAGTATACCATCAAGGGTGAAACAGATCACCAGTCCAGGTTGGATGCATGAGACAAGTGCTCAGGGCTGGTGCACTGGGAAGACCCAGAGGGATGGGATGGGGAGGGAGGCGGGAGGGGGGATCGGGACGGGGAATACATATAAATCCATGGCTGATTCATATCAATGTATGGCAGAAACCACTACAATATTGTAAATTAGCCTCCAACGAATAAAAATAAATGGAAAAAAATTAAATTAAATTTAAAAAAAAAGAATCAAGCTCTGTGGAAGGCAAAATTCTAAAAAAAACCCTGACCCTAGAACCTGCCCTTCCAGGTGTACACATGCCTTCTCCCAACTATTGAAACACTAACCTAGACACTGCTGTGAAAGAATTCTGCAGATGTAATTAAGGTCCCAGATTAACTGATCTTAAAACAAGGAGATTATTTGGGTGGTCCTATCCTAACCAGTTCAGTTCAGTCTCTCAGTCGTGTTCGACTCTTTGTGACCCCACGGACTGCAGCACGCCAGGCCTCCCTGTCCATCACCAACTCCCAGAGCTTGCTCAAACTCATGTCCATCAAGTAGGTGATGCCATCCAACCATCTCATCCTCTGTTGTCCCCTTCTCCTGCCTAAAATATTTCCCAGCATCACAGTCTTTTCCAGTGAGTCAGCTCTTCCCATCAGGTGGCCAAATATTGGAGTTTCAGTTTCAGCATCAGTCCTTCCAATGAATATTCAGGACTGATTTCCTTTAGGATTGACTGGTCCCTTGCAGTCCAAGGGACTCTCAAGAGCCTTCTCCAACACCACAGTTCAAAAGCATCAATTCTTCGGCACTCAGCTTTCTATATAGTCCAACCATCACATCCATACATGACTACTGGCAAAACCATAGCTTTGATTAGACAGACCTCTGTCAGCAAGGTAATGTGTCTGCTTTTTAATATGCTGTCTAGGTTGGTCCTAATCACATGAGCCTGTCCTAATCACATGAGCCTTTAAAAGGACCTCAGTCCTACATTCACAAGAACTAAATTCTTCTGACAGCCCCTTATCTTGGAAGAATACTTTGAGACCCAAATGAGAAGTATAGCCCCAGCCATCATTTGATTTCAGATAATGAGACCCTGAGCAAAAAATCCAACATAAGGACTTCCCTGGTGGCTCAGATAGTAAAGCATCTGCCTACGATGTGGGAGATCCGGGTTTGATCCCTGGGTCAGGAAGATCCTCTGGAGAAGGAAATGGCAACCCACTCCAGTATTCTTGCCTGGAAAATCCTGTGGATGGAGGAGCCTGGTGGGCTACAGTCCATGGGGTCACAAAGAGTCGGACATGACTGAGTGACTAAACTTTAAACTAGTCACACATAGCCAATGATTTTCTCCCAAAATAAGCTCTGGCAATTTCCCCATTTGATACTATTCAAATTTGCATGAGTTGTCTGAGGAAATGTGAGCACCTAATGATGACCAGTACTCAGGTGGTAAAGCCCCCTCAAACAGCAATATCCTTGAGAGGAGCCAAACCTGATGGTGGGCTGTCACAAAATGTTCAGTTGCAAAATTAGTATAAGGAAAAGTTCTTTCATAAAGATAAATCAGTTCAAGTACAAGATATACTCTAGGTGTTAATCTTATGATAGGAGAACTTAGTATGTCTAAGAAATCTAAAATAAAAAGAACATCTTTCCCCTTCCCCAAGGTCACTCAATAAGATCATCAGTAAAAAAATAAATAAATAAAAAGATTTTAACCTTGAATTCCTCTCTTGGAGACTTTAGCAGTCATTTTTATTATTCCTTGCTGCTTCTGCTGCTGCTGCTAAGTCACTTCAGTCGTGTCTGACTCTGTGCGACCCCAGAGAAGGCAGCCCACCAGGCTCCCCCATCCCTGGGATTCTCCAGGCAAGAACACTGGAGTGGGTTGCCATTTCCTTCTCCAATGCATGAAAGTGAAAAGGGAAAGTGAAGTCGCTCAGTCGTGTCCGACTCTTCGCGACTCCATGGACTGCAGCCTACCAGCCTCCTCTGTCCATGGGATTTTCCAGGCAAGAGTACTGGAGTGGGGTGCCATTGCCTTTTCCTGACTAACATTAAAATTGAAATATTTGATCTTGATTGTATTGTATGTTAGTTTTTACCTGTAGTTTTTTTACAAAAGTAAAATTGTCTCACCTGTACTGGCCCCCATATGAAGCAGATAAAGTAAGATAACTTAGTGGTCTTTTTTGCATATATTACTTAGTTTCTCTAAGGCAGCTATTAATAATATCAATGCCTCAATTTTACATTTTGTGCCCATTCACTACCTTCCACATATTGACTATATTAGTTATTAGCTAATAGCTATTAATAATTAGTTATTACCTCATTGACTGTATCAGTTATTGCTGCATAAAAATTACCTGGAAACTCAGTAGCTAAAAACAAGAAATGTTTATCACTTTGGGGTCTGTAATGAGCAATGTGGGTGCCTTTCAGCTTAGCGGGTTTAGCCTCCCTCCGGAAGTCACAGTCCAGCTGCCAGCTCTGACTCTAATCTTCACAGCCTTGCAAAGGGCTCAACATCTGCTTTCACGTTCATTCAAGCCGGCTGTGAGTCCTCGCATTCAGGCCTCTATATAAAGTGCTAATGTGCATCCCTGTGACAGGGTAGCTTGTGCTCCGAGAAAGAGAGCTAGGAAGGCCTTCGGAGGCAGAAGCCACCAGCTTTCACGACCTCATCTCAGAAGCATCTCAGTCCAGCCTGCATTCAAGAGGAGGGGACTGCTGAGGGTTTGAATACCAGAGACAGCACTCTTCGGTGCCATCTGAGAGGCTGCCTACATTTCTGACCATTTTATGGATAAAGAAGTTGAAACCTAGAGATGGCGACTCTTCCCAAGGCACACAGTTAAAAGTAAGATAGAGTAATTCAAGTTCTCTAATCAGCATCCTCTGAGGATCACTGATAATTTTAAATGTAGTAAGTATTTTCAAAAGTCAGGCGATATCTTTTTGCCTTGCTACATGCCAGATACTATATAATTGCTTTATATATGTCAATCCATTTAATCTTTAAAACAACTCTATAAGGTATATTTTTTATACACCTTTTACAGATGAGGAAAATGAGAAACAGAATTAAAGTAACTTTCTCAGAGTCATACAACTAAAAAAGCATCAAAGGTGACATTCAAACCCAGCCATCTGGCTTGGCTTTATAACCAGTACTCTATACTACATACCTCTTAGATCTATTTATTCTTCAATTCATCAAAATCTATTTAGATCTCTATTTAGATCTCTATTTAGTCTTCAATTCATCAAAATCTATTTTGTAGCTCTTGTCTTTTTAAACGCAAAACAAGAGAGGAGAAATGCTATTTTAAAAATTGTGTTGTGGGGAAACTTTCATCTAAGAGGGAAAAATACCTCAGATTAAAAATCTTATTCAGTGTGTGGACTGACCTGCAGTGGAAACACAGCTGGGCAAGCACGTGTTGGTTGGATCTGTTCTAGACAGAACGTCTCACTGCTGACTATAATGTTCTCAGGTGAATAGCCCTTCCCCTTTCAAAGAAGTAAGAAAGCCACACACAGAGAATGCATCCAGTACATGGAAAATACCTCTCCTCCTCTCTTCTTTCTAGTTTATAAAAGTTCCCCTTTCAGATGGTAATAAGTCACTTCAGAGAATGTGTTTTCTAAAGGATGACTGCCCTCATTGAGTAGCGACACACGTAAGTCAGGCATGCAATAATCCCTAGAAATATACCGCCTGGAGTGTCTTATTGCTTAATTAGAGCTGGCACTGGGCCACTGCTTCTCAGCCTTGAATCAGTGCAAGAGTGCTGGAAGGAGGCAGGGGTATTTATTAAAAGTGCTATTTCAGGGGGATATAAAGTAATGGCACCGTGCCAGTGTGCAGAAAATAAAGCCAAACACTCTTGCTACCATAGTAAAATGTCAAACTGTCTGGCTTTGTTGTAGTCAGAGATTAAATCCATCATTGTGCCCATGATCAGGGTTTAAATGTGATCTCTGTTCTAAAAGACTTTACAATCATTACTCAAAGACCACTATCAATGTAAACATAGCTTCCCCCCGCCCCAAATAGTCATTGAACAGAAGGAGGAAGCCATCACTATAATTATGTAAACATATTCTCTTACTTTCTTGAACGGCCTACCATCTTTTTTTGTTTTTTTTTAAGTACATTTTATAGAAGAGTAAATGGAGAGTTCACAGGAACTAGATGAGGAAAGTCTGTGACTCACGCTCATGCCCCCAGCTTCTATGTGTACTCAAGAGGCTTCCACCTTAGAGTGAACAGCAGATTTTACTTTTTTCATAATCCCTACATTAGAAGTGCTCTATTTCTAGCTTTGAGACAGTCTATCTAGGGGCTACAGTACTCTATTAACTAGGTCTTTTCTTCTCTCCTCAATAACTGGTTCCCATTTCTCCATTTTGTGTAGTAGTGGAATTTACTCCTATCTCAACCCCTACTGGAATAGAATTTCTTGCCCCTAATCTAGCCCTTCCATGAGTTGGTCCTAAACACTACTTTTGGTTCTCCTTGGTGTTGGCTACCTGTCCACTCAGAACTCTACTGACTAGCTATTTTGAAATTTCTTGAGTAGATATTCTGAGTCACAGACTAAATTTGATTATTTTGCCAATGGTACTTGCACCTCACCTCCTTCTTTGTTAGGTTGATCATTTTTAATTTTTAGATGACTAGTTAAAAGTTGCTAGACCAATAGTGACAACCTGAAACAACTGACATTTTTCCACTCTCATATTCAAATCCCTGCAATTTCAACATATGTGTTACGGTTCTCACCCTACCCGTCTTTGGATCAGTCCTGCTACCACCATTCAATGCAAAGTCATAACAAACGAAAAGTCAGTAACAAGATCTTCCAGTATTCAGAAGAGGTAATGGTTTTGGGTTGACAGTATAGGAAAACATTTTCTAAATTTCACAAATACTACATAAAAATTCAATGTAAAAACATAGGCAAAAAACAGCTCAACTGGAGATTACATGCTTTATGCAATACCACGAGCTTAAGTTAAATAAAATTTCAGTGTTCATGCTTAAAAAAAATGGTGCAATCTTAAACTGCCAGAAGTCATGGCACTTAGGGCTAAACCTATGCTAAATGTTAATTTTTAATGGAGACAAAAGAAACTGCTTTATTTATTCAAACTGAAGTATATAAGAAAACCTATAGCCAGATCCTAGAGCAACAATGAAGAACATTGTTTAACCTCTTCATTACCAAAGAATTTCAGCTCTTCTTATGGATAAAAATAGTCCATAAGAATGATTCTTTGTTTCACAATGAAAGTCAATAGAAATATATATATGGTTTTCTTTATAAACAATCTTTCACAGTCATTGGCTATCTGCATTCTTTCAAGATCAGGCTCTGTCTACACAATTTATTGAGCGCCCAATATGTCCTCATGGACAATGAACCAACTCTCCCGGCCAGTAGCAATGTACCTACGTGCCTAGAATATGAAATAAACTGTTACTAGAAGTCAAAACCAGCTATATAATTTGTGGTACCCAGGCAGAATGAAAAGCCTAGGTTCCTTTTCCAAAGTTTATTAAAAATTGTTATACATTTCAAGGTAGCAACAGCAAATGGGACGCCCTGCTAAGTGTGGAGTCCTGGGAACTGTCTAAGTGTCATTTCATGGCTGTGCTGGAAGCCTAAGACACAGTAAGTACAATGCAACTAAATACATATGCTCAACAGCACTGTCAATGGCAGCTTTTCATGAATACAGGTACTCTGTTAATTTAATCCTTTTTAGCCAATTCAGCAACACACACACACCAAAAAATCTTCACTCCCACTGCACCAACCAAAAAGACAATTATCTTACTTAGAGCAAAAGAATTCATTCTCAGATAACTGGTGCTCATGGCTTGGCAAAACTGGTACATGTTCTAACACTAAAATAGAATTTTTAAAACATATTTATGTATTATTTTAGTCTGCTGAAGAGAGCTATTAGTGTGTAAAATCTTTTGAAAAAGGAAGACATAGCAAGTATAGAAAAACAGAGTGTGTATGTGGGGGGAGGGGAGGGGGAGAGAGTCCATGCAGGTACTAATGGCAGAGACTTGGCTTCCAAGTTCCAGCTGAGTCTCTGGAGCATCATGTTTTGGAATTCCGAACTTGCAGTGATTTGGAAATACTATAAGCCGCCACAGGCTTTTCTGTTTTTCTTTATGCAGTGTATATTTCTCCATCATGCTGATCTGGGAAAATAATTGACATTAGTCTTGACAGTGCTGGAGTGGCAGGTTGCAAAGAGTCTCCTGGTGGAGAGAAGTAAAGGGCAGAAGCGACCATAGGCTAAATTACCTCATTACTAATATCTGCCCAACAAGGATTGGAGTGAGATTTATGTGCTGAGAAATCAAGTAATCATTGATGTTCCAGGCAAGCAATTCTGAAGCTTAGATTTTACTGGATCATATAAAATGAGGGAGAAGAAACAGATGCATCTTGCCAACTGGGAAAAAGGAGACAGGGTTATGGCTCAGAAACTATGTGTGATGCATATGTGCCTGATTATACCATGATGCCTTTCCTTTTCACATATATCTAGAATATGCAATTTACTTCAGTGTTTATGTAGTACTTGATATTCTATCAGCTTGGGAAAGATGACTGTTTCTATAAATGTCATCATGAAATAGAATTATAACTTGTTTTTTCAGATAACTTTTGTTTATCTCCCTGAGATATTCCAACATCGACAGAGACTCATACCACTCTTTGGCATGTGCGCAAGCTAAGTTGCTTTAGTCGTGTCCAAACTCTGTGTGACCCTACGGACTGTAGTCTGCCAGTCTCCTCTGTCCATGGGATTCTCCAGGCAAGCATACTGGAGTGGGTTGCCATGCCTTTCTCCAGGGGATCTTCCTGATCTAGGGATCGAACTTGCATCTCCTTTATCTTCTGCATTGGCAAGTGGGTTCTTTACAACTAGCACCACCTGGGAAGCCCATACCACTCTCTCACCTTTATCCAAACATGTAATCAGAAAAGATTCTTAGGAAAGTATCTTTTTCTTGTTTACTTGGCATAAAATACTGTTTTTCCCTCTTTGAAATCTTTTTTTTACAATCTCTTAATTCTATAATCACTTCATATTTCGAGAGTATTTAAAAGTCTTGAGACATATCTTTTTTTTTTTTAACCAAGCAAGCCATGTATGTGTATCTTATTGTATGTGAGAAGCACCATTATTGCTATGTAATTTTATGTATCAGTTCAGGGTTTATCACTGACTCACTGAACAAAAATTTTTACCTTTAAAAATAGAGCCAAAGACACTCAACAATATAAAAGGGAATAATGTGCCCTAGTCCCTGAAACAGAGAACTATGGCTGTTTTTAGTATTAAAACCAGAGGAGGACTACATGAATCTTATATCCCCTCACTTTCTCTCTATATTCATTTTTTACTAATCTGTGTATAAGCTTTGAAGAGACCATAGTCAGCTCAAGGAATTAACCATAAAATTTTAAAATTCCTTTGTATACTATAATACTGTAAATCTAACCTACTTATTCCCACTAATTCCATAGTCAATGTGTGTATAGAAAATTTCCTTTTATTTTCCTAAGTTCTTGTGCAGTCAAATTTCTCTAGACATCATGTGACTTTCTAGGACCATTCGGACCTATGCCCTGGTATCTAGGAACGTACTGACGGGGATAAACAGGAGGCTGGACATTATTTGCATTCTTCCTTGATTGATGGGGGTTATTGAGTTGCTTGCATGCTCTTTACTTATTCAACATCCAAAAGTCAACCACAATTAAAAGACATATGAAATTAGAAGTCAATGATGTAAGCTGAATTCACATCACCGTAAGTTTAAATTGGCAACTCTAACGGCAGTCCCCTCTGCCTTTGATTTCTTAAATGGTCTCAGAAAACTACTTTGTTCAGGTAGTGATAAGTCAGTACATGTTCTGGGTTACAGATTACTACTTCAAGATGACAATGAGTATGTGATTTTTTTCCCCAGAGTAGCCATAAATTAATGTGTTTTTCTTTTCTTAAGAAGTTTATAGGGGGAAAAAAAATCTCAACTTTCTAATTTTTATTTTTCACTGTCTCTCACAGTTAAAACCTGATTGCCTGTTGTCTGTTTTTGAAGGAACACCAAATCCTCACTGCATTTCTTCAGCTATATCAACAGTTTATGAGATGCTTTATCTAACGAACATAAATGAAGTAAATTTAGTTGCTTCTGTCTTCCTTCTTTTATACGTGCTACTGGATTTCTGGATTCCATGGGAACTACAGAAACAGATATGTTTGAATATGTTTAGTTTGTTGTTGTTTTTTTAAGGAAAAAAACACTATTTCCATTCATCATTATTTTTCTTCCATCAACATGAATTTAGAAAGTCTTGCTACTAATTTTGCAAAATTGTGATTTTAAAGATTTTAAAAACCTGAGTGCTTTCTATTTTACCTAGAATTTTTAGTTAACATGTAACATTTGGTGTGCTTCAAACTTCATTGCTTCATTGACTAACTAGGATTTATCTGTTATCATTCATTATGTAGGTTAGTAACAATATGAGACATATGCCCTTAGTAAAAATGCAGCAGGAAGGGCTACATAATTTATGAGACCCAGTGCAAAATAAAAATGAGAGGCCTCTTCTTTAAAAAGGATGAAAACTTTCTGGACAGTTAACAATGGAGCCTTAAACCAAGTTTAAGACCCTTCTAAGTGACTCTATGCATTACTTGTCCGGACATAAAAATAATTCACTTTGTAAGAATGAAGAGTGCATACTGAGACGGCAATTCCCAAATCAATTCACTTATAAATTCCCCCAAACATTTCTAGTACAGGTTTCCCCAGATATCAAAAAAAAAAAGACCTTTCCATGCAAACTTCCATGAACCAAAATGGAGCACAGCAAAGAAGCAGTACCTTGGAATCTCGCTAACAGATGCACACAATAAAGTGAGAAAAGTCATGGATGCTCACAGATGCAGGTCAAAGCTACTGTGACTTGATGCAGAAATGTTGAGTATAAATCCTAGGGAAGGCGCTCAGTGGGGCCCTCTCACTGAGAGGGGTGCCCACTGCCTCTCCAACGGCTCATTGCAAAACAGACCAAACATTATTTTTACTTTTTTTCATAAAAGTAAAAATTCTCTTCAGATTTCTTTCCATTCTGGAAAACAGGTACTGATGAAGATCATCTATAACCAAAGTGGCGTAAAATAAACTTTCAAAAAGCAGGGGATGCCTGTAAATCTTATCAGCATACATTGCCTAGATCACTGGGAAACAAAATGTTATTTAACGAATGTCCTACATAATTTTAAATTTAAGCAGTATAAAGTAAAGTAGGTTCTGCAGTTCTTTTTTTTTATTGTTCAGTTGTCAGTATTTGGTTCTATGAAAAGTTTTGAAATTTAATGTAGCACCATAAATTTGAAACTTTTCTGAGCTATATATTTATTTGAGATATATTTTGATAATATGTTTATAGTATGCATATATAAGAATGTTTTATATATATATGCACATATATATATATACTTGGTATACTTAAAATCATAAAAATAAACAAATTGAAATTGCTATTTAAATTTCTTTAAATAGAAGGTCTCATGCTTCTTACCTAATAAGAAATAATTAACTAAGTAATGTTAAAGCATTGTTCATTCATTTAGCAAACACTTATTAAGTACCTACAATATCCCAGGCAATATTATAAGTGCTCATGATGCTGCAGAGAACAAATATGGTGCACAGTTCCATGAAAGGCCAAGTGTCTATAAACAGATGAATGGATAAATAATATGTGGTATATATAGACAATAGAATATTATTCACCTAGTATATACATAAAAAGAAATATAAAAGGAAAAAATATTCTATTAATTCCACTATATGAGATGCTTAGAATAGGAAAATTTATAAATATAGATAATAGAGTAGAACTTATTAGGATCTAAGGATAAAGGAGTGAATTTATTGTTTAAACAGACTTTCTGTTTGGAATGATGAAAAAGTTATAGAAATAGTGGTAAAAGTACTTAATGCCACTAACACATACACTTAAAAATGGCTATAATAGGACATTTTATGTTACGTATATTTACCATGATTTAAAAAACAAAACAAAACAACCTTCACAGGTAATAATAGAGTTGTATGCATCTCAAGAACACCGGAAACCAGAAAGGGCAGGCAAGTGATCAGAAAAGGAGGATGGAAATATCAGACTATTTGAAATAAAGAAGCAAATACGTGTTTGCCTATTTCAAAATTTAAAATTTAAATAAGGTATTCCCCTAAATACATAGTTTAAAATGAATTTCTTATCCTCACTATAATTTATGATCCATAACTGTCAGAAAAATATATCCCCCTTAGCAGTAGAAGTCAGACAAGATCAAACAGAATGCATTTGGGATGATGGTTTATATTAGGATATTACTCTTTGAGTTATTTGTTTAAAAAATGTAACACTAGTTAACCTTCTTTAAAGATCACCATGTGGGAAAGTAGGTTTTCACAAAAGAGGAAGTATTAAAGGCTTTTCTATTTTCTCAATCTCACATAGAAATAAAGATTTTCTCTTACATGTGTCATTTTAGAAAATGACAGAACACACTAATAAGAATTGTTGTATTCATTAATCTCATCTATGTGTACCAAGCAATTCCTTCCCAATATATTTCTGTACTAGAAGAAGTTTAATAATTTAAGGTGGAATGCAGTGGAATTTCCTACAAAAATGCAATATATTATGAAGTATCCATGTCTGATACTTCAAAAATTATATATCCATATGGTGTTCAATAAACAGCTATTAAATCAATATCTTAATATCTGGCACTTAATTAACTACCAGGCATGCCTTCTGTTGACATCTACCTGGCTTTCTCTAAACCCAGCTAAGACTAGCGTCAGTTAAGTGTTAATATCCTTATATGCAATTCACAGCTAAGTTCATAAACTCATATTTTCTTTTTTCCTACATCCTTTTTTTCTGTTGATTATTTCTACAGATATTAATGTATATCTGAATCTGAAAGTTTAAAATAAATTATGCCAAATGAAAATAAACTTGCAAAAAAAGCTTAACTGGAAAGAATCTCAATTGTTACACACCTTTAAAATTCACCAGGATTAATACTATATGTCATAATTTTTAATCTAAGTCTAAAAAGCTAAAGGAAATTATGGAAGCAGATTTTTTTTTCTGAACCTATATATAAATATCAAGCATCTATTCTTTATAGGAGCACCTATCCTAATCTTCATTACATGTTCAGAATAACTCTAATGGAAAGGAGTTAAATGCTTATAAGTACATGTACTATAGTAGGTATTTCCTGGGTTCAACTCCTGGCTCTGTCATTTATTAATAGTGTGAGAAACTGCTTCCTTTTTCTTGACTCAGTTTCCTCATCTATAAAAATGAAAATAATAACATACTGACTTCACAGTACTGTTATGAAAAGACAATAAGTGACTTAAAATAGTAAGTATGTGTAGTGTATGTTAGTCACAAAGTCATGTGTGACTCTTTGCAACCCCATGGACTATAGCCACCAGGCTCCTCTGTCCATGGGGATTCTCCAGGCGAGAATATTGGAATATTCAATAACACCCAGGGATCAAATCGGGGTCTCCTACATTGCAGGCAGATTCTTTGCCATCTGAGCCAGCAGGTAATTTAAGATGTGTTATCAGATCCTTGCTTGCTCATTTGCTCAGCAACTCGGTTGCTTCTGTACTGACTCTTTGTGACCCTACAGACTGTAGCCCACCAGGCTCCTCTGTCCATGAGAATTCTCCAAACACGAATACTGGAGTGGGTTGCCATGCCCTCTTCCAGGAGATCTTCCTGACCCAGGGATCAAACCCACTTCTCTTTACATCTCCTGCATTGGCAGGAGGGTTCCTTACCACTAGCCCCACCTGGGAAGCCCAATCAGATCCTGATTCTCTACTAATTCTTGTTTTTTTGAAGGAAAAAGAAAGAATCTACCTATAGGACATTTCATCATGGGAAAGTTATGATTATTAAACTATATCAATGGCATTTAGATAGAAAACTTTAAAATTAAAACACCTGTTGCTCCTACTTGGTATTATAATAACACAATTTTATTGAGGAAATGATGAATGAAATTTCAAGGTATCTTTCTTCACACCAGTAGCCAAAGCACACAAGAATGTTTTTTGGCAATCACTCACATATTTTAAAGTTTTTCCTTTTAATATTTTTTGAAATAACTCAGATGTTTCAAACAAAGCCAATTTTATAGTAAATAACAACTAGCGGATGATGTTCTAGTTTGGTCTGTAAAATAGTTTTCAGGGAGTTTATTAGAAAATCTTAGGAACAATCTCTTCAGTCATAAGGCATTCAGGTTCTGATGTCATTAAAGATCCAGTTCCCTCCCCCCCCATGTTTTATGGAGTTTAGTCCAAACATATTTTAAACCTTTACTAATTATTCTATCCAAAAAAGTGTTTCATTTAAATATCACTGAGTAAAATTAAAAGTACTGGGAAAATATTAGGGTAAAAGTTTCAAGAACTTTAACAAGGACATACTACCATAAACAAGGGGGCCCAACATTTCCCAAAGCAAAGCAAAGTTTTCCCGCTCAGGACTATTCCGTGAGGCTATTTTCTTCTGTGACTGACTAATGTTTGCTTTTGCTGGTTTTGGTGCTATGGGAGTTGAGTATTTGTTTTCTATCTACTGTGATTTTGCCCTCCTCTCCAAAACAATAAACTCTACATTCTAACAGTATCAGCCACAAAAAATTAACCAAGCTAACTTTTATTGCCTTGTTTTCTTGGACTATAAACATGATGAGGTGAGATGCACTCCTGACCCCCTGGACCATCAAGTCAAGTTAGAACACTGACGTGATCAGTATTTATGGCAAGATCTATTGTCAAAGCATTGTTTAAAAACGAAATGAGAAAATATCTCTCACCTACTATGATAAGATAGTACTGAGAAGCTATTCTATTGTATAGAATCTGGGCTAACATTCAGTGTTTAATTTTTTTTTAAAGCTTTACAGTGATTTCTATATTTATCTAATATTTAAAACTTTCTGATAAATTTGAATACAATTTTATTTTCTTTTTCCCCCTGTACATTACATTTTAACCAAAGTTCTTTTTAAAGAAAAAGTAAATGAGCTTTTCTATATTCAAACAAAATGATTTTTCGACATCTGGGTTGGGGGTTTTGAGAGGAGGGAAGGAAGAAGGCAAATACAATAACCCAAGTCCAAAAATCACCTAAACAGAGACAGAAAGTAGCAGCAGGAAATTAATACCAGGTTTAAAAGAAAAAAATGTTAATATAATGAAGCAAATGTTGAGCCAGATGCTACATCTGAATGAACCCCTCTCCTAAGAAGTGCTGGCCACTTTCATAGAATTCAAGTGGCCCGATGAGAGTTGATGACCTTCCAAAAGTTCCAGACTAAAATAGTAACTGAATTATTCACAGGGTCTCAAACCTGTAAAAACCACCATATTTCTGTTTTGTATTTGTCAAAAGTGATGAGATTTCTTCTAATCAATACATTTCACTTGAAAAGTCGTTTGTAGTTTTTCTGCTGTTACCTTTTGTGTATACATAAAAACTTGTATTATTCTATTTGCATTATTCTAAAGCTCACAAGCAGACTTTAATTAATATACTTTCAATCAAAAATTTAGTTATCATTGTTGGAAATGTGAATAATATTAGTATCAATCTGCCTGGCCAGGCAGACACAGACTAAATCAGTTCTGAGATATCGATGTCCAAACTATTAAGGAAAATGTCAAAATTCACCTCAGATACATATTAATTAATTTTTATAGTCATCATTGGCTGTGAAAGTATTTGATACATGTACTATAATTTGGAAGCAATAGTAAAACCAAGATCACAGAAAAGAAGCTGACCATTCTCTTGGGAACTCTAATATTGGAACTGAATGTGGTAATTAAAATGTTTTATAGGAAGTTTGCCCATCTAACCAGACTAAAAAGTAACCCAGTAATTTCAACATTGTTAAATCATTGGCAAATTCCTTTGGTGAACTTTGTGACATAAACGATGGAGCAGCCTATTAAAAATTCACCAGCATGCAAAGCACATGTATACTTGCATGCCTTCAACCAAGCTTATTATCTGCATTCATATGTTTTCAAATATACTATGTAAAACCCTGGAGGGCCAAGGCCAGATGTGGTATTTTATCTGCATTCTGCCCTGGTCTGCCCCTTTGCTAACATCTCACTGAACACAGTACACAGTTCAGCATGCAATGTCAAATAATCGCTGGCTAACACAGTGCACACATCCTCCTATTCATAATATATGTCATCCATGAAATGCAAATATTCCAAGTATTTAAAGTGTATATCAAATTAACTAAAAGAGAACAAGAGACAAAAAAGCAAAAGTTATATCCTTTCACTGAAGTTTTCTATTACTGAATGTTTCAACTCAACTATTTCAAAAACAATATACACAGAACACAAACTTTTATAACCATAGAAACGAGAGATGATTTCAATTCTTAGAAGTAACTAGAGATAAATAACCAAAGATAAGTGATCTCTTTGTTTCACTTCATCAAATATAAACCTTAAAATTACTTAGAAAACCATTGTGGTAATATGCTGCTCCAAAATGTTGCCAGTTAGAAAATACACTTTATCATCTGACAAGTCTTTATTTCCCCAGCCCTCCTTCATTAAAAAATACTTCTGTAGTTTGATGAATTTTTCCAGAGAGCAATAAATAGGTTAGATCATAAGTGACTTTATCCACTGACATACAGACTGACTGATGGAAACTTCTAACAGCCTTAAGACTTTAAGCCTTGGTACAAGGGTTTACATCAGACCCTTCGCAGAAGAGGAAAGCCATTTAATCCTAGAAAGTTGCTAAACTTCCTACGAGACAAACCAGAGATTTGGTGTGTCTTATTAACTCCAAAAAACAGCAAAAAATATTTTTTACATCTCTGCGTGTTCACATTCCTTTTTTTTTTTTTTTCCTGTATAATTGTGTATTGGAAAAGGCAAATGCTTAAGACAGCTTTGGGTTGCAAACCCAATTTCAACCTGTGCCCTGTGTCACTTTCCCTGTTCAGGGCTACTGCTTGCTTGGGTCCCTGAGAATAATTGCTGCCACTTCAATCTGAAATGACACTCAGGTTTAAAAAAAAAAAAGTAGAAAGAGAGAGAGAAAGAATGCCAAGGGACACTGTGTTTATCCTCCTAAAAGCAAATTCAAAGGTTTCATAATTTAAATAGAAAGTGACTTGAGCACACATTTGCCCAGGTGTTTTTTATTAAATTATTGAAAGCTTATTTCTCTGCATTTTTTAATTCTCAACTCCAATGTATATTTTCTATGTATTTGTACTGAAAGAGAAAAAATTCCCAAAAGATTGCATACCAGACAGCAGAGCCTCCTGTTCCCTGAGATTGATGTATGTTTATGAGGAAATCCAGCATGCAATTTTCAAAACCTGCAGATTCACTGTAAGTTAAACCATGTGGCCTCCACTCAAATCATTCCCTCCTTTCAAAATCAGTCTTTGGAACTCCCAGTTGCCCTTTTGCCTTAAATCTTTCCGCACTGATCTGTTCCCTCCGACCCCAGTTCTACGCGGTGGAGCCACTGGGGGTGGTGATCCACCAGCCAGCTGTGTCCCTCCCTCTATCACCGAGGCACCGCTCACTGCCCTCCCCACAATCCAGTCTTATTTGACGGCCATTTGCTCTTTTATCTCACAGAAGAATATTTTAAATAAAAAGGGACACTTCCTTTGATAGGAAATACCTGGAGGGTTTGATAAAAATACAGATCGCCGGCTTCGTCCTAAAATCACACCATTGATGGGTAGAGAGAGCTTTGCATTTTAAATCTGAGAACTTCTTATATTACTTTTATGCCATTACAAGAGTGGGGAAGATATGTTCAAAAGTACATGCTTCTTTTCCTAACAACCCACAAATCTTTTAAAAGTATGTATTGCTGAATAGATAAATGAGAAGCAGAAATATCCAACCTCAACCAGAAGTTAGAATTTTAAGAGCTATATAATGTGTCATCAGTAAATTTTCAAAAGCCAGAAAAGAATAATAGAAAAACGCAGCTTTTGTTTCATTACCTGAATAGTAGGAGCCATGTAGCAGCACTGTTGAGCCTGAAGGCCACGCAGCATAGTGTGAAGGCATATGTGACCTTAATTCTCAGATAAAAGAAATTAACATACAGTGTAGGTAAAGAATTGCTGTCCACTTTTAAACCTTTTGTTGGTTCATTGTCACTTAACCTAGGCCTCATTTACCTGGGGATTTGCACAGAATTCTGCTGGAGGGCCTCGGAGTTGTTCAATGATAATTTAAAAGCCAATTTAGGATTAGGCAGTTTAACCAGGTGAGCGGGAGGTTTCACTTCTAGAAAGAAAGCCACAGCTCTGCCAGGAAGTCCTTACTGTGAGGCCCAGGGCTTGATTAGCCCGGGTTTGGAGGCCCTTGCACGCAGCTCGGGGACTAATCACGGTTCAAGCTACACCGTCCCGTTCGTACAGCCAGCGGTCCGTGAGGACCAGGCACAGGGCTGCCACAAGACTAAACACTTCGTGCCTCTTCCGTGCATGAATTAGCACTTAGGGGGTCACTGAATATTAAGATAATCACTCCCAACTCATGCTGAAGACGTGCACACGTTCAGAAGAGTCACAGCGGAAATCAGGATGACTTATTTACAGAACCAGCTAGGGTGCTCTGCCTTGGGCCTTTTTTTCTTAAATGTCAGAATTACTTGATTTGTCTATCCTGAGACTGCAGTGTTTTCCTTAGTAGAGAAAGGCACACTTCTGAAACATTTCTCAGTCAATGTTTTTATTTCTCTCAACCAAAGGCCATATCCCACCTCTGCTTGTTCCATCGGTGAGAACACGGTCTCACTGTGCGGTGTGTGGCCCATGTGCTCAGGATTCTTGACAGCGAAAGGGCAGGATTCAGAGAAATGTGTGTGCTCAGAAAGCTGTGGAGAGCAAGGGATTCTCCTTCAAGGTCACTGAGATGCAGGTTTTAAGAGAGTAGCGCTGCCTATAAAAATTATTAGGTTCATTTACATTTCTACAGATAAAACCAGTCTCTGAGAAGAAAGGAATATGTGCAAGAGAATAGACAAACAGGCAGAAAAATCAGACTGTTGAAAGGGATGATGAGTAGAACAAACGGCTGATTGTTCATGTAACAAGGTTCTAGAAGAGAGCGGTTCCAGTCGAGAGTGGCTCAGGGGTCAGCGTCAGCGGCATCACTTGTAAGCTTGTGAGTGCGGCAGCACTCACCCTAGACCTGCGGAATCAGACTCCGTATTTTAACTAGGTCTCCAAGTGGTGCATACCCACCTGAACGTTTAAGGTTCCCTGTTCTAAAAACTACAGCCAGAGAGCACGACAAGTACAGATATGGGCTTTGAGCTCCAGGATACATTTCAAATTTTATTTTTAGATGAAGGGAAGTAGAGAAAGAGTTTGAGTCTAGGAGTTATTTTAGTAAGAGGAATATACTACTGTGTATCAGAATATTTGGATATATTACCATTATGGTGCTGGAGAAGACTCTTGAGAAACCCTTGGGCTGCAAAGAGATCAAACCATTCAATCCTAAAGGAAATCAACTCTGAATATTCATTGGAATGACTGTTGCTGAAACTGAAGTTCCAGTACTTTGGTCAGCTGATGTGAGCACCTGACTCATTAGAAAAGACCCTAATGCTGGGAAAGACTGAAGGCAAAAGAAGCAGGTGGCAGAGGATGAGATGGCTAGATAGCATCGCCAACTCAATGGACATGAATGTGAGCAAACTCCAGGAGATGGTGAAGAACAGAGGAACCTGGTGTGCTGCAGTCCCTGGGATCTCAAACAGTCACATGCTACACATAGATCGCAAAGAGACATGACTTCGCAACTGAACAACAACACATATGCATATGTATAAAAGAAAAACAATTAGAATCTTATCGAGGTAGTTCAGTTGACAACCATGTAGGATAAATACTTTAAGAGATATTTAAATGCATTATAGTTTATTCTATATTTTCTTTTGTACTAATTCCTAAAACGTATCAGAACTCCTTGCTCCTCCAGTCCCGAAAACTAAATGTTCCCAAGAGGGTCATTCTCAGGCAACATTTTATATCAAATAGCAATTCAAAAGAGGCTCACTCTCTACATGATGAGCTCACAAAACGTACATCAACCTAGTCAGCACCTAAAGAAACCTAATGCAAAATTGTGATAACACCATGAAAAGTAAGGGTCAAGATTAAAAGATGGCAAAGACTAATTTGCGTGAGAGAACAGATCAAGAAATACATAGGTCATCTGCTATCCAAATCCAGGAATTTGATGAATTCTAATAGCAGGGATGACTGTCCTATCAGAGAACACTGGGTAAGAGACAGATAGTGGTGGACAGAATGTAACCAGTGTCATTTACCTAAAAGTTCATTGATAGAGAATTGATACAACGTCAAGAAAAGATTTAACCCAGCTGTCCTTCCTATTAAAGAATCATGATGATAATTATGTCGCAGCACTGAGAACGATCCACAACTCAAGAGTATGAAGTTGTGCGCTTTTTATCTGTGGCTTCTTTTTCTCTGGGCCTCTAAGTCATTTCACCATGAATAAGTTCTCTCTTAAAGGCATATACAGCAGAGTTGCCCAGTATATATAAAAAATCTTCTGCAACTATAAACGAGTCGATGTGCGAAACCATCTCTTGAAGACTGTTATCTATGCTAACCATACTGCACTCAGACACTAAAACAATTGTCCTGCCTCAATGATGTCACACTAATTCTTTCAATTTGACTTGCTCATATGCAAAGTTGGTACCACCTATGAACAATGATAGCAGCTAGTCTAACTTGAAGCTAATAGCCAGTTAATAACTATCTAAGTTTGCTATCATAGTTCCACAAACTTTATTTTAACCATTGTTAAAGACACATTTTCTTGGTGTAATATTCTACAAGAGGCAGTTTAATAAGCCACTTAAGAAGCTGAGTTGTCTAGACAAAACTACTTAATACCTCTTTGGGCCCCAGTTCCCTTCTGTCTAATATAAGGATAATATTAATGCTCACTTCATAGAGTTGTGAGGATTAAGTTGCAAGTGTGTGTGTGTGTGTGTGTGTGTGTGTGTGTGTGTGTGCAGGTACACGTGCACACGGCACCCAGCGCATAACAAGTGCTATGTAAATATTGGTTATTATTATCAAATGCTAGCTCCCCAAATATTACTAATACAGCCTGTCCATAAGATAGAGCTGACTTTATTACTTAACCTCAGTGAGGGAAAAGACAACCTCTTCAAAGTTTTGACTGTGTTGCTGAGGGAGAAAATTTGACCTTGCCTTCAAAATTTATTGAGAATTAAAAGCTTGGTTTATTGTGGGTCTTTCACTGAGGGGGATTCATTAAAATTAGATAAAGATTCAGACATAACTGTCCAGCACTGACTGTATTTTGATGCTTTCCACTGGAGATCTGGTAGGTCTTTGGGGAAGTTCCCAAGTAATGAAATCATTTACCTGAATGAAAGTCTCATGAAATAGTAGTCATCTTAACATGGATATATATTTAGGGGTGGGGGTAAGTAGAAGGGGCTGATAGGGAGTTTTAGTCCTCACTATCAAGCTGTGTATATGGGTTAATGGTTTCAATAGTCATTATTATTATTTATTCCTCATTGTTACATTTTTAAGAAGGAGATAATGATTAATGAATAAGATCTGTTTTTACCCATAATCACTCAGGAAACATCAAGACCTTGAGAAACCAGACAAAATGGATGGGAGTTCCTGGGAAGTCAGATCTGAGGGAAGTAGAAGGGCAGTGGGGTGAGGAGTGGAGTAGACAGAACGAACAGTGAAATAGTATCAGAAACACACTGTTGATAGCACAATTTTTTTCTGATGTCATCCTGCTTTCTTCCAATAGTTACTTATCTACATCAGGTTTGATCTTTAGAGGCAACCTTTGCAAGTATCAACCATTGCATCTGTACTGTTTCGGTTTCCCCTTTGTAGCGTGTATGTGTGTGTGTGTGTGTGTGTGTGTGTGTGAGTCAATTGCTCAGCTGTATCGCACTCTTTGCAACCCTATGGACTGTAGCCCACCAGCCTCCACTGTCCATGGGATTTTCCAGGCAAGAATGCTGGAGTAAGTTGCCACTAGGGTATCTAGAAGATCTTTTGAGAAAGGCAATGCATACAGTATTATGAGAAATAGTGATATGTGCATACAGATACATGTAGATATATTACATTGAAGGCAAGGTGACTACAAGTAAATGGCAAGGGCTTTGACTCTAAGTGGATCTTCCTCCAAACCCTGTTCTGTCACATACTAGCTGTGTGGTCTTGGACATGTTATTTAACCTCCATGAACTTTACTTTCTTCACCTATAAACTAAGACCACAGTATCTACTTGCAGAGATGTTATCAAAAAAGAGGTAATTATTTGCAACTGATTCTTAATAAATTATAGTTATATTAGACTGTATATTAGAATGCTTTATGTTTTATAGGTTACATCTATATATATATAAGTACTCTTGCTTATGATATAGACTATATAGTATTTGTGAATTATATATCTGTACAAATTAGTAATTACAATATATGTATGTAATTCCTATGTTAAATAAAACTGAAATCTCATTATTCATATGTACACTCAACAAAGCTCCAACCAATACTTTGGTCACCTGATGTGAAAAGCTGACTCATTGGAAAAGACCCAGATGCAGGGAAAGATTGAGGGCAGAAAGAGTAAAGGGCGACAGAGGATGAGATGGTTGGATGGCATCATCTACTCAATGGACATGCATTTGAGCAGAATCTGGGAGATAGTGAAGGACAGGGAAGTCTGTTGTGCTGCAGTCCATGGGGTTGCAAAGAGTCAGACATGACTGAGTGACTGATCAATAACACTCAGTAATCACAGAATTTAGTTTTAATTGCCAATAACTAAAATAACTAATAAGTACAGTACCTAAAATATCCCCTACCTATCAAGTAATCCTTTTCTTATTTATACTCAAGGCACTCAATTTTTACATCAATTACTGTTATTAGTTTCCTCAGGTAAGATATGCTTTTGAGCTTTTCCCATTTTTATAACATTATAAATTCTAGACCTAAAAAATCTAAAATTATTCCAAAACTTTTTAAAGTCACTATTTCTGCTACAACATTTTTAGAAAGAAAATTTATTGGTGCTCATAATCAATTTATTGTACTAATAAAATACCACATGCTTGACTAGAAGAACTGATTGATAAAAATAGGTTTAAAAGAATCAAATAATAAAATAAAAAAACAAGCTGCAATTCTAATTTCAGATTTTACAGAAGTGTTATTTACTTTTTTTCTTTGGGGTTTCTTTACATTAGTTAACACCATAACTACACTTGTCATCTCTGATTGTTACTTAAGATAAATTTCTCTCCAAAGAGGTTTATAATGAAGAGGGATAAAGTTGGCATCTTAAAAAATGGCATTTTTGAACATGTATAATACATTTCATTTTAATACTATGTTGAAACTGAATATCAACAACCTCCTTTCTCCTTCTCTTCCTTTTCATGGTGCCAAAAGAGCCCATACATCCAGGTAGCCTTCAGATACAGTGTCAGAGAGCCCCATTTCTATCACTCTCTGATGATGAATGAGCTTCTTCGCCTAAACAAATAAGCACTTCAGAGGGTTCCCCTTGACAGGGTTGTTAATCCAGAGAGTCTGCCTTATCGCTGCAGAATTCAAGGGCTGAAGGTTTACAGAATCCCTGCACTGCCTGGCTCTTGGGCAGTTGTCTGTAAGCTGCAGGGCACATGGCCACTCTTTTCAAAGAACAGCGAGGCTCTGCCCTTTTTGTCAACGTTCCCTGTGTTTTCAGATCCCATCTTGGGCTAACTTGGGATTTTTCTTTTAGCCAATTGAAATCACTTATTTACATGTAGGTTAATTAGCTACATGAATATAGCTTTCCCTTATATGTCCAAAAAAGCAATAGGCCAACACAAATTCTCATGCATGCAAAGCAAATACAAGACAGGAAGGTTAAATGACCAGTCCTGGTCTTCTGAAAGCAGAACTAGAAACACCACCTCTGGATTCCTGCATATGAAACACAGACAATTTCTACCTCTTATCAGCAATGTATAAATTTCTTACCCAAACTCTCTGGCTTTTGACTTTGCTTCCATTGACATCTAAACTAAAGGTCAGCATTTCTTTCACATTCCAGAAGCTATTAGGAATCAGCTTCAACTTAGATTCCTGTTGAGAATGGATGAGTTGATCTTAATTCAATGAGGGTCAACAAATCTCTCAGTAGCATCTCTCAAAATGTGTCCAGATGATTAAGAAGTCAGGAAATCAGCCTCTTTAACAAGCATACACTTTCTTGATATTTTTTGAAAGTATCACCTTTTTTTTTCAATAAAAGTCACAAGTTAAAAATCAGTTTTGCCTCTGTAAATGATTAGCACAGACTTCGAACATCCTTCTAACCTCCTCTACCCTTCCAATCCCACAGTGTAGCACCACAGGAGATATGTAGAAATAAAGAATCCACATTTTTTACCCCAGTCACAAGCCTTATGTCTTAAAAGATTTAGGAAAGACATGTGACAAAGCCTGTTTGAAAAGCAGAGCATAATGTGTTTTCAGTTTATAAATTATAAAATATTCAAAAGCACAGGCTAACACCAAGGAATCGGTTACTGTTAGATATCTGGAACTGTTTTTTCTTTATCTTATCTCCTTGGTTTCTCTTTATTTCCCCCATTAAGAACAAAATGCAAATAAAATGCAAATGAAAACCCTTAGGCCTGAGAAGCAGGAAAACAACTGTGCCAAAAGAGGAAGAATATGGGGGGTCTTTTTGAATGCTTATCAAACAAATAGTTTAATCACAGGATTTTCTGATTGACCAGTTCCTAAAATGTTATTTTCTAATTTGCATGTTGCTTAACTATTAAATTTAAAAACCCCATGGTTGGTTAAGCAAACCAGACAAACTATTCACATTTTGTTTTTAATTCTTGAACAAAGAGCCTAAAATTACAGACTACAAATACTGCTGATCAGTATAGAAAGTTTGCTACATTATTTCAACACAGGATTGCTGCATCGTAGTTATTTCACAAAATGGGGACTCTCAACATTCCATTAGATTATGTCACTGCATTTGTTAAGAAAGAAGAGTTGGAATATGCTCTACCACAATGATAAATATTGAGCTTCCTAATACTCAGAATATGTGTGGGTAGCATTTTAAGCCTTAAATTTGGATCTGCAGGCCTTTCTGAAGATTCTTTATAAATTAAAGAGCAAGTGAATCATATTAAAATAGCTCAAGAAGATTCCACCCTAGAAGAAGAGCCCAGTGTTTTCAGGCTTCCTGTAAACTTATTTACATGCTTATCAGAGCTAATTGAAAAGGTTAAAATTCTAGGAAGGATCAATTCTATTGTAATGCTTACATATCTGTATTTAGATTCACAGAAAACCCTTGCATTCAAATTCCACAGCTGGTTTTTAGAATTATTAGTATTTATTATGAACTAGTAATAAAAATTATAATAATAAAATAAACTATAATAATAAAAACAGGCAGACTCTTTAACAAATGAGCCACCAGGGAAGCCAATATAATAAAAACTAGTTGGCTTAAAACTCAGCATTCAAAAAACTAAGATTATAGCATCTGATCCTATCACTTCATGGCAATAAATGGGGAAAATGTGGAAACGCTGTCAGATTTCATTTTCTTGAACTCCAAAATCAATGCGGAAGGTGACTGTAGCCACAAAATTAAAAGACACTTGCTCCTTGGAAGAATAACTATGTCAAATATAGACAGTGTTTTAAGTAGCAGAGATATCACTTTGCCAACAAAGGTCTGTATAGTCAAAGTTATGGTTTTTCCAGTAGTCATGTATGGATGTGAGAGTTGGAACATAAAGGAGGCTGAGCACCAAAGAATTGATGCTTTCCAACTGTGGTGCTGGAGAAGACTCTTGAGAGTCCCTTGGACTTCAAGGAGATCAAACCAGTCAAGCAGAAAGTTAAGCATAAGCCCCAACTTCTCCCAACCTCTACCTCCTCAACACTTTATTTTGTGGCTACCTCTTACCTTTTCTAGATCATCTTCAACTTTATGGCAAGGAAAAATGTTTCTCTCAAGTTGTAAGACCATGTAAGTATATAGTTATGATACTTATATTTATCAAAATATATGTTAAGTATCTTTTTGACCAGCTTGAGATTCGATTAAAAACATAACCGTGATAAATCTACCATTGTAGTTCTTTATATATTTCACAGAGAGTTCAACAAATGGATTAAAGTACATTATTTCTAATGTCAAATAGTTACTATAATATAGTAACTATTAAAAGAAGAAAACAATTTCTGGATAGATTTTAATCAGTGTCCCCTGTATCTAGATAGACAGTATCACTGAAACATGTGTAAGTATACCTAAGATAAATACACAACAGAGATTCTTAAAAAAGATTAAATAAGTGGGAGACAATTCAAAAGAAAAGCAAAAAATGAACTAGAGGATTGATTTATCCAGTTTCAAATGCCTTGGCTTTAGAAGTTTATGACAAGAATCGACTATTGCTTAGAGAAAGTAAAGACAAGAAAAATTTATTTTTAGCAATAGATTGTTTTTTAAGATGAAAATTAAAGGAACAAATCTTTTGTAAGCGCTGGAACAAATTTCAAAATAATGAACATAATGCCTAAAACAGACCAGAGTCACCTTAGGGCTTTATGTAATGTTAAGTCTTGTAATGGAAATAAAAGGATATCATATAAGACAAATATCTCTGCCCTTAAATATCTTCCTATAGTCTTAGCTCTATTCTGTCAGATAAATTAAGTCGTATGAGGAAATCCTGTTTCTTAAAATAATTTCTATGTCTATCTTAAATGAATTTATAGTCCATTATCTAGAATAAGTAAGTGATTACATAGTTATATTCCAGTCAATGTCATTTTCCTGAGAAATTAACTACAGAGAGTTGAGCTTGAGATGTTTGGATAGAAGAGTACCTCTCAGGTCTTTCATAGAGTGTATTCCTTTCCAATAATCAGCCAGATGTACATCTCCATTGCTCTTTATTTCTATGTATCTATTGACTAGGACATTCGCTCTGCTAAGGAACAAACACAATAGCATCCATGAAAGAGCTATCAACTGTGATGTAACTGCCCCATAGAGAGACTGTGTCCTTGTTTTCCTCCCCCTGTTATCTCACTAGACAAATCTCCAGCCTTTAATTGCAGCCCTGACTGTGCAATAATTAACAGTTTGGGTTGGGGGAAGGGTCTTTTTAAAGCACTATGTAGTATATTTGATGTTTTTACCATATAGCACAACTTAGTATGGAATTGATTTTTAAAATAAAAATTACTTGGCAACTGTCAATGAGTGGTCTGGACACAGCAAGAAAGCATTTAGATTGATTGATTGTTAAGACGGATGTATAAAATTGATTTAATTGATATCAGAGCAGCTCTTCACATTTATCATTGGGTACATGTTATCTTCTTTTTGAAAAAGATCAACTAGCATGAAAGAGATTCTTCTTTTGTATCTGCCTCCCAAATAAACATTAACGCCTATATCAGGAGGATGAGAAAAGGTTCCCAGTGCAGCTGGTAGTAGACGTGAAGTGGAGGCGACTTCTGAGAAGCTCAGATTAGAGAATGCCCCTCAGTAATGAAGTCAACCCCAGGTTAGATAATTCGCTGGGCTTTCATCAGCTACACTCAGCTCTCATGAGGTCCTATCCAGGCCAAAATACTGAATTGGACAAAAAGATCTCCAAAATAAAATGAGAAACTGACTTCACAATATAGCAGCAGGGCTCACCATTAGATTGGTTTAAATGCTTACAAAAGAGAAACTAGCTCAATATTAGAAAATAGTTTAACAAGAATGAAATAAAAACTAAGTTTTCTCTATGAATACTCTTTAATGGTATGATAATATTATATAGAATTTATTTCAAATGGAAATGATACAGTAGTGATTTCTTTTCACAAGGAGACAGTTTGAAGTTGCATCTCTTCATGTATATGAAAATTCTAGGCTTGATTACAGTCTATTTTCATACTATAAAATAAAACAGTGATTTTAAAATAATTTATAATTATCACTAAACTTATTCTGGATGTGTGTGTGTGTGTGTGTGTGTGTGTGTGTGTACACGTGTCAGTTGATCAAGCATAGTACAATAAGATTTCTATTTAGGAACACAATCTAAGAATAAATTTTTTTCTTCATCCTATTTTAAACATGAGTCATGATGGAAAATTCTTACAGGTACAATCTCAACTTTCCATCAAATGTGGCCTCCTTAAATGAACTGCCTATATTTAGAGTAAGTAAAAGCAGATACTAGGTATGAAAAGAGTCTAAAAGATCTCTTCTGGCTGATCACCATAATGACCATTTAAGACACCCTTGGTTTCAAGGACCATGTGAACCTATGGTTTCAGAATTTAAAAGTGAAAGTGTCATGTATCAAAAACACAAGAAATATGGTCCAAAATGTACTAGGCATGTTCAGGACTGGCTACATAATTATCAGAATCCAGTGCATAATGAAAACGGAGGGCAACAGCAGAGCATTAAGCCAACTGCTGAGTCCTGTGTGACTGCATAGGTCACCTCACACAACTGTGACATGGCCCTGGGTGTGCTGCAACTTGTAAGGAGGGCATAGCTTAATTCACTATGAGTAACTCCTCCATGCTTCATATTATTTCCCCATCACCTAGTCTCAAAGCACGAATCCACATCTGCATTGATTGGATATGCATTCAGAGACCTTTTACCTGGCCTCTGTTTGTGTGGCTTCATATCTTTATGACATGGAATGAACAGCTTGGCGCCACGTTGCTGTTATCCATTAACCACTCCTGTTTTCCTAATCATCTTTGACTCCATCTTTCTCTGCACTAACTGTTATTGTCTTCGGAAAAGAGATGTGAGGTTTCCTTGGGCTGTTCTGGTTTACATGACATGATTTGTGTATCTGCCTACAAGAGTTTCTCAAATGAACCCTGTGTATTATCTTCTTCCCCCAGATCCTCCTCCTCTGAAGAAAGAAGAAAAAGGTCATACATCTGTAAAATGACAGCACTTATGAAAAACGAGAGTTTGGCCCACATGGCTCTCATCAGACACAGACTCATCTGCTGTGCCACAGACACTGCTCATTTCCTTCAGAATCAGACTACAGTTAAAAACAGGAAACACCTAATAAATTGCCTGCTCTATCAAATTAACATAGCATAAAGAAACTTTCAACATAATCAATGAGTATCACTTGCTTTAAAAAAATGCAAGTATCAAACATAAGAAATCTGTGACCATACTTTTCTCTATAAAGCTACTTTAAGATGTCAACCTTAATTTACATTTAGAAATAAAAACCTACTCAGAGAAGATGCACAAAAATTAAAGTTTCTATTTAATTTGCAGTCACAGATGAACTTTAAGTATTTGAAAAACACTGAGAACTTTTATCATATAGTGACAGCACTAGGATTTTTAGGCACACAAAGTTTTTTAAATAATGAATTAGGCATACAACAATCGTACAAGTGACAGAATTCCTAAGGTAACCTCCTTTTGTGTGAGATTAATCAATCCCAATTTTAAAGGTAAAAAAATCTCAGCTTTATGCAATATTTTATCAAGACAGTGTCTAATTGTCAAGAGCTGCTTATTTTCATATATTCTTGCCTAGAGAGAAATCAATAATAAACCATAAAGCAAGAGGATACTTTCTTGAGTTGTATTTTGGATAACAAAAATACAATTAAATTTGCTTTGGGGAAAAAATATTCTATGCAATTACAACCCTTTTTTGCTCCTGCTCTTAAAATATCCTTTCTCCAATGAAAAAATGGAGGGTAAAAGTCTGAAAAAAAAAAAAAAAAACTATGCCTTCATTCCTCCAAAGCCTTTGAAAGTCTAATCTCTCTAATGCTTGTGTGCTCTGGGTTGCATTCTTATCCTTAAAACAAGCTTCTAGAAAAATGTCATGGAAATAAAATCTTTTCAGAATTGACAAGAAGAATACTCATTAAACTCTTACATTTCAATACACTCGTTTGGAAACAACCTTTATTTCTAGAACGAATTCAACTGGTCTGTCCCTCAGAGGTGACCAAAAAAAAAAAAAGTTTCTACTACCACTCAAAGACATTTTACTATTCAAATCAAGAGTCTACTCCACTGAGAGTAGTATTTGTCCTATGCGTGAGTGACCCCTTCAGGTTCTGTATTGAAAAGACCATTCTATGCAGAGTGGGAAAGGTCCCCCTGACACAATACATGAATGCGAAGAGTTTTCAGACAATTTTCAACAGAGGAATTCATTCAAAAGTGCTCTGAGAATAATAATTATGATTTTAAACAAGCTAAAAAATGCTTCTTCTAACAATGTATCTCATATACCATTCATACATATTAACCAAGAAAGAAATTTTGAACAGTATATGCAAGAAACTATATTAAAAATAAGATAACCATAGTATTCAGAATATAGTATCAGGTCCTACTTCAAATACTTCATGCTCTGACTCTATAATATACTTGTTTTAGACACTAAGTTGTGTCTGACTCTTTTGTGACCCCATGGACTGTAGACAACCAGGCTCCTCTGTCCACGGGACTTCCCAGGCAGTAATACTGGAGTGGGTTGCCACTTCCTTCTCCAGGGGATCTTCCAGACCCAGGAATTGAACCTGCGTCTCCTGCATTGGCATAAATACACTAGAATTTATCAAATTATGTATCTGGATCTTTTCTCCCAAAATATGATTATTACAATAGGGAATATGAATTTCCGTCATTTAGAAGTTTAATTAAAAATAATTTAATAATTAAGCCAGACTTTTTCAGGAAGACATGATAATCTCATGATCTTCACTGTCAGAGAAAGTGTCTGGAGCTATCCGAACAGCAGGTTGCCAAGGAAAAGCAAGTATTTGGAGTTGGGGTAATTCTGAGTTTGTGAATTGTGAAATGAGTTAGGAGTTGGACCCAAGCATAACTACCAAGAATCCAGACTAAACGCCTAAGGCAAGGCTCTTGAACGGGAGTTGTATTTAAACTGACAATACACCAAGTGCATTGGAGAAGGCAGGGTAGTAATGACCAGGATCTGGAAAATGGCAATAGCTGTCTGTAGATAAGCAATGCCATAGACCTGGGGTAGAAGGATAAAATGGAGTGAGGCAATGCCTTAGCCAATGTGGGCAGGTATTAAGTACAGGATTCAACTTTTTAGAAATTAAGGGTTTGGAGGTCTGGACCCAAATCAGCTAATATTCAGAGCAAGATTTCCTTTTGGATAGTGCCAGACTACAAACTAGCCATTGTGGAACTCCACGAGGAGCTGGTTAAGATAAAGCAAGCTGGTGCACTCTCAGGGCTGAACTGAACACCAGACTCAAAGTTGAGGTGAGAGGGTGATTCCTTATCTCTTCTTCATGGGAAGTTGTAAGGGGTCCATAATAAGCAGCAAAGTTGACATTCATTACCTCAGTAACTATGCCAAATATTGGACACACTGGACAAGCAGGAACAGACACAGAAAAGGGCTTTGATTAGAGCCTTCGAGCGAGGGTGAAAATTTGAAAAGGGAGGGGAGGAATGTGGCATTTGCCTGTGGGGAAGGAGTGATATTATATGCTATATTTAGGAATTAAAAGCTGATTATTTAGTATTCTGCCAACCATAAACCTCAATAACAATACTTTTATATATGAATGGTATAAAAATTTGCATATATAAGGATGGTATGGAGATAATAAAGATCTTCAGATTTCCTGAATGATTTTAAATAACTTTTTAAAATTTTATGCTAAAAATATGTCAAATTCTATCTTAAAAATAGTTTTTATGTTAAACAGAGATTACCTAAACTTCTTAAATAGATCATAAGTTCATACCATTAAATTTTGTATAGGCTTGTGTACGTGGCTCTATTCTGCTAAAACATTTAATAATATTTTACTGAAAGTCCAAAGGCATCCTCATCAAAAATTTTTGAAGCTAAGCAGAATAAGTTATACACTTATAAGTGTATTTATATTAGGTGAATAACTAAAACAAGACAAAAACTTGTATCAGTAGGCATAAAAATGGGTTCAAAATACAAATATGAAATTGAACATCATTAGATATAATGTACCTTCTTAAAGTTAAAAAATAATTCAATACTCTTAGATGAAAAACTTAAAAATATACAGATTTAGTTCTACATTTATTTGTATATTTAAGAGAATTTAAATAAAAATATAGCTTATAGTAAAGGTGATGGAATATGGCAAAGAGTCATAGATTTTCTGAATGAATAGATACGTCATAATTGACATTTTTAAAAAAAGAATTACATTGGGAAATGTGTTCTATAAGCTAATGAAACATGTTGTAAAGCTTTAGTAATCAAGTGATGTGGTCAACTGTACAGATATATGATTTTTGTTTTGTGATAAATTCTTAGAAGTAGGACAAACCTATTATTTGACACTGCTAATAACTAAACTTTCTTTTTTTAAGCAGGGCTAATCAATGAATTATTCTTTGCAGTCAGCTATTCCCACTAATAGAATAATATTAACTAGATTAGTAAAACTGGATTAAAAATCTACTGGATGCTCACCTTCTGAGTCACTCATTCTGTGCCCACAAACTGTGAATCTCAAGGAGACACCTGAGGCAACTTAAAACTGAAGCAATTTGCTCTGTGATTTTCTATCCCTTTCCTTCTTTTCCCTCCATGACCTTTTCAAGAAAAATTAAAAATCTTTTTCAGTAAAAGAAAGCCTGACCTAGAAAATGCTCAGTTCCTCCCACTTCTGCCATGAACTCCAGGAGACAGAAAACAAACTGGCTCAAGGAGAGTCATTATTTCCAGGGTAAACAGAAGCTGTTTCAGGGACAGCATGTGTCATCAGAGCAAATCTCCTTATCAGCCAACCTTTGCCTAGTCTGGAAGGTAACAGGAAGCAAAGAGAGAAGCTTAAAGACAGACTTTTAAACACTTGCAGTAGGAGAAACAATTCCCCACAACTTGTGTTCAATTCTTGTGATAAGGAAACATACCTTCCAATACAGACCAGTCAATGAAGCACTCACATTGCCAACCCCATCTGGCCAAGAGTTCCACCCATTTTTAGTGAGGAAGAACCCAATAACCTGGCTGGTTATTTGTATTTTGTGAACTTTTATAGTTACACTAAATTAACTATTAACAGTGTATGCCTTTTACTCTGTTGTACATAAGTTCAATTATTTGAACATCGGTTATTCTGAGCTAACCATTTTATAAGCTGTAATAAATTTTCAAATAGATATACCTCTTTCTTATGAGGTAGAAGCTATACTGTTATTCAAATCAAGGTTATATTTTAAAAAAACACCCCACAGAACAAGAAAGCATCACCTTTACCACTGAGCCATCTGGGAAGCCCCATGATAACATCAACATCCACTAAACTATTGAGATTAAGTAACTTTAGTTTCTTTAAGTGCATGACTGTGAGCACATGTGCACAATCACACAGGCAAACACACACACATGAATACAAAAAAAGCAACAAGGGAAACTGGAAAAATTATGTTAATAAATTATTGCAATACATTGCTACTTCTGGGCTTCCCAGGTGACACTAGTGGTAAAGAATCTTCCTGCCAATGCAGGAGACGCAAGAGATGCAGATTGGACCCTTGGGTCAGGAAGGTCCCCTGGAAGAGGAAGTGATACCTCACTCCAGTATTCTTGCCTGGAAAATCCCATGGACATAAAAGCCTGGCGGGCTACAGGCCATACGGTAGAAGAGTTGGACACAACTGAAGTGACTTGGCATGTGTGCATGTACACAAATTAAAATACCTGTGAACATTTGATACAGCAGAAGCAAGTAAGCTGGACTTGGCAGTTACCGACAAAAAGAGATTCCAAGCCCACAAGTCAAATGTAGCAAAGAGGAATGTAACACTAAAAACCCTAACTGGAGACTTCATGTCATTGGAAGGGGATTTCCCTCAGTTATTATTGGGGGGCAGGGGAGAGGTCCCTTACTCCACACACTTGTTACAATGGACCAAGGTCCCATGCAGTGTCAGTACATGAGGAAGACTCCTCTAGACTTCCTCCTGAACTGGTTGGTATAGACATGTTCCCCATTCAGACTTACATAGGACCCTGGCAATTGCTGCACTTGCATCAGATAACCCAACAGAATCTTGGCTGAGGTTGGAAACCAAAGGTCAAGGACTCGCTTCTAGAACCCACCTGGTGGGCACTGCCCTCCTAGGACTTTCTACCTCCCAACTGGGAGCTTCCAGGCCCAACCCAGCCTCAAGTAACATCCTTGCTTCCAGCTCTCTTTCCTCAAAGAGTCTGAGCTTCTAGAAAACAAAATTGAAAAGCACAGGTTATTTCAAATAACTTCTACTTTTGCCTTCTAAACAAACTTCCCAAGAACACCAGAGTTTGGCTACAGGTTTGGACCTGGGTAAAAATAATAGAAGAAAAGCAAAAAAAAAAAAAAAAAAAAGACAAGTAAATTAGTAAATTATGTTGCCTGCAAATAATGTGCAAAAGTAAGGGAAAGAGTATTTTTGCCTCTTTTCTCTCTATCATTCCGTTTCTCAGTTACTTTTGCTTCACATAATACTCTTTCTCTATTTCACTCCATTTTTCTCATATTTTCATCTCTCTGTCCCTCACTCATGACAGCAGAGCTCTAAAGTACTCCCATGTTAAGTACAGGGCACTAACAAACTGGCTAGGAATCTTTAGAAGTGTTTGCCAATAACTAATTCAATGTCTTTTAAGTTTTAGACTGTTTTGGGGGGGGAGTTATGTATAATAAATTTTTCTAGTTTATTCTCAACAGCATTTGGCAATAGATATTCCAGTGGTCTTGAAGAAATTCTGGTCAAAGCACCATATCTCTCACCCCTAACTGGTGTTTATAATTTAGATGATAAAGTAATCCTTTTAATTTGCAAAAGCTAGTTCCCTGTCTTTTTCAAACTTACTTTAGACAGAGATGCTTTAATTTTTTTCAATTTTCCAAGCCCCTGAACTGTTTAACTTATCGAGTTTTAGAACGCTACAATGTGAAGTCACATTTAGCAGATGTTCATCTCGAGGAGCTCCAGAACTTCATAAATTATTATAAATTAATTTGCTTATTTCAGAGTTTGACAAAGCAGCTCCTGGGGTTTTCCATGGTCTGTGCTGGAGGAATAGAAGACTGAGAAAAGCAGCAGCTTGGGGTCCCAGGAAAAAAAGAGCGTCTTCTGTGTTTCAGTAAGGGGCTGTGTCACATAAAACTTATGGCGGCTGTTAAGTGGCCGAGCCAGCTGCATCCCATGTGCCACAACTGCTCTGGCCTCTTATTTCTCCCATTCGGTTATTGTGTCTATAAATTCAATGGGCCACCTGTGCAACGTGCTCATCCAGAAGAGCCCCAGAGGAAGCATTAATGTATCAAGGCTCATAAAGCACAAATCCTTAAATGTAAAAACGGACACTTTCATCCTCTCCAGGCTACATCTATATAGATTTCTTTTTAATGAAAAATAAAAAAGGTTTATTTCCTGGTTATAGGATAAAGTGCCTATCAATGGTGTTACACAATTAACAACTGCAGTTTTTAAATCTCTCCTTGTTGTGGGGCCACCTAATTTTATTTGCTGAAACCATGTGTCAGTCTATGGTGAGAAAACCCATCCCTATCAGTAACTCACTGTTCAGTTTAATCATGAAGATGATTCATGCCAAGGGCCTGGCAAGCATCATTTCGTACAATGAACAACAACAAAAAGTGCAAACTTCAACTGAACGTATCTTTTTTTTCTTTCTATTCTTTTTTTAAAATTAGCCTTCCTGAAAATTTGTTGCCTACTGGCAGATCTAATGAAGCCATTTCTTTATGTTGTCTCTTCACTCTGACAATGTTAGCCAAACACATTAGCAACATTTTGCACATTCCCCTATTTCACCTGGAGGGTTGTGACTATTTATTTATCTCTATCTCCCTCGCTTTATGTTGTAAACGTCTAACAGTGGTCCTTAATGGTCGTTGGAGGCAGTGAGTGGATATTTAGAGATCTCTTTGTATATACACAGTCACTTTCCAGGCACTTCCTTCCCCATCCTCAAACACTAACAGAACACAGGAAAGCAGAGAGTAGAGAATAAAGGAAGAAAGGTCATGTGTATTTTTGCAAAGTTCCCCACTGTAGGGAGGAGATATACCTCATTCATATTTGTATGCATATCAGTAACCTGGCACATTACAAGATAAGCTCTGAATGAATAAGTGAGTGGGACAAGATAAAACAAAAATTTTTCATTCAAATAATTCAATATTAATAATTTGAGTCAAATCATTTACCAAGCCAATTCTGGCAAATATACTTACATATATGTGTGTACATACATATATATTAATATACATATAATACAGCAATATATACACATATATTATCAATATATACAATATATACACACATATTATCAATATACATTTTTACCCTCTAAATTCTAATCAACATTTTTACCCTCTAAACCAGTAGTTGGAAGAGCAGAGAAGTTGATAACATTTAGGGAAAGAAAAGAAGTAGTACTGATGAACAAGAACAAGCCTAGTACAATATACAGAAGACAAAGAAACTCTACAGTTTACTGACTCTGTTGGGCCTCAGGTTCCTGCATAAGGACCGGAACACTTACCTTATGATCTGTGCTAAAAAGCTGAACCCTAGCTGCTGTACATGCTCATTGTTCTTACTGATAAAACATTAGAAGTTCTCACCAAAATATGATAAGCATTTAAGAGAAGAGAATAAAAGATATATTTTGTGACACCTCCTAGGTGATCAGGATCGATTCCTCTTATTCCCAAGGAGTGAGGAGAAAGAAATACATCTGATATTCAGTCACTTAAGAGAGTTCAACTTCAGAGCATGCAGGAAAGATTTAACCTTACCAAAGACAGGGCTGTACTTTCCCCTTGTCTCCTGAAAGAGCATCTCTAGGAATAGTGTCTTTGTTAACCTGGGGGCTTTGGGCCACACCAGACAATCTAACCGTGTGACTTACAATGGGGTTTTGGGCCATGTGATATCTACTACCTTTAGAGGGGCTGGAGACTAAAGGTCAGACACTCGGGCAGTCGAGTTCACAATGAAACCCAATAACAAATAGGGACACAAGCCTCAGGTGAACTTGCCTAGTTGGCAGTACTCCATGTGTATCATCACATATCACTGCCAGAAGAGTACCACTACCCAAGACTACACCAAGAGAGGATAAGCAGAAGGTCCTTGTTTGGAACTTTCCTGAATTCTGCTCCATGAATCTCTTTCCTTGGCTGATTTCTCACCTGTAACTAACTGTGAGCCTAATAGTTTAAACCCAAGGGTGGTCTCTGAATACCCAGGTTCTGCAGCTAAGATCAGCCAAGATCCCTAACTTTGTACAGAGCTTCTCTGATTTGACGGTAGAATTAGGGGAGTCACAGACTCTCAGGTCATTGCAACACAGGGATTAAATGAGCAACAGAACTTTCCAAAATGAGAAACTTCTTGTATATCCTGTCATTGGCTACAAAGACTGTGTGGTGCTTCTGGAAATCCTGACTTACTGTCAGCAGTGCCTCAAGTGGTGACAGCAAACCAGAGCTTCACAACTTTAGAAAAACTATCTCCCTAAACTGCTTCTCATTTACTTTGAAAACTTACAGAATTATTTTCAAATTGCATGAAAAGTAAACATACTATGTTGTTTTCTAATTCTCTCCTGATTCATAGTAGGGAATCACAAGTGAGCCTCACTTTAATAATTAAGCAAATAATAACAGATTTGACAATCACAATCATAATTATCATGCATACATATACAAATGGTGTTTACACTGTACAGGGACTACTCTGAGTGCTTTAAATAAATTAACTCTCAAATATTACAATCATTAACCCTTAATGTTATAGATGTTCACCCACTGATAAACTTTTTACATTAAATTTAAAAAGTAAAGTTTGGTGTAAATCATTCAGTGGCATCTGAAAAGCCACCTTGTTTCAGTTAGGTTGTCATCTCAGTCCATTTCAGCTGAGATCTACATCCAGGATTTTTAGTGCCGATCTCCCAGAAAGAACATCATGAGATCAGTTGTCTTCTTGAAAATACTCTTTCTAGTTATGGCCACAAACAAGGACTTACAGGAAATCCATAAAAGGAGTGATGGAATGGGGACTTTGTAAGTGGAAGTGGCAAATATCTTTAAGATGCCATTGGGCATTAGTTTGTTCAATTAAAAAAAAATTCTGAGATATGGCAATTTTTCCTCCCCTTGTTGAATATATAATTTGATAGAACTTTAGATGTTTATGATGTCTGACTTTCAGAAGCATTTTGTATATGTGCAACCAATTATTTTCTCTTTTTCTAATTATATGAAATGCTGTTGTAAATTTCTTTCTGGAGCACGTACTCTTCCACTTATCCATTGCAACATAACAAATTACTCAAGTACTAATTTTCTCATGACTCTGTGATGTAGTGTAGGGCCCAGTGGGAACAGTTCAGTTTTATTTACATAGCATCAAATAGGGTAGCTGGAAGACTGGGGTCAGAAATCTTCTGAAGATCCCTTCATTTACATAGATGGTGGCTGATGTTGGCTGTTGGTTGGGCACTTAGCTGGACCTATGGCCTGAATATGGCTTTTCCAGGCAGATGCTTGGCTTATTCATAACACAGTATTTAATTTCCTAGGACGAGTCCCAAAAGAGAGAGCACCAGAAGGAAACCTTCCCATTCGTATGACCTGACCTGAGAAGTCATGTACCTTGAAGTCATATTACTCCACTTCACTTTATGGAGAGTCTCACCAAAACGTGTCTAGTTTCAAAGAGAAGGGGATATAGACCTCACTTTTTAATGTTGCCGGGTTGGGGGTGGGGTGAGGTGGCAGGTGACAAGGTTGTGGGAGAGCATGTGGGACAAATAGTAACACTTGTGCCATTTGGGGGCAGTATCATCTACCACAACAACTCCCTATGAGAAAGGAAAACTAATGAGTTGTGTTTATTTTTCCATAAGGAGAAAAGAAACACATCTATTTCACAGTTAATGTGGTATACACACACATTCAGAACTTCAAATTACTGTAAAGTTGACAAGTTTTATATTCTTGACAACTGAAATGTCACACTTCTCTTTGATTCCTATTGGCCAGCTGGGAGTCAGATGAGCTAGATGATACTGAGGACCTGAACACAAACAAAACTCTTTTTTTTAATTAATTAATTTTAATTGGAGGCTAAATACTTTACAATATGGTAGTGGTTTTTGCCATACATTGACATGAATCAGCCATGGGTGTACATGTATCCCCCATCCTGAACCCCCTCCAACCTTCCTCCCCATCCCATCCCTCAGGATCATCCCAGTGTACCATCCCTGAGCACCCTGTCTCAGGCATTGAACCTGGGCTGGCAATCCATTTCACACATGGCAATACACATGTTTCAGTGCTATTCTCTCAAATCATCCTACCCTCGCCTTCTCCCACAGAGTACAAAAGTCTGCTCTTTACATCTTTGTCTCTTTTGCTATCTTGCATATACGGTCATCGTTACCATCTTTCTAAATTCCATATATACACATTAATATACTGTATTGGTGTTTTTCTTTCTGAGTTACTTCACTCTGGATAATGGGCTCCAGTTTCATTAACCTCATTAGAATTGATTCAAATGCATTTTTTAATAGCTGAGTAATATTCCATCGTATATATGTACCACAGCTTTCTTATCCATTCATCTGCCGATGGACATCTATGTTGCTTCCATGTCCTGGCTATTATAAACAGTACTGCGATGAACATTGGGGTACACGTGTCTCTTTCAATTCTGGTTTCCTCTGTGTGTATGCCCAGCAGTGAGGTTGATGGGTCATATGGCAGTTCTATTTCCAGTTTTTTAAGGAATCTCCACACTGTTCTCCATAGGGGATGTACTAGTTTGCATTCCCACCAACAGTGTAAGAGGGCTCCCTTTTCTCCACACCCTCTCCAGCGTTTATTGTTTGTAGACTTCTTGATAGCAGCCATTCTGACCGGTGTGAGATGGTACCTCATTGTGGTTTTGATTTGCATTTCTCTGATAATGAGTGATGTTGAGCATCTTTTCATGTGTTTGTTAGCCATCTGTAGGTCTTCTTTGGAGAAATGTCTGCTTAGTTCTTTGGCCCATTTTTTGATTGGGTCGTTTATTTTTCTGGAATTGAGCTACATGACCTGCTTGCATATTTTTAAGATTAATTCTTTGTTGGTTGCCTCATTTGCTATTATTTTCTCCCATTCTGAAGACTATCTTTTCACCTTTCTTATAGTTTCTTTTGTTGTGCAAAAGACTTTAAGTTTAATTAGATCCCATTTGTTTATTTTTGCTTTTATTTCCATTACTCTGGGAGGTGGATCATAGAGGATCCTGCTGTGATTTATGTCAGAGAGTGTTTTGCCTATGTTTTCCTCTAGGAGTTTTATAGTTTCTAGTCTTACATTTAGATCTTTAATCCATTTTGAGTTTATTTTTGTGCATGGTGTTAGAAAGTGTTCTAGTTTCATTGTTTTACAAGTGGTTGACCAGTTTTCCCAGCACCACTGGTTAAAGAGATTGTCTTTTCTCTGTTGTATATTCTTACCTACTTTGTCAAAGATAAGGTGCCCATAGATGCATGGATTTATCTCTGGGCTTTCTATTTTGTTCCATTGATCTATGTTTCTGTCTTTGTGCCAGTACCATACTGTCTTGATGACTGTAGCTTTGTAGTATAGTCTGAAGTCAGGCAGGTTGATTCCTCCAGTTCCATTCTTCTTTCTCAAGATTGCTTTGGCTATTTGAGGTTTTTTGTATTTCCATACAAATTGTGAAATTATTTGTTCTAGTTCTCTGAACAATACCATTGGTAGCTTGATAGGGATTGCATTGAATCTATAGATTGCTTTGGATATTATACTAATTTTCACTATATTGATTCTTCTGATCCATGAACATGGTATATTTCTCTATCTATTTGTGTCATCTTTGATTTCTTTCATTAGTGTTTTATAGTTTTCTATATATAGGTCTTTTGTTTCTTTAGGTAGATTTATTCCTAAGTATTTTATTCTTTTCATTGCAATGGTGAATGGAATTGTTTCCTTAATTTCTCTTTCTATTTTCTGTTAGTGTATAGGAACGCAAGGGATTTCTGTGTGCTAATTTTATATCCTGCAACTTTACTATATTCACTGATTAGCTCTAGTAATTTTCTGATGATATCTTTAGAGTTTTCTATATAGAGGATCATGTTATCTGCAAACAGTGAGAGTTTTACTTCTTTTCCTATCTGGATTCCTTTTATTTCTTTTTCTGCTTTGATTACTGTGGCCAAAACTTCCAAAACTATGTTGAATAGTAGTGGTGAGAGTGGGCACCTTTGTCTTGTTCCTGACTTAAGGGGAAACGCTTTCAATTTTTCACCATTGAGGATAATGTTTGCTGCGGGTTTATCACATATGGCTTTTATTATGTTGAGGTATGTTCCTTCTATGCCTGCCTTCTGAAGGGTTTTTATCATAAATAGAGGTTGAATTTTGTCAAAGGCTTTCTCTGCATCTATTGCAATAATCATATGGTTTTTATCTTTCAATTTGTTAATGTGGTGTATCACATTGATTGATTTGTGAATATTGAAAAGTCCTTGCATCCCTGGGATAAAGCCCACTTGGTCATTATGTGTGATGTTTTTAATATGTTGTTGGATTCTGTTTCCTAGAATTTTGTTAAGGATTTTTGCATCTATATCCATCAGTGATATTGATCTGCAGCTTTATTTTTGTGTGGCATCTTTATCTGGTTTTGGTATTAGGGTGATGGTGGCCTCATAGAATGAGTTTAGAAGTTTACCTTCCTCTGCAATTTTCTGGAAGAGTTTGAGAAGGATAGGTGTTAGCTCTTCTCTAAATTTTTGGTAGAATACACCTGTGAAGCCATCTGGTCCTGGGCTTTTGTTTGCTGGAAGATTTCTGATTATAGTTTCCATTTTCATGCTTGTGATGGGTCTGTTAAGATTTTCTATTTCTTCCTGGTTCAGTTTTGGAAGGTTATACTTTTTTTTAAGAATTTGTCCATTTTATTGGTATATTTTATTGGTATATGGTTGCTGATAGTAGTCTCTTATGATCCTTTGTATTTCTGTGTTGTCTGTTGTGATTTCTCCATTTCATTTCTAATTTTGTTGACTTGACTCTTCTCCCTTTTTTCTTGATGAGTCTGGCTAATGGTTTGTCTATTTTAATTTTCTTCTCAAAGAACCAGCTTTTAGTTGTGTTGATTTTTGCTATAGTCTTGTTTATTTTTCACTTATTTCTGCCCTAATTTTTATGATTTCTTTCCTTCTACTAACCCTGGGGTTCTTCATTTCTTCTTTTTCTAGTTGCTTTAGGTGTAAAGTTAGGTTATTTTATTTTTCTCTTGTTTCTTGAGGTAAGCTTGTATTGCTATGAGCCTTCCCCTTAGCACTGCTTTTACTGAATCCCATAGGTTTTGGGTTGTTGCATTTTCATTTTCATTCGTCTATGCATATTTTGATTTCTTTTGTGATTTCTTCTGTGATTTGTTGATTATTTAGAAGTGTGTTGTTTAGCCTCCATATGTTTGTAATTCTAATAATTTTTTTCCTGTAGTTGACATGTAATCTTACTGCATTGTGATCAGAAAAGATGCTTGAAATGATTTCAGTTTTTTTTTAATTTACCAAGGCTAGATTTATGGCCCAGAATGTGGTCTATCCTGGATAAGGTTCCGTGTGCATTTGAGAAAAAGGTGAAATTCATTGTTTTGGGGTGAAATGTCCTATAGAGATCAATTAGGTCTAACTGGTCCATTCATCATTTAAAGTGTTTCCTTGCTAATTTTCTGTTTGGTTGATCTATCCATAGGCATGAGTAGGGTATTAAAGTCTCTTATTATTATTGTTATACTGTTAATTTCCCCTTTCATACTTGTCAGCATTTGCCTTACATATTGTGGTGCTCCTTTGTTGGGTGCATATATATTTATAATTGTTATATCTTCTTCTTGGATTGATCCTTTGATCATTATGTAATGTCCTTCTTTGTCTCTTTTCATGGCCTTTATTTCAAAGTTTATTTTATCTGATATGAGTATTGTTACTCCTACTTTCTTTTGGTCTCCATTTGCATGAAATATCTTTTCCAGCCCTTCACTTTCAAACTGTGTATGTCCCTTGTTTTTGGTGGGTCTCTAGTAGACAGCATATAGGGGTCTTATTTTTGTATCCATTCAGCCAGTCTTTGTCTTTTGGTTCGGGGCATTCAATACATTTACTTAAAGCAATTATTGATAAGTATGATCCCGTTGCCATTTACTTTGTTGTTTTGGGTTCAAGTTTATAAACTTTTTCTGTGTTTCCTGTCTAGAGAAGATCCTTTAGCATTTGTTGAAGAGCTGGTTTAGTGGTGCTGAATTCTTTCAGCTTTTGCTTGTCTGCAAAGCTTTTGATTTCTCCTTCATGTTTGAATGAGATCCTTGCTGGGTATAGTAATCTTGGTTGTAGGTTTTTCTCTTTCTTCATTTTAAGTATGTCCTCCCATTCCCTTCTGGCCTGAAGAGTTTCTATTGAAAGATCAGCTGTTATCCTTATGGGAATCCCCTTGTGTGTTATTTGTTGCTTTTCCCTTGCCGCTTTTAATATTTCCTGTTTGAGTTTGATCTTCGTTAGTTTGATTAATATGTGTCTTGGGGTGTTTCACGTTGGGTTTATCCTGTTTGGGATTCTCTGGGTTTCTTGGACTTGCGTGGCTATTTCCTTCCTCATTTTAGGGAAGTTTTCAACTATTATCTCCTCAAGTATTTTCTCATGGCCTTTCTTCTTGTCTTCTTCTTCTGGGACTTCTGTGATTTTAATGTTGGGGTGTTTAACATTGTCCCAGAGGTCTCTGAGGTTGTCCTCATTCCTTTTAATTCTTTGTTTCTTTTTTCCTCTCCGCTTCATTTGTTTCCACCATTCTATCTTCCACCTCACTTATCCTATCATCTGCCTCAGTTATTCTACTGTTGGTTCCCTCCAGAGTGCTTTTGATCTCAGTTATTGCATTATTCATTATTGATCGACTCTTTTTTATTTCTTCTAGGTCCTTGTTAAACATTTCTTGCATCTTCTCAATCCCTGTCTCCAGTCTATTCATCTGTAATTCCATTCTGTTTTCAAGACTTTAGATCATCTTTACTATCATTATTCTGAATTCTTTTTCAGGTAGACTCCCTATCTCCTCCTCTTTTGTTTGGTTTGGCGGGCATTTATCATGTTCCTTTCCCTGCTGAATATGTCTCTGCCTTTTCATCTTGTTTAGATTGCTGTGTTTGGTTTGTTCAGAGTGCTGTGTTTGGGGTGTCCTTTCTGTATGCTGGAAGTTTGTGGTTTCTCTTTATTGGGGAGGTTCCTCCCTGTAGGTGGGGTTGGACAAGTGGCTTGTCATGGTTTCCTGGTTAGGGAAGCTTGTGTCGGTGTTCTGGTGGGTGGAGCTGGATCTCTTCTCTCTGGAGTGCAATGAAGTGTTCAGTAGTGAGTTTTGAGGTGTCTATGGGTTTGGTGTGACTTTTGGCCACCTGTATTTTAATGCTCAGGGTTATGTTCCTGCATTGCTGGAGAATTAGTGTGGTATGTCTTGCTCCGAAACTTGTTCACTCTTGGGTGGAGCTTGGTTTCAGTGTAGGTATGGAGACTTTTGGATGAGCTCTTGTCAATTAATGTTCCCTGGAGTCAGGAGCTTTCTGGTGTTCTCAAGTTTCGGATTTAAGCCTCCTCCCTCTGGCTTTCAGTCTTATTCTTACAGTAGCCTCAAGACTTCTCCATCCATACAACACCGATGATAAATCATCTAGGTTAATAGTGAAAAGATTCTCCACAGTGATGGACACCCAGAGAGGTTCACAGAGTTTCATGGAGAAGAGAAGAGAGAGGAGGGAGATAGAGGTGACCAGGAGAAGACGGGGAATCAAAAGGGGAGAGAGCAATCTAGCCAGTAATCAATTCCCTACATGCTCTCCACAGTCTTGAACACTCAGAGAGGTTCTCAGAGCTACATAGAGAAGAGAAAAGGGAGGAAGGAGATAAAGGTGACCAGGAGGAGGAGAGGGGAAGTCAAAAGGAGAGAGACCAATATAGCCAGTGATCAGTTTCCTAAGTGTTCTCCACAGCCCAGAACACCCAAAGAGATTCACAGAGTTACATAGAGAACAGAAAGGGGAGGGAGGAGATAGAGGTGACCTCCTTTCAAAGAGAATGGACTGCCTTTCTGGGTGCCTGGTGTCCTCCGACAGCATTCAGAAGTTGTTTTGTGGAAGTTGCTCAGCAATCAAATGATATTTTGATGAATTTGTGGGGGAGAAAGTGGTCTCCCCGTCCTATTCCTCTGCCTTCTTAGGACCACCCCAACAAAACTCTTTTAAGTGTCTTAGTTTTGAAAGAATCAGGCCAATCTGGGATAATTATGTATGTTTAAATGCCCTAAGAGATATTCCACATAAGATATAGTGCTAAAAATTGTTCTTTGTCAGCTGGGTGGGGGGGGGAGGGTGTATGGAAAGAGTCTTTCAGCAGCATTCAAAGGAGATTTCTGATAGACACAAGACATCAGACTAAATGGATACTTGGTGATATCCAGTTTGCCAGTTTCAATATTGCTAACCCTTTCTCCAAAGTTGTTTGTGCCAGGAGCAGCAACATCCAAAGACAAACATTGCCCAAATAATATCTTAATTTAATGAACACACATTTTCCCCCTGAAGTTAAGTTTTAAAACTGGTTCCATAATTGTCCCTGGCAATAGATCAAGGATTTGCTGCCCTCAGTAAAATGCAAAAGTCATTTCATATGGTTTTTCAAATTTTTATGCATAAGCCAGTTTTATTAAAACTCAGTAATACAAGAGTCTACCAATACAGAGGATACCAGTCTTGGACACCAGGAAATCTGTCTGGTCAAGCAGTGGTACTGCTTCCTCTTTGCCAGTTATGTGAGAAAATCAAACCAGAATTCCAAAAACATTACAAATGGAACAAATTTCAGAGTTTTCAAATTTTTATAGTTGTTCCTGAAAGTCAAAATACTAAATTATGGGATGTAGAAGGAAGGTAGGAACAAGAAGAAAGGGAAGTAAGAAAGGGAAGAAAGAAAAGAAGATGAAACTCATATTAGGAAAGAAATACATTTTGAGGGTAATTTATTCCATTGTGATACTTTTAAAATATGAACTCATGAGAAACAATTTACTTGGAGTAAATTTTCTAATTTTCAAATGACAAGGATTGCAAATATTTGCAAGGTTATCCACAAAATAGTTACTCTACTTCAAGAACAAAGTGGAATAAAATACCATTCTCTTTTAAACTGAGATTACTTTATAATTTTTAAATAAAATTTTTGTTATAGATGAGAGGAAATTCGCTCTATATTTACCAGTAAAGTTTTTCCATTAGTTACAGCCATAAGCACACCTCATTGTGTCTTTTGTGGCAGGCTCAGTCTGGTAGAAAGTAAATGTTATTTCAAGTCAAAGGGCCTGACTTGCTGGTAAGTTTTGAAAATTCACCTCACTCCCCCTAAACCCTAGTATCCTCACCTATAAATAAGACATAAAACTTAAAGCACATTTTTATTCTGAGAAGTAATATGGAGATAGAATTTATTTAAAAATGTAAAAGCACTATAGTACATTATATCATAATTATTATTTTTACTACTTGAATATAACACTAGAAAGAATGAATAAATAAGAAAATTTTCTTTTACAGATTTTTTTTTTTTTTTCTGAAATTCGGTTTGAAGATACAATACAGGAGATAGAAGAAAACTCTATCTGGTTAAAATACTAACCAGATACTTTGCAACTTAAAATTTAGTAAAATTAGTCCCCTGCTTCCATTCCAAACAAATATTTTTCAGAAACTCAGGTATTTCACATTTCAAGATATATATTATGGAGGTAAAATAGTAAGGGAACAGTGTGTGAGCATATGCAGATTTTTCTGAAGCACTTTTTATGCTGATATTTCTAAAAGGAGAGGAACTTGATTACCTTTCTCCTTAGTGTTTAAAATTTTCTTTCCTTAAAAGAAATGGAAAGGAAAGAATAATTGGGGAAATTCATCTATAATTAGAATTTCTCAGGATTTTTTTGAAGTGACATTAGCACAGAAAGCAAATGATGATCGGTTTTTCCAAATAAATATTGTATATTATAGTTTAAATCTCTTTGTTTTAAGTACTCTGCACTGTGTCCTATCACACAGTTTAAGTATGGAGCCATAAATGCCTCTTACACCCTATCATCACTGCAATGAGAAAATCCTGAAGGTGATAATAAATAATATGGCCAGTGTGGTGGGCAGTTCCCTAGAGAACTAGCCTCTCCAGTCTGGTGTCTCCAGGACCGTGACTTGATTCCCTAGACATGACAGGAATCACAGCTATGCTAAATTCACATTTTGTGCCTGACCACTAAAGAGAAGTAAAATAGTCTTGCTTCTTAAGCTAGTTACTTCTAAAATCCAGATAACATTCACCATCACAAAGTCTTGTGGCAAGAGCCCAGGTCTGTTCACCAAACCCCAGTTCTCATAATTTGAGTCACTTTGACAAGTGGGAGCTGGGCGTGGGATAGAAAGAATGGTAAGACTTGGAGCAAAAAGAATATGATTCAAGTACAAATTCTATCACTTAAATTTGAAATTGAGGACATCAATCAACTTCCCTAAGTCTTAGATCCTCCCATAAAACAAAAGCAGTGCCCTACTGTCTAATACCAGAGTGAAAACACTCTGAAAACTGTAAGCCAGTAGTTATCAAACTCTAGTATGCACCAGTGTCACCCGGGGGCTGGTTAAAAGAGATGACTAGATTCCCATCCCCAGAGTTTCAGTAGGTCTTGGGTGGGGCCTGAGAATTTGCATTTCTGACAAGGTTCCTTGTGATGCTGCCGCTGGAGCAGGCGCCACACCTGGAGGACCACCGTTCTAAAATAGTACACAAATATAAGTGAATAACATTACTACTGTAGTAGGTGCCAAAGTAGCTATTAAATAGTTCATGAGCAATAAGTCTGCTGAAATAAAATACAACCCATTGCATAAGACTGCAGCAGTGCAGAACATGGCAAGCCACTGCCGTAAGCAGAAACTGCTCCGATCACTGCAGGGATTACCACACCAAGCATGTACGTGTTGTGGTGAGATTTTGTTGGAGCTAGATACTGCTGTGCCCAACAAACTGAAAGAGCAGAGTGTCTCAGAGACCCAATTCTTTGTCAAGTCTCAAAAGGCTGCCTTTCTAGTAGAAATCAATTCCTCTGTCTGGAAATTTGACTGTATTCTTGATTTTTGTTTTTCAAAACCTACTAATCAACTTGTTTCTTGAATGAAGTTTGGATCAACAACAATATGGACTCAGTATTTGATAGAACTATTTGGTAAATAATGATATACTTTAAAGGAAACAAATCAAGGGATGTCAAGCTTTGGGGGTGATGGCAAATTGTAATTCCATTGCCTCTCATCTAGTTCACCACTATTAAATATAAAAATACCAAAATTACAGTCCTGAGACTGCTCTGAGGACAAAATTCAAAAGCTTAATTTAAAACTTTTAAGGAATCTGTGAAAAAATGTAATTCTCTGTGAAACTGACATTTTAAAGAAGGAAGGAAATATGGTGCTTTAATAAATAGAATTATTATTTGTAGTATTTACATACATAGTCTTCCACAGTAATGTCAAAGCAACCATTTTCATCAAATTCCCCTCAAAATAACACACTGTGCATCCCCAGGTGGTCCTGGACAAGTAAATTTTATGAAAGTGATATACTCACAACTGTGTCCCAGGTCTCTTTAAAACACCCTCAAAACTCTAGTCTGCATGAAGAACTGCTTTACTTGGCTCAGTTTTACTCCAAATTATTATTGCACAACATGAAAATCATAAAGAATTTTACTAACTTTTCTCCTCCACTAAAATCTGGTACCATATCAATACATTTCTACTGCAGATCTTCTTGTAAAAGTCAAGTGATTAGGACATGCTCTAGTCCAAACCCAGTATCAGTTTCTGAGTCAGCTTTCTTATTATCTTCTGGCTTATCAGAAAAATGCTATGGGAGACTTCGGCATAGTAAAGTATAAATCAGGTAGTATTGAGAACTAGATAGCATTCTTTATGACATCACTAGCTAGCAAGAAGGCAAATAAAAGTAATACTACAAGTCATTATGCCGACAATATGCATGCACATGATCTTGCTGAAATAAAGACATCTTAAATTACAGGTTAACTTCTTTAAGGCCTTTCCCAAGAAACTTCAATAGCTCTCTCAAATTCTTGCTAAAAAACAGACATAAAGGAGAGTCCTCATCTACATTTGTTTGACATCTTACTGGAAAATTGATATTGACTATTGATGTAATTAAAGACAAAAAATGGACTTGCAAACTAGTTCACCTTAATGGGGAAGATGGACAGGAAAACTTTCAGTGGAACTACAGTGGATTGAACTCCAATTTCCAAAATTCACACAATACTCCCTTTTATGCAATTACAGTTTCTACATGTAGAAACTATATCTACAATTAAAGAGTTGTTGTAGGTAGTATTTAATAATAGTTAAGACTTTAAATTACTGGTAGCTATCATAATGAATTCCAAAAATTAACACGCATCCACACTTACTATAAAATATTTACATTGCATTGCTCAAATGCAGAAGTAATTTACAGTTTCAGCAAAAAAAAATTCCTGTTGTGATTCCAACTATATACATGATGAACATTCCATTGAACTTAACATGGATATAATAAGCAACTTGTAAATTTGATGAAGTCTCAAATAAACTATTTGATAATGAAAAATGATCTAATGCAATGTGATAAGAAAAATACATCTCAGGAAATGGGTAACAAGTTTGCTCAGGACAAGGGGATAAAGCATCAAGGCAGTTGAAATAGTGCAATAAAGAATGGTGAAGTCAGTCAGAAAGAGAAAGACAATATTGTATGATATCAATATTGTATGACAAGTATCGTATGATATTTAAAAGAAGAATCACACAATAAAATGATACAAGTGAACTTATTTACAAAACAGAAACAGACTCACGGACGTAGACAGCAAACTTACGGTTTCCAGCGGGGAAGGGCAACAGGAGGGATAGTTAAGGAATTTGGAATTGACATGCACACACTCCAATATTTAAAACAGATGACCAACAAGGATGTGCTGTATAGCATGGGAAACTCTGCTCAATATTATGTAACAACTTAAACGGGAAAAGAACTTGAAAAAGATCAGATACACGTATATGCATAACTGAATCACTTTGCTGTAGACCTGAAACTAACACAACATTGTTCATCAACTATACTCCAATATAAAGACAGAATAGGGGGCTCTATGCCCCTCAAGTCTATGACAAGTTCCCAGGCCATGTTACATCCCATTTCTTCAGGTTCTGAAACACGCTCAAACAAACTTAACTCATTTTTTGCAACAGGCAGCCTATTAAGGAATAAGTTCACCCTAGTCAGATCACCTACCGTCCCTTATTGTACCTTAAGTGTTGCATTCTTTTTGCGTGTATACAGGAGGAGGAAGGCGAGGCCAATATAATGATGCCTTATACTGTTAGCTCTCATAAAAAACAAAATGTAAGATGGTTTGAGCCTTCTTCTCACATTAAGATAATTCCATACTCCCTTCATAAATAGAGAAGTCATTCTCCATGAATAACACTTAGATTTTCTTCCATTATTTTTTTAAAATATGGCAGCAACAATATCTCCATAGAGAATAAACAAAAATCCAAGAACCACTAAAAACATTGGGCTATAAAATCTTTGTGTTATTTTACTGTTGTTGCTGCTGTTTAGTCGGTAAGTCAGGTCTGACTTTTTTTTATGACCCCATGGACTGTAGCCGACCAGACTCCTCTGTCTGTGGAATTTTCCAGGCAAGAATATTGGGGTGGGTTGCCATCCTTATAAACTCTCAAAACTCTCGGACAATTAATCTTGAATTTCCCTACATTTAATTTTTCAACTTAGCCCATCACACTGAATGTTATTCTACCACGCACTAAAGCAGAAAAAAACATATCAACATATATGCATACCATATTAAAATTTATATAAAATTATATATAAGTAAAGCTATACACACACACACACAGACATATATATGTGTGGTTTTCCAATATGCACTACAGGAATATTCTGTTTGCACTCATTCATTTTACTAGTTTAATTAATAATTATTGAGGATCTGTTAGCGATAAGCACTAAATACTGTATGAAGATAAATTAGACGTTACCTGACTTTGTGAATCTCGCGCACAACTAAGAGAAACAGACTCAAATAAATAAATAAATAAATTCAACTACATTTAAAACTTGTAAAAAAATAAATTATATAGACTCATAAACAGATAAATGCAATATAGTATGAAAAGTGCTATATAGTATGAGTGCTTTCCGCATTTTACTATAGATACTAAAGGAAAGATAAGTTAATGTAGCTTCCCTAAAAGGTCTTTTCCCTCTGTGTCTTGGAGTTTCCTCATAATTCATCAACTTGTAATACTCTGGCAGAGGCTCAATACCATCATCAGATGATTTCAAAACTGTCTCCACCACAAACACATCCACCTACCAGTGAGCAAAGTCACTTCTGCTGCTTCTCTGGGCACATCAAAGCAAACAACATTTTAAGTGGGCCACAAAGCGAGAATGGCATTGGGAGTCTAAGTCTCAAAAGAACAAAAAGCACTAGCATGAATGCCCGAGAAGCTTCCTTTTAACACACTAAGGTCTGAATCACACTCACGAGGAACCTACGGGACAGGATCCAAGCTCCAGGCTGGTACTGAGGATTCGGAAAGGAATGAGACCTGGTCGATGCCGTGCAACAACAACAACTGATATTAAAATAAGGAAACTGAGGCAAATAGTTACCACTACATCTACCTACACAACATATGATTATAAACATGTTCATGCTACCAATTGAAAATACTGAATGCATTTCTATTTTCCAAAAATTACCAATTAAGTTACCAAATTACCAATTTTAAATATGTGTTAACATTTAAATTACCAATTTTGAAGATGTGTTTTAATAGCAGATGGCAGTAGAGATGCTCCTTAAATAACTGGATTGAAAAAACTTTTTAAAGGAAAGTCAGTAGTGTGTGGAGCCTCTCAGAATATCAACACGTACTTAAGGAAGTGCTTTCTAGCACTTTTTGTGCAGAATTCTCTTTATGCCGATACATTAACTTTAATTTCAGTCTCTCTACTTTTACATACGATCCCTCTGGCCAAGAGAGCTCTGGAATTTGTAGTTCTACATCCTTAAATGGTTCCTTTTTCCTTTGGACCAGAATGCATTTTCAATTTCTAATAAATTAAGGTGGCATGGTTGTACTTCAGCAGTAGGTCTCTAACTATTACTTAAAAAAATGAAGTTTAATCCATTATGAACTGAGACTGAAATTCTGCATATTATTTTCTATTATCAGTGCTACTTACAGAAAGCAGACACATCTGTCCATGCCCTAATGGCCATTAGTTTACATCAAATACATTTTATTTAACGTGGTGGGGGTCAAACAGGTTAATTTAATTTGGGGGCATTTGTGATTTTTTTCTTCATGCTACAGAACTTTTGTAAGACACAGTCATTACACATAAAACGCCAGTGCTCATATTTGGTTGGGTCATTCGGGAATGTGTTCTCACCAAGCAATGAGAAGAGTTCTTTGCTATGAAGGATAAAAGAAAAATAACTCCCCCCACCAACAAATCCTGACTGTAAACACAGGCCTGCCCCTCCATGACCCTGGATGTTGCCAGTTCCACATATGCATGGAGCATGGGAATCTTCTCCGCAGCCCTCACCTGCCACTTCCATCACACTGCGGCCTCGGCTCCAAGCAGGCAGTAAATCTGTCAGTGGGGCCTAGCACCAAATGGCACCGTGTTCCTATCTAGCCTTTTAAGACAAGCCTCCGAACAATTTCTTCCCTCTAGACTGACATAAATGCTATACTCAGAAAAAGGCTGATACCAAAATCTTTACTCAAGTTGCCTTTTCTCTTAAAAATTTTTATCAATAGAGACTGATAAGAACAAATTTCAAAGAATCATCTAACAGTATCCATACTTGAAAAATCAAGGACACTCATTTTGTTTTGGTTTGCCCATAAATACCGGCTAGTGCTTGAAGAGCAGAAGATAAACTGAGGGATGTACTGAGAGGGGATCACTTGGCAGCCAGGTTCAAAGACTGTACTTCTGAAGCTCCATCCAGTGAAAGGCTTGTGTTTACCCACCTTTAACTACAACACTGCAGTTGCAGCTTTTCTTTCTCCCATTAGTTCCAGTTTACTGCTATGACCAGTGATGTACTGAAATAGAAAGAGGGTCACAGAGTAATCTGAGAAGAGGAAAAATAAGGAAGACTCTGCATTTTAAATACTGCAGTCATTTGGAAAGGATAGCTTTCACACAGAAATCCCCAAACCTCGCAAGACTCCCCAAAAGGAATTAACTTGTTGTATTTTAGAGATACATTTCATATTTAAAATAAGCTTAATAGTTGGTTTTCTCCATATGCATATATATGTGAAAAATTGTTCCCATGCTATAGTGGAATGAACAAGATTTTGCAGTTAGACCTGGGTTCAAATACTATTTTGGCCACTTATATGTAGGTTTATGAGGATAATGAGATAGTATATATCAGTACCTGGAATGTGACAGGTGATTGAAAAATTTATTAGTTCTGGCTTATTCTTTATCAGTCATAAATATTAAAATTAAAAAATATTTATTTTTACATGATCAATATAAATTTGTTTTTAAAGTCCTTAACAGCTACGAATTTTTTTTTTTCCTGTATGAGTTGACATCATTTTATTTCATAATAGGTTAGCCTTTTCAACAAATATTGCTGGAAAAACAGGACCTCCATATGCAAAAAGAATGAAGTTGGACCCTTACCTTACAAAAATGAACTAAAAATGGATATAAGACCTAACTGTAAAACCTAAAACCATAAAACACTTAGAAGAAAATGGGAAAATTTCATGACAGTGGATTTGTCAGTGATTTCTTGGATGTGACACCAAATACAGACAACAAAAGAAAGAATAAGTTGGACTTTATCAAAATTAAAAGCTTTTGATTATCAAATGACATTTAATAAATGACAAAGCATCAAAGGACATTTTCAGCATCATAAAAAAAGAAGCACACTGAATGAAGAAAATATTTGCAAATCATATATATGATAAGGAGTTCATATCCAGAATTTATCATGAACTCCTATGACTCAACAACCAAACAACAAATAACCCAATTAAAAAATGGCCCAAAGACAGATGTTTCCCAAGAGAAGACATATAAATGATGAATAAACACATGAAAAGATTCTCAACATCTCTACATCAGTGCTCATGATGAAAAATGCAAATCAAAACCATAATAGATACCATTTCACTCAACAGGATAGCTATTATCCAAACAAACAAACAAAAAATAACAAATGTTGGCAAGGAGATGGAGAAATTGGAGCTCTTGTGTACTGCTGGTCAGAATGTGAAATGGTGCAGCTGCTACGGAAAACAAAGTGGAGATTCCTGAAAAAATTAAAAATAGAATTGCCATATGATCTGCTTCTGGGCATATACTCAAAATAATTAAAAGCAGCTATTTGAACGGGTATTTGTCCATCCACGTTCAAAGCATTCACATTAGCCAAAAAGTGGAAACAAGTCAAATGTCCACCAGTAGATGAAAAGATAAACAAAATGTGGTGTATATACGTACAATGGAATATTATGCAGCCTTAAAGAGGAAGGAAATTCTGGCACAAGTGTAAAAATGGATAAATCTTGAGGACATTACACTAAGTGAAATAAACCAATTGAAAAAGGACACATACTCTATGATATCACATAGACGAGGTATCCAGAGAAGTCAATTTACAGAGACAGAAAGTAGAATGGTGGTCTCCAGGGACTAGGGAAGAGAAGTGGGTAGTTATTATTTAATGGGTAAGGAGTTCAGTTTGAGAAGAAAAAAGGTCTGGATGAACAGGGAGGTGGTTGCAGAACAATGTAAATGTACTCAATGCCACTAAACTGTACACTTAAAGGTGGTTAAAATAGTAGATTTGATGCTATGCATATTTTACCACAATTTTAAAAATCTAGCTTGTTCTAGCCAGAAGATAGTTTTAATCAATATATGGAAGCATGATAAGAAAATTCATCCATACCTATAAAATGGCACCACTCTTTTAAAAGCTGGTCCCAGTACACAAACCAAATTTCCCAATGAGTATTCCTAACAGCAAATTTAAATATGAAAAGAGTCCTTGCTCACACTTGAAATCCCATTAGTAGCCTATTTTCATGTGGCAGTTACATAAGAATCAGAAAGAACTAAATTCAAATTCTAGTTCTTAGCTATAAAAAACTGAACAAGTACTTATTCTTCTCAGTTTCTTTATCTTTAAAATTATATTTTAGGACTGCATATATATATGTATATATTAGGGTAATCTCAGTGGCTCAATACAAGACAGGTATTCACTTGGCATCCTTTTACATGGTCATTCAGAATCCTGGTTCCTTTTGTCTCATTGTACCACTTCTACTACATCTTCCTCAGAGTTGACCATAAGCTCCTCTGCATTCAACCAGCAAAAATGTTGAAAGTGAGGAATATCATGCAGGATACTGGTGGCAAGGCTTGGAAATGGAGTTTGACACTTTGAGAAACATTTCATTGACCAGAACCTGATCTCATGGTTTCAATCTATTTGCAAAGGAGGCTGCTAAATATAGTACCATCTGCCCAGAAGAGGAAAGGAGACTGGTGGGCGTTTAAGCAGTCTGTTACAAATGCAGTCTAGGAGACAGTTGTCTCCTGTACCTTAAGGAACATCTCCAAGAGTACAGCCTCAGAGAGAAAGCAGATTATCTCCTTCTTTATTTGGTGGTCCCCTAGTGTCAGGTATTTCTTGCTTTGAGAAGAGATACATTTGCTTTTAGGGGCACTGAATCATTTATTCTAGACTATTTAAAGTCACAAGATAAGCATTCTGCATTTCCCTGAATATCTTAACTGACTGAAACAGTGAGAGGGGTGGAATCTGAGATGAATGAAGTGATTTACTTGTATATGATTTAAAACTTTAAATTTAAAAAGCAAACTTGAATGTGGAATAGAATGAAAAATTTACATGAATTTTAAAATACAGAAATCATGAAACTTCAGAGAAATGCCATACACGAAGGGAGCCCTTTATGCTGAATTTCTCCCCATTTCAATATGTATGTGTTCATTTTGCACTAGGATCGTTTTAGGGGAAATGTATGAGATGCACTGATCATTCCAAGCAAACATATTACCTTTTGTGTTTTTAATTATTAAACTTTATCTTTCTACTTCTTTTCATGTGCCAAATATTTTGTGATTCATATATATATATACATATGTATATATAATAACTAAATATTAGTATAATCTGAATATTACACACTGGACATAGGGAAATTTATACTGCCATACCCAAACGGCCTCCCCACACTTTCAGCATAAATATACTGTATATAAATATACATTCTTTCAGCTAAAGACAGTTATCACATTCTTTCAGCTAAAAAACAGTTATCACCCAAATGGTACTATGTTTGCAATGTCATCCAACTGTTAAGATCAGTTCTCTCTTGCACATGTTCAAAGAGAGGCAGGTGAAGAGGTGGTGTTAAGACAAAGTATGGGCAAGCAAAGTGACTAGTTCAAATTTGTGTCTGTCTACATTTTGGAAAAGGCAACTTGTCTGGATTTCCAGACCTTCGACATTTGTTTATTTGATGTGTAACACAGATAGTTACTCTTTTACTTCACATTTTATTATCTTAGAAAAGAAATACATGCTGATGGTATCTAATGAAACAAGCTAAGATGCACAAAGAGTTAATTGTTTTCCTTCTGCTCCTTCTACCCCCATCTTAGGTAGCCAGTGTTAACAGTTTAGTCCTGGGTCATATGAATATATACAAGCATGCATGTATATAGAATTCTTAGTTTGTTTGGGTTTTTTTTTTTTTTTCACAAAAAAATGGAATTGTACCAAATCTGTCATATTTCTCATTTAACACATTTACAAATATTCTAGTTCATAAAATGTTCTAATTCATTTTAAATTATAGAATTATATTCTTTAATATAATATACCACAACTGATTCAACTTGAACATTCATGGTGTACCTTGCTTACACATGTGTTTTTAAATAACTACAAAAGAATTCTGCAATAAATAACCTTATATAGATACCTTTACATAATGGAACTTTTATTTCTTATTATAAGCTAGATTTTCAAAGAGCCAATTAATATATATATTTTCAATTTTGAAATTGATCTATTTGCCAGCACAGTGGGCAGGGTCTGCTTGCCAGCCCCAGCCTGTGACATCTCCACAGATCTTTCAATGGGCCACAGCCACGTCTCTAAAGAGTCCAGTCTTGGGGATGGTAAGGGGAGGCTCTCCCCAGTTCATTCCTTCCTTTGATACTCTGCCTTAGCCCTTAGAGATAATAACTGCCCCTCAGATCTGTATTCCTCTAATCTTTAGAGGTCTTTCTACACCTTAATAGTTGATGCCCCTAGTTAACAGATATCCAATTTAAATTTTCCTTGTCAAATTACTGGTTCAGCTTCAGTCCCCTGACTGATAGCTGGAAAAGAGCCTTCCGCCCTCAACACCTGTTACAAGAGTATGAATTAATTGTGTTGGCTACTAAAATTTGAGGGGTGCTGGTTATAGCAATTAGACTATCTCAAACGAATTACTGAATTATGGTAGCAGTTAATATCTGATAAATCAAGTACTCTAGACTCTTCTTTTCCAAATTGGCATAGCTAATTTAAGACAGTAATACTCTGGTATGAAATTTTACTTCATTTTAGCTCATTCCAGTAAATGGAAATTCTGATTGAGATAATACATTTATGAAATTTAATATTTTTATAACACTAATTCACCCAGAACACACATTATATGTGTATATTAGCTTAGTTAGACTTTACATAATGTCCTCCAATAATATTTTTAGTTTTTTTCAAATAGGAAATACCTTGCTTATTAAATTTCTTTGATTACTACTTTAAATAAGATCTCTTTCCATTTTTAAACTCTTCCAACCAACCCAAAGAATGTCTATAGATTTTTGTACATTGATTTTTTTCTAGCCATCTGCCAAGTTTTCTTTAAATTTTAGTAATTTTTAAGAAAATCCTTTGGATTTTTGTTATCTGAAATAGAGAAGTCGATCTAATATCTACACTGAGAGTTTCACTTCTTATTGCATTAGTTAAAACCTCTAAAAAATTTTTATGTAGGGATGAAAGTGATAATCCCAATATTTTTCCTGATTTTAATGGAAACATTAATATTGTAATATTTATTTTGTTTTTTTAAATTTTATTTATTTATTTTTAATTTATTTATTTTAATTGGAGGCTAATTACTTTACAATTTTGTAGTGGTTTTGGGGGCCAAATTAACTTGTTTTTTCTTCTGGCTTACTTAGGGTTTTAGATAAGATATAGTTTCCGGGTTTTACTAAGTGTCTTTTGACATTCACTGGTATAGTCACAGAGTTTTCTATTTACTGGGCCAATGTAAGGAATCAGATTTCTTCCCAGGAACAACGACCTTCACTAGCCACAAGTCCCTTTCATAGGATCCAAGATATAGTCTTCACCTTGAAATTGTCCACATAAACTTAGACAGGCAGCGGAATCACAAAGCTCCAGTGTTCTGCCCAGGGCCTTTCTCCCGCACCACTAACACCATCATAAGGAACCTGGAGCTCCCACAAAGTCCCAGTGAAGCCACTCCACGCCCCCCCCCCCCCCCTCAAAACTACCTGCTTCTCCAATGCCACTGCTCAAGAAACAATACCTCCAAGGCCAGTGTAATTAGATCTGACCACCTATACCCTTCAGAGAGGCTTTTAAGACTAACACTGCCACGTCCTACACTCACGGTTCACACAGTCCCAGCACTGAAAGCCCACGTTCCTTCAGTTCAGTTCAGTCGCTCAGTCGTGTCCAACTCTTTGGACACGTGTCCGACTCTTTGCGACCCCATGAACTGAGGCACGCCAGGCCTCCCTGTCCATCACCAACTCCCTTAGGCTGTCTTAATTCCCAAACTCTTTTTCCCTCACAGCTGTTCAGCTCACCTAATCAGAATCAAGCTCTTAGTCTTACCTCATTCTCCCAGTGGGTCTCAGCTGAGGTACCACTTGGCATTTAGTGCAGGAGCCAGAGATGCTACCTGTCATGCCACAACTGTTATCTTGAAATTCATCTGGAGATTCTTTGGGAATTTCACATTGATCCTTCAAGTTACCTTCTCCCAAATCTATAAGCATATGCTGTAGCAGTCTCTACATTTAACATAACTACTTTTATGTTAAATTACTGTTATGGGGAATACTAGAAGGGTGTGTGCAGATTTAAGAGACCTCTACATTAACCTCCTTAATCTTTCTACTGCGAGTCATTCCAGTCTGCTCTCCATGATCTTCATCTTATTTCTCTGTTAAATTTTTCTGGGACAAATTCGATTTCTGACAAGTAAAATTAAAATCTATCCACCCCCTGACTTTTCTAGTCCCCTGCTACTGCTAAGTCACTTCAGTCGTATCCGACTCTGTGACCCCATAGACGGCAGCCCACCAGGCTCCCCCATCCCTGGGATTCTCCAGGCAAGAACACTGGAGTGGGTTGCCATTTTCTTCTCCAATGCATGAATGTGAAAAGTGAAAGTGAATTCACGCAGTCGTGTCCGACTCTTAGCGACCTCATGGCCTGAAGCCTACCAGGCTCCTCTGTCCATGGGATTTTCCAGGCAAGAGTACTGGAGTGGGGTGCCATTGCCTTCTCCTCTAGTCCCCTAGTTAAGAGAATTTAATCTTGGATGTATTTCCTCTTCTTTCCCCTCTTTTGTGGTTCAGCTGGTAAAGAATCCACATGCAATGCGGGAGACCTGGGTTCGATCCTTGGGTTGGGAAGATCTCCTGGAGAAGGGAACGGCTACCCACTCCAGTATTCTGGCCTGGAGAATTCCTGGGTAGCAAAGAGTCAGACACAACTGAGTGACTTTCACACTTTCACTTTCCAACTTATACTGGGTTTGTACATTCTACTTTCCCCTATTTTCTGTCCCTTGTGTCTTTGAGGATCATGACTTTCTCTTACAGAACTACCTCTGTTGTTTTAATTTAGTCTTATTTCCTTACTTTGTTCTTTTATAATTTCCCTCTGCTCTTGTTATGATATTAATATGCTCTTGAAACATATTTTTCAAATCACTCTAGTTCATCTTTGATATTCTGAACAAAACTTGATTCCTAAAAACAGAAATCTGTCTTCATAGTTTCTGTTAGTAAACTTGATTTTTAAAACAGACTAGATTTATAAAAATGCACAAAAATGAATAGTTATGTATTAATGAATAGCTATGTATTAATGAATAGTTATGTAAGAGACTATCTTGCCTTGGACTATTGCAAGTAATGATTCTTTGAATATTCCCATACATTTATTTTGGCTGAAATACGCATTCAACTTTGTCAAACACATACCTAAGGAGCAGAATTGCTGATCACATGGATGCACTGAGCCAGGATCTAGTTGGTGCAATTTCATGCACAAGACTTTGGTATACTTTGAAAGAGTTAAATAATAACTTTTTTTTTTACAAGTGATAGCCCAGAGATACATAACTGATCTAATAAAATCATATCCTGTGGAAGTAACATGATTGCTGCTAAACAGTTCCCAATATTTAGGCAGAAATGTCACTGGACTTGAAAAGGCAATTAACCATATACCACAGTTTGATAAACCCAGATTACAGAGAGCTCTAATAGGCTATAATGTTTGCATTATATTATCTGAGTAATGGACACCAAACAGTGGAGTTACTTGGCCAAAACACTAAGGAGACATCCTGGTAGAATGGATAGGGCAGAATAAAACATAAACCTAAGTGCACAATTTAAAAGTTTCTTGAGAGTGATCTCCTTTTGGAGACTTTAGAAAATGGGGGAGACAAAAGGAGAACTTTAGCAATGTGCCACCAAAAGTGAATCCAGAAACTAATATTCCTTTATAATAGTTTCATTACATTTAACTGCAGCAAGAATGCCATCATCAAGCTTTTCCCAGATCAAATTCATCTCACAGCTTCTAACCCAAATGTCAAGTTTGGTTCCAACACTGTATGACCATCTAAGACCAAACTGACCAAGTTAATAAAGGAAAAAATAAAAGTTATTTCTTTAAACAATAATGGCAATTATCATAAGACTTAGCAGGAATAAAATTATCCCTCAAAAGCCTAGAGGACAAGCACAGAACTGTGCTTTAGTGATTTTATTCATGCTAATAAAGTCACTGGATTTCTACTCTATGAAAGAGTTTCTCCAATTACCCAAAATTGTGCTTTGGGCATTTTTGCTTATAGAAGCCCAGGAACTAATGGAGGGTAGTGAACACCTTCCACAGAGATCACAGAGATGGAAACAGAATCTTTAGCGACTTCAAATGCCTCCACAGCAGCACTACGCTCACCTTAGTGTTTATCTAGTCACCACATACATATCATCATAATTTCCAATTGGGAAAAACCAACTCTAAATTACTCTTAAGAACTAGATCCAGATTATGGCAGATGATTTGGGTTGTATATTTTTTTTAAATAAACTACAATAGTAGCTGTCTATTTTAGAAGTTTTTGTTTACTGTTTTCTATGGAATAACAAGCAAAAACAGAAATGAAAACAGTGGTCAAGGGAAACTTTGAAAGGTGGAAAATTTTGCTTTTAAACTAGTATTGAAATTAACAGATCAGTCATTTTAATAGTCAGATTTGTGTTTTTAAAAAAACTGGTTATAAGTTGCATAGGCATCAAATTGTTTCAAGCCATTAATAGCTGAAGAAGACTTATAAAATCTTAAAATTTATATAAACTGAAATGGCTTCCTACTGACATGTATATAATACACTGACATATATAATAAAGATTTTATTTAAACTTCCATTTCAAATGGCATTGGGTTGGCAACTCCACACTCATAAATTCCCATTTGACATAGATTCATACTGACAGAAATGATATTGCTGGAATTTGGGAGGAACTTTTACAAACAATAAGATTGATTTGAGTGGGTAGAAAAACATCTGCCTACCCAAAATAATAGGGCTTCCTAGGTAGCTCAGTGGTAAGGAATCTGCCTGTCATGCAGGAGACATGGGTTCAATCTCTGAGTCCAGAAGATCCCCTTGAGAAGGAAATGGCAACCTACTCCAGTATTCTTTTTTTAAATAATTAAATTTGTTTACTTTTGATTGAAGTATAATTGCTTTACAGTATTGTGTGGGTTTCTGCCAAGTATTATGCCCTTTTCTGCCACTCCAGTTCTATTGCCTGGAAAATCCCATAAATGGAGGAGCCTAGCAGGCTATAGTCCATGGAGGTTGCAAAAGAATCAGACACCACTTATGACTAAACAACTCAAAAGAATACAGGAAGAAATTATATTCTCTTTCACTGTCTTCAAATGGACTCAGAACTCCACAGAATTAATCTTTGCTTCCAATCCATTACTACTTCACTGCTGTCATAAAGAACCCACTCTTTGAGACTCATGCAATTTTATTACACTCTCCATCTCTTTCTTATTACTGTAACCAAATGAAAGGAATGCTTATTTCCAGTTTTTTAAAGAATCTCTGCACTGTTCTCCACAGTGGATGTACTAGTTTGCATTCCCACTAACATATGACTCTGCAATCCCACTTCTGGGCATACACACCGAGGAAACCAGAACTGAAAGAGACACGTGCACCCCAATGTTCATCGCAGCACTGTTTATAATAGCCAGGACATGGAAGCAACCTAGAGGCCCATCAGCAGATGAATGGATAAGGAAGCTGTGGTACATATACACAATGGAATATTACTCAGCCATTAAAAAGAATACATTTGAATCAGTTCTAATGAGATGGATAAAACTGGAGCCCATTATACAGAGTGAAGTAAGCCAGAAAGATAAACACCAATACAGTATACTAACGCATATATATATGGAATTTAGAAAGATGGTAAAGATAACCCTATATGCAAGACAGAAAAAGAGACACAGCTGTATAGAACAGACTTTTGGACTCTATGGGAGAAGGCAAGGGTGGGATGATCTGAGAGAACATCAAAACATGTATATTATCAAGTGTGAAATAGATCGCCAGTCCAGGTTGGATGCATGAGACAAGTGCTCGGGGCTGGTGCACTGGGATGACCCAGAGGGATGGGATGGGGAGGGAGGTGGGAGGGAGGTTCAGGATGGGGAACACATGTAAATCCATGGCTGATTCATGTCAATGTATGGCAAAAACCACTACAGTATTGTAAAGTAATTAGCCTCCAACTAATAAAAATAATTGGGGAAAAAAAAAAAAAAAAAGAAAGGAATGCCTGTGTCATCTCAGTCACAGTCAGTCTTCCTCTCCATGTTAAATCCTGCCATCTGCCTGAAGGACTTCAGTGTTCCATCAAAACCTAGTCCTTCAGTTCCCTGGTCTACTGGTACCAAATAATCTCTTCCACTTCCAACTCAGATACCCCCAGCCACATCTGTACCCGTTTTTCTCACCTTCCACAATTTTTTTGGAATTGTTCTACCTCCAAAACCACTCATTCAAGCATCCTCACCACAACTTCTCCTTCCACCTTACTTGTTCAACATCTCCCTGCAAACAAAATTTTGGTCTCATTAGACCACCAGTCCATGGATGTATCTACCATGGCTCTTTCAACATCGCTCTTTCTTTCACAGCACTCTTGCTGAATCCCAGTCACATTAAATACCTGACTTCAAAACCAAAAAATCTAGATTCCAAAAATAAAACCCAATATTAATAACATATTTAACAAAAAGTTTGATGACAAGAGGAGAAAAAAAGAAGAAAGGCAAAACCTCCGCTACTCAGCTTTATATTTTTCCCTACCTAGTGGAGCAGCTTGAAGGTCCATTTCCATATCTGTTATTTCTGGTTCCTGCTGATAAATATGAACCATATGCTGCAGCATACACCTCCTGAGGTAGTGTGTGTGCCCCTAGAAAAACCACACTGAAAGCTGGATCTATTGGCTTAGAAAAAATAAAGGTAGGTGGTAAAAGATACTGAGAAGAATAAATATCTTTTTAAAGAAATCTGCTTCAGATAAGGCCTTTGGCTCCATGCAACAGGAGACAGTTATCTTCTAGCAAGGGGGAGGAGTTTAACCAGCCTGATGAGTCACTCAGTCAAGTCTGACTCTTTGTGACCTCATGGACTATAGCCTGACAGGCTCCTCTGTCCATGGAATTCTCCAGGCAAGAATATTGGAGTGGGTCGCCACTCCCTTCTTCAAGGGATCTTCTTCACTCAGGGATCAAACCTGGGTCTCCTCCATTACAGGCAGATTCTTTACTGTCTGAGTCACCAAGAAAGCCTGGGGGTTGATGGAAATCTGTAGGTTTGTGACTCTCAAGAGCATCTACTCAAGTGTCCCCATTCCAGGTCATTTGCTTTAGCAGAGAAGACTAGCTAAGGTTACTAATTCAATCTTTTGTAACTCTGCCAGTATTATTATCAAATTTCAGGCCTAATTTCCAGCTCAGGTGGCTCTCCAGTTGCAGGAAATAAAGTTCTCTTAAAACATTGCTCTGTAAGCTTTTTGGCTTTCATGAAGTGCCCTAAGTTGGTAGTTAGATAACTGGAAGTCTCTGTCTGAACCTGTTAATTCTTTTTCTGTGTAACTTCAGTACCAGTTAACAAATTCAAATCATTTCCACTCTTGTTATAGTAAACATCGTTCCCCATATCTTTCAAGTGCTAAAGCTATAGCATAAACCAGTGCTTCCCTTTTCTCTGTATTCCATCCCTGTTCCCTAACTACTGCAGACAATAAGAAAATTTAGTCATGCAGCAAGGTACAAACTGAATATATCAATTAATATGTGCCTGGCATGCTGCAGTCCTTGGGGTCGTAAAGAGTGCGACACAACTTCTTGACAAAAACAACAAATATGTAGAAATAATAATCGATTAGCAGAATAGTGGGGAAAACAGCTCATTTAAATAAAGGAGATTTAAATAAATGTTTTCTGTATAAATTAGCATTAGGTCCAACTACATGCAACATAAAACCCAAATAAACAGGGCTTAGATACACAAGTGGTCATTGTTTCATGTGAAAAGTCCACTGGTCAGGAGCCTGAGACTAGAACAGCAGTTGCACAGATCCCTGAGGATCCTGACTCCTTCCAGCTTCCTGCTCCAGCCAAAGCACCCTATTCTCACCACAAGAAAGAGGAGAACACACCTCTCCTTTAAAGAACATGCCTCAAAACTGCAAACACCACCTCTACTTATATCCCGTTGTTCAAAACTAACTCAAGGATAGGCTTACCCACAAGAGAAGCTGTAAATTTCAGCCTGTATTCTGAGTGGCCAGGTACCAGCTAAAACTCAGGACTTCCACTGGAGACAAGGAAGGGGAGAAATGCTATTAGGAAACAACCACACGTCTGTATCACATCTAGGAATGTCTACAAAGAAATAGTAAGATCTACAAATAAGTAGTTTTTAACTGCCTGAGAGACATAAAAGATCTGAACAAATGAAAATGCACACCATGTTCTTGGGTGAGCAAAGAGCAGTTTTACCTAATAGTTCAGTTCAGTTCAGTTGCTCAGTCATGTCCGACTCTTTGTGACCCCATGAACCGCAACACGCCAGGCCTCCCTGTCCATCACCAACTCCCAGAGTCCACCCAAACCCATGTCCATCGAGTCAGTGATGCCATCCAACCATCTCATCCTCTGTCGTCCCCTTCTCCTCCTGCCCTCAATCTTTCCCAGAATCAGGGTCTTTTCTAATGAGTCAGCTCTTAGCATGAGGTGGCCAAAGTATTGGAGTTTCAGCTTCAGCATCAAGTCCTTCCAATGAACACCCAGGACTGATCTCCTTTAGGATGGACTGGTTGGATCTCCTTGCAGTCCAAGGGACTCTCAAGAGTCTTCTCCAACACCACAGTTCAAAACCATCAATTTTTCAGCACTCAGCTTTCTTCACAGTCCAACTCTCACATCCATACATGACCACTGGAAAAACCATAGCCTTGACTAGACGGACCTTTGTTGCCAAAGTAATGTCTCTGCTTTTTAATATGCTGTCTAGGTTGGTCATAACTTTCCTTCCAAGGAGCCCATGTCTTTTAATTTCATGGCTGCAATCACCATCTCCAGTGATTTTGGAGCCCCCAAAAATAAAGTCAGCCACTGTTTCCCCATCTATTTGCCATGAAGTGATGGGACTGGATGCCATGATCTTAGTTTTCTGAATGTTAGGCTGTAAACAAGTTGTAATAGCTATGAACTTTAATTCTTCATATAGTATAGCAAAACCATTTACAAAACAAAACTTCTAAAAATATGAGTAGATAACAGAAACACAATTATAGTAAAAAAAAAAAAAAGTACAGTCCTTGGTAGAGCAAATAAATAAAAATAAGCTTATAACTATTTTTAATAATGGAACAAATAACACCCAGATGTCAGATAAGGTCATCTTTCTTAAAAAAATAAAATTCTCAGCAAAAGATTCAATGGTCTCCCCAACACTTCCAGAAAACCCATGTCATTCCGTGTCAGGATTTCCTCCAGTCTTGTTCCTGCTCTCTGAACCTCACTGGATTCTTGCCTTCTGTCTCATTCTCCTTTATCCACTGTGCACAGGTCCAGACATGGAACACAGACCCTCTTCTTCATTTATCTAACAACTGCTCACAAAGGCCTCTTTTGTTTACTGTCAATTTCATTGAAAGTTTGGGCCAATGACAAGAAAATTACTTACAGATACTTAGCAGCCTGTTCTTAAAAGTTCTGAAAAGGAAAAAGGAAAGTGAAGCTGCTCAGCCGTGTCCGACTCTTCGCAGCCCCATGGACTGTAGCCTACCAGGCTCCTCTGTCCATTGGATTTTCCAGGCAGGGGTACTGGAGTGGGTTGCATTTCCTTCTGAGTATCTGGTTATTCCTCTACCATGAATTTCATCCATTTTTCTGAGAAATCTATCTTCTTGCCTGGTTACCTAACTTTTTTTTGGCCAGGAAAACTGCCCTAACATTTTTCCTGTTGCTCTGTTTTCAAGTCCATTCCATTTGACTTCACCTTAGCAAATAACTTTTACTCATTTTTTTTAAATGAGCGATAGCTGCCGTAGATAGCTTGGGTGGAATAGATCAGAAGGGTTATGACATCACTGTAATTTCTCTCAGACTCCATAGAGCCATGACGAACACAAAGAGTCAATACCGCACGGCAGCCAGCTTGCACTGCCTCACAAAAGCCAAGTATGTGAATCTTTTTTTACACCCCACTCAGTAGGTTGAACTCTGCATAGTGGATATTTACATCCTGAAGTTGGAAAACATTACAAATATCAATGGTTTTGGTTTGGTTTCATCTAGTTTGGGGTTGGGGGTGGGGTTTTTTTTGTTTGTTTAGAGAGGCAGTTTGCCAGCACAACACTGAATATATTCTACAAAAATTTGTATTGAACGTGCACATGAAGATTCAGCTATTTTGATTCCTTCCCACATGAACCAGCCTAACCCTCCAGGGAAGTAATAAGAACAGGGAGAGGACATTAAGCAACATGTTTCCACTGCTTAGATTTCACACAGACCGCAGGAACAGGATACTCTGCCTATTCTAACCCATAACTGTCTCCATGCGACAATGCTGAGTGAAACAATTCAACCAGCATGGATATGCAACTACACGGTAACTTAATTTGTTAATTACACTGGCCTGACTAGAGTTCAAACTTAAGGACAAAGAGGTGTTATTAAACCGCATTCTAAAGAGAGGCTCTGAGGATCGCTCTCTCTCTCACAAGATCTAATGAAAAGTAGAAGAATCAGGGACTATAACCCAAACCAGGCCCTATCCCCACTTCACACGCCCTTCCCTCCCCACCCTGACCCCATCACCAGTATATGGAGATAACTGGAGGTAGAGAAGAGAAGGTTTTGAAGGCACTGAGCTTTGGGGGAATGTAGTTGGTATTCACGGAAAAAGTTACTTTCCTAGCTGTCAAGCCAAGATGGCAAGAGGAGATTCCCTTAGAGATTACTGAATAGAAATTTTTGTCCATCCGAGATGAGCAACTGGCCTTTTATTTGGGGGAATGGCTATCTGCTAAGACTTGCTGACCTGTCCTTGTGAATTAAAGAGACATGTTAGGCTTCCCAGGTGAAGAACCCACCTGTCAACGCAGGAGACACAAGAGACGCAGGTTCAATCCCTGGGTGAGGAAGATCCAATAGCAACCCACTCCAGCATTCTTGCCTGGAAAATCCCATGGACAGGGGAGACCACCAGGCTATAGTCCATGGGTCACAAAGAGTCAGACATGACTAAGTAACTGAGCACACATGATGGCTGGCTAAGAAAGAAGATGATGATGGCTCAGTCAAGCCTCTTATTTCCTGTGCTAAGGCTGTGTGAATTCCTCATTGGTCCAAGGGACACCAGAAAAGGAGCTGATCTTGAGATCTTTTTGCCAGTGCCTCATACAAAGGGCTACCCTCTAGGTTAAGGGGCTCTAGAATGAAGAGGCTGTGTAATATTCCCATAGTGGATGAGAGCTGAGTAGAAGGAATAGAAGTGCTTGTGCCAGAGAAGATGCCCCTTGCCAGAGAAATGAGTCACAGAAAGACCTCACGGGCAAAAGCTCATCCAAGCCACCCCCTGAGAGATCAATGCTTTTAGCACTCTTCCAAAAGAGGCCACCATCAGCACTGTGTTAGGGTCAGCCACAGGAACAGCACAAATAAGCCCAAACCAACCAAGGAAGAAGCTCAACCATACCTAATTAAGACAGGCTGACTTTTCAGCCTTCTTCTTGTCCCCAAGGAGAGGAGACTGGATTCTCCACCCAAACTCCCCACCAGCTTCCCACACTGTGATGAGACTCCTTGTTGGTTTCTGCTGGCTTACGCTACTCTTTGGGCAAACACTTACAGGATGCTGACTGCGGCCTCTTTGTGTCAAAGGCATTTAAGGACTTCATCCCTCATGCAGATAGATCTCCTGTGTGAGGTACTCACCCCATCCCACGGCCATTCTCTAGCATAGGAGATCAAGCCATACCTCCAGGTCTTTTCTGGCGTGTCTTTTTTTTTTTCATTTATTTATATTAGTTGGAGGCTAATTACTTTACAATATTGTAGTGATTTTTGCCATACATTGATATGAATCAGCCATGGATTTACATGTGTTCCCCATTCTGATCCCCCTCCCGCCTCCCTCCCCATCCCATCCCTCTGGGTCATCCCAGTGCACCAGCCCCTGAGCACTGGTCTCATGCATCCAACCTGGACTGGCAATCTGTTTCACAATTGATAATACACCTGTTTCAATGCTATTCTCTCAGATCATCCCACCCTCGCCTTCTCCCACAGAGTCCAAAAGTCTGTTCTATACATCTGTGTCTCTTTTTCTGTCTTGCATATAGGGTTATCATTACCATCTTTCTAAATGACGTGTCTTAATATTACGTAAGAGATCCTCATATATCTCATGTGGCACCTATACTATCACCCCTTGGTGATAACTTTACTGTTAGTAGGTTTGTTTCCAAGACTGTGTAAAAGATATTGTATACTACAGAATGAAACACTGCAAAGAACCAAACACTAATTTTCTAGGACACAAGTTGGTGCCAACTGGTTTATCTGATTTCACTTAGCTTGTACTTAAGAGTTCTATAGACCGTTTTCTATCAACGCAAGAATTTTTCACTTCAAATAAAAACCTACTTATTTTTAAAACACACATATTGTCACAAACATTACTTCTCATCATCTTATTTCTCAACAAAGACAAGGTCTTGCTCTAACTTCTCCTTCCCCTCACCCAAGTTGCCAACCCTAAGACTCACTACTGTTTGTTGTCACAGTAATTTAGCTTTCCAAAGGTCCAGAGATTAGACAATACACTCTGATAAGCAAATGACCCAACCATTTCAGTTAAACATTGAAAAATTAGCAGAAGCTTTGAAAATTCAGTCTTTTATTTCTCATCCCACTCCAAATTATTTTTCCCCAAAACAGATATACATCATTTTTTGTCTCCTCTCAGAAAGCAAAGGTAATTATAACTGTTTTGCTTTAAATAAACCCCCTCATCCAATATAATAAGGTATACCAGAGTGTGCAAATGAAAAGACCATAAGCTAAATTTATTCTGTAAACAAAGCTGGGGCTGAGGAGGTGTAGCAGTACAATTTCTTTTCAATATCTGAGTTTATGTCTTGGTATGTGCTCTCCCTGCCACCTCATCAGCATCTAATGAGTGACATCTGACTGATGAGCACATTCATACAACATACCTGGCTTCTCAAGGTAGTCTGTACCAACTGAAACAAATATTGAATATATGGATTCATGTGTCAATGTCTCCCAGTAACAGGGAATATGCCTTCTTCTTTTCAAGCATCCATAAAACATTTGTAAATATTATTTCAAGAATGGGAAAACAAACCAACAGAAGATTAGAGACTACCTTAAAACCAATAAAATAAAAAAGATCATAACAGACGAAAAAGAAGCATTGAAAACTAATGCATGTGGAGGAATTATCCAAAGATTTTGGGGAAATTATACTTTTGAGGAAGATATTTCATTGGATCACAATTTCAAATTAAATTCATTAAAATAAATTTCATTTAAAAATGAAAGCAGAAAACAAAATTGTGACAATTTAACTGATCTCGGAATGGATAAGCACTTTCTAATCATAGATAATGGAAAGACATCATTGAAAAATGTTGTTAAATGTACCTATGTAGAATTTGAAGTCCTCTGCAAAACTCATAAAATTAGACATAAGACAATTCAAATGGAGAAAATCATTTATATTAATGACAGACATTATTTATATTAATGGCAGATATTTCACATTTGCAATATGTAAAACTCACTCAATCTGTAAAAGGACTCTTAAACTTTTGAAAATGGACAAAGAATATGAATGGAAAATTCATAGGGACTTCCTTCGTGGCACAGTGGATAGGAATCCACCTGTCGATGCAGGGGACATAGGTTTGATCCCTGGCCCAGGAAGATTCCACATGCTGTGGAGCGACTAAGCCAGTGTGCCCCCACTACTGAGCCTGCACTCGGAGCCCACGAGTCACAACTGCTGAAGGCTGTGCACCCAGAGCCCGTGCTCCGGAGCGACAGGAGGCCCCACAAGGAGAAGCCCGACAGAGCAGCAGAGAGCAGCCCCGTCTACAGCACCGAGAGGAGGCCTGCACGCAGCAACGAAGACCCAGTGCAAACAGAAAAAAAAAAAAAAAATGAAAATAGAAAATATTTAAATTATAATATTAAAAAATAGACATACCAACTAAAACAGAGAGTGGGTCTTGATTGTGTTGTCTATTGTCCTTACGGTCATAGTGGTGTCAAGAATTATAGGGAGAAGAGTCTCTCACACTCAGCTGGTGGGATAAACTGTCTGGAAAATAATTAGACAATATGAACAAAGATGAGCAAATGTACTGCTATTTAACCAAAAAGAAACAGTCTCAGAAATGAGAATAAAGATTTGTATTGAAGAAAGTTCATGACGGGATATACATGGAAACAAATATTGGAAACAACCTAACTTCTAATAATAAAAAACAACTGAATAATTTTTGAAGAAAATTAAATGACATGGTAAATGTTTTAATATAATATTAGGTGTAAATGTACGGGTGTTTGTATATGCCAACTAATAAAAATTCTAAATCAGATTAAACACCACAAAGGGGTATACTTAGCACAATTATAAAAGTTTTAGTTTTTCCTAAAAACTGAGCAGTGTTTTCTAGATCTTGTAATAATATGGGTGTATTATAAATATTTTTATAAAGTACTGATTAGGTACTGAGTATTTTTTTTCAACTGTTTGGAAATCACTGATGAAAAGACTTAAATATATAACCTTGTATCTCAGTGGGTTTACCACTATATTTCCAGCACAGAGTTTAAATCTATTTACATCAATCTACACTGAGGCATCAACTACAAACCTAAGTGTTAGAGACGAGAAAACGGACAAAGAATTTTCTTGCCTTGACCACTGTCCAATCTAATGAAGAGACAGACAAGAAAGTCAACTATGAGAATACAGGGCGCTAAGGGCTATAACTTGAGCTATTTACAGCATATATTGCAAGTACAGTTGAAAAACAGTGAATTTAGCCTACAGGTAGGTGCTGGAGAAACTTCCATGAAAAAGGTCACCTTTGATCTGACTCATTTTTCTCCCTCATCTTCCTTTTTTTCTTCTCCCAGTATGTTAGCGACCAAAGAGATACAGTATAGAGATGGAGTCATGAAATTTGGCAACATAGTCACATTATGAGAGGTTCTTAAAATCAGCTACAGGAAGGCTTATTTATTTTTATTATCTGTAAAATCTAATACATAATATATAGACAAGGAAAATAATCCCCTAAGGGAACCAGAAGTTGAAGGTGTTGATGATTTTGCTGCATCTCAGGCATGGAACTGGGATCCTGGGGGGCAGGATATTCCTCTTCAAAAAAGGTCAGGCTGTCCAGCTGCGAACTGTGTGAGCCACTGACAGCCTCCAACCAGCGACTGCATCAGGGTCTGTCCCAGCTCTCCAGCTTGGCCACTCTTTTCTGAGGGGGGAGGCTCAGTGACTGGACAAGACAGTGATACAGGGACTGGCTATTTCCACGCACTGTGCAATCGCTATACCAGCTAGTCGTTGCTCCAGACCTCTCTGCTGGGCACCACCAGGTTAGCATCCCAGTCTGAGGTCTTCCCCTTGTTCATTTCTGCCTCTGTGCCCTACCCTTCCCCAGTCTCTATTTTCACTTTTCAGGGAACCCAGTCACCCCAAGGGAGATGTGTTTCAAAGCCCCGAAGAAGCATGAGGGGAGAAAGGGAAAAGGATCAGGGCTAGAATGAAAATGAAACTGGCCTCTCATGAGATGAACTAGGACAAAAGCAACATAATTTTCGTTCTGGTAATCTCCTCTCAGCTATTGTAGGCGTTAATAAAAAAGTACACAAGGGACAAGTGAGGTGACAATGTATACAGAAATCAGAAAATTAGAATGTTAGGGAACTCTTGCCAATGGGTTGGTTTGCATGAATAAAGAAGAAAAAGGTATATTGGGACATAGTAAGAATTAAAAAGAAAGTTAGAAGCTAGATCATGGAGAACGCTACACCCTGCATCAAATACATGGGCATCTTTCCTTCTAGCCTTCTTAAATAACATTTTTTAAACTTCCATTATTTCTATAGTCTTATGAAAGGACAATGGAATTGCAACATGAAAATCTAGAGTGGAATTTATTGTTGTCATATTTCCAGTGAATATTAAAAATAAAGTCAAGTAGCAGAAAGGAAGTATGCACTTTCCAAGGATTGCTAGCATATCTACTTACCCTTATATCTGGCATAATATTTCATAGGCACATATTAAATGATTTATTCCAGTGATCATAAAACAGGTGGTAATTTGAGCACATATAAGATTTAGTTAAGACATGAATTTAAAGCTTTCTATGACCAGTGTGCTCTGACAATAACAATTTCTCTGTGATGTGATCTCTGTCAGATCAAAGTTTCCAAGTGCCTTTACAAAACTATATGAAGCCATCTATCCAAGGAGTTCTTTCCTATGGCAAAAGTTTGCCTTTCAGATATGTCACAATCACTTAACCATGACTCAAAAACACTTTGCGTGGACACCTCCATCAAACTGACTGTTGTTTACAAGGCCTTGGAAATGGGCTAGTTTCTCACAGCCTTTACTTCAGTACCATCTATCACACAAGAGAGTAAGTACATAAATTCATTTTGTTTCAAGTGTTACAAGGGACAGAAGAACTCAAATAGTCCCGAAGATATTCTCTCAACTGAGTATTTTCCAGTGATATCCTATGGCCCTCACTGGTTGACATTTCCTTATAAAGAACTCCTAATACAGATGTCTGTATCCAAGGTAATGACTTAAATGGGCTTAAGCTGAGAATTGCTTGAAAGCAGGGGTTTTGTCTTATTATTCTCAATACCTGTGGTACCTGAGGCAACCAGTAGGTCACAATTTCTGATTTTCATTTCAGCTTTACAAACTAGAAGCATCTCCTCTGAATGTAGAATAACATTCATTGTTCCAATTACCATGCTTATGAGATAAAAATGGAACTATTTTTTTAAAAAAAGAGTTTAGCAAATTAATTTTTAATAAAGTTTTTATAAAGTAAATGATGCATAAGAATCCATCTTCAGTGGCTTTGTCTCATCCACTCATACATGGTAAGCGTCTGCAAAGCCTGATGAGTCACTGGCCTGGCATGAACCTCATAAAGCATGGGTAGCTATCATCTGTAAATATACTGCACTTCCCCATAATTAATTTCCCTAATACTAATGAAAGTTTTGCTGTTCTGCATGTTTATTACCAAACAGGTTTAAAATGTCAGCCTTAATTGATTTTCTACCTAACTCATTTTATAGCAGGTTTTTTGCCTCCAGAAAGATTATCATCAATTCAACCAATATGAACAACAATAAATAAATAAAAGAAAGAAAACTGATATGGGTAAGCTTAAACAAAACTGCCAAGGGCAACAAGTCAAAAATGTAAATGACACTTTAGTTGCCTTCCTTTTCTGTTTCTCTGCCCACTTCTCTCCTTTCTCCAAGGGTGTCTATGAAGCATACTAAACAGAAAAATGCAGTAACGCCCTGATTCTTGCTCTTTTGGAGCTTCAGCATGAATCGCAGTTGTGCAAATTTTTCATACGCTTCATCTGAGAGATTAGCTAAAGCAGAGATGTAAAATTTTTAAATAATATTTTTAGGAAAAATAAAGGTAGAATTTTATGTGAAATTTTGTGTGCAAAGAGTCAGACATGACTGAGTGGTGGAACTGAACCGAAAGGTAGAATTTAACCATCTAAATTAATTACAAAATTAGTAGATTATTTGCTATTTTTCTTCATATTCTTTAAGCAACAACATGACAGTTGACTATAAATATGCAGGCTATTTTTGACCAAAATGCAGAATAAAAATCTAGTTCAGATTGAAACGTGAAGTATTTATTTGAGAAATCCTCTTGCTAAATTTACCACAATTTAATGAAAATTGTGACATACACTAGTTTGCCTTTGACATGTTTTCCAATTCAAGAAAGATTCTGCTCCTGTTTTTATTTCCCTTTGATCTTATGTTTTCCTATAACTGAAATAGTATATGTTCTTTAGAAGAAATTTTACCAGAGTGAGTGCTATGTATCTCTATATTATCTTTTACCAATTATATTGACATATTTATTTGACTCCTCCCCAGAATACAAATCCTTCCATTCAGAAACAGAAACTTTGAGCACCAGTGCCTTATACAGTAAACAACACATGTTACAGGTTCAAAATATGTTCTTTGTTAAAGTAAGCAAATTAAAAATATCCACAAATTTACCACTATGAATCATTTACTTATATTTTCTGTTATTTCTTTCAAAATTTTTTACTCTGTTCTTTCTGGATCATTTTCCTAAGTTGGAAAATAATTCTAAAAAATTTTGACACGAGAACTCATATTTAAAAATCCTCAAACAAATAAATCTCAAGTGGTAGAAATGAAGGTCCTATAAAAGGAAGATATTCCAGAAAACCAGAGGACTTACTATCATTTCTAAAATTGTGACACCCACTCTTCCACTTCCTTGTAATATTAACCCTCTGCTGCTAAGGTAAGGAGCCAAGATTTTCACTTTAAGAGAAAAGTGATACAATATATAATTCAGGAAGGTAAGAAAAAGTCAGGTAATTTTAAATGTGAATTGGAAGTATCAGTATGAGCTCAAGACTTTTCATGTGTTTTCTAGCTCTATCACTGGATGAATGTAGAAACAATGACATCACTTAAAAATGAGCACATTTTGTGCCCATATTTTGTATCATAAGCACCATTCTCCATTAAAGGAAACCAGAGAAACTTGGAGAAACACTTATTCCAGGAATAAGTCAGGGGAAAAACAAAGGGGAATCTGAGAAATCTTGTTGCACTAGTAAAGAAATAAAAGTGCTCAAAGACTAGTGGAGTGGTATTAGTTATCTGTAGCTGTAAAACAAATCACAAACAGAGCCTTAAAACAATACCTATTATCTCCCAGCCTTAAAACTTAAGCCTTTAAAAAAAAAAAAACTTAAGCCTTAAAACAATACATATTATCTCCCAGCATTGTGGGTCAGAAATATGCAGGTGGTTTAGGGGGTCTTCAGACTCAGGCTGCAATGAAGTTGTCAGCCAGGCTGTAGTCCTCTTGGGTTCATCTAGGAGGGGATTCACTTCTAAACTCACTCATGTGACTGCTGACAATATTTGTGTCCTCATGGGCTGTTACAAGGAGAGCTTAAGTTCCTTGCTGGCTGTTGATCAGAAGGTTCCCTCAATTTCTAGCCATGCAGGCGTCCTTATGGGGAAACTAACAACATTGTGTCTGGCTTCCATTAGTGTTAGCAAACGAGAGTCAGAAAGGATACCAAGACAGAAGCCACAGGCTTTTCATAACCTAACCTCAGACATGGCGGACAGCCACTTTTGCTCTATCCTATTTGTTAGAAGTGAGCCGTTAGGTCCAACCATACTAGACGGAAAGGATTATACAAGGGTATGAATATTAGAAAGCCAGGATCTTTGGGATCCATTCTAATGGCTTTCTATCACACAGGTCATGCCAGAGGTCAAAGGAACAAGTTTGAATGTGTTCCAATTGAACTGGCTATTGAGGACAATTTGAACACCAATAAAAACAACTATAATAGTGTATTATGATGCAATGAATTTTTTTAAATACTATGAGTCTATAGCTATTAGAAGAAGAGGAGGAAACATTTTAAGTGAGGGAAATGTACCACTTGGAGTCAGATTGACATTTTAATTGAAAATCTATACTTAAAAAAAAAAAACCTCAAACTATTTTTCACAAATCTATACTTCATCCAGTCTCTATGGGAAGTTTACACATATATTTGAGCCAATAAAAATTTCAGTTCATCTCTAAAAAAAAACAAAAAGAAAAGATGGAAAGATGAAGGGAAAGACAGTCTTACACAGAAGAAATGATATAACTAGAAAATCACCATTTTGTAAGCCCTGATCCCAAAATAATGAAGGATTCTAGCAAGGATTATCAAAAGGAGCTAAAACCACTGAATGAAATGTAGTCATATAACAACAGACTCAAACAATGCCAAAATGTTATCAGAGGATTAAATATTAGTAGATCAACAATAATTAATATTAATAATAATAGAATAAATATTAATTAATAAGAGCTAAAAAACATGCCTTTTTCAACACCAATTCTGATGGTCAGCATCTTAGCCAATCACTAACAACGGACAACTTTATCCTATACGCCTCCTGATATAATGTAATGCTAAATATGGATCATTGCCTATGAAATTTTATTGCCATAGATGTTTGAAGTTAATCTAGTCAAGGTTTTAGATCAAACATCCAAATTAGAGGAAAAACAGGGGAAAGAGGAACAAGTTAAACAAAACCATGAGGAAGCAAGCAGACAAATCTAGGATGAGTGACATCCAAGAAAAAATTACCCTGGACTTTTCAAAAGTTGCTGGTATGGGATAAAAGTAAAGAATGGAGGCCTGTTCTAGATAAAACTAAACAGAGATCAAAACCAAATGCAACGTGTGAACCCTGACTGGATTGTGCATAGGAAAAAATAAATTGCTTAGTTCTCTGGGGAATGTTATCCAAAGAGGTCACAGACATATAGTCCTAGGATTAAAATATAGTTTATTGAGTGAAAAGTGTAAATCAGAGAAATAATAGAATGGAATTATTTCCTGTAATTCTTATAATCTCACAATTTAGTTTGTGCACAGTTGACCTCTAAATGCTTGGCCTATGTGCAGTAGAGAGGGGCCTTTCTCTACTGGTAAGGGTATAAATAACTTACAGTGTATAGGCTGGGCAGGGGTACCTATGCAACATGGAAACAGCCCAGCATGAGGAAAGGGCCTAATAAGAAATTTAGAGCCTCCAGGGTCCAGTGTGATATCAGCCTCTTCTTCCATGGAACTAACTTAGACTTACTGAGAAGTTCCTTGCTAAGCTACCACAAAAAATTTCTAGGAACATCAAGGAGATCTCCTTGGGGGACAATTGGAGAAATTTTAAATGAACTAAATATTAAATTGTTGAATTGCTATAAATTTTCTTAAGTGTGATAACAGTTTTGTGGTTGTATATAAGAAAGTCTTTTATTCTTAGAAGGTGCATGCTGAAGTATCCACAGGTAAAATGTCATGATTTCTGTACTTATTTTCAAACAGATTTTTTTAAAGTAGGTATATGCAGAGAGAAGCAGAGACGCCAGCACAGACACGTACACACGTAAATATATACACAAAGACAGAGGAAGAGAAAAAGAAAAAAAATGTGGCAAAAATGTTAGCAATCACAGAGAATCTAGGAAAAGGGTGTGTGAGTGTTCTTTATGCTAGTGTTTGTTCATATTTCTCCTGGAGTCTGAAATTTTCAAAATAAAAACTTGAAGGAAAATGAGGATTGTCTGCATCTTGAGTAAATTAGAAGTTAATTTACAAACAATATGAAAACATGCCTCATAGTTCTCCTTCTTTTGTAATTAAAGAAATCAATAATACAGATTTAGATTCTAGACCGCTGGATGCAAATAATTGACCTAGGAAGCCAGATTAAATTATTTAAGAACAAAATTAAGTTCCTAGAATACTGAAATGAGGACATGGCAAATAATATGCTCAAGGGAAAATTTTACCTAGGTAATTTTTAAATCTCTTATTATTTCTAATTTATTATACAGTGTAGGCTGTGACATTAATCCAGCAAAATTTCAGACAAAATCCACTGTCATTGAAAAATATTTCTCTTAACTATAATAATTATTATTCCTCAATATAGTATCCATTACTTTTCATTGACTGCTAAGTCATTATTTGTTAAACTAATGTGTGTGTGCTCAGTCGTGTTTGACTCTTTTGTGACCTCCTGGACTGTATCCCACTAGGGTCCTCCATCCATGGAATTTTCCAGGCAAGAATATTGGAGTTGATTGCCATTTCCTTCTCCAGGGGATATTCCTGACCCAGAGATCAAACTCATGTCTTCTGCTTGGCAGGCAGACTCTTTCACCACTGTGCCACTTGGGGCTTTTTGTTAAATAATGTTAAGATACTGGTCCAAGAAATCAATTAAGGAAATTAAGGAATATTTAGCCAACTGCTGTTCTCTAACTTTCTATAAATATTTCTTCAGTAACTGATTAAAGCAGATTTTATTGTCCTGTGTAACTTCTCCACTGTGACCTTCTTCTTATTATTGTCTAATAAAAATCTGCTTCAATTGCATATTTGAGCTGCCTGAGAAATAAAAATCACATTTTCCCTCTCATTCTTTTTCTGATATTAATGTGTGAATCCCATCTACCTCTAAGTCACTAGATGGTACTCAACAGTAAACCTGGAAAAAGAGGCTCATAGAAGTAAATTCAATTACACATGGGAAGCTAGTTGTTCGGTTGCTTAGTCATGTCCGACTCTTTGCGACCCCATGGACGGCAGCACACCAGGATTCCCTGTCCTCCACCATCTCCCGGAGCTTGCTCAAACTCATGTCCATTGAGTAGTCCATCCAAACAACTTGTCCTCTGTCGTCCCCTTCTCCTCCTGCCCTCAATCTTTCCCAGCATCCGTGCTTTTCTAATGAGTCGGCTCTTTGCACCAGGTGGCCAAAGGACTGGAGCTTCAGCTTCAGCATCAGTCTTTCCAATGAATATTCAGGGTTGATTTCCTTTAGGATGGACTGATTTGATCTCCTTGCAGTCCAAGGGACTCTCAAGAGTCTTCTCCAACACCACAGTTCAAAAGCATCAATTCTTCAGTGCTCAGCCTTCTTTATGGTCCAACTCTCACATTTGTGTGTGCCTACTGGAAAAACCATAGCTTTGACGATACAGACCTTGGTCAGCAAAGTAATGTCTCTGTTTTTTAATATGCTGTGTAGGTTGGTCATAACTTTCCTTCCAAAGAGTAAACATCTTTTAATTTCATGGCTGCAGTCACCATCTGCAGTGATTTTGGAGCCCAAGAAAATAAAGTTTCTCACTCTTTCCATTGTTTCCCCATCTATTTGCCATAAGGTGATGGGACCATGGGGCCATGATCTTTGTTTTTTGATTGTTGAGCTTTAAGCCAATTTTTTTTTTTGGGGGGGGGGGGTTTGTCATACATTGATATGAATCAGCCATAGAGTTACACATATTCCCCATCCCGATCCCCCCTCCCACCTCCCTCTCCACCCGATTCCTCTGGGTCTTCCCAGTGCACCAGGCCCGAGCACTTGTCTCATGCATCCCACCTGGGCTGGTGATCTGTTTCACCATAGATAATATACATGCTGTTCTTTCGAAACATCCCACCCTCACCTTCTCCCACAGAGTTCAAAAGTCTGTTCTGTACTTCTGTGTCTCTTTTTCTGTTTTTAAGCCAATTTTTTCACTATCCTCTTTCACTTTTATCAAGAGGCTCTTTAGTTCTTCTCCTCTTTTTGCCATAAGGGTTGTGTCATCTGCATATCTGAGGTTGTTGATATTTGTCCTGGCAATCTTGATTCCAGCTTGTGCTTAATCCAGCTCAGCATTTCATATGATGTACTCTGCATAGAAGTTAAATAAGCAGGGTAACAATATACAGCCTTGACATACTCCTGTCTCAATTTGGAACCAGTTCATTGTTCCATGTCCGGTTATAACTGTTGCTTCTTGACCTGCATACAGATTTCTCAGGAGGCAGGTAAGCTGGTCAGGTATTCCCATCTCTTTAAGAATTTTCCTCTGTTTGTTATGACCCACACAGTCAATGGCTTCAGCGTGGTCACTGAAACAGAAGTAGATGTTTTTTTCTGGAATTCTCTTGCTTTTTCTATGATCTAATGGATGTATGCAATTTGATCTCGGGTTCTTCTGCCTTTTCTAAATCCAACTTCTACGTCTGGAAGTTCTCAGTTCACATACCACTGAAGCCTAGCTTTAAGGATTTTGAGCATGACCTTGCTAGCATGTGAAATGAGCACAATGGTACAGCAGTTTGAACATTCTTTCTTATTGTCTTTCTTTGGTATTGGAATGAAAACTGACATTTTCCCAGTCCAGTCCTGTGGCCACTGCTGAGTTTTCCAAATTTGCTGGCATATTTAGCAGTAGCATCTTTTATGACTTGAAACAGCTTAACTGGAATTCAATCACCTCCCCTAGCATTGTTCATAGTAATGCTTCCCAAGGCCCACTTGACTTCATATTCAATACAAAATTTAAAAGAGAATTTTTTTTCTCAAAGTAAAAGAGTAGATGTTGGTATTACAGAACCCTGCTTTGACTGTGTCTTTGGCACTAACTATTCAAACAGTGTTATGTTCTTTAACATCTTCCCTTGTGTTTCCTACTCTGCAAAGTGTATAGCAATTTCATTGTGTTATTGGGGAGAATAATTGAACAAATGTATATAAAATGCTTGGTACAAAGCAAACCCTACACAGATGCTAGTTTTCTACCAAACTAATTCCCCTAAATGATTCACCATTATTGTATTTTTCTTAACAAAAATAGTATCTTAATAATTGTGGTGAACAACCAGTTTTCCAACTATATAACTAAATTTGACTTCCAAAATTAAGTCTGGTCACAAACATGCATGTGACTTTTTTTTTTTTTTCTTATGAAAAACTAGGTACTTCCCTTGAGGTACAGTGGGTAAGACTTTGATTTTCAATGCAAGGAGTAGGGTTCAATGCCTGCTCTGGGAACTAAGATGCCACATGATTCATGGCCAAGAAGTCAAAACATAAAACAGAAGCAGTATTGTAACAAATTCAACAAAGACTTTAAAAATGGTCCTCATCAAAAAAAAAAAAAATTTTTTTAATAAAAATCAAAAGGGATTTTTTTAGATGATCTCTCAGATCACAGAATTTTAATATTTGTTAATTATTCTAGATTTTTCAAATATAATGAACATTAATATATAGTTCACAGTAATAACATGGTTAAAAATTTTAGGATTTTATATTTCTCAAAGAGAGAACAATTAAATGAAAACCGGAATAAGATTATGAAAGTCGGTAAAGTACATTGCAGGAAAATGAGAAGACTACTAATCAAAAGAGGGTTCTTCCTCACAGAAAAGCCAAGCTAAAGGGTTGTAGAGGGCTAGTCGCCCTGTTTGTATCCCATTCATCAAAGTCTTAAGTCACTGGGTTAACAATCTTCTTAAATCTCACATTCAATATTTCTCAACTTGATCCCATTCCTCAAAAAAAGATTCTTAAAATAAATCCCAGTTCTTGAGGTGGAATGCCATTCTTTATTTTACTTCATTATTTTTTCTCAGATCTTTTTCTTAATCACCGTGTTCAAACAGCACACAAAACAAGCACTGTTTTCAACTGATGCAGGAGCCACGGGCCTGATATCTCTTACCAGTACTCATCTTTTCGCTTCCCATAGAATCCATAATCTTTGACTCTATGATTTAAGAGTGCTTTGCAAGAATTAAAAATAAATTCAATTTGGAGACAGTTGAGAGATGCAAAACAAAGAGAACGATATTTAAAATGTGTCGTTCAATGCTCCATTTCTTATCTTCCTGGAAAATACTGAAACTCTAATATCTACAGCATGTGCTTATAAACTAACCAAGACAAGTATAGTTGGAGTTTTAATTACCTCACATCTCCTAACCTTAGTGGGTGTGCATGCTTAGCCGGTCAGTCGTGTCCAACTCTTTGCAACCCAGTGGCCTATAGCCCTCCAGGCTCCTCTGTTCATAGGATTCTCCAGGTAAGAATACTGGAGTGGGTAGCCATTCCCTTCTCAGGGGATCTTCCCAACTCAGGGATTGAACTGGGGTCTCCTGAATTGCAGGAGGATATTTTTTTTTTACCATCTGAGCCACTAGGGAAGCCCACTCACTAACCTCACTAACCTCAGAAGTACCTGCAAGGGAAGACCAGAGAGCAGGGCTTTTTATGCATTTCTCCTTAAGGATACATTCTCTTTTTCATTAGTTTCCAGATTCTCTGGAGAAAGAATTGGAGAAAGTACAAAATTTGCTTCAAATTTAAACCTATAAATTTGTCAATTTGAATTGCTGCTTTATTCCCAAAGGCATTTGAAACCATTTACTTTTCTTATTTGTCACAAGCTAAATGTGAGTCTAGCCTACTCTTAAAAAGAACACTGATAATGCTGAGAGAATACGGTTGCGTGGCTCCCCCCAGCGCCCAGTGAGAACGTCAGCACAGTCCCGAGAAACTGTACGAGGAAAAGTGATGCTTTGAATTATTGCCAGCAAAAGCCCACTGTCCAAGCTTCTTCAACACCTGGCAACAGCTGGTGCAAAGACGAGATGAAAAACGAACAGAGGTCAAATCCAGGAGGACTTCGTTTGTACAGCAAATCAATTTAAAGCAACAAAAGTATCGAGATAAAATTTCCAAGAACTTCTGAAGCTTAAAAATCATAGCTAAACTTTAGTAAGAAGAGATGCAAAGAAGAAGTTAGGAGCAAGGCTTCACTTCACATAGCATCTCGTTAATAGTTTCAGATTTAGAAAAGTAGAAGAACTTTTCCCCTGTAATACCAGGGGAGAAGCTAATACCAGACTATTCCCAAACCAGCAAGTAATTTGGAATGGAAACTGACACAATACAAAATTTTGAATGTACAGAATATATTCCAGCTGAGAGTCTTCAATATCAGCGCCTCCCAGAGGTTCTGGGCAGCCATTTGGAATTTCATAGCATCAAAACTTCTCAGTCTTGACCCAGATTTCAACCATGTCCCGTGGACACCATTGCCTTGGTTCTCTTGAGAGTTCAACCCTCATAGCAGCCTCTAAATTCAAAGCATAGTTTCTGAGGAGAGAAAATACTTTGGAACAAAGACGGGTAGATATATCTGCCTTCCAAATTTATAAGCCCTTCTATTCACCAGCACCAGTCAACCCAAAAGTACTCTGCACTCACAAGAGCTAGGCTAAGAGCTCTGGATACTAAGCTAACCTCTCCTACCAACAAGCCTGACTCATCAGTTCTTATGTCATCCCACCTCTTAAGTGTGTCTCCTAAACTAATGCATGAATAAAACCCTTCCTTGCCTTTATCCCTTTTCTGATTCCTTTCTTTTTCTGTTTTTTGTTGTTTTTTTTTAACATCTCTCTGGCCTCTCCTCCCTCATCCAGGCATCTCTACCGGGTCACTTTGCCCGGTTTAGAGATCGCCTCCGCTCCGACTTTTGTTTCCCTTAGACTTCTTCTAATGAATTTTCCTCGGCCTCCTGTTACTACTAATGTGGGAAGCAGTCTGTTAAGGGATAAATTACTGAAGAGGCTCTACTACAAAATGCTAGAGAGTCATAGAGCTTAGAGGTCCGAAGAGTCTCAAAATAAAAAGTGACAGAGCTTTCAGCTTACAGCCTGTTAAGGTACCTCTCTGAATTTTTCAAATACTGAAATTGAGGCTTAAAGCAAGTAAGTGTCTTGCCTGTTGACAATTACTTGGAATTTTCAGCTTCTTAAGACAGAATATTTTCCATTATAAACACTACTTCTTACACATAACAATATGGAAAAAGTTCTGAGGAAAGGGTTAGGTTTTTCCTATTTGAGCATTGTCACTTATATAAAAAGCCACCTGACAATACTTATACTTGAATCCCAGTATCAGAAACAACCTACTTTTTAATTAAAAATATTTTGTGTTTTAAATTCTTTTTTTTCCCTTCGCTTCAATATGAATACTTTGCCCTTTTTTCAATAAACGCCTCTTCCCTGGTTATTGTGTATGAATACAAGTATGTTCTCATTTTAAGGTGTATTGTTTCCGCCTGACAGCTGTCATGAACTGCAACTGCAGTTGCAACTGCAGAAAATCTCAACCTTCCTTGTATGTTCTTTATGTTTTGTTTTGCCCATGAAAGTTAATTGCAGATCTGCGCCCATAGCTTCCTTACTCTGCGGAGTTAACCATGGGTTTGCTGCACTGAGGGAGGTTTATCAAAGGTCTGGAATCCAAAACAAGGGCAACGATAAACACCAATTAGACCCAGACCCTCTGCTCCCACTGCCTTCACAGGTTAAGGCAGCAACCTAGCTTTTGAGTTTGGTGAGACTGGACTCTCCTAAAGCCCCTGAGGAGTGTGGCTAAGGGGACATGCGCGGCTGAGGGGCCTGTTGGATCATAGTTTTCCATCCTGACTGACATGATCATGAGGAGGCATTGGCAAGCAGCACTCCTGCTCTCTGCTTTTTTGAAACAGCTTCTCATGGGACTTTGCAATTATATCAAGCCCTAACTAATCTATTAGGAGTAAGGGACCTGTGAATCTGTCACCTGCAGTTTATTTTGTCACAGACTAATAACTTGAGAAAATGAAATTGGGACTTGATTGTGAGACAAAGAATATCCAGTGCAAATTAAAAATTACATACACTTTCCAATTTTGAAAGAAGTATGCATTTCTCAGCCGTCTTGTATAATTTTCTTTTTAAAAATTACTCACTTTCTAAAATAGAAAAGTATAAGTATAACTCTCTAAAAACACAAAGATATAGAGATATATAAACTGTTCTATCACATCAAGAAAATGGAATTGCCTTTAAAACATTCCATTTTTTTAAGTAAACAAAAAACTGCTAGTAATTTAATAAAAACTGTGAACATTAACACAAATACTAGCTACAGTGACCTCTAGTGTTTTTAAGGCTGAACAATCAACAGTTAAAAGACCAACTACTTACCCCGTTCAATGTGGTTAGCAAATATAAAATCAAATTATAATTTCTGAAAATGAAAGAGATCTCACTAGTGAGTATGGCTTTACAAATTATCATCTCCATGAAAAGAAGATAAAACAATAAAATTAAAGATTTTATTAACATCTTATCTTCCTAATGATTATCTTTTTCATTTTCTGCCTTTAACTTTTTCACATGGATACATATTAATACAATAAGCACTAATATTTATCCCATATAGTATGGGAATCTATTTTTTTAATTTTAGAAAAAATATTTTATTTCCTTGACTCAACCTGAAATCAGAAGTACAGACAGATACCAAAGGGTTTATCACTGGAAAAATGTTAGGCGCTGATTTTATACTTTAGTGCTTTTTGCGGTATGATTATACTTCCATTTCCCAAAATACAAGTCCTATTTTCAAGGAGTAGCTGGCTAAATACTAAAATCAGATAATTAGAATATAAAGAACAAATGCATAATAGGAAGTTTTTAAGGTATAGGATGCCTGAATTTCTGTTGTTCAGATTCTCTGTCCTGCAGAAATGACAAATCAATTAATTTACAGCAATTTTCTCTAAGAGGAAAATATATGAAAACAGGACTTGTTTAACTATGAGATGCATTATTATTTTTAGCTCTAACAATCTGTTAAAAACTCTTGCAGTCTACGCTTTTTCACAAAAAGAAATTCTACCTACGCAGGTTCTACAAATTAATAAGCAAGAGTTCAAACTATGGAAATATGGGGTTTATGTTTCTTACCTAATGAATTTCATCCTTCAAAAGAAACAGTGAGAAAGACAAATATCATATGATACTACGTACATGTAGAAACTAAAAAAAAAGGAAACAAATGAATTTATTTACAAAACAGAAACAGGCTCACAGACTTACAGAACAAACTTATGATTACTAGGGAGAAGGGAGGGGGACAGACTGGGAGTTTGGGATGCACATGTAAACACCACTATATTTAAATTGGATAACCAACAAGGACCTACTGTACAGCACAGGGAATGCTGCGCAATATTCTGCAATAACCTAAATAATTTTTTAATATAGATACATCTACATATATAACTGAATCACTTTGCTCTACACCTGAAACTAACACAACATTGTTAATCAACTATGCTTCAATATAAAATAAACCAGAAAAAGTTGTAACTAAGTGAGGTGATTGGTGTTAACTAAACTTACTGTGATATTCATTTCCCAGTACACACATATGTGAAATTATTATGCTGTACACCTAGGACTAGTGTCATAAATCAATTAATCTCAATAAAACTGGAAAAAAACTCTTGCATTTCTTAAAAAAAAAAAAAAGAAAAAGGAACAGTGGCTGAAAATAAACATTTCTAGAATGTCCTCATTTGTGTTTCTCATTTGCTCTTATGTTAGGAGAGTCCTCTTGTCTCATCTATACAGTAAAGCAGCAGGCACGGTGATCTCAGAATAAAATAGTTAGGTGACAATGATATATGAACTGGGCTCTTGGAAACTATGGAAAGGCAATAGCTCATCCTTTTAAGAAAACCTCAAATCACTAGCTCGTATTTCATGAAATATTGCATTTTCATCTTATCCTTTTCATTTCTGCTATTGTTATAAACAGACACCCATAGGCAAGAAAAATGAAAGATCAGAAATAATTAACCTTAAAGGTAGGACTGCTTTTTATGGATGATTGCTTTCAACCATGTGTGTCATTCAATCATCAAGTCACTAAATTAAGTTTGATTTTTATTATTTATTTTTATTATTAGGCTACAGGATTTTTTTTTAAAAGAGGGAATGAATTTGTATGTAGGTATAATGGGGAAAGCTTTTAAAGATACATAAACTAAAGGAGAGCTCAACACTTTAATAAAGGGACACTGAATCACCAAGAAAATTAAGTCAAAAGTTAGAGAAAGATTAGCTTTCCTCTTTCCCTCTTTTAAGTTGACAAGTAAAGACCAGAGTGATGTAAGAGCTAAGAAAAAAAACTGAGGATTATATGGGGACAATAAACTTACATGTGCTTACCCAAAGGGGTGATCATGAGGTATGTAGCCCAAAGGAGTAGAACACAACTCACAATGATACCAGAAACTCCACAGGGGAAACTAGATGAAAGACATTTTCTATATCTTCAGCAACCCCCAATGTAAGGAAGAGCGATCGTAATACTGTGATATTAAGGTCAACGGGAATTTCCTGCTTCTATATCATTTATTAACTTGATGCTTGTTACAGTAAACTTCTTTTTTTAAATGAACTTGTAAGAAGAATTCAAGAAATAGAAAGGTAAAAGAAAAATCTGTTCACCTATGCTCAAGAATGCAGATAAATCTGTGCCAAGAAGATATTTGTGAGCTGAGCTAAGAGATCTTAAGATCTTCATGGGTCTCACAAAAAAGTAATAATTTTTACACAATTTTATTTTTCCCCAAAATGAGTAACTCCTTAAATTGTTTAAAGTTAAACTTTAAGTTGCTTCTGTAACCTTGAGTTTCCATCTATTGTATATGTAACCATTTTAGTTTATGTAAAAAATATACTGAAAATTGCAAAACATTGATTAAAGAAATTTTAAGACACAAATGAATGGAATCATATCCCCTGTCATGAATTGGAAGACTTAATGTTGTTAAGACGTCCCTACTACTCAAAGCAATCTACAGATTCAATGCAGTCCCTATCAAAATACCAATGGCATTTTTAACAAAAATAGACAAAAACAATTTTACAATTTACATGGAGCAACAAAAGACCATGGATACTAAATCAATCCTGAGCAAAAGGAACAAAACTGGAGGCATCACAGGGCCTCATTTCAAAATATATTACAAAGCCACAGTAATCACAACAGTACAGTACTAAAGTAAAGACAGGCCAACCAACAGTATAAAAAGCCCAGAAATAAATCCATGCATATACAGTCAACTGACCTTTGACAACAGTGTCAAGAATACACCACAGAGAAAGGACAGTGTTTTCAACGAATGGCGTTAGGAAAACTGATATCCGTATGCAAAAGAACGAAATTAGTTAGACCTTTATCTTACACCATTTGTGTGTTAGCTCTTCAGTCGTGTCTGACTGTTTGTAACCCTGTGGACTGTAGCCTGCCAGGCTCCACTGTCCATGGAATTCTCCAGCCATGAATACTGGAATGGGTAGACCCAGGGATCAAACCTGAGTCTTCTGCATTACAGGTGGGTTCTCTACCATCTGAGCCATCAGGGAAGCCCATCTTAGACCATACACACTCACCAAAAAAAAAGTTCAAAATGGATTAAAGACTTAAATGTAAGGTCTAAAACTGTAAAACATAGAAAAAATCTTCATCACATTGGTCTTGGCAATAATTTCATGGCTACAATACCAAAAGCACAGGCAACAGAAATAAAATTAGACAACTGGGTCTACATCAAACTATAAAGCTTCTACACAGCAAAGAAAGCAATCAACAGATAGATTGAAAAGGCTATCTATAGAATGGAAAAAATACATACCACATATTGGATAAGGAATTAATCTCCAAAAAATATGAGGAACTCTGACAAATCAATAAAGAAAATAATAATCCAATTTTAAAATGTGCTAAGCACTTTAACAGAATCTAACCTAACAGAAGCAGAAGATATTAACAAGAGGTGGCAAGAACACAGAACTATACAGAAAAAATCTTCATGACCCAGATAACCATGATGGTGTGGTCACACACCCAGAGCCAGACATCCTGGAATGCAAAGTCAAGTGGGCCTTAGGAAGCATCACTACAAAGTTAGTGGAGGTGATGGAATTCCAGTTGAGCTATTTCAAATTCTAAAAGATGATGCTGCAAAAGTGCTGCACTCAATATGCCAGCAAATCTGGATAACTCAGCAGTGGCCACAGGGCTGGAAAAGGTCAGTTTTCATTCCAATCCCAAAGAAAGACAATGCCAAAAAATGTTCAAACTACCACACAAATGCATTCATCTCACACTCTAGCAAAATAATACTCAAAATTCTCCAAGCCAGGCTTCAACAGTACACGAACTGTGAACTTGCAGCCTCTGACTGTGTGGATCACAACAAACTGCGGAAAATTCTTCAAGAGATGGGAATACCAGACCACCTTACCTGCCTCCTGAGAAATCTGTATGCAGGTCAAGAAGCAACAGTTAGAACTGGACATGGAAAAACAGACTGGTTCTAAATCCGAAAAGGAGTACGTGAGGGCTGTATATTGTCACCCTGCTTATTTAACTTATATGCAGAGTACATTATGTGAAATGCCAGGTTGGATGAAGCACAAGCTGGAATCAAGATTGCAAGGAGAAATATCAATAACCTCAGATATGCAGATGACACCACCCTTATGACAGAAAGCAAAGAAGAACTAAAGAACCTCTTGATTAAAGTGAAAGAGGAGAGTGAAAAAGTTGGCTTAAAGCTCAACATTCAAAAAACTAGGATCATGGCATCCGGTACCATCACTTCATGGCAAATGGATAGGAAAACAATGGAAACAGTGAGAGACTTTATTTTCTTGGGCTCCAAAGTCACTGCAGATGGTGACTGCAGTCATGAAATTAAAAGATGCTTGCTCCTTGAAAGAAAAGCTATGATCAACCTAGATAGCATATTAAAAAGCAGAGATATTACTTGCCTACAAAGGTCCAGCTAGTCAAAGCTATGGTTTTTCCAATAGTTATGTATGGACGTAAGAGTTGGACTATAAAAAAAGCTGAGCATCAAAGCATTGATGCTTTTGAACTGTGGTGTTGGAGAAGACTCTTGAGAGTCCCTTGGACTGCAAGGAGATCCAATCTGTCAATCTTAAAAGAAATCAGTCCTGAATATTCAGTGGAAGGACTGATGCTGAAGCTGAAACTCCAATATTTTGGCTACCTGATGTGAAGAACTGACTAATTGGAAAAGACCCTGATGTTGGGAAAGATTGAAGGCAGAAGGAGAAGGGGACGACAGAGGATGAAATGTTTGGATGGCATCATCGATCTATCAACATGAGTTTGAGCAGGCTCCGGGAGATGGTGATGGACAGGGAAGCCTGTTGTGCTGCAGTCCATGGGGTCACAAAAAGTTGGACATGACTGAGTGACTGAACTGAAGGACTTTAATAGACATTTTTCCAAAGACAACATACAAATGCCCCTCAGACATATGAAAACATGCTCAATATCATTAAGCATCAGAGAAATGCAAATCAAAACCACAATAAGATAACATCTCAAAACAGAGACAAGGATAACAACAATGTGGAGAAATTAGGACCCTTGCACACTATTAGTGGGAATGAAAAATCACACAGTTCCTATGGAAAACAGTATGGAAGTTTCTCAAAAATTAATAAGCTACCATATAATCCAGCCATCCTACTTCTGAGTACTTAGCCAACAGAAGTGAAACCAGGATCTCCAAGAGATACAGCACTCCCATGTTCATTGCAGTAATCTTCACAATAGCCAAGACTGGAAACAACCTGAATATCCAACAACAGATGAATGAATAGAGAAAATGTAGCATACACAAACCACGAAACACTGTTCTGCCCTTTGAAAAGAAAAAACTCTGCAATATGAGATCATGTGAATGAAGTTTGAGGACATTAGGCAAAACAAGTTAGTTAGAAAAAGACAAAGACTGCATAATTCCACTTATATGAAGTATCTAAAATAATCAAATTCATAAAATCAAAGAGCAGAATGATGGCTGCCAGAGGCTGAAGGAGAGGAAAATGGGGAGTTACTAATCAATATGCATAAAGTTTCAGTTAAACAAGATGAATAAGCTCTGGAGAGCTGCTATATAACATTGCACTAATAGTCAACAGTAAGGTACACTTAAAATTTTAAAAGGGCAAATCTCATGTTAATTCTTACCATAATAAAATAAAAATATTAATGACATTTGAAAAAATATTCAATATAATGAATACACTAAATTTCCACCTGTAAAAAATTATAGTCAAAGTAAAATAAAAACACTTTAAATATTTTTACAATATTTACAATAGTTAATATTGCTCTGATAATCAGATACAAATGATATTACTAAAGAATAAAAATCTTTTTTTCTATTTATAGGGAAAATAGGAGGATATACTTGTTATTATGTGGACATGCATTGTCAGGCCTCTATGCTCTAATTATATCCTATGCCTAAATAAATCCTTCTTTAAATATCTGTTCCTCCTGGAAGGTACAACCTTTCAATAAGGCTAATAATATCCACTTCACAGGGATATTTTAATCATTAAATGAGACAAAGGTCACAGAGTGCCTTGAATAACTCCTAGCACAAAATGGGCAAATAAGGAACAATAATGATTCCACTTTTCGAAAACAACATACTTTTGTCACAATATAGCCAAATTTAATGCACATTATCATATAACATCTTTTGTAAACTTCCCCAAATCCCTACAACCCCTTAATTAAAAAATTTTTTGTTGTATTCCTTTTTGTCCTTAAGTTGTATTTAAAATTTAATCAACTTTACTAAGGTATGATGTACCAGAATAAAATGTGTCCATTTTAAGTGCATATTATGATGAGTTTAAACAAAAATGTACAACCATGTAACCATGACCACACTCAGAACATTTTCATTTTCCCTAAAAAATTCTCTGGTGCCCTTTGTAATCAGTTCCCCTTCCTCTGGTCCCCTGCAACCAGTGATCTACTTTAAATCATTATAGATTAGCCTATTCTGTAATTTCATATAAATGGAAATGAACAATATATCCTGTTTTGTGTATGGTTTCTCTTGCTTAGGATAATGTTTTTACTATTCACTCATATGTTTATATTAATGTTTGTTCCTTTTTACTGCCAAGTGATAATATATCGTATGGATTTACTACAATGTGTTTATTCTTTCACCTGTAAAAGATGCTTGGTTGGCTTCTAGTTTTAGGTGACTATGACAAAGCTGCTGTCAACATTCTTGTACAAAACAGTCATATATTTCCCTTTTGCTTGGGTAAATGACCAGGGGTGGAATTGTGGATCCTGTAGTAACTATATATGTAACTATATATTTAACTCTATATGGAACTGCCAGACTGTTATCCAAACAGTTGCATCATGTTATTCTTCCACCAGCAGTATATGAAGGCTCTGTTTTCTTTTCATGGTTGTTAACACTTAGTCAGTTCAGTTCAGTTCAGTCGCTCAGTCGTGTCCGACTCTTTGCAACCCCATGGACTGCAGCACACCAGGCCTCCCTGTCCATCACCAACTCTTGGAGTTTACTCAAACTCATATCCATTGAGTCAGTGATGCCATCCAACCATCTCATCCTCTGTTGTCCCCTTCTCCTCCTGCCTTCACTCTTTCCCAGCATCGGGGTCTTTTCAAATGAGTTAGTTCTTTGAATCAGGTGGCAAAAATTGGAGTTTCAGCTTCAGCATCAGTCCTTCCAATGAACTCCCAGGACTGACCTCCTTAAGGATGGACTGGCTGGATCTCCTTGCAGTCCAATAGACTCTCTAGAGTCTTCTCTAACACTACAGTTCAAAAGCATCAATTCTTTAACATGTAACACTTGGTACTATTTGTCTTTTTATTTGGCCATTCTAATAGGTATAGAATAGTATCTTATTGTGGTTTTAAATTTTATTATGATTTAATTTTCCTGTTTATTAATGATGTTAGCATCTTTTCCTGTTTATTAGCCATTCATATATCTTCCTTTTTAAAGTGTGTGGTAAAATGTTTTTCCAACGTTCACTTAAAGTATTTAAATTACCTGATTTATTCTGAATAGCTAGAACAAGACTCTTGAAAGCATCTCCCCTTGCTGGTGGTTCCAGTGTAAGAAGCTCCTGAGCCAAATTTAACTAAGATCTAATACCTGAGGTAACTGAGGAGACTGATGAAACTCCGGGAGTTGGTGATGGACAGGGAAGCCTGGAGTGCGTCAGTCCATGGAGTCTCAAAGAGTCAGACACGACTGAGCAACTAAACTGAACTGAACTGATGAAACGCAGTGGGATAGAGAACAAAAGAGCAAAGAAGATTGAGAACTGAATCCAAAGAAAAGCTGAGGCTGTGAAAAGGGAAAACACAACATAGTTGTTGGTCAGGAGGACCAGGAGAGAATCAGGCTTTAAAAATTGATTAAGGATAAATTTCAAAACACAGACTGTGAACAAAGGATATAGGGTACAGTTCTTTAATGCGATATTGAGTGTTTTTACAGCATCAGCATGGAAATTTACATAAGATTGGATGAATATGAAAATGTCACCTTCATAAACTTTCATCTTGTTGGTTTGAGTTTAGTACTTTAATAGTATACCAAGTTGTCACGGACTTCTTGTCCTAGCTGAGAAAGCAGCCTCTAGTTAATAGAGCAAGAGATGGAGTTTAGGAAATGTGGCTTTTACTCTAATGTTTGTGATTAACATGTTGTAATCTTATCAAAAAGTAACTTCCCTGGTGGCTCAGATGGTAAAGAATCTACCTGCAATGCGAGAGACCTGGGTTCTATTCCTGGATTGGGAAGTTCTCCTGGAGGAGGAAATGGCAACCCACTCCAGTATTCTTGCCTGGAGAATCCCATGGACAGAGGAACCTGGCGGGCTACAGTCTATGGGATCTCAAAGAGTTGGACACAACTGAGTGACTAACGGGTAATCTTATCAAAATGCTTCTTCCGTCTGCCTCTCAATTTCTTCAATAATCACACATAACAGCTTGATTTATAGAAGCTATATTCTTAAACTTCTACACAAGTAGACCAAACCAGTAACAAAATAATTTGTGTTAATACCATGAGTTCCAGTGACCTTCACAGAGACTCAAACGCTAAAGACTGCTTGTAGTCATGCTAGACGCGTGGTCTAACCACAGAGAGGGTGCGCAAAATGCTTGCATTACAAAAATTTAATAATACGTGTGTACAAAGTCAAAGGTGCAGTGTTCAAGAATCCTATCTGACATGCTTGCCTACAGCACTGCCATATCAGGAAAGCAGAGGTGTGATCACACTCGGCTGACTCCCTGGTATTTTTCCTCCTCTTTCTTCTGCATCTTTGGATCCCAGCCCTGTCAGCTTTCCTCAGTTGGAGAAGTCACAGTGACTTAGGGAAGGTGGAGGAGATATCCTAAGAGCCTCCTTGTACGTGTCTCTCAGCTGCCCCAGAGGAGTATGTCAACACTCAGCCCTGGACCTTTCTGAGGGAAGGGTTATCACAGGACCCCTATTTCAACAAACACATATGGAATGCCCACTCCAGACACCCTTCATTTTTTATTACATTATTTTCCTTATAGGACAAAGATACTAGTAGCCTTGGCTGGCAGAAGAGCAAAAAGAGAGCAAGATCTCTACAATGTATCCCCCTTGATATTCTCACTGATATTGTTGTATCTGCAGAGAAATTTTTTATACCACAGATATGTTCATTACAGATTAGGAAGAAAGGGAAGACCTAAGTTACTATCAATTCTATGTGTGAAGTCACTCAGTTGTGTCCGACTCTTTGCGACCCCGTGGACTGTAGCCTACCAGGCTCCTCCCTCCATGGGATTCTCCAGGCAAGAATACTGGAGTGGGTTGCCATTTCCTTCTCCAGGATCTATCATTTCTATATAGACAACAAAAAAAATATATATATATATATATCTTAAAACAAGGTTTTTGAAAAAAGCATTTACTCATGCAATAAAAATAAACTGAAATAGACAAGATGAAATGACTTCAAAAACCTAAACAACACAAAGGAATTCATTTTTTCTATAGACAATCCTCAAATTTAATCAACTCCAACCCACAGAAAAAAGATAAAGAGCTACCACACACAATTCAAAGAAGAGGAAACCCAAAAGGGTAACAATAAAATGAAGAGACGTTCTAGTTCATTGTTAATCAGAGAAATACAAATCAAAACCACAGTGAAATTTAAGTCTACACCCTATACACTAGCAAAAATCATAAACCAATAGAAAGTCAAGCCTTGATGGGGATGTGCTGATCCCGAGCACAGTGGGCACTGTTGGTGTTAAGTCGACAGCCACCCTGGAGAAGAGTGTACTGGCAGCATCCACTTGAGTATTTTCCTGGGTATGTGTCCCTTGGAATTCCAATGGATCTGTACATGTGAAAGCATGACAATGCTCATTATAGTGTTCTAATGGTGATGTAAAGTAGAGGCCATTTGGATTGTCCTTCCTTGGGCAAGTAGATAGATACAAATGGTGAATATTACAAACTAGTTAGAATGAACACACCAGATAGAGTGCTGAGGGGAAAAAATGTGCAAAGAAAAACGATAACAGGAGCACAGTGCCATTTAGGTGAGTTTTCTAATCATTAATGCATCCTTAATATACGCAGTAAGAAAAGCACACATTTAAAAGAATCAATACATTCAAAAGAACGGATCTTCTATACATATATTAAAATGATTGCCCTTAAAGGAACAGGTATGTAAATGGGAAATAAAAATAAGATTAACTAAAGAAGTAAAACAAGAGACAATCCCTGTAAGACCAACGATGGTAGATAACTTAAGATCATAAATGATAATCAAAGGGGGAGGGGGGAGCAAAGAGAGACAGAAACAGAGAGACAGAGAGAAAATGCTACTAGGAAAGTACCAAAATAATTAACTATTGCTTCCAGGCTTCTGGAGCACAGATAAGCTAGAAATATCTTTTTAGGGACAGAAGTTTTCTTTGAAGTATGAAGATAGTAGAGAATGTGAAGCATTTGGATCATATTACTCCTAAATTCATCTTGCCACAATGTGATGTCCAAGAGACAGAAACAGAAGCTATTATAATAGCAGAGTTAAACCACCATTAAAATAAGCCCCTGTATGCCACTGTTAGCAAACCTAGAAAAAGCAGGGCTGGCCTAGAGCACATAGTAAACATAATACATTTATATTAACCCTTGGAAAGGACAGCACCCCCAAAGTTTTCACAATATGATTTTCAGACATGACTGAAGTAACTTAGCATGCATATACATACATACAATATATATGTTTTATATATATATATGAATCATTTTGCTATATACCTGAAACTAACACAACATTGAAAATCAACTATTTGTTGTTGTTTAGTCTCTAAGTCATGTCTGACTCTTTCCGACCCCATGGACTATAGCTGTCCAGGCTCCTCTATCCATGGGATTCTCCAGGCAAGAATACTGGAATGGGTTGCCATTTCCTACTCCATTGTAAAGATTTAGTGAGGTCTTTTAAAAAAATCATCTTTACAATTTCTAATACTAAACAGTTTTATTCAAATGCCTTTCTACAAATATTACTCTCTGCAAGTTTATTTAAATGAGAATTTTAATTTATCATTTACCTGTTATGATTGAGGCATGGGCATCTTTTTGTTAAATGAAAATCTTGTTAATGTAAGAGTTACAGTTATGCAGGAAATGGCAACCCACTCCAGTATTCTTGCCTGGAGAATCCCATGGACGGAGGAGCCTGGTGGGCTACAGTCCATGGGGTCGCAAAGAGTCAGTCACGACTGAGCCACTTCACTTTCACTTTCACTTTCACTTTCATATATATGTGTATATATATGGCTTCCCAGGTGTTGCTAGTCGTAAGGAACCTGTCTGCCAACGCAGGAGACCTAAGAGTCACAGGTTTGATCCCTGGGTCAGGAAGATCCCCTGGAGGAGGACATGGTGACCCACTCCAGTATTCTTGCTATGGAGAATCCCCATGGACAGAGGAGCCTGGTGGGCTATAGTCCATGGGGTCACAAAGAGTCGGACACGACTGAAGTGACTTACCACAGCACACAAATCTTTACAATGGAGATGCATGATGTTCTTCTTATAATTGACTAGTAACAAATGCAATGCATCAAGAAGAGGTACTCAAATATTAATATATATTTCAAAGGGACCAATTCAAAGTGTATGGACTAGCATCTACTTAAAAGCAGTGAACTGAGGATTATCAAAACCTGTAGAGGATGCAAGATGAACGAAAAAGAACTTAGAAAGAGCTAGTTTGATTAGGTCTCATGAACTATATTAACATATATAGGTGTGTTTACCTATCAGTGGATAAAGAATGTCATCAACTCACACTAATGAAAGAAATTGAAGATGACAGTTACAGATGAAAAGATACACACCATTCTTGGATTGGAAGAATTAATATTGTTAAAATGACCATACTACCCAAAGCAAATTATAGATTCAATGAAATCCCTATCAAAATACCAATGGTATTTTTCACAGAACTAGAACAAACACTTTTAAAACTTGTATGGAAACACAAAAGACCCTGAATAGCCAAAACGATCTTGAGAAAGAAGAACAGAACTGGAAGAATCACACTCCCTGAATTCAGGGAGTTTATACCACAAAGCTAAAGTAATCAAAACAGTATGGTGCTGGCACAAAAGCAGATACATAGTCAATGGAACAGAAGAATAGAGAACCTAGAAATAAACACATACACTTATGGTCAATTATTCTATAACAAAGTAGGCAAGAATATACAATGAAGAAAACAGTCTTTACAATAGGTTGTGCTGAGAAACCTGAACAGTTACATGTAAAATAATTAAAATAGAACATCATATATGAAAATAAACTCAAAATGAATTAAAGACCTAAATGTAGGACCAGAAACTTCCTAGAAGAAAACATAGGAAGAACACTCTTTGACATAAATAGTAGTGATATGTTTTTTCGATTTCTCTCCTAAGGCAAAGGAAATAAAAGCAAAAATAAACAACTGAGACCTAATTAAACCTAATTAATTAAGCCTAATTAATTAAACCTAATTAAAAGTTTTTGCACAGTGAAGGAAATTATTAACAAAATGAAAAGACAACCTACGGAATGGAAGAAAATATTTGCAAATGATATGACTGATAAGTGATTAATATCCAACATATATAAACATGTCATACAAGTCAACCTCAAAATAACAAACAACCTGATTAAAAAATGGGCAGAAGAACTGAATAAAGATTTTTCCAAAGAAGAAATGCAGATGGCCAACTAGCACATGAAAAGATCTCAACATCATTAATCATCAGGGAAGTGAAAATCACAGCCACAATGAGACAGCACCTTCCACTTGCCAGAACGGCTATCATGAAAAAGTCTACAAATAACAAATTTTAGAGAGGATGTGGAGAAACAGGAATCCTTGGACACTGTTGGTGGGAATGTAAATTGGTGAAGCCACTGTAGAAAAAAATATGGAGGTTCCTTCAGAAACTAAAAATGGAACTACCATATGACCCAGCAATTCCACAGCTGGGTATATAGGTGAAAAAACAAAAAAAAAAATAATTGAAAAAGATACATGAACCTCAATGTTCATAGCAGCACTATTTACAATGGCCAAGATATGGAAGCAGCCTGAGTGTCCAAAATAGATGGACGGATAAAGAAAATATGGTATATAGATATAATGCAATACTACTGAGTCATAAAGAGAATGAAATTTTGCCATTTTCAACAGCAGGGATGGACTTGAAGGGCAGTGTGCTAAGTGAAATGAGTCAGACAGGAAAAGATAAACACTGTGTGATATCACTTACATGTGGAATTGAAAAAACACAAATAAATTAGTGAATATAACAAAAAAGAAGCAGACTCACAGACATAGAAAACAAATTAGTTGCTACCAGTGGAGAGAGAGAAGGGAGGAGCAGCAAATAGGAGTAGGGAATTAAGAGGTACAACTATTAGGTACAATGATATACCATACAGCACAGGGAACATAGTTTTAATTAAATATTTTATAAAACTATAAATAAGAGTATAACCTTTAAAAATTGTGAGTCACATTGTAAGTTACATAATATTGTACATTAACTATATTTCAATTTTAAAATTTTAAGAAAAAAAAAGAATGTCAGCAACTCAAAGAGATTTAAGATTGGTCACTACACAAGAAAATTTCACACATCTGAAATTTCACCACTCACAAAAGAAATATGATACAGGATTTCTCCAATTTAACAATGTTAAGCATTTATATCAGATTAATTGATGAATCATCTATTAATTGCTCATAGTTTCCAATTCTTTATAATTTAAATGAATTTTATATTTTTAAAAATCAAATTATATTAAATAAATGTTAACTAGGTTAATAGATTCTGGCAATTAGTGGAATGAGTGAATTTAATTCAGATGACCATTATGTCTACTACTGTGGGCAAGAATCTCTTAGAAGAAATGGAGTAGCCCTCATAGTCAACAAAGGAGTCTGAAATGCAGTATTTGGGTGCAATCTCAAAAACAACAGAAAGATCTTGTTCATTTCCAAGTCAAACCATTCAACATCACAGTAATCCAAATCTATGCCTCAACAACTAATGCCAAAGAAACTGAAGTTGAATGGTACTATGATGACCTACATGAACTTCTATAACTAACACCAAAGAAAAAGATGTCCTTTTCATCATAGGGGACTGGAATGCAAAAATAGGAAGTCAAGAGACACCTGTAGTAACAAGCAAGTTTGGCTTTGGAGTACAAAATGAAGCAGGGCAAAGGCTAACAGAGTTTTGCCAAGAGAACACACTGGTCATAGCAAGCACCCTCTTCCAGCAACACAAGAGATGACTATGCATGGACATCACCAGAAAGGTCAATACTGAAATCAGATTGATTATATTCTTTGCAATCAAAGATGGAGAAGCTCCATACAGTCAGCAAAAACAAGACTGGGAGCGGACTGTGGCTCAGATCATAAAATCCTTATTGCCAATTGAAAAAAGTAGGGAAAACCACTAGACCATTCAGGTATGACCTAAATCAAATTCCTTATGATTATATAGTGGAAGTGACAGATTCAAGGGATTGTATCTGATAGACAAACTGCCTGAAAAACCATGCATGGAGGTTCATAACATAGTACCAGAGACAGTGATCAAATCCATTCCCAAGAAAAAGAAATGCAAAAAGGCAAAATGGTTGTCTAAGGAGGTCTCACAAATATCTGAGAAAAGAAGAGAAGTGAAAGGTAAAGGAGAAAAGGAAAGATATACCCATATGAATGCAGAGTTCCAAAGAAGAGCAAGAAGAGATATGAAAGCTTCCCTAAGTGATCAAAGAAATAGAGATGAAAAGAAACAGAGAAAAACAATAGAATGGGAAAGACTAGAGATCACTTCAAGAAAATTGGCCATACCAAGGGAACATTTCATGCAAAGATGGGCACAATAAAGGACAGAAACAGTATGGACCTAACAGAGGCAGAAGATATTAAGAAGAGGTGGCAAGAATACAGAGAAAAACTATACCAAAAAACAATCTTCATGACCCAGATAACCACGATGGTGTGATCACTCACCTAGAGCCAGACATCCTGGAATGCAAAGTCAAGTGGGCCTTAGGAAGCATCACTATGAACAAAACTAGTGGAGGTGATGAAATTCTAGCTGAGCTATTTCAAATCCTGAAAGATGATGCTGTGAAAGTGCTGCACTCAGTATGCCAGCAAATCTGAAAAACTCAGCAGTGGCCACAGGACTGGAAAAGGTCAGTTTTCATTCCAATCCCAAAGAAAGGCAATGCCAAAGAATGTTCAAACTACCATACAATTGCATTCATCTCACACACTAGCAAAGTAATACTCAAAATTCTCCAAGCTAGGTTTCAGCAGTACATGAACTAAGAACTTTCAGATGTTCAAGTTGGATTTAGAAAAGACACAGGAATCAGAGATCAAATTGCCAACATTCACTGGATCATTAAAAAATCAAGAGAGTTCCAGAAAAAAACATCTACTTCTGCTTAATTGACTACACTAAGCCATTGACTCTGTGGATCACAACAAACTGGAAGGTTCTTAATGAGATGGGAATACCAAACCACCTTACCTGCCTTCTGAGAAATCTGTGGCAGAAAGTGAAGAGGAACTAAGGAGCCTCTTGATGAAAGTGAAAGAGAAGAGTGAAAAAGTTGGCTTAAAACTCAACATTCAAAAAACCGGAGATCATGGCATCCAGTCCCATTACTTCATGGCAAATGGAAGGGAGAATAATGGAAACAGTGACAGACTTTATTTTCTTGGGCTCCAAAATCACTGCAGATAGTGACTGCAGCCATGAAATTAAAAGACGCTTGCTCCTTTGAAGAAAAGGTATAACCAACCTAGATAGTATATTAAAAAGCAGAGACATTACTTTCCTGACAAAGGTCCATATAGCCAAAGCTATGATTTTTCCAGTGTCACATATGGATGTGAGAGGTGGACCATAAAGAAAGCTGAGTGCCAAACAATTGATGCTTTTCAACTGTGGTGTTCAAGAAGACTTTTGAGAGTCCCTTGGACTACAAGGAGGTCAAACCAGTCAATCCTAAGGAAAATCAGTCCTGAATATTCATTGGAAGGACTGATGCTGAAAATGAAGCTCCATTATTTGGCCACCCAATGCGAAGAACTGACTCATTGGAACTGACTCATAATGCTGGGAAAGATTGAAGGCAGAAAGAGAAGCGGATGACAGAGGATGAGATGGTTGAGGTTGGATGGCACTACTGACTCAATTGACATGAGTTTGAGCAAGCTCCATGAGTGGGTGGAGAACAGGGAAGCCTGGTGGGCTGCAGTCCATGGGGTCACAAAGAGTTGGGACATGACTGAGCAACTGAAGTGAACTGAGACTAATAGATGTATCTGAGTCTTCAGAAATAAGAGCAAGATAAAATTTGAACTTTGGCAATCAGGAACCCAAGGACAATAATGTATCTATTGCTTTGTAAATTGCCCTTGTCCTTACAACTCAAATTAATTTTATCTTTAACTGGACTCTTGAGAGCAATGTTCTATCGAGTTAATCCACCAAAAAACAAACTTCAAATTCTAAAGAGATTTGCCTTCCCCAATCTAAATTAAAACACTGAAAAGGACAGATTGATACACAAAAGAGATCATGAAAATTTCAAAATAATTCCATTCCACATTACCTCCTGTCCCCATTCCTCTATCCCACTCCACTTCCCCAAAAAATTAAAAATGATTGCTGAAACTGAGCCCATAGTACATTAGCCTTCTAGTAGTATCACAGCTGTCTGAAAGCTGAGGGGAAAAACTCCAGGCAGGATTATGGTTTCCTTCTTTTTTGTTATTGTTGTGTTTCATGCTGTTCATTTGGGGTTTTTTTGAAAACAGAAGAAAGAATAGACAGTTGGATGGACAGACAGACAATTGCTTGAAGCCAGATTATTAGTAGCTTAAGTAGTAATCTTTTAAGTGTATTGCCAAACATACCGCAAAGAGATCTGAAACAGCTCTTGTCTGAAAAAAGATGAAGAGATGTGGTAACAGCACACCTCAAACTGTTTTTTTGACCCCAAACTTTAAAATGTTACTTTCATCTTGTTAAAAGGTGCTTAAAGTGGTGTAAGGTTTTGAGGCTTCCTTTACTGAATGTGTCCCCACTGACTTTCTCAACTGTCATTTGAATTACTTGAATTTTTATAATGGAAAAATATTACCTCCATAATTCGTGCTGTGTCAATATAAAATTTTCAGTAATCCACAAGAATTAGAATAAATAAAACCACTTCAACTGTATTTTTCCTTGCTTTACAAATCAGAAGACAGACAAAAGTGTGACTATGTAAACCATCCTAGTTAGGCACACTGGCCTGTGCCATTAAGATTTCAAGGGAAGAAACTCTCAACAGAATAATAAATTTCAGATCAAAACTGGACTAATAAAAATTTCTATATGAATATCAACACACTAGCAGAGAAGAACAAATATCTTTATCAAAATCTCATTGGGGAAATAGATTGATATAAAAATAGAAGCAACAAGAGAAAATGACAATAATTTAGATTTTTGAAAGTACAAAACATTTTGTGTTTTTTCTCCTGACAGGTAAAAACAAAACCCACAAAACCATTTATATACTGCACTCTCTTCCTATCTGTATCCTTCACATTGCATTTCTTTCTTTGTGGAAGGGGGTGAGTGAGGATAGCATTACAAAAAGGAAGCTGCAAAGTATTTAACTAATACATATTTATTTTAATCAAGTCAGACAACATATTCACTTTCAGACAACATATTCACTTTCAGACAACATAAAGGATACATTAAAAAAAAAAACCATTCACCCCCACCCCATTTCCCGAATGTTAATATACATTCTTTATGGTCTCTGTATCATTGATGTGGCAACTGCTGTAGCTGGTTTCCTGGTGTCTTTAAGTGATTTAAACTGGATTTAGATCGTTTCAGGAGCTAAATGCTAATTGCTGAAACTCATCATTCGTGCGGTTACACATGGCTAAATGATTCACTGAGATCCTAAAGCTCTTACCGTCAAGGGTGTGTTGGTCATGGTTAACAATCAGTTCTGCGGGTAGGGAGGAGACCAGTCCTGGTTTGTAGCATTTTCCAATTTCCGGGTGGTAAGTATTCCCACTATGGCCAATTTCAAGATACTGAAATAGGTCAATAACTTCAGAGTTGGGAAGGGACGTGCACAACCAGCTCTTGGGAGCATCTACAGGCCACTTCATAGCAATCTTGAACAGATAACTGAAATTCAGTGAGATTCCAACTTTTCACTCCATACAGCCACAATCATAACTACTCCCCCAAAAATGAAAAGCACCCCTGTTATCGTGTCATCATCCATTCTTTCTCCTTTCCCATCATTTTTCCTCCTCCTTTAGAAAACCAAGTCTAATTTTCTGCTGAGCTTTTAATCTGAAACTTCTTCCCTAATTCCATGATTAAGAATGCAAACTCTTCACTTTGCACATCTTGACAATATCGTGATCTTAAAAAAAAAAAAAAAGCAGTAGCTGCTTTTATTTCCTAGCATCAGGACTAGAGTCAAGAGGAAGGTAAACAATTATAACCATTCCCTAAGGTACATTTCAACACACAAGGCTGTGGTGATTTCAGAACTTCCTATCAAAGTTCTTTCCCATCTCCTCACCTTTTGGGTCACCATGAAGGGTTTCACATGGGAAGTGCACAGTCACGCCTGGCACAGAGAAGGGATGGATTTGTGTTTGTTGAATAAGTAAACGAATATTCATTCCTCTCTCAATCTTGTGATACCCATATGGACAGTCCCACAGAAGGAAGTATCTATAATATGAATGTACCTCCATAGTATATCCTCAGCTATTATACAATATGAGTAATATGAAGGCCATTTATGAAAGGGAAGCCTACAGAAGTGTTTCTGAATATATCAATGGAAGAATTAAGTTGCTAAACTGCAGGAAAGGGAAAATGTCCATGTGTGCTAAGTCGCTTCAGTTGTGTTCAACTCTTTCCAACCCCACGGACTGCAGTCCACCAGGCTCCTCTGTCCATGGGATTCTCCAGGCAAGAACACTAGAGTGGGTTGCCATGCCCTTCTCCAGGGGATCTTCCCGACCCAGGGATCAAACCTGCAGCTCCTGCAGCTCCTACATTGCAGGTGAATTCTTTACCACTGAGCCACCAGGGGAAGCCCAAAGGGAAAATACTATATTCCTAAAATTGTCCGAAATCATTGCTATCTGTACTGTCACTGTTTCTACAAACTTCCAGGCCCAGATTCCCTGGGGAGAACCTGCCTATACTCCAGGAGGCCATGTAAGCATCTGAAAAATTGTACCAGATGAAAGCAACTGGCTTAGAACATCACTCAAGTACTTTTCTTCCCTAACCTATTCCCCCAACACTTCCCCTGATGTTTTTTCTCTTCACCAACACTATAATCACATTACCACTGTAATAAATAATCTTTACTAGGAGCCTTGCTCCAATTGAGAAACCAACAACCAGCCTCATAATTTCATGCATTTTGATACCTGCTGATTTCTTCCTTGAGCTCTTATGGAAAATAAGGACACTTCTTAGGGGAAAATCCTATAATTTCATGTGCTTTATTAAAAATGTTCAAAAGGATTCCAAATTGTATCATTTTATTTTGTAAGCAGCATTACAATTATTATTTTCCACCTCTTCTTTGGAAATGCACTTAGATTTAATCTACATTACAAATTACTAGTCTCTGATTAGCTAATCTGATCTTTAGCCCAAAGATTTATATACCTAAATGCATGCTAAAGGAACTTAACTGAATTAATGAATAAATGAGTGATGAATAAATAGATATTATAAGATCAAAATCACTATTCTAGAATCTGTATAAATGCACTTCAATATTCAATCTAATTGAAAAAATGTTCACTTAGAACACATTTCATTGCCATCTTAAAAATCAACTACATTTGACACAATTTCATTCAACTCTGCATCTTGTTAGGGACCAGAAAATATAATGCTATTTCTCAACCAAATCTTTGTAAACGTTGTGATTGTAATTGCTATGATAGTAGGATTAAATTCTGTCTTCCCTGATGAGCTTTCCTAAGTAAATTTTTGAAGTCTTGATTATATCTGTTTTTATCATTGCGCCTTTTTTTAATTCAGTAGCTTCCTTCAGAATCCAGTTTCAAACAAACTGGAGAAGGCAGAAACTCCTCCATTTGTTTCTACAACTGTTGGTAAATTTGTCCAAACCCCACATAGCCTGTAGAGGTCCTTCTAATCCTACAGCTATAATGCAGGCAACACAGACAATGGAACCCTCAACAATTTACAGGGAAAAGGAAAACTACAGCCTCCTAGATAACAGAAGTTGCATTTTAAAACTCTTCCTTCCTTCCGGAGGTTGGAGGAGGCTTCAGGATGGGCAACACATGTGCACCCACGGTTGATTCATGTCAATGTATGGCAAAAACCACTATAATATTGTACAGTAATTAGCCTCCAATTAAAATTAATTAATTTAAAAAATTTAAAAAACAGTAGTTTTATTAAGATGGAATTAAAAATCAGGTATTAAATATATTTTAATTAAAAAAAAAAAACTCTTCCTTCCTAATGGTTCAGAAATATGTCTCTCAGTATAAGATAAATAAAACTGAAATCAATTTTACATTTCAAGTGTTTGGTCATATGTGAATCTATGACTTGTAGTACTTTCAAGATTTCTTCCTTTCTTCATTAGATACTTACTGACCAACTATTTTATCTAGCAATTGAAAATTAATATGTACAAGATATATCTCTACTGCACTTAAAAACAGAATTTAAAATACTGTTTTGTTGTGTTTGAAAAAATAATATTAACCACAAAAACTTGTGTTCTTCAAGTGGGTACTTATTCAATACCCACTACTGAGTTTTGGGGGCTTCCCTTGTGGCTCAGCTGGTAAAGAATCCGCCTGCAATGAGGGAGACCTGGGTTCAGTCCCTGGGTGGGGAAGATCCCCTGGAGAAGGGAAAGGCTACCCACTCCAGTATTCTGGCCTGGAGAATTCCATGGACTAGGCAGTCCATGGGGTCGCAAAGAGGCGGACACGACTGAGCAGCTTTCACTTTCACTGAGTTTTTAGGCTTTGTCTGCAATTTTAGATACATTTGAGTAGTTATCAGTGCTCTCAGAAAACTGACTGGTTCACAGTTCAACCTGTCTGCAAAATCCTCCGTGGAGAAACAGCAGAGCTTAAGTCACTTACCCCAACTGGTATTAGCTATTCCTGATGACAAGAGTGCCAGCAGGGTGGGGCAAGCTTACAGTCAGATTAATAAGAAGTTTAATCCCCTACTTCCCCAATATTAATAGAATACAGCAGTTTTTCTTTCCACAGGGTACAATTAATAATCACTTCTCACTCAAGCATCTGAGACACAACACTACCATTAGCCAGTGTTTCTCCAACAGCTGAGTCATCCCTTTCAATTTGGTGTCAATTAGGCTAATTAGTGGTTAGCAGCTCAGACTGCCCTTCAATCATTTGGAAATAGCTTTTCACACAAATGACAGGCACTCACTCTACGATTTTCTCACATACTGATAATCTATGTCTTGGCTGCTAAAACAGTTACTATAAGCAGGAAAGACAGCATTTGATTGGCTCAGCACTTGTCTGCCAGCGGTCACAAAGCGGAGCTTTTGTTGGCCACCCACTAGTTCTCTGCTCTCTTGTCAGCCACAGCCATTGGGGCACAATTTGTTGGCCACTGATATAACCCAGTATCTTTTCATCTCACCAGCTAGGTGGTCGGGGTGCGCTTCCCCCTGAGGGCATGTGTAACTGTTAACACACTATTTCTTTTGGCTCTGGTTCTAAACCCAGGCAAAGGGGATTAGAAACCTGGCTTTTAATTGTGCTTGCCTTTATCTTTCGTGAATGGCAATCATTCTGTAGCACCTTTTGTGATATGAAAATGAACACTGGATTAAAGCATAGTTTTGATTCCTCACCAAGGATTCTAGTCAGTCAGGCACCTTGCTTAAGCCGGTGGGTGTGCTTAGCGGACAGTTCAGTTTTGGCAGCGGGCAAACATTGAGCAATTTCAAAGCAAACCTGGTTTCTACTCCTAAAGAAGATCACTGGGAACAACTTGACAGAGATAACACAAAGAATTATTTAGCATTGTTCATTTAGTTATCAGATAAAATCTTGAAAATTTTGACAGATTGATTTCCTTCTTGAGATTTTAATAATCATAATACATAAACAAAGAGCCTGCCTAAACTGTAGAAAAACATAAAGCTGTTCTACAAATTAAATCTTCATGTGAAGAACATCTTTTCAAAACTAAGGTTGTGTTATGACTTTTGAAAAATGTTATATATACTGACATATCCTTTAGTAGGCCTCATAATATGAGAGAATTTTCATTTAAATAGGACATAATTATGTCCTGTCTAGAAGTTTAGATGTTTAAGAAAATTACCTTATTAAGTTAGATATGTTTTCAAAAAATTAAATACGTTATCAATCTTTTGATTCTCAGAAATTGAATCCTATGTAATAAGATTATATATGATTATATTTTTTGAACATGGTTCTTCAAAATTTCTAGGAGTCGATATAAAATTAGAAAATTTGCCAATTAAATACTTATAATGATATAGTAATATATTTGAGTAATGAATCTCATGGAAGATTTTATGTAAAAAATATTCAAAGTACATAACTGACATGAAAAATGTACATGTAGTTTAAGCCATCTGTGATGCAATTAAATACAGTCTATACTTTCACTATATAAATGATGATACATTTTTATTTTATTTCTGTTGAGAGTCTATATAATGTGCAAAATATATTTATATATTACATACAGTCCAGCTATATATAAAATTTTAAATATACACTTGAATTTAGATTGTATAAACAAATTAAAAGAAATTGAAAATACTTAAGTATTTAAAAATGTGGTATCAATTACAGCCATAGAAAAATGTGACCCACAAAACCTGATAAACAAAAAGATCCATTCTGACTAAAATTGGCTCAAAAAATTAAATAACAATAATCTGACCCATCATATAAGGTTTTAACATTTTATAAAAGGGACTTCTGATAATTTTCATTTTTAAAATTAATCATCTAAATATATAAATATTGGATGATTTTTTTATATGAGCATTATACATATTTGAAAAGTCAAATATGTATGTTCTATATGTTGAACTCATGTAAAATAGGTATAAATAAAAGAGGTATAGGTTTGAACAGATAAAGCCAGATGGATATATCTGCATAAATAGCAAGTTATAGACCAGAAACATGTAACTTTTCTTTTGATGTGCCTACTTATTGATTATCAGTAAGACTCAATCTTAGATTTTGTTCCCCTTAAATATGAAATGATACTTCGAAGAAATTTTTTCTTAAGCAATAAGGTTTACATTAAACTACAGACTTTGCAGTATGTTAAACAAATTTTTTAAATATGTTCTATGTAGAAGGTAAATTAACTTTTAAAACATGAGAATTGGGGAGGAAAAATAATTTACAGTGTTCTGCTATTTGCTCTGCTAAAATATTTTAAGGCTCCAAAATTTCCTCTTTCATACTATTTCAGTACTAGGCAATTCATGCCTTCAAACTAAGGACTTCACCCATGAAAGCAATCCAAAAACAGTATGGTACAATCTGAAAAACATCACCAGTCTCTTTTCTATACTTGAAAATCTTTTCCACATAACTCATTTCATTGCTTGTTAAGTAAATGTTTCAAAATATAAAAGTGAGAGAAAATGATGAAATAACATCAGGACTGAGAAAAGAAGACAGAATAGAACAGGAAAGTTATAATTTTCAAATCAGACTAGGGATTTCAGCTTCAGAAAGAATAATGTTTAAGATATAAGATATGTATTACAATAAAGAATATGGATTTTTGCGTTTTTTAAAAATGTCAACATAGATAAACTTTTCACCATGTATTGATTTTTTTTTCATGAAAAGGTGCAATTGTACTTTCAATAGGATAGCCTCTGGCCACATCTGGCTATTGAGCATTTCAAATGTAGCTATCCCAAAATGAGAGATGTGTTTAAGAGCAAAATACACACTAGATTTCAAAGATTTAGTACAAAAAATAAAAAATATATCCTTAAATTTCTTATATTGATTACATGTTAAACTGATAATATTTTGGATGTATCAGTTTAAATAATATATTAGTAAAAGTTATTTCACATTTCTTTTTACTTTATATGGTCACTAGAAAATATAAAATTATATTTCTTGCATTTATTTCTAAGGAACAGCACTTGTGTAGACTGCATATACATAGAACTAAATGATCATTTCAATCACAATATTAATGTAATTTGTTTTTTTCTGAAGTGCCAAAGAGATGCCCTAAGCAAACTAACATGACCAAAATTAGCCAAAAGATAAACAAAAGTGAAGTAAATCCAAAAGCAGTAAAACAAACAAAAAACCCACAAAAGGTGGAAAGATATCTAAAAATAGGTAAACTGGACAATTTTCCACTACTGAAGTCATACAAATGGCCAAACCATGTGTGAATACCGATGCAGCTTCAGTTTTTCATCCAGATCCATCAGATTCATCCCACTAGAGAATATTTTACATTCCTGTTACCCTTCCATATATATTGGCCACGTGTTATTCTAAGCAATTGCTAGATGATTAAAATTAAAAGCATAAGATTGATCATGTATACTAGCTCATACACACAAATAGCTCTACTCTACAAAATATACAAGTTTAACTACCAATTGTTTTTTAAAAAATTATATACTCATTCCCTCAACAATAAGTAACATGGTTATTTTATTGGCAAGTATGTTTGAGTATTATTATATCAAAACAGATACTTGAAAGCTGTAAATTTTAATCAATCCATCAGTTGTCTTACACAGTATTGTCTAAGAAAGTCAGTAGAGTGGCCATAGCCAAAGCACAGACTGAAACCAATTTTGATATTAAATAAAATGAGAAAAGAAATGGCAACTGGAACTGAAAAACTTCACAGCTACATCAGAAATAAAATTATATCGCCTTTTACTAAGTTTCCATCTCATAGCATGCTTCCTTCTCTCCAACTGTTTCCAGTAGATCTGTCACTTAAAGCTCTGTTCCCATGGAATTTGATGAAATCCCCAATCAGACCACAAGATTGGCAAACCTGTTCTAACTGCTCTTACAATATCATGGAACAGAGCTTGAATTACCAATCCACCAGAGAATGCTAATGCAATTATGAGTGTTTACTTACACCATGTGTTTCTCACTGAGCCTCCCCCGCTGTGTCAGGATAAACCAAAGGGAGCTAATGTTTTATAGATGGTAAGAGTCTGTTTGTTTTCAGTAGGGCTAAGTCTCCCAAAGCACTCAGACACACTAATTAAAGTAAACTGCAGAGGCCCATAATAAAATATATGTGTTTGGAGACTGTGAGATGAACCCTACTGGCTTATTAAAAGTCAAAAGAAAAATATACATTATTTATGACTTCAAAGGGACACATTGTGAGCTCTAGTTTATTTAAAGGATTAACAAAGCAGTGGTTATTGGTGACCATCTGAACGGTTCTTCCTTCACAGTTCATTAGTTCTGTCATATATGTGAGAAGTCATCATTTGGGTTCAAATCAAATATTATTAATCAAATAAATTACAGAGGGCACACCAACATTATTAAATGAAATCTTTGTGAAAATAACTGCTAATAAATCTAGTACTTACTTTTCAATAGTTGCCTAGTTGCAACAGTGTGATTTAGGTTTTCAAAATGTGTTATAAGGATTAAACAATACATTCTTCATAAATTTGGCTATCCCAAAAAATAGGAAGCTGGGGAATATAATTACTAACCAAGTTGCTTCCTATCTATGTTCACAAAAGTTATTCTGTAGTCCCTTAATGTGGAAACCTGTAAACTTCACAAGGAAATCCACTTTCTCATTTTCAACACAAACTACAAAAGAAGGAAAAGTTATGGCACATGAAAATCAAAGCCTTTTTACATCTTATATTTACTTTGAATTAAGAATCTTTGAATTCTAAATCAATCCACATTATTCGATCAAAGGACACTGTCTACACTTAGCTTAATCAAGCCTGAACAGAGGATGATCAAGACAAATCATTATTGCTACATTTGTTCATCAGTATATGAATAACTGCTGCTGCTGCTGCTAAGTCGCTTCAGTCGTGTCCAACTCTGTGCGACCCCATAGACGGCAGCCCACCAGGCTCCTTTGTCCCTGGGATTCTCCAGGCAAGAACACTGGAGTGGGTTGCCATTTCCTTCTCCAATGCATGAAAGTGAAAATGAAGTCGCTCAGTCGTGTCCGACTCTTTGCGACCCTATGGATGCAGCCTACCGGGCTCCTCCGTCCATGGGCTTTTCCAGGCAAGAGTACTGGAGTGGGCCAGTGCCTTCTCTGTGAATAACTGCAAAGTTAACCATTTTTAATATGCTTCTATCAATGAAAATTTCATATTACTTAACTGATTATCATCATACATCTGAAGATTCCATATAAATGAAATCTTGTAAGCATTTCCGAGTATGATACTAAAAGAATTTGCTTCTCATATGACTCTAGTCACCTTGAGATTTACCTAAGTTTACACTTTAAAAGGAAATAATGTCCCCCCAAAATAAGATGTCTCTTCTGGACTGTCTTGGATATAAAGTTTCCCTAGTTTTCTCAAGCCAACAGACATGATATATATGATAGATCTGAAATTGTCTCCTGATTGCTTTATTAGGGGTTTTATCTCATTTTGGGCTTCCCTCATGGCTCAGCTTCTATAAGAATCCACCTGCAATGCAGGAGACCTGGGTTCTATCCCTGGGTTGGGAAGATCCCCTGGAGAAGGGAACCTCTGCCCACTCCAGTATTCTGGCCTGGAGAATTCCATGGAGTCACAAAGAGGCAGACATGACTCAGCGACTTTCACGTCACCATATCATTTTTTTCTTTATTCTCTCCTCTGTCCTCCTCCCCTCCTCTCCCTCACCTGCACTGTCTCTCTCTCTCTCTCTCTCTCTCTCTCTCTCTCTCTCCATTTGGCACTTGTTTCCATCTGAAATTTGCCCACAGTCATTTATCATCAAAAGCTTAAGTAAAGAATATAAAACCCAGGGTTATGACATTTTTAATTTTATGGGTCACACTTTTAGGCAGTGAGTTAAAATTGCTGAGAATTAAGAACGAATGATATGATATTTATGTTTTATTTTCTTTATAAATTCACTTTAACACCTCTATATTCTGCATTCATTAAGCAGAAAAAGAAAAAAACCTAATTTGAATAAACTCAGCCTTACCAAAACAGAACTTATTCAAAATTAGTTCTATTTCTGTAATTTGTATAGCTTAACCTCAACGGAGACTGATATAAACTTAATTTTTAGATTTCTGAATCTAAATATGGCAACATATTTATATTTTATTATTTTAATATTCTAGAAAATATTAATGGTGGAAAGATTATATTATTCGCACTTAGTTGTGAGAGATTTCCATCAAATGTGCATTACAGAGGAAAAATAATAAATTAAATTTATTGGACTAAAGGCTAATTATATTATTAGTCTTTTATCTATTTCTTTTTTTCTCTTGCCCATGTGGTTTCCTATGCCTATTTTCCTGTAACGCTAGATTTAAAAGTTTCTTCTGGAACTGTGGTACATCTTCTCAAAAAGATGCTCTATAGATATATCCTATATCATTTCAAGAGCATCACATGATGATCTGGTAAGCAAAATTAAGCAAACAAATGAAGACTTATCATTAAGAAATCTGTATCTTCTTTAAATCTTATGTTCCTTTGAGCAATACAAGTATTTGTGTGTAACTTGACTGTGAAGGTATAAACTCAAAACAGGTGCCTTTAATTCTTTGGGCCAAATACTCTTAGCTGGTTTTTAATTTTCCCCACTTTTTCAAATTAAGGTGTCCGTATTTCAGCATTAGATTGAAAGTATCTTACACACACAATAAAGATCTTCCATTTTTGAATTAAATTTTGGTTGAAATGAAGATAAATTATAGCTACATTTCTTTAGCACTTACTGTGAGGTAGCTCTATTACCTCCATTTTATAGATAAGAAAACTGAGATTTAGAGAAACATGGTTATTTTTTTACTACTAGAAAGCAGTGAAGCCATGATTTTAATACTAGCTCAATCCCATCTGAATCTAGAATTGAGAGTTTAACCAGTCTGATAAATTTCCTCTCCAGTAATAGAATACTATTGTTAGCCTACAAAGTCAGACTTTTAGGGCTGTGATTATAGTAATCAATGGATTGTACCTTCTAAAACTTAAGTTGAACATATTCAACAGAGCTCAAAGTATTTCACTATAGTGTTAACATTACCTTTACTAAATAAAAAAATTAAATTATCTTAATAACCAGAGACTTGACACAACAAGATAAATCTCTGGCCACAGCATTCCTTAAAACTTTCATTATCTTCACATTGTGTGGCTCTTAATTCTATCTTTTTTAAAACTTTACTGTTGGAATTTATACAAATTTATAACCACTGATGAAATATCCATGTTTGGATCCAATAATTTGATATTATCAGTATTTGTTTCTGCTTCCTCTCCCAAAGCTGTAGCCTTCAAATGGTACAAATTGTGTCTGACATGCTCAAAGCCAAATATCACACCATGAGATTCAAAAAAAGTTTACTGAACGAACTGTTAGTACTTTGGGCCATTTATAACTCATTCCACAATCCTAAATACATGGATGGTATTTCATATACATACATTAGGAAAATGATGACCTCTTTATAAAATGGAAATGAACATCTTTTTCAAAATATGACAATAAAAATTACTTGGAGACTTCAAAACTTGAAAGAGGGTGGACAAAAAAAAATTTCCAGGTTCAAAACTAAATCCGTCATCTTTATTATTGTATTTAATCTAATATAACTTCTATTTAACTTTGAAAACAGTAGGAAAGAGAAAAAAATGCCCAGTTATTCTCTGGAACTATCTTAGAAACCTCGAACAATCTTAGAATCCTAGAACAATCTTAGAAACCATTTTTAATTTATAGCCCCAAATCTAAAGGACAAGCATTTCTTTAATCTCTAAATATGCATTTAATCTCTAAATAAGCATTTATTTATCTCTAAATAATCTCTATTCATTTAGAAATAAATTAACATTGTCATAGACTTATAAAAACTTTTTTTTTTCAAGTTTACAATTCAGGGGTTGAGATTCAAACAGTAAAAAGGTAAATAAAAGTGAAGTGAAACTTCTGTCATCCAATTTATCCCAATTTGTATAATTATTATTGATAACAATCTCACTGGTGAAACTGTAAAGTTCCTTAGGACAGAAATCAGGCCTACTTTTCCTCTTTATTTTATCCCTATTGCCAAAGACAGTGTCTAGGAAACGTGTACATTAAGTAAACATGTGCTAAATGTTTATCACTGAATCATAAATATATTAAGTCCTGTAGGATTTCAGAGGGGAAAAGATTGCTTCCAGTTGAGGTAACTATAGAAGCCTGTGTAAAGGAAATAAGTCTTGAGTTAACCTTGAAGATTGAGCTAGAATTTCAGTAGGTGGGGTTAAAAGATGTGCTTGAACGCTGGAGAGCAGAGGGTGGCTTTGGGAAAGGAAGGCTATCAGGCAGATAGAATAACATAAGCAAAGATGTGGAGGATAAAATATAAACATAGTCTGTTACAGCAGGCAGACTGACTGAAATGTGGGGCTGAAAGAAGAATTTTGAAGAGAATAAGGGGGAAAAGGAAGCTAGGATCAGATCAAGATTCAGGAAGACTTGAAATTCAGACTTACTCTGGAAGGTTTTGAACATGCAACGAAATAGCATTTTATGAACCTAAATCAAGCAACGGGCTACAAAATAGTTACTGTATTAAAATAATGGTAGGAGGAAAGCCAGGAAAGAGAATTGCAAAAATCCAAGTGGGAAGTAAATAAAACTCTGAAAATGTTTCTGCTCATCAATTTCTGAAAATGTTTCCTTGAAATCAGCAAATTGTTTAGTTTGGGGGACTTCCCAGGTGGCGCTAGCAGTAGGGAACCCGTCTGCCAATGCAGGAGATATAAGAGACTCGGTTCAGTCCCTGGGTTGGGAAGATCCCTTGGAGGAGGGCATGGCAACCCACTCCAGTATTCCTGCCTGGAGAATCCCATGGACAGAGGAGCCTGGCGGGCGATGGTCCATAGTCACAAAGAGTTGGACATGACTGAAGCCACTTGAAATGCATGCACCCAAAGAGATTTTACAGATCATCTTGACCACACATTGCACTTTATGATTTAGGAAACTGAGGATCAAGAGATTCAATGACCTGCCCCAAATTGCAAAGCCAATACTGATTGTGGATCTCCTCACTTCCAGCCCCGCTGTTCTTTCTATTATAAAAGAACTCCGCTCAAGGTGACTTTTTAAATTAAAAGGAATTAACAAAGAAACAAATACAGAATTAGGACCTTTATTGCTATTTCACTAGCCGACAGTAACCTTATTTAATAGATCTTCCTTGCCACACAGATATCCCACTGAAGCATTGTAATAAATGTAATAAAAGGGAAGATTAGGGCAAACATCGGTGGGAAGACATTAATTAGAGGAGGACCTCACCAATTCTCAGTTGACTAATCCTCAAACCCTGTAATTCTCATAAGAAAACTGGCAATCTTGCTTTACTTCTTATCAAAGAGACTTTCCAGCTAAAGAGAGGGGCAGGCTCAAGTAATCAGAATCTCATTAATTTTATTAAATATTCTATAAAGTCCCATAATAAATAATTAAGCCCTATTAAACAGATATTGATAGTACATTTTATCCCTTCTTATTTATAGACACAAATAAAATGACAGTGCTTACACAGAAAGTCATAAAACATAATTGTTGTTATTGATGACAATAATACCTTATGTTTGTTTTAGAGATTTTAAAGCTTTTCAAGCATGACTGTTGCACCATAATTGCCACACAAAGCATTTATGTCTTAATCTATTTAAGTTTCCACCTGCTAGCTGTTAGCATCACTTGAAATTAGTTAGACAGATTTTCAGCAATTTGGGCATATATGTTTGTGATAACCTGACTTAAGAAAGTAATAGTTGTTCGACATGTCCAGTGGGAGGGCCTGGCCAAGTGTAGCTTCAAACGCTGCCAGCAGTTTCTAGTTGTTCAGTCCCTAAGTCATGTCCAACTCTTTGCATATCCATGGACTGCAGCACGCCAGGATTTCCTGTCCACTGTCTCCCAGAGTTTGCTCAAACTCATGTCCATTGAGTTGGTGATGCCATCCAAACATCTCATTCTCTGTCGCCCCCTTCTCTTCCCACCTTCCATTTTTCCCAGCATCAGGGTCTTTTCCAATGAGTTGGCTCTTTGCATCAGGTGGTCAAAGTACTGGAGTTTCAGCTTCAGCATCAGTTCTTCCAATGAATATTCAGGATTGATTTCCTTTAAGATTGACTGGTTTGATCTCCTTGCAGTCCCAGGGTCTCTCCAGAGTCTTCTCCAACACCGCAGTTCAAAGCATCAATTCTTCGGCATTCAGTCTTCTTTATGGTACAACTCTCACATCCATACATGACTACTGGCAAACCATAGCTTTAACGATATGGACTTTTGTTGGCAAAGCCATGTCTCTGCTTTTTAATATGCTGTTTAGGTTTCTCATAACTTTTCTTCCAAGGAGCAAGTATCTTTTAATTTTTTGGCTGCAGTCACTGTGTGCAGTGATTTTGAAGCCCAAGAGAATGAAGCCTGTCACTGTTTCCATTGTTTCTCCATCTATTTGCCATGAAGTGATGGATGCCATGATCTTCAGTTTTTGAACAGTGAGTTTTAAGCCAGGTTTTTCACTCTTTTCTTTCATCTTCATCAAGGCTCTTTAGTTCCTTGCTGCTTTCTGACATTAGAGTGATATCATCTGCATTATCTGAGGTTGCTGGTATTTCACCTGGCAATCTCGATTCCAGCTTATGATTCATCCAGGAAGCCATCATTACTCAGAAACTTCCAGCAGTGTTTGAAGCCTTACTAGGTAGTATCAACTAAAATACACAAATGTAGTCTCCACTTTCACTAGAGTCTAAGCTGCTGCTGCTGCTAAGTCACTTCAGTCGTGTCCGACTCTGTGTGACCCCATAGATGGCAGCCCACCAAGCTCCCTTGTCCTTGGGATTCTTCAGGCAAGAACACTGGAGTGGGTTGCCATTTCCTTTTCCAATGCATGAAAGGAAAAGTGAAAGTAAAGTCGCTCAGTCGTGTCTGACCCTTAGTGACCCCATGGACTGCAGCCTACCAGGCTCCTCCGTCCATGGGATTTCCCAGGCAAGAGTACTGGAGTGGGGTGCCATTGCCTTCTCCAAGAGTATAAGCTAGGGCTTTTTTAAAAAAATTGAAAATGCTATAAATTGTCTTTTCTTTTGCCTATATTACTCATTTCTACTTGTACAAATATATGCTTCTGACTACTAATGAAATTCATAGTGGTATAATTTGTCTTAGCTTTGACTGTGCATGGGTTACACATGCAAAACAGAATTTATCATTTTCAACTGAATTACCGTGCTGTGCATATAGTCATTAAATCAACTGATACAGTAAGCAGAATAGCTCCCCAATACAAGTCCATGTTCTAACTCCTGGAATCTGTCAATATGCTGATTTGTACGGCAAAAGAAGATTTTCAAATGTAATTAAAATCATGAACCTTAAAAGAGATTATCGTGGATCTTTCAGGTGGGCCCAATCTTATCACAAGTCATTAAAAGCAGAGGACTTCTCTTGCTACAGTCAGGAGGTACTGCAGAAATCAGAGAGATTTAAAACATAATTGGGAGTCAGCTCACCATCGTTAAAGGGGACCTCATGGAAGGGATTGGAAAGAACACAAGTCCCTGGGAGCAAAGACTGTCCCTAGCTGATGGCTAACAAGGAAATGTGGATGTTAGTCATACAACCACAAGGAAATGTGAATTCAGCCAAGAACCTGATTGAGCCTGGAGAAGATTCTTCCCCAGAGCCTCCAGTGAGAAATGCAGCCCAGTCAAAGCTTTAATTTCCACCTGTGAGACCCTAAGCAGAGGACCCAGTCAGGTCCACTAGAATTTCTGACCTACAGAAACCGAGGAACAATACATTTGTGTTATTTAAAGCTGCAAAGTGTGGCAGAGTGATGTCAGTGTCATGGCAGTATAAGATAATCCCTTTGTCTCTCGTCTTCAATATACAGCCAGTAAAATATCCATAGCTCAACAAACGTTCCTCTGCCCGACATGCCAGGACACCAGAGACACCCATACATCTGTACATCTGTAGGTGGGCAGACTAAACCCACAGGCGAGACTGGAACCACGGGAAGAGCCCACAATCACAACCTTCAAGCTAAAGTGGTTGAGCCTGAAGCCCCAGGGACCCAGGAGCAGCAGCAGAGATGATACACATGATACCAGCCTCCTCTGGCCACAGCAGCGACCACAACCACAGAGAACCAAGCGGCAGTTTCAGCAGGACCTGCAACCCCAGTCCCTCAAGCCATTCAGAGCCCACAGCTCCAGCCCCCTGCCCTCAGAGGCAGCACTCAACTCCCTGAAAACCCCATACACAGTTGAAGTTCAAACTGCCCCAGCTCCCCCGCTCAACCTCCTCCCCCTGCCAAGGAAGCAATGCCCATGACCCAGGTACCCCCAAACACAGGAGGTACCCCCCATTCCAATGCCCCAGCTGTAAGGCCGGCAACAGCAGCATGACAACAGCAGCTTCAAGGCGAGTGAATCATAAGGACACAAGCAGTGATGACGTGGCCGCCAGTGACACCTCTGACAGGCCTTAGAGGGGAAGACTGTGGAGTCTCAAACACAGTCAGAGGCAGCGCAGGCGAAAGGAGCCAAAAATTTGTGCTGTAGCACCACCTACTGAAAATCAACATAAATGCTTCAAATTACCAACCTGCTGAACTGAATTGAGTCTGGTAAAAAATGCTTTGCCTACAAAAGAAAGACGTTTGCTACTTCATTGGTAGAGGAACAACTCATCAAGCACCATGAAGACCACAGTAACAAAGCATCACAAAAAGAAAAGAACAATTCTCCAGAAACCAAGTCACAAAGAATTGTGATCAAACTGATAGAGAAAACAAAGTAGCTGTTATGAAGAACCTAGACAGTATATTAAAAAGCAGAGACATCACTTTGCCAGCAAAGGTCCATATAGTCAAGGCTATGGTGTTTCCAGGAGTCATGTATAGATGTGAGAGTTGGATCATAAAGAAGGCTGAATGCCGAAGAATTGATGCTTTTGAACTGTGGTGCTGGAGAAGACTCTAGAGAGTCCTTTGGACTGCAAGGAGATTAAACCAGTCCATCCTAAAGATCAGTCCTGAATATTTATTGGCAGGACTGATGCTGAAGCACCAATAGTTTGGCCACCTGATGCGAAGAGCTGACTCATTGGAAAAGACCCTGATGTTGGGAAAGATGGATGGCAGGAGGAGAAGGGGACAACAGAGGATGAGATGGTTGGACAGCATCACTGACTCAATGGACATGAGTTTGAGCGAGCTCCAAGAGTTGGTGAAGTACAGGAAAGCCTGGCGTGCTGCAGTCCATGGGGTCACAGAGAGTCAGACATGACTGAGTGAGGGAACAACAATAATTATGATGAAACTCAGTGAGCTTAGAAAAGCGGTTCACTGAGCTCAGAAATAAAATCAATAAGAAGGAAACTCTTCTCCAAAGAGAATGAAACTCTATCATAGAACCAAACAGAAATTCTGGAGCTGAAGAACTCAATAAATGAGGTGAAGAATGCATTAGAAAGTACTGGAAATAGGGCAGGCCATATAGAATAGAGAATTAACAAGCTCAAAGATAGAACTAAACAAAGGATTCCGGTAGAGGATGACAGAAAACTATTTTTTTTTTTAATGAAAAAACTCTATAAGAACTATCTGACGCCATTAAAAGGGCAACATAAGGATAATGGATATCCCCAAAGAAGAAAGGGAGAAGGAAGCTGGGAGCTTATTTAAAGAAATGATACCTGAGAACTTCCCAAACCTGGGGAAGGAATGGATATACAAGTCCATGAAGCTAATCAGTTAATTTTTTCTATGCAAAAAGACCTTCTCCAAGACACCTTAAGTTAAAAACTGTCAAAAAGTTAATGACAGAGGAAGAATTTTAAAGGTAGCCAAGGGGAAAAAAAGACAGTTCTCTAAAAGGAACCCCCATTAAGCTATAAGCCATCAGCAGAAACTCTATAAGCCAGGAGAGAGCAGAATGACAAATTTTAAATGTAGAAAGATAAAAACTTGCAGCCAAGAATATTCTATCCTGTAGGCTTTTTTCAGAAAAGGAGAAATAAAGGCTTTCCCAGACATATAAAAGCTTCAAGAGTACATCACCACTAGATCTACTTTACAAGAAGTACTGAAAGAAGTTCTTCTAAAGAGATAAATAGAATCAGAAAATTGTAATGCTATATCAGAATCTGTTACTAAGGACTTAATCATTAGCATAAAGGTCAAAGGAGGAAACAAGAATGAAAATAACTATATCCACTTCAATTTGGTAACAAACTCACAATATGAAAAACGTGAGCACCTACAGCTATCAGTCTAAACTCGGGAGCAAGATAAGGATGCCCACTCTCACCTCTCCTATTCAACACGGTATTGGAAGTACCAGAGCAATTAGGCAAGAAAAGAAGGAATAAAAGGCATCCAAATTGGAAAGAAAGAAGCAAAACTGTCACTATTTGTGGGTGACATGATTTTATATATTGAAAACCCTAAAGACTCCACCAAAATAACTATTAGAAATAATCAACATATACAGAAAAGTCAGGGTACAAAATTAACATTAAAAAATCTTGTCCTTCTATTCACTAACAATAAACTAGCAGAAAGTGAAATTAGGAAAACAATCACACTTACAATCACATCAAAAAGAATAAAGTACCCAGGAATAAAATTAACCAAGTGGATAGAAGACCTGTACACTGAAAACCAGAGACACTATTGAAAGGAATTTGAAGACACGAAGAAATAGAAAAATATTCTATGTTACAGATTGCAAGAAATTAACATTGTTAAAATGTCCATATTACCTAAAGCAATCTAGAGATTTAATGCAATCCCTATCAAAAGCCCAATGACATCATCACAGAAATAAAACAAAAAGTCCTAAAATTTGTATGGAACCTCAAAAAAACCCAAAGGTCCCATAGAAGAATCTGGAGGGGAAAAAAGGCTGGAGGAATCACACTCCCTGATTTCAAATTATAGTACAAAGCTACAGTCCTCAAAACAGTAAGGCGGTGGCAGAAAAGCAAGCACATAAATCAATGGAACAGAACTGGGCGCTCAGAAATAAACCCACATTTACACACACAACTAAATCACCACAAAGGCACCAAGCACGTACAATAAAGAAAAAAAGTCTCTTCAGTAAATGGTGCTGGAAAAACTGGACAGTCAAATACAAAAGAATGAAATTAGACCACTATCTTATATCATACACAAAAATCAACTCCAAATGGACTAAAGGCTTGAATACAAGACTTAAAACCATAAAACACCTAGGAGAAAATAAAGGCAGCACATTATTTGACATCAGTCTTAGCAATATATTTTTTGATGTGGTTCCTCAAACATGGGAAACAAAAGCAAAAATAAACAAATGGGACTACTAATTAAAAAGCTTCTGCATAGCAAAGGACACCATCAACAAAAAGACTCTTATAAATGCAAGAAGATGCTTATAAATCAAATACACGACAAGGGGTTAATATCCAAAATATATAAAGAACTAATATAACTCAATGACAAAAAAAAAAAACCTGATTAAAAAATAGAGAATCTGATTAGATATTGCTCCAAAATATATATAATGTCCACAGGCACATAAAAAATTTTCAACATCACTAATTATTGGGTAACTGCAAATCAAAATAATAATGATATATCACCTCACACCTGTTAGAACAGTTACTATCAAAAAGACAAGAAATAATAAGTGTTGGAAAGGATGTAGAGAAAAGGGAACTTTTGTATACTGCTGGCAAGAATGTAAACTGGTACTACTATGGAAAAAGTATGGCAATTTCTCAAGGATTTAAAAACAGAACTAATATATGATCCAGGTATTTTACTTTTAGAAATTTACCTGAAGAATATAAAAACACTAATTTGAAAAAAATATATTCACTTCTATGTTCATTCCCACATTATTTACAATAATCAAGATATGGAAATAACCTACAATAATCAAGATATGGAAATAACCTAAGTGCCATCGATAGATGAATGAAGATGTGGAATGGAATACACTGTGTGTGTGTGTGTGTGTTAGTTGCTCAGCTGTGTCCAGCTGTTTGTGACCCCATAGACTGTAGCCCACCAGGTTCCTCTGTCCATGGGATTCTCCAGGCAAGAATACCAAAGTGGGTAGCCATTCCCTTCTCCAGGGGCTCTTCCCAACCCAGGGATCAAACCCGGATCTCCCACACTACGTGCAGATTCTTTATCATCTGAGCCACCAGGGAAGCCCAGTGGAATACTACTTAGCCATAGAAAGATAAAATATTTCCAGTTGCAACATGACAGAAACTTGAGGGTATTATGTTAGGTAAAATAAGACAAATGCCATATACTACACTCATGTGTGCAATATTAAATAAACAAACAAACCAAATTAAAAAACAAAGATAGATACAGAGAATATAGTGGCTATGAAAGGGAAAGGAGGATGGGTGAAATGTGAAATAGATAAAGGGAGCCAAGACGGGAGGAGCCAAGATGGCGGAGGAGTAGGACGGGGAGACCACTTTCTCTCCTACAAATTCATCAAAAGAATAACTGAACGCAGAGCAAACTTCGCAAAACAACTTCTGATCACTAGCTGAGGTCATCAGGCGCCCAGAAAAGCAGCCCATTGTCTTAGAAAAGAGTGCTGTATAGTTGGAGAAGTCCTGAGACTACAGGAAGAATAAAACTGAAATCCAGAGGCAGGAGATTTAAGCCCAAAACCTGAGAACACCAGAAAACTCCTGACTACATGGAACTTTAAGTAATAATTGACTGTCCAAAAGCCTCCATACCTACACTGAAACCAACCACCACCCAAGAGCCAATAAGTTTTAGAGCAAGACATACCACGCAAATTCTCCAGCAACGCAGGAACATAGCCCTGAACGTCAACATACAGGCTGCCCAAGGTCACACCTAACACATAGACACATCTCAAAACTCATTACTGGGCACTCCATTGCTCTCCAAAGAGAAGAAATCAAGTTCCACGCACCAGAACACTGACGCAAGCTTCCCTAACCAGGAAACCTTGACAAGCCAATCGTCTAACCCCACCCACTGGGTAAATCCTCCACAATAAAAAGGAACCACAGACCTCCAGAATACAGAAAGCCCAGTCCAGACACAGCAATATAAACAAGATGAAAAGGCAGAGAAATACCCAACAGGTAAAGGAACATGAAAAATGCCCACCAAGTCAAACAAAAGAGGAGGAGATAGGGAATCTACCTGAAAAAGAATTTAGAATAATGATAATAAAAATGATCCAAAATCTTGAAAACAAAATGGAGTTACAGATAAATAGCCTGGAAATAAAGATTGAAAAGATATAAGAAATGTTTAATAAAGACCTAGAAGAAATAAAAAAGAGTCAATTAAAAATGAATAATGCAATGAATGAGATCAAAAACACTTTGGAGGGAACCAAGAGTAGAATAACGGAGGCAGAAGATAGGATAAGTGAGGTAGAAAATAAAATGGTGGAAATAAATGAAGCAGAGAGGAAAAAAGAAAAAAGGATCAAAAGAAATGAGGACAACCTCAGGGACCTCTGGGACACTGTGAAACGCCCCAACATTCGAATCATAGGAGTCCCAGAAGAAGAAGACAAAAAGAAAGGCCATGAGAAAATACTCGAGGAGATAATAGCTGAAAACTTCCCTAAAATGGGGAAGGAAATAGCCACCCAAGTCCAAGAAACCCAGAGAGTCCCAAACAGGATAAACCCAAGGCGAAACACCCCAAGACACATATTAATCAAATTAACAAAGATCAAACACAAAGAACAAATATTAAAAGCAGCAAGGGAGAAACAACAAATAACACACAAAGGGATTCCCATAAGGATAACAGCTGATCTATCAATAGAAACCCTCCAGGCCAGAAGGGAATGGCAGGACATACTGAAAGTAATGAAAGAGAATAACCTACAACCTAGATTACTGTATCCAGCAAGGATCTCATTCAGATATGAAGGAGAATTCAAAAGCTTTACAGAAAAGCAAAAGCTGAGAGAATTCAGCACCACCAAACCAGCTCTTCAACAAATGCTAAAGGATCTTCTCTAGACAGGAAATGCAGAAAGGCTGTATAAACATGAACCCAAAACAACAAAGTAAATGGCAACGGGACCACACCTATCAATAATTACCCTAAATGTAAATGGGTTGAATGCCCCAACCAAAAGACAAAGATTGGCTGAATGGATACAAAAACAAGACCCCTATATATGCTGTCTACAAGAGACCCACCTCAAAACAAGAGACACATACAGACTAAAAGTGAAGGGCTGGAAAAAAATATTTCATGCAAACGGAGACCAAAAGAAAGCAGGAGTCGCAATACTCATATCAGATAAAATAGACTTTCAAATAAAGGATGTGAAAAGAGACAAAGAAGGACACTACATAATGATCAAAGGATCAATCAAAAAAGAAGATATAACAATTATAAATATATATGCACCCAACATAGGAGCACCGCAATATGTACAGCAAACACTAACGAGTATGAAAGAGGAAATTAATAGTAACACAATAATAGTGGGAGACTTTAATACCCCACTCACAACTATGGATAGATCAACTAAACAGAAAATTAACAAGGAAACACAAACCTTAAATGACACAATGGACCAGCTAGACCTAATTGATATCTATAGGACATTTCACCCCAAAACAATCAACTTCACCTTTTTCTCAAGTGCACACGGAACCTTCTCCAGAATAGATCACATCCTGGGCCATAAATCTGGTCTTGGAAAATTCAAAAAAATTGAAATCATTCCAGTCATCTTTTCTGACCACAGTGCACTAAGATTAGATCTCAATTACAGGAAAAAAATTGTTAAAAATTCAAACATATGGAGGCTAAATAACACGCTTCTGAATAACCAACAAATCATAGAAGAAATCAAAAATGAAATCAAAATATGTATAGAAATGAATGAAAATGAAAACACAACAACCCAAAACCTATGGGACACTGTAAAAGCAGTGCTAAGGGGAAGGTTCATAGCATTACAGGCTTACATCAAGAAACAAGAAAAAAACCAAATAAATAACCTAACTCTACACCTAAAGCAATTAGAGAAGGAAGAAATGAAGAACCCCAGGGTTAGCAGAAGGAAAGAAATCTTAAAAATCAGGGCAGAAATAAATGCAAAAGAAACTAAAGAGACCATAGCAAAAATCAACAAAGCTAAAAGCTGGTTTTTTGAAAAAATAAACAAAATTGACAAGCCATTAGCAAGACTCATTAAGAAACAAAGAGAGAAGAACCAAATTAACAAAATTAGAAATGAAAATGGAGAGATCACAACAGACAACACTGAAATACAAAGGATCATAAGAGACTACTACCAGCAGCTCTATGCCAATAAAATGGACAACTTGGATGAAATGGACAAATTCTTAGAAAAGTATAACTTTCCAAAACTGAACCAGGAAGAAATAGAAGATCTTAACAGACCCATCACAAGCAAGGAAATCGAAACTGTCATCAAAAATCTTCCAGCAAACAAAAGCCCAGGACCAGATGGCTTCACAGCTGAATTCTACCAAAAATTTAGAGAAGAGCTAACACCTATCTTACTCAAACTCTTCCAGAAAATTGCAGATGAAGGTAAGCTTCCAAACTCATTCTATGAGGCCACCATCACCCTAATTCCAAAACCAGACAAAGATGCCACAAAAAAAGAAAACTACAGGCCAATATCACTGATGAACACAGATGCAAAAATCCTTAACAAAATTCTAGCAAACAGAATCCAACAACATATTAAAAAAATCATACACCATGACTAAGTGGGCTTTATCCCAGGAATACAAGGATTCTTTAATATCCGCAAATCAATCAATGTAATACACTACATTAACAAATTGAAAGATAAAAACCATATGATTATCTCAATAGATGCAGAGAAAGCCTTTGACAAAATTCAACACTCATTTATGATTAAAACTCTCCAAAAAGCAGGAATAGAAGGAACATACCTCAACATAATAAAAGCTATATATGACAAACCCACAGCAAGCATCACCCTCAATGGTCAAAAATTGAAAGCATTTCCCCTGAAATCAGGAACAAGACAAGGGTGCCCACTCTCACCACTACTATTCAACATAGTGTTGGAAGTTCTGGCCACAGCAATCAGAGCAGAAAAAGAAGTAAAAGGAATCCAGATAGGAAAAGAAGAAGTGAAACTCTCACTGTTTGCAGATGACATGATCCTCTACATAGAAAACCCTAAAGACTCTACCAGAAAATTACTAGAGCTAATCAATGAATATAGTAAAGTTGCAGGATATAAAATTAACACACAGAAATCCCTTGCATTCCTATATACTAACAATGAAAAAACAGAAAGAGAAATTAAGGAAACAATACCATTCACCATTGCAACAAAAAGAATAAAATACTTAGGAGTATATCTACCTAAAGAAACAAAAGACCTATACATAGAAAACTATAAAACACTGATGAAAGAAATCAAAGAGGACACAAACAGATGGAGAAACATACCGTGTTCATGGATTGGAAGAATCAATATTGTCAAAATGGCTATTCTACCCAAAGCAATCTATAGATTCAATGCAATCCCTATCAAGCTACCAACGGTATTTTTCACAGAACTAGACCAAAGAATTTCACAATTTGTATGGAAATACAAAAAACCTCGAATAGCCAAAGTAATCTTGAGAAAGAAGAATGGAACTGGAGGAATCAGCCTGCCTGACTTCAGAATCTACTACAAAGACACAGTCATCAAGACAGTATGGTACTGGCACAAAGACAGAAATATAGATCAATGGAACAGAATAGAAAGCCCAGAGATAAATCCACGAACCTATGGACACCTTATCTTTGACAAAGGAGGCAAGGATATACAATGGAAAAAAGACAACCTCTTTAACAAGTGGTGCTGGGAAAACTGGTCAACCACTTGTAAAAGAATGAAACGAGAACACTTTCTAACACCATACACAAAAATAAACTCAAAATGGATTAAAGATATAAATGTAAGACCAGAAACTATAAAACTCCTAGAGGAGAACATAGGCAAAACACTCTCCGACATAAATCACAGCAAGATCCTCTATGACCCACCTCCCAGAATATTGGAAATAAAAGCAAAAATAAACAAATGGGACCTAATGAAACTTAAAAGCTTTTGCACTACAAAGGAAACTATAAGTAAGGTGAAAAGACAGCCCTCAGATTGGGAGAAAATAATAGCAAATGAAGAAACAGACAAAGGATTAATCTCAAAAATATACAAGCAACTCCTGCAGCTCAATTCCAGAAAAATAAATGACCCAATCAAAAAATGGGCCAAAGAACTAAACAGACATTTCTCCAGAGAAGACATACAGATGGCTAACAAACACATGAAAAGATGCTCAACATCACTCATTATCAGAGAAATGCAAATCAAAACCACAATGAGGTACCATTACACGCCAGTCAGGATGGCTGCTATCCAAAAGTCTACAAGCAATAAATGCTGGAGAGGGTGTGGAGAAAAGGGAACCCTCTTACACTGTTGGTGGGAATGCAAACTAGTACAGCCGCTATGGAAAACAGTGTGGAGATTTCTTAAAAAACTGGAAATAGAACTGCCATATGACCCAGCAATCCCACTTCTGGGCATACACACTGAGGAAACCAGATCTGAAAGAGACACGTGCACCCCAATGTTCATCGCAGCACTGTTTATAATAGCCAGGACATGGAAGCAACCTAGATGCCCATCAGTAGATGAATGGATAAGGAAGCTGTGGTACATATACACCATGGAATATTACTCAGCCATGAAAAAGAATTCATTTGAACCAGTCCTAATGAGATGGATGAAACTGGAGCCCCTTATACAGAGTGAAGTAAGCCATAAAGATAAAGAACATTACAGCATACTAACACATGTATATGGAATTTAGAAAGATGGTAACGATAACCCTATATGCAAAACAGAAAAAGAGACACAGAAATACAGAACAGACTTTTGAACTCTGTGGGAGAATGTGAGGGTGGGATATTTCAAAAGAACAGCATGTATACTATCTATGGTGAAACAGATCACCAGCCCAGGTGGGATGCATGAGACAAGTGCTCGGGCCTGGTGCACTGGGAAGACCCAGAGGAATCGGGTGGAGAGGGAGGTGGGAGGGGGGATCGGGATGGTGAATACGTGTAAATCTATGGCTGATTCATATCAATGTATGACAAAACCCACTGAAATGTTGTGAGGTAATTAGCCTCCAACTAATAAAAAAAAATAAGATAATAATAAAATAAAATAAAGGGAGCCAAGAGTATAGTGACAGAAACTAAACTTTTGGGGTGAATATGCTGTAGTGTATACACAAGTCAAACTACAATGTCGTACAAATGAAACACACAATGTTATAAACCAATGAGTGTTACCTTAACTTTTAAAACAAAACTGTTAAATCTGTGGTAATCTGTTACAGCCACAGTGAAAAACATACACCTGCATATTCTGGTTGATTTACATAATGGAGAACATGTGGTGTGTAAATAACTGTATTAGGGTATGTATTTCCTTATCTTGCCCAACATACAATCCATTAGTAAGATAAGATGTATATATGAAAGACTGATTAGTAAGTCAGTCAAAGCAGTAGTAAATTACGTGATAATTCATAAACATATTCAAAAAAATTAAAAATGCCTATTTAGATCATCTAGTAAAAGCTTAAAAGGTAGATTTTTTTCCTATACATCAGGGAATATCTCATAAATTACAGTATCTATAAGGATCAACTGGAACCTCCTGGAGATTTTATTTAAAAGATTTCACTGAGAAATTCCCACTCTCAGAATTCCTGATCCAGTAAGTCTGGGATGAGGTTTGGGAGGGTGTTAGCAAGTTTCCGGGTGATGCTGATACTCCTGATCTGAGGACCAAAATCAAGAACCACCATGCATAAAAAGGAAAGATGGTTTAAACAAATATTTAAAGTTTAAAAGTTCGAGAACTGTTTAGGGACCATGTTGTTGTTTTAGTTGCTAGGTCATGTCTGACTCTTTTGTGATCCCATTGTAGCCCACCATGTTCCTCTGTCCATGGGATTTCCCAGGCAAGAATATTGGTGTGGGTTGCCATTTATTTCTTCAGGGGAAATTCTCAATCCAGGGATCAAATCCACATCTCCTTCATTGCAGGCAGATTCTTTATCACGAGCCACCTGGGAAGCTCTAAGTAGTCCAATATGAAAGTCATGCTTTGGAAAGATTTTGTTGTTGTTGCATTGCTCAGTCAGGTCTGACTCTGTGACCCCATGGACTGTAGCATGCCAGGCTTCTCTGTCCTTCACTGTCCCCCCGAGTTTGCTCAAACTCACATCGATTGAGTTGATATACCATCCAACCATCTCTTCCTGTAGCCCCCTTCTCCTCCTGTCTTCAATCTTTCCCAGCATCAGAGTCTTTAGAGAGAGTCAGCTCTTCACATCAGGTGGCCAAAGCTTTGGAGTTTCAGCTTCAGCATCAGTTCTTCCAATGAATATTTAGGGTTGATTTCCTTTAGGATTGACTGGTTTGATTTTCTTGCAATCCAAGGGACTCCCAAGAGTCTTCTCCAACACCTCCGTTCAAAAGCATTAATACTTCAGTGCTCAGCCTTCTTTATGGTGGAACTCTCACATCCATACTTGACTACTGGAAAAACCGTAACTTTGACTATATAGACCTTTGTTGGTGAAGTGATGTCTCTGTTTTTCAATACGCTGTCTAGGTGTGTCATAGCTTTTCGAAAGATTACTAAAGCCATAAATATTTGGGAAATATCAAGTCAGGAAGAGATCTAAAGTAGAAAAAATTAAGTATTAAGGATTCCCTTACAAAAATCTGAGGTGAGAGCCTAAAATCAATGAAGAATGAGCAGATATAGAAAAGGTAAAAAATGCTTGAGGATTAGCAAAAGGCTATACAAAAATAATAAACAATAAAGTTACCTAGCATGTTACACTATAGGTAATTGACTCATCAAGATTTTAGGTATTTTATATTTTTTTCTTCTGTCAATTTTGGTTGTGTTTTCAGAGGAATTTATCATTTCATGTCATAACAACTATCAAAGTTATTAACACAAAGTTGTTCATAATGTCCTCTTATTACTTTTGTAAGCCTTTAATGTCTGCAATAATATTTCCTTTTTCATTATTAATATTGGTAATTTGTGTTATAGATAATTTGTGTTCTTTTTCTTCATTAGTCATACAAAGAGCTTTTCAACTGTGTTAATATTTTCAAAGCATTGAATTTTGCCTGTTGATTTTAAGTTTACTTCCTCCTTTATTATTTTCATTCTTATCTTTATTATTTCTTATATTTCTGGTCAATTATTATAGATTGGTTGTAATTTTTCCTGATTGACATGAAAGCATTAGAACATTGGTATTCAGCTTTTCTTATTGTCTATTGTATGTATTTAATGCTCTAAATATCTAAGCTATGTTTTAAATGCATTTCATAAATTTTGATATGCCATGTTTTCATCATTTAATTTTAAATACTTTTTAAAATGTATCATGATTTCTTTCCTGACCCACAAACTTTTATAAGTATTTTAAAGACAACTATGAAAGTGTTTTTACCTTTATATTATTAATTTCATTAACTTTTAGAAAATATATTCTGAAGTATTTCAATCCTTTGAAATATGAGACTTTTAATGGTCCAGATTATATTAAAGTTGATAAATATTTCATGTGCACTGATAAAGAATGTGAATTCTGTCACTGTTGCATACATAGTTTTATTTATATATTTATATATATATTAATTAGGTCAAATTTGTTAATTGCACTATCCCCACTAAGATTTTTCTTTTCTTTTTTTTTTTCTTCTTTTCCTTAGCTAGTGGATAGCTAAGTCACTAACCCTGACTGTGAATTTGTGTATTTATATTTTTCTTTCAATTTGTGTTTTATATTTACTAATGTCATAAGACTAAGTTATATACATAGATGTAAGACTGTGATACTGTTCTGGTGGGTTTCTATTTCTTTGTTTTATTTCTGTATTTATCCTCCTTGGGATTTGCTGAGATTTTCAAGTCTGTGAGTTTTTGTTTTTTTAATCAGTTCTGGAACATAGTCAGAGATTTTCCTTTCAAATATACTTATTTCCAATTTTCTCTTTCTCTTGCTGTCACTAAGAGTTTGCTATCATTTCTGCTCTGCTTTTAAGAAGTCTCAGGGTTAGAAATTCTGATTCTTTAGTCTTTCACTTTATATAGCCTTAAATTTTGCAAATGTTTTGAGGAGAGACTAGTTGTGTGTTTGAGATAACTCAGGTCTCCAGTTTTGCTATTCCAGTCCTATGCAACCAACTGACATGGAGTTGTGAGCATTTAAGTTTAAAGTTCCGTTCCCATCCTCTTGCTATGATGTGAAAATTATCTGTCTAAACATGGAACCAACAGAAAGGAATTATAAAACAGCAAAAGGAAAAAAATGCAGGAAGACTGATAATGATGACATTGTTTGAATCCCTGGCCTTAGTGAAACTTGAAACTGTACTATCCCTCATCTTTTCAATTATGTGAGTTAATAAATCTCATTTTTGCTAGTTGAAATTAAGTTTATGGTCACTTGAAACTTAAATAATCCTGACAGGTATAATCACTAGATTGGCATTTGCCATATGCCATTTTTCAATACATTTTATCTTTTTACCTTTTTCTGCAAGTGAAAATCACTATCTTTTTCTTCTTCCACCAGTTTGAATTAAAACATATTTAAATATACCTCAGCAATCCTAATAGAAATACATTTATATAAGAGACTTAGAGGACTCTGAAGAAAATACACGTCTACCTAAAAAAAGATAAAGTAGGCATAAGCATAGTTCAGAAACAGAACTTTGGGGTTTTAAGGAAGAAGTAATTCTGGGTAGTTGATTAGATGATTCGGGGCGCTCGTGGAGGACACCATTTGGGGATTTGCAGCAATAACCGATGGTGGAAGAGTTGCTGGTGACTATGATCAAAATTATTAGACAAGAAAAGGAACAAGTGAAATAATAATTATCAGGGGCTTCCCTGATGGTCCAGTGGTTAAGAATCCGCCTTACAATGCAAGGTACACCAGTTCCATCCCTGGTCCAGGAAGACCCCACATGCTGCAGAGCAACTGACCCCATGGGCCACAACTACTGAGCCCATTCTCCAGAGCCTGAGAGCCACAACTACGGAGTCCACATACTGCAATTACTGAAATCCAAACACCTGCAGTCCATGCTTCACAACAAGAGAGAAGCCACAGCAATGAGAAGCCTCTGCACCACAATGAGAGGTAGTCCTCTCTCTGCAACTAGAGAAAGCCAGCGTGCAGCAACAAAGACTCACCACCGCCAAAAAATAAAAACAAATAAATAAATAAACTTAAAAAAAAAGATGATGATTATTACTAAAAATGATCTCTTTTTGGACTCCAGCCTAGGATACTGGAGGAACCCTGGTTTACTGCATTCTATTCCTGGCTCCGACTTGTTGCACGATGATGGTGGACTAACTTGTATCTCTTAGCATCCCCAGAATCTAACATTATTTTGCATATAATAGCTTTATGAATGCTTTCAGAAATACATCCATGTAAAGGGAGGAGGCATTAGATTGAAAATAAAAAGATAAATATTCTATTCCCAGGTTCACCAAATACATCTTTCATGACTCTGGTTAAGCCACATAACATCTGAAAGTCTCTGTTTTCTATAATATCTGCTATGCCTGGTTGAGTGATGAGAAAGATGAAACAAAAATGAGTATGGCAAAGTACTCTGTAAACTATAATATGCTTTCAAATGTAAAGGGTTAATAACATTATTAATGCCTGATAATGTTCAAACTTACACATTTATGTTGTGTAATTTGTAATTTTAAAAAGTGGGACTGTTTTTATCAAAAAAAGTAAAAAATAAAAAAAATAAAAGTCAGAAAGTTGATTAAAGTTGCAAGTGTATGCAAAGGTTTAAAAATCTTATTCAGATTATTCTGAAGAACCTACAAGATACAAATAGGCTTTATAGGGTCACATATTCCTTTATGGAATTCACTATGAATTTACCAACTCTCCCCATTGAACATACCAATTCTACCTATTTTCATCTATTTCCCCCCTTTTCTTCTTTCTATACTCTCAGATATGGATGTATTCACTAATGCAGAAGCTCCCCAAATCCCATTATTTAGAGATTTGTATGGAGGTTTCATTAGATGGACATAGTTAATTAAATCAATTGGCCATTGGTAATTAAACTCGATCTCCAACCCCTCTCTTCTCCCTGAAGGCTAGGAGAAAGCACTGAACGTTCTAATCCTCTAATTGCCAGATTAGTGTTTCTGGTGACCAGCCTCCATCCTGAAGCTATCTAACCCTGCCCCCATGTATCATCTCATTAGCATACAAAGGACGGTAAATTCTAAGGATTTTTCAGAGCTCTGTGCTAGGAACCAGGTACAAAGACCATATATTTATTTTTTCTGATATCACAATAGAAACAAATATCACCTCTGACATGTGCATTCTGCAGTTATCCCTCATTTAACCATAAATCATCTAACAGAGAAATTATAATTCACTCTAAAAAGAAAATTTTGAAATATTTTATCATTTAATCCCTAGTAGTAGTCTGGGTAAAATTTTAGAACCTGTACCCACAGCTAAATGTAACTCATCAGCTATCTGAAGCAGATCAGTACAGCAAATTTAATGAAGTAACCTTGAGCTGATTTTTTAAAATTAATTTATTTATTCTAATTGGAGGCCAATTACTTTACAATATAGTGGTAGTTTTTGCCATACATACATTGCCATGAATCAGCCATGGGTATACATATGTCCCACAATCCTGAACCCCCCTCCCACCTCCCTCCCCACCCCACCCCCCTGGGTTGTCCCAGAGCACCAGCTTGGAGTGACCTGCTTCATGCATCAAACTTGCACTGATCATCTCTTTTACATATGGTAATATACATGTTTCAAAGGTATCCTTTCATATCGTCCCACCCTCACCTTCTTCCACATAGTCTAAAAGTCTGTTCTTTACATCTGTGTCTCTTTTGCTGTCTTACATATAGGGTTGTCGTTACTGTCTTTCTAAATTCCATATATATGCATTAATATACTGTATTGGTGTTTCTCTTTCTGGTTTACTTCACTCTGTATAATAGGCTCCAGTTTCATCCACCTCATTAGAACTGACTCGTATGTGTTCTTCTTTTATGGCTGAGTAATATTCCATTGTGTGTATGTACCACAGCTTCCTTATCCATTCATCTGCCGATGGACATCTAGGTTGCTTTTATGTTCCAGCTATGGTAAACAGTGCTGCAATGAACACTGGGGTACATGTGTCTCTTTCAATTCTGGTTTCCTCGATATGTATGCCCAGCAGTGGGACTGCTGGGTCATCAGTTCAGTTCAGTTCAGTTCAGTCATTCAGTCGTGTCCGACTCTGCAATCCCATGAATTGCAGCACGCCAGGCCTCCCTGTCCATCACCAACTCCTGGAGCTTACTCAAACTCATGTCCATTGAGTCGGTGATGCCATCCAGCCATCTCATCCTCTGTCGTCCCCTTCTCCTCCTGCCCCCAATCCCTCCCAGCATCAGGGTCTTTTCCAATGAGTCAACTTCGCATGAGATGGCCAAAGTACTGGAGTTTCAGCTTCAGCATCAGTCCTTCCAGTGAACACCCAGGACTGATCTCCTTTAGGATGGACTGGTTGGATCTCCTTGCAGTCCAAGGGACTCTCAAGAGTCTTCTCCAATACCATAGTTCAAAAGCATCAAATCTTCAGCGCTCAGCCTTCTTCACCGTCCAACTGTCACATCCATACATGACCACTGGAAAAACCACAGCCTTGACTAGACGGACCTTTGTTGGCAAAGTAGTGTCTCTGCTTTTTAATATGCTATCTAGGTTGGTCATAACTTTCCTTCCAAGGAGTAAATGCCTTTTAATTTCATGGCTGCAATCACCATCTGCAGTGATTTTGGAGCCCCAAAAAATTAAAGTCTCACACTGTTTCCACTGTTTCCTCATCTATTTGTCATGAAGTCATGGGACCGGATGCCATGATCTTAGTTTTCGGAATGTTGAGCTTTAAGCCAACTTTTTCCCTCTCCTCTTTCACTTTCATCAAGAGGCCTTTTAGTTCCTCTTCACTTTCTGCCATAAGGGTGGTGTCATGTGGCAGTTCGATTTCCAGTTTTTTGAGGAATCTCCACACTGTTTTCCATAGCAGTTGTACTAGTTTGCATTCCCACCAACAGTGTAAGAGGGTTCCCTTTTCTCCACACCCTCTCCAGCATTTATTGTTCATAGACTTTTGGATAGCAGCCATTCTGACCAGGGTGAGATGGTCCCTCACGGTGGTTTTGATTTGCATTTCTCTGATAATGAGTGATGTTGAGCATTTTTTCATGTATTTGTTAGCCATCTATATGTCTTCTTTGGAGAAATGACTTTTTAAATATATTGATTGGAAAGTCAGGTTAAGGATAAATTAAATAACATAGGTACAGATGTATTTATCATTTCTCACCAAACATTCAGCAACTAAATCACATGTGCATATGCATGCTCAGTCATGTCCAACTCTTTGTGACCCCGTAGACTGTAGTCCACCAGGCTCCTCTCTCCATGGAATTTTCCAGGCAAGAATACTGGAGAGGTTCCCATTTTCTGCTTCAGGTGATCTTCCTGACCCAGGGATCAAACCCTCATCTCCTGTGTCTCCTACTTCGGCAGGCAGATTCTTTACCACTGAGCCACTTGGGAAGCCTAACTAAACCATGTGAATATATAATTTTTACCCATCACATTGATAAAAGTTTAATTCAATGTTAGTGAAGGTGTGGGAAAATAAATACTCATACATGTTAATGCTGTAGGGTAAAACAGTAAAGAATTTGAGGAATTCAAGTTGGGAGTATTTAATAAAATTTTTAAGGGCTCCCTTGGTGGCTTAGTGATAGAGAATCCATCTGCCAATGCAGGAGATGCAGGTTTGATCCCTGGGTTGAGAAGATCCCCTGTAAAAGGAAATAGCAACCCACTCCAGTCTTGCCTGGGAAATCCCACATATAGAGGAGCCTGGCAGGTTACAGTCCATGGGGCCGCAAAGAAGTAGAACATGACTTAGTGACTAAACAACAACAATAAAATTTAAAGTGCAAACACATTTTAATCCAGCAATTCCTTCTAAATACATACTCTTCAGATATATTTCCACATTTGCAAATTTCTGTAATAATATTATTTTTATTAATTGCAGTGGTGAAAATGTGAAAATAAGCATCTAGCTATAAGGGAATAGTTCAGATAAATGCTAGTACCTATTTGGTACATCATTAGCACTTAAAAATAACATGATAAAGTCCTGCCAATATCTCAATGATAGACTGCCAAATGAAAAATCAAGCTGAAAACACTGCTTAGAATAAGACCCTTATAATATTAACAAAAAAGTAATAAGTATACATGACATATGTTCAAAAACTAATTATATTATATATCTCACATAATATTGTTAAAAATAATTATCCCTCCATGAGGGAGCAAATAACAAAATCTCACTTTTTTTTATTCTATGTTAGATTTTTTATTTAAATTTGTATAATGAAATTATAGTCATATGTTACTTTGTGAGTCATTTATATCTGAATATTCCTATAAAACAAAATAATCCTTAGATTCAGCCAACCTATTCTCATGGCATCTGGTCCCATCACTTCACAGGAAATAGATGGGGAGACAGTGGAAACAGTGTCAGACTTTAATTTTTGGGGGCTCCAAAATCACTGCAGATGGTGATTGCAGCCATGAAATTAAAAGACACTTACTCCTTGGAAGGAAAGTTATGACCAACCTAGATAGCATATTAAAAAGCAGAGACACTACTTTGCCAACAAAGGTCCGTCTAGTCAAGGCTATGGTTTTTCCAGTGGTCGTGTATGGATGTGAGAGTTGGACTGTAAAGAAAGCTGAGCACAGAAAAATTGATGCTTTTAAACTGTGGTATTGGAGAAGACTCTTGAGAGTCCCTTGGACTGCAAGGAGATCCAACCAGTCCATCCTAAAGGAGATCAGTCCTGGGTGTTCACTGGAAGGACTGATGCTGAAGCTGAAACTCCAGTACTTTGGCCATCTCATGCAAAGAGTTGACTCATTGGAAAAGACCCTGATGCTGGGAGGGATTGGGGGCAGGAGGAGAAGGGGACGACAGAGGATGAGATGGCTGGATGGCATCACCAACTCGATGGACATGAGTTTGAGTAAGCTCCAGGAGTTGGTGATGGACAGGGAGGCCTGGAGTGCTGCGATTCATGGGGTTGCAAAGAGGTGGACACGACTGAGCAACTGAACTGAACTGAACTGATTCACATGCAGGCGATGCCCCCTAAAGTCCTGTGAGCATGGCTTTCCAGAGTGGCAGCAGGGCCCATCTGCACTCTACCATACAAGTGCACCAGCAGATCCTGGAGTACCAATCAATTTGAGACACCTGATTTCCTGCCATTAGCCTTTGAGACCACCCTACCACTATCAACCTGCATAGTTAATTCATTTATCATCTGGATTTGTCATTCACATCACAGTATCTCTTCTCCTACTCACTCTTCTGCACGTTCTCATTCTACTTGTACATTCTTCCACCTCTGCTTGTACCATGGAGTCAAACATGCATTTGAATCTTAGCTCTACCACTATTTGTGAAGAATAGGGCAAGTCACTAGAATTCCAAGAAGTCTAGTTTCTTCAAATATGAAATTTTGAAGATATCATCTGCCTTCCACTATTACTGTTAGAGTACTGCATGTGAAGCATAGTGCTGGATTCCTATTTAGGGTGAAAAACTAACAGCGACTATTATTATCTTTCCCTGGTTCAGCCATCTCCTTCCTTGGTTCAGGGACCCCATAACCCACCGATTCCAAAGTTCCTGAGCACTCCACTCCTACTCTGCTGACCCTAACTACCATCAACAGGGAAGCATGACAGACAAATTCTACAGGAGCCACGTTGCTCATTCTTAACTGCTCAAATTCTATAGCAGCAGTGCCATTACATACATTGTGTTCCAGAGCCTGAAAGATTAAAAAATATTAATACTTCCTTATAATCAAAGCAACATTGGATCATGAGTGGGTCTTGTTTTTGTCCTGAGTACCAGGAAAGAGACATACAGAAGAGTGAGCAGAAAGGTACACAAAATGTTTTTCTAATGCTTATAAAACAAGAAATGATAGTAGGATATAGAATGAGTAAGTATTAAGAAAAACAGCTACTAAGATGAATCAAGCTTCCTCTGGGTCACCTCATATGAAGGCATATACAACTCTTTTTGAAACACTATTTACCTAAAACTACATTGCAGGTATGGATACCACTTTCCATGACATACAGAAATACATCTGAATTTGATTCTGCAAAGCATGTAATTTAAACACTAGCACAACACTGTAAGTCAGTCTATAAAATCCGAGTTGTAGGGTCTAATATATAGGTGAGATCACATTATGATGGAATTCTTTCAACTAATCAGGTAACTTTATCCCAAACCATGCTGTGGTTACTATCATATTAAAGTGCTATTATCCCGTGAAGTACTGCTTCTCACTGCTTTTTTGTTATTCTCATTGTAAATAAATTCAAGAGCACTACAACTACATATGAAACAGTACATTTTAAGGTTTTATTTAGAAATTCATGTTTAAAATAATGTTGATTTGTTGCTACCGCTGTGAAAAACATTTAAATTACGTATAAGTGGTCACATCTTTTAACAAGAAAGGCATGGCTCATAAATACTTTAAAGACATGCAACAGCACTAAACAGAGTGAATCCTGTGGGCTAAGTGGATGGGTTCCCAGTCAAAACAGACGCCATCCTCCACAGTAACTGGGGTCTTTGCTGGTATTCTTCACAGTGCTATTATAAGAGCTCTTGATAGTCAAAGACATCTTCATCCGAAGTTTTCTTCTAGAAAACATATCCAATTTAATAAACTAGGTGTAAAGCTCTTTTAAACTGTTTCGGATTTTCTTTACCTTAAATAAATTCTGCATAAAAATCCAAATCAGAACTATTTCACCCAGGTGAAAATACATGAAGAAAATAAAAATGGTCTTTCTCTTATTCCTTCATATTTCCCCCTGCCCCTCCTAGATATAATAACCTATTTCTGAGGTAATACATATAATTCTGTGACAAATCCACTTCAGCCTTGGTAATGCCCTTCGTTTTGACTTCAAAACATTCACTGGCTCTCGTGGATTTGTACTATTTAACACCCAGATAAAGGTAAGCTGCCTTTTTTAATAACAATGGATTACATTTTCTCGTTACATTCGCTTATTCAATTGGATTTTTTCAATTTAAGCACATCTATTCTAGGGGAGAAATGTAATGTCAGTTCTGAGAATAATTGTAGTTATTAGAAAAGTAAACATGATGAAGCACAAAGTTACATAAACTGAAATTATCTGATTAAATTACTATAAAAGACTAGTATTTCCAAGGAAAAACAAAGCATCTATGTGCTCTATATTTTACCTCTCCTTTTGTTGTTATAGGACTATGTTATAACTTGTATCTTCTCATAATCAAATATATAGAGAGAGGATGTGGGGATATTTTAAATAGAAATAAAATTTTGGAGCATGTACAATGAAAGAGATACTATGGCATTTTATGTGTAGAGCCTGGTCTGATAGTTCCCTAGACTAAAAACAGTCTTACTGCTTTTAAGGATGTTCTTCCTGAATACCAATTTCAGATTACACCTCGGGGTTTTCAGATGCACTAGTCCTTATATTCTGATAACATGGCTAAGTCCATTAAAACTTACTTTGATTGCACAGTGCTCACAAATATGCAAATAAAACTACTTTATTAAGACCTAGAAAAGGCAGAGGAACCAGAGATAAAATTGCTAACACCTGCTGGATCATCAAAAAAGCAAGAGAGTTCCAGAAAAACATCTATTTCTGCTTTATTGACTATCCCAAAGCCTTTGACTGTGTGGATCACAATAAACTGTAGAAAATTCTGAAAGAGATGGGCATACCAGATCACCTGGCCTGCCGCATGAGAAACCTATGTTCAGGTCAGGAAGCAACAGTTAGAACTGGACATGGAGCAACACACTGGTTCCAAATAGGAAAAGGAGTACGTCAAGGCTGTATATTGTCACCCTGCTTATTTAACTTATATGCAGAGTACATCATGAGAAACGCTGGGCTGGAAGAAGCACAAGCTGGAATCAAGATTGCTGGGAGAAATATCAATAACCTCACGTATGCAGATGACACCACCCTTATGGCAGAGAGTGAAGAGGAACAAAAAAGCCTCTTGATGAAAGTGAAAGAGGAGAGTGAAAAAGTTGGTTTAAAGCTCAACATTCAGAAAACTAAGATCATGGCATCCGGTCCCATCACTTCATGGCAGATAGATGGGGAAACAGTGGAAACAGTGGCTGACTTTATTTTTCTGGGCTCCAAAATCACTGCAGATGGTGACTGCAGCCATGAAATTAAGACACTTACTCCTTGGAAGGAAAGTTACAACCAACCTAGATAGCATATTCAAAAGCAGAGACATTACTTTGCCAACAAAGGTCTGTCTGGTCAAGGCTATGGTTTTTCCATTGGTCATGTATGGATGTGAGAGTTGGACTGTAAAGAAAGCTGAGTGCCAAAGAATTGATGCTTTTGAACTGTGGTGTTGAAGAAGACTCTTGGGAGTCCCTTGGACTGCAAGGAGATCCAACCAGTTCATCCTAAAGGAGATCAGTCCTTGGTATTCATTGGAAGGACTGATGTTGAAGCTGAAACTCCAAAACTTTGGCCACCTGATGCGGAGAGCTGACTCATTTGAAAAGACCCTGATGCTGGGAAAGATTGAGGGCAGGAGAAGGGGACGATAGAGGATGAGATGGTTGGATGGCTTCACCGACTTGATGGACATGGGTCTGGGTGGACTCCAGGAGTTGGTGATGGACAGGGAGGTCTGGCGTACTGCAGTTTATGGGGTGCAAAGAGTCAGAAACAACTGAGCGACTGAATTGAACTGATTCTACTCATTTTGAACCATTAAAAATGCCATCCATTCACTGATACTTCAAGTTGCTTACTTAAATTACTGAAATACTACCATAATAATAAGATTAACTATGATGTTTTCAGGATCTATATGACATACACAGTACCAACCATTCTACCTAAGTTTTGCATAAAACTCCATGCATTCTGCAGGATAGGTTTGCTGACCTCTTTTCCAGGTAACAAAACTAAGACCCACAGAACTGAATTGTCTTATTCCAAATTGTTCAGCTAACTAGCTTAAGTAGTTCTTGAACCTAGTCAACCAAGTTCTAAAGTATATGATCACTCCAGTGCACCTCTCACATTCCTGCTTTCATTTCTGAGACCTGAACTTAAGCATTGTGCCAGCTCAGCACCCAGCACAGTGCCCAACATCCAGTGATTGCTTAGTAAGTGGTCAATGAAAGAATGAATGAATATATAAATAAACAAAATATTAATCTTGGTATAATACAGAATACGGCCCACGACTTTGAAATGCACTATCATAGTTTCTTAAAGTCAGCATGCAAAATCATGGAAGTATAATTCAGTTAAAAATAAATCTCATTAAAATCACATTTACAGCAGCATATTTCTACTTGAAAAACATATTTATACTTAAAGTATGTTACCCATACTTTAAGGTAACAAGCATATGTGATCTAATACACGTACATATATTACAGTCTGAGAAACTGGGCATATTGATGTCTTTCACTGTTTTCACTCAAGTTCAAACTTAATTATGATTTGTTAATGGAACATTCCCTTTTTGCTGTGTCAGAATTAAAATAGTGTATCTCACCTTCATTCCTTTTTCAAAGAAAGCAATGTTTAAATCTGATATTTGGGTTTAAATCATGTTTTCTGACCAACATTCCTTTGGAGAGCAGAATGCAATATTCAGTATTTCCAGGCATGCTGTTGTTGGACAGATCCCATAGCAATGAACCTGAAAAGACTGGCAGGATGAAAGAGTAAGAGTTCAAAAAGGACAAAGCCAAGATGCCAGGATAGAAGGAGAGGAGAGAGGAAGGTGGTGGTGGCTGCAGAAGGGGGAGAGAGAGAGAGATTTGTATTATTCTTAATACCTTGTGACAGCCATGTAGAATGACATAATCCTGTTTTGTATACGATTTTGTTAAAATAACAAGAATATTATGTTTGCCTTCTTTAAAACATTTCATAACAGTGCACCAACAAAAGATACGGAGACCCTCCTGTTTCATTTCCTGCCTTCATAGAATGTTGTGCTACTAAAATATTTTTATTACGGCAAAACCTGAAGCAATATAAAATGTTTGCTTGAGGATTTATTTGAGTCCCTTTAAGCTGAACTTTTGTAATGAAATCTATTTACAGACATTCCACAGTGGCCTATGGTTACTAGCTTATGCAAATGAAGTGTGACCCTGGGAATAAACCTCTTGCCCCCTCATCATCCTCCCTGGCTTCAAAGGTCTCCAGGCAATCACTTTTTTAAGTGAAGAGATTTTTAAGCTGAATTGAAATAGAAAGAGAGGGAACATAACTTGATGCCCAATACTCACACAATCCAACCATCTACTACCTACTATTTTCCCATAAATATTTAGACACTAATTTATAAATCCATTTGGGATAAATGTGTCAGTGTGTAACGATTTCTTTTTTTGCAGCTTCTTCTACTTTGAATCCTAGAAACTAGAGACCAATATCAATCAATAGTCATTTACTCTAACTTCATTTCTTACTTCTTAAACTAAAGGTCACTAGATTGGGACAGAATTGGTTTAGTGATAATAAAATCTTCTCGGCTGATTCTATTATCACTGAAAACATATTTGTGCTGAGCACAAGAATAATCAAAGTAATTAGAAAAGTACACAACTCCACGAGGACAATAACTATAATTTGGATATATCAGTGTTAGGAATATAGGAATATATTGATTTTTATAAGCAATTTTTTTTTAATTTTATAAATATCATGGCTGAAATTTCTCCTTTTATCTTTTTTTAAAATTTTTTTCCCATTTATTTTTATTAGTTGGAGGCTAATTACTTTACAATATTGTAGTGGTTTTTGCCATACATTGACATGAATCAGCCATGGATTTACATGTGTCCCCATCCTGAACCCCCCTCCCACCTTCCTCATTTATAAGCAATTTTTTAATGGATCCAATTTTTAGAGAAGGATAATGAAACTGGATAATTGATTGCATTTTCAGATGTATTAGTGGGAAAGAGCAGTCCAAAATTTTTGAATGACGATCACCATACCAAACTATATAATTTTAGGGGGTTCCTTCCTACTGGACGATACCTTGAAAAAGAAGTTATTTTTTGTGGAGAAAATGTTTAAACTCCAGATGGCTAGTGGATTCAAATCAGTTCCTAGAGGGCCCAGAGACCTCAAGGTCAAAGTGTCATCACAAGATATTGTCAAAATGTAGAAACAAGTCCAGGATACTCTGGAAACTGTAGGCCAAAATGTTTCCTCTACAATATTTCAAGGGATGGCAAACCACAGATTACTAACTGTTTAACCTGGCCAAATGACATGATAAAGTTAGAGTGCAAGAAAATGTTGGCAATTCCTTGTGAATCTACTTATATATATATTTATATAAATATATTTTTATATATATTTACATACAAATATATATATTTTATTTATATATATCTTATATATTAAAGTTATATATTTTCATTTATAAATTTATATATAAATTTACAGGAAATTATATATACATTATATATTTTAATATATATTAATATATAATAACATTAATTATATATACATACTTATAAATTCTCTACTCAGTCTTCTGAATCCTTGCCATTTTTAATGAAATATAGAGCTTTATTTACTGGTGATTCAGTGGTAAAGAATCTACCTGCCAATGCAGGAGACATAGGTTCAATCCCTGGGCCAGGAAGATACCCTGGAGAAAGAAATGGCAAACCACTCCAATATTCTTGCCTGGGAAGTCTCATGGACAGAGGAGCCTGGCAGGCTACAGTACATGGGGTCACAAAAGAGTCAGACATGACTTAGTGACTAAACGACTTACAACAAAATGTTATTTAAACTAGCTTATTGTTACTCATGTTCTGAATTGTGCAAAAATCATTAAATTTATATCATGGGATTTTATTTTAGATGGTTTATGTTGAATAGTCACTATTTGGCATAGGTGACTAGTTATGCCTTGAAATGTGTAAGTCTCTGCAAAATCCTTGCTTTTAAAGGGGTCAAGGACCTCAAGACCATACCCATCTGCCTGGAGAAATTTGAATAGGCTCCAGAATGGGGCTAACAGTCCTGAATAGGGCTAACAGTCCTGAATGCTTGGCCAGTAACAAATGACTGAAAGGCAGGGAAGTAATAAATTATGTCCCCAAAATAGACACCAGAAATTGGTGCTATAACTCTGAAGTTCACAATAAGTAATGTCTTAATTTTGTTGTACTTGTGAATATTATTAAGTTGAAAAGGAAACATGCATGAGACCAGAAAAATGGAAAATGATACAACAGAACTATGAATCAGTAATTAAGAAGAAACTGTAGTGGATTTCCCCGGTGGTCCAATGTTAAGCCATCACCTTCCAATGAAGGGGATGTAGGTTCAATCCCTGATGGGGGAGCTAAAATCCCACATACCCCAGGGCCAAAAACAAAACAAAATATAAAATAGGAACAATATTGTAAGAAATTCAATAGAGACTTAAAAAAATGGTTCACATCAAAAAATCTTAAAAAAAAAAAACAACTGTAGCAGACCAAGCTAAAATCATAGCTAAAATCCACTAAAAATTTTAATACTAGAGACACTAAAAATCCAATGGAGAAAAAAAATCAAAGAACTCAACCTGTGGAAAGTAGGAAATCCAGGAAAAAACATGCAAAAATTAAAAGAAAACATTCCTTTAAAAAACAACTCAGCATCATACAAACCAAAGATTCCCTTTGGAAGCATTCCTCAGATACTTACCTGTCAAATTTTTAAATTTCAAGAAATAAGAAAGATTGGAATATAATCTCAACTGTGCAATATTGGTCCTCAGACTGAGAAGCCGATAGGAGGGTCCTCAAAGATAAAGAGGTACTCAACAAGAGACGCAAAAGAAAAAAAAAAAATAGACAACAGAATTTAAAATGGCAATATCCTTTGGAAAGACAATAGAAAGTCCAAGTTCAAGTTCCATGGAATGGTCACAGTCTCTAACTTTTTTAAGATCCTGGCCACTATGACAGAAGACACATCTCGTGTCTTACACAGTTTCAGAAATTCCTGTTCTGAACCACATTTACACAACAATCAAACAAACATTTACACATCTTACAAGCAGTAAGACAGGATCCCTACCAGCAAAGCCCTGGGATATGTCAGCCTTACCAGTTCTGCATACTACTCATCACCATACAACATTCTGTAAAGAATAACAACCCAGGCTATTTTTCTACAGTGGGTTAAAAATCTCAAAGAACAAAGGTAGAGGAAAAGCTCTAAAAATTCACAGGAATGTATCATCAGGGCAGATGGCCAGAACATAATGGCAGACCACAGAGGACAGTATTTGAGGAAAGGATTTACCTCTTTTGGCCAAACCACATATGAAGAGGGCAGCACATTTCAGCCCACACCCCTTCAGCAAGCCAAGTATCAGAATGCTGATACTGTTAGGTCATAGGCAACACTTCAGGGGCCACAAGAACCTAATGTTTTCTTCTCCACCAATAAAAAGATGCAAAATACAGTTGCCTTCTTGGAGGATGAATCCCAGCTAGGGGGCCCTGAGGTCCTGGGAGACTGATAAGAAATGCAGCTTGGGCTTTTTGACTGCATTTGTGAAAGATGCTCCATTTCTTTGTAAGTAAAGCTGTTACTTAGGAGATGGTAAAGCAACTTCATATCGGAGAAGGCACTGGCGACCCACTCCAGTACTCTTGCCTGGAAAATCCCATGGATGCAGGAGCCTGGTAGGCTGCAGTCCATGGGGTTGCTATGAGTCGGACACGACTGACGTGACTTAGCAGCAGCAGCAGCAGCAGAGCAACTTCATATAAAGTCCAGGACCATGGTGGCTCCAACCAGGTGCTTACAGGAGTAAAGAGCTATGAATCCCTAAGTGAAGGGAAAGTCTAGGCTATTAGCTCAGGGTTGAACGAGAAGTGGAGGCATTTCTGGGAGTAGGATATTGGATGCAATAGGTGGCACTAGTGGTAAAGAACCAGCCTACCAATGCAGGAGACTTAAAAGATGTGGGTTAGATCCCCGCAATGGAAAGATCCCCTGGATGAGAGCACCTCAACCCACTCCAGGGTTCTTGCCTGGAGAATCCCATGGACAGAGGAGCCTGGTGGGCTATGGTCCATAGGGTGGCAGAGTCGGACATGACTAAAGTGACTTCACATGCATGTACGTGTCATTGAAGCCTTTCAAACCAGTGCCTAGGCTGGAGTGACTGGTAACTAAGCGTATGCATAGGGACTCCCTCCTGCAGAATGAGTAGGCATCTAGCAAAAAAGTGCAGACAAGTCTAACAGTAAATCCATTTGGACAAGGGAGGCAAAGTGAGCTGAATAAATTTTCCTGTTCCCTGTATGCCTTGTTTGAGAAGACTAGCTTCCCCTTTAGCCTTAAGGATTTACTGGGCTTCTTGGGCAATTAAGGAGGTGGTATACTGAGAAGGCAGATAGGTACGTAAGTGATTAGAATATGTTCTAAGTTTATGAAGCAGGGCATACTGCTTACAAAACGATTAGCAGTCTCTCTTCAAGGCTTCTATCATATTCATCACAATTGTACCTTCATTCTCACAACTTTCTCTTTTCAAGGTCATTACACATCAAATAATACATTATTTGAAATATCTTTCCTTAACTGTGTGTTTTGATTCTCTCCACAAATACATGAAAAGTGAAAGTCACTCAATTGTGTCCAACTCTTTGCCACGTCATGGACTATACAGTCCATGGAATTCTCCAGGCCACAAATACATATCTAGTTTCTAATAAGAAACTACTGATACAAACTTCCATTAACAGTCACCTTCCCTATTCATTACAGAACCTATCTTCAACTGATAAATTACGCTTTACTTCATGTGGTTTCATTGAATTACAAAATATAAAATACAAATTCCAATTTCCTTCCAGTAATGTCTTTCAAGATTAAATTTGCCGATGGTTCAGTGGTAAAGAATACGCAGGTTCCATCCCTGGGTGGGGATGATCCCCTGGAGTAGGAAATGGCAACGCATTCCAGTGTTTTGGCCTGGAAAACCCCATGGACAGAGGAGCCTGGAAGGCCACAGTTCATAGGGTCACAAAGAGTCTGACACAACGAAGCACGCAGACACCTAATGTTTTTCAGAGTGTTGTTAACCTCCCCACAAAACTAGTTTTACTTCAGCTTAAAACCAACTGCATTTTCAAGGGATACTGAAACACAACAGAGATTCTACTGGATTGTACAATCTTTTTTCAAAATAATCATGTTTTAAATTAACTTTAAAAATTATATGTATATATGTATGTATGTATGTATATGTATGTATGTATGTATGTATGTATGTACATGGGCTTCCCACTGGTGGTAAAGAAGACACCTGCCAATGCAGAGAACATGAGAGACGTGGGTTAGATCCCTGGGTCGCCAAGATCCCCTGGAAGCAGGCATAGCAACCCACTCTAGTATTCTTACCTGGAGAATCCCATGGACAGAGGAGCCTGGCGGGCTACAGTCCACGGGGTCGCAGAGGCTTGGACACAATTGCGGCGACTAAGCGAGCACACATGTATGTACACATACGTATGCATGTATGGTTTTTTTAACTGAACTTGCAACGATCCCTAGGAAGAGATAGACAATTGGACTTAGAGGAAAGGCACAAGCTATGCCTGACACCAAGCAGCGGAGGCTGCAGGATCCCCGACGTCTCTGAAGGAATTTCAACCTTGTCTTTAAAGGCTGAGGCCTGAGTCGTTAAGCCCTCAAACCCTAAGTGCCCGGAGGACCCCAGGTGCTCTGGGTTAAAAAGGCCGCTTCCGCGGGTCGGAAGGCCGCGGTTTTGCGCATGTGCAGACTCTGGCGCTGCAGCAGGACGCCCAGCGCCGAGCGCAGGCAAGGCAGACGATCAAAAGCAGTGCACTAGAAAAGTTTATTTTTTATATTCAGACATTGAGTTCTGCTTTGAAGTCTGAGAAAAGAAGAATTTGCATGTACTTGTATATACATCTATTTTTATTTCATTATTAAAATTTTCATCTGTTTTAGCCAGTGTAGGCTAAATCGTGCTGCAGTAATAGTGATCTCAAGTCTTATGGACTAAATAGTGAAAGTTTATTTCTTGTTCACTTTTACGCTCATCACATTGACGAGCTGCTGATCTGCTCAGTGTCCTCTTTATTTTGGAAGTAAGTCTGAATAAGCAGCCCTGACATGGAGCTCGCTGGTTTTGTGACAGAGAAGAGAGATGAGAATGAAGCAATGACTCTCAAAACTTAAGCATGGAAGTGGCATATGTCACTAGTGGCCCTTATTTATTTCATTGTGACTTATTTCATATATATTTATATATGGAGAGAGAGATGAGTTAATTTATACACAGCCTCCAGGAAAGACTATCTGAAATGTTCTAACAGGTCCTGGAGAAAGAAATTCTTAAGATTTACTTATATAGCACAGTGCCTCACTATAATATGATCAGAAAATCATATTAGAACCCACTCACCAAAAAGACAATTTCTCAAAGACCTCTCCATAATAAAATTTATCATGCCTATACAGGTCTAAATGTTCCACTGTTCTAAAAACATTCGAGTACCTGACGATTAAATCTTATAACTAAATGTTGCATATTTAGGTTTATGCATTATAAATAATAAACATCATAAGCATTATAAATAATTTATGCCATTATAAATAATTTTAACATAAAGTAATTTAGATGAAAAAGAAGGAATATAGTAGAAACCAATCATAATTCAAGAATCATAATTTACTTAAAGCAAGTTTCCTGAAAAACAAAGAACATTAGCCACGTTACATTCAGAAAGCCCCAGAATATTTTAAGTATTCATAAGGAATCTGCCTGCCAATGCAGGAAATGTGGGTTTGATCCCTGGGTTGGGAAGATCCCCTGGAGAAGGAAATGGCAACCCACTCCAACATTCTTTCCTGGGAAATGTAATGGACGGAGGAGCCTGGCTGGCTACTGTCCATGGGGTCGCAGAGTCAGACATGACTTAGACTGAACAACAACAATTTATCTTTCCAGTTCAATGCTATTGATAATGATCATCCTCAAAGCAATTATTTTCCATTAATTACATATGCTGATAAACATATACATTATAATTAATCTACAAAAATATACTATTTCTAAATAACAGAGCATGTTTTAAGAACTTAATAAAATAATATCCTAAAATACTATCTTCAGTCCTCCTGCATCTCTGTAAATTCCGACATCTTAGTCAATCAAAAAAAGACCTTCAAGGGTCAGAGTTTCTCAACATCCAAAACCATAGGATTACTTCAGGATTTAACACAAAGCTCAATTAAATGCAATTTACATAGATCTTTCTTTGAACATAACCAAAAGGAATTTTTCTAATGTTGATAAAAGAGCAACAAGTGGGAATAAAACCACCTTTATACCTTCTCAACAACAAACAAATCAAACAACCAAACTGAGGTGAGAGGATTACATGCCATGTAATGGTATGCATTCTATGACATCACCATCATTATTACCCACCAATTATTGAGCACTGTCATATGCGAGATAATGTGGTAGGAGCTGATAATACAATGACAAACATTGGAGGAGGAGAAATTAAGGGGAAGCTTCCCAAAGGAGTCTGAATTTCAAAGAATGAATTTGAAAGAATGGATATCGTTTTGCCAGATAAACAACATGGGCTAGCAAAAGAGGAAGGGTGTGGAAAAAAGAGAAGGCATTCCATGCAGAACAGATCTCACAGGCCAGCATGGAGGCACGAAACAACACAGGGAATTCGTGAAACTGCAATTAGTATCACACAGATAGATGCATATTGCTAGGGTCCAGGCTGCGGGAGGTGGAACTGTCAAACAGCATGGGCAGGAGCCAGTTTATGGAGGATCTCATATACCTTGCTAAGGTTTTTAAATTATCCTAGGGGCAACAGAATATCAATAAAGGGTCTTAAGGGAAAAAAGTCACATACTAAATTAGTATTTTGGAAAAATAATTTTGCCCAGGGTATGAAGGATGCGATGGAGGAGATTATGCTGAAGGAAAAATATCAGTAGAACTATTTTGAATATCCAGGGAAGAAAGTTTTTTAAGAAAAGTTTCAGCAACGGCAAAAGCAGAAAGTTTAAAGAAGAGAGAACCTGAAACTATACATAGAGGCAGAATTGATAGGGCTCACTGGATACTTGTTGGATATAGAGGTTTGACAGAAAAGCCGAGTCTGATTAGGATAGACACAAGTCTCAGAGGATGGGGAGTAAGTGAGTTTCATTTGGAATGTGTTACTAATAAGGGGCCTGTTACACCATCAAGCATCTATTGGAACAAAGATGACATTTTTCAGGATTCAGAATTTTTCTGTTTAAAAAGCTTTTTCCCCCTAGCAGTTACTTTGAAAGGAATCATCTTATAAGACATCATCTTACTTTGAATAAAAATGCCTACGTAAAGAATTTGCTCCTTGAAGAAAATTGCCACAAATTTCTAATTCCTTGAGCTATGTAGGATTTACATGCCAGGTCATAACCCTCATGCTTTCAAGTGATAAATAATTTTATTTCTCCCTTGATTGGGCATATGACTTCTCCCTCCTGCTGAGAGCATGTGTCTCTTCTGTACTTTTGTTTCCCACCGAGATCAGACTTGCCCATGACCTATGAAGTAACCTGAACTGTGTTATATTTTTAAAGACCCATAGAGGAGACAGAAATGATTGAGCGTCCTCAACATTTTGCCCAATAGGCTGACATCATAGATATTCTCTGGGCTCATTTCAACATTTGACCAGTTATTCTTCCCATTGAGTCATGCTGAAACAAAATACATTATCTGTGTAATTACTATCTTCACAACCTAAAATTAAACATATTATTATAACTCTGTGGTACAATGAGAAAGAAATTCTCGGCTTTAAGAAAATTAAGGAAATACTGATTCTAGGGAAGTTATACCATACAGGTAGAATAGATTTTTAGAAAATATTTTTCATAATTGCAGGAAAAAGGCCTGTCATGTCTCCCGAAATGACAAAGCCCCCTCTCATCCCCTTCCTAAAAAAATAAAATTAAAACTAAGCATAGTTCTAAATACTGTCATTAAAGGTTGTATTTAGGTTTCAATTTCTGCTTATTTAACAATGCATTCATTCTTAAATATACAAACCATAACTACTAAAATATATAGCATGTCCCTAGAAAGTGAGTATATCTTGTTATAACTAGCTAATGTTGCTTTGTAAACCCAAAACCTTTTAGTAAGTTTACATAAAAACTCTGATAAGGTCTTAAAAACATCTGTGATGAAGATCACACAATGCAGTTAATACCCAAGAAGAACTGTCGACAGTAGCTTCTTACTGCCTGCCAAAGTCCATGACTCTGTTTTAAGATTATGGAAGGCCATTCATTTTGTTTTTATAAACTTAAAGATGACTTAACCAAATCCTCTAACAGTAGTTAATGGTTCTTAATTATATGATGTGATAAAAACAAGAAGAAAGCCTTATTCACTGAAAGGCACTATTATTACTAAAATTGTCTAATTTTATATGTCAGTAAAATTAAAAGATGACACAGCAAAGATGGAAAAATATCCCATGAAGTGGTTAAACAGCAATCAAGTTTTCACTCCTCTGTGCCAAGTTTTACTTCAGAGAAGTCTCAGTTGCATACAATTTGGGGGAAACATGAAATTAAGTTTTAGAAGCAAATTTTATAGCAGAAGAATTTCATCCACAATCAATTCTTCTTTATTTATATGAAGAAGTACATTTTGCATCATTCCTTGAATCTGTTAGCATTTCCATGATTAAAATTTTGACCTGAAAGTTAAACAGCAGGATAGTCTATTTTGAGTAATCCTCATTGTTATATCAATACATCCAATAATATTTTCAACGAGAATACAAAACAAACACTGGCTTTCAAGGGTTCTGCAGGATTTAGAACACGAACAAGATAAGCATACCTGAGACTGCCTACACCATTTCCTTTGGGGACAGGAGCTCTGCTTCTTTCAAACCTGTGTAAATACCCGGGCTAGTCAAGAGTTTCTAGCCTTCATATATCTTGTTACCTTATAATAATTACTACTATTTATTGAGTGCCAAGTATGTACTCACTTAATTTTTTTTATTTGACATTCCAGAAACCCTGTGAGACTGGTAGTATAGTCCCTATACTAAAGAGAAAGAATTTAAGGCTAATACAAGCTAAATTATATCCTCAAAATTCACAGACTCAAAAAACAGAAACAAGACTAAAATCCCTCTTCCATTCAACAGGATTTGAAGTACACATCTAGCTAACTCTAAAACAGGCTCTATCCTATACAATGCTGCTTTCCATATATCCAACTCTACATTTTAGTGTCCCACCTTAAACTAGGTGGCCATATATCCATCTTATATAACTTTCACATAACATATATATTAATAGTAATCGCCCCTTCTTTCACAAAAGTGTCCCAGTTGAAAAATAATTTATATGATCAATTTAACTTTGAGTTAATACGCATGAAACCAAATGCATGTTATTTTCATTGTTCCTGTTGCTATTGTTGAGTCGCTCATTCGTGTCCAGCTCTTTCCAAGCCCACGGACGGCAGCACACCAGGCCTCCCTGTCCCTCACCATCTCTCGGAGTTTGCCCAAGTTCATATTCATTGCATTGGTGATGCCATCCAGCCAGCTCATCCTCTGATGCCCTGTTCTCCTTCTACCCTCAATCTTTTCCGGCATCAGGGACTTTTCCAATGAGTCGGCTGTTCGTATCAGATGATCAAAATACAGGAGCTTCAGCTTTAGCATCAGTTCTTCCAATGAATATTCAGGACTGATTTCCTTTAGGGTCAGCTGTTTTGATCTGTTGCAGATCAAGGTACTCTCAAGAGTCTTCTCCAACACCACAGTTCAAAAGCATCAATTCTTTGGCCCTCAGCCTTCTTTATGGTCCGACTCTCACATCCATACATGACTACTGGAAAAACCATAGCTTTGACTAGACAGACCTTGGTCAGCAAAGTAATGTCTTTGCTTTTTAATATGCTGTCTAGGCTTGTGATAACTTTTCTTTCAAGGAGCAAGCATTTTAATTTCATGGCTGCAGTCACCATCTTCAGTAATTTTGGAGCCCAATAAAATAAAGTCTGTCACTGTTTCCATCGTTTCCCCATCTATTTGCAATGAAGTGATGGGACCAAATGCCATGATATTTATTTTTTGAATGTTGAATTTTAAGCCAGCTTTCTCACTGTCCTCTTTCACTTTCATCAAGAGGCTCTTTAGTTCCTCTTCATTTTCTGCCCTAAGGGTGGTGTCATCTCCATATCTGAGGTTATTGATATTTCTCTTCTTCTCTTCTACTTATTATATTCAAAGCCAGCTTTTCTCCAGCTACAATTCCACTGTCTTAGTTCTGACTCTCAGAATTTATTTTCTGAACAATTAAAAAAATTCTCAACTGATATTTTTACCTACATTGTAATTTATCTCTAATCTTATCTCTACATTGCAGTTATAAACTTTCAAAAGGACACCTTCCATGTTATTTCCAAATTACCCACAGCTCTCAGTAACTGTATTGAACACATTTGCTAAATAATGATTTTCTTCTTAAAAAATATTTTCCACTAGGGTTTATTCCTAGAAACACTATTGTGAAGCCAAAGAAAAATGTAAAAAGTAATTTCTAGATCTACATCATTATTTCTAAAGCACATTTATTAATTACTTCTAACTCTTATTTTATGCACACATATTTCTTTCTGGTCTGTTGGGGGATCCCATCTTAGAAGAAGGAAAAGCAATGAAGCTGCTGCACTTGTTTCCTCATGTGTTTAAATTTTCCTTTTTGGACAACTAAAAAACAAATATCTTTATTCTTTTTTTTAAAAAGAACACATCTCATCATGTAGTCATCCTAATTTAAAATCCTTAAGCAATTCCTCAGAATCTTCAGGATAAACACTAAAACCTTCTCAGAACGCTTAAGGCCCTTTGTTAATTGCTCCTTGCTTACTTCTCCGTCCTAATGTCTCACTACCTTCCCTGTCACAGACTACATCCCGTCCCACTAAATGTTCTATAGTTGCCATAATATGCTGGCTTCTCTCTTGCCTTAGCACAGACTGCCTTCTTACCTCTTCCTCCTCTCTCCTCAAATTGTCCTAATTTTCACATCTTCAAGCCGACAGTTCTGGTATCCTCTTCTCCGCTTATCTCTTGATTAAATTCTTGCTTGACACAGCACCAAACTGAAGCTGATGGGATAGGTTGTCATTACTGAGCTGAGTTTTGAGGCCTCTCTAATTCTACCCATTTCTGATCTCCTAAGTGTCACCTCCTTGGGTGAGGGATGGTTGAGTGAAGGTCTATCTCTCCTCTTTCAAGATGTTTCCGTGTCCTTTTCACCACTGCTGCAATGTCTTCAAGTTGGAATTACAGTCTTTTAAAAAAAAAAAAAAAAACTCTTTCTGATTATTTGCCAACTTCCATTAGGTTTATTTTAGATGCTTTTCCTTGGAGTGCCATAACATCCAGTACATTGCCACATGATAGTGCAATGTTCTGGTTACGTGTCTGTCTCATTGACTAGGCTATAAGCTGTTTGTGGTAGAGATTTTATCTTTTAATTCCAATACTCAGAACTAGATCTGATGCACAGTAAGCATACGATAGATTTTTACTTTTAATAAAATAGGACATTGGTCTATTGAATAGGAATAAATGAAAGATGACCATGATGGTGCTATAGGAAGGCAATACATAAAGTTTAATGTATTTATGATTTTTATAATAGACACTTGAAAATCTTTGAGAACTATAGCTATCCCATATAGTAAAATTACAAGTTTCCTTTCTTTTTTAAGCCATAATATCATGGCTTAAGCAACCTTGATTCATAGTATCTATTCAAATAATAAAGTCATAAATTCAGAACATGAAAGAATTGTAGAATCTAGTCTAGTGATTTTCAATCCATTATTTAGCAGTAGATCAAAATCATAATCATCTCCAGAACATAAACACTTTATAGCTCTTGCCTAAGAGCTGCTTCCAGGGAATAAAGGGCCTTGATTGTTCTACTTCTCTATGTCCTCTCTGGGCCTGGAGATTCTAAGATTCTGAATACCACAGTTGTACAGACTCCAACCTAGTCTAGAATTTTATATGGCAAAAAAAGAAGCCAAAGACTGAGAAGGTTGTGATCTTCCCAGGAACACCACATGGTGTAAGAAGAGACCTGAGTCTTCTGGCTTCAAGGGCCTACATTCCAAAATCCTTTCACACTTTTAATGGTAAAAAGAGCTTTGCTCTGGGAGCCCTAGAAAAGTTTTCCTCTTGCCTAAGTAAAACTATTCAAAGAGATGATAACAATACTAGGAAATATGGACACTAAAGAAGTATTAGACTGAATTACATTGAAAAAGTATTTGTGTTAGAGAGCACATTGCCTATGACGCTGGTGATATTTAACCAAAAACTGTAAATGGCAGGCTGCCAGGTACCTGTATCTTCCCTTATGTCAGATTTTCATCATAGACTCTTTTGGAATTTTCCCCCATTAACAAAGTCAATGAAAAAATAATAGTGATACTACTTTGAGAGAATCCCACGAATGTATCTCCTCTCTGAATTCACAGCATTTTTGGAGGCAAAATCTTAACATCAGACAACAGTGGGAGGCAGCCTCATTAAACCTGGCTATGAATTGTATTGGTTCTTATTCCAGATTGAATTGTGTGTCCTCAACATGTATATGTTGAAGTCTCAGCCCCTAGTACCTCAGAATATGGCCTTGTGTGGAAATAGAGTTATAGTAGTTGTAAGTAGTTAAGATGAGATCACAGCAGAGTAAAGCAGACCTAAATCAATAATCAATATCCCTAGTGTCTTTATTAAAAAGGAAACTTTAGAGACAAACACACAGGGGAAAATACTACATGAAAACTGGAGTCCTGCTTCCATAAGCCAAGGATTGAACAGAAGCTGGAGATTCCTGAAAAAGATCCTTCTCTAGTGCACTCAGAGGGAGCACACCTCTGGTGACCCTTCAGTCTCAGACTTCTTGCCTCCAAAACTGGGGCAATAAATGCTTGCTGTTTAAGGCACCCAGTTTGTGACACTTGGTTAGTGTGGTCCTTGCCAATCAATAAAATTCTAGATCTTCAATCACTCTCAAAGGGTTTTTTTCTCAATCATCTAGTTGAGCAAATTACATGCCAAAAAATTAGATCTTTTTACTTAAATTTTCTGGTTTCTAGAAGTTAATCCAGGAAAAAAACATATAAATAGCATTACAAACAATTAGATAATGTCTGTATGCAGAGGATGAATTGAATACAAAATCATAAAAATATAGACAGCACAATGTGCTGTAAAAATCAATTATATCTAGAGTCAAGTCATACAGTTCTATTTTGATTAAGCTTCATATAACTGAACACAGAAATTTATGACCTTCATGTATTTGTTTCACCCCATTTATTTATTATTATCTGATTGCTACACTTGAAAACTTTATTTCCACCTACTATCTACAATATTTTAAAGACATTGTAGAGATATTTCAAAATCAGATTTCTTTACGTCTGCTCCCTAGTGTATGCAATCCTCAGGCCTCTCTTTTCATATACAATTTCATACAAGAAATCTGGTCCCCACAATAAGCCTTGCAAAAAATTAGTGACACAGATAAATAAAATATTTTAAAGGATTGCTTTAGTTCAAACAATGATTTCAAAGATAAACACTTCATCTAACTTCCACATTTAGCTGTCTGTTAATAGACTGCAATCAAACTAAATGTCAAAACATAATCAAACTTCACATTTTATGATTTAACATGTCATAAAACCATACAGCTGGATGCTATAAATGTGAAATTAGTTCTCTAAAAACTATTAAATATGCCCAATGATTTCTACCTTCTTTCAAGATTAGTAAACATTACTTATTTTATAAAGTTCATGTATACTCTAGAGAAGATATCTGGATTTTAATCAGACAATGAAATAACTCCTTTATAAACAGAAATAACATTTGAGTGTGAATTTTTCTTTCTCATACAACTATACAAACCAGGAAAGAGAACTAGTCCTCTCCAAGTATCATTTGAAAGGTGGCTGTTTGTATTTTTCAAGAGACATATCCCTTCTGTTTTAAGTTTTTACTCCTACCTTACGTTATAAATATGTCTGTATTGCTGCCTTCATACCAAGAAAAAAGGAAGGGCCCGATGGCTCAGGTGACCATCTTTCCAACTGTTCAGGAACTAAGTTGGTAACTGCTTTCCCATGAGACCCCACCTTAACAGTTTAGATATTAAGAATCTCCATAATCAGCTCACAATGAGAACTGGAAAATCATTTAATTCCATTCAACAAATACATATGTGTTAAGTGCCTATTATGCATTGTCATTGGGCTAGGCATCGGGCAACAAGAGATAGAAGAAAACTCTTGAGGGACTTACAATTGAGAGACATATATAAACATATATTGACATTCAGTTCAGTTCAGTTCAGTTCAGTCGCTCAGTTGTGTCCGACTCTTTGCGACCCATGAACTGCAGCACGCAATGCCTCCCTGTCCATCACCAACTCCTGGAGTCCACCCAAACCCACGTCCATTGAGTCAGTGATGCCATCCAACCATCTCATCCTGTCATCCCCTTCTCCTCCTGCCCTCAGTCTTTCCCAGCATCAGGGTCTTTACAAATCAGTCAGTTCTTCTCAACAGGTGGCCAAGTATTGGAGTTTCAGCTTCAGCATCAGTCCTTCCAATGAACACCCAGGACTGATCTCCTTTAGGTTGGACTGGTTGGATCTCCTTACAGTCCAAGGGACTCTCAAGAGTCTTCTCCAACACCACAGTTCAAAAGCATCAATTCTTCAGTGCTCAGCTTTCTTTATAGTCCAACTCTCACATCCATACATGACCACTGGAAAAACCATAGCCTTGACTAGACAGACCTTTGTTGGCAAAGTAATGTCTCTGCTTTTAAATATGCTATCTAGGTTGGTCATAACTTTACTTCCAAGAAGGAAGTGTCTTTTAATTTCATGGCTGCAGTCACCATCTGCAGTGATTTTGGAGCCCAGAAAAATAAAGTCAGCCACTGTGTCCACTGTTTCCCCATCTATCTGCCATGAAGTGATGGGACCGGATGCCATGATCTTAGTTTTCTGAATGTTGAGCTTTAAGCCAACTTTTTCCCTCTCCTCTTTCACTTTCATCAAGAGGCTCTTTAGTTCCTCTTCACATTCTGCCATAAGGGTGGTGTCATCTGCATACCTGAGGTTATTGATATTTCTCCTGGCAATCTTGATTCCAGCTTGTGCTTCTTCCAGCCCAGCGTTTCTCATGATGTACTCTGCATATAAGTTAAATAAGCAGGGTGACAATATACAGCCTTGATGTACTCCTTTTCCTATTTTAACCAGTCTGTTGGTCCATGTCCAGTTCTAACTGTTGCTTCCTGACCTGCATACAGGTTTCTCGAGAGGCAGGTCAGGTGGTCTGGTATTCCCATCTCTATAAGAATTTTCCACAGTTTGTGGTGATCCACACAGTCAAAGGCTTTGGCATAGTCAAAAAAGCAGAAATAGATGTTTTTCTGGAACTCTCTTGCTTTTTCGATGATCCAGCAGATGTTGGCAATTTGATCTCTGGTTCCTCTGCCTTTTCTAAATCCAGCTTGAACATCTGGAAGTTCACGGTTCACATATTGCTGAAGCCCAACTTGGAGAATTTTAAGCATTACTTTACTAGCATGTGAGATGAGTGCAATTGTGCGGTAGTTTGAGCATTCTTTGGCATTGCCTTTCTTTGGGATTGGAATGAAAACTGACCTTTTCCAGTCCTGTGGCCACTGCTGAGTTTTCCAAATTTGCTGGCATACTGAGTGCAGCACTTTCACAGCATCATCTTTCAGGATTTGAAATAGTTCAACTGGAATTCCATTACCTCCACTAGCTTTGTTCGTAGTGATGCTTCTTAAGGCTGACATGACATCACATTCCAGGATGAGGTAAGAAAAAAAAATAACAATCTACCCAGGGTGCTATAAAACTTAGGAAATGGTGCTATGAAGCCACGTGGCCCATCCAAGAATTGTTCAATTGACTTCCTGGAAAAGTTAGATGAGCTAATTTCAGGAGAGAAGGATAAGAGGCTGGTTAGCAGGGAAGGTGGGAAGGTTCTCCCAAGTCATGGAGAGAAATAAAGTAAAATGGAGAAGTGTGCCCAAAATTTTATCTCTCTGAAGTGAACACTTAGTGTAGGATATTATTAAGATCAATATCTGTGGAAGGAAGCATGAAGAAGCAGGACTGGGGCAGAAGTGGAAACTGAACCAGTATACAAGATGCCCAAGTCTCTGCCAAAAACATGAGAATACCTGGAACCAGACATTTATATCCTTGCCTGGCTCTGTCACCAGATGTAAGATGCCCAAATGGTGAGCCCTTGGGCGAGGCAGCACCCTGAAGTTGAGGAAATCAGAGAAGTGGCTGAGAGCTGGAGGCAGCTGGTCAGCAAGTCCTCCTGGAAGAGGGTGCAAACAGAGCATCTCCATGGTGCCAAAAATGTAAATCTAGTAGAGGGCCAGCATATTAAACTGTAAATGTCCATGTAGTAAATGGTAGGAAAAGAAGTTGAAAAAGTAAATTTTCAAAGATACATTCTCACAATAACGTTCTAGTCCTGCCAGAGGAAGCCGATTGTGTATCTCTTCCCAACTCTACCTTCAGTGACATCATTTTGGTATCTTGAAATCATCCTTGGATAAAGCATTTACACCAGAGAAGCTGGCAAAAGTTACAAATCAGTGCTTTATTTTTCTGAGAACTAGTTTACCAACACAAAACATCACCATTTTCCTTCCTGTGTCCATGAACCCAGTTTTTAACCATGATGAATAAAAGCCCCAGGTAAGACAGCTTTCTACAATCTGTTCAAAATAGGAGTGCTCATAAGTCAATAACCCCCATTCTTTTATGTTGAGAGAAGTAAAGAATCTTCCATTTCCTATCCTTGCCACTAACCTCATTTCTGCCTTGCTAGATTGTAGTAGTCTCAAAGGATAAACTCATTCATTACAAGCATTCTGCTTTCACATGTATTCAAGAATATGTATTCAAGAATATGTATTAAAGGCCTACTATGTATTAAAGACTGATGCTGAAGCTGAAACTCCAGTACTTTGGCCACCTTATGTGAAGAGTTGACTCATCGGAAAAGACCCTGATGCTGGGAGGGATTGGGGGCAGGAGCAGAAGGGGACGACAGAGGATGAGATGGCTGGATGGCATCACCGACTCGATGGGCATGGGTTTGGGTAGACTCCGGGAGTTGGTAATGGACAGGCGTGCTGCGATTCATGGGGTTGCAAAGAGTCGGACACGACTAAGCGACTGAACTGAACTGATGTATTAAAAGCTAAGTTAGGTACTGAGAACTTGATAGTGAGCAAGTAAAAGACTTAGTTCCTATTTACAGTCAAGACACAAACACTAAATAAATCATAAAATAAATATATATAACCATAAATGGTGACTATAATGAAGAAAAGATAGAGAATGAGAGATATTTGAATATCTTTGATGTTTTAACTTTACAAATCACCACATAGCATAAAGTAAAACATCAAGTTAATAGAGACTAAGAATTAATGATATACAGTTTCAGAGAAAGCAAATTATAGTTATTTTTAGAAAATTTTGTCTTACCTACTGTTATGAAAAGCCCAGGTGAATACTGATTTTTTTCCAAAAATTTCCACATATTCACTAGCAATCATAGTACCTCATGTTTTCCATCTACTGTATCATTACATACATCTGCTGTATCATTACAAAGATACAGAAACAGAGAAATTTGAATAGCATCAAAAATCAGAATTTTTCTCCTTTGGCCACTGTTATTTACATTGTAAAGAATATCTCATGTTAAACTAGACTCTCACTTTTTCTAAATAATTGCCTTGAATATTATTAGTAAAATTCTCTGGTTAGGACATAACATTTGGCAAAGAAATTGAGGAATCTCATCTTAAAATTCATATTCCTGGGCTGACTATATGAAGGAAAAATAATAATTCAATTTACTATTTTTATTTTTAAAATACGATATTTTCATTCGTGGAAAAAGCTGAGACTTATGCCTGATGTATATCTAACAATATAGGAAAGGATAAATTTAACATCTATTCTTGATACTGCAGTTTCTATCTGGATTCCCATCCATGATAACCATGCAGTTAAAAGCATATATCAAAATCTTGTTTTAGAGGATTTGGAAAGTAACATTTTCTATTTGTGACACCACAATTATGTGCTTGGGAATTCTGATCATATAAAAAGTAATTAATCCAGGACAACCTGTCTCTATTTCCTTATGGTCAAGTTTAGATTAAACATTTTTAACATCTTTTATCTTCACCACAAAGTCATTACAAAATACATCTCTAGAATCAGATGAAAATTTATAAGTGTTTCCACTGTGGATTGCACCAAAGAATTAAAATGCTGCAGTGCATTATACATATATTCATACATAGGGGCAAAGGGATACCGTTCTCATTTTTCATCATCAAGGCATTATAAGACTTCTATCTTCTTTTGCTTTTGTGACCTCTAACCAGAGAGGCCAAAGTAAATAAAGGTCAAGATAGATGTCAAATCAAGCAATTACTAAACAGGGAACTTGGCTGTGACCCTCAGATTAGAAATGCTGACCTGTCACAGCAACAGGGGAAAACCTTCCTGCAACTCCTTCTCTCATTTTATGAAATACAACCTAGATTTCAGCCTAGGTTGAAAAAAAGTGATATCCTTCATTTGCGTTTTAATTTTTTCCACCCTTCATATTGGGGCTGTCCTCCCATTTTCTCCTTGACTATAGGCTCTGAATTGTAGATACTTGAAAGGAAAAATTAGCAAGAATTGGGAGCAGGGAGGGATAACAGACCCACCATGAAAAATGAGAACAATCCAACACAACACAAAATGTTGTAATATCACTTTTATTCATATAGCTGTACTTGGAACTGCATGAAATTTAGATGATTTGCACAAGAGCAGTGACCTCAGTCAATAATACTCATAGTTTTTCTGCAGTGGGTCACTTATAGTAATAGTTTTTTGAAATATTCTTGGGAAGGTGACTAAAATTTGCAAATTTGTATATATATACCTGGGCCTGGATTCCTCTAATCTCTAAAATATACCTCTTTCCTCTCTAGTTCCCAAAAGATACTGAAAAATATTATCTTTGTTACCCATTACAACCCACATTCACTCCTGAATTCCTCAAATCCATAAACTTCCCACGCCTCAAAAGATCTGTATTAGTGTTTTCATTTTCAAAAGGAAAAATAGAAGATTTACTTATGAATTTTGAGTTGAAACAGAAAAAAAGAAAGGATATCTGTCACACAAATAGTTTGATAATGGAGTCTTACAAAAAAGTTTCTGGCTTTTTCGTTCCCTGCTTGACTTTCCACAATTCACAGGAGAATATTAGTAATTATACAAAGAACTCTTGGCCTTATTTCCTGGTAAACTATTAAATTTTGTTGAATTAATGGATTTTTACTGTTGAATATAATTATTTCAATAAAGTTCATTAAATCAAAGAACCTTATTTGAATTTCTGACTTTGAAATAATCTGACCCCCCCCCCAAAAAAAAACAGAGTTAAAGACTAATTAAAAAACAAATTAGCCTCCAACTAATAAAAATAAATGGGAAAAACAAACAAACAAACAAACAAAAATAACAACCATCATCCTGTTATTGGAGCACAGGCCTGGGATTCCAGTGAGGAAGAATTATCCAAACAAAAAAAGAGAAAGAAATGTTTTTTTAATGAAAGTCCTACTTTTTAAACATTCTTACATTAGCAAACTTTAAACATTGACCCTAAAGGAAGAATGCAAATATATCATTTTAAGGTACTTTCCATTTCAGATTCTGCTCAAATCCCAGTCTCCACTGAAAAATAATTGGAAGATTTTCTTAGCTGCACACTTCAGAAAACCGAAACAAAAGGAAGAGTTCCCATATCAAAATAACAGTCAATGTAAATTATATGTAAACCACATCTTTTAATCTTTTAAGTTTAATTATTTGCTCATATGCTCACATATGCTCACAACTTTCACTTCTTTGTTCAAGGAGTCTATTCAAAGATCCCAGTGGAAAGTTCAGCCTATTATTTTTGTTATTATAACTGTTTCTTCTAGTCACCAAAGAACTTATGTAACATAAGGGCTTTGAATAATCATCTTAGAAAGCATTATACCCTCCAAGAATTCCTTCACAGATTACACTAATTTTGGAATATTATTTCTTTCAAAAGCATCAACATACAAGAATACCAGCAGGAGTTGGAATGAACTAGAAAGTCTATATTATTTCCTTGAAAAAAAATCATCTTCACCTCTACTGCATGCATTCTTATTTACAAAATTCCCAGAGCTAAGGCTAAATAAAAGAATCCAGTTCACAATCATTTTGAATTACTACATCTTATTTCTTCATTGTGTCTGCGGTTAACAAAACTGAATGAATAAGACTGAAGTTGCTACCTGTGATGGCTTGACATGTTTTCTGTTTCCTCAAGGGGTGTGGCCAGATTTTTTTTTTTAATTGGGTACTGAAAAATAGTTGTCTAAGAGTAAGAAACTGACATTTAAATAGGAGTGGATTCCCTCTAAATTTTACCCCAGTGGCTCCAAGATATGAATCACAGAAAATGGTCTACTCCCTGTGGCCAGCATTCCTTCTACCCACATTCAATAATGCCAATTAGCCTAGGTGGGGCCAGTACGGGGGTAATCTTACAAATGGACCATTTTAATAATAATTTCTCCCTTTAGGAGGGGGTCTGTGGGCTTCAAACAAACCAAAAATAAATTAGTTTAAGGAAAAGTTAGACTTCAAGGTTAAAGAAAAAAATTTAAACTTTAATCAGTATTTATTCTTTTTGTCTTTATTCCTTCTGGAAACTGAAATAACTCAAGAAAGCATAATAACCTTCTCTGGAATTTTCACTCAGCTTGATGATGCCAAAAGTTTGTTAATATGTTTGTTTTAAACACCATGCTTTTTAGAAGTGTAGTTCTCAGGGACTTAGATAGAAAATGATGAATGCAAAATACAAAATGAATTTAGAAGACTGAATTTCTTCATGATGAATTATTCCATAATTCATTATGAAATATATTTTAGAATTTATTTCTGTCCTAAAGAAATATATGTGTTAAATAGCACCTATTATAGTTTTTATATACAGTTTATATGCTATCGTGCCAAGTCGCTCAATCGTGTCCGACTCTGTGTGACCCCATGAACTCTAACCCACCAGGCTCCTCTGTTCATGGGATTCTCCAAACAAGAATACCGGAGTAGGTTGCCATTTCCTTCTCCATGGGATCTTCCTGACCCAAGTTTCTAACCCATATCTCTTACTGTCTCCAGTGTTGGCAGGCAGGTTCTTTACTACTAGCACCACCTGGGAAGCTAATACAGTTATTTCCCCCCAAATCTATAAGCATTACACAAATCAATGCCTAACTTTTACCAAAATATTATAACAATGATGAGATTGTTCATTTCATGTTCATTTCATTGTTCAATTCAGCCATGAGAAAAAATAAAATTCTGCCATTTGCACCAACGTGGATAGAACTTGAGGTCCTTATACTAAGTGAAATAAGCTAGACAAAGATAAATACTGCATGGTATCAGTTCTATTTGAAATCTTTAGAAAAAAAAAGTCTAACATACAAACAGAGAGTAGAAAAGTGGTTGCCAGGGGCCTAGAGCATAGAGAAAATTGACAGAGAGTGTAAAAGGGTAAAAATGCTCAGCTATAAAATGTAAGAATCTAATGTGTAACAGGATGACTGTCACTGATAACAATGTTTTAACTAAAATTTGCTAAGAGAGTAGAATTTAAATATTTCCACCAAAAAATAAATAAATAAATGAGGTGATGTATGTGTAATTATATGGAGGGAAACTCCTTTCACAATGCATATATATATCAAATCATTATCATGTATACATTAAATATGTTATACTATAATTTTGTCAATTATGCCTCCATCAAGCTGCAAAATATACCAACAATCAAGACACAGTGAAAATATATGCATATAATCATGACAATCTCTGAGGTAAATTCTTTGATTATCTAACAACCTTATAAAGTGGAAAAAGTAATTTTTCCATTTTAAATGTGAGGAAATTGAGATTCAGAATAATTACGTCTATGATCTCAAGCTAATTTTTGTGAGAGTAGGTTAGATTCTAGGCCTTCTAGGTTCCCACATACCACGTCATATTCACCCTGTCAATATTTGATTCAGCCCCCCAAAGTCTTATGTAACCTGTCTGTTCTTTGGGAATTCAGAGGAAGCACAGGTAAATTGTTTAAGGCTTTACGAACAGAGGGCTTTGAGTAGAGCTTTAGATGAAGACCAGGAGGAAGGACAGAAGAAAAGTATGCAGGAGGGGGAAAACATAGCCAAGTAAAGATAGTAACAGCATTTATTAAGCACATATTATCAGATACCATACTGAGCAGTTAACCGACATCATTTAATTTACTCCTCACTACCCACATGAATGAAGTACTTCCCATCAGGAAACTGAGGCTTAAGGAAATAAGTGTCAATTTGTCCTGGGTCACAGAGCTGGGACAGAAGTAATAGCTGGATTGTAACACTGGTCTGTGTAGACACCGGAATTCAAACTCTTAACCTTTACTCTCTACTACTTCTGGAGCCAGGGCATAAGGAATGGGCATGAGTGAAAATAACCTGACCGCAGAAGGGTCACACTAAGAATGAAAGAAAATGAACCAGATAGAAGAGATTGGGATCAAATTATCAAGTGTCTAAAAATTCAAGAAAAATTAAATTTGATGTAGTAAGCAATGGGTCCCCTTTATAGATTTTTGAATTGGAAGAAAGACAATAAAAAGAAATATCCAAAGAATATCTTAAGGCAGTAAGATGGAGCGAGTAAAGGACAAAGATAAAGGAGCTAGTTAGTAAACTATCTAATGGTTCAAGTATGAAATGATGAAGGTCTAATCTATGGTTGTCAACATGATCATGAATCAGAAGAAAAGGATACAGAAAACAATTAGAGGGAAGAATCAACATAACTTCATGACTAATTCAATGCAAGAACTGAAGCAGAGGAACGATGAGTCAAAGATGACTGGCTGGTTTCAAGCCTGGAGGACTGCAGAGATGGCGCCACAAAGAGTAAAGATGAGAGAGGAAATCGTGCTGGGAAAGCCTAAGTCTGTGTTTAGGCATGTTGGATTCTAGTGACTGACTAGAAGGGACCTGGTGATGAGAACGCATTTGCAGATATCAAAATATATAACTATGAGAAACAAGGGCACCATGCAATAAGGAAAGGTGGGAGTTGTGGATATATCTGAATGTGCAGATGAAGAACATGAAGAGAGAGAGTAGGGCTGAGATTTTAGTCTAAGGAGTTTCTGTTAAAAAAGGATGCCGGAGAAGAATGAGGAGGTATTCCGGAAATAAGCAAAACCAGTTTCTTTCCTTTAAGGGATTTACAATATACTTGGGGAGGCATATTAGCATGCGTGAAGCAACATCAGTGAAATTATTTATCTTCAATGGAATATAAGCTCCATGAGAGCAGAGACTAACTCTTAAAACAGGACTTGGCATATTTTAGAAATTCAATAATATTTGTTGAATAAAATGAGTAATTCATTGTACGCCATGTTTCAATAACTAGCACGGTGCCTGGCAAACAGCTGGAGCTCAATAAAGCTTGCTTAATTGAATTGAACTAATAAAAATTCTATCTTTAGTCCTAAGGAGATCTCATCTTAAAGTTGTTAATTATGAGATTCCAGATAAGTTCACTAAAAATTCAAAGACACAATATCAAAGCATTAAAAGTAAAAATCATGAAGTGGCCTTGGAATAAAGGGAAAATAAAAAGAAGGAAGGAAACAGTTACTAAGGCACAGAAGCAGAAACAAATTTGAGACATCTGTGCATCAGTTTAAAATTTGGATGTAAACGAAGGATATGAATTAAAGAAACATGACAATTACCATTGCTTAGGTGTGGTGCTAGTAACCAATAAGTATATCACACACTTTCATGATTGGCTACAGGCAATAAGAGAGAAATAAGTTAAAGACCATGCCAAGGTTTGTTACCTGAGTGACCCACCATAAGAATGATGGCAATGGGAGTTCAAGTGGAGAGGAAGATGTGTTTGATTTTAAACATGGATGCCCAATGTCTCTGTTAGGGACCATTTGAATGAAATTCACTCAAATCAACTCAAGTGAAAATGGTACGCATTAAAGATGAAATACAAAATTTTGTAGACATCAGAGAAAATTTCAAAATGTACAGCTTGGCCAGCATTACACATGGAAAATTCAGGAAATAAAGCTGATGGTCCTTTCCACAGTCCTTTTCTCAGTCCTTATATATCATGAGATATATACTTCATGATTCTGTGGCTCTGATCCATTTTCCAGATAGACTCTATAGACCCAGCTTCTTCTGCTTTTTCAAGATATTTTTGTTCCTTTAGAACTTTCAGCGTGGACATGACTTTGGCTTGCTATGATGTCAACTTTACATGAACATCGAATTTTTGTGCTTTCATTCTGAAAAATGTCTCACATGCTTTCACAGGAAAAATACTATCACTACTCTACCTTTTTTTCCCCACAAAATTATATGAAGTTAATAATTAATTGTATAAGAAAATTCATTGTTCATGTTTACTATCAACTGGAAGTATATATATTAATTCCTCTTCACTTTGATACTCATTTAGTTATTGCTTTAAAAAGCTTCCTTTCTATACTCCATGTTATCTAATATAAAAAATCAACAGACATCACTCGCTATCTCTCACAGATACTTACTCAATTGAAAATGGATTAGAACTAAAGTATTATCTCTTATTGGGGCTTTCCAGGTGGCTCAGTGATAAACAATCTGCCTGCCAAGCAGGAGACACAGGTTCAATCCCTGGGTCAGGAAGATCCCCTAGAGAAGGAAATGGAAACCCACTTCCGTGTTCTTGCCTGGGAAATCCCATGAACAGAGGAGCCTGGTGGGCTACAGTCCATGGGGTCACAAGAGTTGGACACGATTTATCTACTACACAGCAGCAGCAGCGGTATTCTATCAATTGGATAGCTAAGAAAATATCTCTGGATGTTCTCTGGTAATCTTTTCTTGATGGGATTTCATGGCTCCAGGAAAGAGGCCTCCACCCACACAAAAATTCTCTCCCTTGTGAGCCAATAATCTGAAATTTCATTACTAGAATTTTATCCCTTTGGTTGACAACTTTGATCCTTATGAAAATACATATTCTTTTGTTGTATGTAATAATTACCCCTGCTCCTAGAGACAACCCCTGACTTCTTAATTTTACCAGGTCTAACTTTCCTGGTAAGCTAAATCTTTTGCATGTTATGTGCTCAGATCCAGCAAATAGTTCAAGATGAAAGGGCAGAGGTATTGCTAAACTGCAAGCCAGAAAAATAAACTATGTCAAATGTTAGTATGAAATAGTCTTTTGCAGTTTATTTGTAACTACTTCATAAGGACCTGTTGAGAAAACAATTTTAATTTTATTAAGCTTCAGACTATTTGCAAAAATAGGTTTCAGATTATTCTATAATTTGTGGTATATAAGAGAGATGGACCTAAATTTTAAACTAAAAGAAAAAAAATCTTCCTTCAAAATATAATCTTAACAAAGACTCACTACCAATGCTTAATCCCCCTTCAAATAACTTTTTTCATTCTTCAAGTATCAATATATATTTAATAAGTCATAAGGGAAAGATTGCAGAAGGCCACACTGATGTTTCCTAAATATGAAGAAAATAAAGGATAAATATTAAAATCAGTAAGTCTATCATCACTCATGGCATATATATATATATATATATATATATTTCTTCATATATATAGTTCCTCATATCTGATCTACTTTGTTACCTTTCGTAGTAGTCCACAAACCTAAAAATTCTCAGTGCCTAGCTGTACCATAAGCATCTTCTAATTGGTTCATTTGTCACCTATTTACTTCTTAACAATTTCCAATAGCTCATCTTTAAAGTGTTAAAGCTTTTCTGATGATAAAAATTTATCTATTTTAATTTTTCAAAGTACCAACAATTCTGTTCATTGTTTCTTTTAATTTCAACATTAAGGAATACAGGCATGCATTCCTATTTATAAATAGATAAGTATGCAAATATGGTCCATGATATAAGATCTTTCCTGTAACATAGTCATCATGTGTGAAAGCAGAAATTAGTCCTCCATTCACCACCGATATTCAGATATTACTGACAGTTTTAAGGTGACTACTCAATGCAAAAATCTTAATTATATTATCTGAAACTATTTGAATTAAGAAGGACTCTTGAGTGAAGCAGCTATACAAGACAAGCTTGTATTGCTTTGATGGACTCATTCAGTTTCAAGCAAGCATTTGACCAAGTTATAGGATTTATACTACAATGTATTTCATTTCTTTAATTCTAAAAATGTACCTATGAAAAATCTTATTAAATCCTTTCACCTAGTAGTTGCAGAGCCTGAAAAAGTCATAAATATATCTGACCCTCACTTTTCTTATCTATTAATTTGAGAAAGTAAATCACAGCATTTTTCTGTGGATTAAATTAAATGAGATATTAAAGTACCTGGCACATAATAGATTTTCAGTAAATGTTTGCCTTTATTATTATAACTGGGAAGAGTATTTCAAGGAAAGAAGAAAAGTGACATTACAATGCCACTTTTAAATCCAAGAATTGAGAGGTTTCCCTGGTGATTCAGTGGTTAGGACTTTCAATACTATGTGCCAGGGTTTGATCCCTGGTCAGGGAACTAAGATCCTGCAAGCTGTGAGGCAAAAAGAAAAAAAAAAAAAAATATATATATATATATATATATATATCCAAGCATTGAAATCACGTGTATTCATGGGCCATCTTCTTTTTCCTTCCTTACAACTGCCTAGAAGTCCATGTCTGTCTGTCTGTCTGTCTCTCTCTCTCTCTCTCTCTCTCTTTAGTCTCTAAGTCATGTCCAATTCTTGCGACCCCGTAGATTTTAGCCTGCCAGGCTCCTCTGTCCATGCGGTTCTCCAGTCAAGAATACTGGAGTAGGTTGCCGAAGTCCATGTAAATCCATTGGATTCTTGGCATCTTAATTACGGATTTGATTCTACAGGAATAAAACCAGGAGTATCAGGATTATACACAAGAGTCATGTTGATAGTATTAATCCCCTTCAATTTAAGAAATGCAAAAATGAAACTAATGAAGGAATTGATTGAGCCAAGCCATTAACCCTTAAATAAAAGGTGATTACTTGCTTTTGACCTCAGATTACTAGGAAGATGCTTTGGTCCTATTTCAAGATGACTTCCCAGTTTGTTTCTTATTTACATGAAGCAATAAATATCTTTTTTTATCTAGTTCCCTTCTCCCTCCACTTTAACTTTACCTTCTGATATAATGCTAGACACATCCTACCCTCTAATCCTGCTAATCAGTCACTCCTTCCTTTTCCCATACCCTGCAACAACTAACCCTCAAGCACTTTTTACACAACTTGATCTTTGTATACTTCAGTAAACTGAAAACCTCACTTTGAAGGATTTCACACCTAAAATTTCTTTCGTCAAACCTTCCTATTGACATTTCCTATAGTCCAAAATAGTGAGGCTGATCACTAAAATTCTGGTATCTATGGAGAGCCAAGTGAATATAATAGAGGCTAGAATAAATGTTACCAATCTAAAAACCAGACAAAACTATCTAGAAGCATAATACAAACGGTATTAATAATAAAACTCCAAGAAAGTGAAAATGAAAACAAATTTTATCCCCTATAATTTAAAGCTAGTTTCAGGTTTCAACTGAAAATGTTTTCTTATTTTATAGCTTGGTCAAACTTTGAAGAACTAAGAGGAATGTTAAATGAAATGTCCCCACAAGAATTAGCTATCCTCAATGATTTTTTTCTCCCATAAGCCAGAGTTTTAACCTAATTAACCCATCTTTCATTAACATGTTGCAGAAATGGGGCCTGGCCAACCACCCCTGCACACACTCAATTGCCTGGACATGCTTTTGTGGTTGAAACTCAAATGCTTCCTCCCACACAACAAAACAGAAAATACTTTCATTTCCTTGAAAAGGTCAAGTATCTGCAAAATTTCATACTTTTTATATGTTTTCCTTTTATAAGATTCATATTACCTATTTAATAGATTACCTTTCTATCCTAGCAGAATCAGAAATTTACATTTATATAATCAGTTTCTTTTAAGTTTGTAGAGTATTGATTACATACCATTCAAAGCTATTCATTTACATGGGTTCTCTGGTTTTTGCCTAAATCTACATATGTTTTATGAAAACTAACAAAATAAACTAAATATATAATAAACTACAATTTATTTGTGACTGTATATTCAGTCTAACATGCACTTTGGGAATACTTCAATTTGATAGCAGTTTTTAAGTATATGTTTTTTGCTACAATATAGAGAAACAGGCATTTTAATATTTATTTAAACTTCAATATAAAAAGGATTTGAGTAGATTCACAAATATTTGAGTAATGTAATGGCATAATAATATACACACAGACATATATACCCACTATATTATATGTCAGACACCTTTTTACATGCACTGTCTCATGTATTTCTCAGTGACCTCATGAGGTTAACCTATTGTTATCTCGCTTGCTACAGTTAATTTGCTCAAAACTCCAAAACTGAGGAGCAGTTGAGATCTGGATATGAACCCAGGTGACCTGACTCTAGATCCATGTGTTTGCTAGTAAAGATAGAGAAAGAAAGGAAACCAGAGTTAAAGTGAGCCCAAGAAATGTGCACTGAAAATTTTGTCTAATACAAAAAATGAATCAGAAATTTGGTTCTGATTTTTTGGGAGCCAAAGAAAGAAACACAATCATAAACAAAATTCACAATGACCATAACATAAAAGCCATGTTAACAATTCAGAAGAAACATGGCATCTCCTCTGGTGGATATTAAGAGAAAGAGCAAAGAGTAGTCTTAAAGACAAACAAACAAATGAACACCACCACCAAAATGTAGCACCTTCTCATTATCCACTTAAATGCAAACTCAGGGAACACTCACAGACTTAGAGAATAAACTATGGTTGCCAGGGAGGGGAGGGACAGGGGGAAGGGGTAGTTAGGAAGCTTGAGATGGACGTGTACACACTGCTATATTTTTTTTTTTTAATTTTATTTTTTTTTTCCATTTATTTTTTTTAGTTGGAGGCTAATTACTTTACAATATTGCTATATTTTAAATGGATAACCAACAAGGACCTACTGTATAGCACATGGAACTCTGGTCACTGTTATGGGGCAGCCTGGAAGGGAGGGGAGTTTGGGGGAGAGTGGGTTCATGTATATGTTCGCCTGAGTCCCTTCACTGTTCATATGAAACTATCACAATATTATTAATTGGTCATACCCCAACACAAAATAAAAGTTTAAATTAAAAAAAAAAAAAAGCAAAGTCAAGGAATAACCCAGAGCCTAACTCAGAGAAAGCACATTTTTAATGCTCCAAAGCAATATTATTATACCAAATATGTATGCCAATGGAATGGTTTGACCCCAGAGTAAAATTTAGAGTATCTCCAAGAATATAAAGAGTACTTCTTCCGTGTGCAATCTTCCCAGTATAACAATGTAGTATCTTAGTAAGTGCTAAACATTTAATGAGAGTTACAAAGTAAATATTAATATTATATTCATTGGTAAAAAAGCTGAGATGTACCTATTTTACCTGGCTGACTTACAGAATGTCTATTTAATTCTTCAGCAAAGCAGAAACAGAAAGGAAACAAATCACTCTAAACCTCATTCTCCTTTACTGTAAAATAGGGATAATAATATTACTCCCTCATTGTGTTGCTTTGAAGAATTAATGAAAAATACATTAAAGATTCTAAGAACAGTGGCTTGTGCTATACACTAATTAAAATGTTGATTACTATTAATAGTAGTACTATTCCTAAATCTATATTTAGAAACTCTAAGATGGTCCTTCAAAGCTTTACAAAGCATAACTAATTGAAACAGAATATTAGGGCTTAAAGAATTACAGGTGAAATCTTCATATTGTCCCAGGAATCAAATAACTACTCTAAATTCAGGAGTCAACTCTGCAGATTCTGTGGGTTTGGTCACTTTTTCAAAGTGTTTTAAGCCCAGAGATAAATCCAGAACATATGGACACCTTATCTTTGACAAAGGAGTCAAGAATATACAATGGAAAAAAGACAACCTCTTTAACAAGTGGTGCTGGGAAAACTGGTCAACCACTTGTAAAAGAATGAAACGAGAACACTTTCTAACACCATACACAAAAGTAAACTCAAAATGGATTAAAGATCTAAATATAAGGCCAGAAACTATAAAACTCCTAAAGGAGAACATAGGCAAAACACTCTCCGACATAAATCACAGCAGGATCCTCTATGACCCACCTCCCAGGATATTGGAAATAAAAGCAAAAATAAACAAATGGGACCTAATGAAACTTAAAAGCTTTTGCACAACAAAGGAAACTATAAGCAAGGTGAAAAGACAGCCCTCAGATTGGGAGAAAATAATAGCAAATGAAGAAACAGACAAAGGATTAATCTCAAAAATATACAAGCAACTCCTGCAGCTCAATTCCAGAAAGATAAATGACCCAATCAAAAAATGGGCCAAAGAACTAAACAGACATTTCTCCAAAGAAGACATACAGATGACTAACAAATACATGAAAAGATGCTCAACATCACTCATTATCAGAGAAATGCAAATCAAAACCTCAATGAGGTACCATTACACGCCAGTCAGGATGGCTGCTATCCAAAAGTCTACAAGCAATAAATGCTGGAGAGGGTGTGGAGAAAAGGGAACCCTCTTACACTGTTGGTGGGAATGCAAACTAGTACAGCCGCTATGGAGAACAGTGTGGAAATTTCTTAAAAAACTGGAAATAGAACTGCCATATGACCCAGCAATCCCACTTCTGGGCATACACACCAGGGAAACCAGATCTGAAAGAGACACGTGCACCCCAATGTTCATCACAGCACTGTTTATAATAGCCAGGACATGGAAGCAACCTGGATGCCCATCAGCAGACGAATGGATAAGGAAGCTGTGGTACATATACACCATGGAATATTACTCAGCTGTTAAAAAGAATTCATTTGAATCAGTTCTAATGAGATGGATGAAACTGGAGCCCATTATACAGAGTGAAGTAAGCCAGAAGGATAAAGACCAATACAGTGTACTAACACATATATATGGAATTTAGAAAGATGGTAATGATAACCCTATATGCAAAACAGAAAGAGAGACACAGAAATACAGAACAGACTTTTGAACTCTGTGGGAGAATGTGAGGGTGGGATATTTTGAGAGAACAGCATCAAAACATGTATATTATCTAGGGTGAAACAGATCACCAGCCCAGGTTGGATGCATGAGACAAGTGCTCGGGGCTGGTGCACTGGGAAGACCCAGAGGGATGGGATGGAGAGGGAGGTGGGAGGGGGGGTTCAGGATGGGAACACATGTAAATCCATGGCTGATTCATGTCAATGTATGGCAAAAACCACTACAATATTGTAAAGTAATTAGCCTCCAACTAATAAAAATAAATGAAAAAAAAGTGTTTTAAGTTAGGTTTAATTTTTTGAAGGGAAAAATGATTTTTTTTTTAATTTATTGTCTAGACAAAAGTAAGCCCTTCAATCTGTTAATAAAGATATATTTCTATACAAAGTAGGACACTGTTAATAGTGAAAAGGTGTGCTAAAGTAATTAACAGGCATTAACAGAGCTACAGCAGGTGTAAACCAGGATAATTCCATCAATTCTAGGATATAGCCACCATAACTATACTTTCTTCTATATTTCAGTCATACAGAGAATAATTAATGGCTGTGCATTATCTTTAAAAAATATTTGCAAAGGGCAACGGGGCTAGTATTTTTTTTTCAAAATCATAAAATTGCATCTTTTTTCAATATATTAATCTCCAAAACAAATCAAATATTACCAATTATACTCAAAATCAAAGGAATTTTAAAACTTTATGCAAAAGTTGGGACCTTATCATAAATTCCAGTGGCTTATGATGCTTATCAATTTGATATAACTGGCAAGTTAATATTATTCAGATTTATTTGGGTACATTTTTTCTCTGTATTTTTAAACTCTATGGACAAATAAATACCCCATAAATCCCTTCAGTGACTTTGTAAACATATATAATAGAATCAAATTTTTTTTGATTCCTTATATTTTTTTTTCCTTTTTGGAGGACATCTTAATGCAAGGGGAAAAAATATTTCCAGATTTTTTAGTCAAATATTACTTTTCTTCCACAAAGGATTTTGTCTTGCCATCATCCCCCTAGTTTAGTCTTTCTATAGTCTTCAAACTCTCATTACCACACAAATAAATGAACAAGGGATAAATATAATAAATATCTATCTAACTTTTTAGGTTGATGATTTTTTAAATAATCATTTAAAATAAAGAATAAATGGAGGGTTCCCCACTTCACTTCTAATCTTTGAACATAGCCTATTTCCATGCTCATCCTCTGAGAATCTAAGCTCTATGAGAGCAGGAACAGTTTATTCAGAACTATATCCTCAGAACATGTAGATTCTAACATTCAGTAGGTGCTCAATAAACATTTATTGATTAATGAATGTAAAGCCCATTATTTAGGTTTCACACATCAGTTTTTAAAGTACAGGGTTAGAACAACCAATCAAAAAACAATCTTAAACAACTTGTATTAAAAGATTTACTATGACACAGAAGGGTGAGGTAATGTCAAATTCTGATGCAATCTTTGATTTTTTTTGGTACGAATAAGGGACTAGTAGTCCTGCCTTGTTCTGAACTCATAAGATCATGTATGATAAGAAATTTTGACAAAGCGGAATCAATTAGGGGAGGAGGAAAAGATGGTATTGAAATTAATTTGTAAATTATTAATAATCATTCATGCATTATTAAAGGAATCACAGGGAAAGACAAAGTGGGGCATGATCACTCTTTAACTATCTTCCAACCTTATGGAAGAGGAATTGGATGATTCTATGTAGCCAAGAGCATATAAAATACTGTGAAACAAAATGTAACTCAATACAAAAATAATTTTCTATGAGAATTCTGCATCATCCCAGCAGTTAGGACTTGGCACTTTCATTGTGGAGGACTTAGATCAGGGATCTGGCAAGCTGGATTAATAATAATATAATAATAGTTTTAATAATTAGAGCTGAGGAAGAATGGAATGGATTATCTTTCTTTGAGATGCTGTGTTTTCTAAGTTGATAAAGAGCTCTTCTGAAAAGACAGACTGAAGTCCCTAGAACTTCTAAATTGATATTATTTTATTACGTATCTATATAAAAAAGTATCAAGTATAAAATAGAATGCCAAATTCTAATGCTTTGTATAGATAGCTTTATACAAATAGCTTTCAACATATAAAAAATAATATTTGGATATCCAAGAACATTTTATTATTTCCATTATTGTTTCAGAATACATACCAACCAAAATAAAAATAAATATTCTGTGACTCACTTCAAAGAGATATCTGATTTTAGAATGCTTATTACATATAGCTAGTTGTTAATTTCTATAAGTTAGTGAATGAATAATCAATTGGTATAAACTAACTCTCTCTGAATCACTTGATAGTTTATTTCTTTTGCTGGAGACATTAAGAATTTGGATAAAAAGATGCTCCACATCTTATGTCATCAGGGAAATGCAAATTTTTTTTTTTCTTTTTGCTGCTCAGTTTGTGAGATCTTAGTTCACTGACCAGGGATGGAACCTGTGCCCTCTTGCAGTGGGAGTACAGAGTCCTAACCACTAGACTGCCAAAGAACTCCCAGGGAAGTGCAGATTAAAACAACAAGATACCACTACAAACCTATTACAATTGTCAAGATCTGAAACAATGACAATACCAAATGTTGGTAAGGATGTAGAACAACAGAAAGTCTAATTCATTACTGGTGGAAATACAAAATGGTACAGCCACTTTGGAAAACAGTTTGGCAGTTTCTTGTAAAACTAACCATACTCATACAATATGATTCATTAATCACATTCTTTGGTATTTACCCAAAGGAGTTGAAAATTTGCATCTACAGACACACAAAAAATATCCTGTGCATGAGTATTTATAGCAGAATATATATATAGTACATAGGATATATACTGTAGTATATATATAGTAGAATATAACTCATACTTGCCAAAACTTGGAAGCAACCAAGACAACATTGTTTTAGTAAGTGAATGGATAAAAAAAAAACAAACTCTGGTCAACCAGACAGCAGAATGTTGCTCAGCACTAAAAAGAAATAAGCTATCAGGCCATTAAAAGATATGGACACACCTTTATGCTTAAGAATATGAAATTTCTCTTCTATAATGTGAAAGAAAATATGAAAAGATTACATATTATATGATTTGATCAGATTCTAAATGGAATATCAAATAAATGTAAAAATATACTACTGAGGAAAAAATATGCAAAGTTATTGATAGCTGGATTGCCAATATATTGTATATATATATATATGTGTGTGTATATATATATATATATATATATATATAAGCAGTATGTATTGTGTATAAATATATATGGGCTTTCCAGATGGCACATTGGCAGAGAGACACAAGAGACACAGGTTCAATCCCTGGGTTGGGAAGATCCCTTGGAGAAGGAAATGGCAACCTGCTCCAGTATTCTTGCCTGGAAAATTCCATGGGCAGAAGAGCCTGGCGGGCTACCGTCCCCGGGGTCACAAAGAGTCAGACACAACTGAGTGCGTGAGCAGAGCACAGCACAGCATACATACGTATTCTTTAAGGAAAATATTTAGGCGCTTTAGTATTCACCTTACTTCTCACTCCCCACTCATTTATTATCCTAAGAAAATCAATTTTGCAGTTTAGGTTTTCTTTTATTTATTAGTTGTGAAGAGGACCCTAATTCTTACTGAAAAGTGTTGCTGAGCTAATGGCACATTGCCACAGGAGAAAACATCTTAAGTTACAGAACTTAGATTTCTAAAACATGCCATCAAGATCCAAAATGCTCAAAATGCCTCAAGTTACCATCAACATCACCATGCTCCTCTTAAAAAGCTGCCTCTCCTCACACTCTGACATTCAAAACAAAGAACCCAAATAGTTATATGATCTCATTGTTTTTGTTTTGTTTAATTAGTTGTTCCTTTATTTTTTTTTCCCCTGGGCTGGCCATAATCCACTGTGAATTAACTCTGATTTGGATTACTTTAAAAACCCAACCTTGTTTTCATGTAAAACTGTGTACAGCTAATTTTAGTAACAAGAATACTCACTTAAATTCTAATTATAGTCCACCATTTGCTGCAAATCTTTTTTTCTTCATAGCAATGCTTAAGTCTAGCTTTTTCATTTTGTATTCTTGTAACTCATGTTTTCCTAATGATGCTTCCTCACACTTTATCTTAAAGCATACCAAAATAAAATCATAACCTTGTTTTTAATATTATAAGAGAAAATATTACAGTGTTCAAAGACATCACAGCTGTCTGGACATATATATTAATATATACATAATTTATTCAACTAAATATCATTCATTCAAAAATTTTCAACTAAATATTATTCTACTCAGTCTAACTTTTCATCACTGGAAATATGCAAAGAGACTCTTAATTAGTTGGGCTACTGAGAGATCTATGAATAGTTTTTATTCATCAGTTTCGAACAGGATAATTGACCACAGAACCCAAGACAAAAAGATTTGGAAGAGGATGTGGCAAGGTGGTAAAGGAAGCAACTTAAGATATCCACAGTGCTCTTGAATAGCAGATTATGAAAGAGTGGGTTAAAACACCTTTGTAGTTTCCTAGGATAATCTCTTAAATATGCAAATAAGTGACTAAGTTAAAGAAAATCAATTTAGCAATGGTTGGGGCATTTTTCTGTGGCATTTTAGGATCTTGTTAAAACTGGTGATAATTAAACCTAGATCCCAAGGGCCTCCTGTGCAAAGATAGGAGTAAATGAAGAGACCAAATGACGGAGAAGACTTCTGGGATGAGATTTCAATCACTAACACCATGAAAGATTGTCTTTGCTCCATCATGCCTTAAAAGGATTTAATGATTTATCTGTCTTTTGAATTTCATGGGCTCCAAGTCATTTCAGATGATTTCATCATAGTGCTGAAAAAACAATTCACAATACTGAAATTAAGTGGACAGTCTTATCATTTATTTCCATTCATTCATAAACTACTATCACAATACCAGTCATTATATCTCCCTAAATCTCATATAAAACTAACTATTCATGACAGTATCATGTTGACAAATTAATAGAACAATAAGTCTTTTAAAAACAGATATGATTTTTAAATAGATTCTGAGTATCAAATAAATGTAAAGATAAAGTACTATGGTAGAAAATAACTCTGCATTGTAAGTGTCAAAAGCCAAATTACCAATAAAAAGACTCTCAAACTGACACTTATGGAAGAGTTAAGTACAGGATGCTAAGGGAACCATTGAGGGGTGCCTGGCCAAGAACGAGTACGGATGGCAAGAGATTGAAAGTTCAGGAAGGTTTCCTAGGCTTCAGGAAGAGGCCTTACTTCAGAGAGGTAATGCCCTTCACCCTTCAAATTAAAGCAAATGAATTCAATCTAGACTTAAAATGTTAATACTAGTTTGATGCATTAAGTAAAGCACTAGTATAACCAAGATCATCAATGTCTGGTTCAGCTACACCTTTGTCAAGAAAGTGTGCTGACTTGATTTTCCCTAAAGAGTCAGCTCAATACAAAGAAAAGTATTAAATCTGCTGATGTTTCTATAGTAACAAAGGAACAATAATTACGACAATTTTTTAAATAGCCATTTAAAAATATTTATCAAACTGGGAAAATTTCACATTTAAAAATACTCATTGTACAACCTACAACCATTTGTTTCTCATTTTTTTAAAAAAGGAAAAACAGATTAGATACTACAATTCATGGGGCAATATTTACATATTTTTTCACTACACTGTTATCTGATATTTGACTGTTCTTCAACTTCTTGAAAAGTCATTCCAATATTCTGACCAAATGTCATCCTAATATACGTATACATATGTTTGTGTATATATTTGTATATACAGAATATATATATTTAAAAACATAAACAAATATACCAAAGTGATGGTTATCAACTATATCAAAATATGCCCCCTGAGATTTGTATATTTTTTTCTCTTTTGATTTTTTTTCTCTTTTGAGAAAAAGTAAGCTTTAGCATTTCAGCTTCATAATTAAAGATGAAATTCAGTTTCATAAGTAAAGATAGTGTTTTCCAGTATTTATGTAGTGCTCTTTATAATTTAAACTTTTTTAAAAGGAGCAAAGAGCTTGTTCATCTGCAAAAAGTTTTATGAGATTAATTCTTACCATATCACTTCTGAAGTTTGACTGAACATCTTAATTAAACCATTACATAATAAGGAATTAAGAAATGATATGACAGGATATGTTGTACTCACATTGGAGAGTGTCTCATCTGGAGTTTAGAGTGACTAACTTTGTAACCTAAAATTTTAGAATTAAAGAATACTGCTTTGCTCAACAGATATGATTATAATTAATTATCTCAAGCAATGCTCAGACTGCACCTTGACTGAAACACAAAGAAGACAGAGAAAATGTTCATAACAACTTTTTTTCCATAAAGTTCACAATGAATCCTAAATAGGCAAGATTTTTAAAAAATCAGTGTATCCCTATCCATCCTAAAATCTTACATAGTTACAAATCTCCATTTCTAAAATGACTCTAGGTTTCTAAATCATACATATATAAACGTGCAAAAAATAGGTAAATGTAAAACATCAAAAAGATTTAACAACTAAGAAAACTTAGTAACAGTAAATCCCTTTCAATAAACATGTGAGAGAGAAAGGACATGGACTTTCATTCATTTTAAAAATAAAACTAGATAGCAGGTTGCCAGAGTAAATGTTTTCTTTGGACCACAAAACAGCTCTAAAACATTGCTAGTATATACAGTTGAAATATATGTTTTTTTCTGTCTGTCGTATCTCATATCTATAAGAAAAATAAGTAGAAAAGGTAAACACGAATAGCCACGAAAACGGAGATATCCAAGCACAGTTAGTGGAAAATGTCCACCATGAAGATTACATAATGAACTACAATTACTATGACTGAATATAAGGCCATGGAAAAGTTAGAGGAACGCAAAATAACAGCTGCTAAAGAGGTTCTTTTAAGATATAAATTTCAAAATGAGCACACACACAAAAAAAAAAAACATAGCTTTTGTGAAATTTTTCCTTAATTATTTAGCACTTAAAAACACAGTGCCTAAGTTTACATTTCAAGTAGATTATGAAACAAAATCTTGGAGAAGTACATTTTTAAAGGCTGTTAAAAAGCATGCATATCCAGGTGCTGGCTTCACACTCTCATGAAAACTTTGCAAACAGCTCCATCTTCAGGCCTCTCACAATACACTGAGCTCGGCTATAAGAATGTCTCATTCACACTTTGCCATAATAGTTCTTCCATTGCTCACTATCTTCTTCGAATTTGTTCTGTGTTAGCGTGGGAAATATCAGATTGAGTAAATTCATTAAGACACAAAATTTTGCAATTTTCCTTCACACGGAATATTTCTTCATAGATCAGCTTACTGCTCAAATACATCTATGCATATAAAGACCAATGGGAGAACATTAGATTAGACCCTTGAGGTTAATTCTAAACAAACAAGGCTAAAAGAAAAGTAACACTTTAAATTTCACTTTCTAATTTTAGAAGCAACTATACTATTACATTTTTTTATCTTCCAGCTTCTCAAATTCCTTCTTAGAGTTTAAGTTATTAAATACAACATTTACAAGCTTATGATTGATTGAAGCCAAACAGAGATGACTTAAGCAAGAGGCTCCTTTTTCCCCCTGGTAAATAATATTCATTTCTTTTTCCATTTCCCCTTTCCTACTCTCACTAAAGTCAGAGATAGAGAACATTTAAAAAGAACCTGGAAGGAATTACATGGAGCAAATGAATCCAATACAGCTCTAAATCCTGACTTTTTAATCTTTAAACCCTATGCGAATCATTTGACTTCTTATCTCAAGGAATGAGACACAACCCAGACAGACCTGCTTTCAGATCTCACATGTCTGCAAATTACCATATTTATTTGTTAAGCTGAGCAACCCCAAGAATTGGGGTACTAAAGAAAAGCAGCACTACTCTTCGTACCAAGGAGAGCAACATAGAGAGACTTAGACAATCAATCACAAATATTCAAACAGTTAAGCCTGCAGATCCAGGCTTGCCATAAACTTTGACCATTCAAATTCTAAAGAAGTTTTATTATAATGGCTTCCATGAAGATATTTCCATATAGAGATTGCTTAAGTAAAATACCCATTAAACAAGAATCATGTCTGGCATGAAATATTACATATTCTCCTCAAGCAGATAATTATGGAATGACTACTACAATGCAGGGAAAGTGTGTAAAACTTTGAAAATGTGAAGACAACAGCTGCTCAAGGCCCCAGCAATTCAGGACAAATACGACACAAGGTCAAAAAGAATCACAGAATATTTCAAAAGAACAGCATGTATACTATCTATGGTGAAACAGATCACCAGCCCAGATGGGATGCATGAGACAAGTGCTCCGGCCTGGTGCACTGGGAAGACCCAGAGGAATCGGGTGGAGAGGGAGGTGGGAGTGGGGATCGGGATGGGGAATACGTGTAAATCCATGGCTGATTCATATCAATGTATGACAAAACCCACTGAAATGTTGTGAAGTAATTAGCCTCCAACTAATAAAAAAATAAAATAAAATAAATTTTAAAAAAAAAAGAATCACAAAATCTCAGGTTTGGAAAGACAACTAAAGATAATGTAATCCAACCACACCTCTAACGTCATTAAAACCAACCTCTGTCTCTATAGTCTCTTTAAGATGTAGTTGATGATAATTCACTGCCTGATTTAAAGTCACTGAAGAAGCTGGTATCAATGTGGACCCAAAGTTAAATAGCTGGCTTCCCAGTGGCTCAATGGTAAAGAATCTGTCTGCCATGCCAGAGATATAAGAGACAGAGGTTAGATCCCTGAGTCTGGAAGATTCCCTGGAGGAGGAAATGGTAACCCACTCCAGTATTCTTGCCTGGAGAATCCCATGGACAGAGGAGCCTGGCAGGCTACAGGCCACAGGGTTGCAGAGTCAGACACGCCTGAAGGAACTGAGCATGCAAAGTTAAACGGCAGAAAGACTCTCATTACCTTCTGTTATTTGTGAAATAAACAGATTTCTGGGCCTCCACTTCCAGCAGTGTAGGCACTCCATGGGCAGACTTTACAGTCATGAACAAGGAGGAAGGCGGGGCATGAAGGGAGCAGATCAAGAGCTCACTCTCTGCTGGGGCAGAGCCATCTGAACTACCAACTCTGCAACCTGAATGCAGGCTCCGCTGCTAAATGAGGAAGGTAAAGACTAAAACAGAGAATGAGCAAGTACTGTCTTTGACATAGTCTGACACTGTAGAAATACATTTTTGAGCAAGTAGACCCAAGTTGCCATGATTTCTGCATTGGTCGACTGAAACTCATTCATCAACAGCCAGAATCCTTTTCAAATGCATGGGCTCTGCTTGAGTCAAAGTTCAAGTCTAAGTCTGTTTGGTCAGGGTCAATACTATAGACATTTCAAAAAAGCTGAGACTGTAAAAGCACAAGACAATAAAAAGAAGGAAAAAAATAAGGCTCAGAGGAAATGATGATTCATAATGAATCATCTCTCAATGAAGAGCTGCATGTAGTTCATTAAATATATTTGTGAACCCTATGAACCGGAGCCTACCAGGCTCTTCTGTCCATAGGATTCTCCAGGCAAGAATACTGGAGTGGGTAGCCATTCCCTTCTTTAAGGGATCCTCTCAACCCAGGGATCAAACCCAGGTCTCCTGCATTGGCAGGCAGATTCTTTATTGTCTGTGCCACCAAGGAAGCCCAAAATTTAGTTTAATCACTGAATTTTAAAACTAGGGTACGTAAATAACTTCTCCTCAATTAATGATGAAACAATAAATTATTTGTGTATACCACATGAAAGTGAAAGTTGCTCAGTCGTGTCTGACTCTTTGTGAGCCCATGGACTTAATTCTCCAGGCCATAATACTGGAATGGGTAGCCTTTCCCTTCTCCAGGGGATCTTCCCAAGCCAGGGTTCAAACCCAGGTCTCCCTCATTGCAGGCAGATTCTTTACAAGCTGAGCCACAAGAGAAGCCCAAGAATACTGGAATGGGTAGCCTATCCCTTCTCCAGGGGATCTTCCCAACCCAGGAATCAAACCAGGGTCTCCTACATTGCAGGCAGATTCTTTAACAACTGAGCTATCAGGGAAGCCTCTATACCACATAGGCTCATAATTTAATCCATTGTGATATTTTTAATTACTTAATTTTAAGCACTAGTATTTAATTGACAATATCTATAACTGACCAGAATAAAACAATGAAATTTAGCCCATGCATTTCATAGATAATTCTATATTTCTCTTGAGAAAAATCATATTTCTGATGAGCAAAAACCTAAAGAAGCAGAAAATGAAAAGTATAAAATAAATCAGAAAAGTAGTCGTTCTCTTTGTCAACAAAAATATAATCACAAAGGAGTATTTATTTAGTTATATTTTTGTAGATATAAGAAATATCAATTTTAATACAATTCTAAAAAAATTTATAAAAACATTAAAAGTTTATTACACTGTCAATTACAAAAAATATGTTCTTCTTCAATGTAGATCTCAGAGTTATTGGTTATCTGAAAAGCAAATTATCACGTCATTATCATTATAATAAAGGCAATCACACTTTCTGAATGCTGACTGTTTGTAGCATTATACAAGGTGCTTTACAAACATTAGATAAGTTTATCACCAAATGAAAGTTATATGTATTTTACTATGTGAATTCTTCAAATAAGAAACTTGTAGCTAAGATGCCACATTCTTTGCCCAAGGTCCATCTATCTAACCCAAAACTGATGCTCAGATATGTGTCCCTGCCTTTAAAATATCACTTTAAAGCCCTATTCTATACTTTAAGAACCATATTGACACATGTGTCCTAAGAATTTTAATTTAATTTTTACAATTCTATATTATTATATTCCTAACACATTTAAAACCATAAATATATCATCCTTTTATTTCATAGAAAAATATTTTGTTGATCTCAACTAAATGGAATTTAATACGTACAAAGTTTAATCAAACATTAATAGCTTTATTGTATTTTAAATGCTATACTGGAACATTATACTCAGAATCAGAGGATCAAATCGCATCACAGAAGCCAAACTATGGGGACATTAAAGTTGTTGCTAAGTAATGAGCAAAAGAAGAAATAAAGGACTGATTTTTTTAAGTTAAAATGTTGGCAACAATTTCTAAAACATACAGATATCCTGAACTGTCATTAATTATGCCTGAGAGTATATTTTACATATGAATCTTTAAGGGAAAAGATAAGGAAAAGTTCCCATAAATCAGTATTTTAATTTTCTTAGTTTTCTAGGTGAAGTAACAAACTCATGAATGCAAGTGGTTTAAAATGCAATAAATTAATCTAGAGTTTAGTATTATGGTGCTATATATCAAATAAAATAGCAATTTTGAGAGCAGAGAGATGCATTTAGCCATATTTTTTCATAATTACTGAAAAACATGAAATTTTAACTTTAAAGATTAACTTTACTATTGTTGTAACCTTCCCTCTGTTGAGAACATTTAACCATTATCTCATACTTTTGAATCTATATATGTACAAAATCAAAAATTTCTCTCTGAAGGTATACTCAACAAGATTACATTTTTTTAAAGCAATCAGAATTAGCCTGTCCCTAAGGAGACAGTTCAGAAGCCCCTCAGCTCCATCTCTGGCGAGGCTGTTAGCCTGAAGCGTCCCTCATCAGGAAAGAGTGGCCGACCCACTTGCAGTTGCCACTAGGTGGAAGTCAAGGCACTCCCTGGGCACAGGCCCTTGCTGCAGTCCCAAGGCCGGCCTTGCTCACATTTCACCCAGAACCCCAGTGTGGAAAGGAGGGCCTCTGCTGATTCACTGCCCTCTGCAAGCCCCGTGCCCTCTCAGATGCCTACAAAGATGCTGACAGCAGTGTGGAGCCTTAACCTGCCACCTCTCTGAATTTTGAACCTCAGCCAGGAATGAAAAGAGAAGAGTGAGCATCCTATAACCACAGCCAAGCTCGTGATGGCCTGATCACTCCAAAGCCTCTAGATCATTCTGAAGACTATCCACATAATCAGTTTTGCAGATAAGTGTTCTTTTTTTAATCTTTTCTGCCAAAGTATTCAAACAGCTCAACAGCTCTTGCTGTTACTCCTCATTCTAATCAGCCCTCCCTCCTCATACTTCTGATATCAGTGGTTTGTTCAAGAGTCTCTGAATATATATTTCTACCCAAACAGAACTAAGACAGAACATCCAGGAGCTAGGCACTGTGGGAGGCTACTGACTGCATTCGTTCAGGGGAAGCCAATTGTGAATTTCTGTGAAGAACACAGACTTCAGATAACACATTTAGGCATCATCATAAAAAAAGGGCAAGCTTGGCTGATCGACCATAATCACCTTCAGAATCTTGACCATGATATTCAAGGTGGCATCTTCCCCATCCAGAGGGGCAACTCAAGGCATAATAACTCAAAGAATCCTTTAACTCAGGCTTTATGCAGAAAATAAGGGAATTACTGAATAATCACTAAACCTACAGTATTGAGGTCTATTTATAATTATATCTAATTAATAGATAACCTGAGCATAATTATATGTACATACCAAAACTACAATTTACATGCAGTAAGGCTGAGATATAAATTTCCAATGATTTCCTCCTAATAATTGGTGAAAATTCTTAGCAAACGTGATGAAAAGTGGGGTCTCTGGTATATTCTGTCTTCCTTGTCTCCTTGTCCTGACCATGTCTCTTTGACCTTTCCTCTGTACTTCAGTCCTTTTCATGTCATGTGAAAGTACAAAAAAGTGCTTTTTTATATTAGAACCATCACCTAAGTCTCTGCTTATGATTGGTCAGTGTACATTTCCAGTACAATTATCATCAGTAGATTCCTACTAGGGATTGCTCCCTCCATTCTGCTCTGAGGGAAAAATAAAGTGCCAACCAGTGTTCAGTCTGTTAATGTGGCTCCATGACCCAGGATCGGCCTGAGTGCTTTGCAACTTATTTTATCATTCACCACCCAGGATGGTGTTGTAGTTGGGAGCAAACACTAAAGCCAGGCTCCCTGGATCTGAGTCCTGACTGTCACTAACTAGTTATTTGGCCCGAGGAGATATGTTGAGCCTCTTTCTGCTTCAGATTTCTTATCTTACAGTGGAGATAGTTGCATTCACTCCTAGGATTCCATGAGGATTCACTTACCTAATTCATTCACTTGGAACTGAGCTTGGTATATGGTGAGTATTTTATGTTACCTACATTTATTCTGCCCAGTTGACATCTGCCATCCTACTATTTTAAGAGCTAATGTTTTAATGCATACCCAAATGGCGACCCTGACTCATTTAACAGGAAAAAAGGGATGTTTCTCAACTAACCAGATAAGTAATTGCATTTTCAAGAAGGCATAACCAAATTCCAACTTTATGCATAAGTTCGCCAATTTTGAGAGGCTACGGAGCTCAGCCAGCAAGGTGAGATCTTTGCATAATGTCCCCATAAGCCATTATTACATTGTGATCACAAGGTCAAATTGTCTCTTTCCAGCCGCTAAGTTAAAAGATGGAATTCCATTGTATTTCAACTGTCTCCTCTCTAGAAAAGCTGTCAACTCATATTGTTAAATGTTCTGTTAAGAATTTTGTAGGTTTTTACAGAAGTGACTTCCTGGTTGAGGTATAGGGAGTGTCCACCACTAAGCAATATAGGGAAGAGATGAGAGAAAAGTAAAACCCTGCTTGTTACTTCTGGGAACTGTGAGATCTAGGGGCTCATATTTAGAAGAAAACTATTTATGTCTGGATTAAACCTAGACTTTCTCTGTGTCACTGACACTCAAACTTATAACTACCTAAAGGAAGAAGTTAGTAAATGGCCTAGTGTAATGGCTAAGTTTATGAGTTAACTTGGCTAGGCTAAAGTACCCAGATATTTGGTCAAATGTGTCTGTATGTTTCTATGAAAGTATTTTTTAGATGAGTATGATTTTAATCACTGGAATTTCAATAAAGCAGATTACCCTCCATAATGTGGTAGGCTTCATCCAAACAATTTAAAGTCTTAATAAAAAGACTGATCTCTCAGGAAGAGGTAATTCTATCAACAGACCACACTCAGACTTGAACTGCAACATTAACTGTTCCCTGGGCATCCAGTCTGTTACCCTGTCCTCTAGATTTTGACCTTGCAAATCTCTGCAATAACAGAAGTTGATACCTTAAAATAAATATCTCTCTAGACATAGACATGATAGAGATAGATGTATATACATCCTATTGATTCTGTTTGTCTGGAGAAGCCTAATACACTATCTTCTGCAAAAAAATTCTTGAATGCAACATTCTAACCCATATCCAGAGGGAAAGTCACTCATATCTTCTTCAGTTTCCCCTTGGGTGGATATCAGATGACACACGCTTTGCAATCGTCTTTGGAAAAGGACAGCGGTTGCACAGCTGCCTAAATAATGAGAACTTACCTAGCGTGGAAAACAGTTTGCTTAATTTACATTAAAAGCACTGAATTCAAAAACAGTGCAAAGATATTCAATTCTGTCTCTTCAAAACTCATGAGTTCTTCATGCACTGAGAATCTAAAATTTTTGAAACAACTTGCTACATCTTCATTCTTATTTTGTGAAAGCATAAATTTTCATATAATTCCAAAATATCAAAGAAGTAGCTTCACAAATTTTAAGTCATAGTGCAACAGTTCCTTTTAGACTGCCTCCTATATCAATAAAGAGGGTATTTGACTGCAAGTACCCATCCAATATGCTGCAGATGAGTTACAGGTGTGCTATAACTCTATCTCTCCCACTAGCTCTTAGATCATCTAAGAAGAATCTGGAGTGGTCAAAGTTCCTGGGCCAAACATCTCCAGACATGAGCAGCTTTTTTCAGAGCTCCACAAAGCGTTATTCAAGTAGAATGAAGACTGATGGTGTTCCCTCCAGTCCCCATGGACAGTGGAAACTGTGACTTCCAGTCATGCGCTGTTGTACATGACATGCTACGTACAACCATTATCTGAACATCTACTTCAGTAGCCAGCACACTGTTGCCTATGATGGACAAGGAGCCCAAGGAGCTACTGAAGGAGTTTGAATCCACCTGCCGGTACAAGAAATATGAATTCAATCTCTGGGTCAGGAAGATTCTCTGGAGAAGAAAATGGCAACCCACTCTAGTATTCTTGCCTGGGAAATCCCATGGACAGAGGAGCCTGGCTGGCTACAGTCCACGGGATTGCAAAAGAGTTAGACATGATTTAGCAACAAAAAAGCAAAACAACAACCTGGAGCATAGCATACAGCCCAAAGTGTAGCTGCAAAGGTCTGGCTGCTAAACCCAGAGGGAGGCTGGCAAACACACTTTCAGGCAGTGGCCCTCAACCTCTCCCTCTGCTGGATACTTCCCTTTGATGTTGCTTGTATGCCCTTGCAGTAGTGTTCAAGTGAGCTGCAGGGTGACGGAGCTAACTACCTACACATTTCTACTGGTTACTGCTTCATTATTTTAAATGCTTGATAAGAAAAAGTCTGATTAGATTTAACATCTATTTACATTACCACAGGATTTTTTAAATTTATTTATTTATTTTTTTCATTTATTTTTATTAGTTGGAGGCTAATTACTTTACAATATCATAGTGGTTTTTGCCATACATTGACATGAATCAGCCATGGATTTACATGTGTTCCCCATCCTGATCCCCCCTCCCGCCTCCCTCCCCATCCCATCCCTCTGGGTCTTCCCAGTGCACCAGCCCCGAGCACTTGTCTCATGCATCCAACCTGGGCTGGTGATCTGTGTCACCCTTGACAGTATACTTGTTTCAATGCTGTTCTCTCAGAACATCCCACCCTCGCCTTCTCCCACAGAGAAAACAGACTATTTTTCAACATACAGCAAGAAATCCCCAGATTGTTGCTGCGTCACCTACTCCTTTAAGCTTCCTAAGGGCAAACTATACGCCTACTTCATTATTGGATCTTTGGTTCCTTGTCTGGTGACCAGGCCAATAAATATATGCTAGAGCAATCAATACACTTGTGTGTGTGTGTGTGTGTGTGCGTGTGTGTGCGTGCTCAATCGTGTGTGCTCAGTCACTCTTTGTGACCCCATGAAAGCGTGGAAAAGGACCATCACTTTCTTTCAAAGTAAAATTTTAAATTTTTAGCCATTTCATTATGGACAGGAGAAACTTTCAGAATTCCTTTGGGAATTTTTTTTTCTTCAAAGTACTTTAAACTTAAAATAAGAACCTATATTACTTAGCAAAAAAGGGATTCTTGGATAGCGTTATCAAAGAGCAGTGGAAAAGGGCAGTGTCACTCTAACCCTCCAGATTCCTTCCATCTTCTTCCCACCATCTAACTCTCTCAAAATTCTCCCTCTTTTCTGGTCTGGCTTCTAAAAGTGACTAAATGGAACATTTTAATTTTTTTCCCTTAAAAAATTATTAATACGATTTTTTTAGCATATGAGTCATTAAAATATGTTTCCTGTAAGTCTACAAAGAAAAGTTTTCTTAGTCTTGTTACAGAGTTTCTCATAAAGATTTCCATCCTTTCTCAACGACAATGCCCAATTTCAACTTTGCTGAATTTTCACTTCAAGTCGAAATTTGTTCATAAATTTATAAACTATCAGTAGGTGAAATAAAAGACAAACAAAGAGCAGAAAATATGTACAAAGTTCTCATTCCAAGAATGACAACAAATCTAGTTAGTCTAGTTAACAAGTTAATGCCAGATAAATTTACCAAGCTCCCTGAAATGCCTATAATTTTCATTACAATCAGAGTCAGAAATGGAAACATCTTTTGATATTTTCCCTTTTAAGAGTAGCATCTACCCAGAAGTAATAGCTGCATTTCAAAAAAGTTTGATTGTGGCCTTAAATAATGGTTCCTGCAGAAAATGAAAGAAAAATAACAAGCAAACAGACAAATGAACAGCAGATATTTTGGCTGTGAGGTCAAAGTAACTTACCATTTCACCAACCCACATGCAGCATATTTGAACACCTGGAATATGGTTCATTTGTTACATGATTAATTATCATTTTTCCTAAAATCTATGGCCCTCTATAACTCACAGAAGAAATCAAAATGCTACACCACATAAGGAAAAAACCTAGGTGGGTTTAGCAAAGCTGGATTTACCAAACTCAATCAGTTACACATTCCTTTGGTACCTGTGTGATTAATCTGTTCTTAATTGAGTTCCATTGTTGTCATATATTTAGTAAACAAAGAAGCATAGTTGCAAATATTATGATTGTTTACAGCACAAATATTACGTAGCTTGCAAGACCCATGGTTTAAAGTGTGAAAATGTTAGTCGCTCAGTCATGTCCAACTCTGCAACCCCACAGACTGTGGCCCACCAGGCTCCTCTGTCCATGGAATTCTCCAGGCAAAAATACCAGAGTGGGTAGCCATACCCTTCTCCAGGGGATTTTTCCAACCCAGGGATCGAATCTGGATCTCCTACAGTGCAGGCAGATTCTTCACCATCTGAGCCACCAGGGAAACCTGCAAGACCTGTTGGCAAGATTAAGGCTGAAAGCATCTAATGTTCAGACATATTCTTTTCTTTATACTTTCGTTTGTGATTATTTTGTTTTGCTCTGTTTTCTGAACATCCCAAACCCACCTGTTTAGTTCATGTGACAGGGCAACTGAACAGACACACCATAAAAGCTCTTTATTTTTGCATGCTGCACAGCCTGTGGGATCATAGTTCCCTGATGAGGGATCATACCCATGCCTCTTGTAGTGAAAGCACAGAGACTTAACCACTGGACCACCAGGGAAGTCTCTTGAAGCTCTTCTTAAACATAGATTCCTTCTGGTTCCAATTTATTTTCCCACTATACAAAAGACAAGTTCACACTTGCATGGAAAAGATCTGAAACCCTTCATTATTTTGACAAAGAGTAGATTACAATTCTATCTTCATGAACAAGTCTATTCCAATTTTCTCCTGCATAAAAGTTACATCACAAGAAAAACCAAAAAAAGAAAGAAAAAACAAATTTAAATTATCTTGTTTTTTTTTTGTTTGTTTTTTTGGCATTACCAGTGTTCAAAAAAAAATAATTCTAAATAGCCAGACACCTGTTGTTTCCTCTAATTCTATAGTTATCTGAGTTTGAAGCCTTAAGAAAAAATAAGTGATTATATCTTATACTTTCCCCCAAAATCTAAGATCTCCCAGAAAAGGAAGAAGATACAGAAGACAATAATCCTTTTTTTTTTTTTCATTCTTGAATAGCTTGGAAATATAGCCAATGTCAAGGAAGGTCAACATTACAAGCATTATAAGCCTAATAAATTAAAAATTGAAGGTAAAGAAAACTTAAGACTTAAAAATACAGAAAACATACGGCTCTTTCAAATTTCCCATTCGAGCATGTGTACGTGCTGAGTCACTTCAGTCGTGTCCGACTCTTTGCGACCCCATGGACAGTAGCACGCCAGGCTCCTCTGTCCATGGGATTCTCCAGGCAAAAATACTGGAGTGGGTTGCCATTCCCTTCTCCAGGGGATCTTCCCGAAGCAGGGATTGAACCTGTGTCTCTTATGTCTCCTGCATTGCAGATTCTATACCACTAGCACCACCTGGGAAGCCCATCCGATTCTAGAGTGATGTGCAATTACCTGATGACTAGCTTAATAGTTTATTAGTTTTCAAAATTCTCCCAAATTCCTCTTCAGTTTGCTAAATTTCACTGGGTATGTATTTGTGTTAACACATAACATGATACAGCAAAACCAGAGGCTTTGGAGCCAGAGATTTTAGAACTGACCATTGCATATATGCCACAGGTAAATCAATATCTCTGATACTTAGATTGTTCAACATTTTAAGGGACTGCCTTAAGGTCACACAGCTGTTTAGTGACCAAAGCAGGACTAGACTCAGCCTCTGGAGTCCTGGCTCCGTGGCAAGTATTTCTCATTTCCTGCTGCTTGCTGACCAAGGGAGGGTTGGGGAGGAGAGGTGTCAATTGTCATCACTTTGCTGCTGAGGACAAATGTTGCATCACTTCATTGGAATGCAGTCCTTCATTGAGCAAAATCTCAAAGTGACATCTAGTGGAACACCCAGTCTCTATGGAGACATTTAATTAAACTGCAGTCCCTTTATACCAGCACAAATATTGTGAGGGAAAACAACTCAACTCCTTTGACATTTTTGCAAATAGGTTTAGTGGAATCCATTCTGTTTACTTTTACTGACATTTGTTTTTCAGTCAATTATCCCACATGGTTATTTTTTTTCCTTTTATAATTTATTGCTAGCAAGTTAGCCATAAGAATAAATACAAATAATTCCTTTCTTTGGTACAAGCACCAGAGTTTAGGTTAATAAAACAGCTGATGAAAATAAACATTCATTTTACCCCTCCCCTTTCCTTTTCCTAATAGTTCTAGTTCACTTATATATCACACTGGTGGCAATACCAGAATGCAACTAGAAAGAATTTAACCTCAAAAGCATCAAGGGTTTCCTCCTCACAAAGCCCTAAATCTTTAGAAAATAACATACTTTACTGGATTAGGCATCTGCCAATTAACTAACTAAATATGACAATCATTTTTTTAATCCCATATTCATCTGTCTCCAATCTTTGCACATTTTTATTTTGAAATTTTTTGTGAGTTCTTGAAAGGTTTAGAAAGTCTTCATCACAGAAAGTTCTATTCACTTTTTTTGTTCCATGGGATCTCATTGAGTAGACACAGAAAAACTAATTTTTAAGAAATTGAAAACTATATATAGTGAAGAGCTGAGCTGCACAGACTCTAACCTGCACATAAAAAACCTGGAGATCATGTTAAAATGCATATTCAAATTTAGTAAATCTGACTGAGGCCTGAGAATTCATGTTCCTAACAAGTTCTCGGACAAGACTTTAGTCCAAAAGGGGAAAGGTGTAGTGGGAAGGGCATTTACTTTGGAGCTCAGGAGCCCTGGATTGCAATTCGACTTCAGTGGTTCCTGTCAGTGAGAACTTGAGAGACCCCACCCCTTCTTTTTCCCCCTACACCACTCACAGCCACAATACCATCATCTGTCTTGGACCCACTGGGACTGTCCTAATCATGTTCTTTATCCTATTCCATGTCAGGACACCCCTAGACTCCCAGGCTGCTTTCCAACTCCCACAGTTGAATCCTGGTTAGCCTCTGAGCCTGTCCTATCCCCTTTGCCCATCCCTTCCCAAGTTCTGAAACCTTTCTCCTTTGTCCTCCAAAACTTTGTCAACTGTCAACACAATCTCCAGTGTTCATTCTCTATTAACTGAAAACTCTTTTCCCCATCTTGCTTTAAGGAAAACCTGTGTCTCCACCGAGGAAACTGCTTTCCCTGCAGTCTTTTAGTGGAGTTTATTTTGTCTCTCATAGAAATAGAGAATATGTCCTCCTTGCTCCTTATTGCTACTTTAAGACAAGTTTTCAGTCCTTCCTTATTTCCAAAAACCACCCATTTTGAATCTCTGTTATCAGATTATGTCACCCATGATTTCTCATTGTTCTTGTCACCAAAATGCCAAGGATCCCCTTCATTTCCCCTACCCAAGCTAGCCACTCACTCCCGTGGCCATTGCCCTAGATCTCATTGCTATTAACAACCACATCTTCTCTTTAGTGTTAATTACATGCATCCCACTTTCTGCCATCATCTCCTCTCATTTTATCTCATTCTCTCTGTATTCTGCCCTCACAATTCTCCCACATCACTGGTACTGCTAAGGCATTGATCCTATCATCTTTTAAGTGTTCCTCACATCTTTGAGTCCTCATTTCTCTCCTTACCCTATTTAAATTCCATTCTCAATGATTATTGACTCCCTTACCTCTCTACCTTATCTCTTACCTTTTGTTGCTCTGGCTTTGTAATACTAGAGTCCCATTTAAATCAAAATTTCTGCTTACTCCATGCCTTCCTCGATGCAGCTAAAATTACAAATCAGGGTGGCTGGTCTTTCTTTAAAACTTGATCATAAACCTCAAGTGTTCCCACCACTTATACTATATGTCTGTAGCCCATACACTCTTCAAGTTATTGAGTTAGTCAAAAAGTTCATTCAGACTTTCTCTACATGTGTGTGAAATCCTGAATGAACTTTTCACTAACCCGATATATAGGCTGCATTTTAGTCTCTCTCTTCAAGTACTCAGTACCTCTTCCACTGTTACCCTAAGCTGATAACTTTGCTTCCTGTTTTAGAAAAAAATAGAAGCAATAAGGAACAATTACCACCTACTTCCTTCAACACATCTACCCACATGCCTCATCGGCAAACATCTTTGCCTTCCTACCTGCTACCATTGTTGAATTGTCCAATGCACCTATCAAAAATCAATTCTAACATGTAGCACTAGATCTTTTCACCCCCCCTCACTAATCTAGCCCAGACAGGCCTTCAGAGAGCTGTTCAGTTCAGTTCAGTCGCTCAGTCATGTCCGACTCTTTGTGACCCCATGAATCGCAGCACGCCAGGCCTCCCTGTCCATCACCAACTCCCGGAGTTTACTCAAACTCAGGCCCATTGAGTCGGTGATGCCATCCAGCCATCTCATCCTCTGTCGTCCCCTTCCCCTCCTGCCCCCAACCCCTCCCAGCATTAGGGTCTTTTCCAGTAAGGCAACTCTTCGCATGAGGTGGCCAAAGTATTGGAGTTTCAGCCTCAGCATCAGTCCTTCCAATGAACACCCAGGACTGATCTCCTTTAGGAGAGACTGGTTGGATGTCCTTGCAGTCCAAGGGACTCTCAAGAGTCTTCTCCAACACCACAGTTCAAAAACGTCAACTCTTCAGCGCTCAGCTTTCTTCACAGTCCAAATCTCACATCCATACATGACCACTGGAAAAACCATAGCCTTGACTAGATGGACCTTTGTTGACAAAGTAATGTCTCTGCTTTTTAATATGCTATCTAGGTTGGTCATAACTTTCCTCCCAAGGAGTAAGCATCTTTTAATATCATGGCTGCAATCACCATCTGCAGTGATTTTGGAGCCCAAAAAAATAAATTCTGATACCGCTTCCACTGTTTCCCCATCTATTTCCCATGAAGTGATGGAACCAGATGCCATGATCTTAGTTTTCTGAATGTTGAGCTTTAAGACAACTTTTTCACTCTCCTCTTTCACTTTCATCAAGAGGCTCTTTAGTTCCTCTTCACTTTCTACCATAAGGGTGGTATCATCTGCATATCTGAGGTTATTGATATTTCTCCCAGCAATCTTGATTCCAGCTTGTGCTTCTTCCAGCCCAGCATTTCTCATGATGTACTCTGCATATAAGTTAAATAAGCAGGGTGACAATATACAGCCTTGACATACTCCTTTTCCTATTTGGAACCAGTCTGTTGGTCCATGTCCAGGTCTAACTGTTGCTTCCTGACCTGCATACAGGTTTTTCAAGAGGCAGGTCAGGTGGTCTGGTACTCCCATCTCTTTCAGAATTTTCCACAGTTTATTGTGATCCACACAGTCAAAGGTTTTGGCATAGTCAATAAAGCAGAAATAGATGTTTTTCTGGAACTCTCTTGCTTTTTTGATGATCCAGCGGATGTTGGCAATTTGATCTCTGGTTCCTCTGCCTTTTCTAAAACCAGCTTGAACATCTGGAAGTTCACGGTTCACGTATTGCTGAAGCCTGGCTTGGAGAATTTTGAGCATCACTTTACTAGCGTGTGAGATGAGTGCAATTGTGCGGTAGTTTGAGCATTCTTTGGGATTGCCTAGAGAGCTGTAGTTCCCGCTAAATTCTGAATGTAACCCCCTGAGAGACCCTGATCCAGATCCATCCATATAAGCAGCTTCCAAATTCCTGACACATGGAAACTGGGTTTAAAAATATTTATTGTTTTAAGCCACTAGGTTTGGGGGTGACTTTTTATGCAGCAATAAACATAATGTAATAAATAAGTGAATGAAGTGACAAATCACAAAATCTATATCACACCCACTGGTTGGTTAGGAAGGATTTATCCAGTCAATTGTGGGACTAATTCTCAAGTATCAGGAGAGGAAGTACGGCAGGAGTATGGCCTTCATATAGAATGGCAGAGTATGATCATGTAAAGCATCGTTGATTCTTCTGAGCCCCAGTGTGAAAGAGAAAACTCCCCAACCAAAGAGAAACTCTGACAATGATGGATGCTCACCATCCAGGCAGGGTTCACAGTCTTTGTCAATATAGTAGGATAAGAAGGGATATCCTAATAGCTATGGGACCTCGGAAAAGCCAAGTCGCTTCTTCCCTCTCCTGAAGATGGACAGCATTTCTTTCAGCTGCTCCCAGAAGAAATAGTGGAGTGACCTGTACAGATGTATGTCATGTGATTTCTTCCTTTTGGGCTGACCAACTTATACAAATACTTACTGGAGTGACCATGCAAACCAGAATCAGGCAGTTTTACCACATTGGGAGTGACCGTGCATTTAGGAGTCAGGCTGCCTGCTCATCAAGAATGCCCAGACATTCAGGGCCTGAGGCTCCAAAGCTAAAAATAACTCATGCCCTCCTCCAGGGGGATATTCCTGACCCAGGGACCAAACCTGCATCTCTTACATCTCCTGCATTTGCAGGTGGGTTCTTTACCACTAGCACCACCTGGGAAGCCCATAAAAATAACCCACCAAGCCCTTTAAATCACAGATTAAATGCCAGTGATATTTTCACATTTGAAAATAATATTGGAGTCTAAATTCAAACTTCTGTTTGATGAAGACTTCCTCAGCTACTTTTATTTCTAAGGCACGTAAGCTATAACTCTACAGTTTGATGACCAGAGAAGAAAGAAATCTTATAATAAAGTAGGTGTTTCTTTTTTTGTTTTGTTTTGTTTTTGCCTTAAGGGAAAAAACATATAAATACATTTTTTAATTTAGCAAGAAAAGGTATTTTTTTTTAACATAAATAGAAAAGTATCAACTGATCCGAAAGTTTGCCTTTCTTTTAAACTTTCTCACCTAACAGTAGTGTCCAAACAAAAAGATATATGTCGTTCTAGGCTTTAAAAAAAAAAATCAGACAATGAATTTGGCCAAATCTTATACCTATGGTTTAGACATTTTAATAGAAAACTCTAAACAGTTTTTAAACATTTTTATTTTGGTTGCAGAAAAGTTGCATCACCTGACTATTCAGTGGTCTAAGTGAAAGATCTTTACTATTGTAATGTGGTTAATGTTTTCATGTAATTTTACTATTCCTAATATTAATTATATTTGTGGCTATGATTACTACAGAAGCTATCAAACAATTTCTACTAACTCATATAAGACATGGCTCTTTGAACTTCATCATTTTTCTAGATACACTTACTCCCTTAATGATCTCATCTGGTTACTTGGCTTTAAACATCGTCTATACACTAATGATTCCCAAATTTATATCTAGGGCCCAGACAGCTCCTCTGAACTCCAGACTCATATATCCAGCTGCTTATTTGACAACTCCTTTTAAAGGCCTAACACACATTTCACACTTATCTTGTCTTAAACCAAACATCTGATCTTCTCTCCTGAACCTTTTCCTCCCACGTCATCTTTCCCTTCTCAGAAGACAGAAGCCTTATCCTCCTAGGTGCTCCTGGTCAGAAATCTGGGAGTTACCATTGACTCCTCTTTATTTCACCCTGATATCAAATCCATCAGCCAGTCCTGTCAATTCTACCTTCCACGTAGCCCAGAATCTGACTGCACGCTACCTCCACTTCAGCTGTGTTGAGCCAGGGTACCTCTACCTGGACTCTACACCTGGATGACTCAGTAGTCTCCAAGCAGGTCTCCTGTTTCTGCCCTTGCTCCCCATTAGATACACAATATTCAGAGTGATTAAGTAAAACACAAGTGATTGAGTAAAGTGTGTCCTCCCTGCATGACAAACCCTAAACTTGTACCTCATTTTGGTAAACCAAAAGACAGTACTTCAAGGTCCAACATAATCTCCACATCACACCCTCCACCTCCTCCACCCTGTTACCTAACTCATATGCCGTATTCTCCCCATTATTCACTCTGCTTGAGGCACTGTGACCTCTTTACTGATCCTCAAACATCAGCGCCTTGGTGCTGGTCCACCCATTTCCTGGGATGTTTTTCACTCAGACACATGGTTGAACCCTTATTTCCTTCAGGTCTTGGCTCCATGGTAACTTTCCCAGGGGTCCCCCTTCCCCTATTCAAAGCACAATCCCTCTCCTCTCCCACAATACATATCCTCCTTTGTTTCATTTTTCTTCATTGCCCATTTCAACTAACAGCATAAATGTTTTGTTTGTTTGTTTTCCTCTACTAAAATAGAAATGTCCTCAAAGCAAAAGCTTATATCCACTTTATTACTATACAGTCAGTTCTTAGAATACTCTTAGCAAGTCGTAGGCACTCAATAAATACTCATGGAATGCATGAATATTATATAATTGGAAAACCATTTCCAGTCAATACTTTAGCAATTGGTTACTATCCTAGCTAGCAGAAAGCCCAATATAGAATTCCTCATTCCCCCTTGAAACAAACATACTCTTTCTTTTTCATATTGTTGAATACCTAAGTCATTTTCACTCAGTTTTATTAATCTTTGAAGCAAAACCTAAGTTCCAGTGTTATGATTCTTTTTCTGGAAACACTGGTTTCTGAATATCTCAATATTTTTCCACATCTGAGAACCCCATTAGAGCTGATAATCATATTACTATTTAAAACTAAATGGACAAAGCATCTGTGGGCTTACACCCCTTCCTCTCTCTACCAAATGCAACCAGGGAAATATTCTGCAGGAACTGAATAAATTATAGAATAGGGGTCTACAAACTATGGCCTGAAGACCAAAAACAGCTAAGTTTTCCAGATGAAATACAGGATCCCCAGCTAAATTTGAATTTCAGATAAACAACAAATAATTTCCTAGTATAAATATGTCCCAAATTCTAAATGTAAAATCTAGAAACCTTAAATCAGGCCTACCACCTTATTTTGTGTAGCCCACAAGCAAAGAATGGTTTTTCCATCTCTAAGTGATTGAAAGAAGAATAATATCTCATGATAAGTGAAAATTATATGAAATTCAAATTTAAGTGTCTATAAATAATTATTGGAATACAGCAATGCTATTTGTTTACTTGCCATCTATGGCCACTTTCAGGCTTCCCAGGTGGTGCTAGTGGTAAAGAATCCGCCTGCCAATGCAGGAGATGTAAGAGACGCAGGTTTGATCCCTGGGTCAGGAAGATCTCCTAGAGGAGAGCATGGCAACTCACTCCAGTATTCTTGACTAGAGAATCCCATGGAACGAGGAACTGGGCAGCCTCTGGTCTAAAGGGTCACAAAGAGTTGGACATGACTGAAGCGACTTAGCACACATAGCCACTTCTGTGCTTCCATCACACAATTGAATAGTTTCAACAGAAACCAAGCTCCAAAGCCTAAATATCTACTATCTGGGCCTTCGGAGGAAACGTTGATCAACCTGTGCTGTAGAATATTTCCTTCTTATTCTTCCCCTGACTGGAGTCTATGGCAAAATAACTGTTTCCTTTAAAAATCTCTTCCCATGGGAACACTCCCAGTGCTCTATCATTATGTTGAAAAAAAAGAGTAGAAACCTCTGAGAAGAGACAAAATGAGAAAGAGCGTGGGCTGTGGATGCCTGCAGAACTTAGTGTGGACCCTTTCTCTGCCTTTCGCAGATTAAGTTACTGAAATGCAGGCCACGTGAATACTATCACCCAAGGTGGCTGAGAGGGTTAGGAGACAAGAAGTAAATGACTGATTTTAAAGGACAAAAAAAGGGTCAAATTTCTAGACTACAATAGAGAATGTGATTGTCAGAAGGACAGAAAAGACAGGGAGAATTAAAGTAAAAAGATAAAAGTAAGGACCAGGAGGATAGTTCTCAATCATTCACCAAGTGGTGAGCTTAAGAGAGAAATACAGACTTCAGAGACTTGGATTAAGGGAAGATATCATGACCAAAATTAGGGAAGGAGAGAAAGATGTACTCAGACCAAGTAAGGCAACAGTGACATCTTTTCCAAGTAAGTAAATCTTGGGTTGTGTCTACTCAATATACATGTGATTATCTTACTAAAAACTATATAATTCATACCTCCAGAAGTTAGTATTATTGTATTCAAATGGAGGCATAAATTTGTGCTGCTGTTGCTCTGTGGGGAAATAAGAAAAGACAGAGTCACATTTATGCCACTGTGAAATCCCCCAGATTCTCAAAGGAGTCAATGGAGAAAGTAGCAACCATAGTTTCTTAAGGGATGTGTGAGGTAGCTTAGTGATAAAGAATCTGCCTGCAGTGCAGAGACACAGGTTCAGTCCCTGGGTCAGGCAGATCCCCTGGAGAAGGGAATGGCAACCCACTCCAGTATTCCTGCCTAGGAAATCCCATGGACTGAGAAACCTAGAGGGCTACAGTCCATGAGGTCGCAAAAGAGTCAGGTGTGACTTAAACAACAACAGCATAGCCTCTTTAGCCTCATTCTTTCCAACAAATATTTTCTACTTAGACCATTGGGTTACAGTTATCTAGCCTCTGTTCTTAAGGCCTGAAAAAATAAAAAGTGTATAGATTGAAGGGACAATTTATAAGATCCATCAAATGACAATCATTGTGATCCAAGACCCTAGGCAGTGGTTCCCAACATGTGAGCCTCACAGGTAAACCACATTCCCAAACATAATTTCTGGCACTAGATATACTGCGCTTCACTTCTCCTAAACAGTGTATCAGCCTGGGAAAGAATGAGAGTGATGTTATCACAGAAATAACCTTGGTTGCTCTAATTATTTTTTAAATTGTAAGTTATTTGCAAACTTCAGTGCTTCAGCTGTTTGGTAACACATACTGATGACATGTCTCATTCCTGACCTGTGTCACGAGTGTCATATTTGAGTAGTACTATTTCATTCTACTTCTCAAGAACAAAATGTCCCCAAAGTATAAGTCATGTCAATATTAACCATGGCAGAAATACTATTAAAAATACATATAAGCATTCCCAAGGTTTCTAGGGAAATCATTCCCAAAACACTTTTGGGACTGTGTTTTTGAAATCAACTTCTGTTCCCAATATACACTGATGTACTTCACAGGCTTATACTCAGAGCTGACCGAGACACTCATTAGTTCATTCATCAGTTCTTTTATTTTCAACATATGCAGTTCACATGATAAAAACCACTGATTCAGGATAACAGATGACAGATACAGACATCTGACACATTTTAGTCAACCAATATGTAGTAAGGTCCTTTGACAGCTGCAGTTCTGGAGGTAACAACGAATAGCCAGAGTCCTGGCCCTCTAGGAGTTCACAGTCTAGTGGACCCAACATACAAGTAAAATAATTTTAATGTGGTATGATAAGTAAAATGGTGGACATGAACACCATGTGTTATGAGCTCATGGGAAAAGAACTGAATCCATCATGGAATGATTGGCGAAAGCTTTGCAAGAGAGATAGCACACGGACCTGCTATCCATTGTCAGTAACTGAACAGGTGCCGCTAGCCCCAGAGAGCTGCTAGAAACCTCATGGGGCCTGACTCAGGATCCATTAACCTGAATCTCAAATGGAACGTCAATGAACTGTGTTGGTGCTCTTGACCCACCTCCCTCCTAACCAGGAATCTCACCGTCACCAACCTGTCCATATTCTCTTGTTCCTCTGTGGTAGATACTTCAAGGCATAAGCCTCACCACAAAATTCTCTCCCATCTGGGAATAGCCACAAACAGAGGTATGGGATATGAGAGGATGTATTTTATACGACCCTGACCTCCTAGAATTGTTATAGATTGTTATAGAAGGAGGTTCTGGCCCAAACTGGACCGTTCAGTGCTCTCTCAGTATCTGAAATTCTAAACTGAGAGCCACAGGGACTTGGAAGTGAATCACACTGATACCAACACGCTATGAAGAATGACTACAAACTCCTCCCCCATAGGAAATCCACAGCCACCCACCCTACCTTCTACTCTTTCTACCTGTTGCTTACTGTACTCCCTTCAATTCTAAACAACTTTCCCAATCACCTTGCAACTGCTAACGCTGGTCAGAATTGGCTCTGCTTATAACCAAGATGGTTTCATACATGTCACCTATCCACATAGTCTTCCAATTCCTATACCAATCTAACTGTGTTTTCCTCTGATCAAACAATTTGCTGAGAGATGAATGGCTCATAAATCTTGGTATGTCATCTACCTTCCTGAAATGTACTAGTTTGGGGAGACTTCTGGAAATACAATGTTGAAATCCAGCAATTTATGCTGGTGACATCCCCAAACCACTCTTCTTTTTACTACTGAGTCAGTTTTTTGTTTTTTGTTAAGATCTCCTTACTTCTGAGTAAGCCTTAGAGAAATGAAACATCTTTCACAATTCTAATCACACCACCTCTAGCACATACAACCTAACACTCAAAGCAAAATCATCTTCATGCCTACCCAGGGACGCCAAAAAAAAAAAAGAAAAACAAAGCAAAATCATCAATGAAAAAATAAGCTTGTCCCTAAAACTCTTAGAATTGACCCTGATATCTCTTCTCGGTTCATTTCTCTCATCAGGCACACTGGCAGTGTTAGTAGTAGTAGCAGTAATAGCATTTGTCTTCTATTCCTAACAAGCCCACAAGAAGGAAGGACATGATCTTCACTTGGGGAGTTCATTGACAAGGATGGATCAGTCCAGAGCTACCCTCTTTCAGGTGCTAGGAGACAAAGTCCTTTGCTAAAGTCATGTAATTAAAAAAAAAAAAAAAAGACACAGGCAAAGATTAGGAAAAACCTTCTTGGGGGGGGGGGGGGGGCAAAGAAGAGAGCTTTCAGTAACTGAATATTAGCTATCCTGATGGTCAGAAAAACATTTCCTGTAATTTCTTCTGTTCTCAGTATTTGCTACTGACAAATCTGTAAAACTCGGAATAAAATAGAGTGGCATATCAAATTAAATAACACCCTAAAAAGTTATTTATCCTTTTCAAAGATTAAGCATTCAACCCAAAGTATAGCTTCAAAACCTGCCTCTAAGAGTCTCCCTTCTTTTTTCCAGTTATTGCAGACCTCAGTAGGAAGTGTCTGTGAACGTGGTGAATGTGTATGTATGAATGGGGGTGGGGTGAGTCTGCGTGTGTGTGTTTTATTCCAAGTGAGTGGAGTCAGACATTTAATGAACACCTGAAAACGAGCTGGAGAGTGATAGCAAACGCTCCATCTGTCTCTGCGTGTGTGCTCAGTCGTGTCCTACTCTTTGTGACCCCGTGGACTGTAACCCACCAGGTTCCGCTATCCATAGAATTCTCCAGGCAAGAATACTGGAGTGGATTGCTATTTTCTCCTATGGGAAATGCCCCATAATACGTGTTAAATGAATGACCAATGAACGAAAAAGATCTATACTCTTTGTAATAGCATTTTAAAGTAACATATTGTTCTTCTCCCTGATAAGTTTATACTTTTATAAGAGAGAGAACTACCATTAGCAACAACTATTCCTGAAAATTCATACCATCTTGGTCATTTCAATAAATATATTAATAGTTTGAATTTGTACTGTGCTTTTCCATGAATATGTCAGCATTTGATGTGTTTTAGCTCCAGGAAGAATGAATTAGGTTTTTAAAAAATCACTAATTTCACTGAGAAATTAGCCTCTAATATCACATTTTGATTGTATGTAATTAAGGATTCCATATGATCCTGGGGAAATGTTACTTTCAGCTAAGTTGAAAACAGGATTATAAAAGAAGAGATGATATAATTCATTCTAAATGCTGAGGGTGACTTATTCTTGGGTTAAAGACCCAAGTTACTTTCTGTTCCAATATCCCTCACATGTTATAAAATGATGCAGACTACTTTAGCTCCTGTATGTGGCAATTTCTATGATTCAGGCTAATTAATTCCTCTGTCAAGTATAATTAATCATCCCTATCCTACTGTTTCAGGAAATTTCATCTACAAAAGGCAGTGGAACAACTGTTCATGGAAACTAATAAAGGTTTTCTCTCATGGAAAGATCTTTCAAAATAATTAGTAATTAGTTAAATGTGTACAAGTGCCCAGAAATTTCAGATGCTCAGTCAATTTCAAATGACATGGCCTTTAGCTAGCCAACCAGCATGAGTAGTAAGATTGAAACAATTAGTTTGAAAAGCTATACAAAACACTGGTAAGAAAAATTATAAGAAGGAAATCAGTTACCTGTGTATAAAATTAATATAAGTGTTAGAAACATAAATTAAAATAAGGATGTAATTGCCAACCAAGTAGAGAAAGAAGGAATTAAAAGAGCCTAACAGCAACTTATATTTTCTATGTTCAGTTTTTGTTCCTAAACCCAAAGTGAATAATTTTTATTCAGAATATTTTATACTTATGTTTACCAGAAGTAATTTATCTGGGTAGAAAAGGTGACCTATATTTAAACTGCCCATTTTGCATGCACTAAAATCAGATTTTTAATTGCATTAAATCATAGCCTCTCAGCACTGAGAATGCTTCTCTACTACTCAAACTAATTCTCATTCCTCTTACTGAGGCTTTTTTGCATTTGGTTTATAAATGTTCATTTGTATTATGCCAGAAATTCTGACTGAATCATTTTTTTAAAACTAATTTGCTACCAGGAAAGCAGTGATAGCACTGTGATAGATTTAAATCAGAAAACTATTTATACAATTCTCTCCAACCCTTTCTATAGTATCTTGGGTCAGAACCTCCTGTTGATCAATTCCCATACCAGCTCTGCTAGTCAGTTCCACAGAGTTCCCTTTCAGTTCAAATCCATGAGCAATCCCTAAATTTCATCAAAAATCAACATTAGGTGACATCAGATTACAACATCAGATTACAAGAATATTACTCAACACATTACACTTTTTTTAATGATGAAGTACTTTCTATCTGAGGCTATAGTTTGTCTAATATACTACTTTTCAAAAGTACATCTTGTATCATTTATGTATTCTTATATTGCTGAAAATATATCTTATTCATCTTATTCTGTCTCTTCATCTTTGCAAGCCTGAGTTTAAAGCTGTTTTTCGCCTGTATGGATAAGCATGCCATCTATGGTGAAGACTCTGCAGGGTATTCTCATAACATTTTTTCTGCCACATACCTCATCTTGGATGTCCATTCTGTAATAGATTCTCCCGACATTCCTCTGTTGACAAAGCATCAACCCACTGATGAAATCAGATTATCACTCCTTGGACAAGCATCTCTGACCGAACTCTGGAAAGCAAATCATAGAACACTAAGAATAAAAATCATAAGAATAGGTTTGCATGTAGTATAACATGCAAAACACAGCATGCATTTCTACTCTTACTGAAATGGAAAATTTTCCTTCACTTGCTTAAGGCCAATTAGTAATAGTTAAGCTACAGTCTTCTGTGACATGGAACATGTCTTTCAATACAAGGAAAAGCAGATCATAAGCTTACTTCTCAGCTGTGACATGCTGTCTAGGCTCTGGTATGTCTCAAGTTGGAAAATATGCCTTTCCCTTCACAAAGAGAAATACCACATGCCACAGGGGCTGAGAACCCTGTGTGCTTGCTTATCGTGGTGTTCTGAAACTGAAAACTACCGATTTTAAAGGCATATGTTATCAAAATATTTCTTTATTTAATTTTATAAAGGCTTCCCTCTAATAGCAACTTATTCAATGCTGGGAGAATCCAAAACAACTGCTATTCCTTCAACTCGTCTATGATATTTTATTTTCAAATCTCAGGTAACATGTCCTTGGAGTGAACTTATACACATATCTATCTTCAGATTTTAGACTGAATTCTCAAACTGTCTTCACACTGGAATCACCTGGGAGTTTCAAAACACACTGATGCCTATTATCTACGATCATCAGAAATTGCAAATTATTTGACCCCAGTGTGGTCTGAGCTTGGCAATTTTTAAAAATCCTCAGATGATTCTAATGTACAACCAGGTTTGAGAATCACTGGTCTATAAGAATATTTATTAGCATCGAATTACCATGTGGGCATTAGATAAATAATTATTGCATCCTGTTATCACCTGACAAGGTCAGAGAATGACATTCAGACTAGTTAACCTTACTAGCAATTGTTGCAACATATTAAAATGCCAAGCACTTTACCAACATATTTAAGCCTCACAACATTCCTGCAAGATAGGTATTATCATTCTTACTTCTTGAACAGGTGCACTGAAGGTCAGAAAGTTTGGATTGTTTATCCACAGTCACCTAATAAATGGTGAAGCTGGTATTTGAATCAAGTCTGTTTGATGCTAAAAGACCTGTTCTTTCCACTATGCCAAACAGTTTCACTGGAGGTTATATCACCTCCAAAGAAGTAAAAATTAGTTCTTGAAGATCAAAAAATTCTTAGATATTGTAATGATCTGTGATCCTCCAAAGTTCATCTCTGCTGACACAATTTTATTCCTTAATTTCTCTCACTGGAGAAAATTTTCTTTCTTTTTTTTTAATTTACTAAGACAATAATGAAAAAAATGTTTGAGAAACACTCTATAATGTTCTGTCTCCTTCCATTTTGGTTAATAATGAGTTAACATATATACTACTCAAACACCACATATATATTATCTGCTATACCAAATACTTGTAGAGAAAACAGCTCTCTCATCAATTTTACAATTCCCAAGTTGGCTTTCCTGGTGGCTCAGTTGGTGAAGAGTCTGCCCACAGTGTGGGAGACCTTGGTTCAATCCCTAGGTTGGGAAGATCCCCTGGAGAAGGAAATGGCAACCTAGTCCAGTATTCTTGCCTGGAGAATTCCATGAACAGAGGAGCCTGGCAGGCTACAGTCCACGGAGTCACAAAGAGTCAGACATGACTACTGATTACCATACAAGTGTTACTCAGAGTTGAAAAAAGCCATAGTATGAATAAAGCTGTATATGTCATAGGTCCCATAACGCTAATGATAGGAGAGGAAGTAGTGAGTCCAAAAAGTATTATCTAAAAGTTTTTATAAATGTCTATTATATTGCTACTTCATCATCATAGCAGTAGGTTGTTGGTTTGCAAACTTAGGAATTTCCCAAGTGAAGTCTAAAATGAGGCCCTGTACATGTATAGAGCAAGGAAAGACCAAGAAAAAGACCACTTAAGATTGGTAGGTGGCAGGTTTTAATAAGCAAGGGAACTTACAAGGCTTATCTTATGCATTGGCAAGAGGAGTAGATCTTCATACCTGTCCCTAGAAGCTTAAAAGTTTACATAGAGGCCTTAACGGAGTTTAGTCATCTATACTGTCCAGATAATCTCAACAACACTATCTCAAGGCTGTGTCCTTGAGTCTCTAGTGCAGGAAACTCAAGTGGGACGCATAGTCCAAGGACAGGGGAATGGGTGAGCAATGATCAATTGCCCAGGTCCAACTCCAGGGTTAGCCAATGTTAGTTTCATCCTCTCAATGATCTTCTCCAACATAGGTAACCACTAGAGTAAGCTTTCTCTGGTTTGACTTGTTACGTGGCAAAATATCTCAAAGTTTTAAACACCTAGAGACAAGAATCAAGTCACTCAATTTTCTCTTATAGCACTGGGCCTTGGATAAACTAATCAATCAGAAAGTGTGTGTAAAATTCAAAAGAAAGAATTTCCATTGCCTGTACAAAGGTTATAAATCATACAATCAAATACACACAGTAATTAAACAATTCTAAGTAAATTTTAATTAATATTTATTGATACAGTAGATGTTTTTCCACTTTTTTTTAGAATCACTTTTTAAAATCATTTTTTATTCTATAAAAGACAAAAGTACAACACAAGCATCAAAATTTAACCTGATACCTTTTCTAGATATTAATTTGATTTATCAAGATGTCACCATTGCCCTATGAAGGAAAACAGAAAGAGATATTTGGGGCTATTGGCAAGTGTTCAAATACCTGAGCTCAAACTTTGGCTATAGGCAATGAGAAACCCTACCCTACAGGAGCCTGAGAAAACACCTTCAGGAAGGTGTGTCCAACTTAAGCCAAAGAGTCAGTGTGTTTACACCTGCCTGAACAAATCAGAGATAGAATTAAAGTGACAATCAGAAATATGGTATCACAAAGTTTATTTGCCCAAGGCAAGACTAGAGTAGCTTTGAACAGTTTCCTTAAAGGAGTTGCTGCTTTAAACATTTGATAACCTAACAATCAAGGAGGATTCCTCTGTGAGCAAAATTCTAGAAAAATTCTCTGAGGTTTCCAACTACAGAGATAAAGACTATTCAAGAATGTGCCTGGAGGGTGAGGGAGGCAATGACACCAAGAAAGGAGTCACTGCAAGCTCTAACTGAGAGTGGCTTTCCCCTTCCACAGCCTCTGTGCTCTACAGAGGAATAGAAAAGACCCAGAAGAGGAGAAAGCAAGGGGAGCCAGCACTCCTGGGGTGGTTGCCATTGGAGCTGAGATAATGTCCATTGGGAAAGAAGCCTCACTGCATGAAGGGCTCTAGTCCTTTCTGCTTTCTCTAACCCATTATGCACCTAGAGCCCTTGCCCAGTATCTTTGATTATTCTTCTCATGGTGAGAAAATTAGGTCCACCAGAAAAAAGAGAAAAATCTAGTTAAATTTGCATTGAAAAATTCAAGCCAGTTATTGAGACTTGGAGGGTAAAGTCACATTCAGATTCCTGTCCTAGAGAGAATCTTCCCCATTAAAGCAGTCGTGAAGCAGTGCTGCTACTACTACTAATCCTGTTCAGTCACTAAGTCATGTCCAGCTCTGTGCAACCCCACGGACTGCAGCACGCCAGACTTCCCTGTCCTTCGATATCTCCTGGAGTTTGCTCAAACTCATGTTCATTGAGTCAGTGTTGCCAGCCAGCCATCTCATACTCTGTCGTCCCCTTCTCCTCCTGCCCTCAATCTTCCCCAGCATCAAGGTCTTTCCCAATGAGTTGGCTCTTCACATCAGGTGGCCAAAGTATTGGAGCTTCAGCTTCAGCATCAGTCCTTCCAATGAATATTCAGGATTGATTTCCTTTAGGATTGACTGGTTTAGTCTCCTTGCTGTCCAAGGGACTCTCAAGAGTCTCTTCTAGCACCACAAGTCGAAACCATCAATTCTTCAGTGCTCAGCCTTCTTTTTGGTCCAACTCTCACATTCACACATGACTACTGGAAAAACCATAGCTTTAATTATATGGCCCTTTGTTGGCAAAGTGATGCTCTGCTTTTTAACACAGTCTAGCTTTGTAATAGTTTTCCTTTCAAGGAACAAGTGACTTTTAATTTCATGGCTGCAGTCTCCGTACATAGTGATATTGGAGCCAAAGAAAATAAAATCTGCCACCATTTCCACTTTTTCCCCTTCTATTTGCCATGAAGTGATGGTACCGGTAACACCAACAAATGATAGAAGATAACATTTATTGAACATCTGCTATACATCAATCACCATATTAGGTGTTTTTTATTCATTTTTTTCACTTAAAACTTTCAAAAATCTTATGAATTTTTTTCTTATATATAAAGAGAGAACACTAGACAGTTTAAGTATATGTTAGGTCACAATTTGCCTTGAGTTTTCTTGTGTAATAAGCTAATACTTGAAAGCTTAATCCTCTCATATCAACCCCACTTTTCTTATGTTTATAGATGTAATGGAGAATCTTTGCTTCTTCTGTCAGGGACAGAAACCTAACTCAAACTAGGCAAAGCAAAAAGGACATTTCATGAGCTCATACAACCAAACTACAGCCGGGGGGTCAGGCACCAGAGCTCAGGCTCATGCTTCTGCTTTCCTTTGGATATCATTCTCTTTCTTCTCTCTAGCACACAGGTATTCTCCAGTCAACTGAAAAAAATAGCCATTGACAACTCCAAGTTACCTCCTTCCAGGTTCATTCCTCCAGAGCGAAAATGCTTCCCCTCCAATTTCAGGGTGAAGAACTGGGCCTCACTGGCCCAGTTTGGGACATATAGCCCATGTGACCCCACCCCAGGATCGATTGTTACAACTTAAATGTCCGAGATTGAATTATGTGAGTACCTCTATGGCCAAAACGTCAGGGCCCTGTGTCTGGCAACCCCGGCAGAATCACCTGATTAAGATAAAGGAGTTTTTTAAGAAGGGGTTAGAAGTATGGTTACCAGAACCAGGAACGCAGGACAGAAAAAAAAATAGTAGATGTCCACTACACCAATTAGTATACAAATAACCTGTATATCATGTTAAATGCACATTCTGATTCAGGAGGTCTCAGACAAGGCCCAAGGTGCTACATACCCAATAAGTGCCTAGAAGATGCCACAAACCACACTTCAAGTAGCAAGGCACTAACTTTCTTCCCATGTGTCTCCCACAACTGTCTAAACATGGTAGATGCTCTAAAGCTTAGGGCTCACCCCCAAGGACAAATGCAATCTCACATGCTTGTCTGAGCGCGGTGCCTTCTCAGGACCAGCTGTGAGTCCCCGTCACAACACTGAAATAGCAGAGGTGTTGCCCGTCAGGATCGAGACATATTGGCAGAACTCTGTGATAAAAACACTTTACAATTTCATGGCACCTTTCATTCCAAAGTGTTTCAAAGCTATATACATTCAGCACCACCGAAAGATGATAGAGGCAGCAGACTCCGTGGGGAGAAGGAGGTGTCGGGGGATGGAGTGGGGGTGGAGGCATAATGTGAGCTAAGGTCAGCGAGACATTTCTCTGTTAAAGGGAACACAACACCAGAAATTAAAGATAAGAAGGAAAGAAAACTAAAATCCTTAAGGTTCACATTCAAAGAAGGATAGCACATAGGTTAATGTTCAGAATCATTTTCATAGAACCACCATCTCCCAGTGGGTACAGGCACTCTGAGAACACAAAGAAAAAGAAAAGGAAATCAGAAATGAGCTAAACAACCAAGAAGATTAAAAAACATCAGGAAATCTATACGGTCTAAATTCATTAACTTCAGTTTGAATAGGCTATGCTGATCTTAATTAAACAATTAAGTCTTAAAATCTTAGAGGGCAGTTTTCCATTGCATATTCTGTGGTGTGGGAAATAGCCTCTTGTTTGTGGAGCACTGAGTAAAAGAAATGACTTCTCTAAATATTGCAAAATGTGAATATTTAACTTAACCTTAATATAACAGGTGAAAATGTGGGTAGTTCATATATGTTCTGGCAGGAAGGGGAAGTCACTCTATGACAGAACTTGAATATGGAAAGTTTTAATGACTTCTAGAGTATTTGCCTTTTAAATAAATCCATTTTTTAGTGCTGTTACATCCCATTTATTATCAGGGACTCCTGGGCAGCTTCCAGTGACTTGGAAGGGGTTCTTTTGTCACTTCTTCTGACTCCTCTGGCAATGTCCAGCGAATAACTAAAGACACATAAGCTCCCACAAGACAGTCTCAAGCAGGGTGCGCTCTTGGCCGTATGTGGCCACCTGCCAGGAAGCACATACCCAATTATAAGGGCGAGGAGAGAAATCTTTTTGCTGTTTCATATTTCCGGGAGTTTCCAAAGAACTTGTTACATTAATCTTCTTTGTGAAATCTTTTAGTAAACGTGCTTATTTATGAACATTCACAAAAACCTCAAGATAACAAGGGGAAAAAAAGCAGGAATTCTTGGACCAGAAATTCATCTTTCTGGCTCTTTTTTAATTCACTATCCTCCCATCTTTCTCCTCCCACTTTCACTTGAGACAGATGATGAAAACTTCCCCAGCTAGGAGATAATAGTGGTTATTCCATCAGGAGGCTTATTATCTGGAATCACAGCCTTATTGTTGTCAGAGAGCAAACCATGCTACTCATAAATGCAGCAAAAGTGTTTTCCATCAGGAAACACAGTAAAATGACCCAGTACTCTTGTACCCTCACACTGTAGTTTTGAGCCCCTGGCAAAGATCTGCCCCAAAGCCTATTTTTAAAAATGATGGGAAGTAACTTATGCATCTGGTTATCTCTCAGGATTCTGTCAGTCCCACAACTAGAAATGGTGCTGCCACGCTCACTCCAAAAAAAGTGGTGGTGAAGTGTAGGCTTCAGATAAGGATTTACACTGAGAGGCCAGCTCCAGAAACTGCGTAAAAGATTATAGCTAGGAGACAGGCAAAGAGAAAGGTACAGTCATAAAATCAGTTATTGCAATCTTACAGATAAATGAAAATATTTCATTTCAGTTTGCTCTACCTGTGGCAATAGCACAGAGACAAACTGAATATGTACCTTGTGAATTGTAACATCTAACACGCCACCTTGGAATGAACAACATAAAAAGAAAGAAAAGCTGCCCATTAAGTGGCACATTTGAAGCGATGGAGTCTTTGGAATTATATCCTTATTTGACCCATCATCTGATTTACTGATAGTCCATTCGCTTCTCAAAAGCTTTAAGTTGGCTCAACATTTAACTAATGTCAATCACATAAATATGAATTGAGAGCTGACTGCATCCAGGCACATTTCTAAGAATTGAGAATTCTTAGTAATTAAGACAAGCATGCTTCTGCCTCTCAGAACTTACCATCTAACATTATAGTCTAGTTTAGCATGAAGAATGTAATTGTTGAAGTATGGACTATTGAAACTAGAACAGAACTGTTGAGTCCTCTATGGCACTTGCATTATCAACCTCCTTGTGAACACATTATTTATTGAGTGGAAGTGTCTATCTTTAAAACAAAAATTATCATAATCATCTTAAAATTCTAATGTTTTACTTCAACATGGATAATAAAATATTTTCAGAGGTCAAACAGTTTAGGGTTAACTGAATTTAACTCCAAAAACATCCATTGATTGTCTCTGAAATATAAAGGATATTATGTAGTCCTGCAAGGAGCATAAAACTAAGGGAGACTTGGCATCTACTCAGGCTGCCTACAACTCCATTCAGGGGATATTTACATAAAGCACAAATATAGAAAGTAGAATGAGGCAGACAATGTAACAGAGGTTTAAACAAGCTCTAGATACATGTGGAATCAAAAGGTTAACTTTTATGACAACTGGAGCTCTTTACAGAAGTTGCAGTTGCAAGAAGGCTATGAAGGATGAATGGATCTCATCAGGCAGGTTGGGTGAAGGCAGAGGAGCACAATGGTTAAGCATTGGCAATATGAAGTAATGGTTAGAATTCTGGCACTCTCTCTTACTAGCTCTATGACTTGGGTACAGGTTCTCACTTCTGAACTGGGGTAATATGAGTACATCATAGGGTTGCTCTAAGTATTAAATAAGATGATTCATGTAAAATACTTTACTCAGTGCCTGCTACATAATATTAACAAATATTAGCTTCAATTATCATAGCCTAAGAGTAGAGGAAGAGAAGCAAGGAAGTATTGATCATACATTAAAGAAGAGCTGAAGAGGAGCGTAAAAGGTTTATTGAAAAAGAAGGGTTAAGGGATGAATTGTTGAGGGCCTCCAAATGCAAGAAAAATAATATGGCCTCTATTATACAAGAAATAAGAAGCCACTCAAGAGTTTTGGTGTAAGGGAGTAAGCAACATAATCAAATTATAATTAAATTTTGCTTCACACTTACCAATTTTAAGACAATATTTCTAAAGCCTTTTTAAGATGGGTAGTGGTACAACAATCATGACTCTGACTGCTACTAATAACATCTACTGTTCACCAAGCACTTACAATACAAAAGCATTGTGCTAGGTACTCTGCGTATTTGTTTCATTTAATCCTTATCAAAATTTTAAAAAAATGAATCATTTGTAATCAGACATATACAACAGATGAGAAACTAAGGCTTACAAAAGTTAAGAAAATCCCGAGGTCACACACCTAAAAGAAAAATGAGTGTTATAGATGCTTCAGCAAACTTAATAGTATGGTTGTGGTTTGTTCTATCCTAATGTTTACCATACTCCATTGCATTTGACTGCTTAATTGTCTGCTACCCTACCAAAGTGAAAGTTTCTTAAATCAGTGATTATATATTAGTCACCACTGTGTTCTCAGCAATCATCATGCTATCATGAATGATTATTAAATGAATGAATATAATTTTATGGCAGAATTTTCCTTAAATTGCATATTAATAAGCTTCATCTGACTTATTGCAAGCCTGCTAGAGTTGTGGCTAGAATATAAGTCCATAGAGTTTATATTTTTTTTACTTTTTTAAACTATGTAACTGTACAACTATGTTATATGAAAAGGAAAGAAGTTTTTTTTCTTATAATTAGACTGTGTTTAGAGTCCTCTAGAGTCAATCTGACCCATATTCAGCCCAGTCAAAAAAAAATAGTTCAAAACAAAGATAGAAAAATGAAATATAATTAACAACTCTAAAAATGGGCAATCAATAAAGTTAAAAAGAAGACAAACACTTCAGATCATTTAAGCATGGGTTTTATCTGGCGGACTGATGTTGATTCTCTGGCTCTGGACTAACATGACATGAACAGAAGTTATATTGTCATTTGGTTAATACACTGAAACAGATATTATCCATTAGATGTTACTATGGATAATCTTAAATGGCTTGAAATTTAAAAGAGGAAAGCCCATAAGACAGTTTGATTTTTCCAGAAGATTTACAGCCCAACTAGCCTTTTTCTTTGGTTCAGTACACACAATGTGAGGCTTAATATGATTCATAATGGCTGAAAACTGGCTAAAAAAGTCAAGTTATAGGATTTTAAAATTGCCAGGAATAACCTAAATAGAGAATGATGAGACAGAAAATATACAAATAAATGTATCTGGATTATATGATTGCCAAAGAGTTTCATTTCTGTATTACAATTTCTATAGCTTCCATGTTTACTAATAAAGGGTCTGATTCTATCCATGATTTTTGACTGCTGATAGCTCTCAAAGCCTATCATCCACTACCCAGCTCTCTTTGTTCCTCAGATGGGCAAGCTGATGAGAAATCCTAGGTGCTACCTCCTTTGGTAACAGTGGAAATTTCAAACCACATGGTCCCTAGCCCATGCCCAGGAACCCAGACCCTAGACTTGCCCCCAAACTACATTAAAGGCTAAGCCAGTCTCCTCTTCCTATTCTTTCAACCTGTCTCTAGACCTACTCTTTACAGAAAGCTCGCTTTGTCAGTAATAAATCTTTTCACACTTTTTGGGTACATGTATGGCATAGTTAGTCTTGACATCATAATCAAATTTTAGGTTGGGTTTCACCTCTGCAGAGTGGATGACAATTCAATATATTATTTTTATAATGTAAAAGGGTCATGAAAATTAACAAGTTTTAAGGACGTTGACAAATCTTAAACACACACACACAAAACAAAGTAAAATATATGTCACTTCTCTATGCACATTTCCTGGATATTTCAAAAAAATAATTTTACATCACGTCATGGAAGAAATTAAACTACTACTTTTCAAATAATCTTCTATTAAAGCATTAATATTAATGTCATATGAATAACTGATAAAATGGACAGTGAGGGAATTTTGATCAGAGTAGATTATGAATTTGGTTCAGAGTAAGCATTTATCAAGTGCTAATGTGAACAAGGCTCTGACATAAAAGCTTGTGTATATTAGCTCATTTAGCCCTCATAACAACCCTGTGCAATGGATATTTCAGGATACCACTTTACAGATGAGGAAGCTAAAGCACACGCGGATAAAGCAATTTGCCAAAATCAAAAACTGGTAAGAGAGGTGAGACTTGAAAACCTAGAAAACATGTCTCCAAAACCACATACCTTTAACCACCTCTTCTCAAAATTTAATAAGTTCAGTATTTTTATCACAATTGTGTATCACACAGGATCTGTTCTCTTTATGTGGACATTTTCTAAGTTTTTAGTATTTTCAAAGGGATCCAGCCCTAAACTAAATACAAGTTTCAGACAGGCAATTAAGTGTGCTAGTTACTCAGTCATGTCCGTCTCTTTGCAACCCCGAGGACTGCAGCCTCCCAGCCTCCTCTGTCCATGGAATTTTCCAAGCAAGATACTGGAGTGGGCAGCCCTTCCTTCCTCCAGGGGATCTTCCCAACCCAGGGATTGAACCTAGGTCTCCTGCATCGCAGGCAGATTCTTTATCATCTAAGCCACCAAGGAAGCCCTGTGAAAGTGTCGGTCACAATCATCATGGGTTAAATTTACACCGCACTATTCCCATTTTTTCCTTCTTCTAAAAATGGTCCAGTTTTCCTTCCTGCATCCTTCTCTTCTTCATGAGGCCAAATGCATAAAGGGACAAGTACCACATCTTGAGCTACAGAAGTGAACCCGACTGGTGTAACGGTCATCTCAACAGGTCAGCCACTGTGACCGGGTCAGGAATACAGATGTAAGCCAACCAGCAGCAGGCACTGCCCTGGCCACAGAGATCAGCTCAGGAATGGATGGTTCAGTCAGTTCAGTCACTCAGTCATGTCTGACTCTTGGTGGACATATGATCTAGTTGAGACCAAGGAAATACAGTGGAAGGTTTACATAGAACTTCTGGGAACTAACTTTTCTCAGTCAAAAAGATCACCAGAAAAATAGCTCCCATTCCCTCTGAAAGTCATGAAACAGAACTGTGAAGCTTAAAGCAACTACAGTCATTTTGCCTCCTTGAAGAAGCCAGCTTGAGGATGAAGCCAATACACAGAGGAGGGTACAGCTGAGCAAACTTCGGAGAACCAGCCAGAGCCATTGGATTAAGACAGGCTGAAGCTAGCTAGCCTCCTCTGAATTTTTGAGCAGGGGAACTAGTAATATTTATTTGTTTGTTTAAGCTAGTTTAATTTTGTTTTCTGTTACTTGCAGTCCTAATTCACACATGTGTAAAATCGAACTCCCTCTAGCGATTTTATACTACTCTATCCTTTCAACAAACATCTGTACAAAACACCCTCTTGGTACCAATGTAACATTCTTTGTTCATATGGAGTGGAATGTCAGTAACTTCACACTAGGATTTTTGGCTGTTAGTCTGTATTTTTCCTTTCCAGAAATGTCATTAACTGTTTTACTCCACTATTTTACATCATAGTTAATTCCAGGCTTTTTCACAGTTTGTTTCTGGGTATGATGGCATAAAAGATATGGGTGGGAGGAAGCTCATAGCAGCTGAGTTTTTCTTTTTTAATTGTTTTCTTCTTTGTACTCAGTCATCACTCCCACGGGACTCTGATGCAGTGACTGAGGGTCAGTGAAGGATGAAAGAAAGCTGGTCAAATTGAGCACAGAGAGAAGTAAAATCTCACATATTAAAAAGTGGGAGGGACCTCCCAGTGGTCCAGTGGTTAAGAATTCGCCTTGCAATGCAGGGAGCGTGGGTTTGATCCCTGATCTGGGAAGATCCACATGCAGTGGAGCAACTAAGGATATGCACCACGACTATTGAGCCTGTGCTCTAGAGCTTACAAGCCCTGAGCCCAAGTGCTGAAACCACAAGTCCTGGCATCCTGGAGCCCATGCATGCATGCTCAGTCACATCAGTCATGTCCAACTTGGTGTGACCCCCTGGACCATAGCCTGCCAGGCTCCTCAGTCCATGAGATTCTCCAGGCAAGAGCACTAGAGTGGATTGCCATGCCCACCTCCAGGGAATCTTCCTGACTCAGGGATCGAACCTGAGTCTTCTGCATTCCAGGTGGATTCCTTACTGCTGAGCCACCAGAGAAGCCCCCTAGAGCCCATGCTCTGCAACAAAAGAAGCCACTGCAATGAGAAGCCCATGCACCACAACCAGAGAATAACCAGCACTCCCCGCAACTAGAGAAAGGCCTATGCAGCAAGGAAAACCCAGCACAGCCTAAATAAAGAAATAACAACTTAAATATAAAAAGTATGATTAAAGAGACTATGGTAAACATGAAAAAAATTAGTCATTATACTCCCCAAAGAAAGTGTTTGTCATTCAGTCATGTCCAACTCTTTTCAACCCAATGGACTGTAGCCTGCCAGGGAAACTAGTGATGTAAAAAACAGAATTTTTAAAACTCTGAAGCAAATAAAAAATAAAACACCAAAAATATGTTAACAGTGGTTGCACTAGAGACTTCCCTGGTGGCTCAGATAGTAAAGAACCCACCTGCAATGCGAGAGACCTGGGTTCGACTCCTCAGTTGGGAAGTTCCCCTGGAGGTGGGCATGGCACCCCACTCCAGTCCTCTTGCCTGGAGAATCCCATGGACAGAGGAGCCTGGTGGGCTACAGTCCACGGGGTCGCAAAGAGTCGGACACGGCTAGGCAACTAAGCGCAGCACAGCACTAGAGAATATACAGATTTTTCCTATTTTTTTCTTTTACTTTTTTTTAATGATCACAGGTTATTTTAGGAAGAAAAATTTTAGTGTTTTAACATAGGAATGCTATACAGCCACATGTCTAAATTGGCAGACTTGTTTGAGATGTACAAAGATAAGAAAGTTAAAGAGGGAACATTTAGCACTGTATAATTTGAAGACCTTGATGTCCACTTTCCCAAAGAGGTTTTCTTTGCCAAAGGAGATGTACAGTATCCAAAATAAGACCTCACACCTCATAAAATTTAAATACTGTCCTTTGGGTGCTAAGAAACAGAAGACCACTGAAATTGGGTCTCTTGAGTCACTTGGCAATCTCTCAGCCTTCTCCAAAGCAGCAATACCATACAAGAAATAAAACGGCATGAGAGGAGAGAAAGAGGACAGGATTGTGACTCACTCTGACTTAGGCAGACTATTCAAAGGGAATAAGGGAAAGAGGCAAGTAATTAGATAAGACCAGGCTGCACATCTGTATATATCAGTACTTTCCAAAAGTGAATCTCAAAGTGAAAGGCTGAAGTGAAGGGGAGGAGACAAGAGGAAAATGAGGTGGAAGGAGATGGAATTGGAAAGATCTATGCCAGAGATATGGACATAAAAGGACGAACAATAGACCTGAATTATGGATAGAGATAGAGGAGATAATAGAAAGGACAGAAAGAAAGTGAACAGGCAACCAGACGAGAAAAGATATTCCCAGTGGTGTCAGATCTGATGATGGAAGCCTTGGCTAGACCTGGGAAGGGAAGGTGGAGGTGAATGACAAATGGGCAGCCTCAAAATAAATCATCTTTTCTAGACCTTCTGCAGGAACAAATTTTCCAGAGATTTAGATTTGGTAAACAGACCAAGCTGGATCACTGTGAGGAACTTATAGGGGATTTGAGATGTCAAACACACAGAAGCCAAGGTTATCCTGTAATGCTGGAAGCAACACCACGGCCTTTTCGTATCAGGCTCATTTCAAATAACTTCAGTTTAGAGAGACTTCTCTAAAAAACCTACAACAATGTGTTAGTTTTTTCTTAGCTGTAAGATATAGCAACAATCAGTCATATTTCATGTGTATAGTCCTGTTAATTCTTCCTTAGACTTGAAAACTATGCATAGTGTTCATGCATGTTTTGCATTATTTAACATGTTTATATTTAGTATTTGAAATCGACTCATCTATTATAATGTGATAGAATTGTCAGACTGAAAGAAAAACACATTTGAAAAGAACCTATATTTTCTGATTTTTAAAATGAACAATTCTTCAAGTAGAAATCATTAACTGGGAGTGAATTTTGTGCTTGAAGTTGTTTTATTAATTTTCAGATCTGAACAGACGTTAAGCATAGTAATGAAGACAATAGGCTCTAGAGTGAGAGCGACCTGCCTGTGTTTGTCAGCAAACAAACCTAAGCTCTCTGCCCCTGAATCTCCTATGAGATGATAATATCAGTATCTGCCTCACTGGGCTATTTCGAGGATTAAATAAAATGACACATGTGATCTATGATACTAAGCACAGCATCTGGCACATAAAAAAGTGTTCAGTAAATGCTGCTATTTGTTCTAAAGTCCCCATAATTGTCCTATCACTTTTTCAACATTGTTGCCAATATGGTTGCCCCAAGAGTGGAAATTTCATTGACCAAAAAAAATCATTTCTTACATAGCTGTACACATATTTCAGACATCCTGAAGTCCCTGATCTCGTGTGTATAATTTCCTTGACCTGGAGCACAGTCCCTGCCTCTTCCATACCCTCAGTACCTGGCTGACTCTCACTCCTTCCCACTATCAGCTAAAACATGTCTTCCTTCTAGAAGTCGGCCTTCTCTGACCCTGGAGGATGGAGTTGGTACCTAGCATCGTGCTCTTCCCCTATGCTCTTGTCATCACATTACACGGTAATTCCATGTGTATTTTACTGATTTATATCCCCCCTCATATTACATACACACACACACACACACAATTTTAAGCTTCGTGAGAATATAAATCTATCTTCTGAGCCTTCATTTCTAACCCAAACATGTAGTTGAAGTGTTCGTGGCACATACTGAGTTACTAATAAATGTACATTGTGAATAAATAAAAGATACTCAGCAAATAAATGTGAAGAAGTTTTACAAACCCTCTATGCTAGGCTGAATCATAAAATATCCACAAATCCAGAAGTATCCCATAACTACTGAACTATTAAATTCACTGACTACTTGCCAAGAGTCCCCTAAATCAGGTAATTTGCCAATAAATAAAATACCTTGACATATTTATGCAGATCTTTGAAGCAGTGAGTCAGAGAAAGCAATTTAAATAATATGCCCTCAAGAAAATTTTTACAAACTTAGTGCTTTCCTGAGTCCAGTCACCTTAGTAGCTCCTTAAATAGAAATTACCTTAATGGGAAAAATGATGGAAAATAGTCATCAGAACTGCATAAAAATTCAACTAATAAGTATTTGTGAATACTACTTCTGTGTTAGACCTACAGGCAGAACAAAGAAAGACAAAACACAGACTTTCCTCTCAACATGTTGATAATCTAAATGACATATAAATAATATGTCACCTCCCCCTACCAAATTCAGGCTTCCCTTGTGGCTCAACTGGTAAAGAATCCTCCTGCAATGCGGGAGATCTGGGTTCAATCCCTGGGTTGGGAAGATCCCCTGGAGAAGGGAAAGGCTACCCACTCCAGTATTCTAGCCTGGAGAATTTCAGAGACTGCTTAGTCCATGGGGTTGCAAAAAGTTGGACATGACTGAGCGACTTTTACTTCCAAAGTCCTACCTAATTCATTAATGAATGCCATTTATTTGCAGTTATATACATGTGCTTAGTTTTGAATTTAAGAGAGGTCATTATTGAACATTAATATGAACATTAAGGTTTTTTGCAACTGACATGAACTTGTGTAGCTGAGATAAATTAAGCATGCCAGGTTGTATCACAATTTTATGATTAATTCAGTCTTTTGAAAATAAACCAGTTTCTCCAAGAGCACATGCTCATAACATACATCAAATAGACAAGATGATTTGTATATAACTTCTAAAATTTTACTCTGAAACATCTAATTATTTTTCCTTTTGGAAAAAGCATCTGAACACCTGTGGAAGCCATTACTGTTCTGTCCTTTGGGGGCAATAGGCGAGATCAAGCTCCCTCACATACTGCATTTTTCTCCAGATTCACCAGGAACCTCATAGGCTTGCTGCCGCATGACCTGAGCCCTTTAACAGGTGGCCAGTCCTATTTCTCCTCCCTACCTTCCCCTCATCAAGAACAAAATACTAATTTCTGTTTTCTTTTCTTTTCCCTCATGCAAATATCCAAAGTAGTGGGGAGATTCTCAGGAGCAGACAAAGCTTAACCCAGCAGAAACTTCATGAACCTGCATGGAACAAGAGTTTTGCTGGTGATATAGGAGATTAATGGGTCTTTCCCTGTTCCTCAAAGCTGAGTGAAATGAGTGAGAACTATGAAGCTATTAGTCCTTCCATAATATCAAAGGTTAACAGAATCTCAACAAAATGATGGCTACTGAATGGTTGACTGGCCACTACAACCATTTCCCTTTGCAAGTCAAGAAAGTCTTAATTTATAATTACACATTTTGCTTTGGCCTCATCAAGGCAATCCTTGGAGCAGATCCTTGGAGCAGAACTTAGGCTGCATAAATGTATAAAGAAAGCTTTTGCTCTGATGTGCTAAGAGACCAGGGTGTGTTGGTTCTTAGCCACCACACCCTAGTCTGTGGTTGAGGATTCCCATCCTTCCTTTCTGCAAGACAGCTCATTCTCAATTAGCAACAATCTTATTTCAAATTCTGAGATTGCGGTTCTATTTTCCATAATACAAAGATCTCCTGTTGTTTCCTTCAGCAACCTGGTGGGGAACAGATTCACTTCAATTGTTCAAACGAAGAAACTGCAAGGAAGCAAAAATTTACACAAGTTGGGGGCAGGGCTAGAGAATCCCAGGGACGGGGGAGCCTGATGGGCTGCCGTCTATGGGGTCACACAGAGTTGGACATGACTGAAGTGACTTAGCAGCAGCAAGGGAATGGTGACACATGGAACAAAGAATGCTGAGGCCCCAAAGACTTCAATAGTGGGAGGAAATGGTGTTCCAGGAGCCCAGAGGGGACCTAACACTGAGAAGGTAGGACTATGTGGTAGGAGCAACAACCATAGACACAAAGAAGGAAGAGGAAACAATCTGACATCTCTCTTTATCTCCCCATTGATCTCCTATTGGCAGAAATCTAACTAAAGGTTAGAAATAAGTTACAAGAGAATCCAAGTGATAAAATCTGTAAGGAACAGCTTCCTGGGAGTACAATGCAAGATAGAGAAAGGCAAAGAATACAAAGTACATTATACAAATCACAATGCAAGACAGAGAAAGGCAAAAAATATAAAGACAAAAATGTATAGACACATCCAAATATAACTTGTTAGCAAGTTATTAAACTTGCTAACAAAATAACTTGCTAACAATGGTTTAAATAAGTGAACTATGGAGAATTCTCCAAGTGAAGACTTTGTAATACATTTGTGTGTAAATAGCATTGGCTGTTTTCCTGTCTCCTCCCCTCTTCTCAAGCAAACTAATGACCCCCAAAAGAACTACACAGAAATACTGAAATAATATTCTCCAAGAGGGCAGACCCTCTGGCAATATTCTTGCTGAGGGACAGAAGCTTACAGCTGACCTTGTACCATTACATACAAAGCAAGCGCCTTAAGTCCTCAGGACTTTGTGTTATAAATACTGATATCTAACCTCAATTGGAGAAATGAGGATGGATTGCTAGCCAGAAAACCCATGATAGCTGAGTGAAGAGAGAGTAAACTGGTGGAATTATGCAGTTAAAAATATGCAAAGTACCAAAACAAATTTAATTCCCATCACCTTTTTCAGAAAGTTACTAGAGGACGCGATCCAACAAAATGAGAGTAAAAATCAAGAAAGAAAAAAAATGAGATCCAGAAATCTAGAGACCTACCACGGAAGAAAGATGAAAGTCACTCTAGAAGATTGATAAAGGAAAGTTTGAGCCTAGAAAGACAGGAGACTCCATAAAGGATGTATCCAAGAAGAAGGAAAAAGAAAAAAAAAAAAAAGACAAGCAGGAAGACAGGAAGGAAAAGAAAAGAAGGGGAGAGGGAAGGGGCAAAGTGGAAAGGAAAGATATACTTGACTACACTGAAAGGACATTTATAACTCTCAGAAAGTTGGAGAATAATTAGCGGAATCTCTAAAAACTGTAAAAGAGAGAAGCAATTATTAACTTTAAGAAATGATATAATTAAACAACTTGACTCAGTTGTAAAAAGTACTTACTTAGTTGTAACACTGAATATTGCTTTAACCAAAATTGTGATATAACCATGCTGGAAGATGAGTGAAGGCAGGTGGGCAGGGAAGAAGGGTATGTTGCAGGTTAAAAGAGTGAAATCCTCATCTTTCATAAAAGTTAACCTAAAATTGCTACACATGGAATATGAATCTAAAGATGGTTGTTTCAAATTATAGAGATAAAAAGCAGAGCAATCAGCTAAAAGAGTTTGAAGTAGATGCCTTTGAAGAATGGGAATTGGAGAAGAGTAGGGTAGGGACTGGTCAGAACTTTTTGTTATAAGCTTACTAGTACTATCTCAAATCTTAAAACCATATGTGTATATACAAAATGTTATATACTGTGTGTATATGTGTGTGAACCAATGAGATTAAAATTTAGGTTAAATATTTAAAATCAGCCATAAAGTTCAGAGTTATACTTTACAAGAATAAAGAGACCTGTTGAACAATGCAGAGTAATTAGAATTCCACATGTGGGTCTACTAGGAGACCATGTAACCCACAAAGAAGAGAAAAGTCCCAAAGGTCATCACAAATAAGCAATGTGAAGCCTTAAAATAATGTAACATCAAATGAGAGAGTTCCCGTCTCTGGCTGGAGTGCTTTAATTGTGTCTCAAATAAAATACACCTCTGGGATATTTATAGCTTTAACTAATCTCATTTTCATATAATATACGACAGACTTTATAAATGAAAAGGGTTAGACACCTGTTGATTTATTGTTGGCACAGCAACCTAAATGCTAAATCAGTGAAGTCCCAGAGCTCCTTTGCAAAATAGAACTCAAAAGCCAGCTAGGAAGGCCAAAGAAGTCACGGTGACCAGAAGCAGCAGAGCGGCCACCTGTGAGCAGAGGGGACGGACACAGGCAACAAACGCGCTCCCATTCTTCTGCTGATCAGAGATGCCCAGGAATGCATTTTACATTGTGTATGTTTCTTTCCTGGTTGCAAATAGGAAAACAAAAGTTAACAAAAGAGAGATTGTTCAGAAGTATTCAGTACAAACAGATCTCTTTCTCTTTTCTTTTTTTGTTTTGGCTGAACTACATGGCTTGCAGAATCTTATCCCCAGCCAGAGATCAAATGCTTGCAGTGGAAGCATGGAGTCTTAACCACTGAACCATCAAGGAAGTACCCAAAACAGATCTATCTTTCCTTGTGCTTCATGAAGCATTGGAAATATCAGCAGATTTTCCTAGGATTTTTACAGTCCTGACATTTGTTTGCATTATTTTCTGATAAACCTCTAAGGCAAAGAGATTTACAAAAAATAATGGGAGAAGTTTCAGTTGCAAGCTCAGAAACATTTTATTTTCCAAATTATCTTTTAGTGTCAATATGAGCAACACAAAGGACATGAGATTTAGAGTCAATATTACCAACCTTAATATTCATCAATCTTGCACTAATATTACCAACATCAAAGGATTCTTATAACAATTAGAGATAATCTATGTGAGCAGTCTGGCACATAATAGGTACATAATTATCTCTATTATCATTATTCTCCAAATAGTTGAGATTTTAGTCAAGTATAACCTTGTATACACTGTTTCTATCAAGTTCAGTTTCACCAATAAGGAACACTGGTGGAAAAGAGAAAATGCAAAATACTTTTATGGCTACGTTAATGCCAAGAGGTAATTAGACAAGAATAAGACCCCTTGTCCTCCTGTGATAGCAGTTAGTAGTATTCATTAAATATTCCCCACCTGAGTTTAGTTCAGTTCAGTCGCTCAGTCATGTCCGACTCTTTGCGACCCCATGAACCGCAGCACACCAGGCCTCCCTGTCCATCACCAACTCCCGGAGTCTACCCAAACCCATGTCCATCGAGTCGGTGATGCCATCCAGCCATCTCATCCTCTGTCGTCCCCTGCTCCTCCTGCCCTCAATCCCTCCCAGCATCAGGGTCTTTTCAAATGAGTCAGCTCTTCGCATCAGGTGGCCAAAGTATTGGAGTTTCAGCTTCAGCATCAGTCCTTCCAACCTTTAGGATGGACTGGTTGGATCTCTTTGCAGTCCAAGGGACTCTCAAGAGTCTTCTCCAACACCACAGTTCAAAAGCATCAATTCTTCTGTGCTCAGCTTTCTTTATAGTCCAACTCTCACATCCATACATGACCACTGGGAAAAACATAGCCTTGACTAGACAGACCTTTGTTGGCAAAGTAATGTCTCTGCTTTTAAATATGCTGTCTAGGTTGGTCATAACTTTCCTTCCAAGGAGTAAGCATCTTTTAATTTCATGGCTGCAATCACCATCTGCAGTGATTTTGGAGCCCCCCAAAATAAAGTCAGCCACTGTGTCCACTGTTTCCCCATCTATCTGCCATGAAGTGATGGGACCGGATGCCATGATCTTAGTTTTCTGAATGTTGAGCTTTAAGCCAACTTTTTCACTCTCCTCTTTCACTTTCATCAAGAGGCTCTTTATTCCTCTTCACTTTCTGCCTTAAAGGTGGTGTCATCTGCATATCTGAGGTTATTGATATTTCTCCCAGCAACCTTGATTCCAGCTTGTGCTTCCTCCAGTCCAGCGTTTCTCATGATGTACTCTGCATATAAGTTTAATAAGCAGGGTGACAATATACAGCCTTGACATACTCCTTTTCGTATGTGGAACCAGTCTGTTGTTCCATGTCCAGTTCTAACTGTTGCTTCCTGACCTGCATACAGGTTTCCCAAGAGGCAGGTCAGGTGGTCTAGTATGCCCTCTCTTTCAGAATTTTCCCCACTTAGGCTCCTTCTAAGTACCTGGTTGGGGAGCAAGGACTTACATTAGTTTTGGTCTATGTGTTGTGAGCAGGAAGTCATGTGCATCATCTGGGCCAAGTATTTACCTGCAAAGCAAGACCATCCAAAGTTCTCTTTTTCACTGAGCACAGTGACCAGCAATGTTCAAAATGGTAGCCACTCTGTCAACCCAGTTCCTGAGTGACTATACACAGAGCCTTCCTGATGACCCACAATTGACATGCTAGTGTGAGCAAGAAACAAAAGTCACTGTAGATTCCTGAATGTATTTATTACTCTCTCTGGGTCTGTGCTCAGTCATGTCCAACTCCATGCAACCCCACGGACTGTAGACCACCAGGCTCCTCTGTCCGTGGGATTCTCCAGGCAAGAATACTGGAGTGGGTTGCTATTTCCTCCTCCTGAGGATTTTTCTGGCCCAGGGATTGAACCTGTGTCTCCTGCCTCTCCTGCATTGGCAGGCAGATTCTTTACCACTGAGGCACCTGGAAAGCCCATATATTTGTTACTAGCTTAACTTAATAAATAAGGGAAGATGATTCATCCCATGGACAGCAATCTATCAGTCTCTGTCTCCCTCTTTCTCTCTCTTTCACATTAAAAACAATTATTATCATTATTATATGGTACTAGGCACTCAACTGAAAAATAACATGGCATTAGGAACGGTCATGTGTGGCTTCCCAGGTGATTCAGCAGTAAAGAATCTGCCTGCAGTGCAGAAGATGCTGGAAATGCAGGTTCAATTCCTGAGTCAGAAAGATCCCCTGGAGAAGGGAATGGCAACCCACTCCAGTATTCTTGCCTGGAGAATCCCATGGACAGAGGAGCCTGGTGGGCTGCAGTCCATGGGGTCGCAAAGAGTTGGACACGACTGAAGTGACTGAGCATGCATGTATGTGCATGCTAAGTACACACAGAAAGAGCCTACAGAAAAAGCAGAACAGATTACACTTCCATTCACAAAGATATGACACCCTCACAGGGACAGTGGGAGTAACTAAAGGACAATTTTCTGGTTCTTCTGAGATGATTCGTACTTCCTATGTTTTATGTCCAAGAGAAGTCATTATATTCTCTCAGCAAGCCTTTTAGTACTTGAACTGGTATGAATACATTTCTGGTCCTTGCAACAAAAAGAATGCTAACTACAACCGACTCTTGGACCAGAGCAAGGCACTGGGAGCCCAGTACCATCACAGGTAGCGTATTGCTAAGAGCAACAGGGCAGAGATTAAAGGGATGACCCCTTGCTCCACAGTCAGACAGGTAAGCCAAACAGTGCAATTAACCAATGGCAAGCTCAGCAGGCCCCCAAATAAACCTTAACGAGTACAGTATGTTATAAGGAGTGTTCAGTGCCTATTTGATGAAATAGGGAGAAAACTACTCATCCTCTGAATTAAAGAGTTGCTTATATTCTATGTAGTAAATAACTACATAAAAATATGTCATTAATGAAAAATGTTTGCATGCAACAATCTTACTCCAAGGAGAATGTGCATTGAGCCCGAACATAGTTCATCTGGTATGTACAAGCGCTGCAGGGAAAACTCGAGCACCTGCATGAACATCTGATTACTTAACCAGGCCTTTTGTCTACTCTGTCAGATCCCTCTGCTAGAAATCCCTTTTTCTGACACAATCAAAAGAAAACCAGTTTTTCAAATGACTGTTCGTTTACTCCAAAGAGCAAGCCAGGACTTATACTTGCCGTGTGTGTCTCCATCTCCTTTCAGGAGATGGTTGGTAATTACTGAAGGGTTTCACTCCGGGGAGGGATTGTCCCTGCAACTTTCACTGATTTGTTTAACTAGCAATGAAATGTGATTTACATGCCTTTCTCCCAAGGTGGTCTTCTTAAAAAACCACAGCAAAATGATCATCTGCAAGCTGAGCTCATGGTAAATAAAACCAGGTCCTTTTCTTTTCTAAAGTGAAAGGTCTAATCCTGTAGTCTTGATTGCTTTCCTAATTACAGACTCCAATCACTGCCACAGTACCCAGTGGTGGCAAGAGCTCGGTAACCAGTTATATACCCCACCTTCGTCATGAACCTCCTCACTTAAACCCAATACAGAACCAACTCATATCTACATGTAGCAAGTACTGAAAACTTCACTCAAGTCAGGGTTTCATTTCCCTTTTCATTTGTTCTATCTTTCTCACTATTGTATCATTAGAAAAATGTGTTCTTTTCTTCCAATTAAAAAAATAGTCAAAAAGCATACCATCATCTCCCATAAATAGAATACTGAGGAATAACAAAGCAACCCAGATCCCCAAATCACAAGGGACTGTGTTTCCTCAGCTCATTTCTCAAACATAGGATGAGCAGAGACAAGGAAGGTATGTATTACAAGCAGATTTCCCCACTCCAAGAACACGAAAGCCTTACAGTGAAATGAGAGGTGCAGGTAAATTCACAGAAAAACATAAGTACATCCCAGAAGACCTCATCTTAAAGAAACACTTGCCTCCATCTGCCCACACTCTTCTACTTGACCATATGATAAATGCAGATTCCCCTGAAGGTATGTCCTTGTCCAAGGAACTACACCAGCTCAAATCTGGGAGGAAGAACAGGGGAAAGTGTTTAACTGAAACCTAAATACAAAATGTAGCGCTCTGTCATCCAGTAGCACCGCCTACTCAGTATGTCTTAAGTGCTTTTCAAGCATGAGGTTTTTATTACACTGCTTTTCAGAAAGCAGGAAACAAACTGAGATAAAATAAAGGACTTAAGCCTAAACTCAGCCAGCAAGGCAGGACAAATAGAGGGAGGCAGCCAGACCATTACTATGAACTGGGCCTCTGATGTGTTTAAGGGGCTGCCAAGTCTCCCAGTTTCAAACACAACCTGACTTCAAGGAACAAGGTGATGCAGCTACTCCTGAAGAGGATGTGAAAGTGACAAGAAGATTCTCATCAGTAAATAGATCACTCTGAGAACACTGTCCCCCACCCAACCTTGGAGATTAAGGAAGCAGGGAGGGAGAAACCACATGCGCTCTTCACCACCCAGCTAAAGGTCTACTGCTCACAGAATATCAATATTATAATGCTCACTCGGCTGGTCCAGACCAAAAAAGCAGCGCGTGGGACTCACTGGTGAGGCTGAACTTCTATAACAATTAACTGAGGCAAGAAACTTAAGTGAGTGCAAATACAATAAGGAGAGTCACATCTTAATTTTTTTTTCTCTCCAACTACTTCTACAGTCAGTTTTACACATTCAAGATGTTTTCTGACCATTAAAAAATATCATATGGACACACTGCTATATTTTAAATTAAAAAAGAAAACAAGAAAAAATAAACAATGATAACAATGAATTATAATTCATTGGACAAAAACAACAACAAAAAAGATATGAACCCTATGCGTTCTCCTAAAAACTTTAGATCTGTGCCTCATACAGTCAGGTCCATAATCCACGAAGCACTGGTTTATAGACGTGGGGCTGGGGTTGGGGATGGGGGAGGGATGGATTGGGAGTTTGGGATTGGCAGATGCAAACTACTACATGTAGAATGGAAAACAAGCCACCTGATAGCACAGAGAACTACATTCAATATCCTGAGAGAAACCATAATGGAAGCAAATATTTTAAAAAAGAATATGTGCGTATGTACAGCAGAAATTAACACAACATTATAAATCAACTATACTTCAATTCAAAAAAAAAAAAGAATTGACTTGTGTGTATGACTTAAAGATTTGACTTTACTTTTTTCCATATGGATACTTCAATGATATAGCACTTCTTGTTGAAAAGGCCATTTTCTCTTTATTACAAAGCTATTGTACATTTGTGATAAATCAAGTCTTCATATATCAAAAAAAAAAAAAAAATACCACAAACAAAGGACACTTTGTATTTTTTTTACTGAATGCAAGATCTTTAAAATTCTGTGATGCTTTACAATTTTCAAAAGTTTCACACACATAATTTCATACAATCCCATAAAGCCCTTTTCCTCCCTACCCCGACATTGCCCTTACCCTCCTTCCTCTCCCCAGTGGTAACCACTAGTTTGTTCTCTGCATCTGTGAGTCTTCTTTTTTTTGTTGTTATATTCACTACTTTGTATTTTTTGATTCCACATATAAGTGATATCATACAGTACCTGTCTTCCTCTATCTGACATGAAGTTAGCAGAATGCCCTCCAAGTCAATTTGCCTTGTGGCTGCAAGTGGCAAACTTCTGTCCTTTTCATGGCTGAGTAGTATTCCACTGTATGTATGTACCACATCTTTATCCATTCATCTGTTGATGGACACTTAGGTTGCTTCCGTACTTTGCCAATTGTTAATGACGCTGCTAAGAACAGGGAGTACATGTAAGTTTTCAAATTAGTGTTTTTGTTTTTTCATACATATTCCCAGGAATGAAGTTGCTAGGTCATACGGTAGTTCCCTTTTTAGTTTTTTGAGGAATTCCCATACTGTTCTCCACAGTGGTTACACCAATTTACATTCCCACCAACAGTGTACGAGGGTTCCCTTTTTCTCCACATCCTCATCATTCTTTGTTATTTGTGTTTTTTGATGACAGCCATTCTGACAGGTGTGAAGTGATATCTCACACTTTGGTTTTGGTTTGCATTTCCCTGATGATTCATGATGCTGAGCATTTATTCCTATGCCTATTGACCCTCTGTATTTCCTCTTTGGAAAAATGTCTATTCAGTTCTTTTGTCCATTTTTTAATTGGGTTGTTTGCTTTTTTGGATGCCAAGGTGTATAAGCTGTTTATATATGTTAGATATTAATTCCTTATTGGTCATATCATTTGCAAATATCTTCTCTTACTTCAGTAGGTTGTCTTTTCATTTGTGAATGGTTTTCTTTGCTGTGCAAAAGCTTTTACATTTAATTAGGTCCTGTTTTTGATTTTTATTTTTTGTTTGTTTTTTTGCTTTTGCTTCCTTTACTTTAGGAGATGGATCCAAAAAAATACTGCTCCAATTTATGTCAAAAAGTGTTCTGCCTACATGGTCCTCTAGGAGTTTTATAGTATCCTGTCTTACATTTCAATCTTTCATCCATTTTGAGTTTATTTTTTATGTGGTGTTAGAGAATGTTCTGATTTGATTCTTTTATGTGTAACTAGGACACCTTGTATTTTTAAGATAGAAAAATGATTAAATTGTTAACATTGATAAATAAAGTATCTCTCTCTTCATTCAAGCAGACGTCTCACTCTCCTCCTTGGCAAAGTGCACTGAATACAGAGCATGATGCCCTAATAAAGGTTACACAGAAACATGAGCCCAGTCAGTAGAGTCACTTTCAGAGAACATATTTACTTACATTCTTGTCTCACAGGCGGCAATTCCTTTTCGGACCAATTTTCTAGAGAAAACTTTTCTTTTTGCGAACCACTAATTAGCTAACAAGAAGATTCTCATCAGTTGAGATCAATATCAATCAACATCAAATACTTGATGAGACACATGGGAAAGATCAGGTCTATTTGGTTTATTTTCAAAGTCTTTATCATCCACATCACTGCCCACTTTCTTATATAAATATATACTGCTTGAACAAGAGACTGTGCAGGAGTATATAAGTTAACTTTTGTTTATCTAGAGATTCTAGGGCATTTTCCATTACCATTTTTTATTCTAAATACTTTATATTTCGAGCATGACACGCATTCTTTCAAGTTGACCTCATAATATGATTTCCAGTGTACAGATAAGGAAACTGAGGCATCAAAACAGTGGTTAGAGCGCTAGTTGTCCTTCACAGTTAGGAGACTGCTGTTGACAGTATTAAGAGAGACAACAAGGCAAGTCATTTACTGGGCTGGATTAAACCTTCAACTTCTCCTAGGTTTATGCTTGATCAGGGAACCACCTTGTCACTCCCACAAGGTCATGGAGGTGGGTAAACTTTTTTACAATGTTACTGACTTTAAAAGAGTCCTATCTTTATTTAGTTAACCCTTTATCTTGGCCCTTCCTATTTGAGATCAGCTGTCTACATATTTCCATGTTTCGAGTATACTCAAGAGCAAGACTGTAAAGAATACAAAAATAAAACAGGACATAAAGATTATCAGCCTTAAAGCCACTAGGAGACAAAAGAAACTGCTCCAAGGAACAAGGGAAATTAACATTCTTTCCTATCCACCTGGCAAGAACTAAGATCAAAATGAACTGTTAGCAAATTCTGTTAACATGGAAGCATTAGGACTGTAGGGATCCTATAAAATACTCTAGCACTATTAATATTAAGTTTTCTAAGGACCCTTTTATCAATGACCATTCTTCCACCTTAATACAATGTTTTGTAAGAGTCTCCTTATCAAACTGACTTGAATTCTTTCTGGAAAAAAAAATATGGAATAAATGAATGGTTGGATGAATAGTAGAACATATGCAAGCTTTATAACTAGACAGACTGTGGCATTGAATACCACCTTTAACATTTGTTAGCTCATGTTTATTTGACATTAAGAAGTTACTTAGCCTCTCTGAGCCACTTAAATTCTATGAGCTAAAAGTTCTCATATATTTAAAAAATAAATAATAATATCTCCTCTTATGGTGATTAAATGAGACTACATATGAAGCACTTGATACATTGTAGACATTCAATAATCAATAGCTATTAATTAAAGCTTCTCATTAACCTAGAATACCAGTAAAACCATTCAGTATCAATGGGAGGTGGGGGGGAAATAAAGCCTGACTATCTTTATAACATATAAATAAAGCATTCTATTAAAGAATTTTGAAAATAGTTTGCATTTATTACTTCTATGATTTAGTGGGCCACCAATAGATTAAACACATGTTAATATTCCTTACCTCTGTGCAAAGAACAATTCATTTCATGAATGTCTTTGGAAAGAAATAATAAAGTTTAAAATTTCTTAATCTAATTTTCAGACCCTACTAAGTGATTTAATGCAATATCAATCTTAAATTTTAGTCAGTATAAAGTTTTTAAAGCAGCTAAAAATTCCTCTATTAGAACATGAAATCAAATCTGAGCCAGGAGTCATGTGACAACAGTACACCACATAAAACCTTTGAGCTGTGACTTCTCACATGTCTAATGGAAAGACTGAATAGGTTTCTAGTTGCAACTGTTTCCTTTTACCACACTGTACATTTTGTGCATTAAATATGGGCAGTGGTGGGTGGTAAAATTTGCTGAAGGAGGAGAGGGAAACAAACAAACAAAAAAATATCACTGTTCTTCAGAACTGAAATATATTATCTAGGTCATGCATGCAAGATCTAAAATTCTATGGTACTCAGAGGACAAGGGTAATATCATACACATGTTTTTATCTCTTCCTCATCCCCATCTCAGCGTGATACTTTCTTTATAGCAAATATTTAATAATATCTGTCATTGAAGAAACAAGCCAATGAACACATAAACTTCATTTTACACAGTCTAATAGGCAAAGAATTGTCTAGGATTGTTCTTTATTTGAGTACTTTGACTCCAATGCATGAATTATACAACAACCATGATTTGCTCCTGGAGGCATGTCCAAGGTAATCACATGAGAATAAAGGATTCTGTGGAATATAGTAGCAATGCTGATTGATCACAAAATGGAAGTAACCTTAAAATTTATTCTAAAAGTGGTAAGTAAATGACATTTTCTGAGTTTTTATTTCAGATGAAAAGGCCATGGAACAATCAGCAAAATGCCAAGAAAATTAATTCAATATACATGGAAGATAGAACAGAAAACAACCAACTTCAGAAATCTGTATAAGTCATGCGGTAGGGACTCAGTAGTAAAAGACCAAGAACTTCTGTTTTAGTTTTACACTTGCTTCATAAAAAAGCCACAAGCTTTGCAAAATATGCGATGGATACTTTCTGTTGGATATTTTTAATTTGATCTAATTGTTCTTGACAGTTTCCTTTACCACATCATGCATTATGCACACTTAAGATGTGCAGTGGGAAGGGGAAACTATTCAAGTGGAAAAGGGAAAAAGAAAAAAATGTATTTTCTTTCAAAATTGAAATAAGTTATCCAGACAAACTAAGCTGTATAATTTTACATATGAAAAAAGGAAATGAAGATGGCAAAAATCATATTATGTTTAGTGTTGAGAGCATTAATTATCTTTTGAATAATTCAATGGATTATCATACTGATAGTGTATTTTATCTTTTAAATTATGGTAAATCAGTAGTCAAATTTTACTTAGGAATTAAGATAGTGCTTCATTTAAGTGATCTGCATTTAACTGTGGGATTGTAATGAAATTTATTAACATGTTTATACTCGTAGACTTTGTTACCTTTCCCATATCCTCACTCTCCACCTCTAAAGAGAGCTTTGCTTTACCTACTCATGTTTATCTTCTTTCCCACCCTCTAAAGAGAGTTCCACCTTACCAGTCCAATGCCCCTGTTCATATTTTCTGGAAATCAGAGATTTTCTCAGAGTAATCTAACTTCACCTGAGCTATATCAGTTATAAGTCCCAGATATTATCAACTTCTTAATAGTTGACACTAGGAGGATACAGACCAGTAACTCACATAATAATCAAACTAGCTGCTTGTAGTTCTGAGTATATCCATTAATTTATCGTTCAGACATCTTTCTAATACTATCTTTCAGAAAGGACAGCATGCCCTGTCAAGTGGCCCATCCAAGTCCTGACTCAGACCCTAATATAGCTAGGATATCAAGGCAAGCTAGGATTACAAATGCAAGAGATCTGACCAGTAAATAATAAGAAAGGATTAATGATATCAAGAAAAGTTTCCATGAGGAGAGATTAGGAGTCAAAAATTTAAGCATAAAAGAAGGGATAGTGAATAACTAGAGACTGTGGGTACATCATTCAAAAGATTTGCAAAAAAAACATGAGACTGAGTTGGTGATGCTAGAATGTAAAGCATGAGTTTAGAGCAAGGGTCAGCAAACTAAAGCCCACTGCCTCCTTTTGTACATAAAATTTTATTAGAAGAAGTGAAGTGAAGTGAAGTGAAGTCACTCAGTCGTGTCCAACTCTTTGCGACCCCGTGAACTGTAGCCCACCAGGCTCCTCTGTCCATGGGATTCTCCAGGCAAGATACTGGAGTGGGTTGCCATTGCCTTCTCCAGGGGATCTTCCCGACCTAGGGATCGAACCCAGGTCTCCGGCATTGCAGGCTTTAACCTCTGAGCCACCAGGGAAGCCTTTATTAGAAGCCACACCCATTTATTTGCATTTTATTAGAAGTCACACCCATTTATTTGCATACTATCTATGGATTATCTACAGTATTTGCATACTATCTATAGTTTTCCTACTATAAGAGCACCGCTGAGTAGATGCAATAGAAACCATACGGCTTACAAAACCTAAAATGTTTATTATCTGGCCCTTCATAGAAAAAATGTTTGGCGACCTCCATCTTAGACTTTAGGAAACCAATGATTACATCATGAGAAAAAAAGTCTGATTTCATACCTCATGTCCACACCTCAAATTATCTCACACTTTAGGTTATATTTGAAGTAATCTGAATTTCACCATTTTGTTGAAGTAATACATTTAGAGAGGTCTGTCTTTTTCTACAGATTGCTATATAATTTTTTTCATATATAAACCTCATTAGATAAAGTATATCCTTATCTACTCTTCTGAAACATTAAGGAGAAAATTTCTTTACACATTCAAATTGTAACATTTTCAAACAAAAACTGAAATACTGTAAAAGAATTTGAGGAGCATGAAAAATAGGAGAAGGCTTTTAGTGATATATTGATGATGAGAGAAACATTCTGAAGCAGACTAAAGAATGAGTAGGTATTCTCAAAGATTATTGTACTCAAAACCTTCTGGTAACCATCTAGTTATCATTTAATTATGGGCACCAAGCTTAAGTGGTACAACCGGATCCTGTGACCCTCACTGAACAGGAAGCTCTTTCAATGGTGGCCTCTCCCATCTTCAGTTATCACCTAGTGAGAACAACCATTACAGAGTGCTAGTATACCCTTCAACAGTACATTTCTCAATTTTTTGTTGGAAGGAGTCATTTTTAAACCTTTTTGGATTCTTAGGACTAAAATTTAAGATGAGCAACCCAATAACATCTGTAGAATTAAAAAAAAAAAATCTCTAAACCTTACAAGAAGAATTGACTTTCCTGTCCACACTGCAAAGTCTTGTCCTCTCACCCAATTACCAGCTCTAGTTCAGTTTCCAAAACCAAGGCCTCTCGAATAAAAGGGATGCTTATGATAGGCAGAAGAAAGAAGATGCCTACAGCATCACCACTTCGTAATGTAAATCTCCACTCTACCATCTCCAGAAGGGAACTGGGGCCATTTACACACCCTTACTCATCCCAGAGTTTGTCTATTGGCTTCATGCTAGAACAGCTTATTGAAGACTCAGTTGCAGCCTTTGTTGTGAGAAAATGCCTCCCAAGGTATGAGATGCTCTAGCATGTGGTGTGCATTCTGAATCATCACACAAATATGATACTATTTTTCACACAGAAATGATACATGGGTTCAGGAACCAAAGGATAAAGAGGGAAGTGGCAATCTTCACTGGAAACTCCCCATGATTCATAATCGAAATTGTTTCTCAAAACTAGAGGTCCCTGAGACACTACCAGGGAATATATGAAGCCAGACTAGTTTAATAATTATACTAAGATGTTATTTGACTTTTTCACTGTGTTGACTGGAGGAGGAGATGGCAACCCACTCCAGTCTTCTTGCCTGGAGAATCCCATGGACAGAGGAGCCTGGCGGGCTACAGTCCATGGGGTCACAAAGAGTCGAAAATGACTGAGTGACCTAGCACACATGCATGCAGTGTTGACACTGGAAGCAATGGCAGATAAAACTTCTGGTGCCTTAGCAAGAACCAGAGCAGTGGCACCAAACCATACAAGTAGCCACTGTGCTCTTCATCTCCTGGCACTGGCAATAGGAAATAACAAAAACAGAAAGTGTCGATTCCGCTTTAGAATGTTCTTGATGAAGCCATAAAAAATACGAATTATATTAACACTTGACCTGTGAGCACGTGTCTTTTTAATATTCTGTGAGATGAAATGGGAAAGATACATAAAGCACTTTGGTAACACACTACACATGATGACTTGAGGAAAAGCACTTGTGTGATTGAGTTAGGAGCTGAGCTAACTTTGTTTACTGTGGAACACTATTTTTTACTTTAAAAAAAAAATGACTGACAGACAAACTATGGCTATTCAGATTGAGACTTGGAAAATATTTTCTTGAACAAAATGAGTCTGTTACTTCAAGAAAAACAATGGAAGAGTAGTTGTGGCCAATGATAAGATTCCAGCTTTCAGAAGAAATTAAAATTTTTTTTAAACTTATATCCAGCACCATAAGTTTGACAGTTTTCTAAAACTTAAAGATCTTCTGATGAGATCAGTGGTAGTGTTTAGAAACATGAATTTTTGACGTTATATGATAAAACAGGTCAGCCTTCAGAAGATCTGAATAACTCAGAGAAAGCGTTTTCCAAATAACCAATGTATAACACTACAAAACCATGAAAGATCCATTAAAAACATAAGACAGGCCAATGGATTTTAATATAAGAGAGTATTATAAGTTTACTAGTGTGGTATCAGATTCCATATTGCAAATAACCTGCAAAAACCTACAATTTGTCAAGTTGTAGTGGGTATCAAAAAGGATATCCACAATTATATGAAAAGACTGTTTTAAAAAACCTCTCTTTTTACCAACTACATATCTGTGTGAGGCTGGACTTTCTACATATACTTCACCTAAAACAACACATTAAAATACCGAATAGACATCCAGCTGTCTTCTAGAAGTCTCTGTCTTCTATTAAACTAGACATTGAAAGAGATTTGCAAAAATATAAAACAATACTTTTCTCCTCTACAGTTATTTTTACCTTAAAAAGTATGTTCTATATTTTAACATGTAATGAGCTTATCATTATTTTTAATGAATAAATAAATATATCAAAATTATCTTCAGTTTAATTTCTAATATTATAAATATCCATTACTATAAGCCATGCAAACAAGCACTCTCTGGGAACTTCACCAGTTTTTACAAGTATAAAGGGGCCCTGAGACCAAAAGTTTACGAACTGTTATCTTAGATACTCTTTTTTTCCTCCAAACTGTAACCCAATGCTGTCTGATAATTCCTAACAGTTCCTAGCTGACAAGAATAAGGATTTATAAGGTACTGTAAAATCTTATATATATATATTGAATGGTAACTTCAAGAAGCTTACAAAAAACACAAGAAGCTTACAATCTCAAATTCATTTTATAAAATCATTCTATAGTTACTACTTTGTGAAAACTAATATTTTCATGGAAAAAATTACAAGTTCCTTAGAATTTCCTTAAAAGCCATATTCTTAACTATAGGCATGTTATACTAAATATGTCTCATCTTCATCTAGGGTTCACAAATATGCATAACTTGTTATCAGGGTCCACTTAATTTTCACTTAACTGAACACATTTAGTTGCCTTAATCTCTCCTCACAAATGGATCCTTCAGTTCCCTCTACCCTTATTATTTCTCATTTCTGGGCTTCCTCTAAAGATTTCTTTTCTGAGAGTTCACAAAACAGCAAACTGAATTCCAGGTATGATCGCTCTACCACTCAGTGACGGGAATGATCTGTTCTCTGCTCTCCTAATAAAAAGCTGAAAATAATTCTAGACCATCACCCCTAGACTTATCTAATTTTTTTGTCCTCAATCACACTGAGATAGCTATAGTATTCACCAGCTTCCAGGTTGTTCTTTTCTACTGACTTCCAGCATTGCAGATCAGTTTTCCGCATTTCAAGTGAAGTACCTGTAAAGATGATCTTATTGACACCCTCAGTTCTGTGAGATTATAAGAGGGGCTGTGTTGAAAATAAAGTTCAGCAAGAATAACAATAGCATTCAACTGTATCAATTGTATGTATGTCTGCACACATGTTTAAAAGTTGGGAACGATAATTATTTTAGTCACATAAATTTAGCCATCAAAAAATAACACATAATTTGTTTCAAATACCTGATCTTTATCTTCAAGGTACACCGGTCTTTCAGCATTTCATTATTTTCCTTTAAATTTATGACTAGTATGTCTTTTTTAGCAAAGGGGAAAATATTTTAGAAATTATTCTCTTAAGGAAAAAAAAGATCATGTTTTATGTGGATTTTTTGACATAGTAGGGCCCTTATGGCAGAAAGTGAAGAGGAACTAAAGAGCTTCTTGATGAAAGTGAAAGAGGAGGGTGAAAAAGCTGACTTAAAACTCAGTATTCAAAAAACTAAGATCATGGCATCCGGTCCCATCACTCCATGGCAAATAGATGGAGAAACAATAGAAACAGTGACAGACTTTATTTTATTGGGCTCCAAAATCACTGCAGATGGTGACTGCACCCACGAAATCAAAAGACGCTTACTCCTTGGAAGGAAAGTTATGACCAACCTAGACAGCATATTAAAAAGCACCGACATGACTTTGCCAACAAAGGTCTGTATAGTCAAAGCTATGGTTTTTCCAGTGGTCAGATATGGATGTGAGAGTTGGACTATAAAGAAACCTGAGTGCCGAAGAATTGATGCTTTTGAAATGTGGTGTTGGAGAAGACTCTTGAGAGTCCCTTGGACTGCAAGGAGATCCAACCAGTCCCTCCTAAAGGAGATCAGTCCTGGGTGTTCATTGGAAGGACTGATGCTGAAGCTGAAACTCCAATACTTTGGCCACCTGATGTGAAGAACTGACTGATTGGAAAAGACCCTGATCCTGGGAAACATTGAAGATGGGAGGAGAAGGGGACAACAGAGGATGAGATGGTTGAATGGCACCACCAACTTGATGCACATAAGTTTGAACAAGCTCCAGGAGTTGGTGATGGGCAGGAGTCTGATGTGCTACAGTCCATGGGCTCACAAAGAGTCAGACATGACTGAGCAACTGAACTGAACTGAAGGGCTCAGAATGTATCTTTTTAGATTTAACACTTTTCCATCTATTGGTCAGTAGGATTTTAAAATTCTCAACCTCTTGGAGACACTATTAAGCAGAAAGAATCCAGGGGTCACTCGAATTCAAAAACTACTGCATAATTAATTGGAAAAAGCTATATATACACTTACAGACATTTTCTGAAGACATTGTAAAAAAAATACAGAAGAAAATTTGTGTAAATGTAAACAGTATTCTTCTGATTATTTCTGAGATGGGATTTTATAAAATGCTTGTTTCAGAGGAAATAAATTGAAATTTGGGATGGAAAGATTAAAATGAAGCATTGTATTTGATGTTCCCCTCAATAAAGAAAAGTTATTCCAACCATAACTGACATCTATTTCTGTTTTCTAACACCAGTCAGTCAAATAAATTGAGCTCTCATTGTGTCTGTGCACTATTCCTAGTTCCATGAAAAATAAGTTATTTCAAGAAGTTGATGTTTACCCATTTGCTTTGTAAAGTCAACATTGTTATTAATTAGAAACTAAAGAAAATTTTTAAAATATATAACTTCTATGGATTCTCAATTCCCTTGAAAAGAACTGGGATACTTGAGTAAAGAGATTCTGGTTTTAAATATTCATTATGCATATAGAAAATTCCCAGAAAATGTTTTTATTTTTAAGGGACTACCTTTGAAAACTTGTAAACCTCCATTCCCTTTTTAAAAAACAGATAAATGACAGCTATCATTTAGTGAAGTTTCTCGGAGAAGGCAATGGCACCCCACTCCAGTACTCTTGCCTGGAAAATCCCATGGATGGAGGAGCCTGGTAGGCTGCACTCCATGAGGTCGCTAAGAGTCGGACACGACTGAGCAACTTCACTTTCACTTTTCACTTTCATGCATTGGAGAAGGAAATGGCAACCCACTCCAGTGTTCTTGCCTGGAGAATCCCAGGGATGGCGGAGCCTGGTGGCCTTCCGTCTATGGGGTCGCACAGAGTCGGACGCGACTGAAGCGACTTAGCAGCAGCAGCAGCAGTGAAGTTTATTGAACCTGCAAATTTTCTGTTTCTAGAAAAAAGTAAATCTTTCAAACCTTGGCTTTGAACCAATTCTCAAAGAGTGTGGGCAAATTCCTCAAATAAGTATAATTTAGTTTCCCTTAACTTTCAAAATAACAATTCATCTTATAGAAATTTGCAGATTTTACTTTGTCAAACAAATCAAAGAGTTTAGTTTATTTCAAAAACTGCACTTAGAAAATTCATATAGCAAAATAGTGTGTTCCATTAAAAGTTTTGAGACTATAACATCAAGCTTCTAATCATATTTTCATCATAACGATCAAAAACTCTTCCTACCTTTACAAAATATCTCCATCCGGCTCCCCCACACTCACTTTTTTTTTTTTTTAATGTGGTAATCCACAAATTTTTCTTCAGTAAATTTTTGTTTCATCTGGATCTAAATCCTATTGTTAAGTCCCTACAATTCAGCATATATTTATTGAGAGTCTCAAGTGTGCAAAGCTATGAATTAAGTACTACTAAATCCCTGAATCCTATTGTAAAATCCTATTTTGCCTACATCAATTAATCCATTTCAGAGGGTAAAAAAACTTCAATAGCCTTCCAACTGGCCTCCATAACTTCAATTTATTCCCCCCTTTAATCCCACCTGAAAACTATAGCCAGATGAATTGTAAAATAAAAATTTAATAGCAACTGTTGAAAAATAACACAAAAGGCTCCAGTTTTCTAAAGTATAACAAATTCACATATTGTTTTTACCTATAGAAACTTTCATTTAAATAAAACACTTTTTAAAACAGATGAAGGGAGAGATACTTGGATTAAGGTAGGGACGGGGAAGCAAAGACCATGGGTTCAAAGGAAAATGTTTAGGCTTGTTGCCTTGCATTGAAGGTATTCTACAAAATAACCTCTGTGTTCCTTAACCATTGTCTTCCTCATACTGTTGCCATTCCTGAAGCTTGGGGATCATCCAGATATTCCAATCATTTTCTCTCAAATACATTCTGAGCAACACTATCTCAGTCACTTCTGCTTATGCTATTTATCTTACCTCAGATGCAACTTCCTTGTATTGCTTTGACCATTTAATCAATTTCTTACCATTATTTGAGGCCTAGTAAAATTGTGTGCTTTTATATATTTCTTAGAACATGAAAAAGTAGTGAAAATTCTCTCCTATGCTTATCATGTGAACTGCCATGTTTAGCATTGTTAGTAATTATATTAAGGTAAGTTTTTATAGAGTTTAAGATAGCTTTTCCAAAATCTTATTGGTTTAGAAATATCTTCTCAGTCACATAATTTCCAGTCCGTTAATCCTTCAATCTTGATTTCCTGTGTTTGAAACATCTGTCAAACCATTGCCAGTCTCAATTTTTAGTCTCTGTCTTAATTATATATTGCTAGGTAACAGTTTACCATAAGCTTTGTGGTTGTAAACAACACACATTTATGATTTCACAAATTCTGTGGGCCAACTTAGCTGAGTTCTCTGCTTGGGGTCTCACAGGCTGCTATAAATAAGGTGTCAACCAGGGCTGCGGTCTTACCTGAGGCTTGACTGAGGCAGAATCTATTTAATACTTCCAAGTTCACACGGTTGTTGGCAGTACTGAGTTCCACCCAGGTTGTTGGACCAAAACCCTTGTTTTCCTGCTGCATGACCCTTCATGTCATCAACTCACAACACGGCAACTTGCTTCATCAAAGCCAGCAAAAGGGAGAGTCTCCGTGCCAAACAGGCATTATCACTTATGTAACATAATCATGAACACCCTGTCACCTGTGCCATAATCTACTTGGTTAGAAGAAAGTCACAGATCCTGCCCACACTCAAATAAAGGTATTTTAAACAAAGATATGAATACAAGGAAGCAGCAATGATGGCTGCTGCTAAAATGACTATATCAGTGAAAGGATGCTTAGATTAAATGAAGTTAAGGAGGCTTTTAAAGTTGGTTCCAGACATCTGAAGAATCTTCACATGTATTAGTAAAAGAAATATATATATACACATATATATATGTATGTATGTATGTATATGTTGCAAAATGCTCAGTAGTTTTATAAATAGCAGTATTAGAAAAGGATGGGTTTCCCTGGTGGCTCAGCAGTAAAGAACCTGCCTGCAATGTAGGAGATGTGAGTTCGATCCCTGGGTCAGGAAGATCCCCTGGAGAAGAAAATGGCAACCCACTGCAGTATTCTTGCCTGGGAGGCCCTATAGATAGAGGAACCTGGAGGGCTGCAGTCCGTGGGGTCACAAAAGAGTCAGACAAGACTTAGAGACTAAACACAGAACATGGAAGGAAATGTTCTTACTTATACCAAATACCTGGTCAAAATCAGAAGGGCTAATGTGACTTTGCCTCTTATTCAAAGGACTTTTCCAACAGACTGGCTAAGGAAAGGACTTAAGGTCTTGGAACTGTAGAATTCCGTAAGTGCTATTTACCAATACAGCTGGGTCTGGAAAAGACTGATTGATTTAAGAAGAGTATAGCACATCACCATCAGTGCCTTATAGAGGCATGATTCTAAAAAGCCTGGTTTTAGATATAAAGACTCACAGCTTGAAAGACTAATGTGGAGCTTATGCCATAAGCCTTAGAGTAAAGAAGCCATAATCATGAAGGAAGAGAAGTTTCCCCAACTCAGAAGGAGGTTTTATGTTGGCCAGTAGGTGGGAAACGAAGAATCAAAGGTGACTTACTAGATGGTCTAAATATTGGTAGCTCCTTGAGAAAAGGTCTAGTGTTCCATTGTCTTGGGTCAAATAAAGACTGGGAGGGACAGCAGAAGGGAAGAAGACATCTCTGGGTAGTAAAGAGATGGTGTTGCAGAAACCAGTACTGGAGAAATCGAGCACCACACTCAGAGAGCTGGAGAACCCAGGTTTATTATGCCGGCGGGCCCAGAGGAGTTAACACTCCAAGCTCTGAGCCCCGAACAAGGGGATTACAGAGCTTTTACAGGCAGACTGTAGTGGGCAACACTAGCTGTTAACAAGCTGGTTTAAACTAAGGGGTTTCGCACGCTCGAGGCAATAGCAGTCAAGATGGGGAGGGGATGCCTGGCCTGGACAGGCATGATTAAGCAGGTTTGCAGGGGCTGGGCAATTGTAAAGATCAGGACAAGGGCGAATGAGATAAACTCCAGTTCCTAGTATTGCAAGTCCCCACTTCCTGAGACTACGTGACCTACACGATCTAGACTTTGCAAGGGGCAAGCTGAGTTACACAGGCAGAAGGAGAAGGAGGTTATATAAAATTTTAACTTTTCCTCTTCATTAGAAATCTGAGATGAGCTTGAGAAGATTCCAGAACAGAAAGCTCATTGCCTGGCTATAAAGAGTATAACTAGGGCTGGGTAGAGAAGTCCTGCATCTAATACTATACCTGAAATAGCAGTGGCTGAAGGAGGTGTCTAGATGGATGGTCTGCAAGCTTCTTCATAAGAGCCTTAGCTTTCCAAAAGGATGAGAATGCATCAACCAAGAGTTTCCTAGCAACCTTAACAGAGTAGATACAAGCCTGAGAGTCAAAAGCCCAGAAGAAGGCCTTGCAGTGGGATAAGAATTGGAGGTGGAGGTGTGAATTCAGCATCAGGAGGGACAGAGGCCAACACTCAAGACCAAGAGAGAACACTGACACCGCAGTGGAGGCTATAGAACATGTAAGAGGCCCAGCAGGCCAGCCGTCTTGGCTTCTCATGAGAAGGAAGTATCGGATAGCCACCATAACCATCCCCCAAGAATCTTAATTAACTAAGTAGTTACTGGAAGAGACAAAGTTTAACTGAAAGTGCTAATTACTTTAAGTCGGCAACAATGAGTCGGCCCTCATCAACAAAAAATGGGGACTTGACAAAGCTTATGTTAATTATTGGAAAACAAAGAACATTGCATTTTTTTGGCACACAAGCTGTAACTTGTATCTATTTACAACTTTATCTCTTCTAGAAACATTTTATTGGTGAAATACTGTTTTAGGCTCCATAGCAGATGTTAAGAATACAAAGTTGTTTTTTTGTTTTTTGGGTTTTTTTTTTTTTTTTTTTTTTTTTGCTGTTCCACAAGGTTTTCAGGATTTCCCATCCAGGGATTGAACCCCGGCCCCAGCAGCAAAAGCACCAAGTCCTAACCACAGGACCACCAGGAAATGCCCCAAATATGAATAAATCTAAGTTCCTGAACTCCTCTTATAGTCTTACAGTGAAGTGGGCATGTTAGCCAGGCTATAAAACCTGTTGTATCTGAATATTTGTATTAGTATATAAGTATGGGCTTGTGAAAGTCACTCAGTCACATCCGACTCTTTGCAACCCCCTGGACTGTATAGTCCATGGACTTCTCCAGGCCAGAATAATGGAGTGGGTAGCCTTTCCCTTCTCCAGGGGATCTTCCCAACCCAGGGATCGAGCCAGGATCTCCTGCATTGCAGGCAGATTCGTTACCAGCTGAGGCACAAGGAAAGCCCAAGAATACCAGAGTTGGTAGCCTGTCCCTTCTCCAGAGGATCTTCCTGACCCAGGAATCAAACCGGGGTCTCCTGCATTACAGGTGGATTCTTTACCAACTGAACTATCAGGAAAGTGCTGATTTAACAAGGGCTTAAACAATAATAAAGTCTATCCGTGTGTGTGTGTATCCTCAAGTCATGTCTGACTCTTTGCATCCCCCTGGACTGTAGCCCTCCAGGCTCCTTTCTCCATGGAATTGTCCAGGTAACAATACTGGATTGGGTTATCATTTCCTACTCCAGGGGATCTTCTCAACCCAGGGGTTGAACCTGTGTCTCTTGTGTCTCCTGTACTGCCAGGCAGATTCTTAGCACTGCGCCATCAGGGAAATCAAGTCTATCTTTAGCACACAACTAAACATAAGCAGTCCAGAGTGGATATGGTAGCCTCACAGTATCAGGGAGATGGGCCTCTTCTGTCTTGTTACTCTACTATCCCGGGGTATTGCCCATATCTATATAAGCAAAAATGGTTCACCATACCCATGTTCTAGTCAGTGGATGGGAAGGATAAAAGGGTAAGGGAAGGGCATGCCCTTACTTTAAAAGGCATGTGTCATAAGTTGCACACACCATTTTGTGCACGAAGCATTGGCAAAGAACGCAATCCTGTGGCCACACATACTGCAAGGAGGCTGGGAAATGTAGTTCTCGTTTGGTTAGGGATGTGCGGTGCTGTGCTTAGTCACTCTGCCGCGTCTGACTCTTTGCAACACCACGGACTGTAGCCCACCAGGCTCCTCTGCCATGCGGATTCTCCAGGCAAGAATACTGGGGTGGGTTGCCAGGCCCTTCTCCAGGGGATCTTCCCAACCTGGGGATGGAACCCAGTTCTCCTGCATTGCAGGCAGATTATTAACCAGCTGAGTTACCAGGGAAGCCCTTGGTTAAGTATATGCCTGATTAAATCCTTTTACTATATAAGGACAGATGAGATATTGGGGGACAATATAGCATCTGTCTTAGTCTGTTCCTCTGGCTTCTCAAACGTGCATGGTATATGATCCAACAAAGAAAAGGAACTAACATGTAAAGGGAAAACAGAGGAAAGTATGTGAGCAGAGACAGCATGCTGATCAGGGAGGCCTTCAGAAAAGAACTGATGCTTGAACTAAGTCTAAGAGGAGTAGACAGTCACCAACACCACAGATAGAATAAAGGCATTTAGAGGGAAAGAAAACAAAAGCATGTCATTATCACAGAGTGTGACATTTGCTGTTCCATTTAGGGAATTTCAAGTAGTTCTATGAAGCCAAAGCATATGGCGGGGTAGATGGAGATGAGATTGGCTGGATACAAAGGAATCAGATAATAAACGGTCTTCTACAGCGAGCAAGGAATTTAGCCACTGCTCTGTAGGTAAAAAGGAAACGCTGATGAGTTTTAAGTAGTGAGGTGACATAACCATATTTATACATTTAAGAGATTACTCTAGTGACAATGCAGAGAATAGATAAGCCTGAAGATGAGGGTAAGATTTAGGAGGCAGTTTGACAAAAACAAGATTACAAAGGTATTACTTATGGCAATACTCATAAGAAATCAGAGCTTTAGGTGACAGATTCTGTAGGACTTGGCAATTAACTGATAGTAGAAATGAAGGGAAAGGAAGATTATTAATGCTTGGGTGGATGCAGCTTAAGATGGAGAATTCAAAATGAGACCATAGACACGTTGAGTTTGAAGGTACTAGGGATGCTAGGAAACAACTGAGTGAAGGTGACCAATATTCAGATAAAAATAAGGATCTGGAGCTAACGAGGTTTAAAATTGAAATGTGCATTTGGAATCATTAGTGTGATGATTCCATTGAAACATTTGACATCAATTAATGAAAATACAGAACTTGAGAAAACATCTGAGAATGGAAGATTGCTTAATATGTAGTGCCAAATACTGATAGTATCACAGACCTTGTCAAGCACTTCTGGAAGCCATAGGTTCTGGCTTCAAGGTTCTGGTTCATACAGGTAGCTAATATATTCAAATACATCAAAAGTCACTGTGATTGAGAGCTGACAGTGAATCGGTAAGGAGAAGGAATTCTGTTGCTTTATAGCTAAAGAAGGAGGAAGAGAATTTTAAAGTAATAATTATAAAAGGATGTAAGTTAGAAGATCTGGATGCATATCCCAGGTCACTCCCTCACTGGCAGATTGAGCTGGGGAGAGAAGAAACAGATCTTTAAAGAGATAGGAGAATGATGTGCAGAAAGAAGCAAAGCCAGGAAATTGAAAGTGAACACAGCCTGTATTTCCAACATGTTCTCAATTCATGGCTTTCCTTGGAATTTCTTCATTCCTACCTTTGAGTTCCACAAAACATCACTGTCATTTTTAATAGCTTTTTCCTTTTCCTCTTCAGTTCAGTCGCTCAGTTGTGTCTGACTCTTTGCAATCCCATGAATCACAGCATGCCAGGCCAACCTGTCCATCACAAACTACCGGAGTTTACTCAAACTCACGCCCATCGAGTCGGTGATGCCATCCAGCCATCTCATCCTCTGTCATCCCCTTCTCCTCCTGCCCCCAGTCCTAAGCAAATTTATTTGCTTCTTGCAACAATAAGACTCTAACATACAGATACCATATCCTTTCAAAAAGAAAAAATGAATTTTCTCCCACATGGATGTGAGGAAGTGTGAGGAGGAAAGTGGGTAGAAATTACTATCCTTATCTATGGCAGAGATCATCAGGTACCATCCCATAGACATTATTCTCTTTCCTCAAAAGGAGAACCCATGTTTTAAATGATAATGATTGAAACCATTCTGCAGTCTCTCTTGTAGCCAGGCTTAATATGTGACAAGCTTCTGAATGATGAGATGTAAGTAAAAGATGACATTAGAACTTCTTAGAAGACTGCTTAAAATATTATCATTATCAAACATTATCAAATATTTTATCAAATAATACCGAATATTATTATGTAGAAAATATCTTTTTGTCCTCTCTCCCTTCCTTTCTCCTGCATTCTGAACAGCTGACCTGAGGGCAGGAGTTTCAGCAAACATCTTGAGTCAAGAGGTGACCTTGAGAATGAAAGCCATTCACAGATTCAGAGAAGAAGATGGGAGGGGCCCAGATCTCTGATGACCACAGAGCCACCAAGAGAACCTAGAACTCTCTTCTCTGTTTATTTTATATGGAAGAGAAATAGATTCGTATCTTATTTAAGAGATTTGAAGCTTGCTGCTATATGCAGCTAAACCTAATTGCAGCAGATACTTTTTTAAAAATTGATATGCCTTTTTATAAATTATACAACTCCAATTCCTAATATTACTACTGCATTTCCCACAGACTATTTTCTTAAATTAAAAAACTGTTTAAGAGCTCTTCTTCCTTAATAGGAGAAGTCAGAGCTATGTGATGGGGGAAAAATAGCCAAAAAATTAGGAAAACTCTATTTAGATTCTAGTCATATTATTTTAATAAGCAACAAAACTTCAGGTACATTTTTTTATGTTTAAATTGAGAGAGCTTAATTAGATGGTATCTATGGGCTTCCCAGTGGCTCGGTGGTAAAGAATCTGCCTGTCAATGCAGGCGACAAGGAAATGCAGGCTTGATCCCTGACTCCAGATCCCCTAGAGAAAGAAATGGCAACCCACTCCAGTATTCTTGCCTGGAAAATCCCATAAACAGAGGAGCCTGGAGGGCATGGGGTCGCAAAAAGAGTTGGACACTGAGCGACTAAACAACAGCAATAACAAGGTCCCTTTTAACTGCAAGAATTTCTCTTATCCTGTATGTTTTTTTTTTCAGAGAATTATCAAAACAATCAAATGTCTGATTATTATTTAGCAAACACATAGCACTGTGCCAGGCACTTAGCAATATTAATCACCAAAAGAGTAGGTGCCACTCAACTTGCCCAAAGTCACATAGCCTATACTTGGCAGAACCTGGGTTCAAACCCAGGAAGTCCAATGGGTCTCTGATCCACTATCCCAGCCTAACTCAGATAAATAGCCCCACTTAACCAGGTCACTCCAGTACAAGTGGTTTAAAGAACCTAACAGGACTTGGGAGTTTCATTTATGAAATATTTCCAAATGTGATTTCTCCCAACCCTTTAAACGCAGTATTGGTGAGCAGCTCATAGGACAGCAGGGACTTCAGAAGGTACCTGTGGCATGCTCTACACTAGATGGGGTGCGCAGTTTCCCTAAGAATTAGGACTGAAGAAACATTCTTAGAATAGCCTCTGGGGAAGAAGGGCATTCATTCTTTCTAGTAAATCACATTTGCATTTTAAATAACTAGATAAATGAATAAACAGACCACCACCTCTCATTGTTTCGAGCTGGGCTGCATCACTGATCCTGCTGCTGCCTTGCAGCAGATGGGCCTGCTCTGGCATGTCTGACGCTGACCTGCCATGTCTCAGGGGCTCCAGCCACTCCCGCTCCTCACTTCCCTGGCATGTGAATATTGAGTTTCACATAGAAATGTGAAAAATGCCTTTAAGCTCATTGCTACATGAAATACAATATATTTGCCAGAGAAGCTGGACTCTCATGTTATTCATAAATCAATTATGTTTATCCTTAGCCCAGAAAGTACTAAAACGTTCTTTCCTCATTTTGAAATCCAATCTGATATCCACAGTAATTATGCTGCCTTTCATATGAATCACTGTCTCATACTGTAATCGTTAGTACTATGGCTGATTCATTTTCTGCCTTATAGTATTTGAAATGATCGTTTCACTTGTGGTAGGATTTTGGGAGTTATTGCAGTAAATCCTTTTATTCACTAGACTTTCCTTTTTTATCTCATCTTCAGTCTCTTTGTTCAGATTTTACACCAAAGTTTTACAAAGGCTGTAGCAAGTCAGAGAAGAACAAACTATTAAATCCTCCTGAAGCCAGCAAAGCCATACAAATGGATGGCGAAGCCTCCCTCTCCACCACATTTTATTGATCTCGCCTTTCCTACCCGAGGTAAACCGCACCCATCCTCTTATTTGCCCCTTTATTCCTCCTGAAATATAGTTGTGTTAATATTATGTGCTGAAACACTTTTAAAATATCTGTCTTTATTTCTGGTCATTTTCCAAATATACACAAATAGATATGAGTTATTTTCTAGGGATCATAGACCTTACCATTTTAGAAGAGCCACATTTAAAGACAGATGTCTGCTGCCCTGGAATCACCAATATCATATTATTCCATGCATATTAGGCAGGTGTCATGGGATCATCTTGGTTCAGACCCTCTGGAATGTAAGGCATAGTCTTGGGATTATGCCTTGCTGCCCTTTCCACATTAAATGTTCCACTGTCAGAATGAGTAGAGACAGGTGGACCCAACAAAAGGCCATCTAACTCGGACTGCCAACCCCCAGGTGGAATATAAGAAGATGGAAAAGCAAGAACCTTTGCGGACACTGTCAGTGCTGTAAGAAAACATTATGACAAAAGAGGAGACTTGATGTTGCAGATATTAATAAGGATCACTCCAGTGAGAAATTCCTTTCTGTGGCCACAGTCACAAGTAGATTCCATTTCAACATCCATGATAGCTATACATTAGGAGGGGTTGTTTGTATTATACTCCACTTAAGAGCTTGAAAAGTGCTTACCTCGATGCTCTCTTTGCATTTGAAGCATTGGGCTTTTCATTTTAAAACATTAGGCATGAAATTACACCTTCATAATAAGAGTGGCAATTCATTGAATGTTTGCAGTGTGGAGGACACTATGCTAAGAGCTTTATAGTCACAATCCTATTTGAGTCTTAACACAACTCTTTGAGGTATTATCAACTCTTCTTTATAGATGAGGAGATTAAATATCACATATCTATTAGAGAAAATCCATATAAAAAATCAGGCTTATGGAGTTCCAAAATTCATGTTTTTAACGACATGGTATGTTTTTAATCTCACGCTGTATTGCCTTTGCACTCACGCATGGACTGCTCAAGAGCTAAACCCAGTTTTTCCCCAGGCCAGTATGTCTTGCTACAACCAGTTGGTTTTTAGAAACTTCATTTTTGCTTTCCACTTGCAAAGCTCACAGGGTTGTTTTGGTTTTTTAATGGAGTTAGAGTAAGTACAGAAAAATGACAATTGTACCCAAAAGCAGAATTTGTTTTAAGTGATATCAACCACTGTAATTTTCTTTATCAACACTTTTATTCTTTCAACACATAAAAAGATCCAATACCAGCTGATCTTTTATTTTGACTGAAGATGATCCTGCATTTTGTAAAATGACTGGTTTTATAAGATACAGAAGGATACACCTCTGTGCAATAGAACAGTTGGTCTTAAAATAGGCAGCTCCGCCATCAACCCTTCCCCCACCCTTGGCTTCTTATGTAGAGCTGCCGTGACATCTAGTGGCCAAAGTTTAGGGTAGATTTTTTTTATCCACACAGCATGTGGGAGCTCTAATTTAGAAGTGTATTTGCAACCTCACATAGCTAATGAAATTTTAAATCAATACCATGCTTCACAGTTTACAGCTCACTTTTGCATCTATCATTGGTTTATTAACTTGAATGCTATGACTTTCCTATATTACTTAGATTTTTAAAATACGTACTGTAAGTGCCACAGCAAAGCCATGGTTTATTCTGAGTATAGGAATGATTATAGAATTTGATTCTTTACGCTTATCTTCTACAAAAGTAACAACTATTTAGATTAAGTGTCAATGGTTAAATCAAACTTACATTTTAAATAACAGTCTAAATAAACAAATAATAAATTTGTATTATCTCAAATAATTTACAGTAAATTATTAATATACAAGTAAATTCTCTATGCCTCTTGCTGACTTAAGAATGATTTTTGCTAAATTAAAAAAAATAGTTAACACTATTGCAATAAGAAATAGAAGACTAAAAATTGGTTTTAAAAAAAACAAAAAAACAGTCATTTTCAGCCGATTTTTTATTTCAAAGGTCTAGTCCCTAGTAATTACACTTTCTGAAATTTAAGTTAAAAGATAACAATTTATAGAAACCAATATACAAATGACCAGAAGAATTTTTTTAATTTTTTTCTAATGAAATTTCTCAGCCTAACAAACTCCAAAAAGCAGAGTCTGAGAGAAGCCTGATGCACGAATGGTTTATTAAAGATGACAGCTGCAGAAATACGGGCGAGAGACAAGCAGCACCAGGAAGGACAGGAGTGGAGAGGGAAGGAGGACTAGCCACACAAAGGCACAATGCGGAGCTGACCACTATTAGGTGCGAGATCTATGGGACTTTTTGAAAAGAATTATTGAATATACTGTGTCTCTGCTGAAAGGATGAAAAGCTGAAACATTTATCCATTAACTCACATTCCACATTGGTCAAGTTTTGTCCCATGGGTTGAAAAATCTCCCACACTTTCAGGTTGCTCATGTCTGTTGGAGCATCCCATGCTGCAGGTGTTAGAGGAGGCACACAAGGGCTAAGGTAAGGCACTTCTGGTTACACAGAAAAAAGCAGGGCAACACCTGTGCCAACCTGTTCCCTGCAACCACAGCTGGAAGGAAAGATAAGGCCAAGTGGATCCGCAGTGGTACAAGAGATGTCCAAGACAAGTGTGTATAAAATTTGTGTTATGTTCATAATAAATGGGTCATTCAAGCTGATTGTTATGGATGCTTTTATATTTAGTGGGCACTATTATATAATAGTAATAATAATTTATAATAAGTGTATAATAATAATAAGTAATAATTTATAATAGTGGGCACTATTAAATATGTTGATTAACTGACATAATCATCACTCTGGCCAACGCACAGTACAAGTCAAAATTACAAAAAATTCTTGAATCAGTAGTAAAAAGCTGATTGACAACTATTTTAGTAGTGCTGTCCAAATAATGCTCACAGTAGGAACTGTTATGTGAAACTATTTTAATCTTGCTTTAAAAATCAACATTTAAAATCAATTATCTCAATGTGAAATCCTGATATGGTTGGGAATAACTGGCTGCTAGGAAGAAACTCTGTTAAGCTTTCATAGAGTCCCAAGAGCAGATGTTTTCCAGAAAGAAGATAAATGAAAGATAATGAGAGTGAGAAATAGAAGGAAATTAAAACCCTATATTAGACCACCTGATGTGAAGAGCTGACTCAGTGGAAAAGACCCTGAGGCTGGGAAAGATTGAGGGCAAGAGGAGAAGGTGGCTACAGAGGATGTGGATTGGATGGCATCACCAACTCAATGGACATGCGTTTGATCAAACTCAGGGAGATAGTGAAGGACAGAGAAGCCTGCAGTCCATGGGGTCGCAAAGAGTCAGACAAGACTGAGCAACTGGGCAACAACAGGTAATGAAAAAGAATTCCCAAAAGATACATTTAGATTTGTGCCTGCCAAAGGAAAATTGGAAGTTCTACTCTTCTGTATGTCCCTGTAGTTCTCAAACTGATCACCTCATGGTCCTCAAAGAGCAAAGCTTTTGTTACTCCTTTCTTCATCACTGCTATCAAACTCAAGTCAAAGAATTAAATGTAAAAAATAGAATCATTAAACTCCTTGAAGACAATATAGGCAATTTTTTTTTTAATAATCTTCAGGATGAGGAAGGATTTTTCAGCCAGAAATCTTAGAAGACTAGTAAATTTTATTACCTAAATAGTAAAAACATATATGGTTCAAAGATATGCCAAACAAAAAACCAAATACTTGTAGAATGTATGACAGACAAGTAATTAATATCTGTACTATTAAAAGAGCTCTATCAATAATCAGCAGACCGACTATTAGCTCTCACTTTAGACACTATCAGAATGAAAATAAATGAATATTTTCATTTTGTAATAAAGAATTTAATCATTGATGCTCCTTCTCTACTCACATAACAAAAACAATAGCTACAAATTGAAGCAGTCACCATTATAGTTTACTGGTTTTATTTAACTATAAATATATATGTGTATATATATATACATAGGGAGAGAGAGAGAGAAAGGGAAGATGGACTATAATCATTTTAATGCTTAACATCTCCAATGTCATTTATAGGGCCCTCTATTCAGTATACTCACAATAAAGTATAAAATGTACTACTTTTCTGGTACATAGGATGATGAGAGTCTCCTAACAATACAATTTGTATTGCTATACATTATGCCAAGGTGAATATATCTTCTTTATAGGTTTATTGGGGTAATGATTGAGGCAAAATATGTACCTTTTTGTTGTTTAGTCGCTAACTCGTGTCTGACTCTTTTGCAACCCCATGGACTGTAGCCCTCCAGACTCCTCTGTCCATGGGACTTCCCAGACCAGAATACCGGAGAGGGTTGCCCGTTTTCTTATCTGGGGAATATTCTCGACCCAGGGATTAAACCTGCATCTCTTGCATTGGCAGGCAGATTCTTTACCACTGAGCCACCTGGGAAGTCCATATGTAAATTGAACATCTCAATAAATATTTAAAAAAACAAAAGAGCTCTATCAAATCAGTAAATAAAAGAGGAACATCACAGAGTATACCAAAGAACTTGAATATACAATTAATGAATAAAAAATTAAAGAGCAATTAACATGAAAATATATCAATAGCTAACTAACATTTATTGAGAGTGAATTTACCAGGATATGTTGTAAGAGTTTTACGTGTGTTAATTCATTTAATCCTCACAACAATTGTACAAGGTTTATATTGTTATTATCACCATTTTGCAGATGAGCAAACTGGTGATAATTGAGAGGCTAAATAATTGGCACAAAGTCAGAAAGCTGTTAAGTGATAAAGATTGGATTTGAATTCACATAGACTCCAGAACCTGGGCTCCTAACCAACTATACACCCTCATTATAAATCCAAGGCAAATGAAAACAATTTACCACTTTCCACCTGGTCAGTTGATAATCTTTAAGATTATCAGTGTTCTGTGGGCATTCAAATTATTGAGGGAAGTGTCAAATGATACAGTCTTTGTGAAAGACAGTGTAGCAGTATGCATAAATGTTAAATGTTTTCTCTGTGTCCCAGATAAACTTCTTGTAATAGCATAACCCAAGGAGATAAAGAATATTGGAAGGACTGATGTTGAAACTGAAACTCCAATACTTTGGCCACCTGATGTGAAGAGCTGACTCATTGGAAAAGACCCTGATGCTGGGAAAGATTGAGGGCAGGAGGAGAAGGGGATGACAGAGGATGAGATGGCTGGGTGGCATCACCGACTCGATGGATGTGGGTTTGAGTGGACTCTGGGAGTTGGTGATGGACAGGGAGGTCTGGCGTGCTGCAGTTTGTGGGGTTGCAGAGTTGGGACATGACTGAGCGATTGAACTGAACTGAACTGATAAATAGAAATGTTCTTAAAAGCATTGTTAATAATAGGAGGGAAAAGAAAATGGAAAAACCACAAAGTTCATCAGTGGAATAGTGGGTTAAACAAAGTATAGCTACACAATGAATGAGCATACAGTCTTAAAAATGGGTGATCTATTCACTGACATAGAGAGGTCTGAAAATCACTGAGTATAAACTCTATTACAAAGCAGGATATAGTCTATGGTTTTCAACTTTCTACTGTCATAGGTCATGAAGGCCTTTAGAGTCCATAATGAAAAATGGCTCACTGAGTCACTGACTCTCAATTGCATAAGGGAAAGGAGCAAAATCCCTAGTTATAAAACTGTTGGTGTATAGTCCAAGGCTGTACATAAAGACATATGTATATACTTATACCATATATATATAAAACACCATACATATACCATATACATATATACACATATACAACTCTATATACATATGTTTGCTAAAAAAAAAAATCTGAATTGATCTTTGCAAAAACTCAAACTATAAACATTAGCCTGAATAACAGTACCGGGGAGCTATTTATATTCCCTTCCTCATATATTTTGTTTGGATTTTCCATACACTTGTATATTATCTATCAAATCAAGAAATAAAATAATGCCATTTTCATCTGGAAAAAGAATTAATGCCTTTGATATGTTCTTCGTAAGCTGAGGAAGACACCACCATCTTTCTCTGTTCCCCATAGGTCATCCAAGTTTGTAAATACCTTATGGCTAGATTTCTCTTATTTCATCTTTTGGGTTATTGCCATACTTGTGAATCTTCAAACAAGGGCCAATATATGTAAAATGAATGCTTCTTTTATAGATGACACTCTTAAATATTAAACCTAAATGATGAAAGCACAGAAGAAAAAAATGCTGAGCTGCTTTGTGACTTTCAAAGAGCCAAGTTCCTCCTCCCATAAGAGGTAACTCCTCACATTCCTTAAGGCTTTAGCAGCTCCCTGTTCCCTGGAGAAGCAGAGCATACCACACTTAAGGAGCCAATGCCTCCCTTATACATTAAGAAGTCAATAACTCACTTCTACCAGGATTAGATCATTGATTCCAACATGATCTTAACAGAAGTGTTTAGTGGCAGTTCCCTCCCTGCTAAACTTCTTAGTATAGTATATTCTTAGAATATATCCTCCCAAGAGAGTAGCGGGGTAGATTCAAGCTAAGAAAGCTAAATCAACTCATCTTGGTGGGTAGCTCAGCCATATGGCTACTGAAAAACAGTCTATGTTGCAAAATGGGAAATCCTGTACCCTGAACCATCCACCAGCTTCTACTGGATCTAATACAAGCTGTAAAGCTTCTGATGTGGGATTAGGAATCAGAAATCAAATACCATGTAAAACAGATTATGCTATAATAAACCAAGTGAAAATTCAGAGCAGATTGGTTTTTTTTTCCCCTGTGGAAATATATGTATTACACACACACACATGGATAAAATTAAAATGGCAAATAAATGTGAAAGTAAAACACATTTAAAATAAGGAACAGTCTCTTTTCTAGGAAGGTATACATAAATACCAATCAGATATGCAGATGACACCACACTTATGGCAGAAAGTGAAGAACAAAAGAGCCTCTTGATGAAAATGAAAGAGGAGAATGAAAAAGTTGGCTTAAAGCTCAACATTCAGAAAACTAAGATCATGGCATCCGGTCCCATCACTTCATGGGAAATAGACAGGGAAACAATGGAAACAGTGACAGACTTTATTTTATTGGGCTCCAAAATCACTGCAGATTGTGACTGCAGCCACGAAATTAAAAGATGCTTGCTCCTTGGAAGGAAAGTTATGGCCAACCTAGACAGCATATTAAAAAGCACAGACATTACTTTGCCAACGAAGTTCCATCTAGTCAAAGCTATGGTTTTCCAGTGGTCAGGTATGGATGTGAGAGTTGGACTATAAAGAAGGCTGAGTGCCAAAGAATTGATGCTTTTGAAATTTGGTGATGGAGAAGACTCTTGAGAGTCCCTTGGACTACAAGGAGATCCAACCAGTCCATCCTAAAGGAGATCAGTCCGGAATATTCATTGGAAGGACTGATGCTGAAGCTGAAACTCTAATACTTTAGCCACCTGATGCGAAGAACTGACTCATTGGAAAAGACCCTGATGCTGGGAAAGATTGAAGGTAGCAGGAGAAGGGGATGACAGAGGATGAGATGGTTGGATGCCATCAGTGACTCAATGGACATGAGTTTGAGTAGGCTCCAGGAATTGGTGATGGACAGGGAGGCCTGGTGTGCTGCCGTCCATGGGGTTGCAAAGAGCCAGACATGACTGAGCGACTGAACTGAACTTAAATAGCCATACATAAATAGTAAGGATGTGCTTAGTTTGCTCAGTTGTGTCCAACTCTTTGCAACCCCATGGACTTTAGCCCACCAGGCTCCTCTGTCCATGGGGATTCTCCAGGCAAGAATACTGGAGTGGGTTGCCATGCCCTCCTCCAGGGGATCTTTCTAACCCAAGGATCGAACCCAGTTCTCCCACATTGCAAGCAGAATAATTATATTAGAAAGTCAGTTATCTTTATTTTCAATTAAGATACAATAGCTATTTATTAAACATGCATATTTTCTGCACATAAAAATCATTTAGTCTTTAAAACAAATGATCTCTTCAAAATAAAAGTGACTGAATTCCTGTCAAATGTACATTGTAAAGCAATTATCCTACAATTAAAAAAAACTTTAAAGAACTATAAATTATATTTCTAAACATAATACATAAATTTTATATACTTTATATAAATATATTTAAATATATTTATATTTTTATAAATATAAATTAAATTTTAAAAGGTGATTGAAGAGAGCTCATTCTAAGTCTAGATCAGCATTTAGCCTGCACAACTATTCTGGGTGACAGGAATTATTAATAGTATTTTATAGGTAAAGAAACTGAGACCAATAACTCTTATTGACCTGCTCAAACAGTAAGTAAACAGAAGGGCTGGGATTAGTGCCTAGGTCTAGACTTTTAAGTCCAAATTTCTTTTTATTGTATCACGCTTCCTCCTAAGCATTATAGAAAAAAGTTTCTTATTCAGAGTAGGTGAGAAAGAGTTAGTAATCTGTGTATTTTTAAAATGCAAAAGAATACAACATACAATTGCTTCAAGACAGAAAAAATATTAGTAGGTTAGAAATACTATGTTACAGAAGAAGTTGTAATGAATGATTCTTGGGTGAGTTTAATTAATAAAGTAATAGAAAGATACCATTATGAGTTGATTCTTCTATGTAAATCCTGAGGACAGCACAGCAGCTACCAGGCTCAGGCTCCATGTTAAAGCATCAGTTGATGGTGAGGGGTGAATGGGACTACCAGTCTTACCCCAGGGAACTGGTTCTAAGTTTCCTCTACGATAGAAAATGTGAGTCAAATACAAACTAACAAGCCTGCCCTTTGAGAGAGAAGGGAATGATGAGATGTCTATTAAAGTCATTGCAACCACAATGAGAACAGAGCCTTCTCAGCAAACATAGAAAAAATGTGCTTGGAGAAGACCACCCGGGCTTGCAGGAGGGGTATGACTGCAATATCCACAACTTTCAAGGCTACATAACAAGATCCTATGAATGGGAGACACAGCTGGACATGAGAATTAAAGTCAGAGCAAAAAGATTGGCTTTGACTACTCTATAGGAGCAACGACAATCCTGCTGAGAAGAGTTTGTGAGCCTCCCAAGACCGGCTAGAGATTTGAACAGAGACATTAAATGATTAAGCCTCTGGTACTCAGGGGCTTCCCAGGTGGCGCTAGTGGTAAAGAACCTGCCTGCCAAGGCAGGAGGCATAAGAGACCTGGGTTCAGTCCCTGGGTCAGGAAGATTCCCTGGAGGAGGGCACGACAACCCACTCCAGTATTCTTGCCTAGAGAATCCCATGGGCAGAGGAGCCTGGCGGGCTACAGTCCACAGCCTCACAGAGCTGGGCATGAATAAATGACTTCAGGCGCTCATAGCCAAAGATTAGGTATAGTGAAGGTTATGTAACATTGAGGTCCAAAGCTACAGTGTTCCATGTTGACACGTCTCTAGTTCACACGGCCCATGAACCACATCTCTTCCACCTTGCTCCTCTACTAGCACAGCTTCTGCCTGGAAGAAGCTTGATCGACACATCTGTTTTTCAGCTCACTGGGTATGTCTTAAGGCCCAAGTCCAGAAAAGTCATACCTAACTTCCCATATATCTTTGGTAAGAATTTAGATACATGGATACTCCCAGCTATGAGAAAGATTGGGGCATGTCATTCTTATATTCTAGCTAACATTGTGTAGTCTTTAGTTTACCTTATAATTTACCTTATAATTCTATTATTATGTAAAGAGAGAGCAAATTTTTGTGATCAATAGTCTCTGTCAACTAGTAGTCTTTAATCTTAATCTTCATTTACATGCCCACAACTGTACCCCTCCTCTTATAAAACAAGAAATTTGGAAAGGAACATAGTTCACATGTATATGATTCTTACAACCTTTATGTATATAGTACATAATGCACAGTACAAGAAACTCATAAGATACTATTTGTTTTATGTTTTGTTTTTTTGGCCACGAGGCAGGGATCCCCGAGCTGGGATCAAACCTTCACTACCTGCATTGCAAGGCGAAGTCTTAACCACTGGACCAGCAGAGAAGTCCCTCATAAGATATTATTTGGATAATATGTCTGAACCGATGCCTAGAACAGCAAAAAGCAACCCTCACATAACAGAATGTAAACTTGGACAAAAAATATATTACTGCAGTATATTTTATAATTTTTTATCTTTAGAAGCTAGCTATTAAACATTTATTAAATCTATGAAAATACTTATTAAAAGCATGATCATCTTGATAACTCAACATTTTTTTCTGAAAGGAAGGGAATCCAATTCAAACAATCCCTGATTACACAGAATACCTGGTTGAAAAATTCTAATTATATGATATATAGCTGCTTTTACTAAATTCAGTCATCAGTGTTGATTTTTACTAAATTCATTTAAATAAGTTATGTACACAGACTATCCTAGAGAAAAAACACAGTATGTATAGACATTTTAAGTAAGATCTTTTCAGAATATTGTGTTAAAACCCATGATATCAGGAATTTAATATTAAAAGTTTCTAAATGTGGCTGAGTCTATTAAAAATTCATTGGCTTAATGACTTATTTATCTTTTAATTGAAGTATAGTTGATTTACAATACTATATTTGTTTCAGATGTACAATATAGTGATTCAATATTTTTATAGATTATACTCCACTTAAAGTTATTATAAAATATTGGCTGTATTCCTGTGTCATACAATATGTCCTTATGGGTTATGTATCTTATACATAGTAGTTTATACCTCTTAGTTGCTTACCGCTTTCTTGTCCCTACCCACTTACCTCTCCCACTGGTAACCACTAGTTTGTTCTCTATATCTATGAGTCTGTTTCTGTTTTGTTATATTCATTCGTTTTACTTTTTAAATTCTACATACAAGTGATAACATACAGTGTTTGTCTTCCTCTGACTTATTTCACTAGGCATAATATCTTCTAAGTCCATCCACGTTGTTGCAAATGGCAGAATTTCACTCTTTTATGGCTGAGTAATATTCCATATGTATGTGTGTATATACCATATCTTCATATACCATATATGAATATACATATATATAAATGTACACCACATCTTTTTTATTCATACGTCTGTTGATGGACACTTAGGTTGTTTCCACATCTTGGCTATTATAAATAATGCTGCTATGAGCACTGGGGCACATGTATCTTTTTGAATTAATGTTTTCCTTTTCTTCATATATATATACCCAGGAGTGGAATTTCTGGGTCATATGGTAGTTCTATTTTTAGTGTTTTGAGGAATCTGCATACTGTTTTACGTATGCTGTACTGTGTTCAATCATGTCCAATTCTTTGTGACCTCATGGACTGTAGCCCGCCAGGCTCCTCTGTCCGTGGAATTGTTCAGACAAGAATGCTGGAGTGGGTTCCATTTCCTACCCCAGGCAATCTTCCTGACCTAGGGATCGAACCCACATCTCCTGCATTGTCTGCATTGCCAGGCGGTTTCTTCCCCGCTGCGCCACCTGGGAAGCCCCCTGTTTTCCATAGTGGCTGCACCAATTTACACTCACATCAACAGCGTACTAGGATTCCCTTTACTCCAGATCCTTGCCAAAATTTGCTGTCTGTGTTCTTTTTGATGATTGTCATTCTGATGATGTGAAGTGATATCTCACTGTGATTTTTATTTGCATTTCTCTAATGATAGTGTGCTAGCCGCTTAGTCATGTCTGACTCTTTGCAACCCCATGGACTGTAGCCCCCCAGGCTCCTCTGTCCATGGGATTTCCAAGGCAAGAATACTGGAGTGGGTTGTCATTTCCTACTCCAGGGGCTCTTCTGACCCAGGGATCAAACTTGAGTCTCCTTCATCTCCTGCATTGGCAGGCAGATTCCTTACCACTGCACCACCTGGGAAGCAATGAAACACTGTTTCTTGTGCCTGTTGGTTATCTGTGTGGCCCATTTACTACAAAACTACAGTAATCAAAACAATATGGTACTGGCACAAAAACAGGAACGGGGCTCAGTGGAACAGAACAGAGGGGCCAGAAATAGACCCACACATCTATGGCCAACTAATCTACAACAACAGAGGCAAGAATATACAACAGAGAGAAGACAAACTCTTCAGTAAGTGCTGCTGGGAAAACTGGACATCTATACGTAAAAGAATAAAATTAAAGCATGTTCTCACACCATATACAAAAATAAACTCAAAGTGGATTAAAGATTTAAACGTAAGACTAGAAACTATAAAACTCCTAGAAGAAAATATAGGCAAAACACTCCTCAACATTAATTGCAAGAGTATTTTTTTGCATCCATCTCCTAGATCCAAAAGATCAAGGAGAAAAGAAACAAAAGATCTAGGACAAAAGAAACAAAAACAAACAAATGAAACCCACTTAGACTTTAAAGTTTTCACACAGCAAAAGAAACCATGGACAAAACAAAAAGAATATACCATAGAGAAACAAACAGACTCTTCAATATGTGTTACTGGGAAAACTGGACAACTATATGTAAAAGAATAAAATAAGAACATTTTCTCACGTCATATACAAAAATCAACTCAAAGTGGATCAAATGCCTGAATGCAAGACTATGAATAAGAGAAAATGTTTGCTAATGATATGACCAATAAGGGGTTAAGATTCAAAATATTTAAACTGCTTACACAACTCAATATCAAAACACAAACAACCTGATTAAAAAATGGGCTGATCATTTTAAATACCTCAACATAATTTTCCAAAATAGCATTAATTAAATTTACTGAAACAATATTAAACTGTTGCTTAACATTAAAGAATGTTTCCTTTCTCAACCAGCTAATATGGTATCATGTATATGTAATTTTAAAACTGCCTGCACCATTTAACAGTCTATTCTGTTTTAAGTTACATTTTAATTAGACATTTCTAATCCATATGATTAAATAATTTTGAGATTATTTTAGGAGAGAAATGGACTTGAACAAACAGGAATCCTGATAATTATAGTGCAGGTTACTCTCAGCCAAAAATAGGTTAGGGAAGGTTTCCCAGTCTAGGTTTTCTCAAGCAAAGCAAAAGTATGATAACAAAAGAATACACATCTCCACCTATGGACAGAATATAAAGGATATAAAATGAAATCTCTCCTTAGAAGTCAGTGAAGCATCTGAATATAAGGTTAAGAAGTTGCCCCAACTGGCACTGAATGTAAGGTTTTTTAAATTTTTGTTTTATATTTTTGAAAAGTGTTTCCACACACAAAACGGATAAGTTTGGTGAACTACTTTTACCTCTGTTTATCCACAGAAAAATATAATCAGACTAGCAGCAAAACAGGCTCAACACACACTATGCCAGCAAACCCTCGATCTTAAATTTAAAAAGAGAAGAAACAGACTCAAAGACAGTTGTTAAGGAATTCTGGCAGAATCTCTTCAGAGAGAGAAGTTAATAGGTGTAATAAATGACCCAGGGCACTGGTAGGAACAAATTATATAAATAAACTTAAGAAGAAGTTATACAAAAAATGTGGACCCAAACAAATGTGAACCTGTAAGTTACAAATGCAAACTCAGGATGGCATGGCCTAGTAAAAGCTGTTTGACCCGCCGCTCCTCTGTTCTTTTGTCAGTTACAGGAGTAGCCTCTTAAGATGTCACTTTTACAAATGTAAGCAAAATAATTTCATAAAGAGATGTTTTGTCTTATTAAACACTGCCCCCAGTACATAGTCCAGATTTCCCTCTTAGCTTGAAGGAAAAGTGAATGAATATTGGAGCAGAAGGTTTACATTAAAGTTTTTATTTAAATTATCATTACCATGGGCTCTTAAATCACCTAATGATTCGTTTGCTTTGCAAACCTAAAACAGAACTTTTTAAGATAAACTTTAACTCACTACAAATCATAAAATTATTTCCATATAAAGTCTGTTTATTAAATGTGTTAAACTGTTATATGGTCCCTATAAATTTATGGAAAGGCAAAGAACTGCTTGGAGGAATACCTGCAAAAGCAATATACATCATAAAAAAACTTTTACACTGTGAAAAGAGAGAGTACACAAGGATATCCAAGGCTGGGAATTGAATTACTAAGGCTAACATGAGCCAAGATGATCTCATTTTATGTGAAGCCATCCTTAAAGGCAAAGATTACAGCCCTAAACTTTATCTATTAGACTTTCATTATTTTGGCTAATTCTAAGAAGAGGCATTTCAGACTTCTTCATCTCCTGATTACAAGGAATTTAATGACTGACTGGGGTTCAACAGCACATAGCCCTTTCCCCATTTTTGGATGCAAACAAATTCCTGAAAGATATGGTTACAAATTACCATAGCTCCCAGCAAAAGATCATAACGTTAATATTTCAGCATCTCTGGAATATACCTATTAATTGTAGAGATTTTAGCTGTAGATACAACCATAGCCTTCCCTGATAGGAACTATATACGGCCAGGTTAGCTTTCTAACACCTTGAAACTGTCATGTTAAGTCATTATGAAAAATATTAGGACAAATGCCCTGTTTCTGCCAGATTTCCTAAGTAAAGCTGCACCGCTCCATCAACCAGCAGACATTATCTTTTCTCCTATGACAACCTCAGTAGGAACCAACAACAGAAGGAACTCTGTGAAGGCTCAGAGCTCCAAGGGGACTATCTGGCAGATTCTAGAAAGACTCCTTTCGGAATGAGTAGCTGTGACACCTACCAACTATTTGGTTGCTATACAGACAAACCGTGTATCTTTTTCCTCCATGATTTCACTTCATTGGTTCATGTCAGAGGATTACCAGCCTCAAAGAAAATATCACTTGAGAATATTTTATGACAAATCCTCAGTCTGTGGTGATCAGAAATTGATTTTATTTCCACATTCTCACAACCACAGCTAAAAGTGAAATTATTCCTAATCTCCTACTACACACCAAGTCAAATACTCACGAATGCACACAACACAGAGAACAAGTTGTATAGTCATCCAGAATATTTTCTTATAAATAGATTTGTCACCTTACTTTATTAATTTAATTGCAAAAGGAATATATTAATATTTTTCTGATTACATCATGAGGTTATAATGAAAATTAAGCTCTTCTAAGTCTCTAAAGAACCCATATCTCTTTGGATACAAAAACCACCCAACACATGATGTATCTAAAATACCTTCCATGTGTGTCATACAAGTTTCATAGGCGATGAAGACATTACACATGACTGTCTTGAGACAGTGACTGGTTTCTTCACTGTCAAGGAACAAAGGAAAAAATATTTGCAAGAGGCTTCCATCTGGATATTACAGAACCTGAGTATTACTCTGAACAAAACTGATCCTGGAAGTGGTTAGATTTTTCTCATTGCTATCATTTTTTGACAGGTGTGGTGTGATACTGCCAAGTAAAACATATATTTAAATGCAGTAATCCAAGAAGAATGGTGAGTTATGTAGTCTGTATTTTATAAACACAATTTCATTTGATATGTATGCGTGCTCCTCACCAAGATCTTAAAAGGAGAATAAAATGCAATTTAAAGTTGAATTAATATTTAGGACACACTTTCACTTGCTATTTAATTCTCAGAAATAATCATACAATATAGATATTATCATCTCTGTTTTCTAGTACAATGACTGAAACTCAACTGTTGAGTGATTTGTCCAAGGTTATAAAAAGTTAATAGGGCTCCCAAATGTTGTCCTTAGATCAAGGACAATTTACTTGGTTTTTATTGGCCCATGCAAATTAAGATAAATAAGAATGATGTCCTGGGTCTTGCTTAAAGTTAAATTTATTAATACTAAGAGATATCCTTTAATATGAGACCATGTTTATTCTCTTTTATTGTGGAAATATTGCAACATTTATAAATGGTAATGATAGAATTATGTACTTATTTTGATTTAAAATGCTAAAACATTGAAAAATAAATTTTAATATATAGCTAAATGTGCTTCTATCTATCATTATTAACTTAATTTTTTCTTTCAAGTCACAGAAATCAAATATTGCTTCACAAGAAACTGCCAAAATCAAAACAAAAATAAGGCCCCCCCAAAACCTTCTCTAGGTTGAACCCTTTTAGTTTCCTCAAACTTTTCTCCAATTACATTGTACACAAATGACCTTTCAGAAGGCATTACTGAGAAATAGACACATTACTCCAAACGTGGTCTTACCCCTCCAGCTCTGCCATGACACTTCAGTGCTCCATATTTGTAGATGCGAATCATAGTCTCCCTCATGTTTGGTGATGTCCATGCCTGCTCTCCTAAACTGTGACTAAAGCTGCAAAACCTTTTCTGTGAGAACACCTGCATAGTAGTATTTCTTGAACATATGTACAACACTCAGGTCTATTCACTAAATATGACTATTTCCCAGACACTCATGATAGCAAAAAGGAAGTCCTCATCCTCTGGAAGAAGGGCTGTAAACACAAAACCTCAATCACTGTTGTCAGTGCCATGATGGGGGCTCATCCAAGGTGTTTGTTACAGAGTCGGGGGAGTAGGAGCGGGTGGAGACTCAAGGCACATAATGGGACACGACTTTCACTCCCTCTGATCTCAGTGAGAACATGAAGTGTCTCTTGCTAATAAACCATCTTAGAAGAAAAAGGAGATATGGTATAAAAAATGAGCCAAGTCTATAATTGACCTCCTCACTGGATTTTGTTAAATGATGTGTAATTAATGGCCCTGAAATTAAAAGACTCTTACTCCTTGGAAGGAAAGTTATGACCAACCTAGACAGCATATTAAAAAGCAGAGACATTACTTTGCCAACAAAGGTCCGTCTAGTCAAGGCTATGGTTTTTCCAGTGGTCATGTATGGATGTGAGAGATGGACTGTGAAGAAAGCTGAGCACAGAAGAATTGATGCTTTTGAACTGTGGTGTTGGAGAAGACTCTTGAGAGACCCTTGGACTGCAAGGAGATCCAACCAGTCCATCCTAAAGGAGATCAGTCCTGGGTGTTCATTGGAAGGACTGATGCTGAAGCTGAAACTCCAATACTTTGGCCACCTCATGTGAAGAGCTGACTCATTGGAAAAGACCCTGATGCTGGGAGGGATTGGGGGGAGGAGGAGAAGGGGACGACAGAGGATGAGATGGCTGGGTGGCATCACCGACTCGATGGATGTGGGTTTGAGTGGACTCTGGGAGTTGGTGATGGACAGGGAGGCCTGGCGTGCTGCGGTTCATGAGATCGCAAGGAGTCGGGCACGACTGAGCGACTGAGCTGAACTGAGCTGCATAATGGCCGTTTCATTTTATTCATTTTATTTTCGGCTGCACTAGGCGTTCAGTGCTGTGCTAGGTCTCCAGTCGCGGGAAACGGGGGCTGCTCTCTGACTAGAGTAACTACGGCATGTGAGCTCGGCAGTGTTGGCATGCAGGCTTAGTTGCACCACGGCACGTATAATCTTCCCAGATCAGGGATGGAACCCATGTCCCTTGCGTCAACAGGTAGATTTCTAATCACTGAACCACCAGGGAACTCACATGATGACCACTTTAAACCATAATAAAAAATACTCTTGGTTCATTAATCCCTCTCACACTGACAATCTTGTACACTCTACATCTTTCTCACTCTGTTCTGAAAATTTATCAGTTTGGAAAATGGAATTTAAAATCATCAAAAATGAAAAAAAAAAAAAAAAAAAACAGTTAATAGTTGATGGAATCTGATTTTGAATCCAGGATTTGAAATACCAAATCCAGAGTTCCTTCCACTACGCCATGTTGCATCCTTACACAACACTCAATATTCTTTTCGGCTAAAGGACAATGCTAAGAAAAGCTCACCATATGACTCCACATATGACTCAGGGTGCTTGTGTGAATTTCCATCTTATGAGGTTCGTTGAGAGATAAGGAAGCAGCCAGGAGAGCCGCAGTAAATCCTTAAGTGTCATTCAACAGGAAACACCCCAGAGCCATTCATTTTAGCCTTGGCAAACTAACTTTTGGTTTAGTTTCCTTTTCTGGATTTCATTAAAAGATGGTGCGTATGTAAATCAAAAAGCATAGGAAGAATGAAAATTGGTAAAAAAAAAAAAAAAGTCTGAGTCAGTAAAGATCAGTATTTATTTTATAATTGCAACACTCTTTATAAAACAATTATTTCTGACACATTTTATATAAATTCATGTAAATTAAATTTTAAGTTACTTGAAGGAATTAATTACTCAGAGGAATACCTTGGTATAATTTTTGTAAGCAAATATTAATCTTGAACATAGCTACCTGTGGGCAACATAGCACAGTGCCTGATAGCAAGGACTTCAGAAGCAGACTTCCTAGGATTTCCTTCCGACTCCTCTGTTTACAAAACATGTAGCCTCGAGCAAGTTACTAACCTCTCTGTGTCTCAGTTTCCTCATTTGTAAAATCAGGGCTGATAAAAACAGTACTAATAACAATCTTAAGAGTTATTATGAGAGTTAAAATGAATAAAAGTATATATTAAGTACTTGAAACTGTAAGTACTGGCACATAAGAAGTATCAAACATGTTAACTAAAAATACTGTCACACTGCTTAAAACAGTATACATTTCTGTTACAAACAGCTGCCTATTTGGATCTGAATAGACATTATTATAAATATAATAATAATGATATAAAATTATCATAACCATTTATTTGTTATTATTATGAGGCATGGGCTTATGTAGTTATGTGCTAAGTCACTTCAGTCGTGTCTGACTCTTTGTGACCCCATGGACTATAGCCCGCCAGGCTCCACTGTCCATGGGATTCTCCAGGCAAGAATTCTGGAGTGGATTGCCATTTTCTCCTCCAGGGGATGCTCCCGACTCAGGGGTCAAACCTGAATCTCCTGCATTGGCAAGTGGGTTGTTTCCCACTAGCGCCACCTGGGAAGTATCATAATCAAATAAACTACATTATTTTTAAATTTATTTATTTTTAATTGGAAGATAATTGCTTTATAATATTGTGTTGGTTTCTGCCATACATTGACATGAATCAGCCATAGGAATACATATGTACCTCCCTCTTGAACCTCCCCCCCCACCTCCCACCCCATGCCATCCTTCTAGGTTGTCACAGAGCATGCCATTTGAGCTCCCTGTGTCTTCAACAAATTCCCACTGGCCATGTAATTTCACATACGATAATGTATATGTTTCACTGATACTGTCTCAATTCGTCCCATCCTCTCATTCCCCCTCTGTGATCACAACTACGTTATTGACCACTATACTGTATGGTTCCTTGGATATAAGCCAAATCTCAGTCTTAAAGACATGATGAGTCCAGTTTTCAGATACATGGGCAAAAGTATTGAGGACTGCATAAGTAAGGCTATGAGCTGAAAAGAATAAAGACATAGATAGAGACTATATACTTAAAGAGGCATATATATATATACACACACACACACACACACACACACACACAAATAGATGCATTTTTAAAAGATAGTAACTTTATAGAAACAAACCTGACCACTAAAATGAAATGACAATTTGCCTACCTGAGCATTCCAAGATGACACTGTTGACGCCTTAAAAATTGCTCCTGCCCAGATGCCAAAAGGACTAAAGCTCTACTTTTAAGAGACTCATGCCATTGAATAAACTTTGTCCAATTCCTTTTAAAAAAAAAAAAAAAACAAAATTGCTCCTAAGAGCATAAGTTAATTCAGGTATAAGAGACTGATCAGTGTTTATTCCAGGAAAATGAAGAAGCACAAGACAGAAGAGCTCAGGCTAGTTTAGTACTCTTCTTGGGACAGGAAGAAGAAGGCAGACACAGAAAGTAATGAACTAATAGGGGATCCATTGAAAAAGTTTAGAACAAGCCCTGAGATTGACTTTCTTTTTTTCTTATACTCTAAGCCAGGCTTGGGAAACTTTTTCTATAAAGGCTCAGATAATAAATATTTTAAGCTCCATAAGCCATATAGTCTCTGTCACCACTACACAACTCTGCCAATGCAACACAAAAGCAGCCCTGGATAATACTACACAACAAATGAATCCTGCCCCAGTAACACTGTATTTACAGATACAGGCTGTGGCCAAATTCGGCCCTCCAGATACAGTCTGCTGACCTCTGTTCTAGACCAGTAGCACTTGGGATTTTCTGATAAAATCCCCTACCATATTGCTCCCACATAAAATGTAATTAGTAATAAAGTTATTTTTTAAAAAAGCATCTTTGAGTGAAGTAAGCCAGAAAGATAAAGAACATTACAGCATACTGACACATGTATATGGAATTTAGAAAGGTGATAACGATAACCCTATATGCAGAACAGAAAAAGAGACACAGAAATACAGAACAGACTTTTGAACTTTGTGGGAGAATGTGAGGGTGGGATATTTCAAAAGAACAGCATGTATACTATCTATGGTGAAACAGATCACCAGCCCAGGTGGGATGCACGAGACAAGTGCTCCGGCCTGGTGCACTGGGAAGACCCAGAGGAATTGGGTGGAGAGGGAGGTGGGAGGGGGGATCGGGATTGGGAATACATGTAAATCCATGGCTGATTCATATCAATGTATGACAAAACCCACTGGGAAAAAAAAAAATAATAATAAAAAATAAATAAATAAATAAAGTTTAAACAGATCATCAGGGATTGGGGATTAAGATATTTTATAACATACTTGGCAAAATACAGATGCTAGTGATGTTTGAATTAGTAAACAATAAATATAATAAGTAGTAAAAAAAAAAAAATAAAAAAGCATCTTCGTAAAGAGAATGAAAAGAGCATATATTAATGTGTTTAAATCTTTAATCCAAGTAAAATGCAGAATAAACCCAAAACTCTACACAGAAACCCTGTAATAGAACACACAGGCCCCAGATTGTTGCAAACTGGTGTTCTGGAATTTGAGAAAGTCCTTGTGGCTCAGAGTTTCCTGCGTGTGGACCCATCACACAGATATGTCTCAATTTTAATAAATAAGGAAACAAACTTTAAAAATGTTAAGGAACCCAAAGTCAAGCTGGCCAACAGAGACTCTCTATTGAAACACCAGACTTGTCTGACTTCAAAGCCCATGCTGAAAAAGAACTTTGACTTATTTCTACCAATAGGAAAATCAGTCTTCACTAGAGTCCATAAAGCAACATTAATAGATAAGTACCTATTGTAGGTAAAGCAGGATTATTTCACAGGGTTTTTGCTCTGGAGGTGCTTGAATAGTATCAGAACTATAATATTTAGTGTTACATATTTCAAGAAAATGTAGAATATTTACACCTAACCTATATTTTTGTTACTCTCAATATTTCAAACAATTCTTTTATTTTGGAAATGCCCAAGCATAAGTTGAATATTGATTTTCAGAGTAAGATGTATTAATATTCATCTTAAAGCTATATATTAATAAAGATGAGTCTTAGCAGAAGAAAGAAAAAAATCCATTTAAATTTTGCTAAACACCAGGGGGAAACAGAATTGGTAAATCCATTTCAAAACATATACAGGGCTCTTATCAAATAACTTTACACATGTATACAAATTAAATACTTGGGGAAATTTCACAATGTAAATTTTAAAAGAGTAATTAGAAAGGCAGATGGGGCTTCAGTTCAAAGAACTACTTCTTAAAAAAGAGAATTTGTGATAACTCACTAAGTGAAACATATGACATCATGGTGTACATTTTATTTATAAGAGATTAGCTGGTTACATCCTAAGGAAAAAAGACAATACACTGCGGATTTTCCCTAGGCTTTTGAGATTATATTATGCCATTGATTTCTGTATCTGTCATCATATTGCAACCTTAAAATGTATTGCTGACCTGGTATAGACTATCACACATCTTTGAGTAGGGTTACTATAGCACTAAGATTGCAAAAGGATCATGACCAAAAGGTTACAATTTATCATTATTATTATTGAAATTTTGAAAACAATTTCAATTTTATATAATTTCTTCTTTGATATTCAGACAGTTTCTATTGACTAAAGCACGTATATTCTTTATAGGCTTTAAAAAAATATGATTGCAGAAATTCAATAATGACAAAGTAGATAATTTGGACAAATAGCCAGAAAAACTGAACAAAATATAAAAACATATTCTCCAAGGCACTGGAAAGCCAAAAAATAGTGAAGAGTAACCAGGACAAGATTTGGGGAGACTGAGAACCAAGGAGACGAGCCTGACATTTTAAACTACTTACTCTTTGGGGGCAGGTTTTCTAGTCATTCAGTGAGTAAAGACTCTGCCTGCAGTGCAGGAGATGAAGGAGATGTGGGTTCAGTCCCTGGGTCAGGAAGATCCCCTGGAGGAGGGCATGGCAACCCACTCCAGTATTCTTGCCTGGAGCATCCCATGGACAGAGGAGCCTGGTGGGCTACAGTCCATGAGGTTGCACAGAGTCGGATGTGACTGAGCACAAGCCTATTCTCTGAGGGAACTGACAGACCCAGAAGGGGCAACTTGATGACTAAGAAGCTGAACTCTGCTGATGGCAGCCTTGAAGAGGCAGAAGGAAGGGGTTGGGGTCCTGAGTTACTAGCTTCTTTTAATTAGTGTCTGCATGGCATATCTGAATTTAAACTCAAGTTTTAATTATTATTTACATTAAGTGAAAAATAAACAATTCCAATTAAGAGAAAAAGATCACTGGATTGAGTTTTTTTGTTTATATGCTATAATTGACAAAACTAAAGCAAAACGATACAAAAAATAGAAAGTAAAAGACTATCAAAGGGATGCCATGCAACTCCAACCAAAAAACATAGTATAATATACAAAAATAAAACACAGAAAATTTGAAGGCATTCCCAGAGATAAAACAGCATATTTCATGACAGAAGTTTAACTCGCCAGGAAAATACAGTAACTCTAAAATGTATACATATTACAACACAGCCACATAATGTATAAAAAGAAATTAACAGTACTATAATGAGAACTAAAGAAATCTACAATCATATGGAAGATCTTAACATATATGTTTTAGTAGTATTAGGATAAACAGACAAAATATCAGTAAGAACTTAGAATAGTTGAACAATTAATAAACTTGAACTAATTCACTGACACAGAACACTGCCCTCAACACATGCTGAAATGGCATTCTTTTTAAGTATGTATAACTTATTTATAAAAATTGATCCTCTTTTAGACCATAAGACAAATTTTAATAAATTTTAATGAACTGAAATCTACAGTATATTTTCTGGAGAATTAAGGTAAAATAAGTTCTAAAAACTTTCAGAATATCCCCCCTACATTGGAAATTAATCAGTATATGCCAAACCTTTTATAGATTTAATATAATCCCAGTTAAAATTCTAGTAGGCTTTTGCTTTGTTTTCTTTATTTTGTTTTGTAGAATTTGACAAGCTGATCCAAAATGTATATGAAGATAAGAAAGGTCAAAATTATCCTCATATCAAGAATTATATAAAACTACATAATTAAAACAGGGTTTCCTGATGGCTCAGTGGGTAAAGAATCTGCCTGCAATGCAGAAGACACAGGAGACATGGGTTCAGTCCCTGGATCAGGAAGAGTCCAGGGAGGAAATAGCAACCCACTCCAGTATTCTTGCCTAAAAAATCCCATGGACAGAGGAGCCTGGCAGGCTACAGTCCAAAGGGTCACAAACAGTCAGACACGTAAAGCCAAGAAACATTCACTTATTTGTGGAAAGCTGATTTATAACAAAGATGGGACTGCAAAAGAGCAAGAAAAGGATGATCTTTTTGACAATTTGTGTTCAGACAAATTGAAGGCCCTTGTGGATAAAAAAATAAAAAGTGACCTTTACCTCATACCATGTACAAAAATATGAAATCCAAGTTATACAAGCTTCTAGAATATAATATTAGAGAATATATTTATGACCTCAGGGTAAAGAAAGGCTTCTAAATCAGAACAGAAAAACCATGAAAGAAAGAGTTGATAAATTGGACTACATTAAATCTAATCATAAAAGATCATGAAAGAAAGAGTTTTCATAAACCGGACATTAAATTCAAAACTTCTGTTTTTCAAAAGATACCACGAAGAGAGTGAAAAACGCAAGCCACTAACTGGGGACGACAACTACAGTAAATATAATGAGCAGCAGACCCAGATCTACAACAAATTAATGAGGAAAAGTCAATGTAATAGTAATATGGGCAAGAGGCTTAGATAAGTGCTTCACTCAAGAGGATATCTAAATGGCCTATAAATATAAAGAGTTCTACATCACAAGTAATGAAGGAAATGGAAATTAAAGTCACCATGAGATACCACAGCATCCCATTAGAATGGCCAGAATGAAAACATCTGACAATATCAATATTTGAAAGTATGCAGAACACTGGAAATTCTAACACTATGGCAGAAGTAATGTTAGTAGAAACAACATGGAAAATAGCTTAAAACTATCTTTTAAATTTGAAGATATATATACCCTATGACCACCATTTCCACTCCTAGGTATACAGCCAACAATAAATGCCTACATGTGTTATTCATGAGACAAGTTCAAGAATGTTCATGGAAATATTATTCATAATATAAAAAACCTGGAAACAGCACAAAGGCCAATTGGTGAGAAGTGATAAATTATGATATATTCACACAATAGAATTCTATGCAACAGTGAAAATGAATGAACTTCACTCAGACAATAACATGGATGATTCTTATAGATAAATATGTTGAGATAAAATCAGATACTAAAGAATTTATGTCAGTTTAATTTACACAAAGTTTTTTAAATAGACAAAACTAAACTACAGAGAATTATGGACATGTGCTTGAGTTCCGCTAAGAAGAAAAGCAAGGAAATGATTTTACTAGTCAGGAATTGGGAGGGAGTGTGGAAGAGGGGTTCTGGGAAGTGACAAAGTACTATTTCTTGACCTGAAATGGGCTACATGGATATTCACTTTGTAATAAACCATTAAGCTATATTTGTACTGTGTACTATTCTGTACATGTACTATTCCGTTATGTTTTACAATTAAAACGGATATCTGATATTACAATAGTATGCTTGAAAATGAGTTAAAATTACTGAGGTTTCAAGGGAATATTCACCAAGAACTGAGCCAAGCAAACAACATAAATAATAACAAATATAAATATTAATAATGGCTGGGGTATATAACACTTAGTATGTGTCAGACACTATTCTCAGCATTTTGTGTATATTAACTCATTTAATCTCATAAATCCTATAAGACATAGAGAATAGAAATATCAGAATATATATTCACTCTTCTAATTTGAATCATAGGATTACCATTTGTGAAGAAAAACAGCTCTGAATACAATAGCACCACTGCTCCCAGAGATGCACCCTTTTTGGAAAGTCATGGGTCACAACAAACAAACAAAAACACTTGTCAAGGAGTCTATAACAATAAATCAGGAAGAGATTAGATATTTTAAAAGAGATCAAGTCTGTCGTCAGTGAAGGGTGGAGTCAGTTAGGAAGTGTTGTAAATATATGAGGAAATTTAGCAAATTTTTTTAAATTTGCTAACTAATTTATCTAATTATAATTTATAATTATAATTTATCTAAAATTATCTAACTAATCCACCCATTTGGGGACATTTCTTCTTTTGTCTTAGAATTTTCCTCAATATTGGCACACAGAATACATTTAAAAAAAATTTTTTAAGATCCCAATACAGTGTTGAAATGACTTTTTATTTTTTTTTGAGAATTGCTTTACAATGCTGTGTTGGTTTCTGCCATACAACAATGTGAATTAGCCTTAATTATACAGATATCCCCTCCTTCGTGAACCTCCCTCCCCTCATCCCACCTATCTAGGTCGTCACAGAGCGCAGGCCTGGGCTCCTTGTGTTATATAACAACTTACCACCAGCTATCTGCTTCACACAGTATTAGTTAATATCCCAAATGAAATTAAGCTGAACTTGTAGGGAAGTAGTATTAAGAAACAGCCATTAAATGCTCCATGGTTGGAAGGATGTGTTCAACCAAGCACGATGCTATTAAATAGGTATATACTACAGTGTCTTTGAGTTGCTAAGAAAATATCATGATCCTTTTTAAATTCTGAGATTAAAAGCTCACTGAGAATTGTGTTTTAATTTGTGACAACTTGAACACCAGTCTACTATTTGATAAAATAAAATCAGTTTCCTTAGATACATAGAAGAGCATAGTCAGCTAACTCAGAGTTGGTTGACTGCTTACTACTGGAAAAGTCACAGCTTTAACTATATGGATCTTTGTCGGCAAAGTGATGTCTCTGTTATTGAATACACTGTCTAGGTTTGTCATAACTTTTCTTCCAGGGAGCAAGCGTCTTTTAATTTCATGGCTGCAGTCACCATCTGCAGTGATTTTGGAGCCCAAGAAAATAGTCTGTCACTGTTTCCAATTTTTCCTCAACTATTTGCCAGGAAGTAATGGGACTTAATTTAAATAGAAAAGTTTATCACATTTTTATGTTTACATAAATGGATTCATACTTTACCTTATCTTCTGTGATATGCTTATTTCACTCAACACGAAGTTATTGAGATTCACCAATTCTGAAGCTTATTTTCATTAATTTTCACTGCTGTATAGTATTTTACATGTGGCTAACCATAGTATACTTATTCATTGTACTGTTTATGATATTGAATTGTTTTCAAGTTTTACAATGCTTCTGTAACATTTTATACATATTTATTTGCTAAAAAAATAGAATGATTTATGAAACAATCCTGAGTGTGCACTCATCAATTCAACACTGAATTGATGTTACCTTTTAGTAAACATTGCTTTATATTTTTAATTAAACATCTGTTTTGATATGACTGTAGACTGTAGGTAATAACAGAGAGAGATCTCATAAATCACTTACACACTTTGCCCGAATGGTACCATCTTGGAAAACCATAGACATCACAGCCAGGATTAAATTCATATAATCAAGATGCAGGCTATCTCCATTACCACAGGGATCTCTCCTGTTGCCCTTTAATAGCTACACCCACTTCTCCTCTGTCTTTCCTCAAATGTTAAGTCACCGCAACTACTAATCTATTCACCTCCATAATTTCATCATTCAAGAACAGACATACCTCAGTGATACTGTGGCTTCGGTTCCAGACTATGCAATAAAGCAAATACCACAATAAAGCAAGTCACACTAAATTTTTGCCTCCCCAGTGCATGTTATGTTTACACTATACTGTAGTCTATTAAGTGTGCAATAGCATTGTCTAAAAAAATTTAACACCTTAATTAAAAGACCCTTCATTGCTAAAAATGCTAACCATCATCTGAGCCTTAAAAACATGATCAAAGTAACATCAAAGATCACGGATCACAGATCACCATAACAAATACAATAATAATGAAAAGTTGGAAATATTGTGAAGATTACCAAAATGTGACAGAGATACAAAGTGAGCAACTACTGTTGGAAAAAATGGCATCAGTAGACTTGCTTGATGTACTTGCCACAAACCTTCAATTTGTTAAAAAAAGAAGAAGAAGAAGAAACCAAAAAATGCAGTATTTGCAAAGTTCAGTAAGCAAAGCACAATAAAACTTGGTATGCCTGTGGCTGGAATCATACTATTCATAACTTTTGGGGACTGTCTTTCTCACTCAGCATAATTCTCTGAAGATTCATCTAAATTATTTCATACATCAGTAGTTTGTTTTCTTTATTATTGAGTAGTATGGTATAGATGTACCATAGTCTGTTTAACCATTCAACAGTTGAAGGAAATCTGGGTTTTCACCAGTTTTTGGCTATTATACATAAAGCTGCTATAAACATCATGCACAGGTTTCTTTGTGAATGGAAGTTTTCATTTCTCTGGGATAAATGCCCAGAAGGTCATATTATAGCTGGACATTTAATTTTTTTAAGAAACTGCCAAATTGTTTTCCAAAATGGCTGTACCGTTTTACATCCCCACCAGCAATGTATGAGTGTTCCAATTTTCCTACGTCTTAGCCAGCATTTGGTAAACCCAACTATAATTTTTAATGTCAGTATATTACTAGGACATAAATATTCAGACAGTGTATTTATGTAATTCCATTTCCTGGAGAAATGATTTGTTCAGTTATACAAAAAATAAGAGATGGTGGGTGGTTTAGTTGCTAAGTCGTGTCCACCTCTTCTGACCCCATGGACGGTAGCCTGCCAGACTCCTCTGTCCATGGGATTCTCCAGGCAAGGATACTGGAGTGGGTTGCCATTTCCTTCTCCAGGGGATCTTCCTGACCCAGGAATTGAACCCGGGTCTCCTGCATTGCAGACAGATTCTTCACTGACTGAGTTACAAGGTGGCCAGTTACAAAAAATTAAGAATAAAAACTGAAACTAATTAAACTGAAAACAATAAATAAAGTAACAACTATATATACAATTAATATATTACTTCATATGGTTCTCTAACATAACTCTGATGAGTCAATGACTTATTCTACTTTTAAAAAGCTCTTGACAAGCTCATCTTCACCAACCATATTTAACTTTACAGCTTTACCAACAGTTTTGTGTTTTGGGTAAAAAAATCAGTCAAAAGAAATCAATCTATCAATGTGAACAAATGACTCAAAACAGTGTGTTACCATATGCATTCACTTCTTTTTCTTTCTTTCCTTCTTTCTTTTTTTGCAGATTTATTTTCTCTTTGCTTCAGATTATTCATCTAAACCAATGCTACCTCTCAAACATAATTGTCCACAGAAGTGTTGCTAGTCATTTGAAAAGACTCAGGGAAAAAAAAAAATGTCGTAATCCATCTAGACCCAACTCACTATCTTAAGAAATCCATAGGATTATATGCCTATTCAGTTATTTAGGGAGTTAAACCCAGGCTTAAGCATAATAAAAAGCTTACTAAAGTGTCTTTTGTCCTCTACTGGAATACATAGTCTCACATGCAAAACAGAGAAGCAGGAAGCAATCACAAAAAGAGGAAAGATAGCACTACAAACTGAGAATAACCAGAACTTGTTCTCTTGTGTTTTGAGTTAGCCTCTGCTTCCCATACCTTGAGAGGCATCAAATTAAAAGAATGTGACTCGAGACCACAAAAAAAAAAAGTAACGACACAGATTTACAGGCGTGCTCATAAGTCCACGTAGTTGCACAGCTCCAAGCAGAAGGTTTATGTTCATTTAAGAGTGGAAAATTTTCAGATTCTTCCAGAAGCACCATCTGTTTCTACTGGCTGGTCTTGGTTTGAATTATTTATTATGATAATCTCAGATTTATCAGGTTAACCTTTGGATTGCCTCCTAAAACTAACTATGGAATATGTAGGATTTTTTGAGTAAATATAGGAGAATATAAGAATTAATTTTACCATTTTACTGAAAGAAGCTTAAGGTCGTCATCATAACAAAATAACCAAAAAAAAATTGTAGTTTAATACATGTAATGGGTTTGATCCATACAGACAACACAATTGGTCCACAAGATGGCGCTAAGGTAATTAACGTTTTTAAAGAAACATTCAGTGCAATCTTAAATAACGTAAATAAAAAATTTCCCAACGTGGTTATCATAAGATATCTGTCTTATCAGTCTGCTAATGAGAAATGGAAAAAAAACAGAGTTCCCAAAATCAAAGCCAGGACTTTAAAAGCTGACAAACAGCTTTCTATGAATTTTTATGATCTGGTAAGTCTCAGAATCTTAAGAAAAATATAAGTGACTTCTTACGAGCAAAGCTAAAGATAAACGGCATGTTATGAAAGGATTAAATATAGAAACATTTAGAAAAATACATTTCCAAAAGACAGCAAAACTTTCCCTAGTGCAAAGTTACATTAATCTCAATGAGAGTTATTTTAAAGAAATGGAGGGAGAAAATACAATTTTTCTCACATTTAAGAACTCCAGTTATACACTCTTGGGTTTTGTAGACTGGGACAACAAACCTTCAATTAAATATAGGTATATTTAGAGAGCAGTTAAGAATCTAATTACCACACCAAACTGAGTGGTCAATTTCTACCTTCTTGAATTAAGTCACAAAACTGGTTGCCTGCAGGCCATTAAACAGCCTAATTCAGCTGCATTTTCTCAAAATCTAACTTTAAGACAGCTCCTAACTGGCTGATGTCATTAAAGAGAAGTGGATGGTAAAGGCTGCCATTCCTTCCACATGAAGATATGAGCTTTCTTTTCCTCAATTTATTCTGGTTTTACTGAGGTTGTATATTTTGGCATAAGTTTTTCCCACACTCATACCAATTCTTTTTGCTAGTATTTAGGATTAGCAAGAACTGAGAAGCAATTAATTCTCATTTTTTTTTTTTGTTTGAAGTGTCACTTCAGTGATTATTAGCCATTTATAATAGTATGGATACATTTTTAAGTTTGTTAGCACAAAATGACATATGAAAATAAAATGGAGTACTAGTGACTTTTGAAAGCAATAAAAAGCAACTTAGAAAAGAAGTCCAAGTCCTATAAGATCAATTTTATTCCTAATGGAAAACATTTCAGAGTATGAGTCATGTGCAACTTTAGCTAGGAGTTTTAAATCTTTAAATCTTAATCCTCTGAATCTTTATGGAGGAGAGTCCTCAAATGGAAAGCATTCCATACCTAACTCCTAAATGGCCTTTCAGATTAAAGTATAGCATCAATTATGTGTGGCCATATTGAAATCTGTATCATGGAGCAAAATTTCTTAATTACCAAATGAATATTCAATGGACAGAAAAACATATCTTTCTGAGTTTACCTTCAACTTGATGGCCATTTAGTAATATTTATAGCCATAAGAGGGTTTCCCTGGTGGCTCATATTGTAAAGCATCTATCTGCAATGCAGGAGACCCGGGTTTGATCTCTGGGTCGGGAAGATCCCCTGGAGAAGGAAATGGCAACCTACTTCAATACTCTTGCCTGGAAAATCCCATGGATGGAGGAACCTGGTAGGCTACAGTCCTTGGGATCGCAGAGTTGGACATGACTGAGCGACTTCACTTTCACTTTTTCATAGCCATAAGAAGAGAAGATAATTGCAATGTAGCCTCTACACCTTTCTTTGTTCAATAAACTATTGAATCCCTAGCATATGTTGAAAACAAATGAAGTCAGACAGGAAATTTGAAACCAGAGTCCATTGCCCCAAAATTCATGGCTGAAGAACAACCCTGCCAAGAGTATGGGCTCAGAAAAAAAGAGAAAGATGGACAAGAACACTCAAATTTAGTTAAATATAACAGACACTGTGGATTTGAGGCATTGTATATTCAAAAAGTGAATGAGATGCCATCTTGTCTTCAAAGACTTCACAACCTAATTGGGAAATAGACACTTGTACAAATAATTACAATGGCCACTGTAATTATACAGCTCATTACCCTGCAGTGAAGTAGATCTGAGATACGGTGAATGTAAGACCTTCACTGTATGTTTACTACATTCAAACAACAGCCATTTAGAACTGTTTGCCAAGCATTACTTGAATATACTGAGTAACAACAAAGAAGCAAGAAGTCCTTAAAATGTCCTTATACTCAAGTTGCTGTCTTTCTAGCTTAGGCAAGAAAACTAACATACCAAGAACACTGGACAGAGCCTGGCAACGATGTAAATTCAACTGATATTATAATCCAACAATTGTAAAATCTGTCTCTGTGTTTCTTTTCCAACATTCCCCACCCTGTAGAGTTAACAAACAATAAAAGACCTTGCATCATGATCACACACACACACACAATTGGAGAACAGTGTGTTAATGTAACCATGACTGTAAATTATAGATTGCTCATAAAGGTGAAAATCTGTTTAAGCAGCAGTAGTCTAAGAAGGTTGAAAGAGGGGCAACTTAGCTATTAACCTCTCTACTCTACTGAAGCTGTACTTTTCAGAGTCTACAATGGGTTCTTAACTGAAGGTGCAAACATTTTTCTGGTTTACATCACTCTTTACCTTTTGTTATGTCATTCTTTCTCCATCTCCTCACCATGCCCAGCCAGACGCCAAACCCTAGATACCACCACAGTGTCTCTCACATCCATCCCTTCTTTTCCATTCACAATTTTCTTGTAGTATTGGCAGGATACAGAGTCCTCACCTTCTACTACAAGAGCAAGAGAAGAAATCACCTGTTTCTCTGCCCAATGGCAGAGACTATGACCTATTTCCCGACAACTGTAGGCTTCCGCTTTGAACCTTGCCGGAAAGACAAACAGAAACATGTTTCAATTGTATGACTACTTGTCTCAAGAATCCATCAGTGATGCCTATTAAGGTATGTCCTGTTAAGTATAAGTTCCTTGGATTGACATTCCAGATTTTCTAGATTCTTCTTGTCTATAATTAAACTAATTAAGAGCTGGAATTAGAGTTCAATGTTAGGTCTGTCCAACAACTACCCCGTTGTGGCCATATATCCCACTGTCTTTTTGATAAATGTTACCTGTGGCAACTGATGCATAAATAGGTCAAAAAAGAATTAGTGGGTTGGGCAGATGTGTTTTTATTTTACCCTACAATCTAGGGAACTGATATTACGGTCACAAGATGTGTGTTTAAATTTTCTAGACATGCCTTTCAAATGAGAATTTACTCATTCATTGTGAAGGTGTCCTGACAACTTTTAACATTAAAGAGTCATTTCTTTTCATCTTCTTTAAGGAAAACAAGCAACTAGAAGAATCAGCAATTGTAAAGCAATTGTCCTCCAATTAAAAATTTTTAAAAAAAGAAAAATCAACAACAGACAAGAAATGGTGCATTTGTCTAACCTGGTTCATAAAACTGATTTTGCTATTTTATAAAAAGCCTTTACATCAAAAAGGAACAAATGGTGTGTTTGCACTATGTATGTTCAAATGTTTTAATTGAACAGTTTTATTGAAAATTCACCATTAATTGATGAAAGAATAAGAAAGAAAACCTAGAAAAATATGTTTAGAGAATGGTGACAATCATTTGTAATCCAAAATCACAAAATTTCCAGTTCAGTTTGGCAGTGGGCTCAGCAGTCCCACCGTCTGTCTCTTGCTTGAACAGTGTTTGGGTGGCACAGACCCAGGCATGCCCCTTGCTGCAGGGGCCAACCGCCCTTCAGCTTCTTTTCCAGGTCCAACCTTCTGAACCATCCTCTCATCTATGCTCCGTCTCGGGACAGGCCAACACCTTTTTTTTTTTTTTTTAAACTTAGCTTCCTGTTACCAGTCAACCACGAGCTCCCAAATTGCTCAGAATTACTTCACCCAGGTGGAGGCCACCCTCAACCGCCTGGTCAACTTGTACCTGCAGTCTCCTACACCTACCTCTCTCTGAGCTTCTATTTCCACCACGTGGGGCACCTTTCCTAAGAATTGGCCAAGAAGAAGGACCAGGGCGCTGAGAGTCTCTTGAAAACACAAAACCAGCGGGGCAGCAACAACATCTTCCAGGACATGCAGAAGCCACCTCCAGATGAGTGAAGTAAAACCCAGGACGCTGTGGAAGCCGCATTCTCATGGACAGGAACCTGAACCAGGCCCTTTTAGGGTCTGCACACTCTGGGTTCTGCCCACGCAGACCCCCACCTATGTGACTTCCAGGAGAGCCACATCCTAGATGAGCAGGTGAAACTCATTAAAAAGATGGGCGCCCACCTGATCACCCTCTACAGGCTGGCTGATCCCCAGGCTGGGCCGGGTGGTCTCTCTTTGAAAGGCTCAGGGTCAAACACAACCAGGACCCTCCAAAGCTCCGAGGCCTTTGAGGAGCCCTCAGGTGTCAGGGCTTCTACCTGAAGCCCCTCTCTGTGGCCACTTAAGCAGCTTTTTAACCGCCCTGGAGCCCTCTCACAAATCTTGGACCAAATGGAACCAATAAAGGTATTTGCAGATAAAAATTTCCAGTTCAATTCAATCAGGGGAATATAAAATTATACATTACAATTAGCAAGTCAATCCTTGATTATGCCTCTGATCTGAGACATCATTCTTGAAAACAGAGAAGGACAATGAAGCTAGAAGAAAAGAATACAGGGAGAGGAAAGGTTCTATCTAGGTGGGTCATATCTTAATGACAGTATAAATGAAATAATAACTATAACATACCACTTATAGGTCTGCTTAGTCTTTTATTAGCCTTTGGTTAAGATCCTGATTCTACATCCAATATTGGCAATTAAAAAAATGAATAATTTAGTAGGTGCTTTTAGAAGTAATATTTTTTCATGAAAAAAATCTTCCATTAAAAGTGATTACAGAGCAGTAGAAGTTAAGACAGGTAGATTTTGGATAGAAAGAGACAGATGCTAGACAATCATACCTAGGTAGCTATTCAGATAAACTATAAGCTTTCTGATATGGTGTTAAAAATAACACTAATTTTCCTGGGCAGAGTTTCCACTATATAAACATTAGTAAAACTTGAGTTATGTTTCAATACATGATTTCTGCAATTTATCTCAAGGCAACAGAAAACCACTAAATGGTCCCCAGTGTAAGGAGAATTTAAATCATGTCATTTCTTATTAAGGTTGTATAAAGCACCCGTCAGCAACATTCATACACCTACACTAGTAATTACTGGTATTGATTTGCAACACTCCAGGATTTCTCAACTAATCTTAAAGAATGTCAGGAAATTATCAAAACAAAATTAACATCCTTAATTTTTTAAAAAAAGAAAAATATGTCTGAAGACTTCAAGAGAAAGGGAACATAGCCAAGATAAAATATTGCACTTTGAAATTGCAGGAAATCAACAATTATTACCTATTATAGCTAAGCAAATAGATGGCTACAAGTCAGGGAAATTACTCCTTGAATCTATAGAAAGATCATTTGCCTGATACGACAGCTCCCTCCAGTGGCAATTAATGGTAACCTGACCGGCAGGACTCAGGGCAAATACGAGCAGAGGAAAGAACAAAGATGCTCACAGTTGGGAAGGGGCTTCTTTTTGCAAATGGTCAGGTTCCAACCACAGGAGAACTGCCTTGTTCCAAAATGCATTATTTTAGAGTATTCCACCAGTCTCAAAGCCGAAAGACGATTTAAAACGAGGAAACTAAATCATTCAAGACACCGCAGTTATGTCTACAATGTGTAAAGAATCCAGTGGAAAGTGAAAAATTAGGTCAACTGTCCAGATATTTGACTCGACATAAATAAGAACCCTGGGACTGACTTTTCCACTGTATATTCTTGGGTAACATATGTATAATCTGAGATTAGAATCTGAGCATTTTGCTTTCATTGTGTTTTCTTTAACTGATTTCCATGACATTTCTTGTGAAATGTGGCTCTCTTTGGTATGTAAGCTCAGCCAAAGACGAATCTATGTCTGGTTCACAGCTGTATTTCAGCCTCAAAGTGGTGCCTGTCCCACATTACAGTCTCAATATATGTTTATTAAATTGATGAAGAAATGTGATTCCTTCGACAATACTTTAGAGATGGAGTCTTTCACTCGTGTTCATAAATATATTTGAGAATCTGTAAAAAGCAATAAACTCTTTCTTTCCAAACATGTATGTATAATTATGCATACCGTTTCCAGGGTTTCTTGAACTCTCTGTCACTCATTTTGTGAACCACAGATTAAGGAGCTCTGCTCTAAAAAGAACATTAAGGCAAACTTCATAATTGTGGAACTGAGATGGCCAATTGTAGGCATAATTTTGTCTGTGTTGCTTCAGCTATTACTGTCTCAGATCCTGGTCTGAGAAAATTAGACTTACTGATGAAATTAAACCTATTGGGGGAAAATCCATTCTATTTGAAAGTCATACTAAACATCAAAAAATATATGAGAAGAACACAGAAAGAAAAAGATTTTTCTGTAAACACAGAACATTCAGTCTACTATTTTCTGCTTTCTATTCTTGACAAGCAAGTACCCACAGTGATCATAGTAATCAGCAACCTGAAAAGAATGAGATTCACCAGGTCCCCAGGCCCTAAAGAAAGCACTCCCGGAATTTTACCCAAGTCCTGCCTAAAGGGCCAAGTCAGAAGTCAGTGCTAGACATCTCCCCATAAAGCAGTAATGCTGCTGTCAAAATGCCTTTAACAACAAGACTGTGTTCAAGCTCCGTGCTCCAAAATCTTTGTTGAACCAGCAGCTGTTGTTGTTTCATCGCTAAGTCACGTCCAACTCTTTTGAGACCCCATGGACTGTATGTAGCCTGCCAGGCTCCTCTGTCCATGGGATTCTCTGGGTAAGAATACTGGAGTGGGTTGCCATTCCTTCTCCAGGGAATCATCCTAACCCAGGGATCGAACCCATGTCTCCTACATTGCAGGCAGATTCTTTACCACTGAGCCAGCTGGGAAGCCTCACCAGCAGCTGTTCAACCTCCCTTTTCTGTGGCTTATGTTTGCCACCTTTCCTTACCTTCAACATTGTCATAAAACATAAGAATTTTCCCATTATTCTCTCCCGGAGTATTTCTATGAGTAGACCTGGTGTTGGTTCACAACATTGGGAGTCCTGGGGGGAAATTCAAAACTGGCCTTCCTCACACCCATACATGAAGGGAAGGAAGGGACGGAAGAGTCAGCCACACCAAATTGGTTAGGTGGTCGGTTTCATGTCAAGGGTACTTACTTATGAGGCTTGTCTTTGATGGCTCCAAGTAAATCTTCATGCCTGCCCACCAGAACCTTAAAAGTCTATACAGAGGCCTCAGTGGGTTTAGTCATGTATACCAAGCAGAGGGTTTCAAAACCACATTATTCTCTTCAGCCTACATCCTTGAAGCGGCTGCTAGTATAAGAACAGGTTTGTAGGTGGCTTGTACATCCAAAGGACAGAGGACAGGATAAGGAATCTAGCTCCCAAGTCAACTGTGTCCTCCCAGTGACCTCCTCCAACACCTGGCCATAGCCCATGACAGCTATCTACTGTAATTCAATTGAACCATTATTTATTTACTGATACTTTCTCTGTCCCAGACTCTCTACTAAACATTACAGAGATGGGTAAAAAATTTCCCAGCAATTCCACTTCTGAGAATGTACCTGAGAAAATTAAAAACATGTTCACACAAAAATTTGTTAATATTATTCATGACAGCCAAAAAGCAGAAACAACCTACATGTATATCAACTGATGCAGAGTCAAACAAAATGTGGTATATTCACACAATGGAACACTTACTCAGCCATAAAAAGAAAGTATTGACACATTCTAAGTGAAGGAAGCTAAACACAGAAGATGACTTACTATTTGACAATATTTACATGAAATGTCCACAATGGGTAAATCCACTGAGATGAAAGTAGGTTAGTGGTTGCCAGAAAATGTGGGAAGGAAGGAATTAGGACTAACTGCTAACAAGTACATGATTTGGGGGTGTGTATGAGGAGGGAAATGGGAAGGTTCTGGAATTAGTGGTGATGGTTGCATGCATGCATGCTAAATCACTTCAGCCGTGTCCGACTCCTTGTGTAGCACACTCCTGGAGGACTGTAGCCCTCCAGGCTGCTCTGTCCATGGCATTCTCCAGGCAAGAATACTGGAGTGCGTTGCCATGCCCTCCCTCAGGGTTGCACAATATCATAAATATACTAAAAACAGCTGAAGTGTACACTTTAAAATAATGAATTTGATGTTGGGTGAAGCATATCTCAGTTTTTAAAATGCTATTTAAAAGTCAGGCTAGTCAGTATCATTGATGAGGGTGATAATCAGGAAGGGGAGCACAGGGGGTTAGCTGGAATCAATTTTACTTTTTGATTTGGGTAGTGGTTACACAGGTGCTTGGTTTAAGATAACATATTAAGCAATGTGTTTATGTTGCATGCACGATTCTGAATGTCTAAATAACAACAGAAATTTTTAAGAAAAATAAAGTAGGAAATAGTTACTGTTGTTTTTAGTCACTGGGGAACTCCTGGTGGCTCAGTGGTAAAGAATCCACCTGCAGGGTAGAAAATGCAGGGTTTGAGTCAGGCGTGACTTGGCAACTAAACCACCACCGCCAGTCACCAAGTCATGTCTGACTCTTTGTAACCCATGGACTGTAGCCCACCAAGCTCCTCAGCATGCGGGATTTCCCAGGCAAGAATACTGGAATGGGTTATCATTTCCTCCTCCAGGGGATCTTCCTGACTCAGGGTTTGAACTTGCATCTCCTCACACTTAAAGTCAGTTAATCTGTGACAAAGAAGGCAAGAATATACAACGGAGGAAAAACAGTCTCTTCAATAAACGGTGTTGGGAAACTGAAGTCACATGTAAAAGAACAAAATGAGACCATTTTCTAGCGCCATATACAAAAATAAACTCAAAATGGATTGAAGGCCTAAATGTAAGACTGGAAATGATGAAACTCTTAAAGGAAAACTTAGGCAAAACACTCTTTGACATAAATTGTAGCAATTTTTTTTTTCAGATCTGTTTCCTTAGGCAAAGGCAACAAAAGCAAAATAACCAAACGTGACTTAAACTTAAAAGGTTTTTCACAGTAAAGGAAACCACTGACAAAGCAAAAAGATAACCTATAGAATGGAAAAAAATAAATATTTGCAAATGATATGACCAACAAGGGGTTAATCTCCAAAATATATAAAAAACTCATACAACTCATACTGTTCATGGGATTCTCAAGGCAAGAATGCTGAAGTGGTTTGCTAGTCCCTTCTTTAGTGGACCACATTTTGTCAGAACTCTCCACCATGACCCATCTGTCTTGAGTGGCCCAACACATCATGGCTCATAGTTTCATTACATTACACAATGCTGTGATTCATGTGATCATTTTGGTTCCTTTTCTGTGATTGTGGTTTTCATCCTGTCTGTCCTTTGATAGATGAGGATAAGAGGCTTATGCAAGTTTCCTGATGGAAGGGACTGATTGTAGAGAAAACTGGATCTTGCTGTGGTGGGCAAGGCCATGCTCAGTAAATCTTTAATCCAATTTTCTGTTGATAGGTGGGGCTGTGTTCCTTCCCTGTAGTTTGGTCTAGGCCAAACTATGGTAGGGGTTATGGCAACCTCCTCCAAAAGGACTTACACCAGCATGCTATGCCTCCCAGGACTGCTGCTCTCAGTGTCCCTGACCCCGAGGCAGGCCACTGTCAATGCATGCCTCCGCCGGAGACTCCCAAACACTCACACGCAGAGACATCACTTTGCCGAAAACAGCACATATAGTCAAAGCTATGGTTTTTCCACTAGTCATGTACAGATGTGAGAGTTGGACCAAAAAGAAAGCTGAGCACTGGAGAATTGATGCTTTTGAACTATGGTGCTGGAGAAGACTCTTGAGAGTCGCTTGGAGAGCAAGGAGATCAAATCAGTCAATTCTAAAGGAAATCAACCCTGATTATTCACTGGAAGGACTGATGCTGAAGCTGAAGCTCCAATAGTTTGGCCACTTGATAGGAAGAGCCAACTCACTGGAAAAGATTCTGATGCTGGGAAAAATTGAGGACAGGAGAAGAAGGGGGTGACAGAGGATGAGATGGTATCATTGACTCAATGAACATGAGTTTGAGCGAGCTCCAGGAGATAGTGAAGGGCAGGGAAGTGTGGCATACTGCAGTCAATGGGGTCGCAAAGAGTCGGACACGACTGGGTGACTGAACAACAACATACAACTCAACATCAAAAAAAGTCATTCATCTCATATGTGGAATCTAAAAAGAAATGATAAAAATGAGCTTGCTTACTAAACAGACTTACAGACTTAGAGAATGATGAAAGGATGTGGGAAAGGGATAGTTAGGGAGTCTGGGGTGGACATGCACACACTGCTATATTTAAGATGGATAACCAACAAGCTCATGGGACTCTGCTCAGCGTTATATGGCAGCCTGGAAGGGAGGGGAGTTTGGGAGAGAATGACTACATGTATATGTGTGACTGACTCCTTCACTGTTCGCCTGAATCTATCACAGCACCGTTAATCAGTTATACTCCAATACAACATAAAGAGTTTTCTAAAAATCATTAAAAAGTGGGCAGAAGACCTGAATATTTTTCTAAAGAAGACATAGGGATAGCCAACAACACATGAAAAGATGCTCAATGTTGTAAGTCATCAGAGAAATGCAAATCAAACCCACAACAAGATACTACCTCATACCCATCAGAATGGCTATCATCAAAAAGAACATAAATAACAAATGTAGAGAAAAGAGAACCCTGTTACACTGTTGGTGGGAATCTAAATTGGCATAACCACTATGAAAAACACTATGAAAGTTCCCCCCAAAAAAAACAAAAAATAGAGTTACCATATGACCCAGCAATTCCACTTACAGTTATATATCCTAAGAAAATGAAAACATTAATTCAAAAAGATACATGCTCTTCAGTGTTCATAACAGCATTATTTACAATAGCCAAGACATGGAAGCAACCTAAGTGTTCATCAACAGATGAATGAATAAAGAAGATGCATATATATAAACATAAATATGCATGTAGGCTTCTCTGGTCGCTCAGCTGGTAAAGAATCTGCCTACAATGCAGGTGACCCCAGTTCAATTTCTGGGTCAGGAAGGTCCCCTGGAGAAAGGATAGGCTACCCACTCCAGTATACTTGGGCCTCCCTGGTGTCTCAGACGGTAAACAATCAACCTGCAACGCAGGAGACTGGGGTTCGATCCCTGGGTTGGGAAGATCCTCTGGAGAAGGGAAAGGCTACCCACTCCAGTATCCTGCCCTGGAGAATCCCATGGACAGAGGAGCTGAGCACAATGGAGTAACCACAGCAGAACTAGTAGTAATAATATTAATTACTTGTTATTAATTAAGAAGTCTGCCATTTCTAAGAATTGAAATTCTGAAAAAAATAAATCCTTCCTACCTAAAATCCTCTTTCCAACCAAAAAGAAAGCCATGATCAAAGTATCCTTTAAATCTAAATCTATTTACTTAGCTACTAACAATGCAGCTTAATGTACCAATTTATTAGAAGTTATAAATATGCCAAACTTTGTCCACGCTGTACATCATATTTTATCAGACAGTGATAGAATTGAAAAAAAGAAAGAGGAAATTACTCCTTTTACTTCTGCATGGTAACAAAAAGCTAAAATTTAGTTTGATGGTAGACCCACAGAATGTAGACCTCCTATATCTTGTAGAACTTGAAAAACATCCTCATTTGGTCATTACTTGCTGATGTACCTAGTTCTGACGTTAATTCCAAAAATCCTATATGTTCAAACCATGCTTTGTGTTTTATTCTCTCAAGTGGGAACAGTCTGTTTTAATCACTGAAGCCAGAGAAAAAATTTTTTAAGACAAAGGAAAAAAAAAATCTGACTGTAACTGTTTAAAATGCTTCAATATCTGCACATTGTTTGGGGGTTAAGAGGGTAAATCTTAGCCATTACCTTCAAGGTCCTGGATAATTTGGTCCCAGCTTCTTTCCCAGCTTCATTGCTGACCACTGTCCCCTTTAATTACTGAGCCTTGGCCCCCAAACCAGCTTTCTATTCCTTGTATTCAACCATCAAATATGCCGCTCCCTCTGAAATAGTTTCCTCCCTACCCCTTTTTATCCCCCACTCTTTGTTATATGCCTCCTACTCATCCTCTGAGCCTCAGTTTAAATGTCTCTTCCTCAGGGACCAGGCTACATCCTCATATTATTACCTCACAGCACTCTATGCTTCTCCTTTGTAGCACTCAGCACAATCGAAGTTAAGTATCTGTGCAAGTGTTTGTTGAATATCTGCACCCACTAGATTGTAAGCTTCATGAAAACAGCAAGCATAAATGTCTGCACTGCTATTGCATCCCAACATCTAACCTGATACATGCTACTAAATACATAAAGTGGAATTTCATGTTTTTATTTCCCTGCAATCCTTTAAGTTAAAACTCAAGGAATTTTACAATGAATTTAAGTGACAAGTAAGACACCTGATACACATGCTTAGCCTAGGACAGTGCCAAAATCCATAAATATTTATTACTTAATAAATATTTGAACAATATTACTATGAGTCAATATCTGGCCATAAAGTTATAAAAGATTTACTATAAGTTGATATTCATAATCTCTCCTGAAATATTTAATCTCCATAACCAAGAAGAAAACTTAAATATTCCTCTATTTTAATATCTATGGCATTTAATCAAAACATAATTCCATAGCAAAGAAACCAACATGGCCCATATCCCGGGCTTGGAATGCATGTTTGATCACCTCTTATATTTTTCCACTGACTCATTCTCCTCACCTGCCTTCATTAATAGAAGGTCCATTATCTCCCTCTTGAGACCTACCCTTTCCCTCTCTAAGCCCAGAGGCTTACTCACTCTAAATGCCTGCTGCTGGAAAAAACAAGAAAGCCTCCTTGGGTCAGCACAGCTGTTGTTTCTTTCACTACCGCAAGATGTCACTGTAGAACACCAGGTCTTCACAATTTTGTCTCTGACCTGCAGTAACAAAATCTTTTCCATCTTGGTGCCTGCATAACTTCACACTTCAATGTAAATTCATAGCTCTTTAATTTCCTACCCAGATGCTGTCTTTTTTTTTTTTTTTTTTGCAAAGCATGACAATGAGCATCAGAGAGGTCTCAAGGCCTTTCTTCCCAGAAAATTCATTGACCTCCAACTATCCAATAATAGAATTTCCCTAGTGGCTCACCTGCAATGCAGGAGACTGCCTGCCAACCAAGTGATGTAGGTTCAATCCCTGGGTCAGGAAGATACTCTGGAGGAGGAAATGACAACCCACTCCAGTATTCTTGCCTGGGAAATCCCATGGACAGAGAAACCTGTCAGGCTACAATCCATGGGATCACAAGAGTAGGACACGACTTAGTGACTAAACCACCACCATGCAGTAATAAGCCCTGTGCACAAGACCAGCTACATAATTTGCAAAACCCTGTTCAAAATAAAAATGTGGAATCTTTTGTTCTAAAAACAGGGGAAAGTGTCAGTAAATATATTACAATATCAAACTTTTCCTTTCTCCCACAGTCCCTTTCATCATCTCATGGCGGGTTTTGTTCGGTGTTCAATGGTGTTCACTCTTAGGCATGAGGATAACCACAGGGCAAGGACAAACCTCCACATGTGCCCAGGGACCCCTCTGTGGTGGCACACACGGCTCACCAGCTGCTGGGAAACAGATCCCATTGCCACGCTACATCCAAGGGCAGAGAAGTCGTCTTCCCTTCCAAAGGCCGCACTGCTCCAACCCACGGAGGACAGGTAAGTACCAAGGGACCACAACTTCCCTGCCAGGATGCACGCTGTACCTGGACAGGTGGAAAAAAGACTCTCCATCACTTACTCAGCTGCCAAGTATGCAATGGAATTGCTGGTCCAGGGATGGTCACCACCTTCCCTTGCCTTATGATGCCACAAGTATACACTGACCCTAAACCTCCATGTTTGTTCACAAGCCACTACTAGGGACAAAGGGGGTGGCAGAATGCTACGTGTGGCACCTTCCAACCTCCTCCCCACCAAGGCAACCTGGTTGCCAGCTCAAGCAGAGGACAGCAGTAATCCTGGAACACAGGCAGGGAGGGGGTGTGAAACTGGGAGCAGAGAGCCGAGAACCTATCCTGGGGAGGTGGAAGTAAGAGGGACCGGGAGTGAGCTGAGGCCCCAGCCCCCAACGAACGCCCCATTGTGTCAACATACTTCACTTACAAATAAACAAATTCTAAGACAAAATCATTAAGAATTTCATAGCAACAACAACAGGACATCATACCCCAAGTATGGGGATCCTGTGTGACCATCCTGGTTCCACATCTGCGAAGCCAGCCCTACCAGCAGACCATGGAATCTGGAGAGAAGGATCTCCGTCAAGCCACAAAAAGTCTATCACACCCTTCCTCCAGAGTCATGGGTGCTACTCACTTTATGTTTCATAACCTGGCAGAGTACTCAAGTGACTAATGTCTGAAGGAGAAAATTCTGTTTCAAGGTGACCATTTCCAGGCACCTAGGCATAGAGGTGGCTAGCATCGTCTTAAATAAATCAATAAATTATATATCACCAAGCACCATAGTTAGGAAAAGCAAATGATCTAAGAAATTCAAACTTTTCTGAAGAGTGTGATTAGATGATTAGTAAGATAAAATTGGAAAAGACCCTGATGCTAGAAAAGATTGAAGGCAGGAGAAGGGGACGACAGAAGATGAGATGGTTGGATTGGCATCACCGACTCAATGGACATGAGTTTGAGCAAGCTCCAGGAGATGGTGAAGGACAGGGAAGCCTAGCATGCTGCAGTCCATGGGGTCACAAAGATATGGACACAACCGAACAACTGAAAAGATAAAACAACAACGATAACGATTACAATAAACGCATAGACAACTTCCCCATCCACAGTATCTCAATAGAAGAAAGGACTTCACAAACACATCTCTGTTATTCAGATGTTATTGCTGCTCTTCGCTTTTAACTGAATTTGGTGGAAAAGAGAACTAATATAAATGCATGTTTTTAAAAATGTCAAGAAAAAAACAAAGAGTTTGAGACTGTGGTTTATAATAAGAAATATATATTTGGTCTTCAACCCAGCTTCAGGTATAAAGCTCCTAAAACCCTGGGCATTTCCTATATGATAAAGGTGTCAATAATCGTAATATGCCCCTTTCAACCACACTTGAGTTAAGGACATGATTTTGGGGAGGCACCTGAGGATGGGGGCTGGTTGCCAGGAGAACCAACCATGGGATTGGAAGCCTGGAATTTTCAGTTCCATCTCCAGATCCCTGGGGAGGGGAAAGAAACTGGAAATTGAGTATAATACCAATGGTCAGCATTTTAATCACATGGATGTAATAGAACCAGAAGGACAGGGCTCAGAGAGCTCCCAAGTAGATGAACCAGAATGCTTCCACATGCCACTGTGTCAGGCCCCAAATTCAATGCAGATAGAAGTTCCTTTGCTCCAGACCTCACTCTATGCATCTTTTCAGCTAGCCATTGATTTGTATCCTTTGTAATAAACTAGTAATCTAATAAGTAAACAGGTTTCTTGAGTTCTATGAGACACTCTAGCAAATTAATCAAACTCAAAGAGGGAGTTATGGGAATCTCTGATTTACAGCCAGTCAGTCAGAAGCCCAAGTAACCACCTTGACTTGCAATTAGTATCTGAAGTAAAGGGCAGTCGTGTGGGGCTGAGCCCTTAACCTGTGGAATCTGATGCTATCTCTGGAGAGGTGGTGTCAGAACTGAGATGAATTGTACGACATCCAGCTGGCATTGCAGAACTGCTTGGGGTGAGAGGGAAATCCCCAGCCACACATTTATACTTGGTGACAAGAATCATTACGTGACATCATGTTTATTACAAGAGGTTATCAGATCCTATTGGGCAAAGTCTCTGAAAAAATCATCAAGTAACCAATACTGAAATAATCAGAGGTTCCCTTTATCCTTCTTAATTAATTTCCTTCTTAATTTTCCTTCTGGTAAGAAGCAGAGAGAATCAGTTTTCTTCCTTAACCTCACCTCTTTTCTCTTTTGATCTATATATTCCATTACATTATAAATATCTCTGAACTTTGCTACCTTTTCCTCTTTTTCTAACTATTTTTTTATCATATTTGATACAAAGCATATTTGACTGTGTTCCTGATTCATTGTGGTTGTTGTTCAGTCACTCAGTCGTGTCTGACTCTTTGCAACCCCATGGACTGCAGCACGCCAGGTTTCCTGTCCTTCACTAATCTCCCGGAGTTTGCTCAAACTCATGTCCATCGAATCGGTGATGCCAACCATCCAACCATCTCATCTTCTGTCATCCCCTTCTCCTCCTGCCTTCAATCTTTCCCAGTATCAGGGTCTTTTCTAATGAGTCGGCTCTTCACATCAGGTAGCCAAAATATTGGAGCTTCAGCTTCAGCATCAGTCCTTCTAATGAAAATTCAGGGTTGATCTTCTTTAGGATTGATTGGCTTGATCTCCTTACAGTCCAAGGAACTCTCAAGAGGCTTCTCCAACACCACAGTTTGAAAGTGCTCAGTGCTTCAGCACTCAGCCTTCTTTATGGTCCAGCTCTCACATCCATACATGTGAGCCTGGAAAAACCATAGCTTTGACTATATGGGCCTCTGTCGGCAAAGGAATGTCTCTGCTTTTTAGCATGCTGTCTATGTTGGTCATAGCTTTTCTTCCAAGGAGAAAGCATCTTTTAATTTCATGGCTTCTGTCATCATCCACAGTGATTTTGGAGCCCAGGAAAATAAAGTCTGTCACTGTTTTCATTGTTTCCCCACCTATTTGCCATGAAGTGATAGAACCGGATGCCATGATCTTAGTTTTCTGAATGCTGAGTTTTAAGCCAGCTTTTTCACTCTCCTGTTTCACCTTCATCAAGAGGCTCTTTAGTTCCTCTTCACTTTCTGCCATAAGGATGGTGTCATTCACACATCTGAGGTTATTGATACTTCTCCCGGCTTGTGCTTCACCCAGCCCAGCATTTCATATGATGTACTCTGCATATAAGTTAAATAAGCAGGGTGACAAGACGGAGCCTTGATGTACTCCTTTCCCAAGCTTGAACCATTCTGTTATTCCATGTCCAGTTCTAACTGTTGCTTCTTGACCTGAACACAGGTTTATCAGGATATAGGTAAGGTGGTCTGGTATTTCCATTTCTTTAAGAATTTTCCACAGGTTTTTTTTTTTAATAATTCTTCAAGAATACACAGAACTATACAAAAAAGAGCTTAATAACCCAGATAACAATGGTGTGATCACTCACCTAGAGACAGATATCCTGGAGTGCAAAGTCAAGTGGGCCTTAGGAAGCATCACAATGCCAAAGAATGTTGAAACTACAATTGCACTCCTTTCACATGCTAGCAAGTGGTGCCCAAAATCCTCCAAGCTAGGCTTCAACAGTATGTGAACCAAGAACTTCCAGATGTACAAGCTGGATTTAGAAAAGGCAGAGGAACCAGAGATCAAATTGCCAACATCCATTGGATCATAGAAAAAGCAAGAGAATTTTCAGAAAAACATTTATTTCTGCTTCATTGGCTACATTAAAGCCTTTGATTGTGTGGATCGCAACAAACTGTGAAAAATTCTTAAAGAGATGGGATCCTGATTTGTAATTATGTTATTTGAACTTAATGTCCTGTTAATGTCAACATTGAGATTATTTTAGTTTCATTAAACATATCTTATGCTATAGTATGTGTTGGTCACTTCCATGATATCAATGGTTTTTATCTAAATACATGAATGTATTGGGCTTCCCTTGTGGCTCAGACAGTAAAGAATCTGCTTGCAATGCAGGAGACCTAAGTTCAATTCCTAGGTTGGAAAATCCCCTGGAAAGGAAAATGGCAAACCACTCTAGTATTCTTGTCTGGAGAACTCCATGGACAGAGGAGCCTGATGGAATATAGTCCATGGGGTCGCAAAGAGTCAGACACAACTGAGTGACTAATACTTTCACTTTCTTTCACTTTAGTTCCCTAGATCTTATACCCAATGTCATAGGAACTTCAACACAACTTATTAAATTTTTTATTAGTCTTCTCCTTCATATACTCAATTAACACTCACCTCAGGTTCCCAATCTAACCCTAACCTCAACGTCAGGAAATGATTTTGTCTTGAACACCAGTGCATAAATTACTGTTTCAACTATCTTCCTCTCTTTGTCCATGCCTCCATTTCTTCACAATCAATTCTATACTCCATTTTCATCATTACATGCTTCCTCAATCTTTCACTTCCTTGGAGTACTTGCTCCAGCTATTTCTATCTCTCCAATATGTTCAACTTCTCTCTCTCGCCTAAGTCCTTCCTTTTAGATTATGAGCATGCCCAGTTTTCATCCAGCTTTCATCCAAAACAGTACAATAAAAAACACCTCTGATCCCATTGTATGTGCTCCTTTTCCCTCCCTAATACATGGGTTTACATTCCACACCTTTTTCCCCTACTTTACCCTCATCCTATCTCCCTTCACTTAGTTAAATTCAACTCACCTTTTGGACATCAGTACACATATCACTTTCTTGGGGAAGTCATTCTTGCTGCCCAAGCCTGATCAACCTCCTTTGTCAAATATTTTCAATAATCTATGTTCCCTTCCTTCAAAGATTTATCTCAGTCTGTAATTATATGTAATGTAGCATGATTGATTCATTAATTTTTCTCTCCACTACTCTTCAGACTTTGGGAGAGGAAGCAATGTGTCTATCTTTGATCAATATTGTTTCTTCAGTGTATTTCATAGATCCTAGGATATGTTTGGTATTCAATAAATGTTTGTAAATGAATGAATATATTCATTGATTATTTCTCATAGGTACTTCTTTTAAAAGTTTATCATAGCTCTTCAATCTAGAAAAACAATAAGAGTTTTTTAGGAAAAATAAAACACCTACTTTTTCCTTCACAGTAGTAATGCTAAAAGGGAGAAAGCATGTGGAAAGGGAAAGAAGGCATTGGCTTGGGAATTGGGAAACCAATTCTCTGTCACTATGGAGATTCCTGTTCATTACAAGAAATAAATGTGAAATTCTTTACATTTCTTTTCTCTGAAATCCTCTGGTTTTTCAAATTATTGCCCACTAAAGCAATAATTATGGGGTATTCCTAGAAGGAAACTTTGGGGAAAAAATTTATATGTCTACATATATTTTGAAGTTTCTTTCATTTATTGAGCACCTATTAAACAAGTGCTAATTTGGCCTATTTAACATGCTACAGAAAAAGTTTTTTTTAGCAGCCTAACTTCAAATACACATTGAAACTAGGACTTTGATATCATTTAATTTCTCTGATGAAAAGATACTAATATGGTATGAAAGCATGATGAGAGTGTCCATTTCTAGTGGGAAATTTTAACAATCTATTAATAATTTTCCAAGGATTTTCCATTTTCCTTAATCCTAGAAGATATAGTTTTGCTTTTGTTTTCCCAAAGAGGCTTAAAAGCTTGTCTTTTTTAATATTTTTGCATTCCTACAATATATCTTCCGTCAAACTGTCTTCCTTGGATTTGTCTAAAATAAAGGATGAAAAATTAAGAACACTTAAAAATTTTATTATGATTTTACCAAAATGAAACTCCCATAATAAAATTATATCCCTCTCCATCTCTTACTGTTTATTTTTCTTTTATTAATATTAGTAGGTTGACTGGTAGTCCAGTAGTTCTATCATAGAATAAATTTAAGTTAAATTCCTGATGAAGGTTATTCCTAGTATTCCTATTTCTAGAGACACCACCTTGTGGAAAGATACCCTAAACCAATAATGTAAGTCTGAAGAAAAACATTTGACTGAACACATATAGACAGTCTTTAGAAAAAGAGTTCGATTGTGCTTTATGAAAGTAAATTCACTATGCAAAAAAAAGAGCCTTTTTTTTAAAGTCATCATGAGTAACTGTGTTAAGTCTCACGTCCACAGGACTGATATTTACTGAGGTTTCCTAATGACATTTAGCAACAATGCTGACTACAAGAGAAGAGACATACCTCAGCAAAATATTTAGGCTGTAAATGTTTAGGGAATTAAAGAGCTTATAAGTGGTTATTAACACAAAGGGATGCATAGCTAAGGACACAGATAATGAAGCAGGAACTTCATAGTTAGCACATAAAGCAAAGAATGTGGTTTGTAATTACTATGTATGCATAGGTTGTCTTTAAAGATATATTGTGGTAAAGCCAGTACAGTATCAAAATAAGCTGTGTGCTGGAGCAAACACTTCTCTCTACCACTCACCTATTCATAAAGGCACCAGCCTCAATTTCCCTTGAAAATCTTAGCCTCTGCCAAACAAGTGTCATCTTTGAAGATTAAAACCAGGCAGTATTCACTAGTCCAGCTGATGTTCAAAACTAATATTGAACATGGTGGTTCCTTAAAATATTAAACATATAATTATCATATGGTTTCGTAATTCCACTCTTGGAATTGGGCTTATACTCAAAAAATTGAAAACAAGGATACTAACAGATATTTGCACACCAAAGTTCATGGCAGCATAATTCATAACAGTCAAAAGGTAGAAAGGACACAAATGCCCATCAAATGGATAAACAGAAAACGTGGTGTACACACACAGTGGAACATCATTCAGCCTTAAGGGAGAAGGAAATTCTGACACATGCTGCAGCATGCATGAAACTTAAAGACATTATACTAAGTGAAATAAGAAGGTGGTCACAAAGGAAAAGACATTACATGACTTCATTTTGATGAGGTACCTAGAGCAGGCAAATTCCTAGAGACAGAAAGTAAAATGGCAGTTTCTAGGGATTGGGAGAAAAGAATGGGAGTTGTCGGCAGAGGGGTGGAGGGGGGTTCCCAAGATGGCAGAGAAATAGGACAAGGAAACCACCTTCTCTGCCACAAATTCACCAAAAGATCATCTGAATGCTGAGCAACTTCCACAAAACAACTTCTGAATGCTGCCAGAGGACACCAGTCACCCAGAAAGGCAACCCATTCTCTTCAAAAGGACAAAATATAAAAGACGAAAAGAGAGGCAGAATGTATGCCAAAAACCACTACAATATTGTAAAATAATTAGCCTCCAACTAATAAAAATAAATGGAAAAAAAATTTAAAAAAAAAAAAAGAGAGAGAGAGAGGCAAAGAGTTAGGGATGGAGCCCTGTCCTGGGGAGGGAGTCGTGAAGGAGGAGAAGCTTCCGAACAGTAGGAAGCCCTCTCACAGGCGGGTCTGTGTGGAGTTTTGGGATCTCAGAGGGCAACATAACCAGGAGAAAAAAAACAAAACCCACAGAATACTCGTCTGACAGCAACTGCCAGCAGAGAAATAGCCCAGATGCTCACGTCAGCTACCAGAGAGCAGGGGCTGGACAGGAGGCGCCGGCTGCATAATAGTTGCTTAGGGTGAGGACTTAGGGTAATGCCCTGAGGCAGTTCTGAGGGAGCTAACATGAGACAGCAACCCGAACTGTGGGATGGCAAGAGAGAAAAAAAAAGAACTTTCCCATGAAAGGCTCTAATGCACAGCCTGGCCTGCTCACAGAACAAAGGACTGAGTATTCACCAAGGACAGCTAGCCAGCTGTGTACAGCCCTCCCACCCACCCACCCCGCCCCCGACACGCCCCATGCCAGAGGCAGAGGGGCAGGCATGCGACAGCCGGAGCCAGAAGGCTAGGGGCTGCTGCAATCTCGAACCCAGAAACCGGCATCCTCCACCAAACTGCGAGCAGCCTCCCAGTTGCTATCCACATCTTCCTGGGATCCTGGACAGTTGACACCTGCCAGGAGGGGCGCAGCCTGAGATCAGCTCCCCGGAGGAGACACGTGGCGCACCTGAGACGGTGCTCTGGCGGCGCACCCCGGAAACCCAGCAGCCGGTCGGGAGAAGGTGATTAAGACACAGGTCCCACCTGGGACAGCGCACTCACCAAGCACCTGGCTGCCTGGGCTGCTCGGACCTGCGAAGGGCACAGAATGCACGCCCAACAGAGTCTGTGCTTTAGTGGAGTACCCAAGAACCTGAGCGACTTAGACCTGGGAAGGGCACGAAATGCAGGGTCTGCTTTGGACAGTGCCCCTGCAGAGCACCCTGGGGCCTGAGCAGTGCAGACCCAGTGTAGATCCAGGAAGCACACGCCACCTTGAGCTGGGGCAAACAGTGTGGTCCATACACTGCGAGCACTCCCCACACACACCAGCAATGTTTGTTTGCAGTGTCCCTTTCTACCCACAGTACAACTGAACAAGTGAGCCCAAATAAATGACCACCTTCGCCCCCTTGTGGCAGGGCAGCAATTAGACACTGAAGAGGCTTGCAAAAGGAGGAAGCCAAAATAAAGAAGAGGGAACCGCTCTGGGAGTGACCGGTGCAACAGATTAAAACCCTGTAGTTAGCATTGACTAAGCTTGGAGGGGGCCCTATAGACCTTGAGAACAAGTACAAGCTGGAACAAGGAGCCATCTGAAACTGAACTGACCCCACACTGCCCACAACAACTCCAGAGAAATTCCCAGATATATTTTTACTATTATCACTTTTTAATTTTTTTTAATTTCTTTATTACTCCTTTAATTTTCATTTTTATAATGTCCTATTACCTTGCCCAAAAAAAAACCCTATTTTTAAAGCAAATTTCATATATATTTTTTTTATAATTTTTGTGATTGATTCTGTTTTGTATTTTTAATACTATTTTTTTTGAGAGTTTAACCTCTATTCTAGATTTTTAATCTTTGCTTTCTGGTAATTGTTATCAATTTTGTACCTTTAAGAATCTAATCTTCAGTATCCATTTTCACTTTGGGGTGTGATTACTGGCTTGATTGCTCTCTCCCCTTTTCACTCTCCCTTTTCTCTCTCAGGTCACCTCTATCTCCTCCCTCTGCCTTCTCTTCTCTACTAAACTCTGTGAACCTCTCTGTGTGTCCCCGGCTGTGGAAAACACTTTGGGAACTGATTACTGGCTAGACTGGTCTCCCCGTTTTGACTCCGACTCTTCTCCTCGTGGTCACCTCTACCTCCCTCCTCCATCTTCTCTTCTCTGTGTAACTCTGTGAACCTCTCTGGGTGTCCCTCGATGTGGAGAATTGTTTCACCATTAACCTAGATGTTTTGTCATCTGTGCTGTATGGATGGAGAAGTCTTGAGGCATTATGAGACCAAAAGCCAGAGGCAGGAGGCTTAACTCCAGAACTTGAGAACATCAGAGAACTCCTGATTCCAGGGAAGATTAATAGACAAGAGCTCACCCAAAAGTCCCCATACCTACACTGAAACCAAGCTCTACCCAAGAGCCAACAGGTTCCAGAGCAAGACACACCATGCTATTTCTCCAGCGAAGCAGGGACACAGCCCTGAGCACTAAAAGACACGCTGCCCAAAGCCACACCAAACCCATAGATAACCCAAAACTCACTACTGGACACTTCATTGCACTCCAGAGAGAAGAGATACAGCTCCATCCACCAGAACACAAATGCAAGCTTCCCTAACTAGGAAACCTTGGCAAGCCACTAGTAAAACCCCACCCACAGGGAGCAGGCTCCACAATAAAGAGGAACCATGAACTTCCAGCCTACAGAAAGGGTACCCCAAACACAGCAATCTAAACAAAATAAAAAGGTAGAGAAATAGTCAGCAGGTAAAGGAACATGCTATATGCCCACCAAACCAAACCAAAGAGGAGGAAATAGGGAGTTTACCTGAAAAAGAATTCAGAATAATGATAGTACAGATGATCCAAAATCTTGAAAACAAAATGGAGTTACAGATAAATAGACTAGAGACAAGGACTGAGAAGATGCAAGAGATGTTTAACAAGGACCTAGAAGAAGTAAAGAAGAGTCAGTCAATAATGAATAATACAATAAATAAGATCAAAAGCACTCTGGAGGGAACCAAAAGTAGAATAACTGAGGCAGAAGATAGGATAAGTGAGGTGGAAGATAGAATGGTAGAAATAAATTAAGCAGAGAGGAAAAAAGAATAAAAAGAAATGACGACAACCTCAGAGACCTCTGGGACAATGTTAAATGCCCTAAAATTTGAATCACAGGAGTCCCAGAAGAAAAAGACAAAAAGAAAGGGCATGAGAAAACACTTGAGATAATAGTTAAAAGCTTCCCTAAAATGGGGAAGGAAATAGCCACTAAAGTCCAAGAAACTCAGAGAGTCCCAAACAGGATAAACCCAAGGTGAAACACCTCAAGACATATACGAACTAATGAAGATCAAACACAAAGACGAAATACTAAAAGCAGCAAGGGAAAAGCAACAAATTACACACAAGGGGATCCCCATGAGGATAACAGCTGATCTTTCGGTAGAAACTCTTCAGACCAGAAGGGAATGGCAGCATATACTTAAAGTGATGAATGAGAAAAACCTACAACCCAGATTACTATACCAGCAAGGATTTCATTCAAATATGAAGGAGAACTTAAAAGCTTGTTTGTAGACAAGCAAAAGCTGAGAGAATTCAGCACCACCAAACTAGCTCTTCAACAAATGCTAAATGATCGTCTCTAGACAAGAAACACAGAAAAGATTTATAAACTTAAACCCAAAACAACAAAGTAAATGGCAATGGGATCATACTTATTGTTTCAGTCCAGTTCAGTTGCTCAGTTGTGTTCGACTCTTTGCAACCCCATGGACTGTAGCACACCAGACCTCCCTGACCATCACCAACTCCCGGAGTTTACTTGAACTCATTTCCATTGGGTCGGTGATCCCATCCAACCATCTCACCCTCTGTCGTCCCCTTCTCCTCCTGCCCTCAATCTTTCACAGCATCGGGGTCTATTCAAATGAGTCAGCTCTTTCCATCAGGTGGCCAAAGTATTGGAGTTTCAGCTTCAACATCAGTCCTTCCAATGAACATACAGGACTGATTTCCATTAGGATGGACTGATTGGATCTCCTTGCAGTCCAAGGGACTTTCAAGAGTCTTCTCCAACATCACAGTTCAAAAGCATCAATTCGTTGGCACTCAGCTTTCTTTACAGCCCAATGCTCACATCCATACATGACTACTGGAAAAAACATAACCTTGACTAGACAGACCTTTGTTGGCAAACTCATGTCTCTGCTTTTTAATATGCTGTCTAGGTTGGTCATAACTTTCCTTCCAAGGAGTAAGTGTCTTAAATTTCATGGCTGCAGTCACCATCAGCAGTGATTTTGGAGCCCAGAAAAATAAAGTCAGCCACTGTTTCCACTGTTTCTCCATCTATTTGCCAAGACGTGATGGGACCAGATGCCATGATCTTCGATTTCTGAATGTTGAGCTTAAGCCAACTTTTTCACTCTCCTCTTTCACTTTCATCAAGAGGCTCTTTAGTTCTTCTTCACTTTCTGCCATAAGAGTGGTGTCTGCATATCTGAGGTTATTGATATTTCTCCCAGCAATCTTGATTTGAACTTGTGCTTCCTCCAGCCCAGCGTTTATCATGATGTAGTCTTCATATAAGTTAAATAAGCAGGGTGACAATATACAGCCGTGACATACTCCTTTTCCTATTTGGAACAAGTATGTTGTTCCATGTCCAGTTCTAACTGTTGCTTCCTGACAGATTTACATGATTTACAGATTTCTCATGAGGCAGGTCAGGTGGTATTGTATTCCCATCACTTGAAGAATTTTCCACAGTTTATTGTGATCCACACAGTCAAAGGCTTTGGCATAGTCAATAAAGCAGAAGTAGATGTTTTTCTGGAACTCTCTTGCTTTTTTGATGATCCAGTGGATGTTGGCAATTTGATCTCTCGTTCCTCTGCCTTTTCTAAAACAAGCTTGAACATATGGAAGTTCACGGTTCATGTATTGCTGAAGCCTGGTTTGGAGAATTTTGAGCATTACTTTGCTAGCATAAGATCAGTGCAATTGTGCCGTAGTTTGAACATTCTTTGGCATTGCCTTTCCTGGGGATTGGAATGAAAACTGATCTTTTCCAGCCCTGTGGCCACTGCTAAGTTTTCCAAATTTGCTGGCAAATCGAGTGCAGTACTTTCACAGCATCATCTTTTAGGATTTGGAATAGCTCAACTGGAATTCTATCACCTCCACTAGCTTTGTTTGTAGTGATGCTTCCTAAGTCCCACTTGACTTCGCATTCCAGGATGTCTGGCACTAGGCGAGTGATCACACTGTCATGATTATCTGGCTCATGAAGATATTTTTTGTACAGTTCTTCTCTGTATTCTTGCCACCTCTTCTTAGTATCTTCTGCCTCTGTTAGGTTCATATCATTTCTGTCCTTTATTGAGCCCATCTTTGCATGAAATTTTCCCTTTCATCTCTAATTTTTTGAAGAGATCTCTAGTCTTTCCCATTCTATTGTTTTCCTCTGTCTTTGCATTGATGACTAAGGAAGGCTTTCTTTCTCTCCTGGCTATTCTTTGGAACTCTGCATTCAAATGGGTATATCTTTCCTTTTCTCCTTTGTTTTTTGCTTCGCTTCTTTTCACAGCTATTTGTAAGGCCCCTTCAGACAGCCATTTTGCTCTTTTGCATTTCTTTTTCTTAGGGATGGTCTTGCTCCCTGTCTCCTGTACAATGTCATGAACCTCCATTCATAGTTCATCAGGCACTCTGTCTATAAGATCTAGTCCCTTAAATCTATTTCTCACTTTCACTGTATAATCGTTAGGGATTTGATTTAGGTCATACCTGAATGGTCTAGTGGTTTTCCCTACTTTCTTCAATTTAAGTCTGAATTTGGCAATAAGGAGTTCATGGTCTGAGCCACAGTCAGCTCCCAGTCTTGTTTTTGCTGACTGTATAGAGCTTCTCCATTTTTGGCTACAAAGAATATAATCAATCTGATTTCGGTGTTGATCATCTGGTGATGTCCATGTGTAGAGTCTTCTCTTGTATTGTTGGAAGAGGGTGTTTGCTATGACCAGTGCATTCTCTTGGCCAAACTCTATTAGCCTTTGCCCTGCTTCGTTCTGTACTCCAAGGCCAAATTTGCCTGTTACTCCAGGTGTTTCTTGACTTCCTACTTTTGCATTCCAGTCCCCTATAATGAAAAGGACATTTTTTGGGGTGTTAATTCTAGAAGGTCTTGTAGGTCTTCATAGGACTGTTCAACTTCAGTTTCTTCAGCATTACTGCTTGGGGCATAGACTTGGATTACCATAATATTGAATGGTTTGCCTTGGAAAGGAACAGAGATCATTCTGTAGTTTTTGAGATTGCATCCAAGTGCTGCATTGTGGATTCTTTTGTTGACTATGATTTGTTGATGATTTTGTTGACTCCATTTCCTCTAAGGGAATCTTGCCCACAGTAGTAGATATAATGGAGCAGCGAGTGGCGATCAGCCGAGAGGAGATAGCCCACGTCCAAGATCAGGGGCAGCAGCTGTGCTTCACTGGACCAGCCTTGTGGAGATACCCCACATCTAAGGTCAGAAAACCCCAGTAAGACAGTAGGCACTGGAGCGGCTATAAGGAGATACCCCATATCCAAGGGCAAAGGAGAAGCGCCAGCAGGAAGGCAGGAGGGGCGGATTCGCATTTAGAATTAAACCCCATTCCTGCCAGAGATGCTCAGAGGGCTCAAACAAACCCTGTGCACACCAGGACCCAGGGACCCCACAGAGACTGAGACAGAACTGTGTGGGAGTGTCGCCTGTAGAGGTTCGGGTCAGCAGTGGTCTGCACAGGGACAGGGGCTCTGGGTGTGGGTATGGCATAAGTCCTCCTGGAGGAGGTCGCCATTCACCCCAGCATAGAGCTGCCAGAACTTACAGAGGACTGGGAAATAGACTCTTGGAGGGCACAACAGAACCTTCTACACTGGGACCCAGGAGAAAGGTACAGTGACTCCACAGGAGACTTCCCTGAGGGTGTCCAAGAGTCTCTGACAAAGGCGTGGGTCAGTGATGGCCTGCTGCAGGGTTGGGGGAACAGACTGTAGCAGTACATGCCTGGGATCTTTTGAGGGAGGTCACTGTTATCTTCATTACCCTCACCATAGTTTCAGTTCAGTTCAGTTCAGTCGCTCAGTCCTGTCCAACTCTCTGCGACCCCATGAATTGCAGCACACCTGGCCTCCCTGTCCATCACCAACTCCAGGAGTTCACTCAAACCCATGTCCCTCGAGTTGGTGATGCCATCCAACCATCTCATCCTCTGTCGTCCCCTTCTCCTCCTCCCCCCAATCCCTCCCAGCATCGCGGTCTTTTCCAGTGAGTCAACTCTTCGCATGAGGTAGCCAAAGTATTGGAGTTTCAGCTTCAGCATCAGTCCTTCCAATGAACACCCAGGACTGATCTCCTTTAGGATGGACTGCTTGGATCTCCTTGCAGTCCAAGGGACTCTCAAGAGTCTTCTCCAACACCACAGTTCAAAAGCATCAATTCTTCAGTGCTCAGTTTTCTTCACAGACCAACTTTCACATCCATACATGGTCACTGGAAAAACCATAGCCTTGACTAGATGGACCTTTGTTGGCAAAGTAATGTCTCTGCTTTTCAATATGCTGTCTAGGTTGGTCATAACTTTCCTTCCAAGGAGTAAGCGTCTTTTAATTTCATGGCTGCAATCACCATCTGCAGTGATTTTGGGGCCCAAAAAAGTAAAGTCTGACACTGTTTCCACTGTTTCCCCATCTATTTCCCATGAAGTGATGGGACCAGATGCCATGATCTTAGTTTTCTGAATGTTGAGCTTTAAGCCAATTTCTTCACTCTCATCTTTCACTTTCATCAAGAGGCTTCTTAGTTCCTCTTCCTTTCTGTCATAAGGATGGTTTTATCTGCATATCTGAGGTTATTGATATTTCTCCCAGCAATCTTGATTCCAGCTTGTGCTTCTTCCAGCCCAGCGTTTCTCATGATGTACTCTGCATATAAGTTAAATAAGCAAGGTGAAAATATACAGCCTTGACGTACTCCTTTTCCTATTTGGAACAAGTCTGTTGTTCCATGTCCAGTTCTAACTGTTGCTTCCTGACCTGCATATAGGTTTCTCAAGAGGCAGGTCAGGTGGTCTGGTATTCCCATCTCTTTCAGAATTTTCCACAGTTTATTGTGATCCACACAGTCAAAGGCTTTGGCATAGTCAATAAAACAGAAATAGATGTTTTTCTGGAACTCTCTTGCTTTTTCAATGATCTGGTGGATGTTGGCAATTTGATCTCTAGTTTCACTGCCTTTTCTAAAACCAACTTGAAGTTCACAATTCACATATTACTGAAGCCTGGCTTGGAGAATTTTGAGCATTACTTTACTAGCGTGTGAGATGAGTGCAATTGTGCGGTAGTTTGAGCATTCTTTGGGATTGCTTTTCTTTGGGATTGGAATGAAAACTGACCTTTTCTAGTTCTGTAGCCACTGCTGAGTTTTCCAAATTTGCTGTCCTATTGAGTGCAGCACTTTCACAGCATCATCTTCCAGGATTTGAAATAGCTCAACTGGAACTCCATCACCTCCACTAGCTTTGTTCTTAGTCATGCTTTCTAAGGCCCCCTTGACTTCACATTCCAGGATGTCTGGCTCTAGGTGAGTGATCACACTGTCATGATTATCCGGGTCATTAAGATCTTTTTTGTACAGTTCTTCTGTGTACTCTTGCCACCTCTTCTTAATATCTTCTGCTTCTGTTAGGTTCGTACCATTTCTGTCCTTTATTGAGCCCATCTTTGCATGAAATGTTCCCTTGGTAACTCTAATTTTCTTGAAGAGATCTCTAGTCTCACCATAGTTTGGCCCCAGATAAATAACATGGAGGGAACACAGCTCCACACATCAACAGAAAATTGGATTAAAGATTTACTGAGCATGCCCCCCTCCCATCAGAACAAGACCCAGTATCCCCCTCAGTCAGTCTATCCCATCAGGAAACTTTCAAAAGTCTCTTATCCTTCTCCATCAGAGGGGAGACAGACTGAAAACCAAATCACAGAAAACTAACCAATCTAATCACATGGATCACAGCCTTGTCTAACTCAATGAAACTATGAGCCATGCCTTGTAGGGCCCCCCAAGAAAGATGGGTCATGGTGGAGAGTTCTGACAAAATGTGGTCCACTGCAGAAGGAAATGGCAAACCACTTCAGTATTCCTGCCTTGAGAACCCCATGAACAGTATGAAAATGCAAAAAGATAGGACACTGAAAGATGAACTCCCTGGGTCAGTAGGTGCCCAATATGTTACTGGAGATCAGTGGAGAAATAACTACAGACAGAATGAAGAGATGGAGCCAAAGTAAAAACAATACCCAGTTGTGGATGTGACTGGTGATGTAAGCAAAGTCCAATGCTGTAAAGAGCAATATTGCATAGGAACCTGGAATGTTAGGTCCATGAATCAAGGCAAATTGGAAGTGATCAAACAGGAGATGGCAAGATTGAACATTGACATTTTAGGAATCAGCAAACTAAAATGGACTGGAATGGGTAAATTTAACTCAGATGACCATTATACTTATCAATAATTACCTTAAATGTAAATGGGCTGAATACCCCAAGCAAAAGACAAAGACAATCTGAATTGTTATCCATAAGAGACCCACCTCAAACCAAGGAACACATACAGACAGTGAAGGGCTGGAAAAAGATATTTCATACAAATGGAGACTAAAGAAAGCAGGAGTAGCAATACTCATATCAGATAAAATAGACTGTGAAAAGAGACAAAGAAGGACTGCATAATGATCAAGGGATCAATCCAAGAAGATATAACCATTATAAATATATATCTACCCAATATAGGAGCACCTCAATACATAAAGCAAATGCTAACAAATATGAAAGGGGAAATTAGCAGTAACACAGTAACAGGGGGGCACTTTAATACCCCACTTACACCTATGAATAGATCAACCAAACAGAAAATTAGCAAGGAAACACAAACTTTAAATGATGCTATGGACCAGTTAGACCTAATTGATATCTATAGGGCATTTCACCCCAAAACAATGAGTTTCACCTTTTTCTCAAGGGCACATGGAACATTCTCCAGGATAGATCACATCCTGGGACATAAATCTAGCCTTGGTAAATTTTACAAAATTGAAATCATTTCAAGCATCTTTTCTGATCACAATGCAGTAAGATTAGATGTCAACTACTGGAAAAAAAACTATTAAAAATACAAACATATGGAGGCTAAACAACACACTTCTGAATAACCAACATATCACAGAAGAAATAAAAAAGGAAATCAAAATATGCATAGAAACAAATGAAAATTAAAACATGACAACCCAAAACCTATGGGATTCAGTAAAAGCAGTGCTAAGGGGAAGGTTCATAGCAATACAAGCTTACCTCAAGAAACAAGAGCAACATCAAATAAATAGCCTAACTTTACACCTAAAGCAAGTAGGAAAAGAAGAAATGAAGAACCCCATGGTTAGTAGAAGGAAAAAATCATAAAAATTTGGGCAGAAATAAATGAAAAAGAAACAAAGGAGACAATAGCAAAAATCAACAAACTAAAAGCTGGTTCTTTGAAAAGATAAATAAAATTGACAAACTATTAGCCAGACTCATCAAGAAAAAAGGGAGAAGAATCAAATCAACAAAATTAGAAGTGAAAATGGAGAAATCACAACAGACAACACAGAAATACAAAGGATCATAAGAGACTACTATCAGCAACTATAGGCCAATAGAGTGGACAACTTGGAAGAAATGGACAAATTCTTAGAAAAGTATAACCTTCCAAAACTGAACCAGGAAGAAATAGAAAATCTTAACAGACCCATCACAAGCACAGAAATCAAAACTGGAATCAAAAATCTTCCAACAAAAAAAGGCCAGGACAAGATGGCTTCACAGGTGAATTCTACCAAAAATTTAGAGAAGAGCTAACACCTATCCTGTGAACTCCCAAACTCATTCTATGAGGCCACCATCACCCTAATACCAAAACCAGACAAACATGCCACACACAAAAAAGAAAACTACAGGCCAGTATCACTAATGAATATAGATGCAAAAATCCCCCCAAAATTCTAGCAAACAGAATCCAATAATATATTTAAAAGATCATACATCGTGACCAAGCTGGCTTTATCCCAGGGATGCAAGGATTCTTCAATATTCGCAAATCAATCAATGTGATACACCACATTAACAAATTGAAAGATAAAAACCATATGATTATCTCAATAGATGCAGAAAAAGCCTTTGAGAAAATTCAACACCCATTTACTCTTCAGAAAGCAGACATAGAAGAAACATACCTCAACATAATAAAAGGCATATATGATAAACGCACAGCAAGCATTATCCTCAATGGTGAAAAATTTAAAGGATCTCCCCTTAAGTCAGGAACAAGACAAGGGTGCCCACTCTCACCATGACTATTCAACATAGTTTTGGAAGTTTTAGCCACAGCAATCAGAGAAGAATAAGAAATAAAAGGAATCCAGATTGTAAAAGAAGTAAAACTCTCACTGTTTGCAGATGACATGATCCTCTACATAGAAAACACTAAAGACACCACCAGAAAATTACTAGAGCTAATTAATGAATAGAGTAAAGTTGCAGGATATAAAATTAACACACAGAAATCCCTTGCATTCCTATACACTAACAATGAGAAAACAGAAAGAGATATTAAGGAAACAATCCCATTCACCATTGCAACAAAAAGAATAAAATGCTTCGAAATAAATCTACCTAAAGAAACAAAAGACCTATATATAGCAAACTATAAAACACTGATGAAAGAAATTAAAGATGACACAAATAGATGGAGAAATATACCATGTTCATGGATCAGAAGAATCAATATAGTGAGAATGAGTATGCTACCCAAAGTAATCTATAGATTCAATGCAATCCCTATCAAGCTACCAACGGTATTGTTCAGAGAACTAGAACAAATAATTTCACAATTTGTATGGAAATACAAAAAAAACTCAAATAACCAAAGCAATCTTGAGAAAGAAGAATGGAACTGGAGGAATCAACCTGCCTGACTTCAGACTATACTACAAAGCTACAGTCATCAAGACAGTATGGTACTGGCACAAAGACAGAAATATAGATCAATGGAACAAAATAGAAAGCCCAGAGATAAATCCACTCACCTATGGACACCTTATCTTTGACAAAGGAGGCAAGAATATACAGTGGAGAAAAGTGGTGCTGGGAAAACTGGTCAACTACCTGTAGAAGAATGAAACTAGAACACTTTCTAATGCCATACACAAAAATAAACTCAAAATAGATTAAAGATCTAAATGTAAGACCAGAAACTATAAAACTTCTAGAGGAAAACATAGGCAAAACACTCTTTGACTTAAATCACAGCCAGAGTAATGGAAATAGAAGCAAAAATAAACAAATGGGACCTAATTAAACTTAAAAGCTTTTGCACAACAAAGGAAACTATAAGCAAGGTGAAAAGATAGTCTTCAGAATGGGAGAAAATAATAGCAAATGAGGCAACTGACAAAGAATTAATCTAAAAAATATACAAGCAGTTCATGCAGCTCAATTCCAGAAAGATAAATGACCCAATCAAAGGACGGGCCAAAGAACTAATCAGACATTTCTCCAAAGAAGATGTATGGATGGCTTACAAACACATGCAAAGATGCTCAACATCACTCATTATCAGAGAAATGCAAATCAAAACTACAATGAGGTACCATCTCACGCTGGTCAGAATGGCTGCTATCTAAAAGTCTACAAATAATAAACGTTGGAGAGGATGTGGAGAAAAGGGAACCCTCTTACATTGTTGGTAGGAATGCAAACTAGTAAAGCCACTATGGAGAACAGTGTGGCAATTCCTTAAAAAACTGGAAATAGAACTGCCATTCAACCCATCAATCCCACTGTTGGGCATACACACAGAGGAAACCAGAATTGAAAGAGATACATGTACCCCAATGTTCATCGCAGCACTGTTTACAATAGCTAAGACATGCAAGCAACCTAGATGTCCATCGGAAGATGAATGGATAAGAAAGCTGTGGTACATATACACAATGGAATATTACTCCTCTATTAAAAGGAATGCATTTGAATCAGTTCTAATGAGGTAGATGAAACTAGAGCCTATTATACAGAGTGAAGTAAGTCAGAAAGAAAAATGCCAATACAATATATTAATGCATATATATGGAATTTAGAAAGATGGTAAGGATGACCCTATATGTGAGACAACAAAAGAGACACAGATATAAAGAACAGACTTTTGGACTCTTGAGAGAAGGTAAGGATGGGATGATTTGAGAGAATAGCATTGAAACATGTATATTACCATTGTGAAATAGATGACCAATCCAGGTTTGATGCATGAGACAGGGTGCTCAGGGCTGGTGCACTGGGATGATCAAGAAGGATGGGCTGGGGAGGGAGGCGGGAGGGGGTTTCAGGATGTGGGACACTTGTACACCCATGGCTGATTCATGTCGATGTATGGCAAAAACCAGCACAATACTGTAAAGTATATAGTCTCCAATTAAAATAAATTAATTAATTTTTTTAAAAAAGGCCAGACCATTGTCTTCTTTCTCACAATGTCTTTTCTATGCAGTCATTTTTTGTTATCTATTTGCCAGTGTGCTGACTAACATTTTTAGATAATTGTGTTTTCCAAGTTAATATTGATTATGTGGTTATAATTCATTCAGCTGTTAGCAATCTGAAGTTCTACCTGGCTGAAGTAAATGTTAAATTCCTAAATTAAAAAAAAACAGAATGGGAGTTGTTTAATGGGTACAGAGTTTTAGTTTGGGGAGATTAGAAAGTTCTCGAGATGGATGGTGATAATGGTTGCCAACAATGAGTGTAGTGAATGTCACTGAATAATACACTTAAAAATTATCAAAATGATAAGTTTTACATTATGTATACTTTACCATTTCTTTAAATCTTTTGTAAGAAATAGTCACATAAAATTTAGAAAATTCAGTTAAGCAAAAAGTGCTCATAATCTTACAAGCCTCATAAACTATTGTTAACATTGCAAGGGGGGACCCTAATACCAATGATTATGCTAAATGTGATGTGACTATTTATATCTCTCAAGGAAAAACAAAAAGTGGGACAGTTTAAGCAAAACCAAGTTGAAAAGATCTTAAAACTCATCTTTTACATATGGGGAAAAAAGAAATAAAAGACAGTTCCAGAGAGATTAAGAAACCTTCTCCAACTTAATAAAACTCAAAATATATACTGACTCTTAGCTAATATGTGTTCCTCCAAAATACCAATTTTATAAATAGCTGATCCTACTTTTAAAAGCACATCGAGTCCTAAGCAAATTAAATTTATCCATGTACTCAGTGTGTTTCACATTTAAAGCCTTGCTGAATAGACATAAATAGTGTAAGGCTATAGCACTTTCATAATTAGCAGGTAGAAAGGAGGTAAAGAAGACCATTTAGATGAGAGCAGATCTTCTGTTAGGTTTACAAATACTGGAAATGACGTACATCTGAGTCAAACATTATTGAGATGTTTTCATCTTTTTCCCCACACATATAGATTACTCATTGTCACACCATTTCTTGAAAGCCTGAAAATTAATCTTTAATGTGGAAAGGGAAATTGATCAGCACCCTGAGAGCTTGTGCTGTGGCTCTTGCTCACTGCAATAAGCGGGAAAGAATCCACTTGATCTAGAATACGGTCCCTGGAAATTCAACTTGAGTTTTAAGTGTATGTACATATACACACACCTTTTATGTGCACTGTTCCAAGTTGAGGTTTATCAAGAGTACATTTCTACTATCCACACACTAAAAGAAGAGTTGGTAGGTCTTTTAGGTATGCACACCTGCATTACTTATCTCACAAACTCAATCCAACCTGCTTTTGTCTGTGTGGATACTTACAGTCACACTTTATATCCCAGAGAAAGGCTAAGTAATTTGTTACTTAAAAACAAGACAAAACCGAGAATCATGACAACACTTCCTGGCTAGGTCCCGATATTACAAAGGCATGAGAGGAAACGGTGGTAACTGATCCAGGAAAGGAAGGTGCTCTCTTCTCAGTGACCTTCGACCTCATTTGTGACCATGCTTCCTCCTTCCCAGAAAGCTTAAAATTCCAGGGTGTTTATTATTTGGGATTTGGCTGACTCACACATAGGATAGAATTTTTTATTGTTCTTCCTTTGATTTCTATTTTCTTCAGAGGTTCCTAAGCATGATCTTTTTCAGTTCCCGTGACTTGTATTGATACACATGTTCCCTTAGGAAAGAAATGCCCTTCCTCAAACACCATTTTCCTGGTGAGCACCTTCAAGTCCAGGTTAGTAAGGAACATCTTCTGAGAAGCTCTTCAGGCTCCTCATTCCCATCTCTCTGGATTGATCACACACACCCGTGTTACCCCTGACACAGACGTCTACTGTTCCACTTACTCCACTTCACTGCAATGTCCTTAAATTCAAAAAAGAAGAAACATGTGCTTTCGTACTAGACTACTGCTCACCTTCCAGGGAGATCATTTTTATTTTGTCTCTCTACTATCTGCATCTAAAACAGTGTCAAACGACTGAACGACTAACACTTAACACTATGAAGGTGGTATCTGAAAGACCATGAGTGAACAAAACAATCATTCTGCCAAGTGCCACACCAACATGTACCCTGTGCAGAAAAATGAGCATTTGAAACGGCTGATGCAAAGTCAGAAAGAGAATCAGTCAAGTCCTGCAGCCTTAAGAGAGGCATCTTCAGATCCTAGGGAAGAAAGATAAAGTAGGATGGAAAACCTTTGCACCGGAAAAAATATTTTAAACAATATACATTCTTAGAGTAAAAAGCAGAAAACACAGGCAAGAGGAAGAAGCAGAACTGGCCTGATTCAATCTCCAATAAATAAATACTGCTTACACGGTACTTTCCTTCAGACAGTGCTTAATATGGGTGTTTGTATTTATGTGTGCATGTAATCTGCACGTTTAAATACAATCATTGTTTAAATTTACAAAAAAGGATAGTAGTCATCAAGATTACTGGCCCAGGAGTTAGACTTGAGGTGGAATCCTCATCTCTGTCTCTTACCAGCCTTTGCCCTCGGGCAACACAGACATGACTCCTTTAAGCCCATCTTGGGCTCCTCAACTTTAAAATGGGAGGTAACCACGCTGCTTTCTCCAGAGGTTTATTGTGATGATTACATGGGATAGTCTTGGTAAAGCCTTCTGTACAGTGTCCAACCAGAAGTGCACAGTATATGCTGGTCACACTTGTCACGAGAGCTCCATAGCATGCCTTCATATATGATAAGGTCCCCTCTGTCACTCTTATTTTTCAACATGTGCTTTTTCATCTATACACAATACCTTGTAGAATCATTTTTTTAAGTTCCCAAAAACCTAAACAAACAAAAGAATGTCAAAGATTTAATTATAGCATTGGACTCAAAGATTAATTTAAGAAGAATCAGGATCTTTAAAAATAATTTTTAATTACTAAATTAACTGTAAACCAAAAAATAAAACAGCATCAAGTACTAATTGATTCCAATTAATTTTTGTTAGGTGTTGACTGTTTGAACACCAAAAGGTAGTCTATTATAAATACTTCACCAGAGAATCTGAGATTTAAATCTGGTTCTGTGTTCAAAGTCAGTATTTCCCTCCAGCATGCTATCTGTGTATCTGTTCACTAAATCTCATTTTTTTCTGTTTCCTGCTAGACTTCATTTCCCAGCCTTACATAAGTAGAAGTGACATATGCCACTTCAGGGCTTGGAACCTAAAAATAACTTCCTGCCAGCCTTCTACCTCTTATTTTTCCTCTTGTTTGCTGGCTAAATTCAGTTGATCCAATAGAGGAATCCAAGACCTTAGAAAATGGCAGACCAATCAAATAAAAAACCTAGGGTCTCAAGTCACCATGTAAAGGAGATCAGGAATACCCAAATAGAACTATTATGGGAGCAAAACATAGTTTTATATGGTTCTAAGCTCCTAAGATTTTTGAGGTTTTTTCCAACAGTTTGCCTACCCTGCCTGAATTGTAGTTTTCATATCTTTCTTTCACTTGGAAAACTTATGTGTACACTGTGGAAATTTAAAGATGAAAGAAATAGGAAAAAAAAAAAAAAGAAGAAAAATAATCTTCACCACTCAGAGATGAACCCTGTTTTATTTTTTTTTATATCTTCCCATTTTCTTATACATCTTCTTTTGGGGTTGCGGAAGTGGAGCAGTGAGAGGTATAGATACAACAGAGAGAACAAAGAGATGTTATTTAAAAGATGGAAGCAGAGGTTTTCTCGGAGAACTTTTTTTTTGTTCCTTAATGGATTACTTTATTGTGAAGTGATAGGCCCCCAGGGCATTGTATGGAAAGCAGAAAAATGACAAAATTAGATTGCTTTGCATAATAAGTAAAAGGATTTTCAGATTCCCTGGAACATGTAGAAGCCCAACAGAAGAGTGAAGCAGCCAAGAGGAAGATAAAGGAAAGGAGGCTGGTGAGGAAAAGAAAGATTCCATCAAGAGAAGAGAAGGCAAGGAAGGGCCTGGGAGAGCAACGCCAGTGAGAAGTTCCCAGCATGGGGGATTCCTGAGACACACTTAAGAATAAGAGCGTCTAATATTTGATCCTAACATTATTGCCGTGGTGTGTCCTGCTGGCCCAGGATGCAACCCCATGTCATTTATACCCCTGAGTGTTTAAAAAAGTCTCATCTGTACAAATGTTTATACGAGTCGTGTCCTAAGAAAGAAAATCGAAGAAAATGGCAAGAAGCAAGACATAATAGAAGCTACAATCTAAGAGGAAGCAGGATGTCAGAGAAAGATGGCAAGGGAAAACTTAGGACAGCTCTATCAAATAACATATCATGGACACTTGCCCAATCTGAAATGGGCAATGTCTCTGAAATACATAATGTGTCTGAAAATATGCTTTTTAATGGTTGCCTGCCATTTGCGTGTCTGAACACACCATTTGCTAAACCCTTCCTTATTTGGTGCATTTAAATTATTTCCAGTCCTCTGATGTTAAATATGCTTCCTCACCAAGCACATACATACAAATATAAAATTTGGGTCCAGATTTCTTGGTTTAGCCAAGGCTTCTGTTGTTGTAATGAACAAAAAGTCACTCAAATCTGCTTAAACAGAGAGGTATAACTTAATATAAGGATCCAGAACTGGATATGGAACAGACTGGTTCCAAATAGGAAAAGGAGTAAGTCAAGGCTGTATATTGTCGCCTTGCTTATTTAACTTACATGCAGAGTACATCATGAGAAACGCTGGGCTGGGGGAAGCACAAGCTGGAATCGACATTGCCAGGAGAAATATCAATAACCTCAGATATGCAGATGACACCACCCTTAAGGCAGAAAGGAAGAGGAACTAAAAAGCCTCTTGATGAAAGTGAAAGAGGAGAGTGAAAAAGTTGACTTAAAGCTCAACATTCAGAAAACTAAGATCATGGCCTCCAGTCCCATCACTTCATGGCAAATAGATGGGGAAATGGTGGAAACAGTGGCTGACTTTATTCTTTTGGGCTCCAAAATCACTGCAGATGGTGACTGAACCCGTGAAATAAAAAGACGCTTACTCCTTGGAAGAAAAGTTATGACCAACCTAGACAGCATATTGAAAAGCAGAGACATTACTTTGCCAACAAAGGTCCATCTAGTCAACATTATGGTTTTTCCAGTAGTCATGTATGGATGTGAGAGTTGGACTGTGAAGAAAGCTGAGTACCAAAGAATTGGTGCTTTTGAACTGTGGTGTTGGAGAAGACTCTTGAGAGTCCCTTGGACTGCAAGGAGATCCAACCAGTCCCTCCTAAAGGAGATCAGTCCTGGGTGTTCATTGGAAGGACTGATGCTGAAGCTGAAACTCCAATACTTTGGCCACCTGATGCAAAGAACTGACTCATTTGAAAAGACCCTGATGCTGGGAAAGACTGAGGGCAGGAGGAAAAGGGGATGACAGAGGATGAGATGGTTGGATGGCATCACCAACTCAATGGACATGAGTTTGGGTAAACTCTGGGAGGTGGTGATGGACAGGGAGGCCTGGTGTGCTGCAGTCCATGTGGTCGCAAAGAGTCAGACACAACTGAGCGACTGAACTGAGCTGAGCACTATTGCACAAAACCCACAACCTCATGCATTCAGTCTCATGAGGAACTGGTAGTGAAGGGGCTATAAAATTACCAGCAATCACCATCTCATTGCTTCCTTCACAGGTTACCCATTTTCCCAACCTCTATATGTGTGTATGAGAGAGAGAGACAATTTAGAATTGACGTTCATACTAAATAATGTACTAAGGATACACAGTAGGTTCTAATAGCAATCTTCAATTCTTTGTAAAAAAGTTCTAGATGTCATATAACTAACGTGACTAGCCCACTTTCTTTACCTTTCCAGTGTTCTATACTTATGTCTCTTTTTTTCACATGTATTCTTATTCCAGTGTGTTTGCAATAGGAAGTCTATTTCTCACTTCAGAGCTGCATTCAGTCTTACTCATTCATTGCTTATCAACTCCAGAAATGGCTACTTACACTTCCAGCCATCTGTCTCTCTCACTTGGGGGCTCTGTGCCTGTGGAATGACCGCTACATTATCTCTGCAAAGGAGCCTTCTTCAATATGAGTGATGGGCCAGTAGGAGGAGTCTGTGTCGTCTCCATATCCTCAATCACTTTCTGCTGCCCTTGTGGCCACACCAGCATCTGATGTCTGCCAGGCTCTTGACTGCATCTCTGTTCACCACTATGGTTTTACGTTTGTGGTCCATGGAGGTGTTTACCTTGTTTTTGAGCTGGCAAGGTCTTTACAGATATCTCCTCAGATTATCTACCACTGCTCTTTGGAACAGAGAGAATGTGTCTTAGTCTGGAAGTCCTCTTTGCTTAATCCTTCTCATCCTTGTACCTATTGAATTTCTCTCCTCAAGCACTATGACATGGGGTCGTCCCTCAGGTCCAGAAAAGGAGGTCATGGGCTTGGCAGATACCACAAAAGATGCCTCTACACATTCTTAGGATAAATTCCTAGAAGTGAAATATTTGTCTGAAAGGGACTTCATATACATATATATATACACTTACATATATATATATGTAAAATTGCCCTCTGGAATGGTTAAATAAAGTCATACTTCTATTAGCAGCAGTATGAGAGAGAGCCATACTGCTCTCAGCCAACACTAGGCATTCTTGAGAGCTGTGAATGATAACTAGCATTTATTCAACTTTACTTCTGATGAGGTCAAAATCCTGCATTACCTTCCCTTTTCATCAGGGTCATATTAATACTTTCTGGAAGGTGATCACAGACTTCTCTTCCTGCTACTTTACATCTTTGGACTACCTTCACATCCCTACATGAATGCAACTGGGCATATGGGATGTATAATACTGTGATTTATAATAAGAAATATGCATTTGATCTTTGTCTCTGTTTCTGGTCCAGAATTCCTAAAACCTTTGGAATTTCCTAAATGATAAAAGTCATAAAAGTGCCTTGATAGTCACCATAAACTGTTTTTAACCACACCTAGGCTCATGTTAATGAGATGACTTCTGGAAAACACCTAAGGATGGGGGCTGGTTGCCAGGGGAGATAATCATGTGATCAAAGAGCTGGTACTTTTAGTCCCACCCCCCTGACCTTAGGGACAGGGGGCGGGGCGGGGGAGGGCTTGTGGTTGAATCAACTGCCAGTGACCAATGATTTAATCAATCATGCCTGTGTAATGAAGACTCCATAAAAACACAAAAGGACTAGGTTCAGAGAATTTCTGGGCTGGTGAGGATGCAGAGATTCAGGGGGGATGGCTCACTCGCAGAGCATGGAAGCTCCAGGCTCCTTCCCACATACCCCACCCTAGACATCCCTTCTGTCTGGCTGTCCCTGAGGTATGTCCTGTCATAAGAAACTGGTAATAGATAATAAAATGTTTCTCTGAGTTCTATGAGTCATTCTAGCCTATTAATTGAATTCAAGAAGGGTGCCATGGGAATTTCAGACCTATAGCCAGTTGGTCAGAAGTAAGGTGACAATTTAGAATTGTGAGTTGCATCTGAAGTGGAGGCAGTGGACAGTCCTGTGTGACTGAGGCCTTAACCTGTGGGATTGGATGCTATCTTTAGGTAGTTTCAGAAGTAAGTTGATGACTTGGTGGTGTTGGAAAAAATGTATACCATAGGATGCCTAGTTATTATTACATAGAATCGATAGAATAAGTATTAGTAGTTTAATACAAATTTTAACAGACTATATGATGCTAGATCTAGGTCACATAACTTTCTAAAGGCACATAGGCATGTGTTTATAAATTTCTATTATTCACAGTTTCTAGACTAAGCTTTCTAAAGGCTACGTTTACAACCATCCAAAGCAATTATGCTTGAATTTTAGGAGATTTTATTGAGCATGTTTAATCCCACTTACCTGCTAAAGTTTCCCAAGGAGAAAAATGAGAATGTTCTTTTACAAAACAACTGGACACTTTAAGTTAAAGTCTAAGGAGAAATAAGAAATAGTCCCTGCCCTCAAGAAATGCACAAGAGGAAAATAAAGACAGCAATAACTCTTATATGAATCATTTTCTTAAACTTAGGATCCAGACATAGCTTAAGCCCATGGAATTTTAACGTTTTTGGAGAAGACCTATAGTTTAATAAATCAATAAGATGCTGCTCATAAGGATAACTTCTTTTACCTCACTTTTTTAAATCAGGAGGCCTAACTGAAAGCAAATCAATATAGGAAAAAGTGCTACACTGATCACTGAAGCCAAACCCTTGGCCTTGCCAATAAAGCTCTGAGTGCCCCCAAGCTTCTGACATATGTCTTGTCAATTAATGAAGTTCATGGAGGGATTGCATTTCAGCTGATATCTTGATTTCTGTAGTTGATAGAGCAGTGGTTCTTAAACTTTAATGGATAGAAGGTACTCAGCTGCACTATTTGGTTTACTGGTTGCAGACTGTACCCCCAGAGATTCTCAGTCAATAAATCTGGGGTGGGAATCTTTCATTGATCACACACTCTAGATGATTCTGAGGCAGGAGCTCCATGGACTCTGTTTTTAAAACTCCTTGCTATCTTCTTCCTATGTTATAAATATTTGGATTCAGGTTGCAAATTTGGCAGTGTGGTGTGGCTCTAATAGGAGAATGGTGGTACAGATGAGAGGCTTCCCTCATAGCTCAGTTGTAAGGAATCTGCCTACAATGCAGGAGACCCCTGTTCAATTCCTGGGTCAGGAAGATTCCCCTGGAGAAGGGCTAGGCTACCCCCTCCAGTATTCTTGGGCTTCCCTCATGGCTCAGCTGGTAAAGAATCTACCCGCAATGCAGGAGACCTGGGTTCAGTCCCTGGGTTGGGAAGATCCCCTGGAGAAGGCAAAGGTTACCCACTCCAGTATTCTGGCCTGGAGATTTCCATGGACTGTGTAGTCTGTGGGGTCTCAAAGTGTTGGACAGGACTGAGGTACAGATGAGAGAGCGACTAATTTCACTCAGTAGAAAAGGAAAGGGAAGAAGAGGGTAAGAAGGACCCCCAAATATTTGACCTGGGATTTAAAAGATGAGAAGAAAGTTTACAGCTAGGAAGGAGCAAGAAGAAAAAGAAGGAGGAGGAAGAAGGAAAGTACATACAGAAGAATGGCAGGTAGATATGGCAAAATATGTAGCTCAGATGGTAAAGAATCTGCCTGCAATGGAGGAGACCCTGGTTCGATTCCTGGGTCAGGAAGATCCTCTGGAGAAGAAAATGGCAACACACTCCAGTATTCTTGTCTGGAGAATTCCATGGACAGAGGAGTCAGGCAGGCTACAGTCTATGGGGTCACAAAGAGTTGAACACCACTGAGCAACTAACACATAGCAAAATAGGAGACTGTAAGGGTGGACTTGGGCTGCCTGACAAAGAGCCTTGGGTCCTCAGAGAAGTAGTATATTCTGTAGGTTTTGTGGTTCCGAAATACGAAAGCCGCACCACAATCTCCTAAGTCATTTATCAAAATGAAGATTCCCAGGGCCTCCAGCAGACTGACTGATTCAAATCCCTTAGGGAAACACCTGGGCATCTGGACTTGTAACAAAGTTCCCCAGACATTCCAATAAGCAGACAGTATAGGATATATTGGTAGACCAAGAACTATTCTACCCTGAAACTGTAGGTCCTTCAGAAGATACAGCATCTGGAAGTTAATGTCAGGAAATATCCTGCCAAGGGATAAAAACATAGTCAAGAAGAAGCTGTAAAGTCAGAAATAGGTCAGTCAGAAATTTCCTATAGAGAAAGGGATAAATTACAAAGATGGGAGGTAGGTAAATGAGCTGAACCTGTAAAAGCAGAAGATATGGGGAAGGTAGTTTCTAGAAATAAAGACAAAATGAGACAGAAAATCACCCTATGAGAGATCAGGTAAAAGTAGACTTCCTGAACTCTACAAAGTACTGTGCAAGGAGACAACTTAACCGCATCCATAATCTAACTGATGATTTTCACCTGGAGTGAAAGCCATCCGTTGCAATTAGCTGCTGTAAAGGGTAACCTAAGGAGAAAAAAAATCAGGATTTTCAGATTTATGGTTCAATAGGAACCTGACTTTTAAAAGACAGAGTAAAGAGACACTGAATCATCAAGAGGAGAAAAGGGTAGAGTGAGCTGTCTCTCTTCACTTTGTAAATTACCTGAGCCATAGAATTCAACTCATCATTCCCCATATACAGTCCATGGAATTCTTCAGGCCAGAACATTGGAATGGGTAAGGCTTTCCCCTACTCTAGGGGATCTTCCCAAACCAGGGGTCGTCCCAGGTTTCCCGCATTGCGAGCGGATTCTTTACCTGCTGAGCCACAAGGGAAATCCGAGAACACTGGAGTGGGTGGCAAAGCCCTTCTCCAGGGGAATCTTCCTGACCCAGAAATCGAACAGGGGTCTCCTGCATTGCAGACGGACTCTTTACCAACGGGGCTATCAGGGAAGCCCAAGCATATAGGACTGTTCCTTAAACCACCAGCAGATGGCACCACGGTTTCGTTGGTTTTTTTTTTTTTCTTTTTTCTTTTTTCTTTTTTTTTTTTTTTAAAAAAAAAAAAGGTATTTTCAAAGATAGTAAATTTCCCTGGTGGCTCAGATGGTAAAGAATCTGCCTGAGAATGCAGGAGACCCAGGTTCAATCCCGGGGTAGGGAAGGTTCCCTGGAAAAGGGAATGACTACCCACTCCAGTATTCCTCCCTGGAGAACAGTCATGGGGTCACAGAGTCAGACATGAGCAACTAACATTTTCACTACTTAAAAAAAAATAAAAGAACAAGAAAATGTTGTGTTAAGGAAAGACTAAAGCCCAATTAAATTACCAGATCAATATCCAAAGGCTTATTTATTGTCTTTACTCAAAATTTTACACTCTATGCTAATTTTATGATCAGTAAATGACATAACTTAGCCAGAAATGGATCAGATCATCAAATTCACAAACATAAAAACTCCAGAGAATGTCGAATATGGTGGTCAGTTAAGAGATGTTTCTTTGCAATAAAGCAGCTAGCTAACTTCCGTGTGTTATGACTTTTGTGGACTTTAGGTACTCTTGCCTTCATGGGCCCTTTCCTCCAGAAAACATATATGTATTATAAAATATTTTATGTCTGCTCTGGTATAAAAACTCCAGGCTAGATTAATCATTAACTACTACTTTTTTACTGAACTTAAAATAGTGTTAAAATATTTTTATGGGCTCCTAACAGTGGAGACGGAAATGGCAACCCACTCCAGTGTTCTTGCCTGGAGAGTCCCAGGGACGGCGGAGCCTGGTGGGCTGCCGTCTATGGGGTCGCACAGAGTCGGACAGGACTGAAGCGACTTAGCAGCAGCAGCAGCAGTTATCACAAGCCCTATAGACCGTACCTACTATGCCCAATGGATAATTTCACCCTGGCTCCTTTAAGTTATTCTAAGAAATGAAATTTAGAAAATAAAACTAGAGGGAGAGAATGAGGGTGAGGATGAACATAGCCCAAACTGTCTATAGCAAAAGTGAAATTTCTTTAAAGCTTCATGCATTAGCTTAAAATTATATTCAAACATTGCAAAAGTATGTTTTAAATGACTTCCCATCAAGGAAAATGAAGGAAAACAAAATTTCTTACCTGAGTCACTGGTCCATGGATAGGATGCAACGGCAGTGAGTTGATTTATCTCTGAAAGTTGTTACTCAGGAATTCCCTGCAAAAGGAAGCAGAATTAAGTGTACACACAAAACATTGATGGGGTTCAGCTTCAACAGGAAGTGGAACCAATTTATGAGAAAGAATATGTTCATTTTGAGAGTTCTAGGTTTCTATTTTGTCAAGAAGAAAAGGTGAAAGCAGAAGGGAGCTGCTGTTATTTTTCTCAGGACCTAATTCTGAAAAAGAAAGTATATGACTTTGATATTTTAGAGTCTACAGTTTTAAGTGAGATTCCCAGGTGGTGCTAGTGGTAAAGAACCTGCCTGCCAATGCAGGCGATGTAAGAGACATGGGTTCGATCCCTGGCTTGGAAAGATACCTTGGGAAAGGGTATGACAACCCACTCCAGTATTCTTGCCTGGAGAGTCCCATGGACAGAGGAGCTTGGCAGGCTACAGTTTAGGGTCACACAGACTGGGACACTACTGAAGCAATTTATCACGCAGGCATGTACAGTTTTAAGTAAGGGCTTACACAGTACAGCAGCAGCTTCAAATAGAATCCAGCAAATTCCCTGGTGGTCCAGGGGTTAAGACTCCGTGCTTTCACTGCCAAAAGCCGAGGTTCAATCCCTGGTCAGGCAACTAAGATCCTGCAAACCCCATGGTGTGGCCAAAATAAATAAATAAAATCCAAAATCCAAGATTCAGAAACCCTGAGAATGAGGGGTGGGAGTGGGGTGGGGAACTGTGGCTGGTAACAGATTCTTGGGGAAGCAAGGAGAGCCATTCTAGGGCATTCTGAGAGACAGCAAAATAAGGTAAAGTAGTGTTGGGTGTCTGAAGCCAGGAATCCCAACAGGTGTTAGGGTCAAGTGTATGGGTCAAGGGTCAAGAGTATGGGGCTACTCTCCTAGGGGAGTGATAGCCTTTAAACAGAATCCTTGATGTGGAGATTGCTTTAATCAAACTGCTCTCTCATGATTTTTTGCTAGACTTTGGGTACAAGTATTTACCAGAGAATGTCTTAGTTTTTAATTTGTTCTTAATATTTTACATAGTACAATAATAATTCATCAAAAACTTTCTGTAGTGTCAAAAAAAAGTCCTTCATTGAAATCGAGATGATATGATTTGCTTTAGCTCTAATTTTCTTTCAATGTTCACACCTCATAAAGGTTATGGGGGAAATACTCATTTATATAATTAACCCTCACTATGACCATTTTCAAATATTTAGAGCTACCAAAAAAGAAAAACTCTTTGGAATGGAAATAGTGGGTTTCTGGATTTTCTGTTGCCATAATAAGTTAAAGTGAAACTGGAATGTACTCAAATTCCACAGCAAATACTCAATTATTTATACTCAACTTAAAGACTGTTGGCAGAGAAGTCCTTATGTAGGCAAAGACTTCCCAGAACTTACTTCATTAATGAATCAGAGGAGAAAAAAAAAACTTAAAGAAATAGTCTTTAATACAGGAGTAATTCTCAGGGGATTTGAGTTTAGTGCAAGGTCCCACAGAGAGGATGGTGAGAGAGTATCTCCCTGTACTCTCCTTTTTTCTCAAAAAAAGCATGTATCCCACCCCTAAGCTTTTCCCCAAGAGAGGTGGAGAAGGAAGGAGTCTACCAGCTCCCGCTCTTTCAGAGGCTTGAGGAATAAGGCCACATTAATGATTTAAGCACCAGTCCTCCAGTTCCAATACACAAGTCTGACCATCAGATTTGGGGATGTTGGAGTGGCTGCAGGTTTTTTACAAAGTACCTTGCACTTGAAGAACAAGCAACATAGATTGTTTATGCATGCACCACCAAACATTTCTGAACTTTGGCAATTCCACTCTCACTTGCATAAGTCTAATGTAGATTGTATAGCATTTAACATTAACCTACGGTTCTATCCATTAAGCTTGCACTACATCCATCAGGGAGAGTGAATTCCTTGATGACAAACCATTAGGCAAGAAAGTACAGGGTTTAGAATCAAATTACCTGGGTTTGGATCTTGCCTCTGCTATTTACTACTTGTAAAATCTTAAGCAAGTGGCTTAGCTTCCTTAAGCCTCCAGTTCAATATCTATAAAATGGAGATGATGATAATAATAGCTAACATCAAAAATATCTAATAAGGACGAGCTGAAATAATCCATATAAAAGTTCTTAGCTCTTGGCACCTGGCATAGAATAACAGCTCAGAGTTGGGTGTTAGCCATTTGACTTGTTATTCCAGGAACCGGCACTTAAGGACACATCTGTTATAGATGGCTGAGGACATCTGCATGTTACACAGAAAGACTAGGGACAGAAGGGTGTCACCCAAACCTCTGCCAAAGCAACTTGAAAGTTCAACTTTCAGTGGTAGTGAACAAGAAATAAAGGTCAATAGCCATTTCCTCTGGAACCTGGCCAGTAATTTGACATCTGGGAACTGGCTCAACTTGTAGGTAGAAATAAACATATCTTTTCTCTTGCAACCTTATGTACCAACATTCATTCTAATACTCCTTTATACCTGATCTCCACTTCTCCAAAATGTGTAAAATAATTGCCTCCCATAAACCCATGTGGCACTTTCTAGTGAAAGTGAAAGTTGCACAGTCGTGTCCAACTCTTTGTGACCCCATAGACTATACAGTCCATGGAATTCTCTAGGCCAGAATACTGGAGTGGGTAGGCTTTCCCTTCTCCAGGGGATCTTCCCAACTCAGGGACTGAACTCAGATCTCCGGCATTGCAGGTGGATTCTTTACCAGATGAGCCACAAGGGCAGCCCTATGTATCCTAAATTTCAAGGTATCGTTGTGTGAATGGTAAATATTCCTATTAACATCTCCATTATAGGATTTAATAACAATGATAAGGAAATACTTTATATGGAAAGAAAGTAACACTTTGATTTCAAATTTTGGGCTTTTTTTCCTTTCACAAAAAAATAGCAAGGAGAGGTAAGAAAGCCTTCCTCAGTGATCAGTGCAAAGAAACAGAGGAAAACAATAGAATGAGGAAGACTCTTCAAGAAAATCTCTTCAAGAGATCCCTTCAAGAAAATTAGAGATACCAAGGGAACATTTCATGCAAAGATGGGCTCAATAAAGGACAGAAATGGTATAGACCAAACAGAAGCAGAAGATATTAAGAAGAGGTGGCAAGAATACACAGAAGAACTATACAAAAAAAGAGCTTCATGACCCAGATAATCACGATGGTATGATCACTCACCTAGAGCCAGACATCCTGGAATGTGAAGTAAAGTAGGCCTTAGGAAGCATCACTACAAACAAAGCTAGTGGAGGTAATGGAATTCCAGTTGAGCTATTCCAAATCCTAAAAGATGATGCTGTGAAAGTGCTACGCTCAATATGCCAGCAAATTTGGAAAACTCAGCAGTGGCCACAGAACTGGAAAAGGTCAGTTTTCATTCCAATCCCTAAGAAAGGCAATGCCAAACAATGTTCAAACTACTGCACAATTGCACTCATCTCACACACTAGCAAAGTAATGCTCAAAATTCTCCAAACCAGGCTTCAACAGTACATGAACCATGAACTTCCACATGTTCAAGCTGGTTTTAGAAAAGGCAGAGGAACCAGAGATCAAATTGCCAGCATCCGCTGGATCAGTAAAAACGCAAGAGATTTTTAGAAAAACATCTACTTCTGCTTTATTGACTATGCCAAAGCCCTTGACTGTGTGGATCACAACAAACTGTGGAAGATTCTTAAAGAGAAGGGAATACTAGACCATCTTACCTGCCTCCTGAGAAATCTGTATACAGGTCAAGAAGCAACAGTTAGAACTGGACATGGAACAACAGATTAGTTCCAAATTGGGAAAGCAGTACAGCAAGGCTATATATTGTAACCCTGTTTGTTTAACTTATATGCAGAATACATTATGCGAAATGCCAGACTGTATGAAGCACAAGTTGGAATCAAGATTGCCGGGAGAAATATCAATAACCTCAAATGTGCAGATGACCCCACCCTTATGGCAGAAAGTGAAGAACTAAAGAGCCTCTTGATGAAAGTGAAAGAGGAGAGTGAAAAAGTTGGCTGAAAACTCAACATTCAGAAAGCAAAGATCATGGCATCTGGTCCCATCACTTCATGGCAAATAGATGGGGATACAATGGAAACAGTGACAGACTTTATTTTGCAGGCTCCAAAATCACTGCAGATGGTGACTGTAGCTGTGAAATTAAAAGATGCTTGCTCCTTGGAAGAAAAGCTATGACCAACATAGACAGAATATTAAAAAGCAGAGACATTACTTTGCCAACAAAGGTCTGTCTAATCAAAGGTATGATTTTTCCAGTAGTCATGTATGGATGTGAGAGTTGGACTATAAAGAAAACTGAGCGCCGAAGAATTGGTGATATTGACCTGTGTTGTTGGAGAAGACTCTTGAGAGTCCCTTACACTGCAAGGAGATCCAACCAGTCCATTCTTAAGGAAATCAGTCCTGAATATTCATTGGAAGGACTGATGCTGAAGCTGAAACTCCAATACTTTGGCCACCTGATGCAAAGAACTGACTCATTTGAAAAGACCCTGATGCTGGGAAAGATTGAGGGCGGTAGGAGAAGGGGACAACAGAGGATGAGATGGCTGGATGGCATCATCGACTCGATGGACATGAGTTTGAGCCAGCTCCAGGAGTTGGTGATGGACAGGGATGCCTGGTGTGCTGCAGTCCATGGGGTCGCAAAGAATCGGACATGACTGAGCAACTGAACTGAACTTCCTTTCACAGGCCACTTCTTATTCCACAGCATGTTATAATACAATTATTTACAAAGCATTCTTACTCAATATTTATTTTATTCAAAATCATTATAACGGCTAGAGTTGTTTCTCCTAATTTCAGTTCTACATGTTTTCCACCATACATAATTTATTTCAAACACCATAGAAAGATCCCATCCCCATAATCACATTCTTATTGACAACAGGTCATTTCATGTGTCCTTTTTAGGCCTCTCAGAGATGTGGAATCAAGGAGTATGAGAAATGAAGTCTGTTTCACAATCAGTATCCAGCTCCTCTTCATTGAGGCTAGTTGGAGATTTTTTAAATCCCTTGCCTCAAGTCTGTGCTTTTTATGCTTTAGTTTGTGCTTGCTTTTGTTGTTCAGTTACTAAGCTGTGTCAACTCTTTAAGACCTCATAAATTGCAGCACGCCAGGTTTCCTGGTCCTCCACTATCTCCCGAAGTTTTCTCAAAGTCATGTCCACTGAATCGGTGATGCCATCCAACCATCTCATCTTTTGTTGTCCTCTTTGCCTCCTGCCCTAAATCTTTCCCAGCATCTGAGTCTTTTCCAATGAGTCCGTTTTTCACATCAGGTGGCCAAAGTATTGGAACTTCAACTTCAGCATCGGTCCTTCTAATGAATTTTCAGCACTGATTTTCTTTAGGATTGACAGGTTTGATCTCCTTGCAGCCCAAGGAACTCTCTAGAGTCTTCTCCAACCACCTAAATTGCAGTTCACAAATGTCCATTTCCTAAATTATTCATTCTCTCTCTTACTATTAATACCCTGCTCATAGAAATACTGTGAAAGTTTTAGCATAATCAAGGAAAGACTTATTTATTCCTGATTTTTAAAAAAAAAATCATTGAATATCTTCTGTTTCAAGCATTCTGCTAAGTGTTGCTTATATAGTGATGATGAAACAATTATAGCCTCACACTCCTGAGGCTTATCATTTAGTGGTGGAATCAGACATGAGACAAATAAACACAAAGATAAATATATAGTTACAAATAATATGAGCCCCCCAAAAAAGACAGAAAAACAGAGGGAACACATATGATTATAATAAAGTGAAAGTCGTTCAGTCATGTCCAACTCTTTGCGACCCCATGGACAGTCCATGGAATTCTCCAGGCCAGAATACTGGAACGGGTAGCCTTTCCTTCTCCAGAGGAATCTTTCAACCCAGAGATTGAACCCAGGTCTCCCACATTGCAGGCAGATTCTTTACCAGCTGAGCTACAAGGGAAGCCCGTGATTATAATAAAGGGGCACCCAATTTATGCTGAGAGGGTCAAAAAAGACCTCTCTAAAAATAGAATATGGTATTTGAAACCTAAAGGATTCACAGAGGTTAGTAGGTAAAGATTATGGGGGTAGGAGTGGGGATGGGAGTAGGGGGGCGAGGCAGCATTTCTTCTAAGCAGAACTCTTGCAAAGTCCCAGGACAACAAAGAATCTGCCACATTAAGAAACTGAGGAAGCTCAACATGGTGAAGCTTAGTGAACAATCAGAAAAATCCTGTAACCTGGACTTGACCTCATATAACTCTTCTGAATTCAATTTTTTCTTTAATCTGGACTGTCTATTCAAAAAAACCTTACTGCTAGATAATTTCCAGTGTGATTTCAAATCTCAAATTCCCAGCAAAATTATACAAATAAGCCTGTGCTCCAACCTGCCATCTTCCATACTCCCGCTCGTCACTCCCCTAAGTCCTGTCCCTGCTAAATGATGCCTACATTTTTAAAATTACTTATCAAGCAATCTAAAATTAGTGGAGTACAAAAATGAAACAATGTTTGCTTTTCTCCTTTTAACCATTCTCTATAAAATCTCTGTTTCTTAAATTTCAACATCTTAAGCAGATTTCATAGGTTGATGGTCACATCTAGCTGTTAATGTCTAACCTTATCTAATCCAAAATTTAAAACTCCAATCTCAGTACAGTTCTGTATTGGTTCCTTTCCTTCTTGGCATCTGCCAAATTTGGCCTGAGTGATTAGGGAAGGAGAAGGCTAATTCTGATCATCCATTCGTCCTATCCCACACCTACATTTCTTTTCTTCTCCAGTGTACTGGTGAAATGTAGGGCTTCAAAGACAGCCAAGGGATAGATCCTGAGGAGTATTCTATGTTAAACTGAAGAATTTGGTCTTTATCTTTTAAAGGAGATACAAAAAACATTAAAGAGGAATTACACAAATAGGTTTTCAGTTTAGAATAACCCCTTCACTGCAGTATAAAGAGTAGCTTATAAGAAACAAGTGAGGAGTTGGATAACAAAGAGAACATAGGCCTCTGGAAATCTCTCCCACCGCTCTCTTCGTAAGTTTCTTCTCACAAACTTCTCTCAAAATGCCATGCAACCTCCATTGGCTTTGAAATACTCCTGAAAAATCCTCTCTCTAAACTTGGGCATGCCTGACTAATAATTTCTTGGATTTATTAAACACCACTACAGGAAAAACACCTTTTCTGCTTTATTAATCTTGGCTGAAGGGCACCAAAATATTAAAATAGGACTCTTTTGTCTTGGAATTTTACCAGTGGCCCTGAAGTCCAAGCACAATGTCTAAATTGTGGAGCTAGATTGCCAAAGCAATACACCCTAAGGACTGTGGGACTGAGTCTACTAATATCGTTTCATTTCCCACCTCTATTTCTGTAAACATCAAAACGGAAAAAGCCTAGAGAGAGAGTGCTTTTGGAAACAGTTCTGGGTGCTATGGAGGAGATGAGATGGGAGATGAGAGGAAAAAGTACTTTCCTTCACCTTAATCCAGGTGAGAGGAGCTTCTGTGAACCTTTCAAAAACCTTGCCTACAGCCTCTGAAGACTGGCGACCAGAGACTGGAGTCTGCTTCTGCTGCAGGAAGTCCACAGATGCAAGGCCACGGCTATTATTAGCCTCACTATAAACAGCAGAGAGAGCTGCATTAGTCAGTATTTACACACCAATGACAGCAGACAAAGGAGTCCGTTTCCTGGGACCCAGATGTGGCTCTGGGGCCAGAAAGGCAGCCTGGGGTGTAAGAGATGAGCCTGGAAAAGCCCAGGCCCACTGTAGGGAAACATATTGCAAGCAGCTTCTGGATAATGAGACTCAAAAGCAGCCAGATATGGGAACATTACTTGTTTAAAAGAGAACTGCAGTCATAGATCCTCTAGCAGGAGGCTCTCCCAGGAAAAAAGAACACCCCCAAAGAATAAGAGACAACAACTATCTGACTGTCATCTTTGACACGTTCCTTATCTATGTCCCCCACCCTTAACTCTGGGTATCCTGTGACTCTCTTTCAAGCAACAGAATGTGGCAGAAATGACATTGCAGGACTTCTGAGGCTAGCTCAGAAAAGTAACTGCAGCTTCCACTTTGTTGCCAGATACAACCATATCAGTCAAATAAAACTTTTCTTACCTCTTATCTTTCTTCTCCAGAGGAGTCAGAAACCATACCTAGAAGTGGGAGAAGTAGAATTATAAAATTATGAAGAGGTAGGGCATGCTTCTCCCGTTCCTAAGCAGGGGGACAGGAGAACCCTATATGAGATAAGAATACTAAATTTTGATACTATACTTAGCAAAAAAAATTTTTTTTGTTAAAGTGAGACTTTCTTGTGATTGAAGGAACCAGAAAGCTATTCGACCTGCCAAATATTTCATCCTAGGTAGGAAAGAGTAAGTCCAAGACCAGATTTGAAAGGTGAGAATAGAAAATAATTCACACACTACAGAGTCCAATTTGTTCAATAAAAATGCATACTTGATTTATGTTTATGTTTTGAAGCAGATGTAAAACAAGAGCTATGGAATCAACAGAGAGCTGGAATTACCTAGAAAGCAAAGGTCACCTGGTGACTATATCAAAGCCAGATAAGATCCCTGGCCTGGTCAGGGTTAGGACTTTTTTTTTTTTTTTTTTTCCAGTGGGTTTTGTCATACATTGATATGAATCAGCCATGGATTTACATGTATTCCCAATCCCGATCCCCCCTCCCACCTCCCTCTCCACCCGATTCCTCTGGGTCTTCCCAGTGCACCAGGCCAGAGCACTTGTCTCGTGCATCCCACCTGGGCTGGTGATCTGTTTCACCATAGATAGCATACATGCTGTTCTTTTGAAATATCCCACCCTCACATTCTCCCACAAAGTTCAAAAGTCTGTTCTGTATTTCTGTGTCTCTTTTTCTGTTCTACATATAGGGTTATCGTTATCACCTTTCTAAATTCCATATACATGTGTCAGTATGCTGTAATGTTCTTTATCTTTCTGGCTTACTTCACTCTGTATAATGGGCTCCAGCTTCATCCATCCCATTAGGACTGGTTCAAATGAATTCTTTTTAATGGCTGAGTAATATTCCATGGTGTATATGTACCAGAGCTTCCCTACAACCTAGATTACTGTATCCAGCAAGGATCTCATTCAGATATGAAGGAGAATTCAAAAGCTTTACAGATAAGCAAAAGCTGAGAGAATTCAGCACCACCAAACCAGCTCTTCAACAAATGCTAAAGGATCTTCTCTAGACAGGAAATGCAGAAAGGTTGTATAAACGTGAACCCAAAACAACAAAGTAAATGGCAACGGGACCACACCTATCAATAATTACCCTAAATGTAAATGGGTTGAATGCCCCAACCAAAAGACAAAGATTGGCTGAATGGATACAAAAACAAGACCCCTATATATGCTGTCTACAAGAGACCCACCTCAAAACAAGAGACACATACAGACTAAAAGTGAAGGGCTGGAAAAAAATATTTCATGCAAACGGAGACCAAAAGAAAGCAGGAGTCACAATACTCATATCAGATAAAATAGACTTTCAAATAAAGGAAGTGAAAAGAGACAAAGAAGGACACTACATAATGATCAAAGGATCAATCAAAAAAGAAGATATAACAATTATAAATATATATGCACCCAACATAGGAGCACCGCAATATGTACGGCAAACGCTAACGAGTATGAAAGAGGAAATTAATAGTAACACAATAATAGTGGGAGACTTTAATACCCCACTCACAACTATGGATAGATCAACTAAACAGAAAATTAACAAGGAAACACAAACCTTAAATGACACAATGGACCAGCTAGACCTAATTGATATCTATAGGACATTTCACCCCAAAACAATCAACTTCACCTTTTTCTCAAGTGCACACGGAACATTCTCCAGAATAGATCACATCCTGGGCCATAAATCTGGTCTTGGAAAATTCAAAAAAATTGAAATCATTCCAGTCATCTTTTCTGACCACAGTGCAGTAAGATTAGATCTCAATTACAGGGAAAAAATTGTTAAAACTTCAAACATATGGAGGCTAAATAACACGCTTCTGAATAACCAACAAATCATAGAAGAAATCAAAAAAGAAATCAAAATATGTATAGAAATGAATGAAAATGAAAACACAACAACCCAAAACCTATGGGACACTGTAAAAGCAGTGCTAAGGGGAAGGTTCATAGCATTACAGGCTTACATCAAGAAACAGGAAAAAAACCAATTAAATAACCTAACTCTACACCTAAAGCAATTAGAGAAGGAAGAAATGAAGAACCCCAGAGTTAGCAGAAGGAAAGAAATCTTAAAAATCAGGGCAGAAATAAATGCAAAAGAAACTAAAGAGACCATAGCAAAAATCAACAAAGCTAAAAGCTGGTTTTTTGAAAAAATAAACAAAAAAGGACTTTTTATTAAATAAATATATTAGCTAGTTCAATTGCTTGGGCAAGTCATAAAAACAGAAAAAAAGCAAAACTGGGCTATACTTAATATTCTTTTACACTTTTCTGTTAAAACACTTTTTTTTTTTTTTGAGGGGTGAGAGGAAGAGATTCCTAGAAGCCTAGTGGATGTTACTCAACATTACTCAATGTGGGAATAATTTTAAAATTATTCTATGTTGGGAATAATTTTTAAATTATTCTATGTCTAATATTCCACACATGACCAGTGGATGAAGTGAAATTAGTAAGTCAGAGTAAATCACACAGAGCAAGACAAGAAGCTTGATTTTCTCTTAAGTAGTCTTTTATAATATATCCTATCATTTAAATTCTCTTTAAATAGATATGTGTGTTCTTTTTTTCTTTTATGTTCAGAAATTTTCATGCCAAGAAAGACAGAGTGCCTATATTCCCTCCTCAAATTCTGAGTGGGCATGTGATCCATTTTTAACCAATAGAATGTGGCAGAAATGACACTGCATGACTCCCAAGGCTTGGTCAGAAAAGGCAATACAGCCCCAACTTTGTCTGCCAAGATACTGACTCTGGGAGTCCTACTGCTACACAAAGGGAAGTACCCTGAGACTGTCATACTTTGAGAAGACACCAACAAGCCAAATGGAAATGTTTCAGGTGACACCCCTATTGACCTCACAATTAACAAATAACATCAATCACCAGGCAAATTACTTCAGCCCCCAGCTCTTGAACCACCCAATCTTCTCAACTGAGGCCCTGACATATGAGCAGAGAAAAGCTATTGAACTAGGCCTCATCCAAATTTCTGGCCCACAGGATCTGTGAGCATAATCAAGTGTTTATTTTCAGCTGAAAAGTTACACAGTAATAGTAAGTACAACAACAGGAATTTTGTAAAATAGTGACCTGGCCAATTTCTAGAATTCACAAACTCCCCCAATCTCTTTATCCTATAGGTCCAATTTTCCCTTATACATCTGTATGGGTTAGTCTTGTCCCCTAAAATTTCATATGAAGTCTCAGCCCCAGGACATCAGAATGTGACCTTATTTGGAGATGAGGTAAATAGATAAAGAAGCTCAAATGAGATCATTATAGTGGCCCTAAATTGATATCTTTATTTAAAAAATGATAATAACTGGAGACAGACACACATACAGGGAGAAAACCCCGTGAACATAAAGGCAGCCGTCTGCAAGCCAAGGAGAGAATCCCAGAACAGAGCCTTCCCTTGAAGCCCTCAGAAGGAGCCAGCTCTCCTCACATCTTGATTTCTGATGTCTGGCCTCCAGGATTGTGAGACAGTAAATTTCTGTTGTTTAAGCTGCCAAGATTGTGGTACTTTGTTATGACATCCCTAGAAAATGAATACAGCATCCAAGCTAGGGCCAAGAGTCAGGGAGAATTCCCTGGGGCCAGAGATAGTTGGAAATTCACATATCAGAGTAACATAATCTACTGGAACTGTGCCAATATGTGAGTGTCATCTCCAGTAATCTCATCCAGTGGTCTGCTAACCTATTTATCCCTGTGGTGCTAAGGATCTTGCTACCTCCCAAAGTAGCCACTGAATAGTTACCCAACTCTGTTAACTATTTAGTAGGATCACCTTTAGGATCCTAGTTGTTGCTGTTGTTGCTTAGTCATTAAGTCTGACTCTCTTGCATCTCCAAGGACTGTAGCCCACCAGACTCCCCTGTCCATGGGATTTCCCAGGCAAGAATACTGGAACATGTCGTCATTTCCTCCTCCGGGGATCTTCCCGACCCAGGGATCGAACCCATGTCTCCTGCCTTGGCAGGCAGGTTCTTTATCACTGAGCCACCAGGGAAGCCCTTATGATCACAGAGACTGAATTTAACCTACCTTACATAGGATGGTTCTTTACAAGTTCTCAGACAGTTGTCTATCTCCCCTGAGTATACTCCTCAACAAAAGAAACTTCCCCAGCCTTATGCAGACATTCCTTACATGATATAATTCCAGGTCCCTTCACCACCATGATTATTCTCCTCTGAATATAAATCCATTTATGCTAAAACAAAAAATAAATTTCCGATAATAAAAACTGTCCAGTAAAACCACAGACTACAAGTAGTTTACTGTCACTTAAAAAAAGAGCTTTGAAGACTCAGAAATTCTGTAGAGCAATTACTAAATCAGAGAACACATCAGACTCATTCTCCTCAAGGATACTTTTGGATTTTATGATTTAATAACATATTAGACATTTGAGGCTTATAGTCTTTCATGAACTAAGGAATAAATGAAGTACAGAAGGAACTCACAATAAAATCTTTGATGATAGTATAGTTTAGTGAGGCTTCACAAAAGTGAAAAATTGCAGACAAAAAAAAATGAGAGCATTCTGAACAATAAGCAGCAAGCTAGTGTATGTCATTTAGCTTCCCTTTGGATAAACTAGGTCTTTAATCCTTCTACCACAGATACTCATGAGAACATTTTCTACAGAAGCAGGCTTATGGAATTAGATCTAATTGCTTGATTCTTTTTATTGATGTTGAAATCGCAAAGTTCAGAGGAAGATTTCTTTCACATGGTTAGCCCCGTGGCATTTTCATACAAACCTATCTACAGATCAATTTCTAAAATATGGTTCCTTTTAGTAAAACATATTTGAATAAGCATTTGTCTTTGAACAAAGGAAGTTTTTTATGTGCCTGAGCCAAAGCACAGCAGGTCATGAATGGTTGGTTCTAAGCCATCCAGCTTCCTGCTTTCCCTAACAGTGCTGCTGAGCAAGAGAACTTGCCTACAGATGGAGAATTCCTAAGATTCTATGTGCCTTCATTCAAACTCCATTCTGCTCATAAAGCTAAATGAGCTTCAGCTACGACATTTACTAATAAAACAGAAAATACAGAATATCATAGCCTGAGGACACCAATATTTCTGTCATGGCCTCATCTTTGCTCTGGAGATAGGGGCATTTTCCAGTTCACAAACTGTTCACTCCCTGAAACTACTCCAGAGAAGTGTAGTGTAGGGGTCAGGGGAAAGAGCTGCCTAAGGGGAATGAAAGGGTCTTTGGTACCTTTGTATGATCTTTCAAGAAAGTGGCTTCATTTCTTAGCCCAAAACAAATCTAAATTTAAACAAAACAACACAAAACAGAATCCACAAAATATCCAGGAAAAAAATGAGGGATTCTTTTTTAACCTTGAAACATGAATTTTATAAACATGATCCTAAATGCAAAACCCATAAAAGTATAAGTTTAACATCATAAATTTTTAAACTCTCTGAATGACAATAAACAAAACCATTGGCAACATATGAATAGAACAACTAACAAACAAAAAATACTTAAATTCATTCACAATTTTTAAAACAGAACTCAAAGTGAGGAAACTGCATATTTTACCTATCAGATTAGCATTCATTTTAAAACTTAAACCCAGTGTTGTCATGAGTGGAAGGAAATAGGCCTTTGCATACAGTGTTAATGAAGCAGTAAATTGCTGCAAAAATTTCAAAGGGCAATTTGGCAATATCTATCCCTGATGCTTTTTATCAGTCCTGAAAAAAATTGGCCATCATCTATGTGAATATTGCTCCTGTCTCATTATAAATCTTTTAATATTCCAATTACATATATGCTAGCCAAGATAATCTTGAACAGTGCTGAACAACTATGTCACAGGTGAAAAGCTATTATAAAACTATGGTAATTAAGACTGTGCTAATAAATGCAAGTATAGACAAATCAACTATGGTAGGAAGAATTCTAAAGATACCAACTCCCACTTCAAGATCACTATTCACTGTTATTTAATCAAACCTAATCAAAATACTGCTGTGAAGGAACTTAGCAACATAATTATAGTTACTAACCACCTGACTTTAAAATAGATTATCCTGGATTATCCAGGTGGATGCAGTGTAATCACATGAACCCACGAAAGCAAAAGAGGAAGGCAGAAGAGCCTGTCAGAGACGCTTCGGAAGCGGAAGTAGGAGAGAATCTAAGTGTGGGACGAACTTAACTCGCTGTTGCTGGAGAAGGGCCACATGGAAAACATGAGGAGGAATGCACAGCTTTGAGGAGCAAAAACCAAACCCCAACTGACAGCCAATAAGGGATCGGGGAACTCAGCCCTACAACCACAAGGAACTTAATTCCACCAACAATCTGAATGACCCAGAAGCAGATTCACCTCCAGAGCTTTCAGACACGGGCCCAGCACAACTACCACCTTGATTTCAGGCTTGTTAGACTCTAAAAGCTTGGCATGGTGCAGTTCACGAGGTTACAGAGTCAGACATGACTTGGCAACTGAACAACAACAAAGACTCTAAACAGAGGACCCAGAAGAGTCACACTGTATGGAGGCTTCTGACCATACAGCTGTGAAGCTTAAAATGGGTGTTGTCTTAAGCCACTCAATTGATGGTAACTTTCAGTGACAGTATTAGGAAGTTAATATCCTGACCAAGGATAAAGAATCCATCAACAGGCCTACACATATGGCAAAAGTGACCCTGAAGTACGGTGGGAAAGGATGCTCCTTTCAACAAATAGTGCTAAGTCTATTTAATTTTCTATATTTAAAAAAACATGTGTCTGAACCACTATTTTACATCATATACAAAATAAATCCAGATGGATTGCAGATTTGAATGTGAAGGGGAGAATTGCAGTGTAAGGGAGGATAAGTTTTCAGAGAAAAACATGAAAGAATGTCTTTGTAAGCACCCTACTCCAGTTTTTGGTGGCAACTGTATATATTTAGGTTGTACAATGTGGTTTTGTTAAAGGTTTACAGTATGATGATTTCATATACACATACATTGTGACCTGATTAATTAACATATCTACCACTTCACATATCTACTACCTCATGTAGTCACCATTTGTGTGTGGTGAGACACTTTAGATCTACTCTCTTAGCAAATACACATATACGTGTTATTAACTATAGTCATCATGTTGCACATTCAATTTCCAAAAACTATTCATCATACAATTGAAAACTTGACTAACATCTCCCCATTCCATACCACCCCCGCCAGTCCCTGGTAATCACTATTTTAGTTTCTGGTTCTATGAGCTTAACTTTTTAAGATTCTACACAAAAGTAAGATGATACAGTATTTGTTTTTTTCTGACTTATTTCATTTAGCATAATAAACTTCAAGGTCCATCCATGTTGCTGCAAATGGCAGGATTTTCTTCCTTTATGGATGAATAATATTCTAGTGTGTGTGTGAGAGAGAAAGTGTGTTTGTACACTATACATATATATATGTGTGTGTATATATATATATATATACACACACATATATTTACATATATCATATATATCTTCAATCTTTTTTATTCACTCATAGATGGGCACTTAAATTGTTTCCATATCTCAGCTATTGTGAATAACTCTGCAATGAATATGGGAGTAAAGGTATCTCTTCAAGATACAGTCATCCCTTGAAATCCTTGAGAGACTGGTTCCAAGACCCCAAGAGTGTACTGAAATCCTTGGATGCTCAAGTTCCTTGTGTGAAATGATGTAGTATTCATATATAAACTACACACAGCCTCCTGCATACTTTAAATCATCTCTAGATTACATATACTACCTAATATAATATAAATGTTATGTAAATTGTTGTAAATGCTATGTAAACAGGTAATCAGCAGCAAACGGTAAGCTCATTTTACTTCATGAATTTTCTGGGCTTTTTTTCCCTGGGTATTTTCTACCCACAGTTGGTTGAATCCACAGATGTGGAACATGAAGATATGGAGGGCCACCTGGACTAGTTTCAACTTCTTCAGGTATATACTCACAAGTATATGAATTAAGAATTCCTGGATCATATAGAAGTTCTATTTGTAGTTTTTTGAGGTGCCTTCATACTGTTTTCCATAACAGCTGTACCAATTTACATTCCCACCGACAGTGTACAAGTTCTCTTTTCCCCACATCCTTGCTAACATTTATCTCATGTCTTTTTGATAATAAACATGCCAACAGGTGTGAGATGACAGCTCTTTATGGTTTTGATTTGCATTTCCCTGATGACTAGTGATGTTGAGCGCATTTTCATGTGTGCATTGAGTATTTGTATGTCTTCTTTGGAAAAATGTTTATTCAGGTCACTTGCCCATTTTAAAATTAAGGTATTTGTGTTTTTTATCTTTGTAACTTTGAAGTAGCAAAAGATTCCTTAAACAAGACTCCAAAAGGGCACACTATAAGGGAAATTTTTTTTAAAACTGGACTATCATAAAGTTAATAGCTTTTCTCAAAGAGAAGACATTAATAAGCGAGTAAAAAGCAGTCCATCAATTACAAGAAAATACCCACAATGCATATATCTCACAAAGGACTGACATCTAGCATATAAAGAACTCCCACAAACTGATAAGAAAAAAAATTAGACAACCCAGTGGAAAATGAACAAAAGATCTGAACAGATATTTTGCAAAAGAGGAAATCAAAATGGCCAATAAACTTAGAGAAATTGTGCAGAAGTTCATTGGTTGTCAGGGAAGTGCAAATAAAATCACAATGAGATGCCACTACACACCCATCAGAATGGCTACAATGATGGCATAGATGCAAAGTAGCTAGAATTTTCATATATTGCTGGTGAGAGTATAATTTGCATAACTGGATATCATTTAGCAGTATCTACTAAAACTGAACATATGCATAGTTTGTGACCCAGCAGTCCAATCCTAGGTATAAACCCAACAGAAATGTAAATGTACGTCTACCAAAATGAAAGTAAGAATATTCACAGCATCATGATAGGTAATAAACCTTGTTTACAAAACCTGGAAATTACAGGGCTCCAGTTTATTATTTCTCAGCTCCAAAACCACCATTCTGTAGTCTGCTTCTTTTTGTAAATAACATTATATATTTATTTTTGGCAGTGCTTGGTCTTCACTCCTGCAGGCTTTTCCCTAGTTGCGGCAAGCGAAGGCTAGTCTCTGTTGCAGCACACAGGCTTCTCATTGCAGTGGCTTCTCTTGTTGCGGAGAAGGTTCCAGGCTCGTGGGTTTCTGTAGCTGTGGCACACAGGCTTAGTTGCTCTGTGGCACGTGGGATGTTTCTGGACCAGAGGTTGAGCCCACGTCCCCTGCATTGGCAGGCAGATTCTTATCCACTGCACCACCAGGGAAGTCCTGTAGTCTGCTTTGTAACGATGAAACCTGAATTCTGCAAAACACATTTCTGCTTTGCCAGTCACTCTATGTTATCTCTTGCAATGGAGATACCAAAGAAAGACTGGAGAGCCAGTAGAGGATAAAGGAACTGGATTCCTTTTTGTTCTGCTTCCTGTTCTGTCAGCATCATGCCAGTAATGATTCTTCACTCTGGAATAAGCAATTGGTTGCAGCTTCCAGTTTGTCCCACACTCCCAGAACCAGTCTCCTCATCCCCCCTCAGAGACATGAGCCCTTCAAAGAACTCCTCTTCCAAGGTCTTGAGATACCAGTACCAGTTGAGCAGCAACCCCTCTCTGGGTGTCATGATGCTAGTTCTGCAGAGTTACTCCATCAAACACCCAGTTTCTAAGCATCTCAACCCTTTCCCTTTGTCCACGAGCCTTACAAGTGCTTCCTGAAGTTATTAGCTTTGTATTGCCTTAATGTTCCCTTCTGTCTTTACAGTTCTCCTATACCTACTCAGTCAATTCTTCATATTAAGTTCTTGCTTTTAAATAATTGGTATGTTGATAGTCACCCTGCTTATTTAACTTATATGGAGAGTACATCATGAGAAATACTGGGCTGGAAGAAGCACAAGCTGGAATCAAGATTGCTGGGAGAAATATCAATAACCTCAGATATGCAGATGACACCACCCTTATGGCAGAAAGTGAAGAAGAGCTGAAGAGCCTCTTGATGAAAGTGAAAGAGGAGAGTGAAAAAGTTGGCTTAAAGCCCAACATTCAGAAAACTAAGATCATGGCATCTGGTCCCATCACTTCATGGGAAATAGATGGGGAAACAGTGGCTGACTTTATTTTTGGGGGCTCCAAAATCACTGCAGATGGTGATTGCAGTCATGAAATTAAAAGACGCTTACTCCTTGGAAGGAAAGTTATGACCAACCTCAGTTCAGTTCAGTTCAGTTGCTCAGTCATGTCCAACTCTTTGCGACCCCATTAATTGCAGCACGCCAGGCCTCCCTGTCCATCACCAACTCCCAGAGTCTAGCATATTAAAAAGCAGAGACATTACTTTGCCAACAAAGGTCCGTCTAGTCAACATTATGGTTTTTCCAGTGGCCATGTATGGATGTGAGAGTTGGACTATAAAGAAAGCTGAGCGCCAAATAATTGATGCTTTTGAACTGTGGTGTTGGAGAAGACTCTTGAGAGTCCCTTGGACTGCAAGGAGATCCAACCAGTCCCTCCTAAAGGAGATCAGTGTTGGATGTTCACTGGAAGGACTGATGCTGAAGCTGAAACTCCTCATGCGAAGAGTTGACTCAATGGAAAAGACCCTGATGCTGGGAGGGATTGGGGGCAGGAGGAGAAGGGGATGAGGATGAGATGGCTGGATGGTATCACCGACTTGATGGACATGAATTTGAGTAAATTCCAGGAGTTGGTGATGGACAGGGAGGCCTGGTGTGCTGTGATTCATGGGGTTGCAAAGAGTCGGACACTACTGAGCGACTTAACTGAACTGATGTTGATAGTCCATCAACAGCAGAATGGATAAGTGTAATATATTCTCCACATGCACTACTATACAAAAATGACAATAATCTACTACTATATCTATCTGATACAAATGATTCATGTTGATGTATTGCAGAAACCAACACAATATTGTAAAGCAACTATCCTTCAATTAAAAACAAATAAAGTTTTTGTAAAAGGAGGTAAACTATAAGGTGGGAAAGTGGACCACAGCAGACAGAAAATATTTAATAAATTTAGCAGAAGAGAAGATGGAGCAGGGATAACTAACTAACTTAGCAGTGTGAGTGCAGTGTCTACATAGAGGAGTGCAGTAATCCAGGCAATTTGTAGGTTAGAGGCTTGGGGCTAGGACATCTTAATTCCTATGGAGAAGGGTAGGAGTGAGGGGTTGGACGTGGGGAGTGTCAAGCTAAAATCAGGACCTAGTTGAAGGTCTGTAGGTTTGTACCTTAAGCAGTTGGAAGTCCAGATCCTCTTCCCACCTCATCCACCAAGGACTAGAAATTGAATCAGAGAATCACCAGACCCTCATGATACGAGAGACTGGTGTGAAAAACAGAGGAGAGGATTAAGTGAAAATCTGAATACTAAAAACTGAGGTCTTTTTCTATCCAACTCTCTACACTACTTTTTTCCACTCTACTTTCAATAGCAGCCATCCACACAAACCAACTCTCTCACATTTATCCCTCCTCTCCATTCATGCTGCATTTACATGTATTCAAAATCCTGTTACCAGGCATGTGACAGAGATACAGTGTTTGAAAAAATAAGCAAGGAAATCTGGCAAATTAAAAGATGAGAGAATTATTAACTGCAGGGGAAAGTATTATATGAGAAAAAGCAGCAATGTTATACACAATGTGGCTTAATGCATAGCACTTGCACAGTCATAATAATGTAAACACTGAGTTGATTTAACCCAGGCTCATTCCCAGGCTCATAACAGGCTCATTTGTTACTCCATCAAGGCCCCCCCCCCCCCCCCCCCCCCCCCCCCCCCCCCCCCCATTGCCCTGGCCCTCAACATATATTCTCACCCTTTAAAGGTACCCCCTTATTCACAGAAGCCACAAGCTAAAAAAACAACCACATTCCATTCATCTGATGCTACAGTTCTGCATATAATTGAACTCTATCATAAGATGTACTCACTTTAGATTTGGAAGGCAGAAGTGAGGCAAAGGCCACTTCCTTGTAGCTGAGTCTGTTGGTAACAAGGTTGGACAGATAAGAACATCTGCAGTGGGCAGACTTCACATCCCAATGTGTATTCAGGACCCAATGGGTATGCCATGCACTCTGCAAGGTATGCCACTGAATCCAATAGTCTTGTATGGCCTTTGCCTCCCACTAAATTGCTGCCTGCCCAAGCCCCTATCAATTCGGTAATCATCTAATTCCCTGCTTTAAATCCCTAGAATTGTTGCAGTCTCCTGAGCCAAACACGGAGAAAACTTAAGTACCAAATGACAAGTTGAGAAATAGCAATATGAGCACGTTATTGAGAAATCCAGAATTTCATACCAGGGTAATGAGTTAGCAGAGTAAGACTAGAGAAGCATTGGAGGACAGATCTGGGAATATACAGAAGGGAATATAGTTGATAAATTATACTGAAGTTATCCTAAAAGCATAAACTAGATCTGGCCTCACTGATCTAATACTGCTACAAGATTCAAGCAAATATTACCATAATGCAGTTTTAAACACCTATACAGATTCCAATTCTCTTCTCTAAAAGTATTGCTTCAGTTCAGTTGCTTAGTCATGTCTGACTCTGCGACCCCATGGACTGCAGCACACCAGGCTTCCCTATCCATCACCAGCTCCTAGCGTTTACTCAAACTCATGTCCATTGAGTCGGTGATGCCATCCAACCATCTCATCCTCTACTGTCCCCTTCTCCTCCCACCTTCAATCTTTCCCAGGGTCAGGGTCTTTTCCAATGAGTCAGTTCTTTGTTTCAAGTGGCCAAAGTATTGGAGTTTCAGCTTCAGCATCAGTCCTTCCAGTGAACACCCAGGACTGATCTCCTTTAGGATGGACTGGTTGGATCTCCTTGCAGTCCAAGGGACTCCAAGAGTCTTCTCCAACACCACAGTTCAAAAGCATCAATTCTTCTGCACTCAGCTTTCCTTATAGTCCAACTCTCACATCCATACCTGACTACTGGAAAAACTATAGCTCTGACTAGATGGACCTTTATTGGCAAAGTGATATCTCTGCTTTTTAATATGTTGTCTAGGTTGGTCATAACTTTTCCTCCAAGCAGCAAACATCTTTTAATTTCATGGCTGCAGTCACCATCTGCAGTGATTTTGGAGCCCAAAAAAATAAAGTCTGTTTCCATTGTATCCCCATCTATTTGCCATTAAGTGATGGGACCCAATGCCATGATCTTAGTTTTCTGAAAGTTGAGTTTTAAGCCAACTTAAAATATTTCTTGGGTCAGATTTACAGTATTCATATAGCAAAAGGAAGAAGTACATCCAAGTATTTCACAATGTATGCCTCACCATACAACTTCTCACTGACCACTGAAAACAAAAGAAATAGTATGTGTTAATACAAACAAAATGTTTTGATGCTTTCTTTTTTAACCCATTAACAAGGAGTTTTGTTGTTGTTGCTTCCCTGGTGGCTCAGACGGTAAAAAATCCACCTACAATTCAGGAAACCTGGGTTCGATCCCTGGGTTGGAAAGATCCCCTGGAGCTTTAGCTTCAGCGTCAGTCCTTCCAATGAATATTCAGAACTGATTTCCTTTAGGATGGACTGGTTTGATCTCCTTGTTGTTGAAGGGAATCTCAAGAGTACTCTCAAACACCAGAATTCAAAATCATCAATTCTTCAGTGCTTAGCCTTCTTTATGGTCCAATTCACAACTGTACATGACTACTGGAAAAAACATAGCTTTGACTAGACAGACCTTTATCAGCAAAGTGATGTCTCTGTTTTTTATTACACTGTCTAGGTTTGTCATAGCCTTCCTTCCAAGGAACAAGTGTCTTTTTATTTCAAGGCTGCAGCCACCATCCACAGTGATTCTGGAGCCCAAGAAAATGAAATCTGTCACTGTTTCCATTGTTTCCCCATCTATTTGCCATGAAGTGCTGGGACCAGATGCTATGATCATAGTTTTTTTAATGTTGAGTTTCAAGCCAGCTTTTTCACTCTCCTCTTTCATCCTTAGACTGCAATGAAATCAAACCAGTCAATCCTAAAGGAAATCAGTCCTGAGTATTCACTGGAAAGACTGATGCTGAAGCACCAATACTTTGGCCACCTGATGTAAAGAACTGACTCATTAGAAAAGACCCAGATGCTGTGAAAGATTGAAGGCAGGAGGAGAAGGGGACAACAGAGGATGAGCTGGTTGGATGGCATCACTGACTCGATGGACATGAGTTTGAGCAAGCTCCAGGAGTTGGTGATTGACAGGGAAGCCTGGCGTGCTTCCTTGGGGTCACAAAGAGTTGGACACGACTGAGTGAACTGAACTGACACTACATGTAAGTTAAATAAGCAGAGTGACAATACACAGCCTTGTTGTACATCTTTCCCAATTCTGAACCAGTCAGTTGCTCCATGTCTGTTTCTTCTTGACCCACATGCAGGTTTCTCAGGAGACAGGTAAGGCGGTCTGGTATTCCTATCTCTAATAATTTTCCACAATCTGTTGTTATCCACACAGTCAAAAGCTTCAGCATAGTCAATGAAGCAGAAATAGATATTTTCCTGGAACTCCCTTCCTTTCTCTCTGATTTAACGAATGTTGGCAATTTGATCTCTGGTTCCTCTGCCTCTTTGAAGCCCACCTTGTACATCTGGAAGTTCTCGGTTCATCCATGAAGGGGAGCAAGGAGTTTTACTCTTTCTCAGATCTCTAAGAATTTCCAAGAAGCTTAAGGTCTTGCCATCAGTTTTGGTTCTGCATCTACTGAATTACCATTTCACATTTGCTAACTCTTCAATCCAAAAAGGTTCACAAAAGGAACTCCGCTTCTTCTCTTGCTTTTCTCTGTCTCACAACTTCAACCATCCATAAAAAAAAAAACATTATGTACATACTTGCATACATGCTTCTGAGAAGACCTGACTTTGTCAACTTTTGGGGAATGTAGAGGGAATTTATTCTGGAGATATATAAACATCTGAAAACTAAAATTTTAAATTCTTGTTCCTAAAAAGCCCTGTGATCATTTCTGCAACTGCCTCCTGCTTTTAGCTCTTCTCTTCCTGGCACCAACCCTCACAGGGGAAAAAAATAGTCATATTTTCTTGTGTGGAAATTTTATCCTTCAAACTCATCTGAGGGCCTCCCATTACACAGCCCAGGAATCAGCAGAAACATAGAAATTATGGTTGTCAGTTCAGCTACAGCAATTTTTCAGAATAGAGCCAAAATTTTTCCCTATTTTTTTTCCCAAAGTAAGATGTAGAAGGTTTTTAATTCAAATGAAGAGAAGGCCATACCTATTATCAGAGCAATAAAATAATGAGAGGAATACCAAAAGGAAATTCTAATGTGCAATACTTGAAAATACTATTAAAAGATAAATGGTAATCTCTCCTAGATAGTTTATATTAGGTTTTGATTATCTTTTTGACATTGTGTGGTAAATTCTTCATTCATTGCTCCCTCGGGAGCACATAGAATAAGATGAGGCAAAGAAACGTACAGTTATCCTTGAAAATAAATTCCTTACTCTGTGTGTATGTGTGATACATGTGATGTTTTTTATTTAATCATGCCATTGTTAAAATGTTTCTGTTTTGGCAAACACATCATAGGCAATATCTCTCAGTTTTCTTATTAATATTTTGATTTCTTCATAAGCAGTCATTGGGTTCTAACTTAACTCATTCCCCAGTGGCTCAGTGGTAAAAAATCCACCCGCAGTGCAGGAGACACAATAGACTCGGGTTTGATCCCTGCGTCAGGAAGCTCCCTTGGAGGAGGAAACAGCAACCCATTCCAATATTCTTGCCTGGAAAATCCCATGGACAGAGGAGCCTGGCAAGCTACAGTACAAAATGAAAGAGTCAGACACGACTGAGTGACTAAGCATTCAAAAACGTTTTCATTCAGGAAGCCAGTTTCTAAACTGCAAAGTGGTAAATATTTATTCTTTAGATAAGGTCACTTATTGAATATTTCTAGACCCACTTTCCTCATTAAAGATTGAAAGAATCTGAAAACTGAAAGATTAAATCCCTTGAATATTTATTACTTTCATATATTAGTGACAAATACATAAGTGAATTTGTGATTTTCAGGCTTTTTAAAACAGCTTAATTGAGTCATAATTTACATATTCTAAAATTTGACCACTGTTAGTATACAATAATTTTTAGTAAATTTATAGAGCTATGCAATATCATCTCAATCGAATTTAAAAACATTTCCACCACCCCCCATATGGTTTGGGGGTACTGACACTTCCCATCTCCCTACAGCTACAAAAACACAACTTTCTTCCTCCAATCAGAGTATTTCACCCCCTCGTCCTCTGAGATTGGTTCACAAAAGGCAAATGAACCGATCCAGAGCCCTACCTAGAACTTTCACTGGAAGGAGGTGTACAGGTATGCCCTGATTTTAGAAAGTTTACTTTATGCCACTTCACTTTTATGAAAGACCTACATAAGCACCTGTTTTTGCTATCCAAAAGAAATCCCCCCAAAAAAGAGAGACAGAAAGTGAACATAGCATTCAGGGTTTGTTTCGCAGTGAGCTGTTACAAAGGCAGTGAGCATCCTTAGAAATGATAGTGGCACTGCCGAGCTCCATCCCAATGAACAACACTCAGGATCTCAGCCTCTAGCTGCCAAAGCTTTGAACTGTGCATGTGAGCATCTGTGCCTTAGCGACATGTATTTTGTGCATCCACTAGCAAGATGAGTCCTAAAATAATTGCTTCTTCACTTGACACCACTTCAGCTAACAAAAGCTTTCATAGGAATTCTCTACTGTCAGATAGCATGAGAAACCTGTATTATTTTTAGCTGAGGAGACACTAGTCATGAGGGCAATGAAGCCTGGAGGGTTTTTTTTTTTCTCAGATGGTAAACCACTCTTCTCCCACTATCTAGTCATCAGATTTGAAAGGGATTTTTTTTTTTAATCAATTATCCCATCTCTCTTTTTATAATACAAAACATCTCCTTCCCCCGCCCCTCCGCTACTGGTCTAGAAGCAATCCAATGAAAGCAAAGGTCAGAACTTTCAATCCATGGTTAAGGAACTTAAATGCTCTCTTTCCCAGAAAGCGACACCAGTGCCCTTTAGCAGTCATGAGAAAAGTCAAGCTGAGGATAAATCAAACACAAGGAGAATGGCAAAACCCAGAAAATCTCAGAGAAAGATCCAGAATCCTGAGGAAGCTATTCTTGAAGAAGTTGTGTGGACAAAATTTTTTCCAGCCATTTTAAATTCACTTTTCTATTACTTGCAACAAAAGCAGCCTGTCCAGTTGAACATCTTTCTGCCCTGGTTTGTTTTGTTAACTTTTCTGTATTATTTGACTCTGCTGATCACCTTTTGGAATTTTTTCTCCTGGGGCTTCAACCCTTCACTCATCTTCTGCTCTTTAAAGGCATCCAGCATATCCATGAAAACAAACATGCAAAGACATGGACAGCACAGCACATTGCTGTTGATTCAGGTTCATCTCTCCTTTTCGTCTCATCACAGGTTTATGTGATGAGCGTTGGCATCCTTGTATTGTTCCTAATCCTAGGGCAAACACTTTCAGTTTTTTACTGTTGATGTTCAGTTCAATTCAGTTCAGTCACTCAGTCGTGTCTGACTCTTTGCAACCCCATGAACTGCAGCACACCAGGCCTCCCTGTCCATCACCAACTCCCAGAGTTTACTCAAACTCATGCCCTCTGAGTCAGCGATGCCAGCCAACCATCCCATCCTCTGTCGGCCCCTTCTCCTCCTGCCCTCAATCTTTCCCAGCATCAGGAAATGATGAGTCAGTTCTGCACATCAAGTGCACAAGTCAGAACTGCACATCCAATGAGTCATTTCTGTACATCAAGTGGCCAAAATATTGGAGTTTCAGCTTCACCATCAGTCCTTCCAATGAACACCCAGGACTGATCTCCTTTAGGATGGACTGGCTGGATCTCCTTGCAGTCCAAGGGACTCTCAAGGGTCTTCTCCAACACCACAGTTCAAAAGCATCAATTCTTCGGCGCTCAGATTTCCTTATAGTCCAACTCTCATATCCATACACGACCAGTGGAAAAACCATAGCCTTGACTAGATGGACCATTGTTGACAAAGTAATGTCTCTACTTTTTAGTATGCTGTCTAGGTTGGTCATAACTTTCCTTCCAAGGAGTAAGCGTCTTTTAATTTCATGGCTGCAATCACCATCTATAGTGATTTTGGAGCCCCAAAAAATAAAGTCAGCCACTGTTTCCACCGTTTCCCCATCTATTTGCCATTAAGTGATGGTACCGGATGCCATGATCTTAGTTTTCTGAATGTTGAGCTTTAAGCCAACTTTTCACTCTCCTCTTTCTGTCACATAGAGCATTTATTATATTAAGTTATGTTCCCTATATGCCCACTTTCTGGAAGTCTTACAGGTTATGTTGTCCAGTTCTTTCCATAAAATTGGGTCAGGGTTGTTGTTCTTTAGTAAAACAAATAAAGACTTAGCATAAGAGATTAAGATTTGGCCAACAGATTGTCCAATCTTATATCTGTAAGATTTGGTCAATTTCAGCAATAATCAAGTAGCCAAAAAAATTGCAATTGGTAATTAGTTTGGGGATTTGGAAAACTTAAGACACCGTGAAGTCTATCTTCATTTAGATGTAGCCCTTGTTCTGATACCAAATACCCTAAATATCAATCAAATTCAGGTTTGGGCAAACTAATCTTCCTTTGGTGAACCCTTTAAGACTAAAAGCTGCAAAGGGATACTGTTTTCCTGTGAGAAAGCTTGAGAAGGAGAGCAAAGAAGAAAATTAGCACATATTTCGACAAAGTACAAACCCTAGGGAATTTTATATTACCCAGGTTGGCCTTCAGGATTTCAGGGAAACAAAAAGGATTCAGTAAAACCCTGAGGCATTACTGTCCAGGTGAATTTTTTTTTCCTCCAAGTGAGCACAAAGAAGTATTGGTTAACTTCATCAACTGGAATACTAAAAAATGTACTGCATACATCAATTACAGTTAAAAATTTGCTTTTGGTAGGAGTGAGTGTTAGTAGGGGTGTGAGGGTTAGAAACAGCAGGGTGTGAAGGGATAGCAATGCTTATTGCTCAGAGGTTCTAACCAAACTTCCCGTTGGTTTTCTCAGCAGCAAAACAGAAGTATTACAGGGACTAGTACAAGGAATAATGAGGCCTTGGCCCTGCGATTTTCTATTATGGGCTTTATATCTGTAAAGGCTTCTAACTTAGAGGACATTGATTATTTCTGAGGAGAGGTTCTGAGGGACCTATTTGAATCTTGATGAGAGGTATGCTGTGGATTTTGTCAATATCAGTTAGAGATTTTGGCCATAAGGAGGATGATAGGTGATTCAGTAGGGATAAATTGATCAGTGTTTCCAAAATGAGGTGCATTTTGGAAATGTCACAGACAGAGCAAACAGAAGACATTCAGTTCAGTTCAGTCACTCAGTCATGTCCGACTCTTTGCAACCCCATGAATCGCAGCACGCCAGCCCTCCCTGTCCATCATCAACTCCTGGAGTTTTACTCAAACTCATGTCCATCGAGTAGGTGATGCCATCCAGCCATCTCATCCTCTGTTGTCCCCTTCTCCTGCCCCCAATCCCTCCAAGCATCAGGGTCTTTGCCAATGAATCAGCTCTTCGCATGACGTGATCAAAGTACTGGGAGTTTCAGCTTCAGCATCAGTCCTTCCAGTGAACACCCAGGACTGATCTCCTTTAGGATGGACTGGTTGGATCTTCTTGCAGTCCAAGGGACTCTCAAGAGTCTTCTCCAACACCACAGTTCAAAAGCATCAATTCTTCGGCGCTCAGCTTTCTTCACAGTCCAACTCTCACATCCATACATGACCACTGGAAAAACCATAGCCTTGACTAGATGGACCTTTGTTGACAAAGTAATGTCTCTGCTTTTTAATATGCTGTCTAGGTTGGTCATAACTTTCCTTCCAAGGAGTAAGCGTCTTTTAATTTCATGGCTGCAATCACCATCTGCAGTGATTTTGGAGCCCCCAAAAATAAAATCTGACACTGTTTCCACTGTTTCCCCATCTATTTGCCATGAAGTGATGGGACTGGATGCCATGATCTTAGTTTTCTGAATGCTGAGCTTTAAGCCAACTTCTTCACTCTCCTCTTTCACTTTCATCAAGAGGCTCTTTAGTTCTTCTTCACGTTCTGCCATAAGGGTGGTATCATCTGCATATCTGAGGTTATTGATAGTTCTCCCAGCAATCTTGATTCTAGCTTGTGCTTCTTCCAGCCCAGCATTTCTCATGATGTACTCTGCATATAAGTTAAATAAGCAGGGTGACAGTATACAGCCTTGACGTACTCCTTTTCCTATTTGGGACCAGTCTGTTGTTCCATGTCCAGTTCTAACTGTTGCTTCCTGACCTGCATATAGGTTTCTCAAGAGGCAGGTCAGGTGGTCTGGTATTCCCATCTCTTTAAGAATTTTCCACAGTTTGTTGTGATCCACACAGTCAAAGGCTTTGGCATAGTCAATAAAGCAGAAATAGATGTTTTTCTGGAACTCTCTTGCTTTTTCGATGATCCAACGGATATTGGCACTTTGATCTCTGGTTCCTCTGCCTTTTCTAAAACCAGCTTGAACATCTGAAAGTTTATGGTTCACATATTGCTGAAGCCTGGTTTGGATAATTTTGAGCATTACTTTACTAGCATGTGAGATGAGTGCAATTGTGCGGTAGTTTGAGCAATCTTTGAGATTACCTTTCTTTCGGGTTGGAATGAAAACTGACCTTTTCCAGTCCTGTGGCCACTGCTGAGTTTTCCAAATTTGCTGGCATATTGAGTGCAGCACTTTCACAGCATCATTTTCAGGATTTTAAATAGCTCAACTGGAATTCCATCACCTCCACTAGCTTTGTTCGTAGTGATGCTTCCTAAGGGCCACTTGACTTCACATTCCAGGATGTCTGGCTCTAGGTGAGTGATCACACCATCATGATTATCTGGGTCATTAAGATCTTTTTTGTACAGTTCTTCTGTGTATTCCTGCCACCTCTTCTTAATATCTTCTGCCTCTGTTAGGTCCATACCATTTCTGTCCTTTATCAAACCCATATAAAGGGTCATTTAATCCCCTTGGTTGGCTGCTTTGATGACTAGTGTCAAATTCTAGAATCATTTCCTCATTTTGAGAGAAAGAAATTCTAGAATGATATTTATCTAAGAAGTCTTGGTCTAATAAATGAATGGGGTGGTGGAACTGAGGAGGAAGAGGTGTGTATCAAAGGCCTTAACAAAAGGAAATAGGCTCAGAGACAGGAATTTCTAAGGTTCATTAGAGATCCCCATTATTTGAACTGTTTTAGTACTCTGAGGCAGGAACTCTATGGTAGTGGGATGGAGCAACAAAAATGTTGCTAGCGTGTCAGTTAGGTCTGTAAGAGTCTCCCTCAACCTGGAGAAATGTTCCTGCAAGCCAATTAAGAGGGAGGACTTGGAAGAGCCCCAAATAGTTCTTTGAGGCTCTATCTTAAGAATGGGTAGGGCATTAAAAATGCTGCTTCAAGGGCTGAAGGTGCTTGAAGAGCTGTATTTAAATTTATAACAATCCCTTTTCTAATATCCTGGCCCATTGTAATAATACCAGAGATCAGAAGGACTTTGTTTTTGGTTCAGATCAGTTCAATCATTCAGTCATTCAATCATATGTCCAACTCTTTGCAACCCATGAACCGCAGCACGCCAGGCCTCTCTGTCCATCATCAACTCCCCGAGTTTACTCAAACTCATGTCCATTGAGTCAGTGATGCCATCCAGCCATCTCATCCTCTGTCATCCCCTTCTCCTCCTGCCCTCAATCTTTCCCAGAATCAGGGTCTTTTCAAATGAGTCAGTTCTTCACATCAAGTGGCCAAAGTATTGGAGTTTCAGCTTCAACATCAGTCCTTCCATAATGAACACCCAGGACTGATCTCCTTTAGGATGGACTGGCTGGACCTCCTTGCAGTCCAAGGGACTCCAAGAGTCTTCTCCAACACCACAGTTCAAAAGCATCAATTCTTCTGTGCTAAGCTTTCCTTATAGTCCAACTCTCACATCCATACATGACCACTGGAAAACCCATAGCCTTGAATAGATGGACCTTTCTTGGCAAAGTAATGTCTCTGCTTTTTAATATGCTGTCTAGGTTGGTCATAACTTTCCTTCCAAAGAGTAAGCGTCTTTTAATTTCATGACTGCAATCACCGTCTGCAGTGATTTTGGAGCCCCCCAAAATAAAGTCAGCCACTGTTTCCCCATCTATTTGCCATGAAGTGATGGGACTGGATGCCATGATCTTAGTTTTCTGAATGTTGAGCTTTAAGCCAACTTTTTCACTCTCCTCTTTCATTTTCGTCAAGAGGCTCTTTAGTTCCTCTTCACTTTCTGCCATAAGGGTTGTGGAGGTGGTTCTGCCTTTCCCTGAGACTGTGGGGCAACTCCCTATGGCCCCAAGATCAGGGATAATGGCCCCTAAGAAAGGAACTCCAAGGAGTGCTTTTCCAGGAGGCTGGGACAGGGAGTGCACAGGATGCGGGGAAAGCAAGCCTCCTTTGGGGAAGAAGAGTCAGCCAGCCAGCATGTGTTTGCAAGGAACAGTTTCACTTATACAACGGGAGACCTCCACATCTGCTCAGAGGACCGAAGTACCAGAGGCAGGGCCATATATCTCCCCTTCCCGTTGCAATTTGCAAAGACATTCCTAGCTGATAGCGCTACTGCCCATTTATAAGCAAGCAGCAGGAGTGTGTTTGACATGACTGGATGCCTTCCTGGGCTCAGCTCCTCAAGGAGCCATTCCTCTCGAAGTAGGCCCCATGTCCTCTTGGGGAGGGGGTTGGGCCCTCTTCCCTCCACACTGCCAAAGGGTGGAGCAAAGCTAGCTCTGTCAGAGGTACGAAAAGAGCAATTGGATGGATTTTCAAGCTCTTGCTAGGCTGCACCGCTTCAGGGCCCACTCGAGCGAAACAGGTGCCCTGTGGCCCCTAGGTTGGGTATGCAGGTTCACATCCAGGGTGTGTTCCCATCAAAGGGAAGAATTTTCCTGACAGACCTAGGCTTACTAGAGCTCTCCTACAGAGCAAAGCGGATGGAAGAGATGTGGTGTCATCTGCGTATCTGAGGTTATTGATATTTCTCCCAGCAATCTTGATCCCAGCTTGTCTTCATCCAGCCCAGTGTTTCTCATGATGTACTCTGCATATAGGTTAAACAAGCAGGGTGACAATATACAGCCTTGACGTACTCCTTTTCCTACTTGGAACCAGTCTGTTGTTCCATGTCCTGTTCTAAATATTGCTTCTTTTAGGTTATGGACTTTCATTTGATGAAGTTGCAGAAATTTAGCAGTCTTCCTTTTAGGGGCTTAATCTAGATTGTGACAGAGCTCAGTAGCCAGATTAACTAAATCTGGAGTGGGCCTAGGTTTCAATTTTAGTCCTTTTTACATAGAAGGGAAAAGCCATAGTTGAGACCACTAATAAACAGTTATTTTTAACAAGCTATCCAGGTGGAATAAAGGAAGGAAGACCAGAGTTCTCTAAAAAATACTCTGAAGTCTACTGTAATAATTATGAACAGTTTTGTCAGATTTTTGTGTGCAAGCCTGAATTTTGTTCCAATCAACAGGCTTTGGAGAAGTCCAGGAATTGCCAGATGAAGCTGCCTAGTGATTGCATAAAGCTGAAAGTTAATAGGCTGGGTTTCTGGTTGTGACTCTAGATACCTTTCAACACTTTTCTAATTAGTTATTTTCATGAAATGCTGGGTCTAGGCTTCATGAACATGTACATGAACTAGCTGATATAAGTCAGAGAAATAACGTTGAAGAGTTTGAATGACTATGTTAAATTCCTCAGTAAATCTGTGAGGATCTTCAATTCCTTTGAGAAAAATCTTTGGGGCCTGCAGTTCAGCTTTAGTCCAAGGAATATAACAAATTAAGGGTTTAGCCTCTGGATCCTCAGAAAGCTTACTATTAAAGGAACAGGTCCTAATAGATTAAAAGGAAAAGAAGTGGGGAGAGTTTCACAGAAAGGGGGAGGTTTGACAAGAGAATTAGTACAAAAGAACCGAGGGTATAGAGGGGAGGTAGGTGGTGTAGAAGGGGAGGAAGATGGCATCGGAGTTAGGGCCTGAACATAAGGAAACAAGGGAGAGGAAGAAGACGGTGCTGGAGGCAGAGCCTGAGAAAAGGAGCCAGGGAAGAGGAGCTTGAGGCTTCAGAAGCCATATTACCTTTCTTGAATCATTTGCCTCAGTTAATTGTAAAATCTTATTTTGCAGAGAGGTAATTTTAGGCTCCTGATAACATTTGGAAGCCTCAAGTTCAGTTCAGTCGCTCAGTTGTGTCTGATTCTTTGCGACCCCAAGGACTGCAGCACGCCAGGCCTCCCTGTCCATTGCCAACTCCCGAAATTTATTCAAACTCATGTCCATTGAGTCGGTGATGCCCTCCAACCATCTCATCCTCTGTCGTCCCCTTCTCCTCCTGCTTCCTGCCTCAAAAACCAATCAAAATAAGCATTCTGTTCAGTCTGGGAAATTTTAGAGCTACAGCATCAAATTTGGTTTTAAGAAAAGTAAATTTGGTTGTTTCAAAAGTTCCCCATAATGGCCAATGATGTTCTAAATTGCCTTTGGTTAGGTCAGTCCTAACCAAATGCAGGTGAGGAAGGGTCATGGTTTTTAAACATAAAATTGGCCAGGGTCCCTGAAGGGTATGGTACCCTCAGAACATTTAGATAACTGGAATCTCATTTCTCAGAAGTTTTTCTCTAAAGTTAAAGAATTTTCTAACAGTCTAAACAGATCAAACAGTTCAAATAGCCTGCAGGCCTAAGAGCAGTCAGTCCCAAGGGAACCGTCTGATCCCAAAAAAGCCAAGCTGAAGGCTGCACAGCACAGTTCTAATCAAATAGCCTAATCCCAAGGGAGTGAGGACAAAGGCTAAACAAGCACAGATCCAAGAGAACAGCCCCTACTGCAAAAAAAAAAAAAAATCAGGCTGAAGGTTGAACCAACACAGTTCCAATGAAATAGCCCATGTTCCACAAGAAACAGGCCAAACGCTAGCCAATTTCAGGAGGGATAAATCCTGTTTCAAAAGGAATCAGGCTGAAGGTGAACACAGTTTCAGTTGGAACTGCCTGTTTATTGCTAAAGCACCAAATAAGTACTTGTATACACAACAAGGCCTTAATCAGAATCGGTGACACCTGAAAATAGATTCGAAATAAAATCTGAAGAGCTTCAAAACACAAAGAGGGCAGAGTCTGAAAAACAGGAGAAAGGCTTACTCCAAAACGCTGGGGTCTTTGACAAAAGCTTTGTGCATAAATGTGCTCAATGTAAGTTCTATACCTGTTCGCTTACCAGCCTGGAAGTCATCAGGAGCCTTCTGTGGATCCCCATGTGGATCACCAAAATGTTTAATTAACACAGATCACCAGTTATTTCTCCAGCAAAAATGGGCTTAATTGGAATCAACAAGGATTTGAAATTTGGGGTCTGTAACCACGGTGAGCCACCACAACAGAGAGAGGAGAACTCTTTAAAGAGAGGTAAAGAAAGTTGCCACGTTTACGGGAAACAAAGAGTCCAACGAAGAGTTGAGAGTTCGAAGTATAGGGGCTTCTCATTGGCTGAATTGTGAGAGTCTCTCCTTGGCTGAGCCCTTGCCAGGCAACAAGGGGACATTGTTTTCCTTCCGGTTGAGTTCCACTATCCTCATAGAATATGAGAGCTTTCCTTTCTGGCCTCCTGACGCTATTTTAATTGAAGTCTCTGTTTATTAATTTTTACTCCTTGCACACCATCGGAACACTGCATGTACTAATTACCCAGTGATTCCCTACGGAGAACTCTGGTCCCTCATGTAAGAAACATCCTGCCTCGGAGGCCAGCCCAGGTTCCTGCAACTTGTTCAAACTGAGCTCGTAGGATACACCTGTCAAGGGAAGGAATCAGATATCTGCGTCAGCTCTTCCTACTTGTTCCCTTCCTGACTTTTTGACAACTCCATTGCAATTATTTTCCATGGCTCTACGAGCCATGCCTGGGCTTCCCAAGTGGCTCAGTGGTAAAGAATCTGCCTGCCAATGCAGGAGATGCAGGAGTCATGGGTTCAGTCCCTGGGTCAGGAAGATCCCCTGGAGAAGGAAATGGCAACCCACTCCAGTGTTCTTGCCTGGAACGTCCCATGGACAGAGGAGCCTGGTGAGCTACAGTCCATGGGGTTGCAAAGAGTTGGACGTGACTAAGCGACTGAGTACCACAAGCCATGCCTATCTCTAAACATTATCATTTCCTCAGGTTCAAGTGCCACATAGTAATCCCAAAATATGCTGTTAAATAAAACTAAATCCACAGAAACTGAGTAATCTGTTCATATCCACAGTGACAAAATTGGGCTTGGTATTCAACTTTCTAAAGCCTAGGAGAATGGTTTACTTTCCACAGCATATAGAACAGTCTTGTAATAGCCATCATTGGACGAACTCCATGAAGCACTTTATATTTGATTCTGAAAGTGACATTTTAAGCAGCATGTTGATATATAGTCATTCTAAGAGGGAAGGATCCAAAAGGGATTATCAAGTGCGAAAGTAAAAGGACTAAGAATGTTCTCTCTTGGGAAGAAAATTCTTAGGTGAGAGCAGTGACCTCAAATATCTAAACATCTGGGCTGTATAAAGGAAATCAGATTTATTTCGTGCTTCTCAGGAGGAAGATTAGGAACAATGAGCAAAAGATACAATTAATTCAATCCAGGTTAAATGCATAATATGAGACGTTTCCAATGATCAGAATTATCCCAAAATATTGTTACCTTGTGTGGTAGTAAATACCAATTGGTAAAAATATTTTAAGCCAAAGTTAGATGCCAATCTATCGGGGATGTTGGAGACACACACCCGATTTGATCAAATGACTCAAGATTCCAGATGCTTTTTAAATTCTAGACTGTGTCTCAAGTGAAATATAATCAGTAAAAATTTAATTAGTGCTTCTTAAACTTCAGTATGTGTAAGAATCATTGAGAGAGCTATCAAGAGAGGTCTATTCAGGGCCCCAACCCTCAGAGATCCTGATTCAACGTGGGACCCCAGAATTTGTTTTTCTAATATGCTCCCACCTGATGCCAAATCTACAGGTGCAGAGGCCATGCTTTGAATAGCTCTGCAAATCATAATTATTTTGTGAAAAATCATATTATTTGTGAAAAGATGAACGAAATGAAAAGGCTTTGGCAAGCAAACAAGGAAATGAAAAGTGAAGTGTACCTGGCATTCCTATAGAGAAGTAAAACAGTGTAATGACTACTTCAAGGAAAAGTTCCTTCCAAAACACAGGCCACATACACACTGAGGAAAGCAGATCTGAAAGAGACACGTGCACCCCAATGTTCATTGCAGCACTGTTTATAATAGCCAGGACATGGAAGCAACCTAGATGCCCATCAGCAGACGAATGGATAAGGAAGCTGTGGTACATATACACCATGGAATATTACTCAGCCGTTAAAAAGAATTCATTTGAATCAGTTCTAATGAGATAGATGAAACTGGAGCCCATTATACAGAGTGAAGTAAGCCAGAAAGATAAAGAACATTACAGCATACTAACACATATATATGGAATTTAGAAAGATGGTAATGATAACCCTATATGCAAAACAGAAAAAGAGACACAGATGTACAGAACAGACTTTTGGACTCTGTGGGAGAAGGCGAGGGTGGGATGTTTCGAGAGAACAGCATCGAAACATGTATATTATCTATGGTGAAACAGATCACCAGCCCAGGTTGGATGCATGAGACAAGTGCTTGGGCCTGGTGCACTGGGAATACCCAGAGGGATCGGGTAGAGAGGGAGGTGGGAAGGGGGATCGGGATAGGGAATACATGTAAATCCATGGCTGATCCATGTCAATGTATGACAAAACCCACTACAATATTGTAAAGTAATTAGCCTCCAACTAATAAAAATAAATGAAAAAAAAAAAAACACAGGCCACATCTATGCAACAAACTTTTGGAGAGGAAATTAATTGGTCCATATGGCTGTGAGTGCTCATTTTTAAACATTCCACCAAAGCCCTTCTTTTAAACATTTGGTTAAGTAATTCTAATGTGATGCTGCCATTTAAAAACCTCCTGGGGGGGAATGGGTTACCCACTCAAGCACAGGTATCTATTCTGCATATCTCTAACAGTCCTTCCAATGGATATTCAGGGTTGATTTCCTTTCGGATTGATTGGTTTGATCTCCTTGCTGCCTATGGGACTCTCAAGAGTCTTCTCCAGTACCACAGTTTGATAGCATGAATTCTTCAGTGCTCAGCATTCTTTATGATCCAACTCTCACATCCTTACATGACTACTGGAAAAACCATAGCTTTGACTACATGGACCTTTGTCAGCAAAGTAACATCTCTGCTTTTTAATTTGCTGTCTATGTTTGTCATAGCTTTCCTTCCAAGGATGGGAACAAGTATAAGAAAACTGTATGGAACTCTAGGGCCAAAGTATGGTAGCAATGGAAGAATAAACTTGGAAGGGATTCTCCTACCCAAGCTTCAGACTTCACTAAAGAAGGGACAGTTCAGGTCACTGGATAGCAGAAAAGTTCACTGATTTGTTTTAGCCAGAGCTGACTGAGGTCACTGAGAGAGCAGGAGGCATCCTTGTACAGTGTGAACCAAGGATAATTAATAAGAAGCCAGAGAAATTAGTGTGCACTGGGGATGGGAGCCTTGGGAACAGGCAGGCCACGGGAGCTGGAGGAGGTAGTAATAGCTCAGTGAACATGTCCAGGCTTGCAGCAATCCACACATGGGACTGTTTAGGGAATGAGGGCTTTCATGCCATGGGCAGGAAACCTGTGAAAAGCCAGCTTCTGTATCAAAGCTGGGAGTGTTGTGGAAGCTCATTGCCATGTGAGGCTGAGGCTACAAGGTCACCTAGTGACCTCACATTCTGGGCATGTGGCTAAAGCCAAGCTCCACTAGATGTCTTATACCCACTCCACCTACTCATTATGCAACAGCTGGATAAAGGGAAAGAGCAGGAGACAGCCTCTAACAGCCTCTCCTGAGAAAGCACAGCCTCATACTCACTGTAAAGAGGAGCTGCTTAAAAATAATTCTGTCCATTAGCAAAGACATATATTGAAGAACAAACTTGGAGCTGAGAGGTAGCAAGTTAATAACTGACATATTTGTATTATTCCTGGAATTTTGGTTCTCTGTAAAAAATATTTATTTGGCTGCATGGCACATGGGATGTTCATTGTATCATGCAGGATCTTACATTGTGGCTCACAGACTCTCTAGTTGCCATGCTCAGGCTTAGTTACTCTGCAGCATGTGGGATCTTAGTGCCCCGACCAGGGACTGAACCTGTGTCCCCTGCTTTGCAAGGTGGATTCTTAACCACTGGACCACTAAGGAAGCCCCAAGAATGTTGGTTCTTTTCAGTTTAATGGCTAGTTTTCATTTTTGTAGTCTCTTCATTGCCTAGTTTCTATAATAATATATGCATGCATGCTAAGTCACTTCAGTCATGTCCAACTCTTTGTGACCATATGGACTGTAGCTCACCAGGCTCCTCTGTCCATGGAATTCTCCAGCAAGAATACTGGAGTGGGTTGTCCTTTGCTTCTCCAGGGGATCTTCCCAACTCAGGCATCGAACCAGTCTCTCTTGCGGCTCCTGCGTTGGCAGGTGGGTTCTTTACCACTAGCGCCACCAGGGAAGCCCTATAACAATATATTCTTCAGTAAATACTGAGAATTCTTAACCGTCTTTTTTGCTGTTGTTATTGTTGCAGAAATTGGCAAGATTATCCTAAATTTCATACGGAAGTGTGAAGGCCCCGGAATAGTCAAAACAATCTTGAGAAAGAGCACAGTTAGAGGCCTCACACTCCTTGGTTTCAAAACTTACTACAGAGTTACAGTAATCGAGACAATGTGGCACTAGCAGATGGATAAAAATATATATCAATGAAAAAGAATTGACAGCCCAGAAATAAAATATTAAATTCATAGTAAATTGACTTTTGACACTGGTGCCAAGATCACTCAATGGTGAAAGAATATCTTTTCAACATATGATGCTGAGACAACTGAATATCCACCTGCAAAAGAATGAATTTGTATATAAGGATCCCTACCTCATACATATGCAAAAATTCACTCTAAATGGATCTAAGATCTAAATGTAAGAGCTAAAACATAAAACTCTTAGAAGAGTAAGTCATCATGACTTTGGATAAGGCAATGGTTACATAGATATTACATCAAAAGCACAACCAATGAAATAAAAAATAGATAAATTGGATTTCATCAAATTCAAAGCCTTTGTGCTTCAAAGGACATCATCAAAGAAGTAAAAGACAGCCCACAAAATGGGAGAAAATATTTGCATATCATATATCTGATGAAGCATTTGTATCCAGAATATATAAAGACCTTTTACAAATCAACAATTAAAAAAATAACAAACCAGTATTAAAAACAGCCCCCCCCCCAAAAAAAAAGGAACAGATATTTTCCCAAAGAAGATATACAGATGGCCAATAAGCTCATGAAAAGAAGCTCAATATCATTAGTCATTAGACAAATGCATATCAAAATCACAGTAATCTATTCACCTCATACCTACTAGGATGGCTATAATCAAAAAGACACTAATAAAAAGTTGGGAAAGATATGGAGAAACTGGAGCCCTCCCTGGTGGGAATGCAAAATGGTACAGATGATAGTCTGCACCATTTGGAAGACAGTTTGATAGTTTCTCAAAATGTTAACATAGAGTTACCATGTGGTCATCAATTTCACTCCTCAGCATATACAACAAAAAAATTGAAAACATATATACACAACAAAAACTTACACATGAATACTGTTGCATTCGCACTAGCCAAAAATTGGCAACAACTCAAATGTCCATTAAATGCTGAATGGCTAAACAAAATATACTATATCCATGCAACAGAATGCTAAAAGCTACCATTAAAAGAGAAGAAGTATTGATACTGATACATGCTACCACATGAATAAACCTTGAAATCTATTCTAAGTAAGTAACCCACAAACAGCTACATACGATTCCATTTATATCAAATGATCAGAATAGGAAAATACATAGAGCCAGAGAGTAGATTACTGGTTGTCAGGGGCTGGAGGGGAAAGAGAATGGGGAATGACTGCTAATGGATATGGGGCTTTGTCAAGAAAAGATGAAATTGTCCTGGAATTAGATAATGATGATGTTAGCACCATTTGGTTAGCACCATAATACCAGAAAGAATGAAGAGACAGAGCAAAAGTAAAAACAACACCCAGTTGTGGATGTAACTGGTGATGGAAGTGAAATCCGATGCTGTAAAGAACAATATTGCATAGGAACCTGGAATGGTAGGTCCATGAAAAGGTAAACTGGAAGTGGTCAAACAAGAGATGGCAAGAGTGAGCAACTTTTCAGGAATCAGTGAACTAAATTGGTCTGGAATGAGTGAATTTAACTCAGATGACCATTATATCTACTACCATGGGCAAGAATCCTTTAGAAGAAATGGAGTAGCCATCATAGTCAACAAGAGAGTTTGAAATGCAGTACTTGGGTGCAATCTCAAAAGCGACAAAATGATCTCTGCTCATTTCCAAGGAAAACCACTCAACATCACATAATCCAAGTCTATGCCCCAAACAGTAATTCTAAAGAAGCTGAAATTGAACGGTTCTACAAAGACCTACAAGACCTTCTAGAACTAACACCCAAAAAAGATGTCTTTTTCATTATAGGGCACTGGAATGCAAAAGTAGGAAATCAAGAGATGCCTGAAGCAACAGGCAAATTTGGCCTTGGTGTACAAAATGAAGCAGGTCAAAGGCTAACAGAGTTTTGCCAAGAAAATACACTGGTCACAGCAAACACCCTCTTCCAACAGCACATGAGAAGACTATACATGGACATCACCAGATGATCATACCAAAAAAAGATTGATTATATTCTTTGCAGCCAAAGATGGAAAAGCTCTATACAGTCAGCAAAAACAAGACCAGGAGCTGACTATGGCTCAGATCATGAACTCCTTACTGTAAAATTCAGACTTAAATTGAAGAAAGTAGGGAAAACCATTAGATTATCCAGGTATGACCAAAATCAAATCCCTCATGATTATACAATGGAAGTGACACATAGATTCAAGATATTATATCTGATAGAGTGCCTAAAGACCTATGGATGGAGATTTGAGACATTGTACAGGAGGCAGTGATAAAGACCATCTCCAAGAAAAAGAAATGCAAAAAGGCAAAATGGTTGTCTCAGGAGGCCTTACAAATAGCTGAGAAAAGAAGAGAAGTGAAAGGCAAAGGAGAAAAGGAAAGATATACCCATCTGAATGCAGAGTTCCAAAGAATAACAAGGAGAGATAAGAAAGCCTTCCTCAGTGATCAATGCAAAGAAATAGAGGAAAACAATAGAATGGGAAAGACTAGAAATCTCTTCAAGAAAATTAGTGATACCAAGGGAACATTTCATGCAAAGATGGGCTCAATAAAGGACAGAAATGGTATGGACCTAACAGAAGCAGAAGATATTAAGAAGAGGTGGGAAGAATACACGGAAGAACTATGCAAAAAAGATCAGCAGATCACCACAATGGTGTGATCACCCACCTAGAGCCAGACATCCTGGAATGTGAAGTCAAGTGGGCCTTAGGAAGCATCACTATGAACAAAGCTAAGTGGAGCTGATGGAATTCCAGTTGAGCTAGTTCAAATCCTAAAAGATAATGCTGTGAAAGTGCTACACTCAATATGCCAGCAAATTTGGAAAACTCAGCAGTGGCCACAGGACTGCAAAAGCTCAGTTTTCATTCCAATCCCAAAGAAAGGCAATGCCAACAACGTTCAAACTACTGCACAATTGCGCTCATTGCACATGCTAGTAAAGTAATGCTCAAAATTCTCCAAGTCAGGCTTCAACAATATGTGAACCATGACCTTCCAGATGTTCAAGCTGGATTTAGAAAAGGCAGAGTTACCAGAGATCAAATTGCCAACATCCACTAGATCATCAAAAAAGCAAGAGAGTTCCAGAAAAACATCTACTTCTGCTTTATTGACTACACCAAAGCTTTTGACTGTGTGGATCACAACAAACTGTGGAAAATTCTTAAAGAGATGGGCATACCAGACCACCTGACCTGCCTTCTGAGAAGCCTGTATGCAGGTCAAGAAGCAACAGAACTGGATGTGGAACAACAGACTGGTTCCAAATAGAAAAAGGAGTGCGTTAAGGCTGTTTATTGTCACCCTGCTTATTTAACTTATATGCAGAGTACATCATGAGAAACGCTGGACTGGAAGAAGCACAAGCTGGAATCAAGATTGCTGGGAGAAATATCAATAACCTCAGATGTGCAGATGACACCACCCTTATGGCAGAACGTGAAGAAGAACTAAAGAGCCTCTTGATGAAAGTGAAAGAGGAGAGTGAAGAAGTTGGCTTAAAGCTCAACATTCAGAAAACTAAGATCATGGCATCTGGTCCCACCACTTCATGGGCAATAGATGGGGAAACAGTGGAAACAGTGTCAGATTTTATTTTTGGGGGCTCAAAAATCACTGCAGATGATGATTGCAGCCATGAAATTAAAAGACGCTTACTCCTTGGAAGGAAAGTTTTGACCAACCTAGACAGCATATTAAAAAGCAGAGACATTACTTTGTCAACAAAGGTCCATCTAGTCAAGGCTATGGTTTTTCCAGTGGTCATGTATGGATGTGAGAGTTGGACTGTGAAGAAAGCTGAGCGCCGAAGAATTGATGCTTTTGAACTGTGGTGTTGGAGAAGACTCTTGAGAGTCCTTTGGACTGCAACGAGATCCAACCAGTCCATCCTAAAGGAGATCAGTCCTGGGTGTTCATTGGAAAGATTGATGCTGAAGCTGAAACTCCAATACTTTGGCCACCTCATGAGAAGAGTCGACTCATTTGAAAAGACCCTGATGCTGGGAGGGATTGGGGGCAGGAGGAGAAGGGGACGACAGAGGATGAGATGGCTGGATGGCATCACCAACTCAATGGACATGGGTTTGAGTGGGCTTCGGGAGTTGGTGACGGACAGGGAGGCCTGGCGTGCTGCAGTCCATGGGTTGGTGAAGAGGCGGACACGACTGAGCGACTGAACTGAACTGAACTGATGTTAGTACAAAGTATTGCACATACCAGAAACTGTTGGATTATACCCTTTGGGTGAACTTTATGGTATGTAAATTATATCTCAATATACCTGATATTTATTTTTAGAACTAAAATTTTTATATTTCCCTCCATTTTTTCTTTCCTTTCCAAGTACAGAGTTACAGCCAAAGAATGTATACTGAAAAAAATAAATAAAATTCCTTTCTTTTCTTGGAATAATTAGGATATAGAGAGAATTGGAATGTAATAATCAGAAGCAATCTGATTATTACAGATTATTAATAATCTGTAATATTAACAATCTGATTATTACAGATTATTAACCAGGTGCAATTGGTTAGGATGCGGTACTTAAATAGAATGTAATAATCAGTGACTTCAAGTTTCATAAATCTTACAAAATTGTGAATGGTTGCCATGAATCCTGAAAATTCTTGTAAACAAGTGAATAGTGGAGAGGCCATAGAGCTGATTAACCTATGGAAGAGAAGACTTGAGTGAATCACTTGGGCTCTCCCTGGGTCTCCAGTGCCTCAACTGTGAAATGAGAAAGTGGGGGTAGATGACCTCCTGCATGCCCTAGAAAATTAGCTTTAGAATCAAATTTTCAATGAGTTAAATAGTAATAAGGATTATATCCTGACCAAAAAAATCTATATTAAATATGGGGAGAAATATACATTATGATTTTCTTTTTCTCCTGATGGAGCCTGTGTCTTTATTACTAGAATTATTATATAATTCTAACCCTGTGTGTGTGTGTGTGTGTTATTATGTTTGGATATTTAAGTATTCTTTGAAGGAATTTTTACCCACATAGCAACATAGGCCTTCTAATTCTATACATATTTGTTCATATTTTACATAGATTCCATTTTCCTCTCTGTAGAGTTAAAATTAAGACAGCTGGAAAAAAAGCTTGAGCTATTTTTGCCAACCCTCTCCTGGGACTCTGTTCCCAAGTTAGGCAGTTATTTAAAACTGAGCAATTGTACTGTCTTTTTTCTAATAGTTATCATTTCAAAAACTGACAGCACTTAAAAAAAAAAACAGAGAATAAAGCAAACCTTCTTCAACTGGTCAGTGTGTTCCCTTGAAACACAATAGATACTCATCTATCTATCTATATTTGGATTTAAGTATATATTTAGACTCTTTATCCTAGGGAGCAGACTGCTTACACTCTGAAGCGTGTTCTCTTGTATTGTTAGTCATCTTCAGAAATCATTACTCCTTCCTTTCCCACTTCAAAAAAAAGTATAAGAGATAATTTAAAAAGAAATAATTTGATTAAGACCAGGGAAAGAGGATAAGCAATAAGAAAGAAAAATCACAGCAAATCAAGTTCTGTGAATCTGTTATGTCCACCCACCCGCTCTACACAAGAATCATTGCCTTCGTGTGAAGCCCTCCATGACCGCTGAAGTCACAATCAACCCTACCTCTCCGATGGGGCCCCTCAGCATGTTCCTCATGACTCCATTTGGCACTTATTTTATTCTTTATTCTGTTGTATGTTATATGAATTAGTTAAATGTCTGTCTCCCCCATCAAAATTATTTTTCCTCAAGTGTTGTGGCAGAATACTGCTGAGTCACACTGAATAAAAAACTAGTCATTTCCCAATTTAAAGCTCTCCAAATTCTTCTAAAATGGGGAAGGATGTCTAAGTGATACTTGTATTCCTTGAACAGTTCCCTGTACAATGATTTCATAAAGTGTGTCCTCAATACAGTTCATTGAATTAAATTCACTTGTGAGATCATTCAGTTAAGTCTTATTGATTGGCCATTTCCTTGAGTTAAAAATTGGCAAGAATTCCATTACCTGGTCCAAATCAAGTTCAGAAACCCACTGTTTAGTGTCATCTTCCTCCTTCCCTATAAACAGGCTCTCCAATTAACTCCTCACTTTCAAGTGATTTCTGTCAACATTTCATTCAGCTTGGTTTAAAAACTTTCACTAAAAAGCTTTCAAGTTATAGAAGTACTTCAATTATAAAAACACTATTGGAAATTAATTTCCTCTTGTCTGTCACAGATTTGGTATTTAAGAAGTGAAGCAGGGAAGCAATGACCAGTAGGAATAGAACATAAGGTGAAGCAACGTTTTTTAGTCTTTTGAGGTGTTATAGAGCCTTTGAGACTCTGACAGAAAATATGGACACACTTCTCAGAAAAATGTACACATTCATACACACACCATTTTGTATATAATTCCAGCTGTTAACAGATCCTTTCCAATCCTGTCAAGCTATTGATTAATAAGTTTTCTTCTAGAGGGCTACACTCAGAAGATGAAGAAAGTATTGAGTAATTGTCCAGTCATTTCAACTATTTCCCAATTTTAGATCAAAGGAAAAAATAGTTTATTCTGGGATCTACTCAGTCCACAAATTACCAGATGGTTGCTACTCTTTGCCTGTATAAACACAACTAAACTGGAAGAACACATGATATGTTGTCCACACTGAGACACTTTTGAGGGTGAAAGGGGCACCAATAAGTACCAAGACAACAGAACCATGATCTATAAAAAGAAAATGTTATCACTAAATATTTGTAGAGTTTATAGACCTCTATTATCCAGATGATCATCCCATTTCTTCTTTCTCCATAAGGGGCTAATGTCTATCACCATAAAGGACAATGACCAAACTTTTGGATTTTTTCTTCCTTTTATATTTTAACTAGAAAAAGTCAGTTAAATGCTATAGGACTCACACTCCTCATTAGTAAATTAGTAGGTAGAATATATGAGCTCTTAAGTGCGGCTCTACCATCCTATAATCCCAATTTTAAAGTGAGATTTTTATCAGAAATGTTTGTAAGTAAGAAGATTTTTAAGCCTCCTGCTTAGGAAAAAAAAAAAAGCATTTACAATCACAGTGTGTTTGTAAAATGCAAATAAACTTGATTGAAAGTAGCTAACAGCTTACAATCAGACTGAGAAACCTGTATGCAGGTCAGGAAGCAATAGTTAGAACTGGACATGGACCAACAGACTGGTTCCAGATAGGAAAAGGAGTACGTCAAGGCTGTATATTGTCACCCTGCTTATTTAACTTATATGCAGAGTACATCATGAAAAATGCTGGGCTGGAAGAAGCACAAGCTGGAATCAAGATTGCCGGGAGAAATATCAATAACTTCAGATATGCAGATGACACCACCCTTATGGCAAAAAGTGAAGAAGAACTAAAGAGCCTCTTGATGAAAGTGAAAGAGGAGAGTGAAAAAGTTGGCTTAAAGCTCAACATTCAGAAAACTAAGATCATGGCATCCGGTCCCATCACTTCATGGCAAATAGATGGAGAAACAGTGGAAACAGTGTCAGACTTTATTTTGGGGGGCTCAAAAATCACTGCAGATGGTGATTGCAGCCATGAAATTAAAAGACGCTTACTCCTTGGAAGGAAAGTTATGACCAACCTAGACAGCATAATAAAAAGCAGAGATATTGCTTTGTCAACAAAGGTCCATCTAGTCAAGGCTATGGTTTTTCCAGTGGTCATGTATGGATGTGAGAGTTGGACTATAACGAAAGCTGAGTGCCAAAGAATTGATGCTTTTGAACTGTGGTGTTGGAGAAGACTCTTGGAGTCCCTTGGACTGCAAGGGGATCCAACCAGTCCATCCTAAAGGAGATCAGTCCTGGGTGTTCATTGGAAGGACTGATGCTGAAGCTGAAACTCCAATACCTTGGCCACCTGATGCGAAGAACCGACTCATTTGAAAAGACCCTGATGCTGGGAGGGATTGGGGGCAGGAGGAGAAGGGGATGACAGAGGATGAGATGGTTGGATGGTATCACCGACTCAATGGACATGGGTTTAGGTGGACTCCAGGAGTTGGTGATGGAGAGGGAGGCCTGGCATGCTGCTGTCCATGGGGTTGCAAAGAGTTGGACACGACTGAGCGACTGAACTGAACTGAACTGGCAGAGTATTTACTATACGCCTAGCACTATGTTATGCACATCACATATCTTCTCACATAATTATATCACAAATGAGGTAGGTACCTTAGACCCACTCTACAAACAAAGAAAACAGAACTTAGAAAATTTACTGATGTTACATTGCTAGAGAATGACAGAACCAAAATTAAAAACAAGTTTGTCTGCAGGGCACTGGTTCTTCTAAACTAAAGCTAAAACTAAAAAATTCACTAAGTAATGTCCCAGCTTTGAACTTATCTGTCATTCTACTTGTAGCCCTGACACACACAAAAATACCATATTTCCTGTCTCTATAACAGATATCTCTTGGCCCATCACTTAATTGCTTATTATTATAGTAAGTAATAATAGTCATGCTATTGGTTTAGATAGGGGGAAAAGTATATTCAATATTTGTTATTGTTGCTGTTCAGTCACTAAGTCATTTCTGACTCTTTGCTACTCTATGGATTGTAGCACACCAGGCTCCTCTGTCCTCCACATCCTCCTGGAGTTTGCTCACATTCATGTCCATTGAGTGGGTGAAGCCATCCTACTGTCTCATCCTCTGTCAGCCCCTTCTCCTCCTGCCCTCAATCTTTCCCACCACCAGGTCTTTTCCAATGAGTCAGCTCTTTACATCAGGTAGCCAAAAGTATTGGAGTTTCAGCTTCAGCATGTCCTTCCAATGAATATTCAGGGTTGATCTCCTTTAGGATGGACTGGTTGGATCTCCTTGCTGTCCAAGGGACTCTCAGAGTCTTCTCCAACACCACAATTTGAAAGCATCAATCCTTTGGTGCTCAGTCTTCTTTATGGTCCAACTCTCACATCCAAAGCTATGGAATAACCATAGCTTTGATTATATGGACATTTGTCAGGCAAAGTAATATCTCTGCTTTTTAATACACTGTCTAAGTTTGTCATAGCTCTTCTTCCGAGGAGCAAGCGTCTTTTAAGTTCATGGTTGCAGTCACCATCCACAGTGATTTTTGTTAGCACGTATTAAAAATATCTACTGAAAAATAAAATAAAAAATAAAAATATCATCTACTGAGACCAATAATCTAAGAAATAGTTCATAATAGACTACGTTCTTGAATATGAAATAGCTACAATTGTGAGGAGTATTAGTTTACCTAAAAGAATTTTTAAATGACAACCCCAAAACTATACACTATATTTCTACATATGGTATTTAAGACCAACTTCTATCAAGAAAAAAAATTAAAATATGCAAGTATAAAACATATATGAAAAGTGGAGTGTCAGTTGCTCAGTTGTGTTCAACTCTGTGCGACCCCAGGGACTATGGGCCACCAGGCTCCTCTGTCTGTGGAATTCTCCACCAGGCACAAACATTGGAGTGGGTAGCCACTGCTGACCCAGGGATCGAACCCAGGTCTCTTGCACTTCAGGCAGATTCTTTACTATCCGAGCCATTAGGGAAGTCCATATATATATGTGTGTGTGTAAATGTCCATTTTTTTCAGCATTAGGAAGATACATTAGCACAGCATATGATTACTATTACTATCACTTTAAAAGACACCACCTATATTATCTAAATATGTACTACCTTGGAAAAACTCACAGGCCTTTATGGATTTTTAAACCTAACAAATTATAGGTTTAATGTTTTAACCTTGAAGCCTAACATTGCAAAACTTAACATGCAAGAATATAATGCAGATTTTCCTGGAGATATACAGAAAAGTCAAGCAAAATTTAGTAAAGGACGTTTTATTAAATAACCAAAAATGAACCACTTCAACAATACTTAAATAAAAATTGTTGAGTAATGTGTCATTTTATATACTCAGGACTACACAGTAACCAGTTAATCATATGGTTTTTAACCATAATTGTCCTCTTCTCCTTACATGAATCTGCCAGTGTAGGTCTATAACAAGGCAGAACAAAGATGTTTTTCAGAATAGAAATCTTTGAAGACCCTAGAGATGTTCCATTAAATTGCTTTAGCACTTTCTCTCTTATTCTTACTTGTGTAAATGTTATATAGTCCCTATCAGATTTTTAGCACATGACGAGGAGGAGCTCTTAAACAAGCATGTGTTGCTAGGTAGCAAAACAAGAAAAACAATATCAGAAGATATTAATATTAAATAAGCTTATATTCTTGGTGACCCAAAAGTTTTAAATTTCAAGGAGTAGTTTAGAAAAAACTTAAGAGTTCCAAACCTTACACCTAGAATGTAACTTAAGTCCATGTAAATTATAACACAAAGAAAAATTATAACCAATTCACTCCCCACCCCTACAATTAGGATGAGAATAGTATCCTTTCATTGGTAGATCATTAGATTTGTACCAAATAACATAATTCAAACTAAAAATAGTAAACATGTGCATTAACTATATGCGATGGAACACCAAAGCTGGAGATAAACTGTCTTGTAAAATACACCAAAACATAGGCCCAAAACCAATGGCAATCTTTAACACAGACCCAAAATCTTACTAAATCAAAGGTAAAACATGAAGGTTGTTTTAGCATTACTGCCCAGAAACCTTAAACCAATTGGGTTCAGAAAAAACCTGAGGTTTCTTCAAAACCACCCACACAGCGGCTATCTTCCTGCTCCTCTCGGGTCTGCCCGAGGAGACCAGCTTCCAGCTCAAGCATGAGGAGCACCCGGTGCAAATGGAAACCCTTAGTCAGCCAAATTCCCACCCATATCAGTTCCTCCCCTCAACAGCACCCTGACAACCACAGAAACCGATAGGCTCCATGGCATGCAAGATGAAAGCAGGACCGCTTCTCTTGTAAATAGAAATATTTAGGTACATTGCAGAGACTCAATCAACCCACAGAGCAGATGAATGAAGTATCAAGAGTTTTAAACAGCAAAAGCTGAAAAGATACATATCATTAAAAATGCAGGCTTAAAACATGAAGGAATTGTGTTTTCTTAATTATACTTGGAAAAAGGAGCAAAACGGGTTAAGTGGTCACATAAAGAAAACTTATATGGAAAGTAAAATCCATTTTAAGGGAGTTAGAAAAAGAAAAAATACTTTAAGTAATGTAAACAAAAATTCAAACCATTTCTCTTCAGAATCACTAGTGAATGAACTATGGCGTTCAGAGATTTTGGAGAGCTGGATGGTCATCCTTTAACTGACACATTGTAAACAAATTTAGCTTTCTCAAATGCAAACCTTTCTAAAATCTATTATTTTATTTTAAATGATTATCTATTGCTTTGCTTTATTAATTAGTCTTAAAGGCTTATGATAAGAAACACTGTATAACAATTTACAAACTCCAGCCTGAGCTCAGATTCTAGGTTTTTGATTCATAAGAATCACCTGAGAAACCTTATAAAAATATGGAGAAGATACTCTGATTTACTAGCGCAGGAGTGAAGCCTAGAAATCTGTGCTTTTAAAAAACCTTCCCAGGTGATCCTGATTCACAGTCAGATTCATGACACTTAGAGCATAAGAGGAAGAAGATTTGCCTATTTGTATTCAAGTAGCTTTATTTCTCTGGAGAAGAAAATGGTAAACCACTCCAGTACTCTTGCCTGGAAAATCCCATGGACGGAGGAGCCTGGTAGGCTGAAGTCCATGGGGTCGCGAAAAGTCAGACACGACTGAGCGACTTCACATTCATTTTTCACTTTCCTGCATTGGAGAAGGAAATGGCAACCCACTCCAGTACTCTTGCCTGGAAAATCTATCAACGAAAGACCTCCTCAATCTCAGCCTGGGCTTCCTGGAGAAGATGGCATCTGAGTCCTGAAGACTGAAATATTAGCCAAGTAAATCTGGAGACAGAATGAGGAGAGAGGGGGGGACAATGTGCCAAACACCCCCTCCCCCATTACATACCCCCATACAGTATAAGGAGTGGTAGGAAACAGAGAAGGGCTGGATAGGAATTCAAAGTTCAAGTTCCCATCTTGCAAGCAATGGGAGGCTACTGCAATACACTCAGTGAATGTCACCATCAGATTTTCATTTCAACCAGATGTCTCTGGCTGTATAAGCAGTATGCGTATTTCAGAAGGATAAGAGATGGAAAGAGAAAGATGAATTAGGAACCCATGGAAGAATTCCAGACAAGAGATACTGAGGGTCTGGTGTAAGGCAGTGAAAACTGAGATGGAAAAGGGAATACAAATTTCAGGAAAACTGAGGCAAAAAGACAAAGTGATGGCTTAGATGGAGATGGCAAGTGGGAAGGATAGAAAAGGTGGAGAAAAAGTAAAAAGGAGTCAAGGATGAGCCCACCCCCATCGCTACCAGATTGAAGTGAGTGACTTACCCTTTCTAAATATCATTAATAAAATATGGAGCCAGGATGGGCTTTAAGAGAACTTCTAATTCTAGAAATCTATGTATCATTTTACAACACTGATTATTGAATTATTCAATAATGTCCTCAAAGCCTCTTAAAGTTGGCTTTACACTAAGTGGCTCCTGGACATACTAAGTTCACATACCTGCTTTCTAGAATATTGCCAGTCTATTTCTTAATGTTAAATTATCAGCTATAAAAGTAGTGACTGACAGCATCCCTACCTAAAGCAGCTCTTACCTCTTCTAAATTTGCTATTCTAGATGTACACCATAGGTATGGAAGTTAGGTAAATAAGTAATCCTCCTCTCTTCTGAATTACATAGCACTTCATGTGTAATTCCTTATGACACTTTCCTCATTCTACACTGCTTTATTCTTAGTTGTGTAAATGCTTTATATGGCTTATTTAAGCACCTGAGAATATGAAGTCTCAATATTCTTTGCACCCCTTCACATAAACCATTCCATACACAACCACGTTGCATACAAAATTTAGACAATACATAGGTGTCTTTTTGCACCAGGATTATTAGAGTGTAAATAGACTGTGAATAAATAGACTGTGAGTAAGGACCAAAGCAGCATTTTTCTCTGAGTAGAGGAACTATAATATAGTGCGCAAGAGGCTTAACAGTTGTTCAGAAGATCTTTTGCTTAGTTCTTTGTTCTCAGTTGGGTTCTGGATAGATAGACTGTTAAGAGGCAGAGACAGAAAACAGCAATACATCATTAAAGCAAGAAAAATCAAACATATTCAAGTATAACTGAGAAAAGAGGCAACTATCAAATAAAATATATAGATGGTCTCCTGCTTTTGCAGGTAATGCAGTTCTGAAAATCTATAAGAGAGTTAACTGTGTACATTCTCAAAAGGCTAAAAACTACAAAAAATCTTTAGGTACATCTTATTGGTATAATTTGAAAAATATGTCTAGCAATATGTATCAATTCTTTATTTTTACTTACCCTGATAAATGAACCTCACAGATAAGTGAATAAGCTAAAACTAGGTAGTGTATTGTTAAAGCCAAAATCGTGCTACTAGGGACATGCCTGATAAGTTTGACTTTTGTTAAATCACAACTAAGTTTATGAGGCCTATACTGTTTATGTTTCAACAGAACTTTAATTTTTCTAGCACACAGCTTCATATCTATAAAAATTTTATATCAAAGTTCAACTGAATAGTTAAATTGTCACTATTGTTCAGAAAAAGAAAGCAATGGGGCCAAAACCAAGTTACTAGCCCTCTTCCTCTAATGGCTCAAAATAATCTTTTTCCAGCTGCTGAATATAACACCACCTGTGTTATTTGTGAGTGTCAATTAATGATGTGGAAATTATAGGTTTGACATAATTTCAAAAGTTATGACTTAAGGACTACCTATCATTTGAATATTTGAGAAGACATGTAATCATAGAATTTTGACTTTGTTTTTTAGTATTTAATGTTTTAGTGTTACGTGTTTAAGAGGTAGAAAAGAGCCAGTTAGTATGTACAGAAGATCTAAAATTTTTGCATCTCCAGGGTCTTCCATATCTCTATTTCCGGCCTGAATTCTGTCCTACACGAATTAAAAGAGTAAACGTCTTTTAATTTCAAGGCTGCAATCACCATCTGCAGTGATTTTGGAGCCCAAAAAAATAAAGTCTGACACTGTTTCCACTGTTTCCCCATCTATTTCCCATGAAGTGATAGGACTGGATGCCATGATCTTAGTTTTCTGAATGTTGAGCTTTAAGACAACCTGTTCACTCTCCTTTTTCACTTTCATCAAGAGGCTCTGTAGTTATTATTCACTTTCTGCCATAAGGATGGTGTCATCTGCATATCTGAGGTTATTGATACTTCTCCCGGTAATCTTGATTCCAGCTTGTGCTTCTTCCAGCCCAGCGTTTCTCATGATGTACTCTGCATGTAAGTTAAATAAGCAGGGTATTACAGCTTTGACTGTACTCGACATCAAGGAGTCCTGAGTCAAGGAGTACTCCTTGACTCTGACTGTACAGCCTTGACGTACTCCTTTCCCAATTTGGAACCAGTCTGTTGTTCCATGTCCGGTTGTAACTGTTGCCTCCTGACCTGCATACAGGTTTCTCAAGAGGCAGGTCAGGTGGTCTGGTATTCCCTTCTCTTTAAGAATTTTCCACAGTTTATTGTGATCCACACAGTCAAAAGCTTTGGCATAGTCAATAAAGCAGAAATAGATGTTTTTCTGGAAGTCTCTTGCTTTTTCAATGATCCAGCAGTTGTTGGCAATTTGATATCTGATTCCTCTGCCTTTTCTAAAACCAGCTTGAACATCTGGAAGTTCATGGTTCATGTATTGCTGAAGCCTGACTTGGAGAATTTTAAGCCTCACTTTACTAGCTTGTGAGATGAGTGCAGTTGTGCGGTAGTTTGAGCATTCTTTGGCATTGCCTTTCTTAGAGACTGAAATGCAAACTGACCTTTTTCAGTCCTGTAGCCACTGCTGAGTTTTCCAAATTTGCTGGCATATTGAGTGTAGCACTTTCACAGCATCATCTTTTAGGATTTGAAATAGCTCAACTGGAATTCCATCACCTCCACTAGCTTTGTTTGTAGTGATGCTTCTGAAGGCCCACTTAACTTCACATTCCAGGATGTCTGGCAGATAACAAACAGCAAAATCTACAAATTCTACATCTATCCATAAATAATAGTTGAAAGAATAAAGGCTAAGAGAAGACAAAAACTGCCTTTTTAAACACATCCAAAAGACTGTCTTGAGGGGAAAAAAAAGATTAATCAGTTATCTTGTATTTCAAGATAGAACTGAACCAGTAGGCAGAGACAAGAATACAGATTCAATTCAGTAGATGTAAAAAACTTTCTAACAACTAGAGAGATCCAGTAATTGAACAGGTGGCATCATGAAGTAATGAGTTTCCCATAGTTGGAAGCCTTCAAACAGAAGGAGGGTGACCATCTGTTAGGAATGTTATAGAAGGGATCCCTATACTGGGTGGGAGGTTGTTCTAAACTGCCTCTTAGATTCCTTCCAACTCTAAGATTCTAAATTATTGAGAACAGCATGAATAAAAGATCCAAAAGTCCATTCAAGAACTAAATTATTCAACAAAAGGTAATAGAACTTTCAGCTATGAAGTCAAGTCAACCAGACTTTTCGTGCCAGCCATCCAATTTTACAAAGAAAACAGAAACAGATATATAAAAATGGCTATTTTTAAATCACAACATTAAAATAAATTTTACAAGGAAACACAAAATCCAGAAAGCATTTTAAAAATTTCTCTTATGAATTTTATCTACATGTTCACATAATTTCACTTCTGTCAGATTTATCGCCTAAGTTGAACAGAGTTAAGTTCCATATTACTCTTTTTACCTTCCCAGCTCCTGAGATATAAGATAACTAAGTGGCTTTGTTACTATCAGGCTGTGCTTTTTCACTTAACATTATATTAAATATGTTTACCACAACGATATAAAATCTTCATCATTACTGTTCTAAGGTCTCATACATTTGATTGTTGGTATACCATAGTTTTGGAGAAGGAAATGGCAACCCACTCCAGTGTTCTTGCCTGGAGAATCCCAGGAACAGAGAAGCCTGGTTGGATGTTGTCTGTGGGGTTGCACAGAGTTGGACACGACTGAAGAGACTTAGCAGCAGCAGCAGCAACAACATACCAAAGTTTTCTCAGTCATATCCCTATTGGAGGGTATTTAGTTTTCTCTCAATTTTTCACTATAGTTTTGCCTTGAACATCAAACAGTTTTTTTTAACCTCTTTTCAATTTTTTCCTAGGTCTGCACTTGGGCAAAAGGGTATGGATATTTTTATGATTTTGAATATGTTCCACATTCAGAATCATAAAAAAGAATACCATCAGTTTGTGGTGAACTAGCAGCAATTGATTTAACCATTTCCCCAAGACATTGTCCACATTAGGCTTTATTCAACATTTTAAAAACTGCTAACACTTATTAAGTAGCATTTTATAATTGTTTACATTTTGATTTTTTCTTTACGAACGAGTTTGAATAGCCTTCTCAACATTTTTTTTTTTTAATGAAAACACAATTCTTAATCTACAATGCTACTATTAGGAGGAAACTCATAGTACATGTGGATGCAAAGAAGCCACATCAGAAAAGCCAAGTAAAACAGTTAATGTAAACAGATTAGGCCCAAGATGGAATCATTCATGCTAAACCCTACCTTGGCAAACCAACACTTAACTGCTTTGATCCTTGGAAAAGGAAGGCCTGGATCAACTGATCAGTGCTTACTTGTGCAGCACAAGTTACCTCACCAGGCTCCAAGACACCTTCCTTTGCTCCATATAAGGGAATAACCCTGCATTAAATGGCAACCCATTCCAGTACTCTTGCCTGGAAAATTCCATGGACGGAGGAGCCTGGTAGGCTACAGTCCATGAGGTCACAAAGAGTAGGACACAACTGAGAGACTTCACTTTCACTTTCAACCAATCAGCAAATGCCCCGTATAATTTTCCTGTTCCTGCTCACTTTGGTCTATAAAACCCTGTTAAATTATACAGTTCTTTGAAGCTCCTTTCTATCTTCTAGATTGGACGCTGTCTGACTCATGAACAGCTGAATAAAGCCAATGTTATTATTGTTTTTGTTTAGTCGCTAAGTTGTGTCCAACTCTTTTGTGACCCGATGGACTATAGCCTGCCATGCTCCTCTCTCCATGGGATTTCCCAGTCAAGGATACTAGAGTGGTTCGTCATTTTCTATTCCAGGGGCTCTCACCAACCCAAGGATAGAAACTGTGCCTCCTGATGCAGGCAGATTTTTTACCACTGACCCACCAGGGAACAAAGCCAGTAAGATGTACTCAGTTGACACTCTTTAACAAAAGAAAGAATAGAAATTAACTCCAAGAAGAAGGGCAAATTTTTCCCTCTCCCAATCAGAACATGCTCTCTGGGATGGCTAGAGAACATTGAGAAACCATTGGTTCCACATATTTCTGATATAGCTTCCTTAAAATAAAGGAATAATAAAGGAAGTGAGTGTCCTCTACTAAGTTCCTTTTCCTTTAAACTCACATCTTATCCAGAAAACATAGTTTTTCCTGGGATTTTACGATTCCAAACATCTTAAAAAGTATTCCCCATAGTGAAGGCTCTGCTAAATAGGAAAGAAAACAAACTTAAAAAATGAGAGGCCGAAATTAAAGTATAAGAAGCATATAATAACATCATAGTATGTCAAAATTAAACTGAAAAAATGAAGTTTGGCTCAGTTTCTACAAATAACTGCACTTGCTTCTAACACTATATTACTAAATGAGTACAGATCACTCTGATTCATTTTTTCTCTCTAGAAAGATGTACACACGAGTGGAAGAAGATTTAAAATAAGATATTAAAGGTGTGAAAGTGAGAGATTCAAAGTCCTTGTTCCCACAGCAACTGCACAAGATACATTTGCACTACGCAGGCTACTCCTGAGAAAAGAATCTGGTTTTTGCCACTTACTAATCCCTAGGAAAAAACAAGGTAAATACACTAATAAAATCACAACTAAAAACATCTATTTCTGCTTTATTGACTACGCCAAAGCCTTCAACTGTGTGGATCACAATAAACTGTGGAAAATTCTGAAAGAGATGGGAATACCAGACCACCTAACCTGCCTCTTGAGAAACCTATATGCAGGTCAGGAAGCAACAGTTAGAACTGGACATGGAACAACAGACTGGTTCCAAATAGAAAAAGGAGAATGTCAAGGCTGTATATTGTCACCCTGCTTATTTAACTTATATGCAGAGTACATCAGGAGAAATGCTGGGCTGGCTGAAGCACAAGCTGGAATCAAGATTGCCGGGAGAAATATCAATACCCTCAGATATGCAGATGACACCACCCTTATGACAGAAAGTGAAGAGGAACTAAAAAGCCTCTTGATGAAAGTGAAAGAGGAGAGTGAAAAAGTTGTTTTAAAACTCACCATTCAGAAAACTAAGATCATGGCATCTGGTTCCATCACTTCATGGCAAATAGATGGGGAAACAGTGGAAACAGTGTCAGACTTTATTTTTTGGGCTCCAAAATCACTGCAGATGGTGATTGCAGCCATGAAATTAAAAGACGCTTACTCCTTGGAAGGAAAGTTATGACCAACCTAGACAGCATATTAAAAAGCAGAGACATTACTTTGTCAACAAAGGTCCATCTAGTCAAGGCTATTGTTTTTCCAGTGACCATGTATGGATGTGAAAGTTGGTCTGTGAAGAAAGCTGAGTGCCAAAGAATTAATGCTTTTGAACTGTGGTGTGGGAGAAGACTCTTGAGAGTCCTTTGGACTGCAAGGAGATCCAACCAGTCCCTCCTAAAGGAGATCAGTCCTGGGTGTTCACTGATGTTCACTGGGTGGAACACTGGGTGTTCACTGATGCTGAAGCTGAAACTCCAATACTTTGGCCACCTCATGTGAAGAGTTGACTCATTGGAATAGACACTGATGCTAGGAGGGATTGGGGGCAGGAGGAGAAGGGGATGACAGAGGATGAGATGTCTGGATGGCATCACCCACTCGATGGGCATGAGTTTGAGTAAACTCTGGGAGTTGGTGATGGACAGGGAGGCCTGGCGTGCTGCAATTTATGGGGTCGCAAAGAGTCGGACACGAATGAACGACTGAACTGAACTGAACTGAAACTGTATTACAATTTGAGACCAACAGGTTATAGTTGCCTAGGTAATAAAAAAAAATCTTATATTTCCCATGGGAAACTGGCAATAATAGCTTTATGTATTTATTATTCATATTATGCAACAGAGTAAAAAGGTCCCCCCCAATAAGATGCACTTGAAAGTATGTGATCTGTGATGCAATCTGAATAATGTCTTTTGTATAAAATGCTACTACTAGGTTTTTGGGAAAGAGATGAGTCTCTAAATCTCTAAGAAAGACCAAAGTCTTTATAAACAAATGAATAACAGTTCAAAGAGGAAACTCATGCACTAAATAAAGAATAGCTAGTAAGAAAGAAGGTTCTAACATCAGTTCTAGGCAGGAATCAGAGAATTCTGCCCAACTTTTGCTGAAAATTCTTGGTTTTTGCCAGGAAAAGCAGCATAGAATTCAAAATAAATAAAATGGAAGCTTCATGAGAGGAGGATCCTAGACCTGAGTCTAATGCCTAGAGGTGTTCAATAAATATCTGCGACATAACTGAAAGAATACACTTGTCAAAGTATCAGGAAGCCCAACTCTTCAAAAGATCAGACATATACTCTAAAGCACTTTAATAAGACTTGTCCCCTAAGTTGAGCAAAGCTAAACTGTATTATTCTTTTCTCCTGGCATATACACACCCTGTGCCTTCTGAATCCTCATGTATACAAGGAGTTTCTGTTTACTCTGTAACCTGACTGAAGTGTGCATAGCTGCTTGACTTACCAAGTTAAAATAGGGTGAACTTCAAAATGTGCCTTAAGCTCCACAGAGTTAGTAGTAAAAGCTGATATTCTCTGTACCACTACACATAATCCTAAAGTTTTCCTAAAATATATAAAGTCATTTTTTTTTTATAAGAAACACTACTAAGAGCCAAAGCAAAATTTTCAGAACAGAATGGCATGAGAGGAAAGCAATGAGGGACATCAGGGAATGCTCTTGGCTTCCCATGGTGACATTTGTTTCTGATTATATATATAAAACATTAAATACTTTCTTCCTGGAGTCTAAAGGCTTTTAAGAAAGGAAATAAATCAGATACACTTTCTTTCTAATTTGTGATATCCAAAGGCATATTTCCTGGTTTCTGCGGTCCTGACTACCAAAGCCAGAAAACAGGTCTTTAAAATAAGCCTTTAGGTTCCTGCCTATTTTAATTCCCTTCTCTGGGCCTAAAGACATTTTAATAGAAGATATCAAATAACTCATTTTTCTCCATACCTAGGCATACTTACCTTCCATTGAAAGATAGTCTGCTAGTATATCTATACAATAGTATTTTCTCAAAGTTCAGATAAGAGACATACAAAATTTGATATGGGATTTAAGTGCCCTTCCCTTTAACAAAATGGATAGGGGAGTCTAATGTGTATTTTTCAACCCCACTAAGCAATTGATGAAAATGAAAGAGGAGAGTGAAAAAGCTGGCTTAAAGCTCAACATTCAGAAAATGAAGATTATGGCATCCAGTCCCATCACTTCATGGCAAATAGATGGGGAAACAGTGGAAACAGTGTCAGACTTTATTTTGGGGGGCTCCAAAATCACTGCAGATGGTGATTGCAGCCATGAAATTAAAAGACGCTTACTTCTTGAAAGGAAAGTTATGTTAAAAAGCAGAGACATTACTTTGCCAACAAAGGTCTGTCCAGTCAAGGCTATGGTTTTTCCAGTGGTCATGTATGGATGTGAGAGTTGGACTATAAAGAAAGCTCAGTGCAGAAGAATTGAGTTTTCTAACTGTAGTGTTGGAGAAGACTCTTGAGAGTCCCTTAGACTGCAAGGAGATCCAACCAGTCCATCCTAGAGATCAGCCCTGGGTGTTCATTGGAAGGACTGATGCTGAAGCTGAAACTCCAGTACTTTGACCACCTCATGCGAAGAGTTGACTCATTGGAAAAGACCCTGATGCTGGGAGGGATTGGGGGCAGGAGAAGAAGGGGATGACAGAGGATGAGATGGCTGGATGGCATCACCAACTTGACAGACATGAGTTTGAGTAGACTCTGGGAGCTGTTGATGGACAGGGAGGCCTGGCGTGCTGCGATTCATGGGGTTGCAAAGAGTCGGACACGACTGAGCGACTGAACTGAACTGAAAGCAATTAACGCAGTTCTGAAACTACCTATCTAGAGACAAGATCACAGATCTCAGAGGCCAAGGACTCAGTTCCACAAAACTGCTGCCCGCCTCTTCCCCTCCTTCCAACTCCACCACACCCCCACACACTTCAGAGGTCAATTGCAAGTCCAGGTTGTAACTTGCGCTTCTATTAATATCAGCCAGCTATATAGTGAAAGTTCCCTTGATCACCATCTTTGGGTTCCATTATTTTGCTAGAGCTGCTCACGGAACTCAGGGAAGCATTTACTTAACTATTTTATTACAAAAGATAGTACAAAGTATATGGGTAAGCAGTCAGATGAAGAGGTACCCAGGGCAAGGTGTGTGGGACAGGATGCAGAGCTTCCATGCCCACTCTTAGCTGCCCCTCTCCCCCCATTTCCACCTGTTCACCAACTCAGAAGTTCTCCACACCCCTGTCCTTTGTTTCCACAGAGGCTTCAGTATGTAGGCAAGGCTGATTAAACTCTTGAGCTTTGGTGATAGACTCAACCTCAGTCCTGCTGCCCTCCCAGGAAATCAGGGGGTGGGACTGAAAGTTCCAATCCATCTAATCGCAAGGCTGGTTCTTCTGGGAATAGGACCCATCCTTAAGTTACAAAGGTGCTACCAAAAAGTTACCTCATTAACATAACAAAAGGCATCTTTATCCTTCTCACCACTTGGGAAGCTTCAAGGTTTTAGGAGCTCTGTGCCAGGAATGGGGACAAAGGCTATATATATATAATTCTTATTATAAATCATACCACCACAGGTAGAAAGAAAAACATTTATAAACTAAATGTATCTCCTACATGAGAGTGACATATTCTTACCCATTTATAGAAACGGACACAAAAGCAGATACACTACCTATGCTCCCACGGCTCTGACAACCAACACACACCAGGGAAGCACTCAACAGAGGGATACCTTCAGACCTTCGGAGAGACACGGAAAGGAGGCAAAAGGCACGCAATAGACATAGAATGTGTATTACTTGCAAAGGATGGACAGGCAGCCAGCAGCACACGCAGGCACACGGGCAGTGCCAGGCAAAGCCAGAGGGGTCTCGCTGGAGTGTGGAACTCCGTGTCTGTGGGTGTTTCCCTCTCTCTCACACACACACACACACACACCAGCACACGCCCTCCTCTCTCCCTCACAAACGCACACATCCTGCCTTTCTCAGCCTCGCTCACACGGTCCCTGTCTAGCAGGCTCTCACCCAAAACACGCAGTCTCTCCTATGCACACACCATCTCTTACACACAGTCTCTCACGGTGGTTGCACTGCACTCGACACAAAATTTCTCTCGCATAGTCTCTCACACGGTCCCTCACGCACAGCTCCTCTCTCGTACACAATGTCACACACACATAGAGTCTTTTAACGTACACAGTCTCCCACACGCTCCCTCCCCAGTCACCCTCACACGCGCGCGCGCCCCTTGGCCACGCCCCTCCGTGGCCACGCCCCTCCGTGGCCCCGCCCCCCGGGCGAGCTCCGCCCCGGCGGCTGGGGGCGGGGCGAGCCCGTGACTCGAGGGGCCGAGCCTGGCTGGTACTTGTGGCGCCCCGGCCGGCGGGGCGCGCTCTGGAGGCGCCTGTCAGTGGCGAGCGCGGACGACCCTACGGCGGCCCTCGGGCATTCGGTCGCTGCCTCCGGCTTGGCGGCCGTCCAGGGCGGCAGAAGTTGGCGGTGGGATGTGCTCGGCCGGGCAGCTGCTAGGCGGCGGCGGCGGCGGCGGCAGCGGCGGGGAGCGCGACGAAGACCGAGACGCGCTGGCCGAGCGAGCGGCGGCGGGGACCGAGCCGGAGTCCGGGGAGAGCCCGCGGCGGCGCGGGCGGCGGCCGCCGGAGGAGCGGGAGCAGGTGAGCCGGGCGGGGCGGCGCGGTCCGGCCGGTTTCCCGAGCCCCACGCGGTGGCGGAGGGAAGTGGCCCGGCGTGAGGGCGGCGCCCGGGCTGCGGTCGGCTTGGGGAGCTGGGCTGCGCGGCGTTCGGGGAAGCCGGACAGTTGACCCCGAGAGCAGTTGGCGGCGCACTCGGGGCGGGCCGCGGGGTCGCGTGCCGAGGGCCGACCCGGAGTCGCGTGCCTGGCTGGGTGAGCGCCGCCCTTTCCCACCCGTCTGGCGGAGAGGATTCTCAGGCCAGAGCCCAGGGAAGTGCCCTCCATAACGGTCACTTATCTGAAAGCCTTACATGTAAACACTCTTCCACTTGGAATCGGTTCCCTGGGGCTGTGTTTTGGGGGCCAGCGACTCCCCTCCCGCCTTCCATCTTGGCATTTCTGAACACACCTAGCGCCTCTGTACGGTGTAGGTGTATTTCTGTAGCCCTGCAGTCAGTGTCTGAAGGCACGTGTAGGAGCGAGTATTACAATGGATGTCTTGCCGGGGACTCTCCCAGAGCAAGTTTTTCACAGGAACAGAAAGGAGATCTAAACTTCATTGAAAAACTGAAAAAGCCGGAAAATTGCTTTCACTTGTTACCAAAGGGGGAAAAAGCATGAGTCCAGCCATAATAAAGGAAAGAGAAGTTGGGCAGTTTTTGATACTCTGAATTTGCTTTCACTAAATAAAATATGGTGATAATAGGCATTATAGCATTTATCTTCACAATTAGGCAAGACGTTTAATGAAGGAAATTGAATTATCCCACATAGTGGGATGCATTTTCACCATCAAATACAGTAGACCTTCAAAAATACCTGAGATTAGTTTACCTTCAGAATCCCATTAAAGCGCATAATCCCATTAAAATTATCATTTGCCTATATTACAGGGTATACTGTTGAGATCAATTAATACCTGTCTCCTCTCATTATCCTTCAGCATCTTTTTGTCACATTTCACAGATTCCAACATCACTAAATGCATTAATAGGTAAAGTATAATTTCTCTGCCTTGTGTTTAGGAAACAGAAATAACCGTGTGGCAGGCACAAAATATGCCTAAGCATTAGGTTTGCTCACCATGTGGAAGTGTAATTTTTCATTCTTTTGACGATATAGGAGATGGTATCTGAAGCATATAATTGGTAGCTATGAGATTTTCCTGACTAGTTTCCTGACGGTTTTCCCCCATTAACTGCACCATGACTCAGTAGCTAAAGGGCTGTTTCTTTTCACTCTAGTTGTTCAACTGGCAAAGTGAAGAAAACAGCAACAGAAACTCCCTGGGGTGGGGAAAATATATTTGAACTGAAGGTCCCAAAGTGATTTTCAAGTAGTTGTAAGGGAGTATGTAAAATACTTCATCTAAGCTTTTGTGGATTTTTCAGCAGCAGCAGCTCTGGTCTTAAGAGAATTGCTTATGGTACACAAAAAGGGATGAAACAAAAAAAGAATGAAACATATACCCTAGGAAACAGATATACTTTGCATACCTGCCTCTATCATTGTATGTCATGGAAATTTATTTCCCTATACTCCTGTGAAAATGTTATCATTTTATTTTTATCACATGATTTATTTATGTACTCTAAGCCCACATACACAATACTTGAAAATTACACCTGAGATACGCGTTCCCTCCTAATAATATATATACACCAAAGAACTTCTCATAAGTAAGTCAGAAATAAATGAGAAATTGATACAACCCAACCCATTGGGGTAAGAAACAAGCTTTTGTGATAAATCACTTGTTGGTAATGAAAGGTGTTAGTCTCAGTCGTGTCCAGCTGTTTGCAACCCCATGGACTGTATCCTGCCAGGCTCCTCTGTCCATGGAATTCTCCAGGCAAGAATACTAGAGTGGGTTGCCATTCCCTTCTCCAGAGGATCTTGCCAACCTAAGGATGGAAGTCTCCTGGACTCCTACATTGCAAGTGGACTCCTACATTTTTGCCATCTGAGCTATCAGGGAAGCAATAAATGTAACTTTTTTCAAGTGCTGAAAATGAAATTTAAAATGTATATGCACTGTCTTGTAATGACAGTAGAGACATAAAGATATTTGAGGAAGAGGTAGATGAAATTAACAACTGTAAAGCATAACTTACAGAGTTGTTTTAATGTGCTTTTCTTTAGGCAGATAGTGTGTGTGTGTTTGATGCTTTAAGGACAACATGTGGACTCCAAATTACAAATGGAGTACTTTTGAAAACTTGTAAACTTGTTAATGTTTAGAACTTGGAGTGAACTTTTCCATAGAAACAATGATATAAACAGAAACAAAACCAAAACTAATTAGATGGAAATGAGACAGAGGCCATCTCCTTGCTGTCCTTTCTGCTTGACGCACTCAATATTTCAGAATCTGAGTAGCCTCATGGATGTTAAGAGAGAATGGGTAGCAGCCGCTGCAGTAATAGCAGAACCTCCCTTATATCTGGACCAGGGTTACGGGCGGTGTCTTCTTGAATACAATAGCTCCAGAAGGCACCCGACTTTTGCTCCTCCAGCTCTTTCAAAGATTTTTGTCAGCCCCTAACTTTCTGTATTAAATCACTTTCTATTTCTAGTTCCTTCACAGTTTGCCCTTACCTGATAATGTGATGAAGCACGTTTCTTCCTTTGGCTCTTTCCCAGGCTAAAGTCTCCTCCACGTACATCTTTCCCTTCACTGATTTTTCTTTACATTGTTGACTCACAAGCTCTTGCCCTTCCTTCAACCTAGAAGACTCTTACATCAGCTTTGATTATACAAAATGTATCTTTGGTTCATTGTTATTATGATACCAAATAAAAATGGTATTTATTTCATGTAGTACCAAAATACTGGTATTTATATAGGTGTTTTCTCAGTAGCTGAGATCTTGTCAGCATTTTTTTTGTGTTTTTTTTACAATTTATACTTAAATCCTACTCCATCTGAGAGAAAAAGTAAGGTTCCTCTGTCCTTCTGACCTGAATCTTTCCAGGTAGGATGACTGACAAGGCAGCCTGTGTCCTGGGAAAGGAGGACTTGAAAGACTGGACCAGGTTCCCCAGATGAAGGAACTGTGTCAAGTCTGAAGTAGGAATTTGGCCTCAGAGAGGAAAGCCAGGAGTCAGGCAAAATGCCCAAGGAACTGAAGGAACAGGACACAGCTATCCCCAGTGTGTGTTGGTAACTGTGGGCATGAGAGACAATCAAAATAAGTTCTGACTCTGAATGCCAGGTCCCTTAGAGTCTCTACTCTGCTGTATACCTAGAAAGTTAAAGTCTCCAGTCCTTTTATTCCATTCATGTATGTAATGTGAATGGCATCCACTTAGACATGGCATTCACAACCTGAATAACCTAAGATGTCCCTGCCATCTTAGAGCATAGGAAGGTACCGCTATTCTTGGATTGGCTTTAGAATCATTATTTTTAGCTTTAAGGTCTTTATGATTATGTGTTATGTACTTTGGAAAGTGTAGAATATAGAACAATCTAAAGAAGAAAAGAGCATTTGAAATCTCACTGAGTAATATTGTGCTTGCTATAATATATGAAAATTTGGTGTTACTGCATTCATATAGCTGTGTGTGTGTGTGTGTATACAGATATACACACATTTTTTAACAGGTTTTAATGTAATATTTGAATGTAGTATCTTGTTTTATCTACTTACGCATATTGTGCCATTTTCCAATTTTATCAAAAATTCTTTGCAAAAATTATTTTTAGGGCTGCTTAATTGTCATTCCCCTAATACAACATATTTAATTTGCTTCAAACTCTCTTTTATAGATAACACTGTAATAAAAACCTTTGCTTATTAAGCTCTATCTTGTTGTCACAGTTCCTCACAGTTCTACCTTAGAATAAATTTCTAGAAGTGGAAGTCCTAGGTCAGTAAGTCAAACTCTTTGAAGTCTCTTGAAACATCCTAAGGAATTACATTCAGGAAAGCCTGCACCAGTGTACACTTCTGGCATTAGTATATAAGAGTGTCAGTTAGAAGCCATCCATGACCGCAGTGATTTAATTTATAGATTAATCTTTGCCAATTTAGTAGGCAAAAATTATCTTATTGTCATAAGATATTGCTAGAGAGGTTTACTAAACCATTCATATATTTATTGAGCATCTGCATTTTTTTTCTATTTTAAAAATGTTATTTATTTATTTATTTAGCTTTAGTAGTTGTGGCCCACAGGCTTAGTTGCCCTGCAGCAGGTGGACTCTTACCATACCAGGGACTGAATTCGTAGCCCCCTGCATCAGCAGGCAGACTCTTAACCTCTGGACCACCAGGGAAGCCTTGTATTTCTTTTTAATCATGCTCTTTGACCATTTTTTTCTTTTGGCATTATTGTAAGATATTAATGGCCATATTTCACATTGCTTATAATTATTTTCCCTGCTTGCTATTTACTTTATAATTTTATGATGGTTTTGATTTAGAAATGCTTTAAATTTTTATTAGCCAAAGGAATACTTTTGGTAATTACATACACACATCTTACACCCTCACACATGCACACACACACACACATATATTTATATATATTTCTTTAGAACAATCTTTCTAATCCTAGTTAATTAAAATATCCACCAATGTTTCCTTTATGTGTGTGTTTATAGTTTTATTTTTATTTTTTTACTCTCTATATTTAATCTCTTTACAATGACTTCATGTATTGTGTGAGGTATGGAGCTAATCTTTTTTTCCCCCTAATCACTGAGTAATCCACTTTCTCTTTGGGTTCACAGTCCTTTATAGCACTTACAAATACTGAAATAAGCTTTTACATTTTTCTGCTGGCATTCTGAAAGGGATTTCTTTTTCCACATCACATTTTTGCTGCTGGTTTTTATATATTTAGGTTTAAACTAGCTACCTTTCTGAATTCTTTTATTAATTCACTCTTTAAGAGAGTGTTCGGAGGATGCAGCATGTTTCATATTATTTATTTATTTGGCTGCTCTGGATCTTAGCTGTGGTGTGTGGGATCTTCTGTCTTCATTGCGGCATGTGGGTTCTTCAGTTTCAGCAGGTCAGCTCTTAGTTGCAGCGTATGGCATCTGACCAAGAATCAAACCTGGGTCCCATGCGTTGGGAGTGTGGAGGCTTGGCCACGGATCATCAGAGAAGTCCCTATTAATTCTAACACTAATATATACTAATATCTCTTAGACTTCTAGGTATATAATCATCCACTCTATAGATAAGGTTGATTTTGCTTTCTTTCAGATGGCAACGCTTTATTTCTGCTTCTTGCCTTTTGCAGTCCTGGAACTTTCAGATAAGTGTTGGCTTATAGATAATTAAATAAATAAATGAAGGAACATGCATAATAGCATTTATCAAAGCATGTTCCACAAGATCATCTGTTTAAAAAAACAGTGGCAGCAGCAGAAAGCCTTATACTTGCTCTTTGATCTGTCATTAAAGATATGATTAGCAGTACATATTCTAGATCCAGAATACCTAGGTTTGAATCCTCACTCTGCTACGTACTAACTATAACTTTGGGCAAGTTAACTAACCTCTTTGGCCCTCAGTTTCTTCATCTGTCTAAAGGGGAAAATAGTTGTGTCAACCTCACAGAATTGTTCTATGTTACATACATACATGTATATATGTAATACATGTAGAATGTTAGAATGAAAGTGAAAGTGAAGTCGCTCAGTCGTGTCCGACTCTGTAGCCCACCAGGCTCCTCTGTCCATGGGATTCTCCAGGCAAGAATACTGGAGTGGGTTGCCATTTCCTTCTCCAGGGGATCTTCCCAACCCAGGGGTCGAACCCAGATCTCCAGCATATAATAAGCATGTAAGGGTTAGCTTTTGGACCTAATTTTCAACTAGAACCCTAACTAAAAAGAAATCTGAGAAATGTTATTTGTAAGTTTTGCACACTCCGCTGTTAGAAAGCCACCCTAGGAAGGAGGAGGAATAGAACAGTGCTCCTCAGTTTTAATGTGCAGACAAAGCATCTCTTGTTAAATACAGGTTATGATTTCATTGTTCTGGGATGAGGTCTAAGACTTTGCATCTCTCAGAAGCTCTTAAAGTGAGGCTGATGCTATGCCCATGGACCACACTTTGCGTGGCAGGGAGTAATAAGCATGCCAACCCACCATACTTTCCCTTCAATATAGTATCAGTAATAGAAATGTATGGAAGTTATTTTACTTTTTAGTATTTCCCTAGATGGGTATATTTGAACTCTAGGTAAAGTGTAAGAAGCCAACAAGCCTTGGTTCCCCAGGCCAAGTGATTTGCTCTCAGTCTTACAACCGTCTCGTACTAGAGCACACCAGAATCCAGGTCTCCAAACTCCAGAGCCGGTTTTGTTTTTGTTTTCAGGAATAAGAGCCTTCACCCATGATAGAAGAACAGTCTGATAAATCTGCTGCCCCCCTTTAGATTGTGTAGTACAAAAGTGGGTATCTGTTTGTACCACTTCCTTTCACATCTTTTAAAAGCAGTCTGCAAACAATACTGTAGCAAGTTCCTTGAGTTTAGATGAACTTGGCCCTGAACGTAATCTAATTTCTTTCCAATGGGCATCTAGTCACTAAAGTAACTCCCAGAATAATTTTGTATATGGTAGGTATCTTTTGTTCATTTTTGTCATTATTCAAGAGTGGAACCTCTAAATCAATGGCTCTTAGGGCAGTTAGACTCACAAGGGACATTTGGCAATGTCTAGAGACATGTTTGAATGTTAAGACTGAGGAGGTATAGTACCATTGGCATCTAATAAGAAGAGTCCAGGGATCCTGCTGAACAGCCTATAATGCACAGAACAGTCGCCTACAGCAAAGCATTGTCTGACCCAAAATGTCACTAGCGCTCAAGTTGAGAAACTCTGCTCAAAAGGAATTAGGGTTACAGTGGTTTGAGTTGTTGAGAATGCTCTACTGATAGATACTCCAGTGGATACGTAATAATTATTTATTTTCTTGACACCTACATTCCAAACACGCAGTCTCCCAACAGATCTTTTCTTGCATCTTTTCTTCAAGCAACTCCTTATATGCAACTTTGTCCAGTTTTCTTTCCCTCTCTCTTGGAGGATGGAGGGAACACAAGGTGCCCACCAAACTAAGAAGGTATCTATAGAGACTGAAAAAAACAAGGCAGGCTGTTTCATGTAATCAGTGGATCACTGTATTATAGGGTAACTTGCTCACAGGGTGGGATTGAGGAGACAAGGATATGGGAGCATTTGCAGCTGCACTCCACACTGCCACAGGGTCCCTGAGACAATTTGACAGTTAACCTAGGGTATGGGGGTACACGCTTGGAAACAGGAAGTGCCTTCCTAAGTCAATATTTAGGAATAGATAACTAGTCTTGTGGACACAGGGAATAAGTCAGTGAAGGTTTTCATCATTGTTTGGGGACTACAGAGCACGAGGCCAACCTGGCCCTGACGATTATTAAACAATGCTGATTAGCCCCAAAGCCCTTGACAACAGAAAAATGACTTACTGCACAGTACAGTCCTGGGTGGGGTCAGCAGAGGAACCCTGCGGGCCCAAAATGGAGTCAGTTATGACAACAGCCACATACTCTCATGTTCTTTTTCTGCCCTTGTCCGCTACTACCCATCTCTTTTTCACCTCTCCCTATTGAGTGTCGCATTCTCCCCTTGTCTTTTATTCTTCCTTACCTCCCATCTTAGCCACTTTCTCTTCATTTCCATACACATTCTCCACCCCACTGCCTCCTCTGTTCTATAGAAGCTGACGTTACAGAGCAATGGAAAAAGTATTGGAGTGTGACTGTTCTAAGTTTGCGTCTTGGCTTTACTGCTTTATTGGTCTTGTCATCCTAATAACTTAATCCCTCAGAGACTCAGTTTCCTCATGTGAGTGGTATAATTCTGTCTACTTAAAGTTCTTATGAGGGTTCAGGAACATTTTGTGTTATGAAAGACCTACCATGTAGTAGGCCCTCAATGAATATTAGCTACCTGTTTTACCCTCATCTTCTCTGTCATCTTTTTTCTTTGGTTCCCTTCTTTTTCTTCTTTTATCTAACCACATCATAGAACTGTATTTTTAGTCTCTGTGATTTTCAGATGTATAGAATAAGTGTTATTTATTGAATAAAGTATTAAGATTTCCTAATCTGAAAATCAGATAAGTATTTCATATTTCTTTTTTTTAAAAGCAGATAATGTTGCTTTTTGTATAGATCTCTAGTATGATTTTTTTTTTTTTTTTTCTTGTTGTGGATCACTGATCCTTGATGGGGAAAATACCCACCCTCCTGTGTTCGTGGTTTTCTCAATTTACTGATCAGGAGAGGTGGCAAAGCAAGGCTAAAGGGAAAAACCAAAAGTAGTACTATGATATTAACCTTGCACTAAGAGACCTAAGTAGAAACTATATCTTTTTTTCATATTTCCTTTAAGCCTTAGCCACACTATCTTTAATTTCTGTGATCTCTGAAGTCATAGTCTTATCTTGCAGTAACAGCCACATATCTTCAAAAAACTCTGAGTCTCTACTAGTCATGTTTCGCTTCCTTAAGAGTGTGGTATGTTCGTGTGTCTGTGTGTGTTTAGGGGAATTAACAAGATAATCAAAGGGTAGTTTCATTTGGACAGAGAAACTGAATTTCTAATTAAGTTAATGCAAAAGATACTTTCTGTCTTCTGATCTAATTTTTCCCGCATCCAGGGGGATTTTTGTTTTTTGTTTTTCCATTTAACATCATTGGCAGTTATGCCTTGTCTTGGTTTAGGAAGAGGAAATGGTTGGCTTTATTTGTTGCTGCTGTTTTCTTATGGCAAGAACTAGAGCTTATCTGATCAAAGGGAAAGCATGGTCCAAATGCTTTGAACTTTATGGAAGACATGAGGATAAAATTATTATTAACACTTTATATTTAAACATAGTGTTAAGGAAATTAAGTTTCCATTTGTGGTTTTTACTATATTCATTTGATATAATTTTTTCTAACGTTGGTGAGATTTTTTTTTTAACTCCCTCTTCCAATTCAAAAAATTTGATTTTTGTCTTTTATCCTCTTCATCAAAATTTTACTGGGATGTGTGCACACCACCTACAGAGGCAGGGAATTTAAGTTTGATTTCCCATGGCTGGCAAATTTCATCAGTTTGATTGAATTCAGAATTCCTTATTCCATGGTTTTCAGAGGTAGTAAAATCTAACAGAAGCTGTTGTCATGCCACAAATTGAGAATTGAGAAAAAATTCATTTTTAAGGAAAAATGTTTGATTTTGGCTTCTTTAAATAAGCAAACCATTCCATCTGTGGTAGTAGCCAGCATACTTCCCTATATGTACAAGGTACTCAGTAATGTCACCAGAAACTTCATTTCTTTAAAGAAAAAAAAAACAGATTTTAGGGAAAGTACAAAAGGTAGAAATTTTTAAGCAGCAGCTTGAATCAGTCATACTCTTCACTTCATGGCCTGTTATTATCTATCATTAGTTCATGCACAGCATTAACTTTAATTGATTTATTTTTTATTTAATTAATTTATTTCTTCATTGCAGAACTGTTCTCTTCCACTGCAGTAGGCAACTCTTTTAATATACTTGGCAGATATGGCTGAAATTCTGTGTATATTTTTTAATACTTGGTGGTTTCATTTGTCTAAGTTTTTAACTATGATTTTAAATACTGAATTCTGTTGATTAAAATGACAATGAAAGCAAATTTTAGTATTTCTCCATTTATAATAATTTCAAAAACTAATTCAAGAACTAGCTGATATTCTCAATGATTTATATCCATCCTCCCAAATGGATACAAAAAAAATTTTTTTCTCCTTTATTGGTTATATGTAGTTTAGTGTAAGATAAGTGTAAATAAATGTTACAACTTTGCATTTAATTTAAAGTGACAAATTATAAATGTAATAATAAACAAGTTATAAATTATATATGCTGCAGCTAGGTGACACTTTATATACTTAGTAAAATTTTATATTTAACATACTGTTGTTGTATAATTTGTAGGAAATAAAACCTGCAGCGACATTTAGTATCCAATAAGGAAGAAAACATGTCCAGCCTCACTGGAAATAAATGCAGATTAAAACTATTAGGAATAATATTTCACCTATCAAGTTGATAATGATTTTAAAAATGAATAATGTGGATTTAAAGAAACAGTTTATGAAATAACAATAACTGAAGTTAGAAGTAAAATTGGTTTGGTCTTTCTGGAAGGAAATCTGGTATGAAACCTCATGGGTTTGATCTACTGCTGTTGCCTCCCACTTTAAAGGTGTAAACACTTTAGAACAGGGAGGCTAAGTAATATATTGAAAGTATCACAGCTAGTACATTGCAGAGTTGAGATTCAAACCCATGGTAAATAACTGTCAAGCTAGTGTTGGTTCATGAAATTAATTTAGTGAATTGTGAACAGGGTAGAATAGGACAGACAGCATCAGAATGCTTCACATGTGGTATGAATGTCATTTTGTGGAACTTTAGTTTATATGTATTGGGTCAAGAAATAAAATATATTTCTTATTGTGGATCACAGTCAAAATCACTGCACTAGCCCAGACAGCTCAGTTCTGTCTCAAAGCCTCTGCCTGGGTTCTTTTCCACAGATATTCCTTTGGCAAATCTTCACATCATTGGCTTAACTATAACCTCTCTGAGATCCCAGCTCTGCCTAATGTATAGAGAGAACCTCCAGTCCAACCCATCTTCCTCTCTGCCGTTACTCTGTTTTATTTTACTCATAGCTCTCACACTACTTGAGATTATTTTATTTGTGTCAATATATTTATTCTCTGCAGCTTCCCCACTCTCCCCTTCACAGGCTCACACAGGAAACATCTCCATGAGAGCAGAAATTGCATATGGCAAATGCTTCAGACAATTATTTTGGCATCTGTGAAGTTGTATAGAGTCTATAAAATTTTCTATCTAAAATGACACTGCTGGTATAAACGCAGTTGATGTTTTTGTTGAAGCAGTGTGGCTTCCCAGGGGGAACTTTCATAACAAAAATTAGTTTCAAAGAGAGAGAGAACTTTTTGTATAACAGGAACATACTCTATTGTCAGAATCAACAGAAAGGAAATGCATAGCTGTGCATTGAGCTAAGTTCAATTCAGTCATTCAGTCGTGTCCAACTCTGCAACCCCATGGATTGCAGCATGCCAGGCCTCCCTGTCCGTCACCAACTCCCAGAGTTTACTCAAACTCACGTCCGTTGAGTTGGTGATGCCATCCAACCATCTCATCCTCTGTCGTCTCCTTCTCCTCCCACTTTCAGTCTTTCCCAGCATTAGGGTCTTTTCCAGCGAGTCAGTTCTTCACATCAGGCAGCAAAGTATTGGAGTTTCAGCTTCAGCATCAGTCCTTCCAATGAATATTCAGGACTGATTTCCTTTAGGATGGACTGATTGGATCTCCTTGCTGTCCAAGGCACTCTTAAGAGTCTTCTCCGACACCATAGTTCAAAAGCATCAGTTCTTCAGCACATTGAGCTAAAGATCCCTGTAAAACATTTGTAAGAACTTAGGCAAAGATTATGTTCCTTGATGTGCTGTATTTAAAAACCACAGTATCAAGAAGGTGAAAGGTTAACAAACAGGATCTTGGAATGCTAACTAGCATTAATTTATGTAAGTGGTCAGAACTTGCTATTTTGTTTTTAATTTTTCTTGAACTAAACAGAGGAAGGACAGTAAATGAAATGCATAACTAACATAGGTTAAAATTCAGATCAGCCATTTCAATAATAGCAAAGTTAAAGGATAATTTTAAAAAAGAGGTAAAATTATAATGCACATTAAATATAAAATAAACACATGTTAAGGAGTTTATTTAGCTCATTAGTAGTGAGGGAACCAGACAAATGTGAGAACTGCTTCAATGGAGAAATCAGTCAGAAATGTATATGGAGAAAAAGTATGTTGAAATGAATTTACAAATGGCTGAGAGACTGGCCTTTTCCATAGGTGGGGTGGGAAGACAGTTGAACCTCTAATGGAACAGAATTTGTCTATTAATAAGAATTATTTACATTGCTGTTGGTTATTTATAATTTACCAACTTATAAAATATCTTGAAAGTCATAAAGGCTAAACATTCTTTTAAACGATGCACAGTTTTCCATGGAGATACCCGTGAGTTTTTTACTTATTCTTAATTTTCTTATAGTATAAAAAAAGTCATTTCTAAAATGTGCTACACAGAGTAGATTAATTTGTGTATTGTGAGGGCACTTGAACTTTTCCTTTACAATGTCTCATGTTCTTGTGCTGCTGTAAAAGATTAGTTCTAGTCTTCCATGGTAGTACTGTATAATATACATTGCAAGTACGTGTGGAAATGCATGATTTATATGCATGTGAAAAGCAAGGATTGATTTCTAGTTGAAGTTCTTTCTGATGAGTTATATAACCGAAATTAACCTGATACTAAGATAACTACTGGGGCTTTCCTAGTAGCTCAGCTGATAAAGAATCTGCCTGCAATGCGGAAGACCTGGGTTCGATCCCTGGGTTGGGAAGATCCCCTGCAAGAGGACATGGCAACACACTCCAGTATGCTTGCCTGGAGAATCCCCAAGGACAGAGGAGCCTGGCAGGCTCACAGAGTTGGACACAACTGAGTGACTAAGCACAGCACAGCACAAGATAACTACCAAGAGCAAATTTTGATAAGAACAAGACGGCTGCTCCGAGGATTCCATATTCATGTCTAGTTTTTATTCAGCACACAAATCTCAATTGCTTGTTCCTATCATTCTAGCATACTTTCTCCATGTGTTGAATGGTTATTGGTTTCACAGGTGATTATGTCTTCTCAAGAGTTTCATGGCAGTGTAGACGTTCATTTAGTTTAAGCTTTTAAATTTAAAGGAGGGCAAGAATGAAGTGATTTCTTCATAGAGAATTAGCCAGTTAATTATAACCATTTCTGGTATCCATAAAAATACTCAGTGGAAAACACATGAAAATAATACATGAAGAATAAATTAAAAGAAGACACTAAACTTCCTTTTCATTATTCAGTATGTGGTTTATTTAACAGGAGCATCGTGAAGATGGGCGTAGTGATTCTGCCATTTCCGGAGGACAGCGTTTCCCCTTTGGGATTTAAGCGATTAAGTATTTGGAAGTCAGTCTTTGAGCACTCTGTATGAGGCTACTAATTTAAGACTTCAGTTGCTCCAACAACCTCGCTATATACTAAAGACATTTTCATTACTCATTTGTATCATATGGAACATCAATTGCTTTAGCAACTGGTAATAGTCATTGTATTATAGGCAGTTTTCTGTATTATTTGTTGTATTTCTTATTTATTATTTATTAAATATTATTTATTATTTGTTCCTTATTTTCTTGGTAGCTTTTAATTCATTCATTTAAAACATTTAATGAGCTCCTATCCTTTCCTGGGTAGTGCTGTAGACACCCAGAATACAAAGAAACAAACAGAAATAGGCCCAAATCTGTCCTCTCTTTAATCTTCCATTGTAGGAGGGACACAAAGACAGTGGATCAATGAACAAGTACATCAGTGAGTTATAATGCTATGGGAAAAAAATAAATAAATGGAAGGTTGGAAGGTGGGTAGAGAGTATGTATATGGGATAGGGCTGCTATTTTAAATAAAATGATCACGGAAGGGCTCACTGAGGTAATGTTTGAGCAGACACTTCCAGGAAGTAAGAATTACTTGGCTGTACCACGCTTGCTTTGAGTCCCTGGAGGATAGAACCAAATTTGAGGATCAGTGTTGGTAATCATGGTTACATCATTCCCCAGTCTAGACTCTCAGTTGTTTCTTATCCATCCCCCCTTCCAGGTTTCTATATTTCATTACTGTTTTATTCATTTGTTCCTACTATAAGGAAATTCAACTCCCTTGTAGAAAGATGAGAGGAAAAAGTAAATTAATTATGGACTTAAGTAAATTAATTAAAGACTATATATTTTTAAAAGTACATTTCTTAAGTATTATATAATCACACCTTATAATGCATTTGTTTAAATATTTTGCTTTCTTCTTAATACCTGATTCCTTTGTACTAAGGTCTTTAGAGATTTGCAGTACAGTTTATTGAGAAGAGCTCAGAATTTATAATCAGAAAATTCCTGTTTTCCAAAACTCAAATTCTGGCTAGTTGTCTACTTCTGAAAAAGTCACTTGACCTCTAGAGTCTAATAATACCCACCTTATGGTGTTTTTGTGAGGTGCAAACACTCGGAATATGTGTATTTAATAAGTTTATTGAACAAATGGCTAATAAGGAATAAAATGGGGATAGAATTTTATTTTTAAATGGGAGAGAATCAAAACTACAATTTTTTCTGAAGATATTAAAAATATTTCACTAATAATTTTCTCCTAGCAAGGGTATGATTTAAAAGGAAACAGTCTTCAGCATATGAACTATATAAGAATTAACAAAATCCTTAGAATACATGAAACCGCCATCAAGAAAAACTATAGGGTAAGAAGAGAAGACAGACTACCCATAAGTTCCTGAGAAGATCCAACACAGACTCAGAGGGGAATGAGCCGGCAGAAGTAGTCCAAAAAGGACAAAGGTGATGAAGACATCTAGAATAACGAGCAGTCTTCTTGCTTGTACTTCTGGGTTGTGCAATTTACTGACGTAGTGGACCTGTGGAGGAAAACCAGTATTAAGGCAGACTATGAGTTTGGGACAGGGGATGCTGAGTTTCAGGTCCTCAGTGAAGAAGAACTAAAGAGCCTCTTGATGAGGGTGAAAGAGGAGTGACAAAACTGGCTTGAAGCTCAACATTAAAATAACTAAGATTATGGCATTCGTTTCCATCACTTCATGGCAAAGAGAAGGAAGAAAAAGTGGAAGCAGTGACAGATTTTATTTTCTTGGTCTCCAAAAAGTCCCTGCAGACAGTGACTGCAGCCATGAAATTAAAAGATGCTTACGAAGGACAGCTATGACAAACCTAGACAGTGTATTAAAAGAGACATCATTTTGCTGACAAAGGTCTGTGTAGTCAAAGCTGTGGTTTTTCCAGTGGTCATGTACAGATGTGGGAGTTGGACCATAAAACCTGAGCACAAAAGAATTGATGATTTCAAATTTTGGTGCTAGAGAAGACTGTTGAGAGTTTCTTGGACTGCAGGGGGATCAAACCAGTCCATCCTAAAGGATTCAACCCTGAACATTCATTGGAAGGACTGATACTGAAGCTGAAACTCCAGTACTTTGGCTCCAGCTCCTGATGTGAGAGCTGACTCACTGGAAAAGACCCTGATGCTGGGAAAGAACTTGAAGGCAAAAAGAGGAGGAGATGGCAGAAGATGAGATGGTTAGATGGTATCATTGATTCAATGGACTTGACTTTGAGCAAACTCCGGGAGAGGAGCCTGGCGTGCTAAAATCAATGAGGTCGCAGAGAGTCAGACACAACTTAGCGACTGAACAACAACAAGATCAGTTCAGTTCAGTCCCTCCGTCATGTTCAACTCTTTGCAACTGCAGCATGCCAGACTTCCCTGTCCATCACCAACTCATGGAGCCTGCTCAAACTCATGTCTGTTGAGTCAGTGATGGCATCCAACCATCTCACCCTCTGTCATCTCTTGATCCTCCTGCCTTCAATCTTCCACAGCATCAGGGTCTTTTCCAATGAGTCAGTTCTTCACATCAAGTGGCCAAAGTATTGGAGCTTCAGCATCAGTCCTTCTAATGAATATACAGGACTGACTCCTTTAGGATTGACTGGTTTGATCTCCTTGCAGTCCAAGGGACTCTCAAGAGTCTTCTCCAACACCACAGTTCAAAAGCATATATTCTTCAGTGCTCAGCTTTCTTTATAGTCCAACACTCACATTCATACATGACTACTGGAAAAACCATCGTTTGGAGTAGAGGGACTTTTGTTAGCAAAGTAATGTCTCTGCTTTTTAATATGCTGTCTAGGTTGGTCATACATAGCTTTTCTTCCAAGGAGCAAGCGTCTTTTAATTTCATGGATGCAGTCACCATCTGCAGTGATTTTGGAGCCCATGAAAAGAGTCTGTCACTGTTTCCATTGTTTCCCCATCTATTTGCCATGAGGTGATGGGACCAGATGCCATGATCTTAGTTTTTTGAATGCTGAGTTTTAAGCCAGTTTTTTCACTCTCCTCTTTCATTTTCTTTAAGAGGCTGTTTAGTTCTTCTTCACTTTTTGCCATAAGGGTGTCATCTGCATATCTGAGGTTGTTGATGTTTCTCCCAGCAGTCTTGATTCCAGCTTATGCTTCATCCAGTCCAGCATTTCACATGATATACTCTGCATATAAGTTAAATAACAATATAACAAGGGTAACAATATACAGCCTTGACATATTCCTTTTCCAATTTGGAACCAATCCGTTGTCCCACGTCCAGTTCTAACTGTTGCTTCTTGACATGTATACAGATTTCTCAGGAGACAGATAATGTGGTGTGGTATTCCCATCTCTTTAAGAATTTTCCACAGTTTGTCTGATCCACACACAGGCTTTGGCGTAGTCAATAAAGCAGAAGTAAATGTTTTTCTAGAACTCGCTTGCTTTTTCGATAATCCAGCAGATGTTGGCAATTTGATCTCTGGTTCCTCTGCCTTTTCTAAATCCAGCGTGAACATCTGGAAATTCACGGTTCACATAATGTTGAAGCCTGGCTTGGAGAATTTTAAGCATTACTCACTAGCGTGTGAGATGAGTGCAATTGTGCCGTTGTTTGTACATTCTTTCGGATTGCCTTTCTTTGGGATTGGAATGAAAACTGACCCTTTCCAGTCCTGTGGCCACTGCTGAGTTTTCCAAATTTGCTGGCATATTTAGTGCAGCACTTTCACAGCATCATCTTTCAGGATTTGAAATAGTTCAACTGGAATTCTATCACCTCCACTAGCTTTGTTCGTAGTGATACTTCCCGAGACTCACTTGACTTTGCATTCCAGAATGTCTGGCTGTAGGTGAGTGATCACACCATTGTGGTTATCTAGGTCATGAAGCTCTTTTTTGTATAGTTCTTCTATGTATTCTTGCCAACTCTTCTTAATATCGTCTGCTTCAGATATCTACATGGAAATGTTGAATATGCAATTGAGCGTACAAGTCTAGAAATTTGAAAAGTTGCCTTAACTGAGAAAAATAAGAAAACTATGAATCTTTTATAAAAAGTACAATTCATTTTAATTGTTGAGGCAGCTGCAGCTGTGTTTGAATATGGTGATTTGAGTACATATCTTTCCTTATATATTAAGCATCTTAATAGCAAGGAGTGTAGACTATTTGCTTTCTGTACCTCAGAGCACTTACCTTGCTCGTGTTAGGCATCCAGTTATTATTTATTGAATTGAACTGAATTGACTAAAGGATTTATTTTGCAAGCCAGATTATTGTGCAAGTCAAGGACTGTGAATTATGAGAGTTGGAGTTTAGTAATCAAAGATTAGTGGTACTCAGGGAAGACGTGACACACACCAAGAACAAGAGTGTGGTTTCCTGAAAGAAAGCAGCTGTTGGTCTGGCAAATCTTTCAGGTCTGTGCAGGCTTGCCACAAGTAGGGCACAGCACATCTTGCATAAAACACAGGTACAAAATAGGCCAAGAGGAGATTGTAACTTTAGAACATGACTACAGGCTTTATTACAGTAGGCAGAAAACCTGTCATTTTCATTATATTACTATTTACCCAAGACTAAAATAAGTAATACCCTTCATTATAAAATAAGGTAGCTTATGTAGATATACTATTTTTCAAAAAAAAATGTTTTCTGTAAGAAATTTTGTAAACCCACATACTTTTATTTACAAGAATAGATTCCTACAAATTCTTTAGTGTCATAAATAAGGAGAAGCAGTTGAATTTTTCACTACTTAGTCCAAATGGTTGATTGATAACGCAATAGACACTTATTTCATTTCATAAGAAACTGCACAGAAGTGGTTATTTCAGAATGCAAGGAAAAAATATCAGCCAAGTCACTGAATCATACAAAAGTGTAGTATATAAAACAAGAAGCTGTTATTATACAGAACACAATAAACCACTCACAAACATTGTTATGTGAGTGGCATTTTCATAGCTTTTTAAAAAATTGTCCCATTCGTAAGCACTCTTAGATTTTCTGTGAGACAGAAATCCCATTATAGATCTTAGTAAGAAATTAATGATAAAAAGCTAACCGTAGAGGAAAGAGGGAACTTAATTCTAACAAGGACGGTCCATATTTTTGCCTAGTTTTAGTATACATGGTAGCCATATTTATTTTTAACTCTTTAAATATAATATGGAAAAGATACATAATAGCATAAGCAAGTAGAATTTTCAAACTTTCATAAAGCTATATACTTCCTTAAGCCTAGGATCAAACTTAAAACTCTTATGATAAAATTTAATTTTAAAAGGGGGCATTCCCAAAGTCATAAATGTTGATGATTCTTTCAACAGGAATGGTCAAGCAACTGGGACAACACAGTGGACCCAGTGGTTTTGAGAATCAGTCCTCACCTACTTAGTGCTTCAGATTCTGACAAGTGTCTTTGATTTTGTAATGTCTTTGCCTTTCTTGATTTTGTCTTGGAAGGAAGTGTGACTTGCCTGATGCACAAATGTTCCAGTTTCAATCAGGATCTCCATATTGCTTCTTTTGCTTTAGGAATTAAAGTATGTTACAGTATAATCCATTTTTGTATTTAAATTTATGGATGCAAACATTTGGAATTATGAATCTTGTTTAACCTTAAAAATAAATAGCAACACCTCTAAGAAAGAATGATAGAGTAGGAAAGATTTGGAACAATAAATATTTGGAATTAGATGGATAGTTACCAAGAGGTGACGCCTTCCACTTGTGTAGGAGTACCAAGATGCTGAGGCAACATGATTTTGTAAGGAGGCATCTGAGCACAGTTTTTACCAACACCACCACCACGTAGCAGCTTAAAAGGAGCAGGGAGACTGGAGGTTGCTGGAAATCCGAGAGTGCGGGAGAACATGTAGCTTATGAATTTGTGGGTGAATGTAGACTGTGGGTTCCACAAGGAGAAAGTAAATGGCTAAATCTAGAAGTAATCCAGAGGCTTTTAAATTTTATAGCTACTTTCTTACTGTCTATTTGTTTATCACAGTATGATACTGTCTCTTGAGGTTTTGCAAATGTGAGACTCCTGCCCATTTAAAAGAAAGCTACAAGATATTTTTCAAAACAGGTCTTTCTCTTGAGAGGTCTAGTAGGATGGTGAGGTGGATTGAGAGAAACAAAATTCTGATATTTTGGAGGGGGAGACATTTCAGGCTAAGTGAAAGTGAAGGTCGCTCAGTCGTGTCTGACTCTTTGTGATCCCATGGACTACACAGTCCATGGAATTCTCCAGGCCAGAATGCTGGTGTGGGTAGCCTTTCCCTTCTCCAGGGGATCTTTCCAACCCAGGGATCGAACCCAGGTCTCCTGAATTGCAGGCAGATTCTTTATCAGCTGAGCCACAGCTGGTGGCTTTTAGCCTTTCAGTCTAAAATCCCTCTGAAACTGACTTCCAGCTTGTTTCTGTTGTTGTTCTTGCTGCTTCATTTTGCCTCTCCTTAATTACAATCAATCAAAAATCATTTTATTTAGAAATCCAGCCTTTCTGTGATCATTGGAGTACATTCTACTGTATTAGAAACTCATTGTTCATACTGTGAGGACAAGAACATTTCAAGGGGAAAGAAAAGGTGTTTATTTTCTGTTCAAATAAAATACATGTTTCTCTCAAGTGGTGGAATTAAGAATTCGATGTTGGTTTGGTTTTTAGTTTTAAAGAAAGAAAAATTTTAATCAAATTTTATCATAATGAAGACCAGTTGCTATATTGTACAGTGAGTCAAATGCAAACTACTCAAAGCTATTTTTATATGACATTATTTTTATTGAATATAAATTAACCCAGACAAGTATAACTTTGAACTGCTGTTAAAACTGATGCATTAAAACAAATAGAATGTGAGTGATTACAAGAGTGATTTTATATTTATTTATAAGAGAGCTTACAGTGTAGGGCTTTAGAACATGGGCTTTATGGCAGACTGTCTGAACGTGTGTGTTAACTCTACCAGTTATTAGGTGATCTTGACTAAGTTACATAATCTTTCTTCAGTTTTCTTTTATATTTTGAAGATTGAAGTACTTAAAACACTACCCAACACATAATTGACATATTGAATGTCTATTCAATAAATATTAGGGCTTTAAAAATGAATAATATGTTGTGAAATTCATTAAAAACTTCATTTAAGCATTATTTATTGTGTTTAAGGCATATATATCAGAGCATCGCCACAGAGGGCCAGCCTTTGAGATGAAAAGGAATAAAGAGGGGAAAAATTAGTCTCTTCAGGTAACTAAATGCTGAGATAAAGATGTTTTAACCATGGAGTCAGTTTATAGTACATTAGTGCTGTAAACCACTATTCTGTTATATAATAAGACAAAAGCAGTTAAACATGCTTATATCATTTTTAAAGACATCATCTAAATATTTGAAAACATTGCAGTCACTTTTTTTTGCCAGTTCTCCTGATTTAATTTTTTTTTTTACTAGACTGACTTTTTGTTATCTAAATGCCAAGCATTTTGCAACTCTTAAACACATCATATTTTGCCTTAAAAATCTACTTATTTATATATAAATATTAACCTTTTTACTGAATTGTTAGCTTCTTGGAGTTAAGGATATAGTGTTATTTATCTAATACATTTTAGGTATCAGAAAAATTTTATTGAATTGGTTCTCCAAGCAGAAGTGTTTTGAAAGTAAAATAATTTTAAATGTTTTATTGAATAGACATGATAGCTTAAGATAGTCTTATTTGTTCTTACATATATTAATATGTTTATTTCTTTGTTTGCTTTTTTCTTTCTGGGCTGTAAAGATTTAATTATGATATGGGGAGTTAGAAAGGAGGAGATGATTTTAATGCTCACAAAGCATTCTTGATTTACTTCTGACATTTCTTCATCTCTTACAAGCTTTTCCAGAGGGTTATAAATACTGCTAACAAAGAACAAAGTATTTTACTATGGTAAAAATTATTTTAAAAAACAGACTTGGGGGTACAAAATTTAATGTATTGGAAGCAAGTAAAGGGAAAAGCAAGACTTTTCCCCTGAGATTTGAATTTCCAGTTAACTTTCCTTAGGCTTAATTTTTTAAAAATGAATTAATTACCAACTAAAATATTTGCTAGACTCTGCTGAGTAAAGAAGGAAAACTGCCTCTTTAATGGTTGATATGAGAGGAAATGAGAAAGAACAAGAAAGCCATTGTTTTTTATTCATTTAGGCTTTATGTATAAGTAAATATTTAAAGGTTTTTTTTTTTAAGTCCTTTAAAAAAAAAATAAAGTGTTAGTGGGACCATATGATTAAAAGGGAACTTCAAGAGTTGAACTTTTATACCCAGAATTTGACTATCACAGCATATGTGAAAAATAAACACTCTTCAAAGTGCTTAACGTCCTACAGCTAATTCCAGAAAATCTGCTGAGTACTACCCAGGATCCCCTGGCTTATCCTTACAGGAATTATCCTTCAATACACCATCAAAAGTAATTAACATCCAGAAACAACCATGGCAGGACTTCCAGAAAAATGGAGTAAGGAACTCAGCAGATTTTGTCCCAGCAAAACGACAATTTAAGAGGAGAAAATTAAAAATAAAATATCTTTTAAAATCTTTGGGAATCACCCTAAGAGCATACAGCAAGTGAAAAGCATTCATTTAAAAAAATCTACCAAATCTAGGTAAGAACAGTAAGTATTTGAGACATTGGAGCCACAACCTAATCTATGACCGCCCCATCACAGTGCTGTTACAGAAGCTCCATCCCCAGCATGTGTGGCCAAGAAGATGAGGTTCCCCTGTCCCCCTAACTCTCAGTCTAGGGCTGTAGTTTCACCCTGGAAGGGTAGGGCTTCTCATCCCTTCCCCCACTCCCCTCGCAGTTCCGTGTTACAGGAAGTCTGTTCCAGGTCGATGTGGCCAAAGTCTGTTCCCAGTCTTCCTTCCCCCAAGCAACCCGCACGCTGAGCCCAGCCGCTGAGAACGCGGAGGCCCAGTTCCCCTGGCCCACATCACTGGAGAGCAGAGGTCCCACACCGAGAGAAGCAAGCCGGCCAGGAGCTGCTCCCACCGCCAGTGCCTGCTTACGGAGCAGGGCTGACACTCTAGGAAACAGAGGCTCTGCCCCCAGCTCCCGTGCAGTGGGGCCGGCGTTCTGCCCAGGGGAAAGGCAGATAATAGAAATAAAGAGGTCTTTGGATCTGCCTAAGAGGACTGACTTCGTTGGGAAGAAAGAGTGGAGAACTCCATGCCTAATGGAGTGTTGAAACACCGCTAATGGTGGTGTTGAAACAGTACAGATCTTGCTGAAGCGCAATTAAAAGGAGTCTGCTAGTCCCATAATACATGAAAACAACAGAGCAGCCAGAAGTTTTACAGAAAGAACCAGGGAGAGTCAGCCATGAAGAACCCTCGTGGGCTCATAGTCACCTGTGAGGATCAGCACGGCAAGTGTGCATGCGTGAGGCTGCACCTACTTGGGAGCACTACAGCAGGATGTGGGGCAGACTTGAAAGCATTCCCTAGGCTGCACACAGACCCACCGACATAGGGCAGAAGCCTCAGTAAGAACAAGGGGCTTAATTACGACCTGTGACCAAACACTGACTGCACGGTACACTCTGCTGACCCAGGGATAGCTCCTAGGAAGCAAGCCTCAGGAATTTCACAATCCCCTGCGGCAGTCCAGAAAATGTATACATGCCCAAGGCTGTACCCTCTCGCGAGCAGTAAGTGTAGGCACCTCCACGCTACTAGTCCCTGGCTGAATGTAGGGCAAAGAAGTAAAGTCTCTGAACTATAATAGCAGTTTCCAATACAGCCAGTGGTGAAGAATAAAAATAATGGCTAAGGAACCATAAGCACAACCTCTAACCAATAAACGGCTACACTACCCCAGGGACAGCCTCTAGGTAATGAGAGTAAAAGATGAAAACAAGGGAGAAAACATGAATAGGAACATCAGAGGCTGCAGAATTAGTTCAGCCAAGTCACTAAACGAATAAGCAAACCAACACCACCACCACCTCCAGAGTAGTGGTAGGGGTCAGTATCTAGTGCTGCAAAAATATATCAGAAATGTCCAATTATTGAAAAAAGATTATGAAACATGGTATAAAAACAGGAAAATATGATCGCTCCATCTATAGGAAAAAAAGTCAGACAGTAGAAAATGTCTTTGCTAGGGCCTAATGATATACTTAGCAGACAAAGACTTCAAAACAGCTATTATACAGATATGCAACAAACTAAAGGAAACATGCTTAAAGAACTAAAGTATGATGACAGTGTCTCATCAAATAGAGAATATTAAGAGAAATTGTTTTTCTTTTTAATTAAATGGAAATTCTGGAGTTGAAAGTACACTAGCCCAAATGAAAATTGAGTAGGCAGAAGATAAAAATCAGTGAATTTGAAGTAGAGCAACAGAAATTATGCAACCTGAAGAATGGAGAGAGAAAAGAATAGAAAAAAATGAATAAAGCCTCAGAGAGTTGTGGAACATGATTAAACACATCAGTATACAAATAATAAGAATATTAGAAGAGACAGAAATATTCTATAGAATATGAGAAATATTCGGGACTTCCCTGGTGGTCAAGTGGTTAAAACTCCATGCTCCCAAAGCAGGGAGAGCAGGTTTGATCCCTGGTCGGGAAACGATGAGCTCCTCCATGCCGTGTGACATGGCCAAAAAATAAATAAACAGTAAGAATAATAAAGTAATTTTTTAAAAAATATATAAAAAATATTCTAAGATATAATGGCTTAATATTTTTATAACTTAATGAAAAGCATTAAGCTACACATACAAGAAATAACAATGAAATCCAGACACATTATGGTAAAAATATTGAAAGAGCATGAGAAAGTCTTGAAAGTGGCAAAAGAAGAAGAACTCATCACATCCAAGGAAACCCCAGTAAGGTCAAGTCGATGGCTCATCAGAAACTTGGAGGACAGAAGGCAATAGGACAACACATTAAAAGTGCTGAGAATAAAAACCTACTCACAATCCTATATCCAGCAAAATTATTTTTCAAAAATAAAAGTGAAACACATTCCCAGATAAAAACAGAATGTTTTGCCAAAACATCTGTCTTACAAGAACATTTAAAGGAAATTATAAGGATGAAAGCAGTTGATAGTGACAGTGCTTTGAATCTACGCACATAGAAAAAAAAGAGGATTGGTAAAGGCAATTATGTAGATAATTACAAAAGATAGTATAATAGCACATCTTCTCTTGACTGTTTTAAAAAAGCAATTGCATAAAATATATATATATATATATAATTATATTGTTGAGCCTATCACATACTGAAATATATTTGACAATATCAGCACAAGATACCAAGGTGGAAATAAAGTTGTGTTGGAATAAGGAAATGACACCAACTAGTAGCTCACATCCACAGGAAGGAATAAAAAGAACCAGAAAGGAAGGTGTTAAGAAGGCAGACTGTATACCAGCCAACAAAGAAGAAAGATTAGAAAACTATAAATGCCTGAAATATTTAGGATTTAAAATCAATAGAACCCATTGATAAATTGGATACAGGAAATTAGGAAAAAGAAGGCTTTGCAGATCATTCTTTGAGTTTCTGACTTGTAGAAATTAAGGATAGATTTTATTCCTGAGAATCTGTTCATTGAATGAAGACCAGTTTTGAGGAGGAAAATCAGGTTTGGCCTTGGCTGTGTAGAATATTGAAATACATTCAAGGTAAGTGCTGCTGTGGTACAAGCCGTCAGTCACTCTGTGCGACCCCATGGACTGCAGCCCGCCAGGCTCCTCTGTCCACGGGGGTTCTCCAGACAAGAACACTGGAGTGGGCTGCCATGCCCTCCTCCAGGGGATCTTCCCCACCTGGGGATCGAACCTGCATCTTTTAGGTCTCCTACACTGGCAGGTGGGTTCTTTACCACTAGCGCCACCTGGGAAGCCCATATTCAAGATAGCCAAATGTAAATGTTGAGAAGGCAGTTGAATATATGGTTTTAGAGTGCAGAAGAAAGGTCTGAGCTGGATATAATGTTTAAATAACTGATGTACTGGTGGTAATTGAAACTGTAAAATTTGAATGAGCTTATTTGGGAAGAAAATACGGAGAGAAAAGAGATGAAAGCTTAAGACGAGATGTTGAGTATTGATATTTAATAGCTAGGTTGAGGATGGTGAACTCACAAAGCAGACTGAGAAAAGCATGGCCAGAGAGAGAAAAATAGAACCAGAAGAATATAATACCATATAATTCAGAAGAAAAGAAAAAATTGTTGCTGTTCAGTCGCTCAGTCATACCCAACTCTTTGCAACCCCGCGCACTGCAGCATACCAGGCTTCCCTGTCCTTCACTGTTTCCCAGAGTTTGCTCAAATTCAAGTCAATTGAAACAGTGATGCCATCCAACCATCTCGTCCTCTGTTGTCCCCTTCTCCTTCTGCCTTCAGTCTTTCCCAGCATCAGGGTCTTTTCTAATGAGTTGGCTCTTCGCATCAGATGGCCAAAGTATTGTAGCTTCAGTTTTAGCATCAGTCCTTCCAATGAATAGTCAGGACTGATTTCACTTAGAATTGACTGACTTGATCTCCTTGCTGTCCAGGGAACTCTCAAGAGTCTTCTCCAAAACCACAGTTCAAAAGCATCAATTCTTTGGCGCTCAGCTTTCTTTATAGTCCAGCTCTCACATCCATACATGGCTACTGGAAAAGCATAGCTTTGACTATATGGACCTTTGTTGGCAAAGTAATGTCTCTGCTTTTTAAAATGCTGTCTAGGTTAGTCATAGCTTTTCTTCCAAGGAGCAAGCATCTTAATTTCATGGCTGCAGTCAGCATCTGCAGTGATTTTGGAGCCCAAGAAAATAAAGTCTGTCACTGCTTCCATTGTTTTCCCATCTATTTGCCATGAGGTGATGGGACCAGATGGCATGATCTTAGGTTTGTGAATGTTGAGTTTTGAGCCAGCTTTTTCACCCTCCTCTTTCAGCTTCATCAAGAGGCTCTTTAGTTCCTCTTTGCTTTCTGCCATAAGGGTGGTGTCATCTGCATATCTGATGTTACTGATATTTCTCCCAGCAATCTTGATTACAGCTTATGCTTCATCCAATCCAGCATTTCGCATAATGTACTCTGCATATAAATTAAATAAGCAGGGTGACAGTATACAGCCTTGACATAACTCCTTTCCCAATTTTGAACCAGTCCATTGTTCCATGTCCAGTTCTAACTGTTGCTTCTTGAGCTGCATACGAATTTCTCAGGAGACAGGTAAGGTGGTCTGGTATTCCCATCTCTTGAAGAATTTTCCACAGTTTGTTGTGATGCACAGAGTCAAAGGCTTTAGCGTAGTCAATGAAGCAGGAGCATGTTGGTCCTTTATTGGACCGGAACCTGGTGGTCTGGAGTCGACGATGAGAAAGTGAAAGAAGGAAAGAGGCTAATATTCCCTGGGTTACGCAGCCAGCCTTCGCACTCCAAGGAATCAGCCAGAAAGAGAGAGAGAGAGAAAGACAGACACAGGGACCCAAGCTCTGATGGAGCAAAGGTGTTTTAATCAGCATGGTGTGGGCATATATACTGTCTTACAAGGCAGTTATTCTCAGCCAAGATAAAGATTAAAATTCCAGACTTATAAAACATAAGGCGATCCATATTAAAGAGAGAGAGTTGTAAACAATCACTTTTACTGTATAGTTGATAAGAAGGAAGATGGTACTTATCACCATATTGGAAAACTAACGAAGGAAATGCCTGGATTCCTCAGCCCTGGGGAAAGGCTTGCCTTTCCTCTTAACTCCTGAATATTCAGGAATTAATAAGGAACAGAGGATTCCTGACAGATCCAAAACAGCACACAGGAAGCCTCCTGTTAAATGCTTCCTGACAGAAGTAGATGTGCTTCTGCTTAGAAGTTGAATCAAATGAGAACTGAAAAACTTTGTCTTGTTTTGTTTTTTGTTTTTGGCCATGCTGCACAACTTGTCGGATCCTAGTTGCCTGACCAGGGACTGAACCTGAGCCCCCAGCAGTGAAAGCACGTGGTCCTCACCACTGGACTGCCAGGGAATGCCCCCTAAAAATCTCTTAGTTTACTGATATGGCAGTTTATTGGTAATCTTTACAAGACCTGTTTTGGTGGTGTAAAAGAACAGAAGCCAACAGAAGTTGAGGTCTGATTGGAAGATTGTTAGGAGCAATTCTCCATGGGTCTCTTGCATTGAGAACTTTTGTTAAGGACTGTTTTTCAAAGATATTTGCTAAATGAACAGACTTGGAAGATAGGAATAGTGTCTCCTTTCAGAGTAGAGGACAGATTGTTTGCCACCCAGTGTAATAAAGATGATGTCTCCCCCGGGACAAACGTCAGGCAGATTTGCTTACAGCCCATTATAAAAGGTGAGAGTTCCCTAAGCTCAAAGTCCCTCAGCTGTGACAGAAACACATTGCATGCCGCATCTTCTTGGCCACTCTGTCACCCTGTGGGACTTAAAGAGAACTAACGTCAGCATGAAACTCAGGCTGCTCCTTGTGGCATGAGTAGTGAAATCATTTGTCTGTGACCCCAGAGATCTGTGTCTGACACCAAGATGGGGATCCTGACTTGTAGGATGAAACAGGAATCCCCAGTCCCAGGCCTCAAAATGGGAGGTGAGCGGTGGGCCAGTGAGTGAGGCTTCGTCTGTGCTTACAGCTGCTCCCCGTCTCCTGCATTATCAGCTGAGCGCCGCCTCCTATCAGATCAACAGTGGCATTAGATTCCATAGGAGCATGAACCGTAACCCTGAAGTCAAGGCAGAATATCCTGAGATTGCCACAAACTAGAAATAAAGCTCACAGTAATAGAGTGTGCTTGAATCATCCTGGAACCATCCCTTCCCCACCCCAGCCCTGGCCCATGGAAGAATTGTCTTCCATGAAACCAGTCCCTGGTGCCAAAAACGTTGGGAGCTGCTGGGGTAAAACATCAGTCCCTTCACAGTTCCTGACAAAGATAAAAAAAATGGGAACAAGCAGAGTGAATTGTTTCAAACAGCTTGGTTATGAAGACGAAAAGGCAAGGCAGAGCTAGTGGCATTAATGGAGGAAAATCTAAGCATGTATAAATACTGATGAGAAGGAGCCAGCAGAGGGAAAGACTGAAGATACATGAGACAGAGGGGTAACGGGAAAGGAGTGCTTCCTTATTTCTTTATTCCTAACATAAGAGAATAAAAGAAATGGACATAAACTTTGGTAGCTGATACATTTAGTATCACAAAGTTAAGGAAATTCTCTGACTTCTCTTTTTCCTGAGAAATAGGAGGTCAAGTAATTTGCTGGAGGAGAGGAAGAAAGAGAGAAGTAGGAGGCAGTTGAAGATTTTTAAGAGAGATCTGAAATAGCCCTGTGTAGAGAGCAAAAAAAAAAAAAAAAAAAAAAAAACAACGTTGAGCAGAGAAATGAAATAGGAATGTACTTGAAGATCTGTTTAGGGTTGTCATAAACTGTTGGTGCCCTATGGTATAACTTTCTCTAATACCACAGGTACTCCGGTACAGACATAGAAAATAATTCTTACTCCAAGATTAGGGTTTCCCTGTGAGACAATGGAGTTTTAAATTTTAAAGAGATTTGAGTCATAGAACTCAAGCTGAAGGAGAAAAGTGAAGAAGGAAGAAAGTAAGTGTAAGTGAATGTAAGTGAAGTCGCTCAGTCATGTCCGACTCTTTGCGACCCCATGGACTGTAGCCTACCAGGCTCCTCCGTCCATGGGGTTTTCCAGGCAAGAGAACTTCAGTGGGGTGCCATTTCCTTCTCCAAGAAGGAAGAAAGCTAGTGAATTAAGAGAAGTTAGAGACCAGACTACAATCCCAGTAAAGTTGTAAAGAAGTCAGTGGGAGTACAGGTAGTCCCTGCTTTCAAAAATTTGCTTTGCACCACTTCACTTTTATGAAACTTTGTACCTGTCTTTTGATTAGCAGAGAAATCCAAAGAGGATTTTTTCTTATAAGAAAAAAAAAAATGTAAAGCAAAAACAGCATTCAGCTTTTGTTTGCAGTGAACTGTTAGAGGCAGCACACATCCCAAGTAGCTAGAGTGACCACGCCAAGCTCCTTCCTCAGGAGCTACACTCAGCATCAGGCCACCAGTGCTTTGAATTGTGTCTGTGAGCATCTGTGCTTTTTCTCAATTTGTTTTGTGTATCTATTATTAACACCAAGATGTGCCCTAAGATAATTGCTTCTTTGCTTTACACCACTTCAGTTTACTGAAGGTTTCATAGGAACACTCTACTTTTGGATAGCAGGGAAAACCTAGAGTTGAATAAACAGGTGAAAGGAGAAGAGGTTGCAGCAAGATTTAGGAGTTGTTCATTCATTCGTTCATTTCTTCATTCATTTAATAAGCCTCAGTTCACAGGTTACCATGTGCTATTGGTCTAGTGGTTAGGATTCAGCACTCTCACCAGCGTGGCCTGGGTTCAATTCCCAGTTAGGGAAGACCTTCTTCTGGGTTTCCCTACTGGTTCAGCTGGTAAAGAATCTGCCTGCAATGTGGGAGACCTGGGTTCACTCCCTGGGTTGGGAAGATCCCCTGGAAAAGGGAATGGCCACCCACTCCAGTATTCTGACCTGGTTGGAAAGAGTCGGACACAACTGAGCAACTTTCACTTCACTTCATCCAAAAATCATTCCCCTTTTGCTCACTGTGCATTTATAAGTTTACCTTCTCAGTTATGATTTCCATGGACTTGGGTTATTGAGGCTGGCTCTGCTTGACAGCTCGGGAAGGTTAACCTAAAGTAGCAAGAAGAAATTAGCATTTTAGTCTTTACTCTTTATTCTTTTGTGTTATCTGAATACAATCACCATTTACCCATTTTTATTTATTTATTTTTTAATTGGAGGAAAATTGCTTTACAGTGTTTTGTTGGTTTATTCTTGTATAGTTTTTAAAAACTTTCAGGAAGCTATATCCAAAATTTTCTACTTGCCTAACCCCATTATTATTTTTTAATATTATTAATATATTCTTCATGTTAATTATTGCTAGTAACAATAAAACCAAATTAATGAGGAAGTTCTTGAGCACTATAATTAAGAACACAGGGCTTTGAAATTAGCTAATAATACTTATTATAATAAATAATGATTAAATAGCATAATGAATATAAAGCACTTAACACAGTATCTAGCATATAGTAAACATTCAGTTAATGGATGCTATTACTAGTTTTCTTTTTTTTTGCAATGCCATGAGGCATGCCTGATCTTAGTTCCCCAACCAGGGATTGAACTCATGCTCCCTGCGTTGGAAGGGTGGAGGTTTAACCACTGGACCACCAGGGAAGTCTCTAATGGTAGCTATTACTGCTTTTATCATCATCATCATCTGTAGTCAGAACTCTTAGTTCCAAGGGACAAAAATTCAACTTTTACTAGATTTTGCAAAATAGGAATTTATTGGCTCATGTTATTTTTAAAAAACAAAACAAACAAAAAACAGAGGTAGATGCCCTAGCTGGATTCAAGTATTCAAACAATATCTACCATGTCATTTCTTGGCTTTATTTTATATTGACTTCATTCATAGCAAGCTTCCTCCTCATTGTAATAAGATGCTCTATACCTTAGCAGCTAACCAGTTGGGGAGGGGGGGATGCCTGTTTATCAGTAGTTGCAGCAAACGTCTTAGGTAGAACTCTCATTGGCCTGCCTTGGGTTCTATGCTCATTCCTTAACTAATCATGTGCTCAAGGAAATGAAATATTCTGAGTGACCAGGCCTGGAACTTGGGGATGGGCACACACTCTACCAGAACACAGGAACCAAGAGTGGGTGGGGGAGTGTTTTCCCAAAGTTAAATCAAGATGGTATCAATAGAAGAAAGTAGAATAAAAACCAGACAGGCAAAACCAGCAGACTTCCAATATTACACTCGGAAAAAACAGTTGAAAGTGAATCTTGAGTTGTTACCCACTCAGTGAAAACCTGTTTATAGAATGTAGCTTGTACTCTTCTTAAAGTGAATAAGCAGATTCTGCCATACTAATGTGCACAGATTGTTCCATAGATAAGGCTGTGCCATAGGAAACATCCCACCTCAACTTCTATGTAATTAAATTGTCATAACACATGAAGAAAAATACAACTGAATTTAATTATCACAAGAAAGATGGTCACTAAGGTATTAGGCAGCATGTTACAGTAGAGAGAGAACAGAAGTAAAAACAATCACAGGACATAATTTCTACCAAAAATGTAGTAATAATATTAGTTACCGTACATTGAGTGGTTTTTGTATGTATTCTAAAGTTTATCTGTTTCCTCATTATCACGCTGTATGAGGTAGATAGTGATATGCTCCTTTTATACCTGGGGAAACTGACAGTCGGTGGTTAAGTAATTTGCCTCGTATACATGACAGAGAAAGATTTGAATCCATCCTGCTTGCTTCCAAAGTCTTTGTTTTTGGTTAATAAAGCTGTGTGATTTAACCTCTGATTTCTTCTTTCTGAAGTAAGAGACTTTAATTACCTTTAAAGATTCTTTGCTCTCAAAAATCCTATGATTATTTCAGGGCTCACCTTTAATTTCTCATCACTAATTTTGCATATTTTAAGAGATTTTCAGTCAATTATACACTCCTATGTCATTAATTATGGACAAAATAATATCACTATTTAATGTGCGTGTCATGGTCTGTACTATTATATGATCATGAAGTAAACTGTCATTTGATAAATGTTCTTCCATTGGGACCTCACATACAAAGAATAAAATCTGGCAAAGACACAAAGTGATTATGTTAAAATGGGGGTAAATGCCATCTGCATTTTCGTATTGGTGTGTTTTATGTGTGAAGTGTTTTGTGTGTGTGTGTGTGTGCGCGCGTGTGTATTTGGTTGGTTGGTTTGGGTTTTTGCCTTATTGCAATTCTGCCAAGCATATCTCCTCATTCTTGCTTGGAGTCTCTTTTTTTCACATTTGAATCTGAATTCTAGTCAATACTGAATGGACTATAAAAAGATTTACTAAACTGCTGCAAATAGCTTTACCTTGTTTAAATTTTTATATAAGACAAAATTAAAATTTGAGCAATTTTATGCTTGATAAAACTCACCTTCAAGTATGCTATAAACTGGAAAAAGATGTAAAGCACAGAAAGACACTGATGTTCATTTCACTCTGTTAAATGTGCCCTTTCTGTGAAAAATGACAACGTGTTTACGTAGTTTTTCTTTTTTCAGAGGTCAAATACGTAAAATTTCTCTGAGAGCGTAGCGGCGTTACACAGATGTTAGCTCTTACTAATACGGTACCTGGAGGGGGTATAACACAGGGATTTCTGGTGTGGCCGCTGGAGGAAGAATGTCTGAGTTCCTGTCGTAGCTCCTTCAGTTACTAAGTGCAAGTCAAGGGCCAGACATTTAACTCCTCTGAAACTTAGCTTCCTTATCTGCAAATGGGGAAAATAACAGTGCCTCCCTCACAGCCTGTTGGAAAGACGAAACAAGAAAATGCATGTACAACACAGTGCCTGCCACGTGTTCACTGTTCTACTATACCACTGGTAATGCTACCGCTACTGCCTTCCTCTGGAAATTAGAGACCTCTGAGTAAGTCAGGACTTCAGAGCTCAGCTGTTCTTATGAGCCTCTGCTCTTAAAATACAGTTGTTTAGGAATTGAACTAAGCATGTAAATTTTAGCTAACAGCTATCATATTTTACAATCTCTCTAGAATTTATTTATACATATTTGAACAAATTCACAGATGTACTCATGGCAAAATAAAATAATTGATGTTTATAAATTTTGTTTTTATTTTTGAGGAGTTTTTTGCCTAATATGTCATTACTATAGAATATTTCTATTGTTCATTCAACACATATTTATTATGAGCCTGCTAAGGGCCAGGCACAATGCAGTATAATAAGTACTCTTGTTTGAACTTATATGGTTCTTTTCTTCAATGGCCTTACCCTTCCTATCATAGATAGTGACAGGAAATAGATATATAAAGAAATAATTTTAAAATTAAATATTGAGGTGGGTAGAATAATGGTTTCTCCCCCCTCAAAGATGTCCACATCTTAATCCTTAGTACCTATAAATATGATATCTTACATGGCAAAAAAGATTTTGTAGATATGATCAGATTTAAGGACTTTGAGATGGGAAAATGAACCTGGATTATCTCAGTGGACTAAACTTAATCACAAGGGTCCTTAAAAACAGAAAACTTTCCCCTGTTATTGTCAGAGGAAACAGTTAACTACAGAAGGATGGTCTGAGAGTTTCATTGTTGCTGGATTTGAAGGTGGAGGAAGGGGACTAGGAGCCAAGCAAGAGGGACACCCTCTAGCAGCTAGAAAAAGTAAAGAAATGATTCTCTACTTGAGCCTCTGAAAGAAACAAGTCTGCCAATTTTGACTTATAACCTGCAAAACAGGTTAGAAAAAAGTGATACATTTGTGTCATTTTAAGTCACTAAGTCTGTAATAATTTCATATGGCAGCAATAGAAAGCTAATTCAAACAATTACTTAAGGTCTGTCTGTGGAGAAATAGTTCTTCTGTTTCTCCTAAAGTGTTAAGAATCACTTTCCAAAGTTGTATCAGAAGAGCTTCAAAGAATTTTCCCCAGAAGACACTCAGAAGTCATCATTCCAAAGTAGATCACATGCCCTTTCCAAGGCCAGCTTCTCATAAAGGGCAGGGGATTACTCTTAGACTTGTCATCTCTGAAGCTATAGATGGGGTTTTCCTCAGGTAAAGAATGTGGACTAGATTAAGGTTTGGACTGGATTAAGGATTACGGAAAGAATAAGTGGATCTTAATAATATCCACAACAAAACATACTGATAATTCCATAAAAATCTATAATTGCTTTGAGATTACAATTATAAATTATACTTTGGAAAAAATAAGTCCATCTTTTTGTTTGGCAAGAAGTGGAGCAGGTAGAAAGTCTATCTAAAGATATTGCTGTAAAGCTTGGCAGTCACAAGATAAATTCTCCCCATTTATTCAACAAATATTTACTGATACAGAAAACACTGCAGTGATATTGACTGTAATGTCAGTGATTTAAGAATGTTGCCTGTTTTCTTTTCCTAGGGTTATCTGAACCTTTATCCAGTTCTTTGCTGAATATCGTTGATGTTCCCACAGAACTTTATTTGTGAAGATATGCCACTTTTAGGCATTTTTCTGGTGACTTTACTTTTTTCTTCTCCTTCAGATTGCCCAGATAAATGCTTCAGCAAGGTGGCAGATTTTTAGTAATTATTTTATCTGGTTGATAGGTACTTAGGGGTTCATTGTACTATTTTCTCTAATTTTGTGTTTGAAATTTTTCATATTAAAAAAAAAAAAGAAGAACAACAAGCAGGCTGCCGCAGCCACAGCACCCCCAGGCCAGTCTTTCTGGGCCTCCCATTTCTAGTCCCCGTCCCCCTAGCTGCTCCCCGGATCTCACGCTGCTGCCTCTCCACCTGGCCTTGAGGAGTTAACTGAGCAATGCAACACCTACTTCTTCCCCTGAAAAACCCACAAACAGTTTGTAGAAGAATTTAAAGTGAATCTTCAGAAAGAACTGTTTTAGATTAAGGTACTGGCTTTGTACTAAAACCACAAAATACTGAAAAAGGTTTTAAAAGCTTTAGTAACAACAGAAGACCCCAAGTACAATAAGTGCATAGGTTAAAAGAAATTAGAGGTAATAAAAAAGAAAAAAAAAAGCTAAATAAAAAAATAAAGAGGCCAAAAATGGTACCAGCAATGCTAGACATTGGAGTAGAAGAGAAAGTTGAGGGACCAGAAGAATTATAAATTAAATCAGGAACTCCTTGAGTTCTATCCTAAAGAAAAGAAAGCCTTAATCTCAGGTAAGACCAAGATTTTTGTTTTTCTTTTTTAATAATAGTGTATTATCGTGGAGCACGTTAAAAAGTGTGAGAAGCTAAGAAACATAAAATTGATCACAGCACATCAGTGAAGGAAAATATAGTTCAGAAGTTAAAATACAAAAAATAAGGAAAGGTTAACAAATAAATTATAATTCATGAGTATAATTCATGAGTATATTATCAATATCAAAAAGGATTCATATAAATCCCATTTTATGGATTAGAAAACTGAAGCTCAGGAAACTGAAGTAGTTTGATCAAGGTCATTCAGTTTAAGTGTTGGGAACCTAGATTTGAACTCTCCAGATATCTCAACAACATTTTGTTTTTCTCATTCTTTTTTTGGTAGAAATTACAAGTCAAAAGTAATTTATTAAATTATATGTATAAATTAACTCAAAAATAATTCTGGCTTAAATTTACATACATTTAACAATGATGCCCCCTGAGTCTCATTTTTTCATTACATCAATGTTACTGTGTACTCAAAATAAATTGCTATTATATGGGAAAACACCACCTTAAAGTAAAACACTTTAAGTGAAACCCTTCAGTAAAACACTAAAAATCATTTTGTCTGACTATTGCACATAGAAGTTATATTTTTGCATTTTTTCCTTATATATGTAAACTATTAGGTAGGATAAAAAGTAAGGCATTTTTAAATGAAAAAATATTTTTAGTTATTTACTTACTGATTACTGTAATGATTAAGTTTTGGTTTCTAATAAAGGAATCTAAGTTTGATTCATGTGTTTGAAATGTGTCTCAAGTTAAGTTAATTAACTACTTTCTGGCCTAGACAGCCTACTTAGTAGCTTTTAATACTTACTTGTTATCATATGAAATGCTGTACCCAAAGTCTTCTTTTTAAACATGAGTAATTTTCTATCTTGCACCTACTATGAGCAAGTATATGTTCAATAAATAATTACTGATTTGAATCATCACGCCTAAAAGAGATTAGGTTTAATAAATTATAATTACAACTATGTCACTGTGACATAGTTTTTCTTTTGTGACCAAATTAGGCGCTAGTGAAAAGAGAGAAACTATAGCAATTATTTTAGCAAAGATAAGTTAATACAAAGAATTGTTAAGCAGGCATTGAAGAACAGGAAAGGCAAAAACATGGAGGCAGTGATAGTCAAAAGATGTAAAAAATACCAACATGAGGAGAGGGTGTGGAGAAAAGGGAACCCTCTTACACTGTTGGTGGGAATGCAAACTAGTACAGCCGCTATGGAAAACAGTGTGGAGATTTCTTAAAAAACTGGAAATAGAACTGCCATATGACCCAGCAATCCCACTTCTGGGCATACACACTGAGGAAACCAGATCTGAAAGAGACACGTGCACCCCAATGTTCATCGCAGCACTGTTTATAATAGCCAGGACATGGAAGCAACCTAGATGCCCATCAGCAGATGAATGGATAAGGAAGCTGTGGTACATATACACCATGGAATATTACTCAGCCATTAAAAAGAATTCATTTGAACCAGTCCTAATGAGATGGATGAAGCTGGAGCCCATTATACAGAGTGAAGTAAGCCAGAAAGATAAAGACCATTACAGCATACTAACACATATATATGGAATTTAGAAAGGTGATAACGATAACCCTATATGCAGAACAGAAAAAGAGACACAGAAATACAGAACAGACTTTTGAACTTTGTGGGAGAATGTGAGGGTGGGATATTTCAAAAGAACAGCATGTATGCTATCTATGGTGAAACAGATCACCAGCCCAGGTGGGATGCACGAGACAAGTGCTCGGGCCTGGTGCACTGGGAAGACCCAGAGGAATCGGGTGGAGAGGGAGGTGGGAGGGGGGATTGGGATTGGGAATACATGTAAATCCATGGCTGATTCATATCAATGTATGACAAAACCCACTGGAAAAAAAAAAAAAAAAATACCAGCATGATAAGCATTACCTGGAAACTTGTTAGAAGTGCAGATTCTCAGACTCCAAGCCCCTATTGTGGCTTACTGAATCAGAAACCCTGGCAGTGGGCTTTCAAAGCCCTCCAAGGAGTCTAATGTAAAAGTTTAAAAACCACTGCACTAAGGTAGGCTAGAGTGCCACAGATAGTAACACCAGGAAGCAGCCGCCACTCCTGGGCCTGAGGAAGCAGAGAAGAGAGAGAGAATTACTAAAACTGAGAAAACTGGGGAAGGCCCCATCACACGCAGCTGAAACTCAGACTTCGAAGAACCAATCGCTGCTCGCCTGGTACTGGTGTTTCTGAGCTCAAAGGAGGAACACCATAGACCCTGGGAACCAGAAATCTGAGGGAAAGGAACCCACAGGTTTGATCTGGTGTCTTGGGAAGGCACATTGAAAGAGTTTCTGCAGGTGTTGGGAAGTCACTAAACTGAAATCAGTGGCTGCTGCCAGAAGGACCTACTACTGCCTGAGTGAACTGTCACTGGAGTGAGACCGGGAGGCTCAAGAAACCCATGAGAGGCGAACAGGAAAGAGCAAGTCCCGTCCTCCTCCTCTTGGTGTGCGGTGTCTCTGGTTCCTCTACTGGCAGAGCCTAACGGAGCCAGATGTGTTCGTAGAATTTCACAGAGTGGGGTTGAAGCTGAGAGATTGTAGCTTAATATCTGTCTACTAGAGATAGTAGTATAAAGACCCTAATTGTAGTAAGACTGAGAGGTAATAGAAATACCACATAATTTTTGGTATGTGTAATTGGGTACACATGGACATTTTCTGGGGAACTGATACCTAGATAAACTTTTAGGCTTCCTATACAAAACTATTCCTTTGTGGAAGTTTCTCCTGATGCGATTAATAAGCATTTAGGACATCAAGGACCTACACTGAATTCTTCTTAGCTTCCCAGCCAAAATTGAAAGATCACAGCCATAATAGCTGAGAATTGTTCAACAGTAGCAGCAAGCTCTGTTCCGGAGAGATGAGACTGGGTCCTTGAAGTCTTAGTGTCAAAGGAATGGACTGAAAAGAAGCTTACTTATAGCAGGACAGAGCAATCCAGAGCCTGCCTCAGAACAGGAGATTGGTATAAAAAGGTTGTTCTGTAATCACAGTCATTGATAAGAAAAATATGAACATGATTTTTCACTTAATAAGTTTTGTGCAATTCCAGGGAACTAGAAAATGAATGGAAATTATCAGCTACTTCCTTCATCTTGTAAATCAGTGTTCTAGTAGTTGAGTGTCCAGTCAATGTCAAGGCCACACAAATCAATAAATCCGTGCTTTCCATATTCTTGAAAGGTAATCACAGTCACAGCTGTTCTGGGTGACAATCAAAAGGAACATTCCCAGGTATTATTGAATGGTTATCAGAAGTATGCCCAGTACATACTCTGGAAGATAAAGAACTATGAAATGGTCATTACTCTTAAAAGACCTTCACCTGTTTCTCATTTTATGTTTATATTTTGTCTTGTTTTTGTTTTCCAAAGGATATTGAAGAGTCACAAAACCACACTGGCGAGCCTGTTGGAGATGACTACAAAAGGATGGGGACACTTTTTGGTGAACTGAACAAAAGCCTCGTCAACATGGGCTTCACAAGGATGTATTTTGGAGAACAAATTGTAGAACCAGTAATAGTCATCTTCTTTTGGGTTATGCTGTGGTTCCTTGGCCTACCAGCCCTTGGACTAGTTGCTATTCTTTGCCTTGTCATTATTTATGTGCAGCAGTAAAATATGGCCAAATGAACTATCGTTTGACATTTGGTAGCCAGATACATAATTAGTGAAGTTATATATTTCACTACATAAAGGCTGAAAAGTTTGCCTTGTTTCAAATTGTGTGTTGTTGTTTTGCAATTAAATTTGTAGGTTAATGTTTAAAATTAAATTCACTCGATTTTAAGAGGGTTGAACATATATATAGTAGCTTATTCATAACTCTTGTTTGACTACTGTGATCTGTGCCCACTTTTAAATACTTCTATTCCCATGCCAAACCTTAAATAACACCAAAAAGTGAGCAGGGAAAATAGGATACAAAATTCAAATCAGACAATATAGATCTTGTAAAAGCTCTAATAAAACATTTTAGAAGAAAAAGCATGAAACAAGGAGCAAAAAATTTTAACTGGAGAATTGCTCCTCACTTACCCAACCAAATAAATCCATATTTTCTGGGAAATAACTTGAGTTTCCACTGTCCCTGCTCAGCCAAAACTAATGTAAATGACAACTTCTATACACTACCTTAATATTTTGATGAAAATCAGTAAAGCTAGCACATTTTCTAAAGATTGAAAAGAAATATATTTATTATAACTGAGGAAACTTCCCAAGTTAAATGTAACTTTTTTATAATGTAATACTTGGGCTTGGAATCACTTCAGTATATCATTTGGAATTTTAGACAATTTTGGTGCTAATTAGTTTTTGTGAATATTTAAAGTATCATAAGCCAGGTCCATAGTTGACTGTACCCCATAGTAATGAATATTTTCCTTGTATTTTTTCCTAGATAAACATTTTCAGTGTATTTTTTTCAGAAATTTACATTTTTATAATTCTTTTATAGCAATTAGTCTAAGATTTTAAAAATCTATTTCCTATCTTGACATGGATTTTCCCCCCAAAATTGATTTGTATTATGGCTAAAATTCTTTATTATTCATTTTTTTTTAAAGAAAAAGCTCATTTTCTTTAATATCTGTATTAGAAAGTACAGTATTACAATATAAAACCAAATGCTTAAATTTGGAACTCAGCAGCCAATTGTATCATATTCCTCTGCTGAAGTCAAGTCAGTAATTGGCCAGGCATGTTATTAATGTGTCTTATTTCAACACTTTGGGGTTTTATATTGAAAAATAGCATTTCTTTAAACATATTTAGAAAATGAAAAATGGCTTACTGATATTTTGGATTTTGTTAAAAAATCTAAAATCTTTATACTTTGGTCTAAAAAACTTTCTATGTAGACAAAGGATAGGTAGTTGAGATAATTATCTAGAAATTTCAGTTAAATAGAGGAAGATAGAGCAATGGGTCATTTTTATCTTTGGCAGGGTAATAACTAAAGTGTGTAAAATGTTTACTGTTCTACTTTATAAAGTTTTTACCCAATCCTGTTTTTAAAATTTATTCTGTATGTCCTCAGTGTCTTCTATCCTGAAGCAGAAAAATGATGAAAATGTTCAATTTAGATTTCTAAAATTAGATTATCCTGAACAACAGTACCAATCAGAGGGCACTAAAAAATATTATTCCTTTGTGTAAATACAGATCTTTTAAAGTTTGACTTTGAAAAAAGACTTTGTACTCTATCATTGTGTTTTTACTGGGTTTGCAATATTTTTAATAGTAACCTTTATGAACCTGGCATAAGTGCAAGTTATTTGAAAAGGTGTCATTATTCATGTCCAGTAGAGTTGCAAGGTTTTCAGTAGAAGTCATGAGATTTTGTATATCTGCATTCAATATGAAAAAGTGTATTTCTTTGTAATACTACTAGAAGTTTTAATTTCCTTTTGGAATGTAAAAAAGAAATAGTATGCATAATAATAGCTCTGGTTCCACCAGTGCCTAATATTGAAAATATTTTTTAAAGTAATTTTTAATTGTCAAATACTATGCATCTGTACACTGCTGTTAATAGGATGTATATTAAATTCTATAAAGAAATGAGATATTTTGATGCTATCTTTTCTGCATATATTATTAGAAGAGCATACCAACAAATCATTTGCTTTAATAGGGAAAAAACAAACTTTGCTCATTTGATGGAAATAAAGTATTTTATGAAAGATATTAGAATGCAAATTATACTGATGTCTTGAAATAAAAAGAAACTGGTCATTTCTTTGGTTCATGGTATAAGGAATTAATTCAAAAACATTCTCAATCATTTCAATCTCAGAAGCCAATTTTAGAAACTACTATTGTTATGAATAAAGAGATAGAAATTATAGTGCTACATTATTAGATTTGTGTATGTATATACCACTCATACCTTAATTCAAAAGGAAAAGGTCAAGACCTATAAGTAAACTGACTGTAGATGAATAAATCCATTTTCACTAAAGGAAAAAGTAAGTTTTGTAGATTTCAGTTGTCTCATATGCTGAACTGTTATATACAAGGTATTTTTCCATTCCTGGCCACCAGTCAGATCATTTCTTAGTTCACTAGTGTGCTGGAGCCAGCTTACACTGGCTTGCAAAAGCCAACTGTATACATTTAATCCCTCTTTGCCTTCAGTGACATCAAGTTGGTAGCCTGACACTGAATATGGGGGGAGTATTTACACTATAAAAATTGGCAAACACAACAAATCAGGGCTCTTTTTTGGTGGGAAGCCAGTTGTTAAACATGTATCATCAGCACATCACTGATTAGCCACTCTAGAGGCCACATTTCCATTTCTACTCCTACAAACATAAAGGAAGCATATCAAGGCAAATCCCCACAGACCCATCCAAAATTGCATTTGAATCTTTTCCATGTGGGAACTATGGACCATAGTTGTCTTCTGACCAAAGTGTGTCTCTATTTAATCACATGTTTTGATCAGAGAAAATCTTTCTGGGCTATCACTAAGCTGCCAGTCCATTAAAGACTATCCAGATGGTCAGGAAATAAGAAACAGTTATGGAACTGAGAGGGCAAATTACAGCAGAAGGTCTGTTGTAAAGTATTAAGCTCAAAATAATCAAAGCTAGGTATTGAGCAATCAAGGACTGTTTATCTGGTTTGTGATTCTATAATATAATTACATATTTTAGTTATTATTTTAATTATTAATAATTTTAATTATTTTACAAATGTTTATTGATTTCAGTTTATTTTAGAAGTTTTCATTGTGAATTAATGGCTTGACAGGGTGAAAGAATTTTAAAAATCAGACTTTCATACCTGTTAGTACTTCTAGTACTAGAATTGGCCAAGGAGAATATAAACTAATGTACAAACTGTGGCTTCAGGATTATTGCTGGACTGAATATTTTCTAAATCCTATTTCTCTGCCATACAGTTGTGTTCATTTCGCATGCTAGTAAGGTTAACACTCAAAATCCTTCAAGCTCGGCTTTAGCAGTACGTGAACCAACAACTTCCAGATATACAAGCTGGATTTAGAAAAGGCAGAGGAACCAGAGATCAAATTGCCAACATCCGCTGGATCACAGAAAAAGCAAGGGAATTCCAGAAAAACATTTACTTCATTGACTACACTAAAGTCTTTGACAATGTGGATCACAACAAACTGGAAAATTCTTCAAGAGATTGGAATACCAGACCACCTTAGCTGTCTCCTGCGAAACCTGTATGCAGTTCAAGAAGCAACAGTTAGAACCAGACATGGAATAATGAACTGGTTAAAAACTGAGAAAGGAGTACATCAAGGCTGTATATTGTCACCCTGCTTATTTAACTTCTGTGCAGAGTACATCATGAGAAACGCTGGGCTGGATGAAGCACAAGCTGGAATCAAGATTGCAGGGAGAAATATCAACAACCTCAGATATGCAGATGATACCACTCTAATTGCAGAAAGTGAAGAGGAACTAAAGAGCCTCTTGATGAGGGTGAAAAAGGAGAGTGAAATGGCTGGTTTAAAACTCAATACTCAGAAAACTAAGATCATGACATCTGTTCTTAAGATTTCATGGCAAACAGATGGGTGGGGGGGGAATGGAAACAGACTAATTTTATTTTCTTGGGCTCCAAAAAATCACTGCAGATGATGACTACAGCCATGAAATTTAGAATACACTTGCTCCTTGAAAGGAAGGCTATGACAAACCTAGACAGTGTATTAAAAAGCAGAAACATCACTTTGCCAGCAAAGGTCTGTATAGTCAAAGCTCTGGTTTTTTCAATAGTCATATATGGATGTGAGAGTTGGACCATACAGAAGGCTGAGTGCCAAAGAATTGATGCTTTTGAACTGGGGTTGAAGAAGACTCTTGAGAGTCCCTTGAACTGCAAGGAGATCAAACCAGTCAATCCTAAGGGAAATCAACCCTGACTATTCACCAGAAGGACTGATGCTGAAGCTGAAACTCCAATACATCAGCCACCTGATGGGAAGAGCTAACTCATTGGAAAAGACCCTGATGCTGGGAAAGATGGAAGGCAAGAGGAGAAAGGGGTGACAGATGGCTGGATGGCATCATTGACCCAATGGACATGAGTTTGAGCAAACTCAGGGAGATAGTGAAGGACAGGGAAGCCTGGTGTGCTGTAGTCCATGGTGATGAAAAGAGTCAGACACGACTTAGTGACTAAACAATAACAGTTTCTCTGCCCAACTCTTAATTTTTGATGTTCCAGACTGTTCTTTCACCAGTCTACACATTACCTTGGGCAATACCACCGCTCCCATGGCTTCACTTACCATTTCATACTAACAGCTCTCCAGTCTACACCTCCATTTCAGAGAGTTCTATGCAGAATATTAGATTCATACATTCAACTGCTTGCCCAACATCTATCTGTTCTTGCTTATCCCTTAGTACCCAAAATATAACATGTCCAGAAAAGGAACGCGGCATCTTTTTCCCAAACATTTTCTTCTTCTGTGTTTCTAGTCTTAGCACAGCCCACATGTAACCTATCACTCTTTCACCTTGTTCTTTTACCTCCTAGAAAGTGAAAGTGAAAGTTAGTCTCACGGTCGTGTCTGACTTTTTGTGATCCCATAGACTAGCCTGCCAGGCTCCTCTGTTGGTAGAATTCTCCAGGCAATAGTACTGGAGTGGGTTGCCATTTCCTTCTCCAGGGGATCTTCCTGACCCGGGGATCGAACCTGGATCCCCTGCATTGCAAACAGATTCTTTACCAACTGAGCTACTAGGGAAGCCCTTAGTGTTTTATCTCCTAAAAATACCTTTAATCTTCCCACTTTTCTCCATTCACAGTATCACTAACCTAGTCCACACTGCCATCCATAGATTGCTATCTTAGAATCCTCACTGACCTCCTGCCTTCATTTTTCCATGTTATAATCAATAATTTTTCTAAAATATGACTGATGTCCTTGGCCTAAATCTTTTCAATGACTTCTTATTACCATTATGATAAAATGCTTAGTCCTTAGTATAGGTTTCATGAACCCCTCGTGAACTGGTTCTTACATACCTTACCTCTATGTATCCACCTTCCTTCCCAAGCCTCACTCTACTGATTGTGTTTTCAGCTGAGAACTGTACTTTCTTCCAGAACTCTTTTACCTTCTCTCTTTAGCTCCTCCCCACCAAATTGACTAGCACATCCACAGCTTTAAGGCTTATTGTGTCCCCTGGGGAAATTTTCTCTGCCTCTTTTAAATCCTGTTTTGGTATTTCACAGGGCTTCCCTGATAGCTCAGTTGGTAAAGAATCTGCCTGCAATGCAGGAGACCCCGGTTTGATTCCTGGGTCGGGAAGATCCGCTGGAGAAGGGACAGGCTGCCCACTGCGGTATTCTTGGGCTTCCCTTGTGGCTCAGCTGGTAAAGAATCCACCTCCGATGCAAGAGACCTGGTTTGGGAAGATCCCCTGGAAAAGGGAACAGCTACGCACTCCAATATTCTGGAGAATTCGATGGACTGTATAGTCCATGGGGTCGCAAAGAATGGGACAGGACTGAGCGACTTTCACTTTTATTTACTTTGATACTTAATGTGCTTTCAGAGAACCCTGTGTTTCCCCTGTCAACGTTTGTCATGTTATATTGTAAAAGTTTATGGTCAGCTTCTTTCATTAAACGATAGGCTTCACAGGCAGAGACATGTCTGTCATGTTCATAATTGCATCACCTAACACAATGACTGGCATACAGTATGTGCTCAAAATCTTTGTCAATAAATAAATCAGCTTCATTTATTCATATTCTCCCTAGAGGGTATTCACAAAGAAGACCTAAAGTTGGTTGTACTTTAAAGTTTATTAACTCCAAAAATATACCCTATTTGCATAAAGAGCATGGATTGATTTATATGTTATCAAGAGCTGTTTATTCACTTTCAATTGAAGAATATTGCTGTTTTTTGCATACATATACAGTATTGCTACTATATGCTTACATTTTTAGAAAAAAATGTATTTTCAGTGTTGTGCTTGATGAAATCACTATTTCTCCAGAACGCAAATGGTAATTCATGCTACCTAAATTTCTTCTTTTTCCAGTATTTTTCAATAGATCTTTATTTACTAAACTTTAATGTTTTAAAAATCTCAGAAATGTGAGCAGGAATTCTCAAGTATCTAAGCTTGGTATTTTAGGCTCCTGAATAAATTCACAACTAGAGTAACCCAGCTGCCCAGATTATATATGTTAAATAACATGTGTATAAAATTCTTTGTTATTCTTTCTAATAAATAATGCCCTTTCACAGCCCTGCATTCTGAGTCTCCCTTCTGACTCCTTACATTGTTTTCTGCTTGTCAGTTAATTGCTGCCACATCAAGTGTGGGTATAGTCACCTGAGAGTAAAAAGAGTGTGTTTTCCTCATCCTTATTGCTGGAGCGGAAAGCCAAGGCCTGATGGATGTACAGCTTCCCAGATAATAGAGTACCGGGAAAATCCAGATCTAGATGAGCCAAGCTGTATTTCTTCTTTAAAATTATTGAATGAACTCAGCAGAAGCCAGCTAAGATCCAAAACTTGGTCATTCAAATGCTTATTAAATTTGAATTGTTATTTTTTCAGCAAAGTTCAATCACTTAACCTTTCATTGACTTCATCAGCTAGAATACAGTGATTTTTACCACAAGACCATCGACCTTTTTTGTTATGGGTTTACCCCTATATTACAAGAGACTAGCTGATGGTATATTTTTTAATGGGAGATTTTTTAAGGAAAGAATGAAAATTCTATATACAGTATACTTATTTATACCATAGTTGGTTCAAAACAAGATCTTCAGAATTATTTTTGTAGGAGGGGAGAATGAGATATATAAAAACTCAATATTTGAGACTATGTGCCATCTACAGAACGCCCTTCTCTGGTCTGTCAATAAATTTTTCTGGTTTTACATATATATCAATAATATTCATGACTATCATTAAAGTATTTTCAGCTTTAAAAGGCACAACAGTATATGTTGTGTAAACACATATGTGTGTGTAAACACACCATACAAATAAAGGTGAAGAAGAAACAATTATGAAAGGAAAACACCTAGATGTTGGTTTGTAAAGATTAACCTAAATTAACCCTGCACAAAACCATAATGATGATTTTTCATATAAGGTTTAATATAACATTGTTTAATTGTTAGACCAGTGGCTTTCAAAGGTTTTAGTTGGTTTTGCTTCAAGGGGACTATAAGTAAGTGATTATGATAAAGCTTAGCTTTATCTACATAAACATAAATGATAAAAACAGAGCTGTTTTAGTTGATTTTGCTGTTGGCCCCAGTTCCCTGGGAAGTTAGTAAGCAGGAAATGTACTAGGGAGTGCTCTGGAGAAAGATTCTATAAAGCGAGGAAAAGAAGTAGGATGGGGCAGTTCAGTACAGTCACAGCCAGGCCTCGGTGAGTCTACTGGGTGTTCTCAAACAGGAATGATCCTTCAGGATTGACCTATAGTTGGGACAGCAGAGCTCTCTTCAGCCAGAAGAAACTGCCAGAGAGGACTGATGCCTGGCGGTTGTCGGCTAGCAGCATTCCAGCAGTCATCACAGAAGACTGGGTCTTCAGAACTTTGGTTCTAAAGGAAGGATCTGAGCAGCACACACCATCCACACACACTCCCTTCTTTTCTCACCTCATCTTCCATAACCCAGCTCTAAAGAGTACAGTATGAACATGACTCATTTAAATCAAACTCACTGGTCAAGATACTTTTAAATATTTTTAAGGGGGCTTCCCAGGTGGCTCTGTAAAGAATCTCCCTGCCAAAGCAGGAGACATGGGTTCAATCCCTGGGTCAGGAAGATCCCTTGGAGAAAGAAATGGCAACCCGTTCTAGTAGTAGTATTCTTTCCTGGGAAATCCCATGCCCAGAGGAGCCTGGTGGGCCCCAGTCCATGGGGTTGCGAGAACTGAACACAACATAGCAACTAATCAGCAGCCTTTTTAGTCTACTGAGTTGCCTGCTTCTGTTATGAGATTTGGCTGTTAGATTATGACAGTTTTAGTTGGCTAAACAGTATGCCCAGAATTCAGAAAAGGCTTGAGGTTGCTACGAATAGGTGAACAGATGATTGACAGAAAAGCTCATTACTTAAAATCAGGAGTAGGAAATCCATGAAATTTTGTGTGCGTTACTGCTTACACCCAAATTTATGCTAGTAGGTCCCTCAGGTAGTGCATCACAAGACGTCAGGACAAACCATCAGGGCGTGTCTCGGGAGCTGGGTAAGTTTAAGCCTAGACGTAGGTAAGTGCTTTCTGGCCCCTTTCTCAAGTTAAAGCAATTTTAATCCTCAGACTTTTGGAGCAAGTTGAAAATAAAATTTCCAATGGTAGAGCAGAACTCACTTGTAAAGAAACCATATTCCCCTTGCCCCCAGCGCACTGCTGCAACTGATTTATGACTTGGAGATTTGGCCCTAAACTTGGCTTTTCTATTTATTGTTAGCACAAAAGGTATCAGCAGCCAAATTTGGTAATTCAGTAGGCATGAACTTTCTCCAGTCTTGGCTCAGAATATTTGGGGTGCCCCTAAGAGTATTTTTACTTACTATTTTTATCCCTGGAATTTTAGGAGTGAGCAAGATCAAGCAACGCAGTGGCCCCCAAGCCGGTTATATACTGAAACTATAACATTGTTTAGGCATGATTTCCCCCTTTGGTTATAGAAAAATATATTAGAACAACATACAAACTTTCAGAATGATCTCTTTATGTTAGACCTGAATTTAAGACTTGGTTCTGCATTTATTGTATCTAACTGTACAATCTGTGTAAGTCATAACCACATCTCTTTAAACTCCAAGATTCTCCTCTGTAAAATGGGGTAACTTTATGTAAGACTGAATAAATTATTGCATATCTTATCACAGTACCTACCCATAGCAAGCGTTCAATAAATGCTAGTCATTAAATATAAACATCCACAAATAAGAGAGGACATTCTTCACTATCCATGGATATCCATGGATATCCATAAATACAAGGGAATTCTGTTACACTGCTATCATTCACAATTCCTCATGATTAAAATCTTCTGCAAATTGTCTTATAAACTTCAACTATTAGTGCTTCACGAATCAAAATGATCACAAAAATAGGAATTTAAAAAAAAAAAAACAAGAAGTAAAGGACGCAAAGACTTGAATAGAAATAAAATATGCTCTGTGCAACCACACCTTCCTTAATGAGATGTCATTTTCTCAAAACACTTATTTACTGCAATACCATACATGTTTTGTGCTTCTTTGCCTTAGAAAACTTAGGTACAGAAACACACTCACCAGTGCATCCACAGGTCTGCTGTGGATCTGAAGAGTTTACAAAACGAAATCAGTTCTAAAAATACCTCTCTAAGTTTTACTCCACTGCATAGGCTAGGTGAAGTGAAATTGTTCGTCGCTCAGTTGTGTTTGCGACTCCATGGACTGTAGCCTGCCAGGCTCCTCTGTCCATGGAATTCTCTAGGCAATAATACGGGCGTGGGGAGAGATTTCCTTCTCCAGGGGATCTTCCCAACCCAGGGATCAAACCCAGGTCTCCTGCACTGCAGGCAGATTCTTTACCATCTGAGCTACCAGGGAAGTTTTTTATAGTTTATAGAATTGCAAACGGTATCTTGCTTTGATTACAAAGAAATTTCAGGTTAATCTGTTGGGGCTTATATGTTATATTATGCTTTCAGTGTGCACCAGGAATGCTGTCACCAAGATAAATATAACTGAACCCTAGTGCTCTCACATGTTTCCCGGCTGGCTCAGTGATAAAGAGCCCACCTGCCAATGCAGGAGACATAGCTGACGCAGGTTCGATCCCTGAGTCAAGAGGATCGCCTAGAGGAGGAAATGGCAGCCCGTTCCATTCTTGTCTGGAAAATTCCATGGACAGAGGAGCTTGGCAGGCCACAGTGCATGGGGTCACAAAGAGCGGGACGTGATTCGGCAACTGAACACACACTCTCACATAAGAAAACTAGTACATGCCAATATACATGGATACATTCTGCGCACAGGCTGGTAGAAGCCAGTAAAGATTACTAGTATATAATGTTTAAAAGAGTATTATTAATTTGTTCATAAAGTCTTATCTTTTTAGTCTTTTTAGTAAAAACACACTAAAGGCTTCAACTGCATTGTTCCATCCTGGGTTTCTCTTTCCTAGTTCCTTTTCTTTTAAGCCGTTCTCCCTCCCTGAAAAGTGAACGTTCCTCAAATCAGACATTTATGGCTGTGAATGTTTTATAATAAATTATGGCATATCTTTAGTGCCATCTCCTAGTGTATTTCAAAACTGGTTCTCCCACATTTCCCTTAACTGTCAGTTTACGCTTTCAGATATTTTTATAAGATGCTCAGATAGAGCTCATGTTGGCAAAATACAGCTCTCCTCAGGCATTTCTTCCTTTCTCAACTTGTAAGAAACATTTCTTGAGAGCTGCATGTCTAGCTACCTGAGCACCACAGCCTTCTCCCTCTGTAACAGAGATACGGAGCTTTTCCTGTCCTGCCGTATCGCTGACGCCCAAGTCAATGACATGGGTTTTTTCTACCAACTTGGCAAAAAACCTATGCTAACAAAGGAGACATTATTTTTGTAATGCAGAAAGAGTTAGACATAAAAAGACCTGAACATTAATACTTGTTTTAAATTTCGGATGCCTTACTGATACCACTTACTAGTGCTAGGCGCTGCTGTTTCGTGTTGGCCAAAGAAAGACGAACTGCTATTAACATGACCTCTTTACCACGTGAGTCACTTCTGTCTTCAGCAAGGCCTGTCAGAAATGGCATACCAGGAAAAAGATGATTCTAGTAAATTCTCGAAGTATATCTAAACTTCGTATTTAATCTCTTCACTACCATCCAGTCAAAGAGCAGGGCTGTCGCTCCACCTGCCCGGCTTCTCTATTTCTCCTAATGCTGACGGTGCCTCCAGTTCTATGCAGAGCTTTCTGCTTCCCAGAACCATGTTTCTCAATGCAGATTGCATTGCAAGATTAGATTAATCTTCAGAGGAGGCCTAGAGAATGGACAATGATTTTTTTTAGTAGGTTTGGCACATGGAATCAGAGCAAGACTAAAAGGAAACTTTCTGTGAGGCACCATCTGCTGCCAAGCTTTTTCTTTCTGGAACAACGAACATCATCAGCATGAATTCATGTTTAGCCTAATATAAATACAGATAAATAAAAACAGATAAAGATAAATAAATAAACAGATAAAGAAATAAGTATAGATATGAGTACATACAAGAGGTTACTGTTGAAAGAGTTCAGGTCATGCCACCCCTAAAATGTATCACTTGTGTACATTGATTATTTTGAGCTGAAAGCACTTACAAAGCAGCCAATGCTAAGGAGGTTTTCTCTGAACTCCCCTTATCTGCCTAAAGACAGATCCTCTAAAAGGAACTCAGTTGTCATAAATTCCCTTGACAGGAGTTTCATCAACCAGGGAACTCTGACTCCTATCAGACTAGTGGACCCAACAGCCAGACAAACTTTGAAACAAACCACCATACAGTATGTCCCATCTGTCCTTCTAAAAGCCCACTCACCCTCCCTAAAAATCATTTCCTAAACTGCCTGCATCCCTTTCCCCCACTAAGACGGCATCATGCGCGTGCTGAGTTGCTCAGTCCTATCCAGTCGTGTCTGACTCTTTGTGACTCTGGCTTGTGGCCCGCCAGGCTCCTCTGTCCATGGGGTTTTTCAGTCAAGAGTACTGGAGTGGCTTGCCATTTGGGGATCTTCCCAACCCAGAGATGTAACCTACATCTCCTGCGTCTCCTGCATTGCAGGTGGATTCTTTACCTGCTGAACCATCGGGGAACCCCAATTAAGATGGTATGTACGTTCTCAAATCTCACCAATTTAGGGGCGAAGGTATTCAATTTTATTTTCTGTGTGTGAAATATTAAAGTATAATGAATTTATATACCTTTATCCTGTTAGTCTGCCTATTGTCAGTTTATTTCACAGACACATATTTCCAAACTGAGGGCACCCAGAGGTAACAACACCCCAGTGGTAACCAGTGCAATAGCACACCTTTGTTTCTGAGGTCTTCCTCTCAACAAATTCAGATTGAGGATCGTTCTAGAACATATCTGACTGGTACTCCTCACACCTGTCAAGGTCATCAAGAACAAGGAGATTCTGAGTAACTCCTCCAGACAAGTGGAGGCTAAGGAGACATGATTATTGAATATAATGCGGGATCCTGGAAAGGATTGTGAAAGAAAAAGAACATTAGGTAAATAAAACCAAGGAATTCTGAATAATATATGTATTTCAATTAATAATAATGTATCAATATTGGTTCATTAGTTGTGACAAATTACTATACTATAAATATAAGATTTTAATAGGAGGAACTGGATACGGGATATATAGGAACCCTATGCATACTCTTTGCAACTTTTCCATAAATTTCAAACTATTCTAAAATTAAAAGTTTGTTTTAGGGTGGGACGCAGAAAACTGGGAGGGAGGCTCATGAGGCAGCAGGTATACCTATATTTATGGCTGATTCATGTTGTTGTATGGCAGAAATCAACACAACATTGTAAAGCAATTATCCTCCAATTAAAAATAAACTTTTAAAAAAAGTTTGTTTTTAAAAAAAGCAATTTAACACATTCTACTAAATCCTTAGTCATGTCAGTAACTGAGTATTATCCACTTTACTATAAATGTAATTTGTGTTATCAGACAACATGAGTTCTTAATGACTTCTCCTTTCGTCCTCTTCTTTCTATGTATTATTTTATAGGAGCAACATACAAAATTCACAATAATTCACTCTTCTTTGAAAATTTATTGATTCGTTACTTTCCATGTATTTGACTAATGTTTAATAAGTTTCCAGGGGAAGGGCATAGGAATCTAAACGTCCTCATACAAAGCAATGAGGTCATGCCCAGGAGAGCCTTTGGGTTTGACATATACTCCTGTCCTTCTAGTGGTTCCTGCTGGGTGTGGGGTATACCTCCAGAAGTGTGTCCTGAGACTGGGCACACTGCGATTGTGTCAGAGTCTGCTGGCTCAGAGGTCCTGAAGAGCCTCACCCCTGTTGAGAATTCTCGCCTGCTCAGGACACAGCAAACTGGAACATCATCTCCTTCCGCCACCAGCCCCCAAAGAACAGGCTGAATCTCAGAGCTTACCCAGAAGAGAGTTCCTAGACTAGAACTATCTTAAAAGTCTTTCCAGAGAGACCTCCCAGGTTCATACTGATTTGACTCCGTGGCCTGAAGGAACCTGGAGAGGAAGGATGCAGGGATGGGTCCTGCAGCCTGGCAACCTTCTTCTGCACTCATGACTCCCCGTGGGGGCATCCTCAATATATCTGCACCAGAGAGGCCCTCCCAGGGGAGGATAACAGGTGCTGGGTACTCTTTCTAGTGTCAGGCTTTACCAGGCTTGATAACTGCTTGGGACAGCAACACCTGTTCTTCTCATTAAGCTATCTGTGCTTTATGAGAAGTCGAAACTATTTCTGCCTGAATATCTTCAGTATACTCTCTACCATCTTTTGAAAAACCTTTGAGAAGTATAGAGTCAGCGACTCTAACTACCCATTGGTGATTATGGAGACGGTCTGTACACTGAACAGGTGAAAAGGGAATTTTGCTTGCAGTCTGTTCTTCCCTCCTGCCCTCAAGGAAGCCAGCTGTGCCTGGATTATTCTTGTTTGTCAGCGTCAGTTTAAGCACTCAAAGGGATAAAACATTACCAGATAAGGTTTAAAAAACATCTTGACCCTAGTTAAATGTTATATTTAAATTAATTGGGTTATAGTTATATATTCTATTATAATTTATTATGAATATTTATTATATTTATTTAATTTTTAAATACATTTTCCAGAAGACATAGTAAGGTGTTAACAGTGGTGACCTCTGAGTGGTAGGTGTGTTCTTATTTAATCATTTTTGCTTAGCTTTTTTTCTACAATGCAGTCCATGTCCACTAAAAACAAAAGGTTATTGTTTTTAATCTATGCTAATTTACGCATTTCTGGCATTAAATTTTTCTACCTTCTATCTGCTCCCTAGCTGGCAGAAAAGTGATTTCTTTAAAGGATAATCTATCTAATGAAACAGAAAAGCTGCAAAAATACATACCAAGAATGCTAATAAACTGAGTTTTTACTCATTAAAAAAATGCTTCTCAAAGTTTTCCATGAGGTACTGGCCTTCAGGATGGAAATTTCCAAACTGTTTTCACTTACTACTATAAAAATTGCATGAGTGATCAGGCCTGAACACAGATGGGGAAAGTTGGCGATGCTTAGATGACAAAAAGGATAATAAGGCCCATATACTGAGCTGTTTGCTTTAGACTGCACCTGGTCCAAGCGGCCCCAAAGTGCTCCAAAGCCAACATCATAATTGGTTGTTGGGAAATGAGCTTAATGTCACAGAAAGGTCAGTTGTAACACCGAAAACCATCTGAACTGAGAACTTCTTAGCACTGTACTTTGAACATAATGTTTATACAGTTATTTTGTTCAACTCTTTGCATTGTTGTTGTTTAGTCACTAAGACATGTCCAACTCTTTGCAGCCCCATGAACTGCAACACACCAGGCTTCCTGGCCTTCACTATCTCCAGAAGTTTGCTCAAACTTAGGTCCATTGAGTCAGTGATGCCATCCAAACATTCACCATGAAGTGATGGGACCAGATGCCATGATCTTAGCTTTTTGAATGTTGAGTTTTAAGCCAGCTTTTTCACTCTCCTCTTTCACCTTCATCAAGAGGCTCTTTAGTTCCTCTTTACTTTCTGCCATAAGGGTGGTGTCATCTGCATATCTGAGGTTATTGATCTTTCTCCCGGCAATCTTGATTCCAGCTTGTGCCTCAGCCAGCCTGGCATTTGGCATGATGTACTTCCCTGATGGCTCAGATGGTAAAGTGTCTGCCTGGAATGCGGGAGACCAGGTTCAACTCCTGGGTTGGGAAGATCCCCTGGAGAAGGAAATGGTAACCCACTCCCGTACTCTTACCTGGAGAATTCCATGGACTGAGGAGCCTGGTAGGCTACAGTCCATGTGGCCAAGAGTCGGACATGACTGAGCAACTTCACTTTTCACTCTAAATATAAGTTAAATGAGCAGGGTGACAATATACAGTCTTGACATACCCCTTTCCCAATTTGGAACCAGTCCATTGTTCCATGTCTGGTTCTAACTGTTGCTTCTTGACCTGCATACAGGTTTCTCAGGAGACAGGTAAGGTGGTCTGGTAGTCCCATCACTTTAAGAATTTTCCACAGATTGTTCTGATCCACACAGGCAAAGGTTTCAGTATAATTAATGAAGCAGAAGTTTTTTGGAATTCCCATGCTTTTTCTATGGTCCAGTGAATGTCGACAATTTGATCTCTGGTTCCTCTGCATTTGCAAACCCAGCTTGTACATCTGGAAGTTGTTGGTTCATGCACTGTTGAAGCCTAGCTTGAAGGATTTTGAGCATTACCTTGCTGGCATGTGAAATGGGTTCACTTGTACAGTAGTTTGAACATTCTTTAGTATTGCCTTTCTTTCAGATTGGAAAGAAAACTGACCTTTTCCAGTCCTGTGGCCACTGCTGAGTTTTCCAATATGCTGGCATACTGACTTTAACAACATCATCTTTTAGGATTTTTCAAAAGCTAAGCTGAAATTCTATCACCTCCACTAGCTTTGTTCACAGCAATGCTTCCTAAAGCCCACTTGACTTCACACTCCAGGATGTCTGGCTCTAGGTGAGCAATCACACCACCGTGGTTATCCAGGTCATTAAGACCTTTTTTTGTGTAGTTCTTCTGTGTTTTCTTGCTACCTCTTCTTAATCTCTTTTGCCTCTGTTAGGTCCTTGCTGTTTCTGTCCTCTATTTTGCCCATCTTTGCACAGAGAGAGTATGTAGTTAATGCATTATAAATAAAGCTCATGTTATATTAATTTGGCTCCAAATTTCACTTGACTAATTTTGGAAGTTCTATATAAGGATTCTAATTCTTTTGTTTGAATTTTTTTTCTCTATTTCATGAATCAAAAGAAATTCCAGGCAAAAGCAATGTGACAGACTATTCATCATCATCAAATATGCATGCGCTTCTGCTCATGTCATCACATTCCCTACAGTCAGGTTGGGGCCATATATCAAGTTCTAGTCAATACATTGTGAGTAGAAGTGATGAAGGAAATAGTCATGCTGAGATGAGATTGTTAAAAGTTGGGTGGCCTTTTCAAGCGCTCTTTTCTCTCCCAAAGCAACTTTGAATAGTACATGTTCCAAATCTATAAGAAGATATCTCAATCATTATTGAACTATCTTGTGAATGCAAAGTAAATATTTATTGTGTTAAGTCTCTAAAGTCTGAGGATTAATCTATTAATTAATCATAGCAAAGCAAAAAGTGACTAATTCATACTGCTGATACTTCAGTTAAATATTTAAAAGTACAATTTTTATGTCCTAAATAAATTATCTTTATCCTTATTAAAAAGTAAGCTATTTCAAGAAAAAAATAAAAGCAAATGATACTAGAATATTTAAATCTAGTCAATGTAACATCATACTGAACCTCAGTTAATTGTGATCTAATGGGTAAGACTTAAAAATAGCTTCCAGTACAAAAAAGCTTTGAGGAAAAATTAATGAATGCAAGTCAAACTCAGAAAAATCCAGGGATTAAAAGAAATGATAAAATAAGTTCATGATTTTATGTGAAATTCATTATCAATTGATGTTTCTTAAAGTTAAATCCATAACTTAAAAAATAATTCATGGAAGGAAAAAGAAAAAATTCAGTATTTAAATAAGCACATTCCTAATTTTTGGAGGCTAAAATCTGAGATGGCAAGACTTATGGTTATGTACATACTAAATAATATAAAACTGGATTTCTAAGTCCAACCATTATTTTTTAGACATCTTTTCACATGTGTCTTTTGGGTTGGAAGACTGTTGAATAAGAGAGGTGAAGAGGATGAAGTTGTCGAAAGAAGCAGTGAAAAAAATGGGAATTAAGAAAACTAGAAACAAGGAAAAATCAGGAAAAACTGGTAAAGCAGTGGAAGAAAGAAAGAGCTAGATTATTTTATTAATAAATAAAGGGGAAAAAATATATATTGATCACAAATTCAATCCCATTTAAAAAGAAAAAAGGCCAGTGAATGTGTTATTTTATTTTTTGCCAGCAGGTGGCAGCTCTCACTAAGTGTATAATGGAGATGTTCCTGAGTATTACTGTACTATTCTCAGGCAGGCAATCCTGAGAATTTAACACAGGCTTTCACATGAAAATGGAAAAAAAGGAAGAAGCCAAAATTTTCTATCAGTCATTTCTTTATACAGCACTAAAATAGGACTTTTCAAAATTGTTTAATTGTAAGAAAAATATAAAACAATTACCTTCTAGGGGTACAATAGAAACAAAATAATGTTTCCTCCAATAGAACAATTTTCAGTTACTTCTTGAATTTCTTTTTGTTTTGTTTTGTTTGTTTTTGTAAAGTTGTCAGAACTCACTGGTGTACTCTAGGTCAGATCATGAAATGCCAGGATTGGATGGATGGGACTTAGCATTATCCTAATCACATAAAAAGGGTTAAACACACACAAAAACCACTGTGTATTTCTCAAGGGTACATATATCTTTAAATAAGTATCAAGAAGGAATATTGAAAGGACATATATGCATTAGTTCTGATGTTTATGAAGGAGAGGGAATGGGATTAGGGATAGAAGATGGAAAAAAAAGTATATTTAGATTTATCCATAAATATGTCATAGTTTCTGTTACTTTAGTAAATAGCATATTTTTCTTACACTTCCAATTGCTTGTTATGGTACATACAGAAATATGGTTGATTTTTGTGTATTGACTTTATATCCTGAAATTATGCTAAATTCACTTATTGACATTAGTATTCTTTTGTAGATTCATTTGGATTTTCTATCTACAGGTTCATGTCATCTTTGAATAAAGACAAGGATTGACTATCACCAATCTGTATATATATGATGTCTCTCTCTCTTTTGTCTACTTCACTGTCTAGAATTTTCAGTTTAATAGAAATGGTGAAAGCTGACATCCTTGCCTGTTTTTTAATCTTAGCAATAAAGTATTCACTCTTTCATCATTAAGTATGATTATAGCTGCAGGTATTTTATAGAGTTTCTTTATCAAGCTGAGAAAGTGTCTTTTTCCTAATTTGCTGAAAATTTTTATAACAGATGTTAAATTTTGTGAAATACTTTTTTCTGTGTCTTTGGAAAGGGTTGTATGGATTTTCCTTTATAGTCTGCTGATATGGTGAATTACACTGATTAGCCTGAACCAAGCCTACAGTCCTGGGAGAATACAACTTAGTTATGATGTTTTATCCTTTTTATATATTTCTGGATTTTATTAGCTAGTATTTATTTGAAAATATTTGCGTCCATGTTTATGTGACATAAATTGTCTTTTCTTGAAATGTCTTTGACCTGGTATCAGAGTAATGCTAGTCTCATAAAGTGAGTTGGGAAGTATTCTTTTCTCTTCTATTTTCAAAAAAAATTGAGTAAAATCGGTATGTTTCTCCCTTCTTCCTTAAATATTTGGAGAATTTACCAGTGAAGCCAGCTGAACATGGAGTTTTCTTTATGGAGAAGTTTTTAACTACAAATTCAATTCAATCTATTGATAAAATATCTGCCATCCAACTGGGATGTTTGAAGCATTTATATTTAATGTAATTATTTATGTGAAGTGTGAAAGTGTTAGTCAGTCATGTCTGACTCTTTGCAAACCCATGGACTGTAGCCCACCAGGCTCCTCTGTTCATGGAATTCTCCAGGCAAGAAGACTGGAGTGGGAATTTAAATCTACTACTGTGTTATTTGGGCTTTCCTCATAGCTCAGATGGTAAAGAATCTGCCTGCAATGCAGGAGACCCCAGTTTGATTCCTGGGTCAGGAAGATCCCTGGAGAAGGGAAAAGCTACCCACTCCAGTATTCTGGCCTGGAGAATTCCAATGGACTAAAAAGTCCATGGGGTTGCAAAGAGTCAGATGTGACTTTCACTTTCACTGTGTTATTTTTTCCTTTCTCCCACCAATAAGCTGTTACTGTTTGTTACTTGATGGGTAGTTTATGATGGGACTTTGTTGTTGTTATTATTGTTTAGTCACTAAGTTGTGTCCAACTCTTTGCGACCCCATGGACTGTAGCCCACCAGGCCCCTCTGTCCATGGGATTTCCCAGGCAAGAATACTGGAATGGGTTGCCATTTCCTTCTCTAGGGCATCTTCTTGACCCAGGGATGGAACCCATGTCTCCTGCATTGGCAGGCAGATTCTTTACCACTGAGCCAGCAGGGAAGCCCCATGGTGGAATGAAGAGGGTTCTTATTTCTCCTGCCCATCCTGAGCCTTAGGCAGGCCATGTGTACCTGGGGCCTTAGGTAGGCTTTCCCAACCCTCCCAGCTCTTAGAATCAACCTCTTGAGAGTCCTTCAGTAGAGAAGGTTTACTGCCCCTCCTCCATCATCATACTGCTCCTCTTGTTACTCATTGCAAAATTCCTGGTCGGGCAGAGGGGTTTCTTGCCCTTCTCACTGTAGCACGTGGCTTTTGCTTCTGTCCCTTCCTTAGTAGCACTGTACCTTTGCCTGGGCCCTGGTAGTGGAATGGTTTCCTGCTCATCTCCCAGGGGAGTGTAGCTTCTGCTTTGGATGTAAGAAGAGTCTAGAAAGTGCAGAGATTTTCACTAAGGAGCATGCTCTCGGATCCCCTGGTCTGTACCCAAGATCATACTCATAGTCATTTTTGTGAACACCAGGTAGAGACCAATGGAAAAGAACTGATAAATGAATGACTCCAAAGTTCCCAAAGACCCTAAACTGCCACTGGACTTCACACTCAGCCTTTAAGGATTTGTTAAAACTTCAGCTGTTTTCTTTTTCCTGCTTTTATGACAACAACCTCTTCCATCTGTGATCTGTGAAAGGTGAAACAGATCATGAAAGGTCGGGCACGTTGAGGCATGCCCCGGAAAAGTGCGGCAGGCAAGTTCCGGAGGCTGGCTAAACTTCCGGGGACCGGCCCCCTGCAGCCTGGTCCAATCAGGTGCCGACCCGGAGCCCTTGGACACCAACCGCCGCTGTAGCCCGCGCTTTCTTCCTAATATGGGAAGACCTGGCTCGGACGCCTGGCCCTGGCTATAAAACCTCTCCCCACCCCTCATACCTCGCAGACTCCCTTTGTCTCCTCGCTCACCCGCCCCCGGGAGTTCTGCCTGAGAGCGACCGCCCAATAAAGGCCTTCATCAACGGTCCTTACAGGTGGCTCTTTCTTCCCGCGGTGTTTTCTAACAGATCATACGTGCCATCTCTCCTTGGAGACACTTCAGAATTTATCTGTTTGCCTAGCAACCTCACTCCTTTGATAGGTTTGATAAATTATGATATTACCTAGCCTTTTCTCATGGTTAGGATGCGAGTGACATTTGTGTGTGTGTGTGGTAGGGAGATGTGCTAGGAGATAGATGAAACAAGACTGGCGAGATGTTGATAATTGTTAAATAAGAGAGATAGCAGATGGAGATTAATGCTTTTTTTTTCTAATTCTGTATATGTTTTAAATTTTCCAGAATAAAAAGTTTTTGAATAATTGCTTGAAGATTGAAACACGTTAGAGATTAGGCTTCATATTCTAGAAACTGCTTTGTAATTAATATTTATTCTAAAATAGAATAGTCCTTGATAAACTGGGTTTATATAGTAAAGGATTTTACCTCTGAAAGCAGAAGAACGTTAGAAAGAATGGTGAGGAATTTGCCCTAATAATTAACTCATAAACTCTGATTGTTGCATTTCCATCCCGTGACTGCTACACTTAGCAATCTTCTTGTTTGCCAATGTTGTTAATTTCACTCAGTGTAAAGGCGTTGATTTTATTGTCAACTGAACTTTGAGTCTTTTGGTTACCAGCTATTACAGATACTTGCGAAGATTTCAACCCTGGGAGAAAGGACCCCAATGATGAAGAAAACTTATGAAATACTCCAGCCCATAAGAAAAAGATTCTCCCACTCCTCTTTTTTTCTTTTTTTAATTGAAATAGAGTCGATTTACAAATTTGTGCTAGTTTCAGGTATCCAGTTTGCAATTGCCACACCCAGCACCTGAGTTCAGGTCTACATTGTTTAGCCTGCATTGCTGTTGCAGCACTAGTTGGTTCCCGTGACTCTGGTATCTAATATATTGCTGTCAAAATAAGCTTCTTACCATGCTGTTCTAGTTATGTCACTACAGAGCATGATTTTAAAGTTCTGTGTAGCTCCATTGCTTGCCAAATTAAATACAAACTTTTCAACTAGTTTTCAAGACCATCTAAAACATCCCAAATCTTTCTAGACTTGCTTCACCCTAAACCTTTGTTCATTCATTCAATAAATGGGTAGCAGTACCTATGAAGTACCAAGGTACTGTGCTGGAATGAACCAGTGATCTAATAAAGAAAATGTCTTTTTGAGTTCTGTAAACCACTCTGCAAATTAATCAAACTGAAGGAAGAGGTCATGGGAACCTTCATTATATAACCGGTTGGTCAAAAGCACAGATAACAACTTCATTGTAATGGGCATAGGAAGCAGGGAGGGATTGGGAAGTCTTGTGCAACTAAGCCCTCGACTTGTGGAATCCAGTGCCATCTCTGGGTAAAAAAAAGGTAGAAATATAGAATACCCAGCTGGTGTCAAAGAATTGCTTGTTAGAGGTATGGGGAATCAAACTCCTCACCCTGCAACTTAGTATTGGGTGCTCAAAACTAAAAAGAACCCCTACTTTACAAACTGGAAAACTGAGGCGACAGAAAAGTGAAGTGCCTCGCCTGAGGCTATGTAAGTGGTAGAACCGGCATTACAAACCAAAGCAACTGGTTCAAGAGTCCACACTCTTAACTATGGAATTAATAGACGAAAAGGTAAGAGAAAGAATTATAAGAAGATGGAACAACACATGAAAATACCCCGTGGGCTTGGTGAGAATGGGGCCTCAATGTCCCGGGTGGCTGGGGCAGAGAGGGGAAGTAAGCATGAAGATGTCTCTGAGAGGAAGCAGAGGCTCATCACGCAGAAGCTTCCGAACCAGGCTGTGGAATACTGTCTACTCTGAGAACAATGTGATGCCATTGAAGTACTGTAAGTAGGGATTAATAGGAGTTTTGAAGATATTCTGGCCTCAGCGTGGAAAAGAGATTAGAGAGAGGACTAGAGTGGGTGTGAATAAACTAGTTACTGCTGATGTTCACATGAGATACATTGATAGGTGGACTATGATAAAAGTCAGCTTGAAGAAAGAATGGCAGGTTGGAAATACATGTCTTATTGCATAACACAGAAGTCCTTTTCTAGAGTTTTGTACTTGGTCTAAATACTTCCCATAAGAATTCATCTCCAACCTTATAATGGAAGTCAACAGAAAAATAAATTCCTACAATATTTAACTTTAAAGAGATAATATTAGATATTATGTTTTGTAGCTACATTCTGTTTTTACAAATGAGAAGACTCATCCAAGCAGTGGTGTTAATACTTTAACAAACAATAAAATAACTTGGAAAGTACCTGGCAGAACATGGCATGTATTAGTCACTCAGTAATATTTATTAGTTTTATGATTACTATTGATATTTTTGATAACCATTATGTTAACAATAAGAATTCAATAGATGTTTATTCAGTGAGTTCTATGTGTCAGATGTTGGCCTAGATTTGGAATATAAAAATAACTAAAATACAATCCTATGTTTCAGCTCTTATGTTCATACCCTACTGATGATTAACTTAGTAAAAGGCTACATTACAACGTGGGAGGTAATTGCAACATAGTAAGGGTTGAAGCATTACTTTTAATTGTGTGAGAATCCAAGCCTTATTACTCTCAATTGGTTTTAACAGGGATTTTCATAGCATGAACACGGTAAAAATCAATATTCGAAGCTCAACGCTTCTGTGGTTCAAAGTTCAATAAAATAGTTATGCTTTTATTTTAAGAGTAACCTGGATCCCAGAGAAAATGTAATCAGATAATAGGTTATAAAACTGAATTTTATTTGGATTTTTATGACTGACTGGGAGAATCCATGCTTACAAGGATTGTTTTTGTTTAGATTAAGACCACAGCCACTTCATATTAAGTAAACATGCATATGTGCTCAATAGTGTCTGACTCTCTGTGACCCTATGGACTGTAGCCCACCAGGCATCTCTGTCCACAGGATTCTCCCGGCAAGAATACTGGAGGGGGTTGCCATGCTCTCCTCCAGGGGATTGTCCCAATCCAGGGATCGAACCTGCATCTCCTTTGTCTCCTAAATTGCAGACAAAATTTTTACCCACTGAGCCACCTGGGAAGGCCCACATTAGGCGTAGTGTTAAATATATTAAACCTGAGAAGGTTTTCTGATGTATGTGGTAGAGGACATTTCCTTTCTGCTCAGCATCCTTTCCTTTGGATTCGTGTGGAAGTTCATCCATTCCATATTAATATTTTCAGTCCCTGCAAAGCAGGTAAGACTGTCATGACTCAAGCAAAATCAATTAAAATATCTCCAGATCATCAGAGATTTCATATCAGGTCACTAGGAGGGAATGTGATATTCTCTTTTTCTGGACAAATGACTTGTAAAATGAAGTAGACTTGGAGCAACAATAGGCATCTTTTCGTTATGGTCATCTCTTTCTAAGAAGGTCAGGCAAAGATGGGTAATCTGAGTGATGGAGAGAAGTAGAGTCCTAAGGACATCATTTCAACCCTTGTATCTATCTGTGCCTTAAAGTTCTAGCTCCTCCCATCAAAATTTCCACATACATGAACCAAAACAATATGCTTTCTACTTCAGCTTGTAGGAGTTGAGTTTCTTTTGTTTGCAACTAAATGATCCTGACCCCTACATGCTGGTAGTACATAACATTTATTGCTGTTATTATTTCATAATTATTCAGCAGCAGTAATACATTATGCAAAACATTGTACAATATAAAACAGTTTTAGCACCACAATTCCTATCATCTAGAAACTTATTTAAATTAAGTCATAAAAATGAGAAGGATATTCATTTGCCAGGAAAGAAGATGAGGTAAACAGAAAGGAAAAGATTGTGATATTACACTGATCTCTCTGATGGGCTTTTCCTTATATATTGCTCTTACCCATTCAGAGGACAGCCTGCAGTTATTTTACTAGATTAAATCAAGAATGAAAAGGTAGAATAATGTCTAACAAGAAGATAACTCAATTGCCGTATACTCATAAAAATAGAATACAACAGCAGTAAAATAAATGAACCACAGCTTCACACATCACATTGATGAATCTCGAACACGATGTTGAGTGACAAAGCCATTTCAGAAAACTATAAATAACACTTAACATACCACTAGAAGTATATACAGATAGAATATAATGAAAAGTGAGGAGATAATAAAACTAATATTCAGAATAATAGTTACCCTTGGTAGGAAAGGGGAGAGACGTTATTGGAGAGGCGCAGACAGAGGCTCTCAGAGGCATGGTTAATGTTCTATTGCTTAACCTGGGGTGAGAGCACATAGGTGTATGGATTCCTATTGCTGCTGTAACAACATGCGGCAAACTTAGTAGCTTAAAACAACAAAAATTCATTATCTCACAGGTTGAAGTTCAGAAGTCTGAAATGGGTCGTATGGGGCATAAATTAAAGTGTTGGCAGAGCCGAGAGTTTTCTGGAGGATCGAGCAGAGAATATATTTTGGGGCTCTTCCAGTGTTCAGAGGCTGCTGTGTGTCTTGATTTCTAACCATGCTGCTCCAGCCTGCTTCTATGATCACATGTTCTTCTCTGATTCTGACCTTCCTACCTCACTCTTTATAAGAACCCTTACTATTGCACTGGGCCACATAGATAATCCAGCTATATTGAACACAGCTATAATCTATCCACACAAGTGAGGATTTATATGACTAGGGGAAATACATTATATGAACTGGCAAGCATAGACAGATGTTGCCTGGAAGCACTGAGCCATTTGGTTTGGAGCCAGCCCTAGTAGGGGAGATCGAGACCACCACGGACTCAGAGACGGGGATAAAAGTCCATTATGGAGTAAACACTCATTTGTCGGCAAGTCTGTAGTGCAGGATAGGTGGCAGACATTTTTCTGGAAATCCAGCCTTGGCCTAAAAACCCAACACAATTTTAGAACTCACTAGGTACTTTGAACTGCAAGTAACAAATCCAAAACCTAAAAATTAATTGAAAGACAAATAAAGCAACCTATCTTCTAAGATCAGGAAAGGTACTGTTTTAGACTTGCTCCTTAGTTTCCCATGTCCAGCCTGGTGTTAGCCTCCTAGAACAGTAAAGAAAAAAGTGCTTTTGAAATTATATTTGGACCTAAATCATAACTTTGCCACATTTTTGCTTTGTGAGCTTGGACAATGCCTAATTATTTTAACTTCAGCTTTCTCATTTGTAAATCTAATTTCCTCACTGAGAAATAAAAATGAAATAACTAATTTAAACTAAGATTCTAAAAGGCTTTGAAACTATGTTTCTGTCCTTAATGAAACTGTTGTTGATGGTGAGGGGTTGACAGTGTTACCACCTTAACTATAATCAATAGAATAAAGACATTAAAAGAAAAAGAAAATGCTACAACGGCATCATGAAAGAGGAGTCTGGTGGAGCAGGCCTTCTTTCCATTCAATAAATGACTAGCAAAGACAATTACATTAGAAATAATATTAGTATTAGATGTGTATACTAAAGCAATCTACCTTCTAGGCAGCCATCCTAGTTAACCACTGAATCTAGCCCTTCTTCCAAGGTGCATAATTCATAAAATATGTTAATGCCACAGGAGACAGTTAACCAAGTCATATGCTCATTCTCATATACACCAAACAACAAAAAACATGAAATTACTAACTCGATGGTCTCAAGATTATGTTTCTAATAACTGCAGGAAAAACACTAGCATGAGTTCACTTCTTGCCAAGGCTGTTGGTCCAAAGGCATGACATTATAGAAAAGGAGGAGAAAAGAGGCTAACTTAGAATACTATGAATTAGTCAACTAGTTATCAGTAACCTGAATTCAAACAAATGAACAATCTTACTTCACATAAGCCACTTTGTTTGGCTGGGCTTCAGCAGTTAAAATGCATTCATTACTCATTAGTTCGTTTATTCAACAGATGTTTCTTGATCCTATACTAAGTGCCAAGCACTGCTTTAGTTGCTAGTGATTCAGTGGTGAGCAAATACAGATATAGTTCCTACCCTCTTGGAGTTAACACTAAAACTTGTTTCACTTTGCAAATTAACTATACTTCAATTTAAAAAAAAAAAAACAACAAAAATCTGTGTCACTGAATAATTGTGAGAAAGAAACAGTTAATATACTCAAAATATTTTGTTGTAATGGGAGAAAACAAAAGCTTCAGTGTCTACCATCTTTAATTATTTAAGCATTTAGAAAAGTATGGAGAACGACATAAACCTACTCCAGCTCCGGTCGATCTTGCCATCTTGTCTTGCTTTGTTTCTTTCTTTGGTTTAGCTCTCCTCTGCCTGTACTTTTTCCCAATCTTACTTTGCTTCCTTCTTCCCTACATGTAGCTACTATCCTCAATGTTGTGCTTAACATTTCTGTGTGTTAAAAAAAAAATGTACTATATAAATTAGTACATTACGGTAGTATTGTATATTTTGGAATTCCATATAAATTGTATTACACTGTACATATTGTTCACCAGCTTGCCTTTGTTTCATTAAAAATTTTATTGGAGATTTTTAAAAATATTATCATAGTACTAGTTAGTTCATTTTCAGTGCTGTAGAGAAAGGACTGGCAAGCTTTTTCTGTTAAGGGCCAGACAGAAAATATTTTAGGCTTTGCAGGCCATATGGTCTTTGTGGCGATTACTCTGCACTGTGGCACAAAAGTAGACATAAAGGACACACAACAAATGAGCATGACCATGTTCCAATAAAACTTCATCTACAAAAATAGGCAGATCTGGGTGGTAGTTTGCCAACCTCAGCTGCTGAGCAGTAGTCCTCAACCTCGACAGTAATTAGTATTACCTGGAGAGCCTTTTCAAAATACCCATGCTTGGTATTGAGACTGAGCTTCCCAGGTGGCTCAGTGGTAAAGAATCCTCCTGCCAAGCAGGAGACTCAGGTTCAATCCCGGGGCCGGGAAGATCTCCTGGAGAAGCAAAAGGCAACCCACTCCAGTATTCTTGCCTGGGAAATCCCATGGACAGAGGCATGTGGCAGGCTACAGTACATGAAGTCACAAAAGAGTTGGACACAACTTAGCAGTTAAACAACAACAGGTACTGAGACTAATTCAGTTTAGTTCAGTTCAGTTCAGTTGCTCAGTCGTGTCCAACTCTTTGTGACCCCATGGACTGCAGCACACCAGGCCTCCCTGTCCATCACCAACTCCTGGAGTTTACCCAAACTCATGTCCATTGAGTCGGTGATGCCATCCAACCATCTCATCCTCTGTCGTCCCCTTCTTTCAATAAACTCTGCGCTAAACTGAGAGTAATTGGGTGACTTAATAGTCTCAATACATAAAGACGTTCTCTTAATATTGCTACCGAGCAAGGGCTCACTGTCTGACATGCAGAGAAGCCAATAATATTACACCAGCCCTTGAGCCAAAAAAGAGCTTGTGTGCAAAGTCAACTGTCATGGCAGGAGGCAGGGCTCAAGTCTTTCTCCCCAGTCTGGGGTTTGGTTAAACTTTTTTTGAATTACGGACGACAGGCTGGTATGTAGAAGTGCCAGCGGGGCAGTTTCCCATTGGAGAGCTTTGTGCTTAGTCGCTCAGTCGTGTCTGACTCTTTGCGACCCCATGGACTATACAGTCCATGTAATTCTCCAGGCCAGAATACTGGAGAGGGTAGCCTTTCCCTTCTCCAGGGGATCTTCCCAACATTTAGCCATAGATGGTAAGGTACAGAATGGTGGGTTTTAGCAGCGGATCTTCCAGGACAATGGAGCCCTCATTTCTGAAAGGGTTCCAGTGTTCGGGTTCCAAGTGGAGAAGATGTGGGTTCTGAGTGTTACTTGAGGGAGACTTTCCTTATCTGCACATGCTCAGGTTCATGACTTTCAGTTTTGGCTCTGCTGTGTCTGCAAGACAACTAGACATCCATTTATCTATCGACAGAAAAGGACCAGTTTGAGCTGGTCCTGAAGTTACATTAACAATTTTAACTGTTGAAATATTGACTTATATTAATTTTTTCCCAATTCTCATATTGCCATCTAAGATTTTTACATAGTTACTAAATCTATTGTCTCTTACTGAATTATCATACTTAATTAGGTTACAGCTAATCCTACAATCCAGAAGAAACATAATATTGCAGTGATTACAACTGGCTCTGTGTTTAAGCTTCCTGGGTTCAAATCTCAATTCTGCAACTTAAGTTTTGAATATCTTCTTTATGTTTTAGTATTGCCACTTGTCAAATGAGAATTGTAGTAATAATTCTATGACCCAAATGTGTTAATGCATGTTCATAATGCACCTGGTACAGGGGAAGCAGTATAGAATTTAGTTCTTATTTTTATTATAAGAACAAATGTTGTGTGCCTATGATGGAGGGTGTAAAAATGGTTTTAACAAAGTCTTCCAGTTAAATAGAACTGAAAATAAATAGGGTAACAAAAGGGGCCTCCTCTGGCTTCAAACCACTCATCTAGGTCTGCTTAACCTCTCTGGCCTTGTGTTTGTCACAGAATGTCTTATGCTGGAAGAACTTGCAGCATCTGAACAGGGCCAAAGGTGTCCACCATTACTGCTATCAACTAATTTCTGTTTCATCAGAGCTTTCTCAGAGGCAAAGTCCTAAGGAGATTACAGTTTCTACAAGTGGTCATTCAAAGGTGAATCCAAAGGAGTGTCAGCCTGCAGCAGGTGGCCACAGCATTGGGGAGAGAGCCAGACTGGTGCTGGGTGTTGGTCCCCCAGGGTACAAGCGCTGCTACCAGTGGGACAGACGGCCACTGTGGCCTGGAGAACGCTGCATGACGGGTGCTGGCACCCGGGAGCCACAGACACTGCACGTACTCTCAGCGGTACCCACACGGCCCCACCACCACAACCGGTGCAGGTGACCGGCTCAGGCAAGGAATAGGCCGGTCCTTTGGAGGCTCTCTGGGACATCCAACGGCAGTGCCTGGGAGGCAGGATTTGGCAGACGGGCAGGACTCAACTAAACAAATTAGAAACCAGTCACAGGGCTGGAGCAAGGTCCTGTAAGCCTCTCTCTGTGCCAGGGATTAACCTTTTAGTTGTTAGATTTTAGAGAGATGGGAAGGAAGGCTCTAAGGGACACTCCAAGGGCTTCTGTGTGTGTGTGCTGTCCTGTCCGACTCTTTGTGACCCCATGAACAGTAGCTCACCATGCTCCTCTGTCCATGGAATTTTCCTGGCAAGAATACTGGAGTGGGCTGCCATTTCCTCCTCGAGATCTTCCTGACCCTGGGGTCAAATCCACATCTCTTATGCCTCCTGCATTGGCAGGCAGATTCTTTACACTGCGCTTCCTAGGAAGCCCCCAGAGGGCTTGGAGCAATAGCTATTTACCAATCAACATGAAAGTACGCCAGTATCTGAACAACAGTTGTGTGATTTTTTTAATATAACAAGTATAACAGATATTTTCATTTTGCTCTGATTGCTGAACAATGTTTTATTTGGGTATCGGTTTATTTTCTCTCAGCACTTTGAGTATATTACTCCATGGTCTTCTGGTTTTTATTGTTGCTTTGAGAAGTCTTTTGAGGGTCATTATTCCTATAAATGTAATATGTTTCTTCTTTGGCATCCTTTTTAAATATCTTTATGATGCAGGTATTTTTCAGTTTTCATGTGATATGTCTAGATATGGATTCTTTTTTCCTCAGGAATTCTATTTTCCACATTTGAGGATTCATTTCTCATCAAGTATTGACAATACTTCAGCTATTATCTCTTTGAGTATCAACAAACCTTTCTTTTCTTGCTTCTCCTTCTAGAACTCCTATAATACCTGGCCATTCTATTTCCTACTCTATTAACTTCTTTTTCATATTTCCATCTTTATGTACTAAATCCTGGGCAACTCACTCAGAATTTTTATTAATTCATAAGTTCTCTTTTAAGAAAATTGTTTGTACCAAGGTAATAGTTTAAAGTATCAAAGAGGCAAACACTTTAATATTTTTTACTGATCACTTTCGATATGACTTTCATATCACTAAATAACATGCTTTTATTGCTAGTTCTTGATTTTTCAGATATATAGGTATCATATCTATTATCTATTGCTGCACAACAAACCACCCAAAATGTAGTGGCTTAAAACAACTTATTATCTTTCATAATTCTGTAAGGTGACATGGTGGTTCTTCTTCATGTGATACCAACTAAGATACTGAAAACTGGAAGGCTTAGATGACTCACTCTTGAAGCTGGCGATTTGTCTGGGCTGCCAGTTGGAAGCTCAGCCAGAGCTGTGGGCAGAGCACTTCAGCTCTTTTTCATAGGATCTAACATGGTAGCCAAATTCGCAGACTCAGTTATTAAGTATGTGCAAAAGTTAGGGCTTCCCCAGTGGCTTGATGGTAAATAACCCACCTGCAATGCAGGAGACACAGGAGACATAGTTTCGATCCCTGAGTTGGGAAGATACCTTGGAGGAGGGCATGGCCACCCACTCCAGGATTCTTGCCTGGAGAATCCGCATGGACAGAAGAACCTGGCAGGCTACAGTCCATAGGGTCACAAAGAATCGGACATGACTGAAGTGACTTAGCATGACTTAGCACACACGCCACGCACAAGTTACGATTGCTATGTCTTCTTGATTAATTCAATTTTACCACAATTAAAACACCCCTCTTTACCACTGGTAATGTTCCTTGTACTGATATCCAATTTGTCTCATATTAACATAATCATACCAGTTCTATGGTTTAATTAGTGTTTGTATAATTATCTTGATCCTTACTTTTAATGTTTCCACATTAAAAGTGCATCTCTTGTGAACAACACATAGTGTGATTTTTTTTTATTCCAATCTGTGAAAAAAATTCTTACTTTTGAAGTGTTTAGCCCATTTACGGTAATTGTTAATATGGTTGGTTCTACTATCTTGTAATTTGTCTTTCATTTGTCCATCAATTCTTCCTTCTTTTTTCTTATTTGCTGCACTTTTTTGGATTGAATTCTTTGCCTATTTCCTTGCTTTTAATATTCCTTTTTACTTCTTCCACGGACCTTATAGCTATTACTATGTGGTGTGTGTGGGTGTTTCGTTCATTGTTTGTCTTCCAATGATTGCCCTTAGGGCAGCAGTTCTCAATAGGAGGCAGTATTATTTCTCAGGGCACACTGGCGATAACTGAAGGAATTTGGGGTTGTCACACTGGAGGTCATGGATACCATGCATCTGGTGGCTAGAAGCCAATGGTGCCGCTAAACATCCGGTAATGTACAAAACAGACCCCCATGACGAAGAATCATCTGGTCCAGTAGGTCAGTGACGCTGAAATGAAGCAATCCTGTTTTAGGAGTTATTATATGCATCCTTAATTTACCATAGAAATTGAAATTATATTAAACTATTTTTCTACTAATAGAGGGCTTCCCAGGTGGCACAGTGGTAAAGAATCCGCCTGCCAACGCAGGAGATGCAAGAGACTCAGGCTCTATCCCTAGGTAAGGAAGATACCCTGGAGCAGGAAACGGCAACCCACTCCATTATTTCTTCCCTGGAGAATTCCATGGACAGAGGAGCCTGGTAGGCTACAGTCCACGAGGTCGAAAAGAGTCAGATAAGACAGCACACACACACACATACTGCTAACAGATGAATCTCACAACCGTATATTTCTATGTAACCTCTCCATTCCTTTGTGCTACTATACAGATTTAACTAGTGCATGCTATAACTCCCACAATACATTGTTGCACTTTTTGCCTTATAAAGTCAATTTTCCTTTTAAATATTTAAAGAAAAGAACCAACGGTTTATATTTACCCACATTTCCAGCACTCTTCATTCTTTCTTATAAATCTGCATGTCCATCTGGTATCATTTCCATGCAGCCTGATGAGCCTGATCAGCACTTTTTATAGTAAAAATCTGTTGCATTAAAAATTGTTTATCAGAAAATCTGCCTTCATTTTTGAAGGATATATTCCCTAAATATAGACATCTAAGTTAACAGTTTTGTTTTGTTTTTTCCTTCTTTCCGCCCTTTAAAGTATTCCATTGTGGCTTACACTCATTCTAATAAATCAGATGGAGTCCTTCTATTGCTATCCTGTAATGAGTGTTTTCTCCCTTGATGTTTTTTTTTTTTTTTTTTTTTTAGATTTTCTTTTTATCCTTGATTTTCAGCAATTTGACCATGATATGTATAGGTATTGATTCTTTGTATTTATCCTGTTTAGGGTTTGACGTTTTTCATCAAATGTAAATAACTTTTTTTGCTATTATTTCTTCTTCAAATAGCTTTTTCTACCCAATTCTCTCTTTCCCTCTCTTTTGTAACTCAAGTGCAAGTAGGTTGAACTACTTGATATTATCTCATAGGCTGTTGACAACCTGACTTTTCCCCCCTCTATCTTTTCTCTCTTGGGATTAGTTAATTTCTTTTTAACATTTTCAAGTTAACTAATCCTTTCTTCTACACTATCAAATCTGGCTGTTAAGACTAATGGATACTTTTAAAGAATACTTCTGGTATTGTATTTTTCAATACAATTTTTAGTTCTAAAATTTATTTTCTTCTTTTTAATATTTTTCTTTACTGAAATATTATATAGTTTCACCTATTGTATCTATGCTTTCTTATATATGCTTCCATATTATAGTTGTGTGAAAGTTCCAGTCTATAGAGTCAAATAGGTGGGTCTTCTCTTTGCTGTTGTTCAGTCACCAAGTTGTGTCCGATTCTCTGCAACCCTATGGACTATAGCATGCCAGGCTCCTTTGTCCTCCACTGTCTCCTGGAAATAGCTCAAATTCATGTCTAGGGTCAACTCTAGGTCTACTTTTATTGACTATGGTCCCATTTTTTCCTGCTTATTTTCACATCCATTAAAAAATTAACTTAGATATTTATTTTAAAAAACACTGAAGACTAAAATGTAATTTGTTTTGTTTTGATTATTACCAGAGAGTGCAAGCCCATTCCTTAGTTAAAATGAGGGTGATTATTCAGATTATTCCGAGTTATGTTAAATAGTCAAGCCACAGGGTTTATTTCAAACTTAAATTCACTCATAATTAGCCTAACTCCCCAACACGTTAACTCTATGTCTTTGATTTTCTGTTTTTTAGTATTTGAGTTGGGAGGAAGTTGGGTACTTTCAGATATTTTTGGCTCATGTTTAGATTCAACTTTGATAAGGTTCAGAATCCAAACATTGTGAGGGTGTAGAGGAGTGTGTTTTTCAATACCTATTTTCCAGGCTTTACTACTTATTGCTGCTTCCCTGGTAATTGAGTATAAGTGGCATGTAGAGAGGGGAGAACTATCAAGGTAGGTAATTTATTGTCAAATTTGGAGCTTATTCTGGTTATCTATTGCTTCATCACATATTACCCCAAATTTAGCAGTTTAAACATTTGATATACTGACATTTGAACTGAAATAAAACAATACAGACTGAAATAAGACCACTGTATTATATTCAGGAACCATGTGAATCAGGCTGAAGGTAACCTGTCTCCAGGGAGCAGGAATCTTCTACAGAAGGCTCCAATCACGTGCCTGCTGGTTGATCCCAACTGTTAGCTGAGAATTAAGTTTGGGATGATTCCAAACACCACCACATGACCTTTCCTCACACCATAGCAGCTGTGGACCCCTTACCCTGCAGTGGAAATTGCAACATCGTGTATCCCAAGAGGGCCAGCTAGAAGCTATAACACCTTTCACAACTTAGCCTCAGAATTCACATATCATTATTTTCACCATTTGACCAGATTCAAGGCAAGAAACATGAATACTACTACTCCATGGAAGGAATGTCATTGTCACATTGTAGGAAAGATTCTGCAGGATGGAAGATACTCTTGAGGACATTTTTGTTGAAAACTCAATCTACTATAGTTTTCTTCCAAATTCCTGTGCATCCTACAAGCCCACATTATTGTCTAAATCTTGGTTGGTTTCTTCTCATCTCCATCTTTGACAAGCTAATTATCCATCCACCTGTATTTAGTCAGTCAGTCAGTTCAGTCACTCAGTCGTACCTGACTCTTTGCAACCTCATGGACTGTAGCATGCCAGGCTTCCCTATCCATCACCAACTACCAGAGCTTACTCAAACTCATGTCCATCAAGTCAGTGATGCCATCCAGCCATCTCATCCTCTGTTGTCCCCTTCTCCTTCTGCCCCCAATCCCTCCCAGCATCAAGGTCTTTTCCAATGAGTCAACTCTTCGCATCAGGTGGCCAAAGTATTGGAGTTTCAGCTTCAGCACCAGTCCTTCCAATGAATATTCAAGACTGATCTCCTTTAGGATGGACTGGTTGGATCTCCTTGCAGTCCAAGGGACTCTCGAGAGTCTTCTCCAACACCACAGTTGAAAAGCATCAATTCTTTGGCGCTCAGCTTTCTTTATAGTCCAACTCTCCAGGTGACTACTCCCAAATGGGAAATCACTGAGGTTTTCTGTGTATTTATGAATGCCTCATTTCTCTTTGAAAAGCACTGCCTCAGGGCTTTCTTGCATTCTTCATTCCTTGCTGACCTCATTGAAAAATAGGATTTTTTGTTGAGGTTTTTCTTGTTGCTATGATTTGTCTTTCACGTCCTTCTACATCTTAACTGAAAGCAGAAGTTTCTCCATTAGTTTAATTTTATTATCTTCATTTTTTATGTCTATTGTTTTAATTAACTATTCTCTTGTATTCCTGTCTTCTTTTTATGACATTAAGTATTTTAAACATATCTTATAGTATCTGATTGCTTTATTACATTTATTTTAACAGGAATTTTTTCCTCTGCTATCCCTGTGTCTTGCCTATGTCATGGTAGTTTGTAATATGTGACTGCAGGTTCATTTTCAGTGTGGTTTTATATTACAGAAGTCCTGTGCAAACCAGATGTGTTATCTCCCCCAGAGAGAATCTGTTTTTAATTTGCAAGAAATCTCAAGGGTATCATTGCACCAAAACCCACTTTTTATGTTGATATCTTGGCCTGGCATTTCAAGACCCTGAGGTTACTGTAAATTCCATTTCCTTAACTATAAGACGATAAGCCTTGTTTGGTTTTTTTTTTTTCCTAACGCAGATCACATCAACATTAAAAAACTTCCTTTGCCATGGCTGATTCATATCAATGTATGACAAAACCCACTGGAAAAAAAAAAAAAAAAAAAAACTTCCTTTGTATCTCCCACCTTTCTTTGCCCTGTTTTCTGATGCTACAAATCAATTTTGCAGACTACCTTTCTCTTTTGCAGGCAGGTTCTATGTTGGGATCTTTTAATAAGGGTGCTGGAGGAACACCGCAAGGAAGAAAGAAGCAATTCATTCTTTTTCTTCTGTTCTATTCTCCGTATGGTGGCAAGCAAATCAGCAGGAAGGAACCCTGGTAGTGATCACCATAGTGGCCACAGCCCTCCTACTTCAATGGTGAATGCCCTTACCCCCAGCCCACAGAAATAGGTTCACGGGTGGACATGTCCCATGTAGCTTCTGAGTTATCACAGTAATGGGTAACATGTTTCTATGGCATTCACACTGTCTTCTCAGAGGTCTGAATGTCTACCATGTAGGGCCTTCCTCTAAATATCTAAATTTCTTCATTTTTCCTCAGTCCTGGGCCGGTGGTGGCTCCCTGTAGTACCTACATCTTTTAGACCTTCGAGTTTCCTTCTAGAATTAACCACTACTTACCTACTTAATGCTGCCTTCTGTTAAGTTTTCCCTGCTCAAATTACTAGTATAGTTTCTGAACAGGCAAGAGAGGTCTGAAACAAATTACCCAATGGAAGCACTCCATATTAATCACATAACTGCTCTTATTAATCCCTCACTTTGTGAACTGTAAATGTTGAATGAGCAAAGAAGGAAGGAAATCACTCAATGTGCACTGTACTCAGTCATACTGAGCAACTAATAAAGTTCATTACACAACCCAAAGTGAGAATAAATGGGGCATTGGTGATTCAGCCAAGAGTTAAGTAATTTCCCCTTCTAGTTTTCCTTTTATCTTTAAGCCTGTCTCTGTAGTCCTTTGTTCTTGGAAAATCACTTAAAGGATCCATTTAGCTATTTACCTCTGCAAAAAGACCACTGCAGAAATTAAAGGCATTTGAGAAGAGTGATTTTAAGGAGCTAAGCCTCTCTTGTATGATAATGCAAAGGTGGTCTGCACTGTAGGCAGAGCTGGTTCACTTGGACTTTTTTTGGAGAAATGTTTGTTTTTGAAGTTTGAAGTTAAGCTGTGAGATGCCTGCAAAATGTTAGGACTTAATTTTTTAGAACTATGCTCTTCTCAAGCCATTGTTGATTATTCAGAGGCAGAAACTAGCTTTAGTGCAACTTAATTTTTCACTTCATAATGCAGGTAAATATGTACAAAAAAACTAGGCAAAAACTGGGTTAAGTCAAGCCTGGACTGGACTATTGGTCTTTTTACATAGTTAAGAACTAATGGACTTCCCTGGTGGTCCAGTGGTTAAGTGGTCCCAGTGGTCAATGCAAGGGACACAGGTTCAGTCCCGGCTCTGGGAAGACCCCACAGGCTGCAGGGCAGCTAAGCCCACGCGTCACAGCTACCCAGTCCATGCTCCTAAGCCCATGCTCTGTAACAAGACAAGTCACCACAACGAGAAGCCTGTTCACGGCAACTTAGAGAGTAGCCCCTGTTCACCACAACTAGAGAAAGCCCATATGCAGCAATGAAGACCCAGTCTGATCAAAAATTAAAAAATAAAATTAATAACAAGACTTTAGGGACCATAATGATACTGGATTATTGTGTTATGGTGAGATTTGGGGTTTCCAAGACAAAAACTCCTAGTTGGCCAGGGATGAGGTCTCCCTATTAAGTTAGTGGATATTCTCCTTTTCGATCATCCTAGAAAGAGGCAGATCATGGGACAGATAAGTCCTGAGAGTTGGAGAACTCATTCCTGTTTAAGCCACACTTTCTTAGAGCCTGACTTCAAGAAGTAATGTAGGGTATGCCTGAATGCATGTATAAGAGGTAGAATTTTGAAAAAGCTAACTTTTTTTCACGGAATGCCAAGGATATAGCTACAAAGTAGAGAATCCTTGTTGATGAAAATCTCCTTTGGCCTGTGGATAGTAGTAACAACTAATATTTATATTACATTTATGATATTACACATAATTATAGCATAATATAAAGCACATTACAGGAATTATAGTGTAATTGTATTTTGCTAAGCCCTTACTTTTATGTTACTAAGCATTTGATTAAATACTTAATCATTTATACTGACAAAGCCAAATATTATTATCTGCAGTGGGCATATGTAGAATCCTGTGCAAATTTTGGTAATTCAAACATGCTTCAGTGAATTAAAAGGATGCATTTACATCTATAAAATCAGTAGGCCTGGGTGCTAATGGGGTACAGAGAATTCTCCCCAAGCAGGGAAACCCTAGCCCCAAGAACAACATGATGGTAGCAACCAGTCTCAAAACAACAAAAGGTGATTAATAGTTAATATAGAAGGAGTTATGAGCAAAAAGAGATTTCAAATTTGGAACTACATAATCCAAAAGACCGGAGAAGGCAATGGCAGCCCACTCCAGTACTCTTGCCTGGAGAATCCCGGGACGGGGGAGCCTGGTGGGCTGCCATCTATGGGGTCGCACAGAGTCGGACATGACTGAAGTGACTTAGCAGCAGGAGCTGCAGCAGCAGCAATCCAAAAGACAGTTCAAGGTACAGATTGCATCCTGATTTGACTCCAGAGCACCTATATGAAAAACTCCTGCTTTGATTGCGGGATAAACTATAAGACAGAAAAGAACTTCTGAAAGGGATGGCAAAGACAGAAAAGTCCCACTACCTGGAAGGTGGGCAAGTGGTATCTCTTTAGAAGGTTGACATTAAGTGGCTATCATTGTAAATAATCTATTTGTGTCTCTTACTGGTAAACTCAATATTGTGTCTGGGCAATTGCCATACGAATAAATTCTTTAGATTTAATGAATGAAACATATATATCTTACCAGAATACATTTGTCTATTGTCTTAGTGATTTCATAACCATCCTCAACTGTAGAGTTGGGAATCTGATGCTGTATCCGTTCAGCATACTTCCCTTACAGATTCTCTTAAGGTGTGTGTCACTGTGTCTCTCCTGTGCTTGGTCACTCAGTCCTGTCCAACTCTGCCCGCCAGGCTCCTCTGTCCCTGGGGATTCTCCAGGCAAGCATCCTGGAGTGGGTTGCCATGCCCTCCTCCAGTATGTGTATCAATAATATATTCCTTTTCATTGCTGAGTAGTATTCCATGGAGTGGAAATTCCATTGGAATAGAAATTACATTTTCTTTAAACAATTAGAGTTAAATTTTAAAGACTGTTTCACAAACACATTTACTTGTGTTTCAGGGGTGAAAGAGAGAAAGAAAATAGTCATTATTCAGGAAATTATTAAGTCATTCCACCAACACTCACTGATAGCAGATTATTGGGCCAAATATATCCCTATACACTTGATTACAAAAAAATGACTAAGACCAAAATAGGGTCAAAATGAGTTAAGTAGCAGGGTTAAGATTGAAACCCAGGTCAATTTAGAACTCAGGAAGCAAGAAAATGAATAGGTCAAAGAACATGTTATCATTAATAATTTTTTTAATGTAACAATTTTCCTAGGTTAAATTAAGGCAGTCTAAAAATGGACACTTCTGCTTAGTTAGCATCCTATCTACTAGACCATGCGTTTACTAAGTTACGCCTTACACCGGTTTTAAGGTCAACCAGAGACAAAAACCCAGTTTTAAAGCAACACTTGAGGACAGTGGGGCAAACCAAGTCGCATCAGAGTAGCTATCTCTTCCCATCTACTACTGTTCTGGAAAATACACTTGGACTGGTAAGTCTAGTGTCCCTGAATTATCTTAGGCCTCTAATTTATTTCCTCTAGATCTCCGAAATTATTTGAAGATTTGATTTTAAACAAAGCAAAGCCAGTAGGGTACTGTTTATAAACTTCCCTACAGTGCTCACAGTATAGAGACTGAAACGCAAAGTGGAAACCAAAGAGAAAAAATCCTTGATGCTTCAAAACAACCACAATCAGTTCCCTGACTATTTGCCACTTTGGGTGTAATATACACAAAACCTAAGCACACACCTCCCAGAGAAGTGCCCTCTTCACACCTGATCCCTCTTGACGTGGGGCTCACAAGGCTTTGGTACGCCCTTCACAAGGCTTTGGTACAAAGTTCGAAAACTGAGCCTTGCTCCTACGACACCGGAGACTCTTGGGACCAGAGGCGGGTAACTGCAAGGTGTAAAGATTTCGTAGTCAGGTCAAGGTCCAACAGAACAAAAACACGCTCAAGAATTCAACCGCACACGCCAGTGCTGGCGGAAGTGACGTCGGGACAGTCGCCGCAGGAGGCGGGGCGGCCGAGGGAACGGCCTATTGGGGCCCGGGAGAGGCCGGGGGGTGTGGCGGCGTCGGTGGCGAGGCGCCGGCCTGGGCGCGCCGGAGGGCGGGGACTGCCCTCCTTCGGCGGCGGGAGGCGGTCACTCGAACTGGGCTTGGGGGCCTGAGGCGACCGAGGGGCCATGCGGACGGCGAGGGAGCCCAGACGCTGCCCGGCCCTCCTCCCTCTCGCGGCGGCGACTCGGCGGCCGCAAGAGTAATCGCTGTCTTTGTTCCTTCCGTCGCCCTCGCCTCTCAGGCCGCCGCGCTCCGGCCGGCCCGCCCTCGACCCCCGAGCCCCCATTCGGCTCGCGCCGCGCGGATGCGGCTGCCGGGCCTGGGTTTGGGCTTTGAGTGGGAGGAGGAGGAGCGGCGACGCCTGGACGGCATGCGATGGGGAACTGCTGCTGGACGCAATGCTTCGGACTCCTCCGCAAGGAAGCGGGGCGGCTGCAGCGTGTAGGCGGCGGCGGAGGGTAAGCCCCCGGGAGGAGGGGCCCGGCGCCCGCTGGCTCCTCCTATTCGGCCCGCGGCGGGGAGCCCCTGTCAGTCCCCCATTGGCTTAGAGGAGGCTGGGAGGCCCGCGACCCTGGCGGCTGCGCGGATGTCGAGTGGGTGGTCGTAGTGGGGCCCTGGTCTAGAGGGGCCTTCCAGGGAAAGAGCTGGAGAAGCGGGTGGGGTGTCGCTTCTGCCGCCTCCGAGCGAGATTCCCGCTGGGCGCTCTGTCACGCGGGGAGAGAGTCACGGGAGGCAACGTGTCTGGGAAGCTCGGGGCACCCTCCCGAGAAAGGGCGGTGGAGCAGGAGAATCCACGGCAGCCTGAGCACACCCTGCGTTGAACTTAGGTTTATTGCCGAAGGTGATAGTAGCTCTGTATTTGATTTCTGTCTTTGGCACTGACGGAGCAGGTGAAGAATCTGCTTCCAAAAAGTTGATGTCTCTGGGAGGGTTTTTTTGTTTGTTTTTGTATTTTTTAGTAGAAATCATTTGGATGTTGGAGTAAAATTAAGTTCCAGACATTGAGCAGTTAATTCTTCGGTGTTTGCAATTTGCTAGGTTTCCGGTGGGCATTCAGATTCGTGATGCTAGTAACAAGAGGGACAGTGTGTAACTCTTTAATATTAATTTTTTGGAATTTCGAGAGGAATGCCATGCCCCGATTGCTACCCGCAAACACTGTGACACCAGGGAAATCACAGCCCTTCTGAAGTTCTCTTGATTAAATCGGATATGCATAGATTTTTCTACTCACACCATACATAGAATAATAGAATTTCATAATTATTCCATTTTTCTGTGTTCATTTCATAAAATATTGAAAAACCTAAATGCCTTTGAAATTGACTTTGTTGTTGTCTAATATTTCCCAGGAACTCAAACTTAGAATTGAAAATCTGAAGCACACCACTTTATATAAGAAATGACATTAATTTTGCACTTTCTGAAACAGATTGCCAAGTTTTCAGGATCTGTCCCATTTAACCAGCATCGTTAGGTAATAAGATGTTCAACATACATTGAAGCCAAATGATTTATCGCTTGGATCTTTTGGTGATGTAAATCCAATATGAGTTACTCATTGGTTCCTCAGGCATTGTGTCACCTCTCTGATTCCGAGTAGCTAGGGCTTTACACTGTGTCCCTTGAATGAAAAAGTAAGGATTTAAAGACTTTGGGCCTAGTTTTGTATTTTGATTTCCGTAACTTAAAGGCTATTACTGTTACAGGGGGGGAGCATGGCAACTGTTTTAGCTTCTCAATGGAAGTCATCTAAGTTACTTCCAATTTTTATTTGTGGATGCTCTCATTCAGTCAGGCTGCTTAATAGTCTTGCCTTAGGACTAGATGTCACAGAATCCTTGACCTTGTTATTGTTTTTATTTATTTGTTTATATGTAGTTGCATTGTAGGATAATTAAAAATGGGATCTTATACCCGAATGAAGTAAACAACGTGTTTCACTTCAGAGTACTTTATTTGGTGTCTTTGGGATTTGGGGTTTTTGCTCTTCGATGGTGATTTTACAAACTAAAAATGTTTTCCTTAGAGTATAGCATTAAAATTACAGGTTTTACTCCCTGAGCACGTGAACTTGGCAGCTTAGGGAAGGTAAGGGAAAAATCAGTGAATCATTGTCAGTGCTAATTTTCTGTAGATGTGCCATAAAATCTTAATAGTGGGATCTGTACTCATTTGGTTGTGGGCCAGACTTGAACAAACAAGTTCTATTGAGGCAATGGGAGTCTGTGGGTTGTGGACACTGTCATCTGAAACAATATAATGATGAAATCCATCCTTCTGTTTTAATCCTTAAATGTAGGTTTGGACAGTCCACTACTTGAATCTTCAATTAACTTATTGTTTTTATTCATTTTAACTATGTTTTAGGAGCTTCTGATAAACATGCAGAGATAGGTGAATATAGTTTGCTTTTGTTTACAAATAAGGTTAAACTTTATCTCTCATTTTAGTAGTTTCTTTTGTTTTAATCACCTGGTAGTTCTGATTTTCTTTCAGGTATAGGTCTAGGTAGTTAACTGGTAGTTCATCCAAGGACAAAAAAGTTGAGGAGCAATCACAAAAACTTGATTTCTGTTTGTCAATGTGATGACCTTAGAGGAAGAATCCTGGGCTTTCTTAGGCCACTTTAAGCTGGGCATCACAAGGGTACGTTATAATCCAGGGCCTGGTTTTTGAGACTTGTAGATTTCCCATAAGTATCTCAGAGTCAGATCACTCATTTTTCACTATCCAAGTGCAAAACCAGAATTACCTATTTTTTAATTTGTAAAATTTTAGAGAATCTGGTATTTTATGTTCTAGAATATGTCAACTAGTCAGAATGTAAATATCAGTGTTATGTCAGAAATCTTGCTACTAGTAAAGTTATTTGGTGGTTAAAACAAAGGAAGTTAAATATCTTTTAAATATCTTTAAGGGATAACATTTAGACATCCTAATGAGTCATCCTTTTTCACTATAGGGAGTTTTCCCTTACCCATATAGTCTAGAGGGCTCCATCTGCTGGTCAGTTCTTTTTTCTTGAGTGATAGGAGAAATCTGGTGCATAGACACTTAGCATGTTAGTTTTTTCTTTCTCAAACTGAAGATCCAGTATATTTTGTTGTGTTGTATTTTAATTCCCATTTTTATCTTACCATATAATTTCACATAGTGGTTCCAGCTAAGATGTACTGTAGAAACAAATGGTCATGTTTTATATCCTTTTGATATTTAACATGTGTTGGCCTTTTTGGCTCCAGCAGCAAAGTTGCCTTCAGATGATAGTTCACAATGATTTTCTGTTTTTTTTCCCTGGTAAAAATGATTTTAATAATAACTGCCACCGTTTGATTACTTCCTGTGTTCCAGGCACTATTCTTAAGTATTTTACACTATCTCATTTATTCCTCACCACAATCCTGTGAGGAAGGTGCGTACTGTTAGAGACATGATAGTTTGAGAATTAACGGTTAGAAAGTTTAACTTGCCCAGGATAGCAGAGCTGGGAGTGCAGGCCAGGTCCTTCTGAATTGAGAGCCTTTATCCTTAACCACTAATATCATATGGCTTTATATTAAACATTATAAAATTTTATTAAACATGTAAGCATTATAAACATTTATTGCCGTATCTCATTTCATTATCTTATACGTTGTCACTGGAAGATCTTATGCATATATTTAAAAAACTTGGCTCTTTATTTTGTGTGATAGGCTGTCTTCCTTTTCTTGAGACTATCCTGGCTGTATTTACTCTATCTGCCTATTAAATATGGAATTTTTCTTTTCTTTATTTAGTTCCCTTAATTTCGTCCACTCCTGTGGTCTCACATCTTCAGATCAGGGTTCTTTTCAGAGGCTCAGCACTGTGTTTTCACTTGTCTACTGAACAGATACACTTGGATGTGCCAAGGCTCCTCATATCATCTTATCTAAAGAATCTATCTAACAGCTATGTACCATTAAGTGTCTGAAATCATCCATTTTCTTCCCCCCTAGATTTCTTCTTCTGCTTCATGTGTCCCCTGATCAGAGATTAGGGGCTCCCTTAACAGCTCCCATTCGGTCTCTATGCTACAAACTTCATGGTCCTCCAGGGGGAGAGGGGTAAAGAATCCACCTGCAGTGCAGGAGATGCAGGTTCGATCCCTGGGTTGGGAAGATCCCCTGGAGTAGGAAATGGCAACCCACTCCAGTATTCTTGCCTGGCAAATTCCATGGGCAGAGGAGCCTGGTGGGCTACAGTGCATGGGGTTGCAAAGGATTGGACTTGCTTGAGCCTGCGCGCACCACTGTAAGTTGCTAGTCAGTCTCTGCTTAATATACACTGAACCTGTGTCCTCCCTCTGTGCTTCTTCCTTAAACTTTGTCTTTCAAAGCACCTGCTTAGTGACTTCTAGGCTCCTCTCCCTGTTTATCTCTGTGCTTTGGGCCATCTTCCTTTCCTGTCAGTGGAATTAAACTTTCTAAAACCCATACTTGGCTTTCCCTGGCTTAATGATTTCCATCTGCAAACTATTTCCTACAACTAAGTTGCTCAGCCTTTTTTTCCTCCTGTGACAGATGATGAGTTGCATGGCATTCAAACATACAACATAATGTCCATATGAATACTCAGGATTATATGCAGGTCTGCATTTGGGTAAAGAGTGTGATCTCACTCTTTGTTCTCTCATTGAGAAAATGTTGTCGGAATATAAATCAAAATAACATTAAAAGGAAAACATTGACTCTATTCTAATCTCAGAAAACTTTAAGTCATTCGTAAACCTTAGTATTTTAACTTTTTTTGGATAAATGATAACCTTCCAATTCAGAGTAGTATGAAGTTCAGACGCCTTAATCTACTTTACCAGCCTAATTACATTTTCCATTTATAGTTCCCTTAGAGAATAGCATTAAAACGGCAGATTTTACTCCTTGTTCACGTGAACAGGGCATAGGCAGGGGAAATCAGTGAGAGGATCCTCTGCCATTCTTTGACTTGCATATCCCAAGTGCCCTGTACACCAAATGGGCTCTACCTGCTTCTGTTTTCCTAACATGCAGTGTTCTCTCTTGTGCCTTTCTGTATGTGATCTTTTTCTTCTTTTCCTGTTCTTGGTGAGCTTTTACTTATCCTTCAATATTACCTTCCCTGTGAAACCTGCTCTAACCCCCTGAAACAATATTATCTCCCTGAGGAAATAATATTTCCTACAGGCTTAAGTCTACTGTGTATTACGGATTGCAAACTTTTTCTGTAAGGGACCAGCTAATACACATTTCAGGCTTTGCAGGCCATAACATCTCTGTTGCAGCCATTCACCATTGCCATTTTAGCACAAAAGCAGCCATAGACAATATGTAAATAAATGAAGGTGACTGTGTTCCATTAAAACTTTATTAACAGAAACAGGCATTGGGCCATATTTGGCCTGTGGACTGTCGTCTGCTGCCTCCTGGTAAATACAGTGGTATGAGCTGAGAGCTCTTCTAGGTCAGGGACTATGTTTTATCTTTCTTCATTTTTAGTATCTCATGTTTGTCAAATGAATATTACTTGTGAACTTGTAAGATCTATGAAACAGTACGTATTCTTCTTTTTTATTTCTTAAGCTATCCCATAACTTTGAAAAAACATTACACAGTGAAACATACATCCCACCAGTTTTGTGTTGACTTTCTTTTTAGAGACCATATAGAGTACCAATGAGAATTTTAAAATATTTTACCATAATGTGTATTACTAAAATATAGTAATCAGTAGTCATTATTGAGAGATTCAGTTTGGTTTTCTGCATATTTGTCAGCTTTGAGAAATATATAAGCATAAGATGTTTCTCTTGGAATTTCGGAAGTTAGGAAGGAAAACCTTCCTAGTAGTAGCCTGAAATGAGTATGAATTTCTTAGACATTCTGTGGTACCTTGAGGACTCCCCAGGGCTCTGTTCTGAATCTCCCTCTGTTCCTCCTTAATATATTTGTCTTCCATAATATACTTTTCCTGGCTGATGGCAGGAAAACACATGGTTTTACCTACTACCTGCATACTAATGAGCTCAGTCATCTCAGTCCGAGCCCTGATTATCTTAATTGCCTACTGAGTATTTCCCCTTGGGTATCAAACAAACTTCAAATTCAGTTTGCAAAGTTGAGCTCACCTTTCTTTTCTTCTCACAGTTCTTTACTTCTTTTTTTTTTTTTTTCAAATTTTCTAAAACCCCAAGTATTTTTACTACTTTGTGCCCTACTTTGTGAATGGCAAAACGATATAGAATTACCAAAGCCATGAATCTGAGAAACATGTTAAAGTCCTCCCTTTCACTCATTCTCCAAGTCCAAGTTGTCACGTTTTGTAGATTATACCTTCTGAATGTCTCCTACCGTTTTCTTCAATGGTTTACCATACTTCAGGATAAAGACTGAAATCTTTAATGTAGCTTTCAAGACCTCACATGATCCATTCCTTGCCTTTTTTGTTTGTTTTTGCCTCATTTTGTCACACTCTTCCTTGAGTCTATTTCTTCCTTATTTACTTAGATAAATCCTACTTACTCATCTTTTTGTTGCCATTTCAAGGATTATTTCCCACAGAACTCTTCCCAGTCCGAGGATAAGTTCTCACCATAATGGAGCCATCTTCCTTATCTTGTCAGCAGTTCCTCAGGCTATAATTATACCTGCAGTAGTGTGCTTATTTGATTAATGTTCTTTTTGTGCTCTCGGTGTAAAGGAATACATTCATGCTTTCTTTGCTTACCATTGACTACCCAACTCCAGGTTATATGCTTAATATGTAGATGTTTAGTAAATACTTGTTGACAGAATTAATGTATACAGTCTTGATCTTTTCATTCCCCTTCGCCTTTGGTAGCTACTGCTGCTCCCTAAACATTTCTTTCCACTACTGGGGGCCTGGCTGATTCCTTCTTCTTCAGCTGATTTTTGAATCTCTTCTTGAGAACATAGCCCTTTCAGAGCATGGTGGTTGTTAATTCACCTATGTGTCTGTCCCATTAGACTGTAAATCTCCTGAATCATGGGTCAATTTTTACTCATTTTTATATTTTAAATATAAATACATAGCTATGTCTGTCATTCATCCAGGGAAGTAAGAAGAATTAGAAGGTTCAAAATCATGGACACATTAAGCGGCAACAGTTTTTAAAAGAAGAAGGTGGTCAACAATTTCAGATGCTGCTCATAAGACTGCAGAAGATGAATGAGAAAGAAAGAAAAGACCTCTAAGGTCCCTTCTGGTTATTGGTTTCTTCTAAGTCAGGCTTCTCTTAAAGGACAGTGACTTTTTTTTTTAATCCATGTTTTCTGTCTTCAACATGTTTAGCAGAACAATTTGCCTCTTCTCTTCCAAGGAACATAAGTTTTTTGAACATCCATTCTTCCTAAATTTGCCTTCATTAGGGAGGGACTTATTTAACAGTAAATATTATTACTTTATTATTACCACCAATGTTGACACTGTTCTTACCTGGAAAATCTGTTGGTGGATTATTTCTTGAGATTTGAATGGTTAAACCTTCATTGAAGTATTTGATACTACTTGAAAAATGATTTGTCCATCATTGTCAATGTAATAGTTTTTGCCAGGGCTTCTCTCTCTAACCTTTCCAATCCTCTGTCCAGAAAAGAAGAGTCCTGGGGAGCTTTTAATTTTTAATAGACTATGGAACAAATTTACCATGATTCTTCATTAATTATTTATAATGTCAAACAGAAGATACAAGGAAAGACTATTATTTTAACAGATATTATACAGTAGAATATGAAGAAAAGGAACTACAAGAATGTAGGATTTATGAGGATTTTTAAGTTATCTTTTACTTAAGTCACTTTGATATAAGAGTATTTGCCTGCTTTGCAAAATAACATGTAGAAGCATTAAAAAACTGTATTTCCATTCTATTCTTGATGAGACTGATTTTGTCATAAATAAATGATTGTCTTGATATCTGCCTTGATAACACTGATAAATAGATATATATACGAGAATCACCACTTTGGTACTCCTTTACTTTCAGACTCTTACAAGTTCTTTTACTTACCATGATCATTTGTGGAGTAGGATAGCCTATCTTTTCTACCTCTTTAATATCCTTTACATACTTGAGTCAACTTTCACATCTTTAGCAACCGTAGAATTGTTGTACAGAAACTTAACATTACTTAGAGACAGCTCTCAGGGACATGAGGATTGTGTGTACAGAAATGTGCAAGGATTGCGTTGGAGAGTTCTAGACTGTGTTTTAAAAGAGGGAAAATAGACTTTTGTTTTATATTATTGGTTTTGGAACCTGTTTCAGCAGCTCATAATTAGTGCACCTTGAATTACATGCTCTTGAATACAATGGTGGATTGTTCCCCATTTTATTTGTCATCTTCTCCTTCCCTCCAGGGCTTATGACTAAATTCATGATGCACATGTGATGTGACTTTAAGCAGTTATTTCACAGCTCAGCTTTATTTTATGTGATACTGTGATTCCAGAGGGCTTTTGCAGCTTTTTACACCACTTTGTCCTTTTTCCTTTTCCCCCTCTGGCATTTAAGTTTTGGGTCTTGGATTTACCACATTTATTTTTTCTCTTGCACCTCCATTCCTGACGCTTGCTTCTTTTCTGTTACATCCCCATTGAGATTATGACACTTCTCATCACCTTGCATTTTCCAGTCCATCTCCCTCACTAGATTATTTTTACCTTCTAAATATTTCTTTAATCTATTCACTTCTCTCAATGACACCACTCTAGTCCAAGCTGTCATTTCTTGCCTAGGCTCAAATTTTAATTGCATAATTATTCATACATCCCCTCTTTCTCTGTGCCTTTATCCCCACTCATTTCTCTATGATTCACATGGTTCCTGACACTTACAGGAGCAAGTTCTTATGAGGACCCACCTTTTCTCTTAACTTGAAGGAAATAATGGTGTTTTCATTCCCCATATAGTCAGAGACAAATTCTTCCTTAAAGGAAGAGAGTGATGGTTGCTGAGGGAGAGCATGTAGCACATTAAGCGTAAGTCCTAATACCAGAAGACAGTGCTACCGGAAAACTCAACTCATTTCTGTTTTCACTTGAGAAATGGGAAAGACAGAAGAATGGGGGCACTAGATGCCTGGAATGTTAGGACTTTGTTTACACTGCATATGTTTCATGAATTATTACGGTAATATTATTATTATGGTAATAATATTATTATGATAATACCAAATGTTTTGGGTTTTACTGATATCTCTTAATGGGCAATAAAACTGCTTTGTATCTGTTAGCAAATAAAGATTGTACAGGAAAAATTATTTTTTATTATTTATGATAATAAAGTTATGGTAATATACCATTCTTTTTTACTAAACCTGTCTGCCACGTCTGCACACATATACACATAATACAAAGTATTCTGACCTGTCCTAACTCCTAGATTTTTCCATCTCCCAAAGGGGTGCTTTCTGTTAAAGAATCCTGACACATTAGGAACCCACAGTGTGAGTTTTGGATCCCCATGGGAGGATGGCGGGTGTTTCTGCCATCAGTTTAGGCGACAATAACAGGATCCACGTTTTAAGTGATTCACTTGTAACAGGATTCACTTATAAGTGAAAGTTTTAAAATTTCCAGGCACTTGCAGTAGTAAAGGAGTTTGAGGGACTCTGACCAAGTTGTATACTGTAATAGTTAGAAGACATACAGTTAATGGAATGTGGTCATATCTTTGGAGCAGGTATTACATAAGAGACACTTACTTGGACTGCATGTGAGTTTCACTAGTAGGAGCAGAAAAAAATGATTAGAATTTTTAAATTTCAGCTTTATTCAGATATAATTGACATAATTGTAAGACATATAAAGTATGCATCATGGTGATTTGACATATGTATACATTGTGAGGAGAAATTAAAATTAAAGTCAATATTTGGCCCCAGTTGGAAAAATTAATTTAATGGATTATTTGGTTGATGTATATATGAAGTATATTGTTTTTCATTTTCTTCCTCTTATTTTTGCAGGCGTGGTTTTGTATAAACATATATGATCCCACCGGGGCTTTCCACATGGCACTGGTGGTAAAGAACCCGCCTGCCACTGCAAGAGACGTAAGAGACACAGGTTCGATCCCTGGGTCAGGAAGATCCCCTGGAGGAGGGCATGGCAACCCACTCCAGTGTTCTTGCCTGGAGAATCCCATGGGATTCTCCCATGGACAGAGAAGCCTGGCGGGCTGCAGTCCATAGGGTGACAGAGAGACACGACTAAAGCAACTTGGCATGCGTGCATGTTATCCAACCATCTAGAGATAACCACTCTTAGCAAAACCGCATATATCTTTTTAGATTTTTATTGTTTTGTGGGATCATATATGTTTATACATTTTCTTTAACAAAATTGGGAACATGCTCTTATAGATTATTTAACACACCAGTGTTTTAACAAGATATTTTTCTTGATACAGTAAAAATAATGAGATAAAATTTTAAATTTAATTGTATTCTATTCTATTCTATGTAATAAATATATATTAAATTAACTTACAATGACAAGTTTTGTAACTGTACCAACAGAAAATTATGAGTTGATTAAACACTTAAACTGCATTTAAAAATCTGGACTATCTGTATTCTTTTGTAAGTTCAATGTTTCCTTTTTTATAAGATGCTGTATATTGGAGAATTTAAAGTTGCTTTTGAGGAAATAATTTTTATTATAAACCATAGTAACTCAGTTTTAGCATTAATTGTAATTTTTAAAGTTGTTATTCTGTTTTTCTTCCCAGATCCAAGTATTTTAGAACATGCTCAAGAGGTGAGCACTTAACTATAGAGGTAAGTAGTGTTGTAAATCTGATTGGATAAATGTACCTTGAGAAGGGCAAGAGGGACATTTTTTTTTTTTTTTTATTAAGGGGGAAGGATGTGGACCTAAATTTAGTATGGACTATTTATATTTCAATATTATCCATACTGGTGAAGAAGGGAAGAATTGGAGTGGTGGAGGAAGTGTGAATGGGGAAAACAAGTTTGCAGAAGATTAAGGTCCTGTTCTTCTAATAGAATTGCTTAAGAGGTAGTGTTTTTATGTTTTGTTTTTGTCTTTTCTGCCGTGCACAACTGAGGGAGAGGGTACTCTTCTATCAGTTACAGTGGCTTAGTAGGCTGTGAGGCTAGAGACACCATTGGCCTGCCCTAGTAGAGGCGTGACAGAATCAAAGCAGCAAGTTGATTTGAAGCAACTCTACAAAAAGAATCACTGAGTTGATTATTCTTTGTTATGTAAAACATAATGACAGAATCTGCCATTTGCTCAGTCCCTGCTATGCACCAGCCTTCACCATACAGTTTATAAATGTCATTGCACATTCTTGCTACAATTCTGTTGAACAGGTGGCTGTCACCTTGCTTTATGAGTGAGAATCAGAGGCTTAGACAGGTGAAGAAATTGGATTACATTACAATACTTATATGTGGCAGAACTTACAGCCAATCCAAAACTGCCTTTTATATTAAATAAAGAAGCATGTGAACCAGGAATTAGGTTTTTTTTTTTTAAATAAATTACAAACCAGCACAAAATATAAGTTCAAAACATTTTGAATTCATTGTTTTCTTGATCTTTAAACAACAAAACAATATTAACAGTAAAATACATTTCCTTTCTTTCAAGTAGTCATGTATCATATTATTTCTATTTAAAGTATAAATATTTTCATAATATAATTTAACATGATGACTTTTATTTGGTCAATTGACATGATAGCATTCATCACATTATGATCAAATTTTTACATTTGTATCTCTAGAAAAACACTGTATTTAGAAATAGCAACTACCATCTTGATTTTCAGTGAATCGTTATATGAATGAATAGATGAATAAATAAAAACATAAGAGAAATTCTTGAATATTTTTTAGTTCTATTTCTTGAGGGACTTACAGTATTAATTCTTTCTGAACTCAGGTGAATTAGGAAATCCTGGCAGTGTGGACTTAAAAGATCCATGAAATAGTCAATTCGCCTAATTCAGATGAAAGTTTTGGTTTATAAGTTTCTGATTTATGTAGAAAATTGCTGTGATTTTCCATTTTTTTTTTAATAAAAGTCATAAATGATTTATTCTTGGCTGTCTTGTTTAATAAATCAAATGAAATGGTGTATAAAGAGATACATATATTTTATCTTATAAAATAAAGGTATATTATTTTTGATATGAAAAAGTGACTTAAAGTTTTTTGTGAGACATGACAAATTTAATATTTGTAATATTTAATGTTTAATGTAATATTTAATATTATATTAATATTATATTGTGTTATTGATGTAGTCATTAATAATAATTATACCATTACATAATTATTGGTTACATTAATGATTAATATTTAATGTTAAATGTAATATTTAATATTATATCCTAACTAAATACAAGAGTTCGCTTAACGTTCAATACAATTCATCCTCACATTTTACTACTTAAAATATTTTGTGAGACCTTAGATAAATATTCATCCTAACACTTTCTTTCTTGTTGTTTCAGTTTGAGAATCTAGTAGAAAGTGATGAAGTAAGTATTTTCACAGTAGTACAAAATCTAATTTGTTCTCATAGAGCATCTCACTAGTTCTGACAATTATTTTTTAACATTTTCATTATGTTATCTTTTCTTTTAGAATTTTTAACATTTTAGTTTTTATTTTTACTTTTTAGTCCCTTATTTCCTTCTCTTACTAATTTATATTAGCAGATTACTCAGAATTTTCTATGATGAAACATATGTAACACTATATATGTTTAAACAGCCTCTGTAAAATACCACATATGTATATAATATATATAGTTTCATCTATAACTTACATATGTGTTTATATATACATATATTTAAAACAGGTTTTTACAGTATTCTGTAGAACTTGAGGAACTTCTAAAAAAGATATTTCTAACATTTTGCCACTAAGTAGGTTAAATTCCTCAATGATCCAGAGTAAACCATTCTTTGACCCATAGTTTTCACAAATTTCTGAGGGTAGAATTTGTATGTTTGTTTTACAATCACTTTCTGACTTTAGCCATTATCTTTTCATCAGTTTTCTTTTTGTTTATTTTTACATTTCACCTCATCTAAAAATCAATTTTAAGATGCATCCCAAGTACAGAAATGTTAAAATGGAAAAAAAAAACCACATTTTAGAATTAGTGCAATATGGTATATGTTTCTTAGGCACTGATATAGTTAGAGTTTTGTGTGTTAATTTCCATTTTTACTAATTATATGAGTTTGTGCAAATTACAAAACCTTCCTTGAGCCTACTTCTCACATCTCTAAAGTGAATGCATATAGAAGAGCATTGCAGGTTTTGTCTTTCTTTATGATTTTTGTTTTCTGAGGAAAGAGGAAAATATATTACACCAAATTTAAATTATTCTTTAGCCCAGCACTTCCCATAGTGTGTACAGGATACTGGTCCCAGTGTAAACTAGCATATTAAAGATTCTGAGAGGAACTAATAAAGAAATTGTTCAAGAACTGTTAAAAATTATTTCAACCTGTCCAATTTAGCATTTCCCAAATTAATTTGGGTATAAATCCATTTTTAAAATAGTAATACCTATTTATTATCATCTGATAGAACATATTTGAGAAACTATCTTTTAACCTTTTGTTTTCCCAGTAAAATTTCTCCCAAATAGTTTTAATGTTTCATAGAATCTAGTTTCTTTCCCTTTTCAGTAATAACTTTAATTTTGTGTATTTTTTTAAACAAACACTTAACATGGTATTTTTAAACTTTCTGACAAGTACTAAATGTAAGAGTTCTCTTAACTTTCAATACAATTCATCCTCAGATTTTACTACTTTTTTTTTTTAATGTGATTCCTTGTGTTTTCCTAAGGTGCGTTTTGTTGGTTTGAGTGTTTGCTGACCAGTCTGTTCCTCTCTCAGGTCGTAGTGTTTGGTTTAATTGAATGTCATGTCCTGCTTTGTAGTGCTTTTTCCTAAGTTGATGTGGACCATTTGGAATTTTCTTTCTGCAGTTACTTAGTCATATATTTTAATTGTGGGATGTGAATAGCTCAAATATGTAAGAAATGCATAAGTTCGTGGTAATTATGTTCTATAAAGTTGCCGTGAATGCTCTATTAGTGAATACCAGAACACTACTCCTAGGGAAAATACAGCATTAGCTTCCTGCAAGCTTCCGATCACCTTTTTTTTTTTTTTTTTTCTTTTTTTTTTCCGATCACCTTTTATCAGCTAACAATGTATAACCTTGTTTTGTGTTTCTGTTTGACATCTTATTTTTAATGTATACTATTGATTCATTAACTTTGAACTCACTATGCACAGCGCTTAATAAATTATGCCTGAATGTAGCTTATCTAACACATATATTTTCTCCATAAACTATATCATAACTTCTCGTGTGATTAGGAACAATAGATAGCACTTTAGCACTACACATGGGGGTCATTTTAAACAGCAAAATCAGCAACAAAAAAAAAGCGCAAAAAAGTGGCACTGCATAGGCTGCAAAGAGGGCAAGACTGCTGAGACAGGACGGCGGAGCGTCACCTGCCGCTTTCGCTGGGAATGTGCGTGTCAGGCAGCTTAGAGTCTGCTGCTCTGTTCTTGCTCATGAATGACCACAGGAGTGCAGCGAGTATTGGTTTTGATGTTACAAATAAATTTTAGCTCATTGGTGAATTTGCAGTTTTGGAATCTGCGAATAATGATCAGTTGTAAGTGATCAGAGCATAGCAAGTATGTTTGTCTAGTACCATCTTGAACCCAGAAGTTCATTTGGTATATAGTAAATATTTGTTATTAAAAAATTAGGAAATGCTCAGCAATTGGTTGCTTTTTAATTAAGATTGATATTAAAGTAAATTCTGCCTTTGAGGAATAGTAAAATGTTAAAGCTTTTTGTTTAAAACACTTTTAGTAATGATATCTGTTAAAGATAGATAAGCAGAAAATATTTTGACTAAATAAAAATTTTATTGGCTTGCCTTAAATAGAATTCAGCTAGTAAAATTTGTGTAATTGTTTAATTAATTCTTGTACAGGGAGAAAGCCCAGGAAGCAGTCATAGGTAAGGTGGTGTTTTTTTTTTTAAACAAACGACTTCTATATAAACTATAATAAGCTTCTAAAAATCCAGACTGTGTCATCTGCTTGCTTTGATGCACTGAACAGTTTACATTTCAGGACCTTGGTTATTTCTTTCTGTAAGATTGAGATAAATAATAACGTTTCAAAAGATTGTTTTGAACATTGAAGATTTTAATGTGCCTAAGTGCTTTCTTATTGAACCTAAGTTTTTATGTATATTTTAGTTTAAAAAACTATTAAGACTGATAAGTACATTTCCTTGAATTTTTTAAACTTTATACCCCTTTTCCTTCCTTAATGACATTCTGAAACTTGTTTCACTAATCATGTTTTTCACTTTGTATAAACAATACCTCAAAACACTTAAAAAAAAAAAAAAAGGCCCAGCAGAAGTTAGGGCTAGAGAAACACATGTAGGAGGAGACATTACTATATACATTGCTGGTTAAAACCATGATAATTATCAAGACCTAAGGTTGGAGAAGATGAGGAGGTGGGGGGGTTGGATCATGGAGAGAGAGCATTGGTTTAGTGGTTTGGGGATTGAATAGACAGACACTAGAAGAGGATTCAGAAGACAATCAAGAAGCAGTGGGCAAAAGCAATCAGGAGAGCACAGAAGGCCAAGGAAGGAGGTGGAGACAGACTAACAGATGGAGTGGAGGGAATGGCCAGCACTGCCACAGGAAACTGAAGTAATAGTATAAGGACTTGAAACTCTCTATTATATTTGGCAACACAGAAGCCATTGATTACCTGGTAATGAAGGCATAGGCAGACTGCCCTTGTTTGATGGGAGAACGGGAAGTGAGAAGGCAGAGGTAAGAGAGACACAGTAGTTAAGAGCAAGCAGCTAGACTGCTTGGGTTCAAATTCTAGCTTTGCCATGAACTATATGACTTACTTCAACATAATCTGTCTTTGTCTCATTTCCCTTATCTATCTACCTTACAGGGTTGTTGCAGGAGTTAAAATTAGTATATGCAAAGCACATAAAAGCAAACCTGACACATAGCATCTGCCTGCTGTGCTGTCAGTCAGACTTAATTTCAGACATTTTGGCTGAAATGGGAAAGAGAAGGAGCAGTAGTTAGAGACAGGTATAGATCAATTGAACGTTTTTCCTTCTTTCTTCTTTCCTTTCTTCCCCATCTTCACAAGGAAGAGAGGTGAAAACAGATAAGAAGAGCAGACTTAAGAGAGGTGCCGGTTGATGGTCAGTGTCCCAGAATTCTCTGGAGTGCGGTGGGACAGGAGTAGCACCAGTGACGAGTGAATCAAGTATAAGCAGGGTGGGTGACCCTGAACAAATTAAGGAATGGCACTTCTGTAGAGGAAAGAGAGGAGAGAAGGGAGGGTAGACCTAGGTAAGAGGAGGACTGGTGAGAAATGGAGGGATTTGATGGTTGGAGACATGTTTCGTCATGTCTCATAGTGGGGTGAAATTGACTTCTAAGAGAAAAGAGTCTGCATGAGGAACTTAAAGAGTGTGTATGTGAAGATTTTGAAGTAATTAGCATAATATATGAGAGGAAGTTGGCCACGTATAAGTAAAGGGTTATTGCTAGGGGTAGAGGCCCAAGTGTATGTTTGATTTTTTTCTAGCAGCTATCAGCAGGAAGAGCTAATCTTGGAAATGATCCAAAGTCAGACAATGAGTAATCTGGGTGAATAAGGCATAAAGAAGGTTATGCAAGAAGGTGAATGTGTGGGTAAGAAAGTACTTCAGATTTGCCATGGGATCATACTGGTAGTAAGTGAAGTGAAGCCAGAAGATGATCAGGATAGATAAACAAGAGAGAAAAGGGAAGGATCAAGGGCCTGAGGTGGCCAGGGGGATTGAGCAGGATAAATAGGAGGGCAGTGGGTAAGAGAGTTAAGAATTCCAGAATGACATGAGGGCTGATGTCAAGAGTATAGTGTACTGAGGTTTATATTTTATGATGCACATCTTGGGATATAGTCAAAAAGAACCAGAACCAAAGTAAAGGTACATGGAGTCCACATTTCTTTAAAGTTGATTGTAGTGCTAAAAAATACTCTTGATAGTATGTCATCTTCAACTTATGTACCAAATAAGTACATTAAAAAAAGTATTAGAATGTATGATTTTTTTTTTTACTCTTGAGTTGAAATCAGCATTGAATTGCTTTAGTACATTGTTAACAGTAAAATTTCAGAATTTCACTGATTTTTGAGTGTTTTATTTAAACTTGAATTTACCAGCACTGTTTTTTTTTTTTTTTTTCCATTTTCTTTCTCTCCCTCATTTTTCTGTGTAGGCCTCTTACTGAGGAAGAAATTGTTGACCTGAGAGAGAAGCATTATGATTCTATTGTTGAAAAGCAGAAAGATCTGGATATGAAAATCCAAAAAGAGGTGATTAGTCTTATGTTGCTTAAGTATATTTTATCATGTCTCTGTTTATAGGAGAAAGGTGTTATTAAATAATATATTGCATATGAATAGTCATTGGACCTAAATTTAGATATATGCAGATAAAAGTTATTTAAAAGTTAAAAAATTATTCCAGCCTATAATAATTTGGCTTAGTTTGGTTTAATTTATCAGCAATCATATGCTGCCAGTAAGTGAAGAGAATACATCCTTCTGAAAATGATCTTCTGAACTCACAATTAGGCACTGTGGTAAACTACCTGAACCTTCGTGTTTAAAACTAAAAAATGATTGTGTTTCACAATAAGTGGTTCATTTTTTTAAATCTTTCTGTTAGTCTTGGATTTAATTACTCTTAGTAAGTGAACTAAGTACTTCTAACAGTCATAAATGTTCTGTTTATTTTAGTATATTTACAGAAATGGCCTGTAATTATAGTTTTGCTATTCATTAAACTAAATGGAATTAGTCATATTCCATTATACATTTTAAAATAGTCTGTTTGGTATCTATTTAATGCTAAATTATTTCCAATTAATGATTTCAACAGCATTAACTTAAGCTACACAATAGATGCTAATATTAGGCTAAATAAAAATATTGTGTTGGAATTTGATTTTTAAATTTGATTTGACTTGCAACAGATTATCACTAAAGCAGTTTATATGCTACTATGAATGGCAGGAACTTAAATTTGGAATTAATTTTTTAATGATAGTAATAAAATTCAGGACATATGTATCAATGTGACATGAACTTTGTGAAAGCTTACTTCACTTTGGTAGAAAATGATATGATTGACCTTAGTTTTGAAGACCTTGAACTAACAAGGGCCCAAATAATAAACTAAGTAGGGTGATAGGCATTGGAATGATTGTTGAGAATGAAGATCACTGCATATTCTAAAGAAAGAAATAGTCTTTTATTTATGCAAACTAGATGCTCTACTTTATAACTCAACTTTTAAGAATTCAGTACTATGTTTCATACTATTTGAAATACTTTGTAAAAAGAGAAATTGAAATAAACCACAAAAAGTTCAATTCTGTCATGCTTTGTAGAGCTCAATTCTTTTTTTAATGATTTCTTTTTATTTTATAAATAGAAGCATTTTATTTCTAGAGCAGTCAGACAGGTTCTGATTTTTGTTAATCCTTATGTTTTGTTCATGCACAGTTAGCCTTACGAGAAGAGAAGTTAAGACTAGAAGAAGAAGCTTTATACGCTGCCCAGCGTGACGCAGCCAGGGCAGCAAAGCAGCGAAAGCTCTTGGAGGTGAGGGGACGAGACCCCAGCATACACTAGGGCTGCTTTTCTCCTGATCTTCTCTGACAGGTCTTAGTTGGGACATTTTTTCCCCTAGAATCAAGGGCTTCTTGTTTAACAATGAATGTATTTATTCCTATACTCTTAGGAATTTTAAAGGCAAATTAGTGGGTCTTTAACACTAGAAATAGCATCAAATTTTATACTTGACATTGAGCATTGTTTGGCTTTAAATTAGGAGAAGCTAATTCTTGTTAGGGCTTCCCAGGTGGCTCCATGGTAAAGAATCCGCCTGCCAATACAGGAGACACGTGTTCAATCCCTGGGTCAGGAAGATCCCCTGGAGAAGGAAATGACAACCCACTCCAGTATTCTTGCCTGGGAAATCCTATGGATAGAGGAGCCTGGCGGGCTACAGTCCATGGTGTTGCAAAAGGGTTGGACACCACTTAATGACTGAACAACACCAATTCTTGTTTATCCCAAAGATGAAACTTACTTCTCCAAAATTCAGTATTCTTTTGGAAAAATAAATATACTCTTTGATGAAACACTGCAAAACTGACCTTTAAATACAATTTCTGCAGCATTTTTAAGTTTATTTTTGTGAAGTTTTTTTTTTTTCGCCCCCAACAATTTCTTGATAAGTGATTTCGCCACATAGGAATACTATATTTTTTATCTTCGTACTTTTGTCTTTGGGAGATTGACAATTTTGGTCTTGGAAAATCTTTGACATATTATCAGAGAAAACAACAGTTTTATCATAATTTACCATGTGGTATTCAAATATGGCATTCTCATAATGCCAGACAAGCTTAATATCAGACATTCATGGAGCCCTGGCAGGAACTGTTTTGATTAGTTTACATGTTTTACCTTATTTAATCCTCACAACAATCCTGGGAGAAAGATAGTGTTTTTAATCCCCATTTCACAGGTGATGAAACCAAGGGACAGAGATACTAAATAACTTAAGATCCTACAGCTAATAAATGGCAGAGCCAGTGTTCAGGCATTGCTTAGCCAGTTTTCTGCTTCGTGTCTTCCACCATCTTTTGCCCGCATGAACTCTGCTGCGGTGTGAGCTGAAGTGCAGTACAAGGGTTATGTCGCATAATAATTATTGTAGCTTAGAGAAACTAAAAAATCATGTATCATGTTTCTGTGTGATTTCCGTGTGACATGTGCTCTTTATCTCTCTTTCTCCTGTTTTTGGTGTTTTGACAGATTAATCAGATTATATGAGGGAGTTTTATTTTGTTTAGTAAGTTCTAAATAATGGAAAAGTTTTTAAATTAACTACCTTTTACTAAGAAAATAAATATTTTTCTGATTCTAATTTAACCATCTCTTTCTACTATAATTCTCTGCTGCTTGCCTTTTAAAGACTAAAAAGGATTCCATGTGCAGAATCTATTCGAGTTCTTGAGTTCTTTTCTTCTTGAATAAATAGATATGGGAACACATGCAGTCTGTACAGCATCCACTGACACAGAGGATACACATTATGCAAATTCATTTGACTTTCACAAAAGCCCTATGAATTTGCTAGGGCAGTATTATAGCCGTCTGTAATTTACAGATGAAGAAACAAAAAATATAGGACATGCCAGGGACATACAACTAATAACTGTCAGAGCCACAACTCTTGACAGGTTTTCTAAATCCTTTGTTTTTATTATTTCTGAGTAAACTTAGCCAGATCTTTTTAGTTCTTTTATTTTATTGCTACTTATCTCACCCAGAATAGAACTTCATATACTGTTTTAACTATTACTTTCTTGCTCCTCATCTTAGAAGTTCTTAGGTGTAATAAGGAAGCTACCAATAATATCTTTAAAGTTATTTTTAATAACCCTATGAATATTCTGACCATGTAAGGATTATACACTGAAAAATTAAGAGAAATTCCACCCTTAAATAAGATGATATAGAAGTGAACAGCGATGAATTTAAGGAGAAAGACTTCAATAGAGTAACTTTTTAAGTTTTAAAATTTTGGCATTTGATGAATAGTTTTAGAAAATACAGTTTTACAGTAGAGTGACCCTGTGTCGCGTTATGTTTCCAAAGCGAGAAAGGCAGAGAGCTGTGCAGCGATGCCATGCTTCCAGCAATGGAGAATATCAAAGGTAAATAATGAAACATACTTCTTCCCTTTGTGGTAGGAAATATTATTTCTAAACAGAACGCATTTCACCTCTGGATGTTTGTATACATGTTCGTGTGTGTGTGCTCCGTAAAAAGAACAGTTGTTTCTCGAAGATACTGTCTTGTAAGATACTGAGAACATTGTTTCTTTATGTTGGAAAATCATCATTATTTATTTTAAATTAACTTTATTGCATTCCTAAGAGTGATTACATCTTTCATATAGAATATGATGCAATAACACATTGAAATAGCTTTGGATAGATTATTTATGCCTTGCTTGTTTGTGTTTTCCTTAGCTCTTTTCTTAAAATAAAGTTCATGTGTGATCATTTTTTAGAAGATGTAATTTCAGTGTCACGTTTCCAGGAGTGTTTCCTGCTCATCCAAAGAACCTCGTTCATGCTTCAGTAATGTAAATTATAAAGTTAGACTTATGGCTAAGTTTTGGATTTGACTTCAAGACTAACCAAAATCTTACCAATATTATTTTCAGTTTATTGCTAGTATTAAGAAAAGTAAGACCTGTTTTGACTAGGGTATTCTGATTGTAAGTAATTATGAATTTGTGTGGAATATACCTTTTCTAATCAAAATGGCATCATTTAACTTTAGCCTGCATTATGTTGTATTGACTATGAATATATAAAAAAAATTCACTTTTATTACAGTCCAGGACCAGAAGATGACTTTGAATCTTGTTTGAGAAATATAAAGTCACAGTATGAAGTTTTTCGAAGTAGTAGTAAGTCTTTTAAAATATGTGGGTACATTTTAAGGTTATTTTATGCCACACTAAACAGATAATGGAAGATCCTGACTGTTTTTCTCGAACTTCCTGCCCTTCAATTTGTGTTTCCCAAATAACTAGCTCTTAAATATACAGTTTTATTTTTACTTTTTTAAAGGAGTTGGAGAAACAGAAACAAGCTCAGAGCTATAGAGAACAGATTTGTGGTTGCCAAGGGGGAGGAGGGGTGGAGGAGAGATGGGGTGGGCATTTAGGACTAGCAGATTCAAACTGTTATACATAAAATGTGGAAACAGCAAGGCCCTCCTCTATGCACAGTGAACTATATTCTATGTCTTATAATAAACCATAGTAGAAAAGAATATGAATATATGTATAACTAAATCACTTTGCTTTACAGCAGAAATTAACATGACCTTATAAATCAACTATACTTCAATAAAATAAATTTTAAAATAAAAGGAGTTAGAGTAAAGAAAAATCTCAGGCTATTTCTATAGTTATGTATAGGGAGTCTGGCCCTCCTTTTTCCATTGAGTTCATCATATTTGAAAAATTTGTAATTCATTTAAATTTGTGTATTTACTGTGCTAGATGACAAAGAGTAAAAAGAAAGGGGGGAAAACCATTTATACTATTTCTAACAGAAGCTTACCAATTTAATGATTTCAATAATTGTTTTTTATGATGTTAAATGGAGTAGTAGTATTTGAAGAGAGATCAATGGTTTTAGTAAAGGAGTATTGTGTCACCATATCTAATTGGGTTTGGTGTATATTCTAGGACTCTCATCAGATGCCACAGTTTTGACACCAAATACAGAAAGCAGTTGTGATTTAATGACCAAAACTAAATCAACTAGTGGAAATGATGACAGCACATCTTTAGATCTAGAATGGGAAGATGAAGAAGGTATTTTATGTTTAAATTTTACCTGAAAATTTTTATTTAATTTGTGTTAACTTATAGAAATCTACTTTGTCTTTACTTTACTTAAACTGAAATGAATGCAAGGTCTTTAAAATTTCTTAGACTCTTATTGTATTAGTGATTATCATTTGTTGGTGAACTGTTTAGAGAGTTGCTTAATTCTTAATGTTTCTTGAGATTTAGAAAGAAAATGTTATTTTTCATTTTAAGATTTTTGTAATGCAGCCGCTTAACTCAGTAGGAATCACTGCCCCCTTGTGAGCAACTTAATTAACTTTTGCTTCATAATGATGTGTGCTGCAATCCATGGGGTTGCAAAGAGTTGGACATGACAGAGTGACTGAACTGAAATAAATAAGCAGTTTGTCAGGTTTTTTGGTAGTACAAAAGCCATAACACAGACGTGAATTAGAATTTTACTGGTATGTCTTTCTAGCTGTAGTACTTAAGATAGATTTCTTAATCTCTCTAAGCTGCAGTTCATCATAAAAAGGGAATTATAAAGCTGCTTTAAAGAATGATTATTCACTGTTATATACTGAGGGTCTAAAAAAGCTTGGCACATAATAGGCAATCAATAAGTATTTGAACAAATGAAAACATGATTGTGAGGATTAAATGAAATTTATGTAAAACCTCCAGCATGTAGTGTGACACATAGCAGGTACTCAAAATTGTAGCTAAAATGTGGATTTTGTTTAAAGCTTTTACACTGAATAAGGCCCAAGCCTTTATTTTTATTTTAAGAAATGTGTTCGTCACTCAGTCGTGTCCGACTCTGCGACCCCATGGACTATAGCAGTCCAGGCTCCTCTGTCCATGGGATTCTCCAGGCAAGAATACTGGAGTGGGTTGCCATTTCCTTCTCCAATTTTAAGAAATAGGTAATCCAAAAAGGAAGAACCAGTTGCAAAATACAGGACTTTAAGAAAAATAATAAACATTAAATATTTCTTAGAATTTTGAGATGGAGTAGACCTTAGATATCCTTTAGACAAGCCATTAGTTTTATCAGTAGAGAAACTGAAAGACTTTAGCAAAGATTGCATTAATTCTCAACTAAACACCATTTCTCCAGCCCTATATTTTTCTTATTTAGATCCCAATTAGAAAATTTTAAATTTATTTTTATTTTAACATCTTGTTCAATTTGATCTAAAGACTTTTCAGGTCTTTTAATTGCTGCTTTTGTCATCCTCACTGTATACTAATTAAATTTTTAGATAACATGACTTTCAAGGTTATTATTCAAGCCATTATAATAGAATTATTAAACTAGACTTCATAGAAGAGAGAACTCACTAGAAACATTATGATGTACAATTCAGCTTCCGCTAGACATAGTATTATTCAATTAAATACAAATCCTCAAAATTATATTAATTTCCAGCTCCCATTTTTATCATGTCTACAAAGATGATTTAGTTTGCTAGGTTGAGTCTGTGATTTGGGGGGGGGGGGGTCATAACAGTGATAGATTAAATATTTTTTTAATTATTATTATTGTAGGATTGGATTCTTGAAGCTCAGAAAACAAAACTGTTGACTGTGTCTAGGGATTACTCTCTTATAATCTCTTTTCCTTGATTTTAATTCTATTATTAGTGTTGATCCTACACATGCAAATTCAAGTCTCTTTTCTGTCCTCCCTCTCTTCATTCTGCCAGAATGATGTTTTTTTTCTTCCACGAGTTTTGCTACTTTCACTTTACTGACCAGTTTCTTTCTGTTCAGAATTAGATCTAGAACAGTTTCCCCTAGAAATGTCTCTGTTTTGTTATGCTAGAGTCAGAATAGCAAAAGAGCACAGACCTTGAAGCCCAAGGGAATGGAATCACATTCTTGCCCCACCACCCCTGTAGCTGTGTGACCTCAGGTAAATCACTTTCCTCTTTGTGCCCTACTTTCCTCAGCTTCAGAATGGGGAATAGTGATCGTGCTGTATGTATGTATCTTCATAGAGTGGTTGAGGACCAAATCAGTTCACATATGTCATTTGCAAGCAATGTTAACTGGAACCTAGTAAGTACTAGAAATGTGTATATTGTTATCATTATCATTAGAGTTATTACAACTCTGGGAAATGAAATTGTCATCTAGGTAGGAAAGAAGTTTGGCCCACACACTAATTTGGCCATATAAGACTAATAGCAATTGAAATCCTCCATCCATTCTGCTTTACTTACAGCTTTTCAGAAGTTTCATCTTATCAGTATTGCATCAAAACCATCCTTTGTTGAGTGCTAATGTTCACTGTAGGATTAGACTTTAACATTTCCCTTAAGAAGTCTTCCATAGGATTGTTGTTTTTGAGAACTTTAATTTTGAAAGATATTTTTACATTTATTTTTGGCTGCACTGGGTCTTTATTCAAGATACAGCTCCTCTTCGTTGCAGTGCACCGGCTTCTCGTAGTGGCTTCTCCTGCTGCAGGGCACGGGCTCTTGGCATGCAGGCTTCAGTGGTTGGGGCTCACGGGCTTAGTTGCCCCGTGCCATGTGGGATCTTCCTGGACCAAGGATTGAACCCTTGTCCCTTGCATTGGCAGGCAGAGTCTTGGTTAAGAAGAGTCTTAACCAAGGAAGATTGGACTTTACTGGACCACCAGGGAAGTCCAGGATTGGTTTTTTTAAGTTAATTCACAGGTCAAGCCTGATAGTCTCAGTCTTTTAATAAAGTTTTTAAATCCTCACTGAGATTTCTAATAACTCTGCCCATATAATAGGAATGAATCGAATGCTTCCAATGAGAGAACGTTCCAAAACAGAGGAAGACATTCTCCGGGCAGCACTTAAGTATAGCTGCAAGAAGACTGGGAGTAATCCTACGTCAGCCTCTGACGATTCCAACGGGCTGGAGTGGGAAAATGACTTTGTTAGTGCTGAAATGGATGATAATGGCAATTCCGAGTATTGTGGATTTGTAAATCCTGTATTAGAACTGTCCGATTCTGGTCTAAAGCAATATGATTCAGATCAGCAAAAACGATAGGAAAAAATTGTGTGATCTTGTTTGTCAGTTATGACCAAATGTTACAAACCAATTAGAATGTATAAATGGTTGTGCTGAGCCTTTTTGTGAGGGGAGGTGAGAAACTGTTTTGTAAACGCTTATGAGAAAGGCATAGGAATGATAGGCTGCGTCTGAGCTGCTTCAGAAGTAAGTGCAATTTCATCATCTGCCTTCTGCTTTTCAAAATAATTGAATGGTCTGTCATGTTACTAATTAAATTTATTTAACTGTTTAGCAATCCTGTTTACTGTTTGTTGCTTTTCACTTTTTAAAAGAATTTTGTTGATTTTACTTCAAATGCTTTCAATCCTATTTTAGTAGCTAACTGTGAAAATATTAAGGCATTTTGTGTTCATTCTCAGCAGACATGAAGGGAGCATGAAGAGGGACTGCCAGATTCAGAGAGAATAGTGTTCCTTTTCCAGCATTATTTTTTCCTATGACATACTTAAATTATGTCATCTAATAGTAAGCACAATTAATTTGAGTAGATGACCCTAAAGAAAGCCTGAAATATCAGTTTCTTCCTACACTTACAGCGTATCCTAGTATATCAATGTTGATTCAGTCTGAACAAAGGATATGATACATTAAAATAATCTTTCAGAATTTGGACCCTTGAAGTTAGTATCAAAAGATATTTAAGAAAATATATATACTTAGGTTTTTCACTTCCTTTTCTGTGTGTCTATAAATGAATGTTGAATTTAGTCAATTGATATATTAAATTTCTAGCTGTCATTTTAAAAAATTCTATATTTCCAGTGAATGGTCTTGAAAGATTTTACATGGAACATATTCTCTGTGCATGGTTTATTAAGAAAGGAAAACCTAAAAAAGGTAATATGGGTATTTCAAAGTAAATAAAATCCTTTCTGATATGAAAGAATCTCATTGATTTCATTAAGCTTTCCTTTGCCTTGTAATACAAGGCTTTAATAGGATGGAACTAAGTAAATCAATATATAACTGTATTTTATGATATACAGTTAACTTTTTTTTGCTCTAAAGTGTATGTATCAATTTAAAAGACCAACAATATAGGACACTCCCTACTGCTTATCTTGATTTTGCTGAGGATTGAGTATGATTTTAGTAAGCAAACTTTTTTCAATTTTTCCTTTCTTTTTCTTTTCTTGCAACAATGACAGTGCATGTTCTCAAAATATAGGAAGGTCCAGATATAAATAGTAACTTAAAGTTCTTGCTGTACTTTAAAAAAAAATCATGTGGCCCTTTCAATATTTGAACAGCTGGGCCATGACATCTATAGTTTTGTCTCCTTTTTTAATCTCAGAAATAAATATGACACCTTAAATATGTAAATATATTAGGTAATGCTGTTATTTATGTCTCAACATAATTTAAGTTGTAGCTATGTCATTGGAAATATTTTAAAGATAATCTATATTCACATTGCCTGTGTTATGCTTTTTAAAGTTTGTATACATAAGATGTATATTTTTGGTTTGGCATAAGCTACTATTGTAATTTTTCTTGGCATTTTGTTCATAAAGAATTTTTTGAAGGAATGGTGACTTCTCAAAGATTGTGAATAAACACATTTTTACACTTAAAAATAATAAATTATTTTATTATTACTAGTTTTACACCATAAACATGCAACAATTTTGACTCCTGACACAGCTATTTTATTGAAGACAAAAAGGAATGAATTAGTAAAGCAGGATGGAACTAAACTTGAAAATGTTTGTGTGTGAACTGCTAAGAAAAGGATATCATTTTTCTTTATGTATTTATAGAAAACACTATAACATTCATTTATTCAGCAAATATTGGAGAATCTACTATATCTGGTAGAATGTTAGGGAGAGTGAATTTTATTTGATGTATTAATAGGAAGCCACTAATTTTTGTAAGCCAGCGTGTGCAGTGATAAGATTTGCATATTTGAAAAATTCCTCTAGCTGCTCTGCAGAGAAGAGGCTTTAAGAGGGCATGGGTGAATATATGGTACTCCCAGTGGCACATGGGGTGGCTTGGGTTGATAATTGCTGTAGGAATGCACAGCAGATTAACTGCAGAGGTAGACCAAGATTTTTTTTCCAGTTTTATTGAGATGTAATTGACACGGAGCACTGTATAAGTTTAAGGTATGCAGCATAATAATCTGACCTACATACCTCATGAAATGAGTATCACAATGAATTTAGGGAACATTTATCATGTTATACATATAAAATTAAATAGGGAAAAGTTTTTTGCTTGTGATGAGAGCTCTTAGGATTTACTGTTTTAACTTTCATATATAACATACAGCAGCATTTATTTTAATATATTTATCATGTTGTACATTACACCCCTAGTACTTATTTATCTTATAACTGAAAATTTGTACCTTTTGACTGCCTTCTTCCAACTCACCCTCACCCTCCCCTCCACTGCTGTTAACCACAAATCTGATCTGTCTTTTTTGTTTTGTGTTGTTTTTGAAGTATAATTGGCCTACAACACTGTTAGTTCCTGTTACACAACATAATGATTTGGTATTTCTATTATACATTTCAAAATGATTACCACAATAAATCTAGTTATCATGTGTCACCATACAAAGATACTATTCCATAGTTATTGACTATATTCCCCACACTGTATCTTCATACCCATTACTCATTTATTTTGCAACTGGAAGTTTTTACCTCATAATCTCCCTCGCCTATTTCTTTACTGCCTTTACCTACCTCCCTTTTGGGAACCAGTTGTTTATTCTGTGTCTATGACACTGTTTTTGTTATGTTTGATTATTTGTTTTGTTTTTTAGATTCCACATCTAGTGAAATCACACAGTATTCGTCTTTCCCTGACTTATTTTACTTAGCATCATGCCCTCTAGGTCCATCCATGTTGTTGCAAAAGGCAAGACTTTGTTCTTTTTTACGGTTTGAGTGATACACATCTTCTTTATCCATTTATCTATTGATGGGCACTTTGGGTGCTTCTGTATCTCCGCTATTGTAAGTAATGCTGCAGTGAGCGCTGGCGTGCATATATTCTTTCTAACTAGTGTTTTTATTTCCTTCAGATAAGTATCCAGAGTAGAACTGCTGAATCATATGGTAGTTCTGTTTTTAATTTTTTGAGGAATCTCCACGCTGTTTTCTGTAGTGGCTGCACCAATTTACATCCCCACCAGCAGTGCACAAGGGTTCCCTCTTCTACACATCTCTACAGCTTGTTATTTCTTGTCTTTTTGATAATAGCCATTCTGACAGATGTGAGGTGATAGCTTATTGTGGTTTTGATGTGCACTTCCCTAATGATTAGTGATGTTGAGCACCTTTTTATGTGCCTATTGGCCATCTGTGTCGTCTTTGGAAAAACATCTTCAGATCCTCTGCCCGTTAACTGTAGGGTGATGCAGTCAGCATGGGGCCCTTGTGACCTGCTCATTTTGCATATCCATATAGCAACACTCAACCATAGCCTGACACACATCTTAGAAAGCCCTATGATCCTCCCTGGAACACGGCAAGATAGGCAGTCTTAGAGGAGCCACACAGGGCCATTTATCATCTGCCTCGCTATCTTGTTAGAAGGCTGCTGTGAGGCAATTTCTGATCCCACTTGCTGGTTCCAGCGTGGCATGGGATTTCCACATACAGGTACAGTATGTAGGCTAATAAAACTGCTTGGTTGGAGTTTACAGTTGGCCCCTCAATAACAGACCTACCCTCCACTTAAGGCATCTGTCATCTGGCCCCCCTGGTTCAGTGTCAGCTAGGAACATCCCTAGAGACCAGAGATGTGGGTCACTCACTCCACACTGGTCTTGCTTTCGCTGTCTGTGAGTAATAAGCTGTCTATTTGAGCTCATTGCCTCCCTACTGGCCAAATCTATGGAAGGATGACAGCCAGACCTAGCAGCTGCAGCTACTCTTGACAATAACTTCTTGGTTTCTGACTTAAATGTAGTAGGAGGTACAGGTATGGGAAATTAAAGTTCTGTTTTGGAAAGTTAAATTTGAGGTATCTATAAAAAACAGAAATGAAGATGTCAAGTAGGTGATGGGGATATATGTCTGCAGCTTAGAGAATGGGTACAAGTTTAGGAGTCAGTAATAGGTGAATAGTAATGTCATTATTCCAGCTGAGAGCCTCCTGAGGAAGCCAGCAGAGAAGCCCAAGTGCTGACCTTTAAAAGTCAGGGATAGAGAATGGGTCAGAAGCAGCAGATAAGGGAGGAATTTGAGGACCCAAAGATCGGTGTCACCAGAGTCAGAAAAAGGGAAGAGTCAGTGATATCAAATGTTACTTGGTCACTGAGAGAAAGGACAGCTGCATCAGGTGGGACTGGGGACAGGAATATTTGTTGATTGTGATCATTTTTTCAAATGAAAGGATGGAAACTGAGAAGTATCTTGTAAGAGATGAAGAATAAAGAATGGTCAGTGTAGGCAATTTATTTGAAAAGTTACTGTCAGAGCAAGAAACGGGGTAACTGGATGGTATGTGGAGTTGTGTGAGGGTTCAGATGCTAGAACTTTTAAAATGATATAACCAGCAATTAGACCTGCTTCCATTTTTTTATCCAGTAATTGGAGAAATACACCTTTTTAGTAGAGGTCCGAATTTTCATTTTACTTTATTTAAAGATGTCCTAATCATAATTTTAGAACACAGACATCTAAAAAAGACTGTATATCAAATATATTAACAGTGTTCTCCCATATTCATTTACCTGGTAGCTCTGATTAATTATCCGGCAGTAAAGGAGGTCATTAAAGAGTTCAGTATAAAACACAGATTTCTAGTATCTGACTCATATCCTCAGGAAGTACTAAAGCTGAAAATGAAATTAAATTGGAAAAGTGATATTAAATTTCTGTGTGAGATTTTTAATATTACAAACTAGAGTCATTTCCGACACTCAGAAGTAAGCAGTACTGTCTTTTGTAATAAATCTTGTATATGCAACCATTCAGTACAAGGACCTGCTTGCGCTCGGCACTGTTCATAACAACATGTACTGTGTATAACGGTGTGGTAAGGTTTCTTCATACTTCAGTTCAGTTGATTTTCACAGAAACCCTTCACAGGAGGCACTGTTTTTTTCAGAAGAGGAAACTGAAACTCAGAGCTAATGACAGGTTACACAGGAAATGGTAGCTACACCCAAGCAGTGTGGTTCGGAGCCCACACTCAATACCACACCTGCTTCCTTTCTGTGGAAATTAGAACAGAATTGTTCTTGAGGATTTTTTGAAGTTTGGAGGCTTTTTAACTATTAGACTAAGTCTGTCTTACTTTGGATGACTGAAAGATTGTTTTAAAGATATAAAAAATGATATTATTGTAAAAAGGCATTTTGACCTAAGGTGAAAAAACTATCATTGTTTTTTGGCCACGCTGTGTGGCTTGCGGGAATCTTACTTCCCTAACCAGGGACTGAACCTCAGCAGTGAAAGCAAGGAGTCCTAATCACTGGACAGCCAGGGAATTCCCACGTCATACCTCACCTTGACTCTCTAACCTCAGAAGTTTCCTGTTTTAAAATGTTACCATCTTGGGCTTCCCTGGGGGCTCAGTGGTAAGAACCCACCCGCCAGCGCAGGAGACCAGGCTTGACCCTGCTCTGGGAGGATCCCCACATGCCCCAGAGCAGCTAAGCCCGTGCGCCCAACTGCTAAACCCACATACCACAGCTGCTGAGCCCACACCCCCTAGAGCCTGTGCCCCGCAGGCGAGGCCACCGCAACGAGAAGCTCATGCACTGCAGCTGCAGAGCAGCTCCTGCTCAGCTCAGCTAGAGAAAAAGACCACACAGCAACGAAGACCAGCACAGCCAGGAACAAAACATTAAAAAAAAATGTTGCTACCTTGATATGGACATCTGAGAAGTGATCCCGCTAACTATTAAGAAAGGTGGTGTGTTTCCCTGCATCTTAAATGGTCTCTCGGTAAGCAGTGCCAAGCTGGCTCAGCTCTAGTCCCTCAGTGGCCTTCAACCCACAACAAAATGTTGAAACCAGCAACAGAACTAAAATTACTGCTTTCCTAGTTTTTTCACCAGTGTCGCTGCCCTAAATGCATTGCTTAAAAAGATACCACTGGCCAAATAAATATTTTTATATAGGTTGAATAGTAGAAGGATGAGTGATTGGACTTAGGGACAATTTGTATCAGCTAGAAGCCCAGGGAATTCCAACCACAGCTTTTCAAGCACTCCTCCTCTGTCATCACTTGAGATGGAAGATCTAATTGTTTCCATCAGGGTTCAGAGAGTAAAAGTAACCTCACCTGTTGTTTTAACGTAACAATTACTATAAGGAATTAAACAGATGTTGGAGAACATTGGGAGGACTGATGCTGAAGCTGAAACTCCAATACTTTGGCCACCTCATGCGAAGAGTTGACTCACTGGAAAAGACCCTGATGCTGAAAGGGATTGGGGGGAGGAGGAGAAGGGGACGACAGAGGATGAGATGGCTGGATGGCATCACCGACTCGATGGACATGAGTTTGAGTAAACTCCGGGAGTTTGTGATGGACAGGGAGGCCTGACGTGCTGTGATTCATGGGGTCACAAAGAGTTGGACACGACTGAGCGACTGAACTGAACTGGAGAACTAAAAAAGTTAAAAAGGGCTATTACATAGAAAGTGAAAGTCACTCAGTTCTGTCTGACTCTTTGAGACCCCATGGACTACACAGTCCATGGAATTCTCCAGGCCAGAATACTGGAGTGGGTAGCCATTCCCTTCTCCAGGGGATCTTCCCAACCCAGAGACTGAACTCAGATCTCCGGCATTGCAGGCGGATTCTTCACCAGCTGAGCCACCAGGGAAGCCCAGATAACACAGACGCAGCTACCAAAGATATACACACAACATAAATAACTATTATTAACACTAGTTATCTCCTGGTAATAAAATACTAGCTAACTTTTCTACAAGGCATACTAGTTAAATACTACACTCAGAGCATAAAAGTAATGCTTCCTCAGATCAGTCAATGCTGTAGATAGCAGAGACAGAATCTTCTAGAATGTACTTATTTAATCATATAGCATATGAGACTTCACCATTGGAAAGCCCCCCTTGTCATAAAGTTGCAGGTTCAAGAAGACACTGCCTGTAACACTGGCACCAATTAATACACCCCTCTACTTAAAGAGCCCAAGAAAAATATCAGTTCCTGGGACAAATGAGTCCTCGAGAACTGAAAATGTTTCACAACTCAGCTGCAGTACGTGGTATCAGACACCAATATATTTGTTTGCCCTCACCGCCAAACTATGTCGTACCTTATCTAGACTGTCTAACCTCAGGCCCCAACCCACTATGGCCATTGAGAAAATGCTTTTCCTTTCCACATGATCACTGATCGGAGCAGCCAATCAGTGGCCTGAGGAGAGTTGATCGGTAGAGGGGCACCTGGCCGAAGCTGACCCTTTTTCTTTGGACTGGAATTGAGAGTAAGGCTCTCTTCAGGTGACTGATCAGTAATGTACAAAATCTGGGAGCACCTGTTGGCCAGGTGCCGCCACGTGGAGGTAGGAAAGAGGGAGGATGGAGCCAGCACGCACTGAGGGACCCAGCAGGATGCATCTGAATTCACGGCCTCTGCCGGTGGCCGCGTGCATCCCTCCTTAGAGAAATCAACAAACAGTTCTTTCTTCAGAAAGAGTCCAAAGAAAATGGTTAGAGAATTAGACTTTGACTTTATTAGGTACATAGCTGTTGTTAAAATTTTGAATTCATGGAGTTAAAAACCCTGTAGTACATTAAAAAATATTTAAAATTTGGTACACAAAGTAATAATTCTAAACAGTCGTTCACTAAAGCGTTTAAAGTATCAGTTTCGGATACTGAATATAGAAAAGGAGAACTGTATTCTTGGGAATAAACACTATAATTCTATAGATAAAAAACACAGAAAATCAAGGAATTACTGCTCAAATAAGTCAGTCTTCCCATATTAAAACCTCAATGGCACAGAGACTAAAACACATGCCCTGTTCTAATACTCTGGTACTATAAATACCAACAGGCTAAAACACACATCATAATTTGCTTGTAGCCTTGACCTTAAAAACAAATGGCTGCTGTGAGATAATGTGACCAAACCAAGAGATGATAACATACAAATCAAAATGAAACAATATAAAACACAGGAACAAAATCAGGCATAAAAAGAAAAGAACATAACCTTATTTTAAGAACACTGTTCCTTCACCATGAACATTACGTTTTGTACATTAATGCTCACATATATACACTTAAGAGAAATTCTTCATACATCCACAATGCAACGGGTGACTCAATCTATTACTAACACAATTTGCAGACTTCAAACAACAATACCAGATCTCAAACTTGACAAACTTTAACAAATGACAGTAAAATACTACACTAAGAAACTTAGTAAGTGGAATGCCTATAAAACAAGTACAGAGTTCTTCATCCTTCATAATTCTCTTAGCTTTCAGCATTTACCAGTCATTTTCACCCACTTCCATGGGAGAATTGTTTTGAGTGACACAGGATGAGTAACTGCCACACTCAGGCATGGGCTGTGGAAGCCAGTTGTTTTCTTGCAGGAGTGGTCTTTTCGACAAAAAAAACTGAATCTCAAAAAATTCTAATGACTGTCCATCTTCCTTCTCTACCAGGAACTGATAGTTGCCAAACCTAATCATGCATCTGTCTGGCAGATCCATTTTATTTAGGTAGCCCAGCTCTCTGTTGTCCACAATCAGATTGGTCTTCTTACTCATATTTTTAATTTCAAAAGAGACAACTGGACTATCAAACTTTCTAAACAGCTGTAGAGAAAACTGAACTCGAGAAACCTGTTTGTCCTGAAAGGTGTAATGACAGGTGTTAGAATTTCGGCCAAATTTCACCACTTCGCTGCTGTGGTGTTTCTCACGGTTAAAAAACCTTATTGATTGGAATATTCCACTTTGCTGGTGGCCAGGATGGTAGAGAGTCATCTGCAGACAAGTTACTGTCTCTTGCGTGTCCGCATCCTCAAAATTGGACATGATGAGCACCGGAATCTGAGCTGCCTGCAACAGTGAAATCAGCACATTAGTTCACCCCAGAGATCAGATTCTGAGATCTTTGATTCCAATATTTCTATGAAAAGCTTTCCAATAGGTAACTGATTTAGACTCTAAGAAAATAATACATATGCAGGATGCTTTCATTTAACTAGTAGATATGTGAAATCTTATACCAAGCCCCATGTGAACTGGTGCATTATATTTTCTTCTCTTTCATTTCCAATTTGACAGTAAGACCATAATCTGAACAATAACAAGGAATGATTACTGATAAAATAATTTAGTCGGGGGGAAGCATATAGAAACTTCAAGTTCCTTTCTCACTTAAATAGGATGACTCGGGCCCAGACCAAACAGAACAACTGTCTGTACTTTAGAAAGAAAATCAGGAATAAAGAATCTCTTTGGGGGTGGGAGGTGGGAAGAACGTTCAAGCGGGAGGGGAAATATGTATAATTATGGCTGATTCATGTTGATATGTAGCAGAAACCACACAACATGATATAGCAATTATCTTCCAATGAAAAATAAATGAATTTTTTTTAAAAAAAAAAGAATCCCTTTGGTTTAAATCCTCAGAGGATATACATATAAAGAAAACCTACAGTTTACTAGCTAAATTAAAATTTAATGTATTATGAATTTTGTATTATTTTGGATGGAACAGTATGAATAACTGTCATACTCAGAGAAAGGCTTCTGTGATTTTTACTATGTATCATCCTGACTAAAGAAATGTAGATGTTAGAAACAAATAACTGCAACATTTGTCCTTTATATCCTGATTTCGATTTCCAGTAGGTAAAGGGTTAAAAATAGTAAGTGCGTTAAAAGTTCATTTTATTCTATAACTTTTAGACACTACACACTTTTTATTTAAAAAAATAATCAATTTCCACAAGGTAGTTCTAAATATCATAGTCTGTACTCATCCTGGAGTTATTTGTTTTTGTCAATGGTTCCTAATGACTGGACGGAGAAACCGTCATTTACCCCACACAGCACAATCTAACTGTTCTTAACCACATCTCTCTAGAGTGCATGGTCCTGTGGTGACCTTTCTGCCACTTCACTGTATGTACCTTTAATAGTCAGCAGAGTAGTTTAAGCAGCAAAACAAAGCAATTAGTTCCTAAAATCTGTGAAAGGTTTGACACAAAACTGCCACTTTAAAACTAATTTGCTTTAAAAGAATTACATGCACATGATTTAAAAATTCAAACACTTAAAAAAGATCTTTTTAAGTATCTTTCCTCTCTGATCTAATCATTTTTTCTATTCTTTCAGAGCCAACCATTGTAAAAGTTGCTTTTATCCTTACAGAATTCTTTACACAACAAGCAAAACTTTGTGTTCAAAGACATAACACATTTTCTACAAAGAAAAAATTTTCTTACACAAATAAGAACATACTGTATTTAGTTCTAGACCTTGCATTTTTTCAGTTAATAATACAAGTGGGTGATCTTTTTCCATTTATCTATACATGTAAATAGACCTCAATCTTAAACAGCTGCATAGAATTCCTTTAAACTAGTGTGGTGATAAATTACACCAGTAGATGGAATGATGCTGAGTGCTCCCTGCATTCTTTAAATACTATACAGTATTTACAGTGGGGTTTGGGGAGCAACAGCCTTAAGGAAATCTGTAGTTTTACTGGTTTTTGTCTGCCATCTATATTGGATATTGCTATCAAAATTATGCTTGCTAAACAGGAAAAAAACAATGTTTTCTTTCCATGCTGTTGGCTTTTAAAGTACAATCTTTTCTTGTTTTGCATAGTTGTATTGCTAAAAAATCAAACTCAGTTTATTGAATTACTCAACAAATGATATAACAAAGCAAAATTTTTTATTGATTTAGAAATATATTTTTAATTTTTAATTTGCTTTCATAACAGGTTCTTTCTTGACATTATTATATCATATTGCCTTAGCCAATCAGACAACAAATGCCCAGCTACAAGCAGAAAAAGAGAATACTCAAAATCTTGGGGCAAGGGTGGTAAAAATTGCTATGAAACCAAAGGCAGCAAGAATTAACACACTGCAGGTAGAACTGGTTAATCACCATGATTTGAAAATACTTTAATTACAATAATAAAGTCATTATTCAAAAAGCAGACAGCTTAAAGAATAATTATAACAAGTCATGAGATGATGCAATTAGTGGCTGACAAGAAAAGAAAGTGAAAGTGAAGTCGCTCAGTCGTGTCTGACTCTTTGCGACCCCATGGACTGTAGCCCAGGCTCCTCCGTCCATGGGATTTTCCAGGCAAGAGTACTGGAGTGGGTTGCCATTTCCTTCTCCAGAAAAAATTCGCTGTTAAAAAGTAAAAAGCCTAAAAAGAACAAGAATCTATCGTCATGATCTCCGCCTTGTCTGGGCTACACTGCCATCACTCAAATTCATTCTTGGGCTTTGCACAGTAACAGTTCCAAAAGGAGACCTGGATTTTAAAACACAGTATATTCTGGATATTGTCTTTTGGTAACACCCAACTTTTGTTCTTGTGATCTTTGTATAACCTGTTAGCTTAGAATTTAGTCTTTTGAGCAAATCCACCGTCAAGAAAATTTTGCCCTATACAGGCTCTTAACGCCTAGTACCCAGGGCAGATACATTATTCACTGCTGAGGAAAAACCTGGCATTCTGGTTTATAAATCAGGTGACTCAATTCTCAGCTTTTGATGAACTTCTGGTTTCACAACTGTGTCCCTCCCACAAACACTGAGGTAGACTGTTACCATCTGCTGCCCCTCACTATCAGACCTACCCCTACTGGTTCTGCCCCTTTGGAAAAATGATACTTCCCACTCCAGTGGCAACCATATTAAAGAAATGTGAATGGAAGTAACATGGAAGCTTATTTACAAGGGTAGGATTTAAAAACCACTGTGTGGATAGACCTGTCTCTCCTCCTTCCACATGCCACATCAGTGCCATGGAAGGAGCAGCCAAGCATGGGGTCTCAGAAGCGAGGGCCAAAGACAGAACCATAGAGACCTATAATATGAGCAGGAAATCAACCCTCCTTCTAAGCAGTTACTGAACTATGGTGTTCCCTAGCATATGCATTCACCTTTCTTATGAATGCATGAAATGATTACAGAGCCCAACTAGACTGCTACTTACTGTATGCCTTTCATATGCCAGGCACAGTGCTAGCTCTTTATACATCAGTATCAGTTCAGTCGCTCAGTCGTGTCTGACTCTTGGCGACCCCATGAACCGCAGCACACCAGGCCTCCCTGTCCATCACCAACTCCCGGAGTCCACCCAAACCCATGTCCATTGAGTCGGTGATGCCATCCAACCATCTCATCCTCTGTCGTTCCCATCTCCTCCTGCCCTCAATCCTTCCCAGCATCAGGGTCTTTTCCAATGAGTCAACTCTTCACATGAGGTGGCCAAAGTATTGGAGTTTCAGCTTCAGCATCAGTCCTTCCAATGAACACCCAGGACTGATCTCCTTTAGGATGGACTGCTTGGATCTCCTTGCAGTCCAAGGGACTCCCAAGAGTCTTCTCCAACACCACAGGTCAAAAGCATCAATTCTTCGGCACTCAGCTTTCTTTATAGTCCAACTCTCACATCCACATGTGACCACTGGAAAAACCATAACCTTGACTAGATGGACCTTTGTTGACAAAGTGATGTCTCTGCTTTTTAATATGCTGTCTAGGTTGGTCACAACTTTTCTTCCAAGGAGTAAGTGTCTTTTCATTTCATGGCTGCAATCACCATCTGCAGTGATTTTGGAGCCCAGAAAAATAAAGTCAGCCACTGTTTCCCCATCTATTTGCCATGAAGTGATGGGACCGGATGCCATGATCTTAGTTTTCTGAATGTTAGTTCTTCACTTTCTGCCATAAGGGTGGTGTCATCTGTATATCTGAGGTTATTGATACTATCTGCTTTTCAAAATAACCTGTCAAAATCACCACATCACAGATGAGGGAGCTAGGTCTCAGAGGGTTTAGCTAGGTAGCCCAGGTCACAAAGCCCTGCCAAAGGCAGGATTCAAACACAACAGAAATGCACAGTCTCTCTTGCCAACTACAAACATCACTACTCCCTGTTACCAGTTAGGTACTTCACAAACTACAGCAGCCAATCAACAGGGAAGAGGGCCATGGGGTGGGTGTGCCAGAATTAGCAAGACACCAGGAATCTAGTATTGAGAAGAAAAATACACTGTTACTGCCTCATTGTAGAAGAGGCTGTGAAGCACCAGATTACAGCGAGTATCAGTTATCCTTGAGCCTGATGTATGTATGTTGGCATGTCTCTAGTAATTATGGTGGCTGGTTAGGGAGCTCCAAAGTTAGTGAACCATGGTCTCAGACTTCAGGGAACTTAGAAACTAAGCTATTCATTAATTTCCAGAGCTGCTGTAGAAGTTCCTTCTGCAAAGTGACCTGAATCTCTGACATTTCAGAGTGGTCAGGAGAAAAACAAAGACAGAAACTAACAAAAAAAAAAAATCAAAATAATAAAATTGGTGGCTCTTTTATTTAAATAATCACTAGTGTGCAGGTGCTCAAAAGTAGCTTTTTCAAATCTGTTTGGCCTAAGTTATCAAAGAAACCTAAGAACAAAGATTTTATAGTGAGGGAGCTTCTAGAGAGGAAACCTGGGGTAGGGGGTGGAAAGGAGGCGTTTCACTGCACTCTGTACCTGTGGGATTTTATACCATGTGCATCTAATATCTATTCAAACATATCACAAGTATTTTCTTTACAAAGTCAGAAAGCTCATCATTCAGTCATGTCTGACTCTTTGTGACCCCATGGACTGTAGCCCACCAGGCTCCTCTGTCCATGGAATTCTCCAGGCAAGAATGCTGGGAGTGGGTTGCCATGCCCTTCTCCAGGGGATCTTCCCCACCAGGGATCAAACCTGGGTCTTCCGCATTGCAGACAGATTCTTCACCATCTGAGCCAACTGGGAGGTCACAAACCACCTGATTTTTATGGAACTAAATGGAGTTGGAGATTATCATCAAAGCTAGTAAACCATGTTCTCTGACATCAAGAAGCTGTAAAACACTGGAATGATGTGTGGCATACAGTAATATTTGTGTTAACAAATCAACACAATAACTTTGCAGACACTGAGCTAACAGGAAAGGAAGAGAAAACTTGGAACCACAGCAAAAAACAGCTATCCTGACCCTCCTCACCAGGTCATCACCCAGCAGTGTGGCTCTGAAAACAAATGGAACGTTCAGCAGAATCAATACTAGATTAAGCAACAGGTCTTGCTAAAGGAGTCGTAAAAACCAAAATCAGCAGGAGGAAAGCCTTAGAAAAAGTTCAGTTTCTTTCTCCCCCAAAGATGGTGTCTTTCTCCCACTCCGCCTGATTGGCTTGTTTCCAGCCAAAATTGCTGCGTCGGATTCTCAGTGGCTGCGAGACTCAATTTGCGAAATTCCTTTCAATCTGAAAGCTGGAGAAAGTCCCAGAAAACCACAGATTACGTTATTTTCCTAACCAAGAAGGCTGAAGCAAGGCAGGTATACACACAATCGCGCGGTGAGCTACACTTCATAAATGGAATTATTTTCTGTTTACTGAAGGAGGGGAGCCTTTGCAAAGCACAGAAAAGTACAAGGAACACGCATCCCAATATTTCCTGTCAGTGCTCCTCCGCTCCATTTATAAATATTCCTCTATTTTGTAAAGCTAAGATCACGCCGTAAATGATCGCTCGAGCGTCGGTCCGCAGCCGAGCCAGCGGGAGGTGTAGGTGATGACTTTCCCTGCAACGCTCCGGAGGATTCCTGGACAGAGCTGCTTTCTGCAGGCGATAACTGACACGTGGCAGCCCCGCTTCACCCCGCCCCCGCGCCCCCCGGACCGCCACCTAGCAAGTACCTCGAGGCTCGAGCGTCGGTGAGCTTCCCTTCGCTTTCTCAGTCGGCACCGGGCTAATGCGCGCGAGCCCGCGGAGGCCCGGGATCGCAGGACGCCCACCGCCTACCGCCAGGCTCGCTCACCGCGCCCACGCGGAAGGCTCCCGCCCGCTGCGCCGCACCTCCTGCGCTGGGGCTTGGGGTGGGGACGGGGGGACAGGACCGAGGCGGGGAGGGACGCAGACGCGACCCAGTCGAGGGCTCCAGGCGCCGTGGCGACGCCTTCCCCCGACCGGCCGAGTGCGCCCCCTCCCCCCGAGCCCTGAAGTAGATGGAAAGCGCGGAGGTTCCCGGACTCCGCCCCGCGCTCCGCCCACCCCCGCCGCCGCTCCGCCCACCCCCGCCGCCGCTCCGCCTATCGCCGCCGCTCCGCCTATCCCCGCCGCCGCTGCGCCTGGGCGCCTTCCGCGCGGCCCCAGCCGCCTCTTCAGGCCAAAAGCCCAGCCCCCAGGTCGGGTGTGAAGCGCGGTAAACCCGGCGGGGACCCAGCTTTCCGAACCAGCGCCCTTCCGAAGAGGATGTGGATTTTGAAAAGGGGACGGGATGACCACAACAGTAAGGGCGACTTTCTCCGGCACCCCCCGCCCCAAACAAACACATGCAGAGGGTGGGGAGAGGAGAAGGGCTGAATTAACCTAGCAAGCAAGCCAGGTGCCGGGCCCGCATTATTCTTTGCTAATCTTCACAGTGGCGAGATGCGTAAACTGAGGCCCAGAAAGTGGTTAGGTTTCGGGGGGCGGGGGGCGACAGGGTTTAAACTCGCCCCAGAGCGCCTACGCCTCCTCTTAATGCCCCATGGTCCCCTCACCTGACACCCGAGCAGCCAGGGGCCTCCTCTCGCCGCCAGCCCCCTGAAGGGACTCCTCACTCAACACCCAGCGTCCCGGGTTCCTGGGACCAAGTAACAAGGGCTGTTACTTGGTGCAAGAGGAAACACTGAACCTCCCAAGCGTCTTTTATAACTTAGGGTGAACAAGGTGATACTATTTTCCTGCCTCGGGGAGAAGATTTGCGATGAACTAAAAGTGGAGAGAGTTTAAAGACAATAGGTGTCTAGAGGGAGACAGGAGACCGTGTGAGGAGGAAAAGGACCCAGAACAGCGGCAGGAGGACAAAGCTTGAAGCGACCGAGGTCGTACTGGTCTATTTACTTCAGGGCTTGGGAAGCCGCCCACCAGTTCTGGTAAATGTCTGGTGAAAGCCTTTCATTTGTCTGGGTTCCACCCTTGACTCCACAGTGCTTGTTTATGGGTCCATTTCTGTAGCCATAAAACAACAGTGATACTTGCTCTTGCTTCATCACTTGATAAAGAGGTTCTGAGGAGGGGTTAGGTATTGAGCTCTCAGAGTTACGTATAATCAAGAACCATAAGGCTGAGGAAGGATGAGTGCATCTGTAAGTGAAGCAGATTCCTGTAAGGCTGCAATCTTGTTCGTTAATCTTCAACACTTGCTATTTCTTCCCTGAGAGAGAGACAGTCACTACCTTTTTTCTGTCAAAGAACATTAGAGCAGGTGGAAGATAAGACATGCAGTTTGACTACACCAATAAAGTCACACAATAAAATAATGTTATCTGAATTGCAGCATCTGATCTCTAACCTTTAAAATGAAATAAGATATGAAAATGCTCTATAAAATGCAAAGGATTATTTAACTCAGTGCTATTGATGAACTACAAAATAGACAAACTACTGAATAGACAAAATTAGACAAATGATAAAATTCATAATGCTGAACATTATTCCATGTTTCTCTGTCCTTTAAGATAACTTATTTGATTTGCTAAATTACCCAAAATAAAATTTGAATAAGCCTTCAATTCCAGGTCAGACTCTAAGCTCAGTAATCCTTTCCTCCCTCTGACAACTGGTTAAAAACAATGGACCTTAAACCAAAAACGGCTTGTGTGAGTTGAGAAACAGCCAGGAGTGCACATTTGAAAAGTTTTTGTTACTTAAAGGTTTGAAGAGACGTTTGGTGCTGGCTACAAACTCCGGATTTCAAACTATACCACAAAGCCATGGTAATCAAAACAGTATGGTACTGGACTTCCCTAGTGGTCCAGTGGTTAAAAGAATCTGCCTGCTGAGGCGGGAGACATGGATTCAGTCTGGGAAGATTCCACGTGCCGTGGGGCAAAGAAGCCCGTGTGCCACAACTACTGAAGCCTGTGTGCCTAGAGCCTGTGGTTGGCAACAAGAGAAGCCCCACGTGATGAGCAGCCCACACACTGAATTAGAGAGTAGCCCGCTGGAACACCTGGAGAAAGTCCACACACAGCAGCAGAGAATAAATTAATTAGTTAAAAAAATAAAATGAGTGAATGCCTTTTTAAAAAACAAACAGTATGGTGCTGGCACAAAAACAGACACATAGATCAATGTAACAATATAATCCAGAAATAAGCCCATGCAGCTATGGTCAATTAATCTAGACAAAGACTGTAAGAATATACAAAGAGGAAAAGACCATTTCTTCAATAATTTGTTGGGAAAACTGGACAGTTTACATGAAAAAGAATAGAACTAGACCATTTTCTTATACCATATATAAAAATAAACTCATAATGGATTAAAAACTTAAATGTGAGCCCTGAAACCTAAAACTCCTAGAAGAAAACATAAACATTACACTCTTTGACACTGGTCTTAGCAATATTTGTGAGGGGGCTGGGGAGCCTGTCTCCTTGCCTGTCTCCTCAGGCAAGGGCAACAATAGCAAAAATAAATGGGAGTACATCAAACTAAAAAGGCTTTGCACAGTGAAGGAAACCATCACAAACCAAAAAGGAAACATACTCAATGGGAGCAGATACTTGCAAATGACATATCTGATAAGGAGCTTTCATTCATCATATGCAAAGAACCCATATAACTATTATAATAACATTTTCAAAACCAAACAATCCAATTAAAAATGTATGGAAGACCTGAACAGATATTCTTCCAAAGAAGACATACAGATGGCCAACAGGCACGTGAAAAAATGCTCAGCATCACTAATCATTAGGGAAAGGCAAATCAAAACTACAATGAGGTATCATCTCACATCTGCCATGATGGCTATTATCAAAAAAAAAAACAAAAACAAAAAACAACTATTGGCAAGGATTTGGAGAAAAGGAAACCCTCATGCACGATGGATGGAAATTTAAATTGGTGCAGTCACTATGGGAGTCAGTATAGAGAGTCCACAAAAATTAAAAATAGAACTGCCATAGGACTCAACATTTCCATTCCTGGATATTGATCCAAAGGAAACAAAACACAGATTTGAAAAGGTATATGCACCCCCACAATGTTCATTGCAGCCTTATTTAGAGTAACCAAGATATAGAAGCAACCTAAGTGTCCACTGATAGATGAATGCATAAAGAAGATATGGTAAATATATACGATGTAACATAGTCATAAAAAGAAAGAAACCTTGGGATTTATGACAACATGGGTGAACCTACAAGGCATTAAGATACATGGAATAAGTCAGAGAAAGACAAATTCTGCATAATTGTACTTATATGTGGAATCTGAAAAAAGAAAAGTGAAAAAACATAAAACGGAAACACTCATAGATACAGAGAACATACTGGTTGTGGTATGTTTTATAAGTCTCCAGATATAGAATAAATAAGCCACAGAGATATAATGTACAAGATAGGGAATACAATAAACAGTCATAACTTAGTTGATAAACGGTAACTGGACTTACCATAGTGATCATTTCATAAAATGTAAAAATATCAAATCATGTTGTATACCTGAAACTCATAGTATCATAAGTTATTTGTACTTCACTTTAAAAAAGAGATTTTAAATCACTAATATCTAAATTAGACAAAGTAATTTGCGATATGTGGTTTACTTCGTTTCTGTTTGTGTAAAACCACTAAAAGCATTTTTAATAGAAGAGGTTATTTTAAAGTTTTACTACAGGTTTTACTTGTTTTATTGTTGTAAGGGTCAGAGTTTAAATAGAGTAACAATAGCATTTACAGAAAAACATGAAGTCATTCTTTGATAAAGAAAATGTCTTTGCTGTTGAAGGAGTACAGTAGGACTCTCTGTGGTGGAAGTTTACTAGCTATAACAGGAAGAGGTTTATAAAATATACTCATCTCAAGCTATGATTTCTCTGAAAACAGTGAATCATAGAAGTGCCCCGTGAAAATACTTCAGCCAAAGTAACATCAGACTGAAGAAAGGTAAGAATTCTAGCATGTGCTCACAAATGTGCTCATGTGAAGGTACCTGCTAAAAGTCACTTTTGAGGCCCTCTTATGATTTCCTCTCTGGAAAGGAACAAAACAACTTTTGTTTTGGTTTCAATGTGATTTTGTCATTTTGACAAACCCATTCTTTGATTCTGAAGTTTCAAGCACTTTCTCTTGCACTCACAACTACTCATGGACTGTAAACATCTTTCAAATTACACATAATGTGGTTAAACTCCTTTCCAGTAAGTTTAATGAAGGAAAACTTGAGGTGGCTTTAAAGCTTGGTTAGGGCTTCCCAGGTGGCTCAGTGATAAAGAATCTGCCAGCTAAGCAAGAAACTCAGGTTTGATCCCTGAGTGGGGACAATCCCCAGTAGAAGGAAATGGCAACCAACTCCAGTAGTCTTGCCTGGGAAATCTCATGGACAGAAGAGCCTGGCAGGCTACAGTTCACGAGGCTGCAAAAGAGTCAGACATGACTTAACACTAAACGACAAAAATAACAAAGCTTGGCTGTAACTTCATTTGACACAGCCAAATGCTGTGAGTGTTGCTCACAGATATACAGAGTAAGCTAATGCTTTCTGGATGGTTTAAACATTCCTAGGCTACTAATTGAAGAAAGTAGGGAAAACCACTAGACCATTCAGGTATGACCTAAATCAAATCCCTTACGATTATACAGTGGAAATAACAAATATTTTCAAGGGATTAGATCTGATAGAGTGCCTGAAGAACTATGGACAGAGGTTCATGACATTGTACAGGAGGCAGTGAGTAAGACCATCCTCAAGAAAACGAAATGAAAAAAGGGAAAATGGTTGTCCTAGGAGTCCTTACAAATGGCTGAGAAAAGAAAAGACACAAAAGTCAAAGGAGAAAAGGAAAGACACACCTATTTGAATACAGAGTTCCAAAGAATAGCAAGGAGAGATAAGAAAGCCTTCCTCAGTGATCAATGCAAAGAAATAGAGGAAAACAATGGAATGGGAAAGACTAGAGAAATTTTCAAGAAAATTAGAGATACCAAGGGAACATTTCATGCAAAGATGGGCACAATAAAGGATAGAAATGGTATGGACCTAACAGAAGCAGAAGATATTAAGAAGAGGTAGCAAGAATACACAAAACTATACAAAAGAGATCTTCGTGATCCAGATTACCATGATGGTGTGATCACTCACCTAGAGCCAGACATCCTGAAATGTGAAGTCAAGTGGGCTTTAGGAAGCAACACTACGAACAAAACTAGTGGAGGTGATGGAATTCCAGTTGAGCTATTTCAAATACTAAAAGATGATGCCATGAAAGTGCTGTACTCAATAGGCCAGCAAATTTGCAAAACTCAGCAGTGGCCACAGGACTGAAGAAGGTCAATTTTCTTTCCAACCCCAAAGAAAGGCAATGCCAAAGAATGTTCAAACTACCACACAATTGCACTCATCTCACAAGCTAGCAAAGTAATGCTCAAAATTCTCCAAGCCAGACTTCAGTATGTGAACCGTGAACTTCCAGATGTTCAAGCTGGAATTAGAAAAGGCAAAGGAACCAGAGATCAAATTGCCAACATCCGTTGGATCATCGAAAAAGCAAGAGTTCCAGAAAAACAGCTACTTCTGCTTTATTGACTATGCCAAAGCCTTTAACTGTGTGGATCACAATAAACTGTGGGAAATTCTTAAAGAGATGGGAATACCAGACCACCTGACCTGCCTCCTGAGAAATCTGTATGCAGATCAGGAAGCAACAGTTAGAACTGGACATGGAGCAACAGACTGGTTCCAAATTCGGAAAGGAATACGTCAAGGCTGTATATTGTCACCCTGCTTATTTAACTTATATATGCAGAGTACATCACGAGAAATGGCGGGCTGGATGAAGCACAAGCTGGAATCAAGATTGCCAGGAGAAATATCAATAACCTCAAATATGCAGATGACACCACCCATATGGCAGAAAGTGAAGAAGAACTAAAGAGCCTTTTAATGAAAGTGAAAGAGGAGAGAGAAAAAGTTGGCTTAAAACTCAACATTCAGAAAACTAAGATCATGGCATCTGGTCCCATCACTTCGTGGCAAATAGATGGGAAAACAATGGAAACAGTGGCTGACTTTATTTGGGGGGGGGGGGGCCTCCAAAATCACTGCAGATGGTCACTGCAGCCATGATTTTAAAAGATGCTGCTCCTTGGAAGAAAAGTTATGACCAAACTAGACAGCATATTAAAAAGCAGAGACATTACTTTGCCAACAAAGGTCCGTCTGGTCAAGGCTATGGTTTTTTCAGTAGTCATGTATGGATGTGAGAGTTGGACTATAAAGAAAACTGAGCATCAAAACATTGATGCTTTTGAACTGTGGTGCTGGAGCAGACTCTCGAGAGTCCCTTGGATTGCAGGGAGATCCATTCAGTCCATCCTAAAGGAAATCAGTCCTGAATATTCATTGGAAGAACTGATGTTGAAGCTGAAACTCCAATACTTTGGCCACCTGATGCGAAGAACTGACTCACTGGAAAAGACCCTGATGCTGGGAGGGATTGGGGGCAGGAGGAGAAGGGGACGACAGAGGATGAGATGGCTGGATGGCATCACTGACTCGATGGACATGAGTCTGAGTAAACTCCGGGAGCTGGCAATGGACAGGGAGGCCTGGCGTGCTGCGATTCATGGGGTCGCAAAGAGTCAGATACGACTGAGTAACTGAACTGAACAATCGCACACAGTAGAAAAAAAAAATTAGAAAGTGATGCTTTTTTGTGTTGCCTCGGAACCAGGTTGTATGATACTCCCCTCTGCTCAATGCACTCTAAGCACCTTGGATACAGACTCATCTAACTTACCCAGTCCAGCTCAGATGTTCAGATTCGGACTAACTCAGTTCAGAAGTGCCCCATGTCAGGCTGATGCTCTCTGCCCACCTATGAAAACATTCAGGATCAACTGAGATAACTCAGTTCTTTTCCCATTGTCCCCTAAATGGGGGACAAGAGTAGGTCCAAAGTATTGAGAATGAAGAAAAGCTACTCTGGACTTCACTTTCTTGCTGTTTGTGGGGTTAAGCAACTGCAGTTAAAGCAAGTTAGATCTAAGTGGGAAGATCTGCTGGATGCACCAGTAAAGCAAAAAACCAAAGTGCAGAATAAAAATGCTATATTTGTGGCAGTGAGGGGGGAGATGTCTGTAAATGCGTGAACTATCTACAAAGAGATCCAAGAAATGGAACTGTAACATTGGTTAATCTGAGAGAAAGAATTTGGGAGACAGAGGGCAGAAGGTGAAGATGGAACAGATCTTTCATTGGGTACTTTTCCAAACTGTTTGAATTTCGGTCTCATTTGCATGCAATATGGTTACATGTGCACACACACAGTTTTGTTTTTTTTTTTTTTTTTAAGAAAAACCAAAGCTTCCCAAGTGGCTCCAGGGGTAAAGAATCCTCCTGCCAATGCAGGAGCTGCAAGACACAGGTGCATTGCCTGGGTTGGGAAGATGTCCCCTGGAGTAGGAAATGGCAACCTGTTCCAGTATTCTTGGGCCTCCCCGATGGCTCAGCAGGTAAAGTATCCACCTCAAAGCAGGAGACACAGAAGAAGTAAGTTTGATCCCGGGGTCGGGAAGACCCCTTGGAGGAGGAAAATGGAAACCCACTCCAGTATTCTTGTCTGAAAAATCCCATGGACAGAGAAGCCTGTCCACAGGGGTCGCAAAGAATGGACCGTGACTAAGAACACACATGAAAGAAGTCTCCTGAGAGAAAATTCTCACTTAATTTTTTGATGCTCCAATATTTTTCACATGTGGAGAACTGCAATAAAATTCAGGCTCTCAAGAGAATGATCAGATGGCGAGATGGAAACTGTCAGGGCACTTGAAGGATGGAGAGAGAGGAGGAGTCGGCCTGTCTCAGGCCATCGGTTCTGCCCCTCCCTGGACACTTGAGGGGGAGTTGTGTGGTAGGCACAATTCTGAGATAACCCCCAAGATTCCCATCCCCAGATATACACAATTTGTAAAATCTCCTTGCCTTGAATGTGGGCAAAATCTGTGAATTTGATAAGATATCTCTCCTGTGAGGAGAGGTTTCTAATCAGTTGTCTTTGAATCCAAAAGGAGATTATCTGGTTGCACCTGATCTAAACATATGAATCCTTAAAAGGGCTCAGCCCTTCGGGCAGTCGGAGACACAGGTCCCTGCTGGCCTAGAAAGCAAACATCCATGTCAGTCAGTAAAGAATCTGCCTGCAATGAAGTAGACCTGGGATCGATTCCTGGGTTGGGAAGATGCCCTGGAGAAAGAAATGGCAACCCACACCAGTATTCTTGCCTGGAGAACCCCCTGGACAGAGGAGGCTGGCCGTCTACAGTCCACGGGGGTCACAAGAGTCGGACACTCTTTGCGCTATCTTTCTTTTTTTCATATCAGAAACTGCCTGCGGAGACCACACGGCAAAGAACTGTGGGAACTGTGGTGACATCCAGGAGCTAAGTGGTCCCCGGTCAACAACGGCCAAGAAAATGGCAACCTTGGTCCTTTCTCTGGAATTCTACCAACAACCCGCATGGGCCTTGAAGGAGCCCCTGTTCCAAGCTTCACATGAGAACTGTAGCATTCTCAGCTCTAATGCGCCCAGATTTCTGTCGGACAAGAACTTGAAATAATAAATGGGTGCTGGGTTGTTTTGTTTTGTATTTTTTTGCTTTTGTATACCGAAGAACCTTTATAACTTTTCTTTTAAATTCTTAAATACTTATAAAATGTCCATGCTGTAGTTATAATAACAGTTTATAGACTTTTAAATGCATCTTCATTTATAGAAGTTCCAGTAATCGCTGGAGCCTTCTGCTATGACGTCGTTTTGGATAAGAGACTTGATGAGTGGATGCCAACAAAAGAGAACCTGCGTTCTTTCACAAAAGATGCTCGTGCTTTAATTTATAAAGATCTTCCATTTGAAACCCTGGAAGTTGAAGCAAAAGTGGCATTAGAAATATTTCAGCACAATAAGTACAAAGTAGATTTCATAGAAGAGAAGGCATCTCAGAACCCTGAGAGAATAGTCAAGCTACACAGATTTGGTGACTTCATTGATGTGAGCGAGGGCCCTCTTATTCCAAGAACAAGTATTTGTTTCCAGTATGAAGTGTCAGCGGTTCACAATCTGCAAGCCACCCAGTCGAGTCTTGTACAAAGATTCCAGGGTCTCTCTCTACCTGTGCACTTAAGAGCACATTTTACAATATGGAATAAATTATTGGAAAGGTCTCGGAAAATGGTAACTGAAGATCAAACTAAGCCTACAGAGAAGAGTGCATCTACCTAGTTACTTCCTCAAATTTAAATATGTATAGTAAATTAAAATAAAAGTTTTCTATGTAAAAAAAAAATAATTTATTTCATAGAACAGATTGTTTAGTGGGTGTTAAATTTGTGTTAATTTTTAGGTAACAATAGAACACTAATATGATTTTTTTTGGTTAAAGGAGCCCAGTGGATTATGAGATCCCCAGTAGATATGATCCTGGAATCCCCAGTCACTTACTATGAGAGCCAGAGACTATGGAAGCAGGAAGAAAAAGGCCAGTTTGGGAGAGTGAGTTGTTCTACCAGGGCTTCCGTGGTGGCTCAGACTGTAAAGAACCTGCCTGCAATGCAGGAGACCCAGGTTCGATGCCTGGGTCGGAAAGATCCCCTGGAGAAGGAAATGGCAACCCACTCCAGTACTCTTGCCTGGAGAATTCCACGGACAGAGGAGCCTGGCAGGCTACAGTCCGTGGGGTTGCAAAGAGTCGAACACGACTGAGTGACTGAGTAACACTTAAAACTTTTTTTTCTTTGTATTAATCATTTACTTTCTCAGTTTTGGGGAAATATATCAAAAGGGCTCTACCAAGATTTATCAAATTACTACTAATGAAAGCTTTTATTCCTTCACTTGAGAGGACACTTCTTTAACCCAGCAGGCTCAGAAAGGACTGAGAAAATTAAAAGTATTGGGCAGAAGAGGGCAGAAAAAATCAATAATTTTTTTCAATAAAATGTTAAACATTTACCAAACTTTTCATGTACTTTTGTTATTTTTTGTCAGAATTTGGAGCACAGATTTATATTGAAGGATGATGTCCACTATGTGATGCAATTAGACAGTCCTCACTGTTAAATCAAGCAGCCTGATGAGATTTTCTATGAGATAAATTCCAACCTCATTTTTCAACCCCCCAAAAACTTGGTAATATAGGTGTCCTCGTGACAAGCTCAGTTGTAGACATTAATTCTAAAATAGAGTACTGAATGGAGCCTTAACATGAATTTCTTTTGATAATAGATCAAAAACAATGTCATGTTCATTTCTTCTTGCTGACATTCTCTCAGTGGACTGGCTCTCCATTCTGACTCAATCCAAATAAGGAGTTTTCTTGCATTTTCTTAAGAAGAAGGAATTTCTCTGTAGCAATACAACTCCCAGAATACCTTTCACTAAAGCAATTCCTAAAGGGGAGTTTCTTATGGTGCAGAACTGCTGAAAAGTCCCCGAGCTGAATTACGCAATCAAACTCTGAGACAATAACAGGCCATGTTTTCTTTTAAATCCCTACTTCCTGAAATGGAGGCTGTTTATGAGAAACAGTATATTTCAGGGAACTTGTGCTATAATTAACTTTTAAGAGTTAGACTTGCTGGTTTAAAGTGTATTTCCTCTTCCTCGAGATAATGGTGAGTATCAGTCTTTTAATGACAAAAATGCAGTATGCTGCTGCTGCTAAGTCACTTCAGTTGTGTCCGACTCTGTGCGACCCCATAGACGGCAGCCCACCAGGCTCCCCCGTCCCTGGGATTCTCCAGGCAAGAACACTGGAGTGGGTTGCCATTTCCTTCTCCAGTGCATGAAAGTGAAAAGTGAAAGTGAAGTCGCTCAGTCGTGTCCGACTCTTCGGGACCCCATGGACTGCAGTCTACCAGGCTCCTCCGTCGATGGGATTCTCCAGGCAAGAGTACTGAAGTGGGGTGCCATTGCCTTCTCCAAAATGCAGTATACGTGGGTATAAAAGAATAATTTTTAAGGAAGTATTTTCTTAAATTGTGATCCTGTTTCCATCCGGTAGTCTTCTCTACATTTAAATAACGTTGGAGTTTCTAGAACATTTGCACTTCTGAAAACTCCCTAGAAAGGGAGGAGGAGTCGGGGGCGGGGAAGGGCCACCTGTAGTGGTGTTAGGTTATTAGGAAGAGAAGAAAAGAAACCGGTTTTTTTTAAAAGGTTTAAATGATGACGTCCTCAAGTCCGGAGGCATGCTAGAGCTGCTAGTGAAAATCTGGCTTCATTTATCACTGAGTTGAGGTGTTTGAGTAAGTAGTTGGGATTACTTATTTGAAAAATTAACCCTGGGACGTTTGGCTGGAGTACGTAGGTAGTGATAACAGCAGCTATCACTTTTATGATGGCTCAATAATTTCTCCAGGAAACAGATAAGGCTGCAGAATTACGCTTCTCAGTTGGGAAGAACCGAGGGGAATTCAGCATATAGACAATTATTATATAGAGGGAAAATATCTAGAAAAATTAAAATTCTTTGTATTTCTACTCCAAAGAGTCTTTCCATTCCAAAGCGTTTTCATTAAAACGCCAATTTTAGCATTTAAATTTAGGGCTCCAAATGACTTTGGAAAGCCACAGATTAAAAACCTTTAGAATTGTTTGGAATTTGCAGGTGGGTGAGTGTGCAAAGAGGCAGGATCAGAAAGGAGGGGACTTTATGTCACAACATAATGGCATCTCTGTACTATTCGCATTTGTCTGCCTCTGCCTTTTCTTTTTACTTGGTACAGCTAGTAGTCTTATGAGAAACAATATCCACTTTTGGTTGGCTGATACTTTATTGTTATAAACATTTTTAATTCCTCACGTGTAATCACTTTGGCTGTACAAGTCCATACATGATGTTTCGGCATGGTCTCCACATTCTTTTGTTTCTCCTCTTTCTTCCCTGTGATCTAAAAAGAGCAATAGTAGTCGTACCACAGAAGCTGTGTTCCCCTAGGTCTGATTGGTGTGTCAACAGATTATGTGACTGGTGACTGTATGGTGTGCATTATTTGGGGTAAGGGTGGGTGTAGGTTAATTTACCACTTGGAAGACACACCAGACCTAATTGTCAAACCAAGTCTTTATATCCACTTTCTATCCAAAAAAATTTGTCTCTCTTCTCATCTCTTCTGTCCAAATTCTATCAACCTGTAGCTGCAAAGAAACAAAATACTTTAAATTATTCTAGCAATAATTTACTTTCTATTTCAAATGTCTTTTTGAACCTGAGATGAATTCTTCAATTCTGGTGTCAGCAAGACACCAGAATTTTATAGCATCCACTTGCATGGGTAGGGAGACAATAAATATATAAAAATATTTTTTGAAGTTGAAAAAGCCATATGTAAATTATGATGGATATTATAAAATCCCACACAAAATAATACTGTGTAATGAGCACACCTGACTTGTTAAGCTGTAACACTCTCCCTTCAAGTGCTGTGTGATCTAAGCTTGGGTTTAGCACCTGGAATTTTTATTAAGAGGAAGTGTGTGCATCTCAAGATATTTCTGAAATTCCATGGCTTCTCCCATTCCTAAAGAATTTCACTGACCCCTTTCCCAGAACACAGCTCATACACTGCTTTTCCTGTCCTTTAGTCTATTTCAGAAAATGATGGCTTTTCAAAATAAAATGTTCATTGGAAATGCTTTTATCTCCTGAGTTTTAAGTGTCTAGGTTGAAGAACTTTAACAGGACTGCACATTCAAACTTTTGGTGTAAACTAATTCCGCATTTCTTTTTATTGTGTTTGTTGCCTCTCTATACTCTGTTCTTTGTTACTGACATGCGAGCATGCTCAGTTGCTAAGTCGTGTCCGGCTCTTTGGTGACTCCATGGACTGTAGCACAGCAGGCTCCTCTGTCAATGGAGTTTTCCAGGCAAGGATACTGGAGAGGGTTGCCATTTCCTCCTCCAAGGGATCGTCTCAACTCAGGGATCAAACTCTCTTCTCCTGCATCTCCTGCGTTGGCAGGCAGATTCTTTACCACTGAGTCACCTGGGAAGTCCCTTTTAATTGACAGTGACATCTATTTCTGCAAAGTTGCTTTGGAGATCACTTTGTTTCTAGAGTTCTATGGGATGGACAGATTTAAAAGTAAGAATACTATCTGACGCTGTCATTCTTCTATGGCTGAAGAACAGAAAGAGATGATCATAGCTTAAATATCAGTTACATATTAATTTAATTTGCCCAAAATATGGTATACAAACCACCAATTTTAGATGACACATATCCCAACTTTGAAAATTTGAGTTGTGCTTAGTTCAAGGTACATTGAAAACGTAATTAGCTTTTAAAATCTATAATTTCATGGATATTATTGCTCAGGAAGATGTTAAGTAACAATAAATTTACTATTGATTTTAAGGAAATGATTAAGTAAAAACTATTACAGGTAATATGCAGATATAGTAAAGATTGTGAAGGTGGCATGTAAATGGCTAAAGTTTTGGAAATACAGCCCTAACATGTTTGAGAAGTGGATATTTTCTGAACCAGTGAAGTATCTTTGAACTTCACTGGTCCTTGGTGACAGATTTCAATGTTAACATGATCTGTTGAATTGCCTAATTATAGATGTACAAAATATAGATAGATAAATGCTTTATCAAACTTATCAGATCTACAGCCCTCACCACTTGTCATAAAATTGGAGAGATGCAGAATCTAGCTAATAGTTTTTGAAATAAGAATCATAGAGAGGATGAATTATCCAGAGTAAGTATTATGGCTCCATTCTGCCTGTTTCACTGAGACACCATTATCTCTGAAATTGGGGTGGGGTGGGTGGGAGTTGGGGAGGACACGGTAAATATCTTCTAGGTCCAGGGCCATTAATATATCATGGTATGTGCCAGTGACCATTAAAATAGTCATACTGGCAATTTTAAGGAATTCATTCTAGGGAGGAAATAATTCTAAGTCCCATGGAGAACATGTAGCTCCTATGCTAGCAGACCAGTCTGACACTGATCCTCAGTCACTTGCTGCTGAATTTTGAGAGAGGTGAAATAGGATTGTAGAATCACAGAGCTGGAAAGGACTTTAGAGTCCTTAGCAAACCCTCCTAATTCAAACGTTTTTCTTTTCCTAACATTCTTTTTTAAATTTTATTTTTAAATAAATTTTTAAAAAATACATAAAATTGTTTTATACTGGAGTATAATTTACAATGGTGTGTTAGTCTCAGGCGTACAGCAAAGTGATTCCATTATATGTGTATATATATATATATTCTTTTTCAGATTCTTTCCCATCTAAGAATTACAGAGTATTCAGTAGAGTTCCCTGTGCTATATAGGGGGTCTTTGTTGATTATCTATTTTATATGTACTAGTGTGTATATGTTAATCCCAATCTCCTAATTTATCCCCCACCACTCCACCTTTCCCATTTGGTAACTTTAAGTTTGTTTTGAAGTCTGTGAGTCTGTTTCTGTTTCGTAAATAAGTACTTTTGTATCATTTTTTTTAGTTATCACATATAAGTGATGTCATACTATTTTCATCTTTCTCTGTCTGACTTACTTCACTTAGCATGGTAATCTCTAAAACTCCCCCAATTTTAAAAGTGAGGAAAGTGAGGTCTTGCCTAAATTCACACAACTAGTTTGTGACACAGGCAGAATTAGAACCAGATCTCCTAATGTGTGATGAATGAAAAGAGACTGGGAGCAAGAGAATCCATGGGATTCTCCAGGCAAGAATACTGGTGTGGATTGCCATGCCCTCCTCCAGGGGATCTTTCCAACCCAGGATTCAAACCTGCATCTCCTGAGTCTCCTGCATTTCAGGTGGATTCTTTACCGCTGAGCCACCAGGGAAGCCCCTCTAAATAATAATATAAATGTTTATTATTCAGGCTTCCCTGATGGCTCAGGGGTAAAGAATCCATCTACAGTGCAGGAGATGCAGGAGATACAGCTTCAATCCCTGGGTCAGGAAGACCCCCTGGAGAAGCAAATGACAACCTACTCCAGCATTCTTGCCTGGAAAATCCCATGGACAGAGAAGCCTGGTGGGCTACAGTCCACGGGGTCGCAAAAGAGTTGGACATGACTGAGTATGCACACATTCATTATTTATTAATGCATGTTTATTAAGCATATTCTGTGCCGTAGTCCACCCCCTCCCCCGGCCGCCCTATCTATGGTTTTGCTTTTCATGCTTTTAGTTACTCTTGATCCAGAAATATTAAATGAAAAAATTTAGAAATTCCTAAATTTTATTTTGTGAATTCTTTTTAATTTGAAAAGAAAACCTTTTAGCTGTGCTGCGTCTTCGTTGCTGAGCGGGCTTTTCTCTAGGTGCTGGGGGCGGGGGGGCTCCTCCCCTCACTGCAGCGTCTTGTTGCGGAGGAGCACCGGCTCTCGGAGAGTGGGCTTCAGCAGCTGCAGCCCGTGAGCTCAGCATCTGCAGCTCCTGGGCTCTGGGACACAGGCGCAATAGTTGTGGTGCCTGGGCTTATTTGCTCCTCAGCATGTGGAATCTTCCCAGAGGGAAGGGATCAAACTTGTGTCTCCTGCAATGGATTCTTTACAACGGAGCCATCAGGCGCTTGCTAAGTCGCTTCAGCCATGTCTAACTCTGCAACTCTAGGGACTGTACCCGCCCCCAGGCTCCTCTGTCCATGGGATTCTCCAGGTAAGAACACCGGAAGGAGTTGCCAAGATCTCTTCCGGGGAATCTTCCCAACCCAAGGAGGGAACACACATCTCTTATGTCCCCTGCACTGGCGGGCCAGTTCTTTACCTTTGGCACCACCAGGGACAAACCCCTGAAATATTAAATTACCTTCCCTTTTGAGCAGCATGAGGAAATCCTGCGCTCTGGCCCAGGCGTGAATCTCGTGATTTGAGTGTTTGTGGAGCGCTGCCCACCGTTAGTCACCTGGCGGCCATCTTGGTTATCCAATACTCGGTCACAGCCGCAAGTCGGCCTTATTTTACTTCATAATGGCCCTAAAGAGCCAGAGTACTGACGTTGGCAATTCAGGTATGCCAAAGAGAAGCCATAAAGTGCTTCCTCTCAGTGGAAAGATGAAAGTTCTTGACTTAGTAAGGGAAGGAAAAAAATTGTATGCTGAATTTGCTAAGATCTACTGTAAGGACGCCTTCTATTCACGAAATTGTGAAGAAAGAAAATAAAATTTGTGCAAGTTTGGCTGCCACACCTCAAATTGCAAATGTTTTGACATAGTTTGAGCTTAATGTGTAGTTAAAGTAGAAAGGCATTAAATTTATGCAAAAAGTTATTTTGAGAGAGAGACAACATTCATGTAACTTCTTTTACAGTGTATTGTTACAATTGTTCTCCTTTATTATTAGTTATTGTTATTCTTCTGCTGTGCCTAATTTATAAATTAAACTTTGTCATAGATATGTATGTAGGGTATATACAGGGTTTGATACTGTCAACCAAAATTTGATTAACAATAAAGAAGAAAACATTGTTAGTACTGAAGAAAGGAAAAACTTGATCATTGCATTCCCACCTTTGAGGTCTGGATAATGTATTGGGCTAGTGATAAAGAAACTGCCTGCCAATGTAGGAGACATAAGAGACACAGATTCAATCCCTGGGGTGTGAAGATCCCCTGGAGGAGGGCATGACAATCCACTCAAGTATTCTTGCCTGGAGAATCCTGAGAATCCCATGGACAGGGGAGCCTTTATAATGCAGATGAACACTGCACACTAAACCGGGAGGGAGAAGGCCCAAATGGAGGGAGAATTTTATGCTTAAATTTTCTTGTCTTCCTTTAAAATATAAATTTTATCCCATCAGTTCTGTCCATGGTTTCAGGCATCCACTGGGGTGTCTTAGAAACAATCTCCTGTGGATACAGGGAGACCACCATATGTCACTCTTATTGCTACAAGGCTTATATACATTTATTTTATTTAATACTCACTACAGTTTGTGAGACAGGTACTATTATTCATCATATTTACTTAATAAATGGTAACAGGGATTATTTCCACCTCTTTGCTATGCTGTTAACATCATGCAATACACTTCCTCTACCTCTAATTCCAACCATTTACTAGAACTCTGCCAATTGTCTCTTAATATCCCTTCTGAGTAAGATGATACATGTGCCAAACCAGACTTTCCCCAGTACCTGCAACTCTGTCTGCCCTCCACTTGCCTTCCTGACTTGAACAGATAACTCCAAAGGAGGTTCTGGCCTTATCCCAGGCTCCTGCATCCTGCTATCAAGTGCACCGTGCCAGCCACATACACAATAGGAGAGATCTTTTCTTAGGAAAACTTTGATAAAAGCTAACAGTTACTACTGAGGGTTGAGATTAGTCATCTGTGTTAGGTGGGATGTGGGGGGCAGGCAAAGTGGTGAGGAAGTCTAGTTCTGAAGTAGGGCTGACAGAGAAAACACATGCAGAAACTGTCTCTGAGTTAACCATAGGATAAGAGTGAAAGAGGAGAAGGCAATGGTGACCCACTCCAGGAATCTTGCCTGGAAAATCCCATGGACGGAGGACCCTGGTAGGCTGCAGTCCATGGGGTCCCGAAGAGTCAGACACGACTAAGCGACTTCACTTTCACTTTTCATTTTCATGCATTGGAGAAGGAAATGGCAACCCACTCCAGTGTTCTTGCCTGGAGAATCCCAGGGACGGGGGAGCCTGGTGGGCTGTCGTCTTTGGGGTCACACAGAGTTGGACACGACTGAAGCGACTTAGCAGCAGCAGCAGCAGCGTGAGTAAAAGAAGCGCCACCAAAATAAGTATGGAGTCACAATGTTTTGTTAAATCACTTCTGAATGTATCTAGGCATCACAGTTGAGAGAGATATCAGACTGCTTGATTATAGTCAAAGAATACTTAAATTTTGAGAACTTACACTTTTTAAAGCTTCATTATAAATATTGTAACTATGCAGAGAAATAATGCTATCAAACTATAATGCTTATTTCTTAGTGCAACCATGGGTAATTCTTCTTTTCTTTTTTACCATATTTTTTCTCCAAATTTTCTACAATAACAGTTTTGCTCTCATAATAATGTTTCAAAATTCTAGATTCTTAAAAAATACATCAGATATAACTGTGGTACAACCTTAAAATCTATTATGATTTAAATACTTCTTGATCATGGCTTCTGGGAAGCATCTGGTAGGCTGGTAATAGCTCTCATTTGCAACCTAGTAGCCACCATGTGTGAAAAGGGAAGTTGGAGTGAAAGAAAAGCATTGCTTATTATGCAACAGATTTCAGAAGTTCCACAGCATCTTAACATCATAATTCCCACAAGTCACAGTTGTCAGAGGAAAGACTTTTTAGACTGAAGCTGCATGCATACAAAGTAAAAGACTCAGTGGACATGAGGGAACAAAGGAGTTCCCCTGGCTAAATTTTTCCCAAAAAATGTATCCCTTCCAATCACCCCATCTGCTTCCACTCAGCCTCTCTGACCACACAGTTCATCTAAGAGCTGGCCTTTCATTTCATTTGCCTGGAAAAGTAGAGTCATTAGCTGAGGCAGATCAGGATTTCAATGTGGACATTTTTGCAAATGTGATGTTTATTGAGTATCCAAGGGCACATAATCAAACAAACAGTTGAAAATATGCTTCTGTAAAGTTCAAGAGAGGTTTGAGTAGGAGAGAGGAAATAGCTGATTTTCAACCAATACATGTTATTTAAAGTATTAGTCACTCAGTCGTGTCCAACTCTTTGGGACCTCATGGACAGTGAACCCACCAGGCTCCTCTGTCCATGGAATTATCCAGGCAAGGATACTGGAGTGGGTAGGCATTCCCTTCTCCAGGGTATCTTCCCCACCCAGGGATCGAACCCATGTCTCCTGCATTACAGGCAGATTCTTTTCCATCTGAGCCACCAGGGAAGCACATGTTATTTAAAACCATAAATGAAATCACCAAGGAGTGGATTTAGACTGAGAAAGCAGGAGGGCCAGAGACTGAGTCTTTGCACATTCCAACATGATGGGATTTAGGAGAGGAAGAGAACCAGTCAAAAGGGCCATGAAGGGCTGACCTGTAATGTTGAAGGAAAACCAAAAGACTGTGGTGTCCTGGAGGGCGGTAGAGGAGGCAGGGTCTGCGTCACATGCTGCTGATGTGTTGACTAAGATGAGGAATGAGAACGGACCGTTGGATTTAGGTATGTAGAGTTCATCAGTGACTTTAATCAAGGCATTTTCAGTAGAGTGATGGGACAAAAGTCTGATTGGAGTAATAGTTGTCTTCCTGTGTATCGAAAGTGAGGAACTGTGATGACCAATTGTAACTTCTCCACTCTCTCAGGGGACAAAGGAACATGAGTTTCTTCTGTTCTCTTATCTGGATGTTTCAGATAGCAAGCATGCAGCAATGCTTATGATGCAATGCAGGAAATAAAAAAGTAGAGATTGTTTCTTACTGTGTTTGTTCAAAGGCCTCTGTGTTTAATTTTTTTTTTAACTAGGAAGTTCTTCTAAATCAGAAATGGATTGAAATCTAACACAGATTTGGGGTAAGTTTTCATATGAATCTTTTGAATTAAATTATTTTTTTCCTAATATATATAACTCCTAATATATTATAACTCTATATAGTCACTGTAGAAAATATGAAAAGAGGAAAATAATCAAGAAGTATTACTTTAGAGGCAAAAATTCAATATTTTGGTGTATTTCCTTCTGATTAATTTTTTATGTTCCCCTTATTTTTTAATTGGTGGAAAATTGCTTTACAATTTTGTAAAACAGTGCGAATCAGTCATAATTATAAGTATATCCCTTCTCTCCTTAACCTCCCTTACTTCCGCCTATCCCACCCTTCTGGGTCATCACAGAAAGCCAGGTTGGGCTCCTTGGCTACTGACTATTTTTAAATTATTTGCATGAATTGTGTAAACATGAAGTTTACTTTTATAACTATTTTTACATGTACACTTTTAAGTGGTATTAATTTACATTCACATTGTTGTGCTACCATCATTCCCATCCATCCACTGAATTCTTTGCATTTTGTACAGTCAAACAATCACTTTTCATTCTTCCCTCCACCCAACCCTGGCAACCATCATTCTACTTCCTGTCTCTATGAATTTGACAACTCTAGGTACCTTGTGTGAGTAGAATCAGGCAGTATTTGTTCTCTTGTGACTTATTTATTTCACTTAGTATGATGTTCTCAAGTTTATGCTTATTGTAGCCATTGTCAAAAGTTCCCTTTTAAGGCTGAATAGTATTCCATCATATGTATATACCACATTTCTCATATCCATTTATCTGTCAATGGACATATAGTTTGCTTCCATCTTTATTGTGCATGGATATCTCTTCAAGTCTCTGCTTTCAGTTATTTTGGGTATGTACTTGGAAGTGTAATTGCTGGATCATATGATTTTTCTATGTTTTAATTTTTTGAAGAATCATCGTGCTGTTTTCCATAGCAGCTGTACCATTTTGTAGTCCCACCAACAGCGTGCTAGGGTTCCAACTTCTCCACATTGTGGCCAGCACTTTTTCTGTTCCTGTTTTTTTTACAGTAGCCATTCTAATGGGTGTGAGGCAGCGTCTCATTTCAATTTTAATCTTCATTTCCTAGTGGTTAGTAAAGGTGAGCTTATTCATTTCCTTAATGGTTAGTAACAGGAAGCTTATCTTTTCCTATGCTTATTGAGCTTATCTTTTCCTATGCTTCTTGGCCATTTGTATATCTTCGTTGGAGAAATGTTGAAGTCCCTTGACTAATTTTTCAGTTGGGTTGTTTGTGTTGTTGGGTAGTAAGAATTCCTTGTATATTCTGGATATAAACTCCTTATCAGTTATATTATTTGCAAATACTTGCCCCATTCCATGGGTTTCCTTTTCACACTGTTTACTGTGTCCTTTGATGAACAAAAGTTTTTTAATTTGATGTAATCCAATTTTTCTAAAAACGGCAGCCCCCAGTTTTATTCTTCTTTTTAAAGATTGTTTTGATTATTTAGGGTCCCTTGAGGTTTTATATGAATTTTAGGGTGGATTTTTGCTATTTCTGGAAAAAAAAATCATTGATCCTCAGTGACTTTTTAAAATATAATTGCTATAATGCTGTATGAACTAATTTATATTCTATTTTTTCTTACTTAACATTATAATATAGTTATTCCATTAAAATATAAACATTAGTTCATTTTATTGAAACACTTCATAGAGATACTTTACAATGACTACAGGAAAGAAAATAAACAAATGGAAGTATACCCAAAAGATTAGAAAATATTTATGCTTCAAATTGTGTGACCTCTGTATACTTTGGATACTATAATCATAAAAATGAGAAAAATTTTATTTGACCCATGTCAGAGTGTTAAGATGCAATATTTACACTGAGTCGGAAGGAATGACAAGAAATTGTATTAGTTTAAAAGTCTGTTACAATGTGTATTTATACTACTTTTGACCAAATACAACTCTGGAATTCATTTATTTACTCAGGAAACATTACTGTGTCCCTGTAGTTTTTGAAGCCCTGGAAACCTAGATTTAAATTAGGTATGGTCTGGGGAATTCCATGGACTGTATATAGTCCATGGGGTCACAAAGGGAAGTGACATGACTGAGTGACTTTCACTTTCACTTTCACCTTCAGGGAAAGGGAATAAATACTAAAATTTCATTAAAATCTCGAATGTGTCATAAGCAGTGCAGGATCTTAGTTCCCCAACCAGGGATGGAAACTGTGCTCCCTGCAGTGGAACTGTAGAGCCTTAACCCTGGACTTCCAGGAAAGTTTTGTTCATTTTAGAAAAGCAAATAAAATAGAGTAATTGGGGCATTCGCTGGCAGTCCAATGAGTAGGACTCTGTGCTTTCACTGATGAGGGGACAGGTTCAATCCCTGGTCAGGAAAGTAAGGCCCCCTGCAAGCTGTGTGACACAGCCAATAGATAAAAAAAATAAATAATTTAACAATAAGGTCTTATGGTATAGCACAGGGAACTACGTTTAATACCTTGTAATAAACCATAATGGAAAAGAATAGGAAAAAAAGAAATATATGTCTAACTCAGTCACTTTGCTAAACAGCAGAAATTGGCACAATATTGTGAATCAACTATACTTCAACTTTAAAAAATTAAAAAAGAGCTGAGTTACCTATCGAAGGTGACAGGAAGAGTGAGTGGCAAGACTGCAATACAAGCTCAGGGTTGTCTACCTCCAGCTCATGCCCTTTTCACTTTCCCGGGCTGCTTTTCCCCAATTATGACCTGAAAGGAGGCTGGAGTATATACAACTAACTTATATGAACAAAAAACTGTGATGGCACATACTTAACACTAGGTAAGAGTCAAGAAAGGTTTTAGAGAGGTGGCACTATAAAACTCAAAAACTGAAGATTTCACTAAAGATGGGGAGAACTGCCTTCGTTCATTCATTCATCTGTTCACAAACCTGCACTGAGCTTCCCCCGTGTGTTAGTCACACGGCATGCTCCAGCCGTGTGCTGGAGATTCAAAAGAGAACCAGTAAGACCCTGCCACTCTCAGGCCTCACAGTCTCTTGGGAGACAATTAAGTAACCGATGTATAACAGAGCCTTTGGACCAAGCTCTGCCACAGAGTCAAAAGCAACAGAGTGCTATGGGATGCTGTTCCGGGACGCGAAGGGCAAGTGCTCAAGGGCAGAAACTGTGCCACATTACTTGCCGAGCTGAGCAAGGCAGGGTGGACTCTCCAGGCCAAGATCAGAGGCCTAGACTTCATCCCAGCGGCAACAGAAAGCCAGCAGACTTGTTAAGTAGAGAAGTGACGCTGTTCTGTTTTTAAGAAGCTATCTGGCAGACCCTGAGGGGTGGAGCGTGGAAAACAGAGAGAGGCAGATAGCAGGAAAACCAGTGTGAACTGGAGAGGACCTGGAACAGGCAGCAACAGCAGAGACAGGCAGAGGGGAGACCGCATTTATGAGAAGTTCGTCAGGCTTCGTCAGCTGTAGGATGTATAGTGTGAATAAGGTAGCAGTCAAGACGAGCGTGAACAAAGGCTTCAGTGCACGTGTATGTTCAGAACCACTGCATTATTTGCTGGTGAAGGACCTCTGGAGCATTTCATAAACAGATAATACTCTTTTAATTGCCAGTATATCTTTCATATATTTAGTCACTCTAAAATACTCTAATAGTTCAATAGATCTTTTTTTTTTTTCTCTCAAGGCATTTAAACATGCCTTGCAATGCTAGTGAGTGAGTGAAAATCGCTCAGTCATGTCTGATTCTTTGCGACTCCATGGAACTGTACAGTCCATGGACTTCTCCAGGCCAGAATACTGGAGAGGGTAACCTTTCCCTTCTCCACGGGATCTTCCTAACCCAGGGATCGAATTCAGGTCTCCCACATTGCAGGTGGATTCTTTACCAACTGAGCCACAAGGGAAGCCCTTGTTAGCACTATTTCTCCATAGCACAGTGTGATTTTTATTGTTGTTACAATGGAATATCCTAGAGATGAAACAATGGATTATTTTTTTCTGTACTGAAATTCAAAACAATTAATGGATTTTTACTGAAACAGGGTTAAAAAAAGATTGTTGGTTAGGTAAATGGTATGTGTCACTATTTTAATATTTCAAAAAAGTTTTCCAGTTTCTTACACGGTGACTGTCTTGTGATTTATTTATAACTTTTTTGTTTTGTGGCATGCCATATTTGTTTTCATTCGTAAATAAAAATACGCGTGCGTGCACAGTCACTAAGTCGTGTCCAGCTCTTTGCGATCCCACTGACTGTACCTCTCTAGGCGCCTCTGTCCATGGGATTTTCCAGGCAAGAATAGTGGAGTGGATTGCCATTTCTTTCTCCAGGGGATCTTCCCGACCCAGGAACTGCACCTGTGTCTCCTGCATTGCAGGTGGATTCTTTACCCCTGAGCCACCAGGGAAGCCCAAGTAAAAATGAACATGTATTAAGAGTTATCTCATATGCCTAAGCTGTTATGTGCCACCAGAAGAGGGCGGCAGTGAGGCACTATAAAGAATAATATTTACAGATGCTTCAGTTGCAGAGTTAAGACCATGATTTGAATGAATGGATACATTCCTTCTGGCTAACATCCTAATTAACTGGCTTATTTTCTGAGCTAGAGACTATGACATAAACATTGCCACAGAAATTTCAGAAAATCTGATGTTCTCATAATGCAATGAGATGAGAAATTTATGGAAATTTCTATTAAAACTGATGAAGATTAACACTAAGAAATACTCTGAAAATTTTACATCAGTTTAAAAGGAAGAGATTGGAGGATGAGTTAAAAGTAAGCATGCTGTTTCTTGTAATTTCAACAGTGTATGCAGAGAATGTAATAGTTTACAGAGACAATAAAAGGCATCTTATCTTCTTTGAACATTATAGATATTCATGAAATAAAAAGAAGCATTTCCAGTTTATCATATATGCAGTAAGCAATGAGTGGCATTAATCAACTAACAGAGGCTGCCCATATTTAGCCAGTATCTTCTTTTAGAAACATTTAACAACCACAACTTTTGAAATTGAACTATAGTTGATTTACAATGTTGTGCTAATTTCTGCCGTACAGTGAAGTGATTCAGTTATACATATATATCCAGATATATATCCATTCTTTTTTAAAAAATATATGCTTTTCTATTATGGCTTATCACAGGCTATTGAATGTAGTTCTCTATGCTATTCAGCAGGTCCTTGTTACCTATCCATCTAAATATAATAGTTTGCGTGAGCTAACCCCAGACTCCCACTCCATCCCTCCAACACACCTCCTTCCCCTTGGCAATCACACATGAGCAAGTATTTTTTGAATACCTTTATGTACTAGGAATTGTTTTCAGTGTTGAATATCCCAGGCTATAGGACAGAACAAAACAGGCACATTCCCTGACCTGTTGAAGGGTATAATATAGTGGGGAAGATAGACTTTAAACAAAACCTCACAATTATTCATTAGTTATAGGTGAGAGAAAAGATGGAAAGCAGTCTACCCCAGGGCCATAAATAAATTAGTTTGGGTTCAACCCCCAAGTTGGAAAGTAAATAAAATTTTTAAAAGGACTCAAGAACAACTTCTCTGAAGTTCTTAACACCCATTTGTATTATCCATGTGTTTTAACAATACATAAAGTGGATCAGATAAAATTTACAGATGTGTGAAAACAACATTGCAAAAGAGTATTTGGGTAGTTGATAAGCAGCAATAAAACACTTTGCCAATTTGAAGTGTTATAAAATGCCCCGAGCCTCCCAGACCACCTCAATCAACTCCACCAGTCATCAGGCTAGCCTGAGCTGCCACTGAGACTCTGTCCTCTCTTGATCCACTCTAAACTACAGATCCCTATCAAGTCTGAAAAACTGGTGTGTGATTATAATCCCCCCTCTTCTTTTTCATTTGTCTTCATTGGCAGTTTACCCAGGCTGTGAGCCCACTCTAGACCCCAATTCCCAGTTTTCCCAGGCTATGAGTCCACTTCTAGACTCTCTAGCTTCCCTGTGAGTCTAGACCCCTTGGTTAAATTAGGTTATCTAAATTTCTACAAGCACTATAGACTTCTGTTTTGTCTCTGACCTCCATTGTATACACTTCCCAGACCCGGGTTCTCTCAGCTCTCTAGGCCCGAGCTAATACAGTGTCCCAGCTGACTCTGCCGGGGTCCATTATGAGGAACCATAGCTGGCTCTGAGAGATGCTTATTGACTCTTTTCTTCATCCTTAATTGTCTTTTCAATTCTCCACAGCACTTTATTCAATCCAGGCTCTCTCTTTTCAAGCTGAATTTCCTCCTGCCAAATTTCCTTGTATCTGACTCATAGGTTACCAGATTATACATGGAAAATGCTCAGATTTTCTCTGAACCATTAGCCATTTGTTCCCCCTTCCATTCTGCCTCAGAAAAACAATATTCTACCTTGTATTCAAGCCTACTCCTTTCTGTGTTAAAGTGACATCTTTTTACCTTCTTTGTGACTTGTCTCATTATTCCTTGTCCCTTTCTTTCATTTCTCTTTTTTAAAAATTTTCCCTTCTGACATCATCTCCTTAGCCTGCACACATATTCAAATTGAATCATTCTTTATGAAATAGTCATTTCCTTTGAGACTATATTCTATCTTTTCCCTTCTTTTACAACCACACTTCTCAAAATAGTAGTCCCTATTTAAGTCTACATTTCATCCCTTTCACTTCCTTGTTTAACACTCATCCATCAACTAATGTCCTCTTCTGAAACGTCTGTTTACAGAATTGATGGGAACTTCCCAATCACCCAATTTAGTTGCCACTTCCTAGTCACTTCCTGGGGCTTCCTGCAGTATCTTGTCTCCACAGTCTCCTGGTTCTCACACTTGGCCGGCTACTTCTTTTGCAGGCTACTGTTTTACTACTTGGCTTCTGGAAGTCTAGAAGTCCATGTCCTCTGCACACCCTAACTTTGCCTCCTTTATTCTCATGTCATGGCTTCAAGTATTGCCCCTTATTCCCAAGTTTATCTCCTGTTCTAATCTCTCTCGTGGGTTTAACTCACATTTCCCACCTCTTGTAGAGAGCAGTTTCTCTGCGAGGTTTCATGGGCACTTCAAACAGAACTCGTCTGAACTCACCATCTCTCAGTGGCGTCCAGGCAGTCTGAACCACCTGCTGATTCCAGTCAGTATCTGCAAGATCCTTTTGCCCTTTGTTCTTGCGTGTCCCTATCCCATGCTGTCTGTCTGCACAGCATCTCCTCACACCATTTCCCTTGTTTCCTATACCCTGCCTCTCCCCCATTTTTCCCACTTGTTACAGTTGCCATCCTTCAATGTTTGACTCTTGTTTTACCTTCAGAATAAATAATAACTGAACTAAATCTCCTCTTCCCTATTCTTCACCCATTCTTTGCTTAGAATTCAACTGTATCTGGTCATACTCAGGCTTGTATTTGAGATACACCTTTGGGCTTGCTGTCTCTATCAAAGCCGGAGTCCTAAAAGGACTGGGACTGTGTCTTATTCACCTTTATATCTCTACTGCAAACCACGGCACATAGCAGAAACCCTGAACATTTTGGTTAGTTTGTGTTGTTGGAAGAAAAGTACCACAGATCTTAATTTTTAAGAATTGTTTATTTTGAAGAGCACAGTTTGTAATATGCAGGCTACAAATTTGGGAGATTGCAGAGAGTACAAAAACAAATATATTGACTAAAGTTGACATTTTTGCCTTTATCCTATTTCAGTTGACACAGATTTTTAGGCAATTCTACTCTGTAAGAGGCTTGTTTAAGGGTGATATGATTCTTGGAAATCAAGATGAAGTCTCAGGGTCTGGGATTTTATTTTACTTTCCTTAGAGTTAGTGCGTTAGCCTGGCACTTTTCCACGGATGCCGACTGAAGGCATGAGACTCTTGGGTCAAAGACCAAGGACTTTACTACTCAGAGCACAGCAAGTAGCACGACCATCATGTTGCCGTCAGCTCCTCATGTCTTCTTGGGTCGCAGGAGTGATCCTGAGCAGTCCAGATCCATGCTGGTGTGTTTGTGTTGCAGCCGGGTCACAACGAGCTTGAGGAATCCTCTTTGGCCCAGAGGAAGACATTGCCTCACTCCTCAGAGTTGCTGTAAATACAACCTGATAGATAGCCCAGAAAGAAGAGATTCGTCAGGCATTCATAACATACCCCGGCAAAGGAAATGGCACCCCACTCCAGTGTTCTTGCTTGGAGAATCCCAGGGACGGCGGAGCCTGGTGGGCTGCCGTTTATGGGGTCGCACAGAGTCGGACACAACTGAAGCGACTTAGCAGCAGCAGCATAACATACCCAGAGTCAGCCTGCAATGCAGGAGACCCTGGTTCAATCCTGGATTGGGAAGAACCCCTGGAAAAGGAACTGGCAACCCACTCCAGTATTTTTGCCTGGAGAATCCTACAGACAGAGGAGCCCAGTGGGCGTCAGTCCATGGGGTCGAAAAGAGTCAGACAAGACTGAGCAACTAACACTTTGTCCCCTGAGAAAGCAGTTCTAGATTTTAAACCCAATGAGAAGAAAAAAAAATCAGAGGGTCAATGAGAATAAGACTTTTTAGTCTACCTGGTTTTATAACAAAATTTCTAAACACTTTACCTCATGAGAAGTGAATCTAGGACTCATATATAAAATAACCACCAACTAAATCCAAACAACCTAAGGCAATGTCTGTAACTTGCTAAGTTAGTATTACAGTAACTATAGTTTTTTTACATCTGCAACCTTTTTGCCACATACTGAGTTTCTTTGAAAATGTTAAGAACTTTATACTCATCAGAGGGTTTTTATCAGGGATGACTTTTACTCTCTCAAAATGGTAAATTGAGCTGCAAATTAGAGTATGCTAGTAAATTGGATTAGTTAGAATTAAACACTTCCTTAGATAAGTGCAGTTGAACAAATGAAATATCTTTTCCTCTTAAGATCCTCTTGAAGGAAAGGAATTAACCTGAAATATCTTGTCAGCGTATAGAGGTGAGGTACTTGAAACAGGAGAAGGGGACAACAGAGGATGAGATGGTTGGATGGCATCACCGACTTGATGGACATGAGTTTGAGCCAGCTCCAGGAGTTGGTGATGGACAGGAAAGCCTGGTGTGCTGCAGTCCATGGGGTCGCAAAGAGTCGGACATGACTGAGCAACTGAACTGAACTGAACTGACTTGAGACATGCAAGGTGGCAGCCCATACTTGAGAGGGGAGTTACTTTTTACATTGATGATTGTAACTCCTGTTTCCCAAGATGATATTAGCCCTGGTGACTAAAAAACTTAGGCAACAGTCACAAAAATTTTGTTATTGCCTATTTCGACTTTCAGCCTCTCCACTCCCCATTTTTTTCAGGATGCTTTCCAATCTTTACAAGTACTACTGCAGTGTCACTGTTGCTCTTAAAATTGGAGATTGACTGCTGCCAAGGTTCACAAATGTTTCAAGCAGCCCTAGGTAATTTGAACTTCTAAGCTGCCACAAGTTGTTCAGACTTTTCAAGGAAGGCCTTGTTTTTTAAGATCTCTGATTCCCTTGCTCTCTTTCTCTCCCCTTGCAAGGAAAGTCACCCAGGCTTCCCTGAGGCACAGTTATAGGGCTTTTGAGTAACTCATTCTTCACTTGGAGCCTTCCACTCCGAGTCAAACTGGTCTCCAACATAGGCCATATGTCTGGAGATCCTCCCACACCTCATGGTGAGTTTTCAGGCTTCCTGAGTTGCTTTCCTTTCCTTCCCTTGAGTTTATGGAAACTTTTATCATCCTTTTGTGTTTGGAATTCTTTGCAGTAGAGATGATCATCATTTCTTTACCAGCCATATGCTCATTGCCAACATCCCATTTTCACACAGTTTGCTCTGTTGTTCTTCCCCGACTGCTGAGGTTGTCCTATACAACCCCCACCACCACCAGAGTCATTGTTGCTTTAACTGATTGGACCAGGGATGGACAGGTGATGCCCACAGGTAATGAGCTGTGTGTTGTGCTAAGACTTTGTTTGTGAACTTAAGGATGCTCAGACTGAGTCATTTTCTATTGAGCGCTTGAATCAGGAGGGCAAGTAAAGCCAGGGTGAGTGGATCAGATAAGGATGGTTTACAGAGAGAAATAATTTAGACTCTGTCTATTCTGTTCACCTCTGTGGTCTTTGCATCTAGCATGGTGCCTGACGTAGAAGACTTTCAGTAAGTCTTAGTGGAATGAATAAAGCAGACTGTGGTGTGTGTGTGTGTGTGAGAGAGAGAGAGAGAGAGAGAGAGGAAATGGGAGAGAGAGAGAGACTACTTTTGCCTCCTACAGCTTTCCATCTCCTGATTCCAATCCCTCATGAAGACAACCTTCTTTTTCTGCCCTATGTCCATGAGATAGCCCTATGTCCATCCAATAATTTCCCCTTTATGCTAAAGTTAGTTTGGGTGTGTTCTGTTCCTTTGCAGCTAAATTAAATCTAAGAATCTCCCAATTCAGTGGGCATGTCTCTACATGGTCCAAGTGCACCTCACCTTTTGGGGATGAATAGAAACTCAAATTCAACCGAGAATAAAGAAAATACCTCCCCAGATAAAGCTTCTTCATCTTCTTAAAAGGCAACCTTTGAGAAAAAACATGATAGAAACTGCAGATTGAGGATCCTTTTGGAGAGAGGGTCAGACTTTAGGCATTGTTGGTTGAACATGACTTTATTTAAAGTCAGTGGAGAGTGTCAGACATGACTGGGACACTTGCCAACCTAAGCTCCAGGTGGAGGAAGAACAGCGAGTCACAGCTTTACCCTGAGCTCCGGAATGCTACTGGAGTGACTTGGTGATACAGAGACTTCTTGACAGTTTCTGGTTGTACTCCTGGCTGTTGAATAGCACACCACAGAAAAAGGTTATTCTTTCCTGCTCCCTGCCTGGGAGGACACATACAAACCTGAGAGGCAGGGGAGTTGTTGAAAAATTCATTGGCAATCATCATAGGCTTGAAACAAGGAAAAATGAAATACCTGGCAGCAATATGGTATATTTTTCAAGAGCATAGTTTTGAGGTGACACCAATGTCAAGGACCAACTCTCCAACTTACTAACTCGCTCTGTGTTGTTGACTAAGCTGCTTAACCCCTTAGAGCTGCAGATTTCTCATCTACACAGTGCAGAGAAAAAATACTTATAAATACGCTTTAAGTGTTAGATTAGATAATGTCTGTAAGTTCCTAGGCCAACGGTACCAACCAAGTGCTCAGTAAATGGTAAGGGTGGTTAGGATAATTAGTGCTTTGTCATACAAGGGTCAATGAAAAGTGTGTTATTTTCCTGTTAACTGGAAGGGAGGTTGCATTTTTTTAAGTTTGTGTATGTGTGAGCACGTGCTCAATCATGTCCAACTCTTTGTGACCCCATGGGCTGTAGCCTGCCAGGCTCCTCTGTCCATGGGACTTTTCAGGCAAGAATACTGGAGTGGATTGCCGTTTCTTGCCCCAGGGGCTCTACACAGGGAGTGAACCCGCTTCTCTTGTGTCTCCTGCATTGGCAGGCAAATTCTTTACCACTAGTGCCATCTGAGAAGCTTAAGTTTAGAAACTTAAACACACTGAAACATGTATGTCATAGCTCTTCTTTACTGGTATCTGGCTTCCCTGGGAGCTCAGACGGTAAAGCATCTGCCTATAATGCGGGAGACCTGGGTTCAATCCCTGGGTCGGGAAGATCCCCTGGAGAAGGAAATGGCAACCCACTCCAGTATCCTTGCCTGGAAAATCCCATGGACTGAGGATCCTGGTAGGCTACAGTCCATGGGGTTGCAGAGAGTCGGACACAACTGAGTGACTTCACTTTCTTTCTTTTCAAAATAAATCCCTGCATGTAGACAAATGTAAGAGTCCAGGAAGCAGCTAACAAGATAGTAGTTATGCAATAGATAGCCATCAGTTGTGGTATCAATCAACAGCAGAGTTCAGTTTAGTTCAGTTCACTCTCTCAGTTGTGTCCGACTCTTTGCGACCCCATGGACTGCAGCATGCCAGGCCTCCCTGCCCATCACCAACTCCCGGAGTTTACCCAAACTCATGTCCGTTGAGTCGGTGATGCCATCCAACCATCTCATCCTCTGTCGTCCCTTTCTCCTGCCGCCTTTAATCTTTCCCAGCATCAGGGTCTTTTCAGATGAGTCAGTTCTTCGCATTAGGTGGCCAGTATAGCAGCAGAAGCAGAGTAAACTCCCCCTAAAGAAGGCACATGTGAATTCTCACATGTGTTCTCAAGACCTTAAAAGCAATTGTAAACTATATGACCTGTAGATGGCGAACTTGGATAGGGTGAATATTAAACAATGACTACATAGAAAAGAAAGCAGTGGTTTTTGTTTTGTTAAAGGGAGGACTAAGAAAAGTGGATACATTATTAAAAAGCTGCACAACCCACACCAAGCCAAAAGCATCCTTTGCCAACACACTGGGTTCTTTCTTCCAAGGGGACCATCAGTCTGAATGTCAGAATGAATCCACCTTCAGTCATATGTGCTACTGACAGACAGTATCTACTGCATTTGCTGGTAGAAATGTTTTGGTTGAGTAGCCATGCTGGTTGCTAGTTAGTAATACAAGGAAAAGGACTGTCAAGTAGGGAACATAAATAGATTTCTTGTAAATCTCTTGAGGGGTATAGAAACATTACCTTCTCAGAATATCCATAGGTAACATTCTGTATCTGAACCCACTGTGCATGTCCAAAATAGCCGTATCTTTGGATCTGTATATTATAAATAATTATATCCTCCCTTGTTCAGTTACTGCCGCTGTGGTGTATTTGTTCTGTTACCCTCCCCAAGGCAATTCTTTAGGGACCAGTTACCATTCTTTATTGATATCATTTCACTGGCTGAGGATTTCTAGAGCACCACACTTGGCATTCAGGACTACTAAGGGAGCTCTGTAGTACTTTGTACAATGTATGTGCCCTACCTATTAGATGCATGTGGGGTTTTCTCCCTCAAATTTCTATTTTGGAGTACAGATTTTACTATTCCAGGTCACAACTCCCTATAACAAGTGAGTCTGTAGGGAAATTAGTGTGACTTTCCAAAACTGCCTGCTCCTACAGTGGCCTGAGATGTTCTGCTGGTTCTTTCAGTTGTGGAAAAAGCTCAGCAACTCCCCCAGCATGATGGACTGGTGACCACGTGCTGCCTTATAAAACAGGGTCACTGTCTCTAAAGGGCCTCTCAGCTTGTGGGTCAGGTGAAGGGACATCTTTAGACTTCTGTGGTACCTCTGCCCTGTCATTTATTATGAGGCTGTAATTATTGTCTGCACATTGGCCTCCCCACAACTGTGGACTTCCAGAGTCCAGAAACAGCATCATATTCATCTCTTGATCCTTAAACAGTTTGTGTTTGGCACACAGTAGGTACTTACAGAAATGTTGAAAGAATTAATATATGTGCTTGGGTAGGACAAGCATGCAGGAAGGTGGAAATGTCAATTTAGGGTTAAAAAAAAAGGAGGAAGATAGGCAACCTACCCATGAGTAATTGTACCAATGTTAGACAAATATTATTCCTAAAGAATAGAAGAAGAGAAAAGAGCAGTAGATTGTGTACAGCCTAATCCATTTATTTTTACTAACCAAACTCTCAAGAGATTGACTAACATCCTGGTTAACTGTGGCCAGTGGAGAACACATCTCTCCAGAGACCGCGGTGCTTGTTTCCTAATTCCATGTATTTCATATCTTCATTTATTTTATTACACAGAGTACTAACCACTGTACAATCACAGGATCTTCACTCTAGGATCATAGCATCTTCGTGCATTTCAAAAGGAAGAGGCAGTTCTTCCTCTCTGCTCTCAGGATGAGGCAGTTCTGGCTTTCAGGTAGCTTCTAAAAAGTTGCAGTTAATCTAAGCTATGGGAATAGGGAAGTTGTTTGAAAATCCAGAAATTATAAGATCTTACCTAAGAGTTGGATTTGGGTATAAAGGCACCCACTGGTGAAAGACAGATCGTAGAGGTTGGGAGTGACGAACAGTGAGAAGCAGACCCTGAAAGACAGTCCAAATAAGAGGAGCCACACATCACCCCAGTGTTGCTCATGGAATTGACAATGACATCTGACATAAAATAATGGGGATGGTCGAGGACATGGGGACCATGTACAGTGATGGGAGTAGGACTATTGTGTCTGCACGTGATAAGCACTGAGGAAGCACTGGTGGAATGAACAGGCCATTCTAAGGCTGAACTGCTGCTAAGGGAAGTCATGAACTGCTTCGCTAAGGGAACATTCATTTATAAACAGAAACTGAAGTGAAAAAAATGTGTAGAAACCAGCGCAGGAAAAGATAAAATGAAAAGCACTAATCAGAAACCATTCAGAAGAAAGGAAGGAAGCCATGTCTGGAAACCTGAATGAATGGATCATTATAATGGTGCTTATAAAAAGCTCTGTTTCCAGACAACCAGTTTAAAAGAGAAACATGCTATATAGTATGGTTTTCATCAGTCAGCAAAGTGTGTAAATTCATCTGGAATTTACATTCCTTAGAATTTACATTCCTTCATCCTTAGAAATAAATTTTAGAAAGAATTTATTGCACAGACACTTAAATAAGATAAATAAGAGAACATTTGATTTTGTGAAAGCTACATACATGTTATTCATGTACTAAACTATAAAGATAACCACCACCAATACAGCCTATGTAAAATAACAAGTGAAAAGGAGTGGGGGCACAAGAAATAGGTTACTGCATGAACATATACACTGCCATGCAAGCAGGAAAATATAAATATTGACCAAAGCCCCCATAGCAACTGATTATGATATTACAATTATAACTTTCTTAATGTACTCTCAGTAAGGAGGAGGGGAAGGGTAGTCTGAGAGGTTCTACTCCTTCCCATAGAGAAAGCTGAGCATGAAAGAATTGATGCTTTTGAACTGTGGTGCTGGAGAAGACTCTTGACAGTCCCTTGGACTGCAAGGGACTGCTCAGCTTTCTTTATTGTCCAATTCTCACATCCATACATGACTAGTGGAAAAACCTTAGCTTTGACTAGATGGACCTGTGTCAGCAGAGTAATGTCTCTGCTTTTGTTCATAGCTTTGCTTTCAAGGAGCAAGTGTCTTTTAATTTCATGGCTGCAATCACCATCTGCAGTGATTCTGGAGTCCAAGAAAATAAAGTCTGTCACTGTCATTGTTTCCCCATCTATTTGCCATAAAGTGATGGGACTGGATGCCATGATCTTTGTTTTTTTAATGTTGAGTTTTAAGCCAGCTTTTTCACTCTCCTCTTTCACTTTCATTAAGAGGCTCTTTAGTTCTCTCTTTCTGCCATAAGAGTGGTGTCATCTGCACAGTTGAGGTTATTGACATTTCTCCCAGCAATCTTGATTCCAGCTTGTACTTCATCCAGCCTGGCATTATGCATGATGTACCCTGCATATAAGTTAAATAAGCCTTGATATACTCCTTTCCCAATTTGGAACTAGTCTGTTGTTCATGTCTGGTTCTAACTTGCTTCTTGACCTGCATACAGTTTATCTGGAGGCAGGTAAGGCAGTCTGGTATGCCCATCTCTTGAAGAATTTCCCACAGTTTGTTGTGATCCACACAGTCAAAGGCTTTGGCATAGTCAATAAAGCAGAAGTAGATGTTTTTCTGGAACTCTCTTGCTTTTTTGATGATCCAACAGATGTTGGCAATTTGATCTCCGGTTCCTCTGCCTTTTCTAAATACAGCTTGAACATCTAGAAGTTCATGGTTCATTTGTTGTTGAAGCCTGGCTTGGAGAAATTTGAGCATTACTTTGCTAGCGTGTGAGATGAGTACAATTGTGTGGTAGTCTGAACATTCTTTGACATTGCATTTCTTTGGAATTGGAATGAAAACTGACCTTTTCCAGTCCTGTGGCCACTGCTGAGTCTTCCAAATTTGCTGGCCTATTGAGTGCAGCACTTTCACAGCATCATCTTTTAGGATTTGAAATAGCTTAACTGGAATTCCATCACCTCCACTAGCTTTGTTCGTAGTGATGCTTCCTAAGGTCCACTTGACTACGCACTCCAGGATGTCTGGCTCTAGGTGAGTGATCACAACATTGTGGTTATCTGGATCATGAGGATCATTTTTGTATAGTTCTTCCATGTATTCTTGCCACCTTTTCTTAATATCTTCTGCTTCTGTTAGTTCCATACAATTTCTGTCCTTTATTGAGCCCATCTTTGCATGAAATGTTCCCCTGATATCTCTAATTTTCTTGAAGAGATCTCTAGTCTTTCCCATTCTACTGTTTTCCTCTATGTCTTTGCATTGATCACTGAGGAAGGCTTACTTCTCTCTCCTTGTTATTCTCTGGAACTCTGCATTCAAATGGGTATATCTTTCCTTTTCTCCTTTGCTTTTTGCCTCACTTCTTTTCACAGCTATTTGTAAGGCCCCCTCAGACAGCCATTTTGCTTTTTTTCATTTCTTTTTCTTGGGGATGGTCTTGCTGCCTGTCTCCTGTACAATGTCATGAACCTCCATCCATAGTTCATCAGGCATTCTTGTCTATCAGATCTAGTCCCTTAAATCTGTTTCTCACTTCCACTGTATAAGGGATTTGATTTAGGTCATACCTGAATGGTCTAGTGGTTTTCCCTACTTTCTTCAATTTAAGTCTGAATTTGGCAATAAGGAGTTCATGGTCTGAGCCACAGTCAGCTCCCGGTCTTGTTTTGCTGACTGTATAGAGCTTCTCCAACTTCAGCTGCAAAGAATATTATCAATCTTATTTCAGTGTTGACCATCTGGTGATGTCCATGTGTAGAGTCATCTCTTGCGTTGTTGGAAGAGGGTGTTTACTATGACTAGTGCGTTCTCTTGGCAAAACTCTGTTAACCTTTACCCTGTTTCACTTTGTACTCCAAGGTCAAACTTGCCTGTTACCCTAGGTATCTCTTGACTTCCTACTTTTGCATTCCAGTCCCCTGTGATGAAAAGGACATCTTTTTTTTGGTTTTAGTTCTAGAAGGTGTTGTAGGTCACCATAGAACCATTCAACTTCAGCTTTTTCGGCATTAGTGGTTGGGGCATAGACTTGGATTACTGTGATATTGAATGGTTTGCCTTGGAAACGAACAGAGATCATTCTGTCGTTTTTAAGACTGCACCGAAGTACTGCATTTCGGACTCTTTTGTTGACTATGAGGGCTACTCCATTTCTTCTAAGGGATTCCTGCCTACAGTAGTAGATATAATGATCATCTGAATTAAATTCCCCCATTCCAGTCCATTTTAGTTCGCTGATTCCTAAAATGTCGATGTTCACTCTTGCCATCTCCTGTTTGACCGCTTCCAGTTTATCTTGATTCATGGACCTAACATTCCAGGTTCCTGTGCCATATTGCTCCTTACAGCATAGGACTTTACTTCCATCACCAGTCACATCAACAACTGGGTGTTGTTTTTGCTTTGGCTCTGTCTCTTCATTCTTTCCGGAATGATTTCTCCACTCTTCTCCAGTAGCATACTGGGCACCTACCAACCTGAGGAGTTGGTGTCCTATCTTTTTGCCTTTTCATACTGTTTGTGGGGTTCTCAAGGCAAGAATACTGAGGTGGTTTGCCATTCCCTTCAATAGTGGATCACGTTTTGTCAGAACTCGCCACCATGACCCGTCCGTCTTGGGTGGCCCCACACGGCATGGCTCATAGTTTCACTGAGTTAGACAAGGCTGTGGTCCATGTGATCAGATTGGTTAGTTTTCTGTGATTGTGGTTTTCATTCTGTCTGTCCTCTGATGAATAAGGATAAGAGGCTTATGGAACCTTCCTGATGGGGGAGACTGGCTGAGGGGGGAAAGTGGGTCTTGTTCTGATGGGCCACCAGGGAAGCAATTTAATAAGGGGGTCCATCAAATAGCATCTAATTTGGAAGAGAGAGCACAGGTCTCACTATCAGTTCATTCTACATGGCCAGATATTCAGTCTTTATCAGGACGCAGCAGGGGGAAAAAAAAAAACAGCAGCTGTTTCTTGAGGAAAATAGTTATTTATCAAAGAGGTGTGACTTTTCTCTCAATTCTAGGGGCTGTACTATTTTATTTGGGAATTCTGTAAGCTCAGTGATCTGCTACAAAATATTGCACACATTAGATTTCCCGGTCACAAGGTCTAACGGCTGGTGAAAACGGCTTACTCTTTAAACTGAACTGACTGAAGACTACTCCTTTGCTTTGGGCCCTCTTGAAATATAGAATCCTTATGGTTTATTCAGTAAGTAGGAAGGAGCAACACAAATATAATTTTATTTTTCCTGTCTTATACTAAAGTCCCATGAAATGTGTGTGCCTCTTTCTTCATGGAATTAGAGATACAAGGTGCGGTTAACTATCCTCTAGTTTGGAGGAGATACCTAAGCACACCCCCCGACATCTAGACTCCCAGAAACATCAGTGAGTTAGTAGATCTCTGAACTCTCATGGAATTTATCTCTTATCCTCAGTGACATATGTGTCTTATCAAGGTGTCTTATGTATTTTACACTTTCTGACCAAATTGTGGTACCCAACCCCACCTCATGGATAGCACAATGAATCTAAAGTCTCTGTTAAACGTTCCCATGTTAATCATTTTGACCCAGGGGAGCTATGTTCCTTTTTCTCTTCTTAGTTTATCATTTTAGAATTTATTTACATACACATTCCCCTGGTTCCTACTGATACAAGTTAGAAAAAAATCATATAATTTTTGGGGGTGTGTGTAAACCTATTCCTTGAGGTATGACTTGGTCAGACTCTTTTTCTGGTATTTAGGTACCTCAGTTTCAAAAGGCTAAACCTTAAAACTTGCTGATATTTTCCCTTTCCCTTCCTTCCTTTCTTTCTCTCTCCCTCCCTCTTTTCCTCCTCTTTTTTCCTTTCTCCTTTCTTTCTTCTGTTGGAAAATAGCATAAATTGGCTTTATTTATATTTACTTTTTAACCTAACATACAGTAAAATTGACCTTTAGTTTGGTCTTTATCATTTTAACACATATATAGATCTGCGTAACCATGATACAGTGGAGATAGATAAGAAAGTACCCTGCATAGATTCACTCATAGAGTGGGTGAAGGGAGATTCAGTAGGAATTCAATCAGCTAATTCAATCAGTGAGGCACAGGCAGACAGAAATTACAGTTGAAGGTATGAATTCTATCATGTAAAACAAAAATCTCTAACAGCAAGTAGGTTACTTCCTTGAGTCTCCTTGCCTTGAGATGCAATTTCCTTGAGTCTCATTGCCTCTTTTGTAAATAGAGATAATAAAAACGTAATGAATGAAACTTTGCTAAATATAGTTTTAACATCTTTGTATGCCTGTTCAGTCACTTCTGTCCTGTCTGACTCTTTGTGACCGTATGGACTGTAGTCCACAGGCTTCTCTGTCCATAGAATTCTTCCTGGGAAGAATACTGGAGTGTGTTGCCATGCCCTCCTCCAGGGGATCTTCCCAACCCGGGGATTGGACCTGTGTCTCCTGCTTGGCCGGTGATTCTTTACTGCTGAGCCGCTGGGGAAGCCCCTTTAACATTTTAGTTAAAGGGGCTGCAACTAAGGGGAGTTAAAAGCTTTCCTTTAACTAAGGGTCCTTACTCTGTGTGACCCCATGGACTATAGCCCGCCAGGTTCCTCTGTCCATGGGGATTCTCCAGGCAAGAATACTGGAGTAGGTTGCCATGCCCTCCTCCAGGGGATCTTCCCAACCCAAGGATGGAGGGCAGGTCTCCCGCATTGCAGGCAGATTCTTTACCATCTGAGCCACCAGGAAGGCCCTTTAAAATCTTTATTGAGATACAATTTACATACCATAAAATTTACTCATTTTAACAGTACAGTTTAATTCTTCTTAGTAAATTTATCAAGTTATGCAAATGAAACCTCAACTTGAACTTATGTATTACCAGGATTAAAGGTGTACAGCTTTAAAATTTATAGCAAAATTTTCTTTTGTGTATGGAAGTGCTGAAGTTGCCCACAGTGAGAGAAAGAATTGGTTGCCTGACTCACAGCTCAGTCACCTCAGAAGGGAAGAAATTGTCCCTGCCACATAGCAGGTATACAACAAATCCAGGCCCATTTATTAATAACTCCAGATGCTGAATTCTGTCCATTGGTCTGTAAAGACTTTCTGGCACATGCTTGTAAAGAAAATGGCCAAGTTAAATAAGGAACTCTATTGTGAAATGTATTTAACTTGCACACATGTTCAAAAATATTTGAAAATTACCAAAAAAGAACTACTCAGGCAACAGTAAAGAATGTGAACAAAATAATGAAGGATTTGTATTAGATGGTTTATATGGATTATCTAAGTGAAGGTTGACATGGAACTGATCACAGAATCTGAGTTTCCTGGAAATAAAGGCGAAAAGGGACACTGTGATGAGGCTTAGGTTTTTGTAGTCTAATAAAAAGAAATATTTCCATTTGGCATGGAAACCAAAAAAATCTAAACCTCATCATATTGTCGCTTTTCGCCTTTACTCCCGGGAAACTCAGATTCTGTGATCAGTTCCACCTTAAGTAAATTAGGGCTCCCTTGGTGGCTCAGACATTGAATCTGCCTGCAGTGTAGGAGAACCTGTTCCATCCCTGGGTTGGGAAGATTCTCTGGAGAAGGAAATAGAGCAACCCACTCCAGTATTCTCGCCTGGAGAAATGCCATGGGCAGAGGCTTGACAGGCTACAAAGTTCATGGGGTCGAAAAGAGTCAAACACGCCTGAGCAACTAAAAGTAAAATAACATTAAGCAGTATACTAGACATATTCAACAGCAATTTTTACCAAGTAATTGTTTTCCAAATGACAACTTATAAACCATTTTTGCAAATTAATTGTAATAAAATAAATATGATCAATTTTATTTGCAGTATAATTTAAGCATTAGTAAGGGAGTATCCTCAGTAGAAGGATGTACTTGCTTCTTTGTTTCTAACTAAAGACTTACATTTTCTGCAATGTTGTACAACTTTTAGTTTGTTATATTTTGTTGAAATTGGATTACTGGATTATCTATTTGCTGCATAAATAATACCAGCTAAGCCATCTTTGTCTACAGGAAAGTGAGCTACTATAGACTACTGCACCTAAATGTTTAATGCTATCCTGTAAAAATAAGGGTAAAGAAAAAAAGACCTGTGGCATCACTGAGTCTCTTTCCTCTGATTAACCAAGGTCAGATTCCCTAGATGAAAGATGTGGTTAGAACTTGATGCTAATCAAAGGACCAAAAACACTTGACTATAGTTCATTTGAATCTTAGTTGAAAAGATTGTGGATAGACACTTAGGAAAAAGTGAAATCAGCATAATATCTCCTCTTCAAGTACAGTCCAGCTTTCAGAGTGGTAACATGGATTTCAGCCTCCTCGTAATTCTCCTTGATGAAAACAGAAGGATTTCACAGCACAGAAAGCAGAGGTTTATGAGTCTGGATACAGACAGACGCACAAGAGAACTCTGTTCATCGTCTTCAAAGTGATGCAGCGATGGCAGGGCTGCTGCTGTGGCCACATGTAATATAGCCTGTAACTCTTTAAAGAGGATTAGCTTTAGCGCGCTGGGAGCATTCAACATTGGATTTCACGTGGAGTAGAATATGCTAATGAAATGTAAATGTCTATGGCAAACATTACATAATATCTAAAACCTTCAAAACTGAGCTTTGTCTCTTGCACAGTGGGAAACCAAACTTTATCATATCAGAAGAACAAGTAAAAGGGAAACAACCTTATACTTTTCTGCCTATGCATCTGCTGCTATAAAAATGAATTTAAATATATATTCACATATATTTATATTTAAACTAAGTTGCCATGTCAGTAGAAAAACCAAAGTTTAGTCATTCAAATGCATCCTACTAGATCTTTGTCCAGAAATGAAATAATTTATCTTTGTAGAAAAGGATATACATATAATATGAATTTTTAAAAAACATTTAATTCTATTTTTTAAATACTATTTTAGGATTACAGAGGGCTTGCGGGGTGGGTCTTTTCCCTATTTCACCTTAAAATTTCTTGCTTGTGGTCCTTTTGCCTGCACAATCTTTCTGCTTGATATTGGACAACTGTATCTTTATCATAGTTTTCCATATAGTGTTTTTACTACTTTCATTGGAAGCAAATGTGAGATTTGATTAGTTTCTTAAAACTGTATGTATACTCAGTTAATATGAAAATTATTTTCACATATTTAGAATTTCAGAATATATCTGGCATTGGGAAGGTGAACTTATTATAAGGTGTGTGATTTGCAAACCATGCAACTGTGTGTAGCTCTCAGAATCCATACACGTGTTCCCAAAGATTGAAAGCCCCCTAAAGATTTCATCTCAATTACTAGGAAATAAAGGCCCTGCACACACATGCAACCGGGTGTCGTGGCTCGATTTCCAACGCGTGATCTTTCATTAGTTACTAGCATTTCACTACACTCAACCGAATAGCTTAGATTCTCTTGGTTTTTGTTGTTCAGTAGTGTGTATGTGTTTTATATCTCAGTTTTGAAGGGTTTGTCTCTGTAGGCTTCAAGGGGTGGTAATACATATTCATGAAAGAGCACTCTTTCCAGTCCTTGCCACCACTGACAAAGCCTTGGCTGTTTCACACAGCAAGCTGACTGGGATTGTGTGTGGGGGCTGCATGGCCAGATTAGTGCAAACAGCAAGCCCACTTCTCTGCTTGTTAGGCCTTGCCTTCCTGACAATTTCCCCAGTTGTCATTTGTGACAAGGCTGTCATTAGGTGATGGCTTCTTTTGGCCATTTTCAGATAAAGATAATTTCCTTAACTTCCATTTTATTTGACAACAAGCAGTTTGGGAGAGAAAGGAAGTGCTTCAGCAGTTTATGGATTAGGGTTTTGTCACTTCAAAGGCATCTTTGATCTAAAAATATGTGCTGTACCAAATTCATTATGTCTTTCCTTAAAGGGCTTTTAAATTTATTGATCTTCTCCTCAATTATTCTCTTTTTACGTCCAGTAATGATGTGTGAGATGGTAGTGTTGGGAAAAGCCTAAGGAGGAGTGTGGGGAAAATGCAGCCAACTGGTCACTTCTGAGGCTATTACGAGAACCAAACAACAGGTGCTTTTGTTTAGGGTCAATTCTCTTCTGAATCTCTATGCAGACAAAGGCCCCTCTGCTGTCTATAGATCAACATGAAGATATTATACCAACAGAATAAGACAGGATTATGTTTGGCATTGCAGCCTAGTAAAGATTTTGAAAACCTCTCAATTTGTGCAAAATTGTGCCCACAATTGTCTTCATCCTCATCACTGAGTCCATGAGTTTTGAAAGCCAGCAAATGAGTAAAGAAGAAAGAGCAAGTGCTTCTTTGTGAACCAATAATTTGGCTTTCTCTAGAAGCAATCCTTGAGGCTCAGCTTGCTCAAGTTCTCATAATTGGATCATTAGAAAATCATACAGAGCAGAAAGTAAGAGGCTAAGAATCCATAAGTGAAAATAGACTTTAAAAACACAGGAAGATGAGCTTGTATGGTTAGATATTGGTTCTCTTGTTCAGAAGGTCCACTTACCCTCTTTGCCCTCTTTTTGCCGTTGTTCTAAGCAATTGTTACATGGAATTACTGTGTTTTAAACTACACCATGGACAAAGGAGTAAATCCTTTGAATAGTTTATATCCAAACTATCACAGTTAACAATTGTCTTCTAAAACGTCACATATAATAACCTCAGTTGACTGTAGCACAAGCCACTCACTTCTATTTCTACAGCTAGGAAAAGGGAGTTAAAACAAATGGCTTAAATTTGGGGGAGGTGTCTAACTATACTATTTTATTAGCCTCTTGAAAGGCTATTTTATAATTTTCAGAGATATCTAGATGCTATTGATAATAAGTTCATTTCAGCAAATCATAATTTCAAAATCTTACACATTAAAAGAAATGTGTAATTTTAAAGCATGATAAAGTTCCTAAAAGCAATACAAATTGTTTCTTTTGAAAATCAGTTTCCTGAATTTCTAAAAACCAGTAGAACATAATGCCTTTCACTTTGAAAAATCAGTTGAGAGGTTTGGGACTCTACCCTTGTGCCCTCAGTACTCTTCTCTGTAAAGTCAGGATAGAAATAGCTGTCAAACAATGTCAGAAATATTTTCCATGTGTGAGGTTATTTTATCTTTATTAAGAGGTAGATACAATTATTAGCTTGACTTTACAGATGAGGAAACTGAGGCTCAAAGAAGTTCAGTAACTTGCCCATTGACTCATATCCAGGAAGTGGTGGAGCCAGACGTGGGTACTTTGGGTTCCAAGCCTCTGTTCTTAGCCCTAGGACCTGGAAGACACAGGATCTAGAATACTCAAATAGTCATCTCCTAATTCCTCCTGGTCCTGAACAAGTAAATGTTCACACTCGTCTCCCCTGCTGTCTCTCCAGCTCCCCAGTCCTGGTTGTCTGCTCCGTTCTCTCCAAGGAACTGAGAGGGTACAAGGGGATTCTTATTCTCCGCTTAGGTTCATCCAGTTTTCCTTCCGCCTGCACGTTAAACACAGGGGGATTGGCCTGCCAAAATCCGATAAATTCAGACAGTAGGGTTCAGGGTTCATTTTGCTGTCTTTTCAAGGACTCTTCCATCACTTCATGAAAGTTCTGTGAGGTAATTTATCTTGACTTGCTTTTAACCAGAAAACCTTGATTTTTCACTTCCTTGAGAAATCAGTAGAAGCTCCTTTGGAGGAGGAAAGGAATAGATTTTGAAGAAGAACGTTTTGAAGCGAGATCTCTGTTTTGTCTTGGAGTTCACCTGCTTCGTGACACGTGAATGCGCCGCATTAACTGGCAGACAGCAACACCATCAGCCTGCCTCGGAAGAGACCACAGTAAACACCCGTCTCAAAGAGACCGCGCTGAAATATGATATCAGCTGCAAGAGAGGGCCATCTCCTCCGGTCAAATGAGAAAAATCATATTATCCTCACTGTGGTATACAAATAGCGTGTAAGCCACATTCTCCATTTGAATGCTGACAATAAAGTGCTAACCTCACCGCTTAGGGCCAGCCTGATCCCATCTCCAAACACAAACACTCTGCCTCAGTTTGGCTGGGGGCTGTGTCATGGCCTCCCCACCCCCACCTTTTCTTCCCCCCTGTTAATTGGCTGAGACCACCAGAATTTGGAGGACACAGATGTCACTGATAGTTTTCCTAGGGAGCACATTCAGGCCCATCTGTTGCAGCCTAGAAGGCTGTTCATATATCCACAAGGCCTTCATTTAATTCTTGTCAGAAAGTAATGTAAATCCAGTTTACCTCAGAGGTCGCAGCCGAGATTTATGCCAATGAGCCCCCTGCAATTTACACACACTGTAGTTGTATAGGATGAAAAGAAAGCCTTTCATGTTGGTGCATATTAACAAGAAAGCCTGCCTTCCGCGAGGGGCTTTTTGATTGAGGTTTCTCCTGATTTTAATACAGCCGATGCCAGTTGGTATACCCAGCTTTAGAAAAAGAAAAAAAATCTAATCTTTAAAGTTTCTTCTTTATAAGAGGTAAAAGAGAAAAAGAGGAATCCTAGCAAGTGGTACTGCTATGTCTTTAATTATCTTTACGAAACAAAACTCCCGCGAACTCGGAGAATATAGTGTGACGGCAGAGCGTGTTCTGGCCTGAATTACTGCTGGTTGAAATCTAGAGAGAATTCAGTTGTGAGCAATTGTCTTTCCAATGCGATAATAGTAGGAGTGACCATCTGAATTAGTCTCTGGCTTTTCAGCTGCCTCTCTCTAGTGTATTTAAAGAAAATTGTGAAATTTGATCAACTTTCTCTGGACCAGGCTGGGTAGAAATTGATTCATTAGTAAAATGGAAGCATACATATGTGATACACACATGCATATTTATAGAATTACTTTATTAGAAGTCCGATAAGAGTACCTAGAAAGGCTACTGTTAATCCTATCTTTCTGTGTATTAACACACTCTGAAATATTCAAGACTATGTCAGTAAGCTGGATGGCAAATGGCTTTAAAAACACCCATGGGGTCAAAATCTTCTTGAAAGTTTGAATATGCCCCCTTATTCTTTATGTGATCTTAAGACAAATTATTTAACCTCCATGACCCTCAATTTTCTTATTTCTAAAGTGGGAATAATAAAGCCTATATCAAAAGGGATTGTGTCTGAGGTATATAGTACATAAAGTATAGAAAGTATTCATTCAACCAATGAAAAATTCCCTCTCCACTCTGCCTTTTGGGGTCAGCAAACTATGGGTTTAGAATATTAGTTAACTTAGTTCAAATGCCTGAACATTCAATTAATCAAACTACTTTTTCACATTTAAAAAGTTTTTGAAGACAGATGAAGTTGGAGATTTTTTTTCTTCCATGGTTTTGAATTTTTGTTTTGCTTAACTTCTTAATTCTCTAAAAGTAGAATAGGAGCATGTTACCCAGTTTGGCAAAAACAGGCAGGGCCTCTCTATTTACTCACAGTAGTTTAGCTTCTGAGTTCCCAAGACAGTGTTAATAGGGCATGAGCCTCTTGTGTTTTTATAGACAGAATTCATTTACCTGTGCTAATAGCTTTGAAATATTTGGTGTGATTATTTATGTTCCACATTTGCCCCTTTGTTTATATTTTGCTTAAGATAATATTAAACTTAGAATGTGATTTCAAAGCACAAACTAACAGAGAAATGCAACAGCACACCCTACATATTTATATGATGGGTGTGTAGGTGGAATAGAGCTGTGATAAAAAATACAGTGTGTTACTGGTAACTCATTAGGCAGACACTCCAAATGGACGATCACAGCCTGGGCTTGATCACGGAATTGGATCAAGTCATAGCCTCACTTTACAGAGCCTTACTCCACATTAGGGAACTGAAGCCCAATTTTGCTGGCCCAGTCTAAAGCTGGTACTAGGCCGAATTAAAGTAATTTCAGAATTGTCTTTCGCTGCTTCTCAGGGGTCATGAAAGCCATTCCTTTTTGTCTGTGCTCTGTGCTCAGGTGCTCACTCATATCTGACTCTTTGCGACCCCATGGACTGTAGCCCACCAGGCTCCTCTGTCCATGGGATTTTCCAGGCAGGAATACTGGAGTGGGTTGCCATTTCCTTCTCCAGGGGGTCTTCCCAGCTGAGGGATCAAACCCAGGGCTTCTGCATTTCCTGCATTGGCAAGTGGATTCTTTACCACTGAGCCACCTGGAAAGACTTCCTTTTTGCTTTGCAGTCCTCAAAACAAAATCTTTAAAGAATTTTATAAAGAGAGATTTCAAATATGTGCAGAAGTGGTGGGGGCAATATACAAAATCTAATGTAATTTGATTCAGCCTCAACATTTATCAACCTATAGCCAATTTTGCCTAATTTACATCCCCACTTCCATGAGAGAACTGCACTTCCATGCCCTACACCTCAGATTTATATAGAATTGAGCTGAAGTCACTCAGTTGTGTCCGACTCTTTGCGACTCCATGGACTGTAGCCTCCCAGGCTCCTCAGTCCATGGGATTTTCCAGGCAGGAATACTGGAGAGGGTTGCCATTCATATAGATTTATCTGTAAATATTTCAGAGTGTTTCCTTAAAAGATATGAACTTATATTTACAGTAACCACAATACTGTTATCTCACCTTTAAGATTAAGACGGACTCCTTAATATAATTTATTGTGACTTAATATTATCACAATATTATATGACTTAATATTTTGCCACCCTCCCTTTTAAAATAAGCTTGATTACTTGGCTCTCATGTTCCAAATTAGTTGTTTTGCTTCCATGACACAGTGGTTTCATGAACACTCTTTCATAATGACTTTCACTGGGGATACATGTAGATGGTATATTTTGTGGTATGTGGTAGTGTCTTCCTAGAATGAGAATTTTTCATCTGATTGAAAAATAAAAGTTGAATCATTATTCTGCTCCTACCCCATCCTCACTGATTCAATTAGGTAAGTTTTCTAAACTTCTTAGCTTCAAATGAAACTGTTAATATATGTGAAGGCCACTGTAGAACATGGACAGAAATGATACTGCTCTGGGGAGATCGTGCTGACCATTCATTCATACTATTCTTTCCCCATATGGGGTCTTGCAGATTTTCGTATGTGAGTATTTTTTAAATAAATGTATAGCATTTTCCCATTTTGATCAGGGCAGACAAATTGCTGTATGAAGCAGTAAAAAGAATAAGAGAGGATTGCATTTTAGCCAGTATAACAAAAAAAAAAAAAAAAGACAGTGCAGTGCTTAATTTTTAAGTTTACTACCACTAAAAAAAAATGTTTCACTTAAAGAAATTCAAATGCTTATTGTAATCAGAAAATCCACTGTGCTCATAAATAATGACCTCACTTCTCAGTTGGCTGTATTGAGCTCTCCTGGGAGGAGATGTGTTTCCTCCCTGTCAGGATTAATCTATAAATGCAGTCACCACTTAGACTTCATCAGATCTTTCCTTTCTCTTCATTGGTCCCCCTGGAATTATATTACTGCTTGAATAAGGTCAAATTAGGATACTTTTTTTTTTCCCAAGAAAAAACATAGCTGCTGTGTTTTCAGCACTTTAAAATTTAAGAATCAAGTCTGCTTTTTAAAACAAATCAGGTTATACATTTCTGTCACAGTATCACCATATACCTAAATAATACATTTTTTTTTGGTGTGTTTATTGGTTTCTTCCCCACAAAATACAGGACACAGAGTGATCTTATGAAAAAAACCAGTGTATTGAATGTTTAAAAGCTTGTGTCTAACTCCGGCAGATAATCTACTGAGTTGCCATTTGAACTTGGACAAATCACTAAACTTCTGACTTTCTTTATCTTCAAATTGGCACCATATTACTTGCCACCTTCCCCATTGTAATCTTATAAAAATAAAATAATCAACCCAATTCTTCTATTTCCTCTTGTCAATATGTACTATGAAATACTTTTTCTTCTATAATAGTGGGAAAGATAGAATCAATTCTCTGACTTGTCTAAATTTAAGTAAACTCATCCTGTGGGTCAGAATGTTGCTTTGGAATTTTTTGTAAGTTGAATTAGACACTCATTTTACTTCCCCAATGAGGTTATCTTTGAGGCTTGGAAATGTCTATTCTGTTTCTTGGTAACTTTCAAAAGTTTGAAGTACAGTATATAACGGATACTCAATAAATGCTTAACTACCACTCAGGAGTTTGCAAATACTAGTCAGTATGTATCATTTTATATTTTAAAACTCTAAAAGTTAGTTATTAAAACAAAGCATTAAGGAAACAGTAGGAAACAAAAAAATTTTTTGCCAGTAATAGATTGTGTAAAAAACTAGTGTGTTTCACTTGTCTTTTCTGATTTACTAATTTTTTAAAAAACTTTTTTCTGTGTCACTGTTAACTCTATACTGGCAAATAGTCCTTCATTAGCTAAAAGCAAAGGAGTGAACACCAAGTCTCAGATCTCTATTCCCTTTATTATAGAAAAGAGGAAATGAGACTTCTTCGCCTTGAGGAACTACCAAAGAAAGTGAGTGGAGTGGCTTAAAAACCATCAAGTTGTCCCCCAAATCAGGTGATTGACACGCTGAGCACATTTGTTCCGAGACTGAGTGGCATTTTACTCAGTAGCAGAACTCTTACAGAAAGCATAGAATCCTGAGATTCTAAAACTGTACCCATTTTCCAAGTCAGCCGGATGAAGAGAGGGCCTTCAGATTCTATGCAGGTTCAGAGTGGGCCTGGGTTTTTAATTGAGCCTTTTTGTTTATTTTTTTTTAATTCGTTTCTTTAAATTGGAGGATAATTGCTTTACAGTGTTGTGTTGGCTTCTGCCGTACATCAACATGAATCAGCCATAGACTTCAGTGTGTCCCCTCCTTGAGCCTCCCTCCCACCTCCACCCCATCCCACCCCTCTGGGTTTTCATGGGGCACCGGGTTGAGTTAGCTCCCTGTGCCACAGGGCAACTTCCCACCAGCTAGCTGTTTCACACGTGGTAGCGTATATATTTCAATGTTACTCTCTCGATTTGTCCCACCCACTCGTGCCCCCGCTGTGTCCATAAGTCTGTTCTCTATGTCTGAGTCTCTGTTCCTGCCCTGCAGATAGGTTCATCAGTACCATCTTTCTAGATTCCATACATATGTGTTAATCTATAATATTTGTGGGTTTTTTTTTTTCTGTCTGACTTATTTCACTCTGTATGACAGTACTTTAGACTTTTTAGCTAAGATGAGCCATGCTGAGGACTCTGTGGGTTTGCATGTGTGGTGGGATACCTACCTCAAGAGGTGAAAGTGAAAGCAAAAGTGTTAGTTACTCAGTTGTGTCCAACTCTTTGCCACCCCATGGACTATAGCCTGCCAGCTCTTCTCTCCATGGCATTTCCCAAGCAAGAATACTGGAGTGGGTTGCCATTTCCTTTTCCAGGGGATCTTCTCAACCCAGGGTTCGAACCTACATCTCCTGCATTGGCAGGTGGATTCTTGACCACTGACTGAGCCACCAGAGAAGCTAGACCTCAAGAGGTAAATACCCCAAAAGTAAGCATGCTATCTTTCCTTTTCTGACCCTTCTTTTTTTCTCTACCATCAGACAAAGTAGCAAGATTCTGTTGTAAACTCCTTGTCCTACAGAGCCCCTTGCCTCTGGGTTGTCACTGTGTTTAAGTGGTTTGGTGTGTGGATGTTGGCCCCACTGAACAACACTTTTACCTTTTGGCCCTCAAAGCACGTGAGTATCTGAGTGCTGCTTCATCACGGCCACTTGCCACTGGAGGAAACACAAGTCTGTACTTGTTCCCAGGCCAGAAGCAGGATCCCTGCCAAGATCCATCGGTTGCTGGTGACTTGAACACACTGTTTGAGTCCCACGGCCACATGGAGGACTTCTATTCTGTCTGTCCAGGAGTGTGGCCTGCCAATCCCCGGCCTAGAGGCCCACCCCCAGGCGCCTTTGACACTGCAAGTGTGAAATAAATAAGGAGCTTTGCCTGTGTCTCAGAGCAAAGAAGAAGATAAGGGGCCAGAGGTGTTTCTGTCTGATCTGTAATCCGATGGCCGCCCTTTCCCTTAGCTGCTCCAGGGCTCACTTTTCTGACAACTCAGACAGCTGATTAAACCAAGTGAGCTGGGTTTAAGAGGTTCTTTTTAAAGTAAATAAAATTCACATCTTTCTTCCTGAAGTTGTCTGACTGGTCATAATATTTCAATTTTCTATGAGCATTTTATTCCTTAATTGAATGTGGATCTGGAGAATTATTTAGGGGATAATCCCATTATTACATGGCTTTATACTGAGAAAATTATCAAGAACGTGCAGACTTTACACAGCCAAGCAATTTTTTTCTCAAAGCCATAAACTCTAATGAAGCCAACAAGGAAACCAAATCCAAAGAAAAGCAGATTAAGGAGGAACTGGGTGACCCTTTAAAAAATAAAATTTTATTTCTTGAAAATTGTATTGATAACAGTAACCGATACCTACAAAGCACTTTTTACATTCTAGGTAACATTCTTCATATTTTACAAATATTGACTCCATTGACCCTTTTAGCACTCTGTGGGATTAGTCCTATTGCTACCCCCTCTTTAGAGATGAGGAAACTGAGACATGATTTGTCTAAGGCTGCTCAGCTGGCAAGTAGTGGAACTGAAATTTAAACCTAAGAACCCTGACTGCAAAATGCAAGTGCTTCACTTGACTGCCTATGGATGACTTATACAATGAAACTGCAGTTCTTCATATCAGTACCTTTGTTTTTCTCTTCCAACAGTTTCAGAGTCCCCTCATTCCTTTTCTCCAGTACAGACTGCTTCTTTGTGGGCCGTCTCTAACTTCAAAATCCACATGGTTCTTTGAAAAATAACTCTCGGCTGTGGGAATTATATATACAGATTTGAAAATATTTTGTTGCAAAATTAATCTTAATCTTCACATTTGCTGGCCTCATCAGAAGTACATAACGCTTCATGAGGGGCTTCCCAGGTGGCGCTAGTAGTTAAGAGCCCGCATGTCAACGCAGAAGACAGACATGGATTCGATTCCTGGTGTGAAAAGATTCCCTGGCGAAGGGAATGGCAACCCACTCCAGTACTCTTGCCTGGAGAATCCCATGGAAAGAGGAGCCTGGTGGGCTACCTTCCATAGGGTCACAAGAAGCTGGACATGACTGAAGCAACTTAGCACACATATAGGCATGCATGCTTCATGCCATTTCCATATACATCCCATAGCATCAGCTGGACTTTCTCCCTATTCCATCCCTGGAGACTTCAGGAAGTTTGCCATTCTGACTGTACAAGTAAACAGAGCCCTTCAGCTGCCTCATCCACCACAGCATAGACTCCATTTCTCCTTTTAATGCAATTTCTCTTTTAAAAGAGAATTGTTTCTCTTCTGGCAAATTACACTTGCTGTGTTAATCTCCAGAACTCTAATACTATTTAAAAGGTAGCAAAGTGTGCTTTGAGGACAAGTTAGAACCCCTGACTTAAAAAGCAGAGACATTACTTTGCCAACAAAGGTCTATCTAGTTAAGGCTATGGTTTTTCCAGTGGTCATGTATGGATGTGAGAGTTGGACTATACAGAAAGCTGAGCACCAAAGAATTGATGCTTTTGAACTGTGGTGCTGGAGAAGACTCTTGAGAGTCCCTTGGACTGCAAGGAGATCCAACCAGTCCATCCTAAAGGAGATCAGTCCTGGGTGTTCATTGGAAGAGCTGATCCTGAAGCTGAAACTCCAATACTTTGGCCACCTGATGCAAAGAGCTGACTCATTTGAAAAGACCCGGATGCTGGGAAAGATTGAGGGCAGGAGGAGAAGGGGATAACAGAGGATGAGATGGTTAGATGGCATCACTGACTCAATGGACATGAGTCTGGGTAAACTTTGGGAGCTGGTGATGGACAGGGAGGCCTGGCGTGCTGCAGTTCATGGGGTTGCAAAGAGTTGGACACGACTGAGCAACTGAACTGAACTGAACTGAATAGAACCCCTGAATTCTTATCCTGATCTTTGCTTGTTACTTGACCTCTTTCTGCCTCGTCACCCCTCTTCATGGCTCAAATTCTTTACCTAGAGTTTGAATAGACAATATCTGCTTCCCAAAAGATATGCCTCAGATTGAAGGCCCTTCAAATATGTAAGAATAATTTTGCCTACTCTGTGAATGGCTCCCAGTATCATGCAGTTCTGGATTTAAGACCTAACAGAGTCCATATATGGGACTGCTCTTCTTTTATTCAGGGTGCAGAAATACAAAGAAAACTCTCCTAGAAGGATCATTTGGAAGTCATAAGCACAGGAGACCAGAGCAGGACCAGATGGCAGGCCTGACTCACCTTGACCTGAGAAGTTGCTTTTCTAGCCATGGGGGCTAGGCTAATAGTTCTTCAGATGTCACCATAGCTGACGAAGTGGGTAACTGTAGCCGGGAGTAAGAGCGGCAGACCCTGAAACAATGGCTTCTTCTTTTTCCTCTTCTTTCTTCCTGAGGCCAGCAGGTAACCTGTTTGTGACCCGGAACACTCTCATTGCACTTTCCTGTGCAGTCAAGTTTGATGAACACATGCAGGGAACTGGAGAGGGTGGTATACAAGAGCAGGAGAGAAAGAGGGAAGAGGCGGCGCTGGGCCCCAACCTCCCACTTTAACAAGCTGTGGCCCTGAGGCTGGAAACCTTGGTACCAAAGAGCCATAGCAAAGAACTTCATTTTCACTAATAGAATTTTCCAAAGCCTATTTCACTATTTTTTAAAAATCACAACACATTGCTTTATCAATGGAATGAAAGATGAATTTGTGTTCAATCTAGTGTTTGTTAAACTAACAGTTCAAGCCACCTGTCTCATAGATTCTTTCAGTAGCCTGTGCATACTCGTGGCTTCCCAATACAAGAGGAGGATCTCTTCCTTGAAGTCGAACTTCATTCCCCAACTAGATTTCTTTCCTTCTCTTCTCTCTTCAACTGTTCCAAATCCTACCCTGGAGAAACCCCTATGCAAGTGTGCCTTCCTGCTCTGAAATCCTGACCCTTTTACTCTCTTTTGATGAAATCACTGGCTCCAGTCCTAAGGGTTTATTACCTATGCAATACACCTAGACTTGAATTTCCATCTTATTATCTTTAGTTTTTTCATTAGATGTCAACTAGGTATCAAAAAATTGTGAAGTAGATGTACTATACACAGAACACAGTGAATATCCATAGATCAAACAACTAATTTAAGTAAAAGAATCTATCACTTCCTTTGAAATCTGTGTCCATATACCTGCGTCCCAACTTCTTCACTCTTCCCTCAGTAAATCCAGTGTTCTAAATTTTTAGTTTATCATTCCCTTACTTTTATTTATAATTTTACCTTATATATTTGTATCCTAGGTATGTTGTTTAGCTGTGAATGTTTATAAATTTTATGCATGTATTCATCTGTGGCTTCCTTTTTTATTTCCAAGATTCATCCATGTTGTTGTATGTAACTGTAATCATTCATTTGCTTATTCTATTCAAGTGTATAATTACACCTCAGTTTTCTAATTCATTTTCCTATTAATGGATATTCAAATCGCCTCCTTTTGTTTGCTATTACAAACTGTGTCACAGTGGACATTTTTATACATATTTCCTCAACCCAGGTCCAAGAGCTTCCCTAAACGAGAGTATATGCCTAAGAGTGGACACCAAGCCACAGTGTGTATGCATCTTTGATTTTACTGGATAATACCAAACAGTGGTGAATGGGAATAACTAACGCTCACTGTTGTTGACAGCTGTTAACCAACTTGCATTTTTTTTTCCAATCAAAAAGTTGTGAATGTTTTTTCATTGTGGTTTGAGTTTATATTTCTTAATTACTGATGAGCAAACTCTGGGAGATAGTGAAAGACAGGTAAGCCTGACCTGCTGCAGCCCACGGAGTCACAGAGAGTTGAATATGATTGAGTGACTGGACAATAACAATCACTGATGAGGTTGGATACTGTTCATAAGTTCATTGACCACCATGTTTCCTTGTGGGAAGCATCTCTTCAATTTATTCGCTCATTCTTTTTCTTCTATGATCCTTCTCTCACCGGTTTACAGGAATTCTTTACATACTCTGGATAGAAATCTTTTGTCAGTTACATATGTTACAAATACTCTCTCCCAGTTTATGACTTGTCTTTTCATTTTCTTTTTGATGTCTTTTTATTAATGAGAAACGTGTCTTTCCAGTTAATTAAATGTATCAATCTTTTCCTTTATAATTTGCTATTTTTGTGTTTAAGAAATTCTTTCCTAACCATAAGTCATAATCTTTTAGGTATTTTTTTAAGAAGTTAAATGGCTTTGTTTTTCACATTTTGATCTTTAATCTGACTTGTATTGATTTAAAAAAAACAGTGAGCTCAATGTTATATATTGAGCTCTGTAGTAAGTCAAGTTTTCATATGTATTGCACTCCTGATTTTATTTAGAAGATCAGTTTGGTCTATCTTAGTGCCAATTATTTTTGCATCATTTAAGGCAATTTTTTATTAATTATTGATGCTATTAATGCTTCTTGCCTTAAAGTATATTTTATCTATTAATATAAGTACATCAACTTTTAGTTAGTATTTTTCTAGTATATCTTTTTCCATCTAATTACTTTTACCTTTTCTATATTCTTATGCTTTGCTAAATCCACATAGCTAATTTTCATCTAGTCCATCATTATCATTTTCAGTTCAGTCACTCAGTCGTGTCCAACTCTTTGAGACCCCATGAACCGCAGCACGCCAGGCCTCCCTGTCCATTACCAACTGCCGGAGTCTACCCAAATCCATGTCCATTGAGTCGGTGATGCCATCCAACCATCTCATCCTCTGTCGTCCCCTTCTCCACCTGCCCTCAATCTTTCCCAGCATCAGGGTCTTTTCAAATGAGTAAGCTCTTCGCATCAGGTGGCCAAAGTATTGGAGTTTCAGTTTCAACACCAGTCCCTCCAATGGAAACCCAGGACTGATCTCCTTTAGGATGGACTGATTGGATCTCCTTGCAGTCCAAGGGACTCTCAAGAATCTTCTCCATCACCACAGTTCAAAAGCATCAATTCTTTGGTGCTCAGCTTTCTTTACAGTCCAACTCTCACATCCATACATGACGACTGGAAAAACCATAGCCTTGACTAGACAGACCTTTGTTGGCAAAGTAATGTCTCTGCTTTTTAATATGCTGTCTAGGTTGGTCAATAGCTTTCCTTCCAAGGAGTAAGGGTCTTTTAATTTCATGGCTGCAATCACCATCTGCAGTGATTTTGGAGCCCAGAAAAATAGAGTCTGACACTATTTCCCATGAGGTGATGGGACCAGATGCCATGATCTTAGTTTTCTGAATGTTGAGCTTTAAGCCAACTTTTTGACTCTCCTCTTTCACTTTCATCAAGAGGCTCTTTAGTTCTTCTTCACTTTCCGCCATAAGGGTGGTGTCATCTGCATATCTGAGGTTATTGATATTTCTCCCTGCAATCTTGATTCCAGCTTGTGCTTCCTCCAGCCCAGCGTTTCTCATGATGTACACTGCATATAAGTTAAATAAGCAGGGTGACAATATACAGCTTTAATGTACTCCTTTTCCTATTTGGAACCAGTCTGTTGTTCCATGTCCAGTTCTTACTGTTGCTTTCTGACCTGCATACAGGTTTCTCAAGAAGCAGGTCAGGTGGTCTGGTATTCCCATCTCCTTCAGAATTTTACTATAATAATGATATATTTGAAATAATGATATCATCATTTGAAATAATGATAATTTTGTTATCATTTTACTATAGTATTTAATTCATTTATCTTTATCAGAAGCATTGATATGTTTATGTTCCACTCTGAATTCCACTTGGATATGTAGTATTTATCATTCCATAATAATGACTTCTTTGACTTGAGTCATTTAGAAGTATATTTCTTAATTTTCCTTTTTCTTGCCTTCTTTTAGACTTTTTTTTCATTTTTTTCCTTCTACTAGTTTCAAAGTTATATGTTTTATTTTAATTTTTTAGGGATCTTCTTAGACATTTTATCAGAGTCTAATGTTAATGTCTCCAATCCTTCTGACCAACTCAAGGATCTTAGAAAACTTAAATGTCCATCACTGTCCTTCTGACATATATGCTTGTTATTTGTGTTTGTATATATATTTTTATATTTTTCATCCTACAAGGCAGACGTTGTTGTAGCTTTTTGCAATCACTGTTTGTTTATACTTAGCCAGTAACATACCACTTTAATGGTTATTATTTCTCCTTGAATCTCTGGCTCTTCACCTGTTTCCTTCTACCTAAAGTACTGACTATAGACATATGCTTGGAACTGTTGATGTTTATTATTATTTTGCAGGGTTTCCCCTTCTAGTATATATTAAAGCTATCTTTTCACTGTCTCCTAGTTTCCATTGTTGCTTTTAGGTAGCTATCTATAAATTTATTGTTATGTCTTTGAAGGTAATCTGCCTTTTCTCTCTGGCCATTTTAAGGATCTTCTCTATATCTTTTTTGCTACCTAGTTTCACTGTGATATTTCTAGGTATGAATTTTTATTTATTTGAGTATCATGGGAATTCTGATTATTGTCTTTCTCCTGGCCAAAAAGTTGTTAGTCATTATCTCTCCAAACTTATTCTGCTTCTTTTCGTCTAGGACTCTGAATATATGTTAGAGCTTTTCCTTCAGTCCTCTGTGTTTCTTAATCTCTCTCGTATTTTCCATCCCTTTGTCTTTTTTCTGTTGCCTTCTAGGTGGCATGTTCTGATGTATCATTCATTTCAAAAGTTCTGTCTTCAGTCAGAGCTAAATTGATCAAATATATCCAATTCCTTATGTTTAAAATTTTTAATTATTAAAATTAAGTAATAGAAATTTTATGATTTTAATATGCCTTTTTATAGTTTCTTGATCTTTATTCATACACTCAACATACTCTTTCAGTTCTTTAAACATGCATATTTTGTAGTATATATCTGAAATTCCATCATCTATAGTCTTGTGGGTCTAATTTTACTATCTGTTGTTTCTGCTTTCATTCATCGTTTCTTTTTACCTTATGCATTTTGATGGCTTTGATCAGGAGCTCATATTTCTTGGTATTTTATAGGTGAGAGTCTTTGAAACTTGGGTTGAAATTAGATTCCTTTAGAGATGATTATGTTTCAGTCAACCAGTTGGCCAAGAAAATCACCAACCTGGGCTTATTTGTAAATAATTTACTTCAAAATAATTATCAGCTAGAGGTTTTTTGGATCTGTGGCTTCGGATTCACAAGAGAAAAACTTTTTGCTCTCTTCCTTGAGGCTGCCTATTTTACATAGACCGTTTTCCTGGAAAGCAAGGGAAGAAGATGAAAAAACATTTTAGCTCACCCCTATGCTAAAAGTGCAAGCTTTTAGGATCTCAGTTTTATGCAAGGTAGAGGGGTGGTCTCTTCTTACACTGCCCTCCTGGGTAGGGCTTTGGTTTTATTTCCTATCCTCCCACGTGCCAAAATAGTGAAAACCGGTTTCAGCTCACAATGCTCGGCAGATATACTCAAGGCAAAGGTTAGCTTCTGTGTTACCTTTCTGGGTTCCAGTTTTTACTTGATTTTTTTGTCTTCTGTGCAGTCTTTCCTCTCTTGCTGTTTCACTGATACACTTTAGAGATTTTAACATACTTCTCCAGTATTATTAGTTGTTTTCAGCAGGAATGTTGGTCAGAGCATAGTCTTCCATGCTGCTAGAAGTATAAGTCTACCCTTTAGCTATTTGGTGACTTAGAAGTTGGCTTCTCTTCCCTTTTTATGCAGTTTTTAAATGCTAACAAATGTCTGTCATGCAAACATATCCAACCAAGCTACACAGTTGTGTTATACTCCAGTCAGACTTTTTTTTCTTTTTATTTACCCATTTCCACCACCAATTGCTTCCCTTGTGGCTCAGCTGGTAAAGAATCCACCTGCAATGTGGAGACCTGGGTTCAATCCCTGGGTTGGGAAGATCCCCTGGAGAAGGGAAAGGCTACCCACTCCAGTATTCTGGTCTGGAGAATTCCATGGACTGTTTAGTCCATGGGGTCACAGAGAGTCAGACACAACTGAGCAACTTTCACTTCACTTCACCACCAATCGGCACGAGAGGTATTATGGCCAGAGGTGACTTGTGGTGTGGCTCAAAAAAGGGTGAAAGTGTGGGAAAGACTGGATTGTCATTGCTAGGGCCTGATAGGAGAAACTTATTCTTTTTGTTTTATGTTGGATACCAGAATATATTTTTTCCTAAAAACAATATGATAAATAATTTTGAATGTAGATGAAAAAGATTTTTAGTATAATTATTCATGTGCACATGAATTACATGAGTTCTATAAGCTTGCTTATAAATTTAACCAACCATTCATTGAATTCCAAAGATAATTTAAATTGAGCATTTAGAATACAATCATGTGTGATATGCTTTGTATAGTTAATTTTTTATATATGTATGTGTTATTCCTCTAACTAATTGTAAATTCCCTAATGGTAGAGACCATCTCTTTTACTTCTTTATGCTTCCCCACATCTTCAAGTCTAAGATTCTCACTAGTTGGCTGGTCAATTATTACTGAGGTGGTAGCCAGTAGACCATGGAATACCTTTGGAGTTCTTTCATTTTCCCTAATTTATCCCCTAGTAGAGGCACTGATCATACAGTGGAAAAAACCCAAGCATAAATACCAAAAGAAATGGGGCTTTGAATAATTCACTGATTTTCTTCTTTCTAATGATGGCCAACTTGCCAGTTACTCTGTAACTTAGCCACTCAGCTAAATTCTTAATCATGGATAAAACTAAAGTATCAATATGCCAAAATCAAATGCAAACTGTATGAACACATAGCCATTTGGCTATATGTATGCATGTGTGTCTTAAATTGTATGATTCTAACTTTGTTATCCTAGATTTGTCTGTTTGCATGTTTCATTGCTTTTTCTGGCCTCTTTCTATTTTATTTTTAAGGAAAAAAATATAGGGGACATTAAAATAGAAAAAATAATACATAGATTATAAAAAATTTTGGGAAACATCCATTTTCCAATTTAGAAATAATGTATAGCTCATAAAGTTTTGCAATTCAAGGGGGAAAAAATTGATATGTGTTAAAATTGAAAATGATTCTTTTTATACATGAAGCTGACCAAAATTTTCAGTGGGACTGTTGCCTGAAGGAAAATTTCCTGGGCTCCAGCCTCTGTTACGTCTAACAATGAACCATACAAATCTAGACAGATGGTTGGATTCCAAAGTGTTTCTCATATTACAGTATTTTCTTCCTATTGTCTCTTCTGAATTCTACAGGGAAAGGGGGAAATGCTGTAACTTTCAAAAAAGTATAAAGAATATCTTCAGTACAGTTTGGAAATTCACAAGTAACAAACATTCATTGTCTTGGAAATCTGTCCTTCCTTTTTAGACATGCTTTCTTGATTAAAATCTCAGTGCTTATGTTGGGCAGTATGATTTATCTTCCTTACTATATTGCTAGAAATAGATGTATTTATGTCTTTTCTTGTCTGTATTCCCTGTCTCAAAGTATGTTAACATCATCCATTCAGTTTTGAGCTATGGTGAGGCAGACATTTGGGACTAACCCTTAAGAGCATTCCTAGCCATCCAACACCAAAGCTGCACCTATTCCATAAACAGTTCTCAAATCTGTCCAATTTTCTATACTTCTGATGTCATCACTCTAGTCCAGAGTCCTGGTATCTCTCACCTGGATTATTGCAATAAGTACTTAACTGATCTACTTGCTGTTTCCTCCCTGCCCTCAATATACAAACTATGTTCAAAACAGAATGATCATTCCCAAGTGTAAAGTTGGTTGTGTTCCTATTGCTACTAGTAGTTTTCTATGACTCTTGGGTAAGCACAAAATTCCTGGCCTAGTACACAAGGCCTTGAAGAGTCCCTGCTTACCCCTCCAGCATCACTTCATATCAACTTTCTCCTTTTGTGTATAGTTCAGCCAACCTGACCTTCTTTCATTCCCTCTATACTTCCTTCTACTTTAGTTAGGGCTGTTCCCTACCATTTTAACTTCAGTAAGTCCTGTTCCTCTTTCAGAGCTTGATTCAGGCATCACATCCTCCGAGAAGCCCCCTTTAACCCACCCTATCCTTACCCAAATGATTAGGTCAAGTCCTGTTGTTTGCCCTCACAAAACCATGTATCTTATCTCTCTTTGACTGCACTTAGACAAAGGGAAGAGATTTATGATCTTGTGCATCAGGAATTAGGGTTTCAAGTAAGGAAACAAAAGCAAAGAAGAATATTTAGCAATAACCTAGCCTCTAAGATTCAAGCCAACACTTCTAAACCACAGAGGAAAGTATGCATAAAAATATTATATTTCAGGGTTTTGAAAAGAGCCAGGAATTTTTCAGTAAATAAACATCAGATGTTGTTTAGCAATAGACAACCCTGTGTTCCTGAGTATGGAATTTAAGACTTGGAAAGATTTTAACAACTGTTCCTAATCAATCAGCTCAAAATATAGATGAGAAAAATGAATCTCAAAAGTGAATCTCAGAGGTCTCAGGCAGATAGTTAATGGTAGAGAATGAAGTGGAATTAGTCATTGAGCATTATTACATATATGTTTTCCTATTTCTAGGTCCTCTTTTCTTTACTACAGTACATTCTTTCAGCTTAAAATAGTAACAGAAACAAAGCAAATAAAATTTATAGTGAAAGACGACTGTCTGCCTTAAGAGGATGATACAGCACCAATAAAACATTACTATAAGCCTTTAGACAAAGGCGTGGTGTGCTAGTAAAATTTTATATAGTGCAGTTTTATTTCTTTGCACACAAGCTCTCATATTTTCTTATTACACTTCTCTTTGGGCTTCCCTGGTGACTCAGATGGTAAAGAATCTGCCTGCAGTGCTAGAGACCTGGATTTGATCCCTGGGTCAGAAAGATCCCCTGGAGAAGGGAATGACTACCCACTCCAGTATTCTTCCCTGGAGAATCCCATGGACAGAGGAGCCTGGCGGACTACAGTCCATGGAGCCCCAAAGAGTCAGACACAACTAAGCGACTAATGCTTCTATATGAAGTCCTTAAAAAGGGAGAAAGAGAATCCCTTTCTTGATCTAACTTAGGACTTGAGGAAAATTAAGTGTCCTACTCACCCATAACTCATTCTGAGCAATGTTTGTTCTTAACCTTCTCATCCAGCAACTGCATTTCCCGGTCTCCAGGTAGCTTCCTGTTATAATCACCATCTCCTTTTTTCAGGGAATGGTGGAATGGGATATCATTGCTACATGGCCTCTTGCTCACTCTAGTCTGCTAATTAACTCTGACCAGTCATTATTGTTTAGTTCTTTTCATAGAAAAGCAAGTTAATGGTCAACTTGTACCACAGAAACACTGACTTATAAACACTTGAGCTTAAAGGGACACTGAAAACCGGTTAGTCCAACAACCCAATCCAAGCAGGAATACTTTCTGAAACATCTTAAACAGAAAAGAAGTTAGATTTATATTTACATTTAAATGCTTCAAGTAACTAATTTCATGACCTCACTTATGTGAATGCTCTTTCAAGTAACAAGAACATTGCATGAAAAACCTCTACTTTTCTTCTTCAACAAATACATGGTTGTCTTCACAAAACAAGTCTGTCACGTTCTAAAATTTCGCTTTGGCAGTTCCATCTGTGTGAAGTATGTGTGTGTGTCTGTTTTAAAACCTAAAGCATAACAATTCAGGTTAAAATGAGAATTACAAAATTTAGATTTCACAGCTTATCCTTCATTTTCTATTCCTTTTAAGTCATAAAATAGAAAAAAGATAGAAAAATGCTTTCTTGCAATTTCAAATTCAAAACCAGCTTCTTAAAGTGAGGATAGTAGAGCACATTTTCCCCAAGAACAACACAATAACTCACCACTTTAATATTTTTAATGATTCCTAAAGCAGTAAATTATTGTGTTGCATGGATCTGCTAGGTGACAGAGGGAGTCGAGTCATCCATACATCTGTTGTACTTTCTTCCTTTTCAGATTCTCTTGCATTGATAATAAGATTCTTAGTGCCATACAAGAGTGCCTAAGCCAAATGGCATCTCCACTGTCTATTCTGGCAAATTCAGAAAGAGAATAACTTCCTTTGTTTTGTTTATAATGTACATTTTTTTTTAAAAAAAGGAAAGCAAAAGGATTTGTTAATTACTGTGTATAAAATAGATAAACAACAAGGATCTACTGTATGGCACAGGGAATATGTAGATGAAATTGAATCACTTTGCTCTATACCAGAAACTAACACAACATTGTAAACCAACTACATGTGCATGCATACTCAGTCACTTCATTTCTGTCCATTTCTTTGTGACCCTATGGACTATAGCCTGTCAGGCTCCTCTGTCCATGAGATTCTCCAGGCAAGAATACTGGAGTGGGTTGCCATGCCCTCTTCCAGGGGATCTTCCTGACCCAGGGATCAAACCCACGTCTCCTGCATTGCAGGCAGATTCTTTACTGCTAAGTCACTGGGGAAGCCCAAATCAAGTATGCTTCAACTTAAAAATAATTTGTTAATCAAGAGACTTTTGGGTATTTATTTGTCAGGCATTTTTTATACTGTCAGTGAGTTATTTTGTTCTTAAAATTACCTTGACTGCAATAGCTCATTACAACATACTCATATTTACATAAGAAGTCTCTCAACTGTATGTGTGTTAAATGGGATGTAAGTAGATCTTATCCATATGATGGATCTAGGAAATTGGATTTTCTGGGATTTCATTTCTCCATTTTATTTGTCAATGTGCCTGGCAGTGAAGAGCTTTAAATTTGGCATCTGTCATTGCCTATTTTGGTCCAAATTATATGATGCTGAATACCACAAAGGATACTGCACAGGGGAAATCAGCAGTGGGTTATGAGAGTGGTAGACTTCATATTACCATGTGCTTATGTCTGAATATTAGAACTGTTAGCCAGATGCTTCCTGTAGACTTTCAGAGAAGCAGAAAGTGGTGTGCCACTGGGATCCAGAAGCACTGATGTGAAGTATGCAGAAGATACATAAATCATAGAGTATATTCATTTCATTTGACTCCATGTGATGCCACTGACTACACTGTGGGTGACCGGGGTCTGCCCCAGGACCCTCTCCCTTCTGCTGTCTGATGCCTTCGAGGTGCTGCCCATCTAGACCAGGCCTGAAATAATTTCACACCCTCCCCTAATAAAGTCCTCAGGGGCTGTCATGTATTTTCATGTGTTTGCTCTATTATCCCTCCCTGCTTGAGTCTTACAGATAATTGATGATGCTTCAGTTAATCATCTTTCCCCTTCTTTTGTTCACCAGGTACCTAAGGCTTGAAGGGGCTCTTTTATTGAGAATCGATGTCTTCTCCTAGGTAATTGATCACCGTAGACCCAGGGACACTTGACTCATCATCAAGAAAGGGTAATCGTCATGAATAATCAAAAAGCTGTAGCTACGCTGCTGCAAGAGTGTAAGCAAGTGCTGGACCAGCTCCTACTGGAGGCGTCAGATATGTCAGAGGAGGACAAGAGGGAGGACGAAAGATGCAGAGGTGAGGTCCCAATGAGAGGCGCTGGGGGCAGCGGGGAGCAGCAGGTTTGCTCTCCTTTACCCTGTCTGAACGACACGGTCTCATCTCTGCCCTATTTTTCTTCTCTTGGCAGATGACCACCAAGAGATGAGTGGATTTCTAGGGCATGAATGGGACATGGGCTGCGGGTGGACGGGCAGGGGAGGAAGCCCACTTTGTTGCAGTGAATTGCTGTCAGTTTGAATTTTAAGCTTCAGTAAACATGAGGGCTACAAGAAACAGTTTAGTTCAAGAAGAACAAAGGGTCCAAGTGGGCTGGTGCACGTAAATTTCAATTATTAAAAAATTGAAGCAACTTCTGAATGGTGGTGCATACTTTTGTTTCAAAATAGGTTTTGTGCCTCATCAGTTTCCATAGACATCTACAGTTTCCACAAATATGTCATCTCACCAGTCCCATCTCTCTTTTTTGACCATCAATTCGTTTCTCGTGTTGTATTTACATACCATTTATAAAATAAATTTACTCAAACTAATAAATACTTATTGTATCATTATCAGGATTTGAGAATTTGGCCTTTTTGCTCATTCATAGTTTGTACCATACATAGTTTTAGATGAATCATTGTTTGGGAAATTTCAATCACAAAATCTAGAAAGCTAAAGCAATTCTAATTTCTTCTTTAGCTAGTTTTGGAGAAGCAACCTTTCTTCCTTAGATTTCTTCTTAGCATTCAGATAAATTTCCCTTCATTTCTATCAGGGTATCTCTCTTATGTGCTTTAAATATTTTTCTTTATATTTTTAGTTGACTGCTATTTGTTACAGAAATAAGATTCCCATATAAAATGCACACTCCCCATCTCTTTTGTTTCTGTTAATTATGTAATGGGAAAAGTTTCTAGGAGAGCATTTTCCCCACATTCTTGTATATAAGTGCATATATTTTTACAGGGGAACCTTCAGGTGCCTTTAGAAGTCTAATTTTGTGTAACCTGTCTGCCAGCCATGCTCTTTTCAAGATAAAATGCCCTGTGTCCAGTTGTTTCAAAACCTTAGTGTTTCCTTTCTTTACTGGCCAGAAACACCAGTGTCTGATTTTGCTCGCCCCAGGGTTGGTCCTCGCTCTCCCCAGGGGCAGTGTGTTGTGTTCTGTTATTTCTCCTGAACGTTTTCTCTTCTCCTTTTACTACATCATGTCCTTTGTCCCTTCAGCTTAAATTCCTTTAAGTTTTGTGTTCTCCGTAGTGAAGACTCTGAACCCCTAAGCGGGAAGCATTTTCTTTTTCTTTCTCTTCTCTAGTGCCACAGAATAGGAGAAATAATCAGTTTAGTTCCAGATAAGGCAAATCACGACTGCAAAATCACTCAATTAGCCATGGCCCTCCAGGTAAGCTGCTTGGGGAAGTGAGGGATCAGAGAGGCAAAGGAGGCTCCTGCTCGTCAGGGGCTGACTGCTGGGGTTGGCTGAATCTGATAAACCAACGTGGGAGGAATCCTATGCTGAGCCGTTGACAAGCTCGGCATTTGCCCATCACCACTGCGTGTTGCATGGTCCACCCAAGCCATTGGTGCGGCTGGGCGCGGTCCGAGCACAGAGCCTGTCCCTGGCGTGGGTCCTGAGCAGCTCTAGCTCACGGCTCAGGCTGCCACGGCCACCGATGTCTCCCGCACATGCTCCCAGAGAAAGGCATTAGCACAGGGTCACTTAGGGCGATGGGACAGCAGGCGGACTCGAACCTTACCACTGGAGGTTTCATTCTTTTCCCTCCTCCTCTCAACCCCATCGTTTTCCCTCAGAAATTGTCCCAGTCAGCATAGGTGACCAGCCTTAGAGACTCTAACCCCCTGAGATAAGAGAAGGAACTAAAATCCAAACAGATATATATTTTAAAAACATATTTCAGGGACATCTTTTATTTCAGTATGCCCCACTGGACAATCCACGTTCGGGCATGACCTATAGGGAAAGAGTGGTATTGAGGAGGAAAAAATATTATTTATAACAAATGGATTTTCCTCATCACCATGAAGAAAGTTTGAAAGTACTTAAAGCTATTTAGTGCCAAAACATAGTGAAATTCTATGAATCCAGAAATCACATTTCTTCTGTCATTTAACTACTCCTTTGACTCCTGAGCTTGACACTCATCGACAGAGTGTCCAAATAATTGATCAGAATTGAAATACTTTGGAGAGTGAAAAGGCTCTGTTAACAAGCACACGATGACTACATAGGACTGTCCTAAGCAAACAGAACTGGATAGTCATCCTATTCATGACTATTTAGAAATATCATTTAAGAAATTTTCTCTACATGTACATCGAAAACATTTTCAGAGATTGAAAGTATGTCAGTGGTGGTAAGAAGAGATTGGGGAATCAGGTTGGTCTCCAACCCCCTGTTTTTGCTTTCATTAGAGGAGAGCCATTGCCCAGAGGAGGCTCGGTGGTTCTGGGTTACTGAATGGGGTGGGGGGACAGTGGTTTCACTGTGATATTTGTAAGTCATGCTTAGGAGCCAGCCCAGATCAGTCATTCATTGACGTAGCCCATGAGTTATCCCCTCAATGCCAAGCAGTCCCTCTCCATCAGGAGGCTTCCTTACATTTGCCCAGTTGGTGACAAGGGCACAAAAAGGCATCAGGAGCCAAGGCAGAGTCAGAGATGCTCCTCAGGAGTATTCTCAAACCCACAGGAGCACACTCCTTTCAGCACCCATCTCACTGCTCTCTAGCCACATCTGTCCTTTCATTGGACTGTGGACTGTGAGCTTCCAGAAGACAGGCATCATGTCCTACCGTGTTTGTAAATCACACTATGATGGTTAAAAGATTAGTCTTGTGTTTACATGAGATATGCTAAATAAGACAAAAGAGGTATGAGAGAGAAAAAAAAAAAGAAGAAGAAGTGCATATACCCTCTGTTATACTAACATTGCAGTAGAAGCTAGGGGCAGCACCATCAAACATTAAAATTTTCAGGGCAAAATGTTGACTGATCTCACCATAGCAAGATTACAAATAGTCTTGAGTCAATTCAAGTCTGGTTTGGGAGCCAAACTTAAAAAAAAAAAAAAAATCTAGTTTCCAAAGCTTTCTAGGTTTCCCAAGTTTGGATAAGAGATTATTGACTTATATTTTTAATTAAATTTGATGTCTATTGAGATTAAATATATCTCCTAAAGTGATACAAGGCTATTTCATAATAAATTGATGTGGGTTTGTTTATATTCATTGTCTATATTCAGACATAGTCCACGGTGAAAGTCTGAGGCGAGGTGAGGTCTTAGAGGAGTAAAAAAGAGATTGATTTGCTGCATTAGCTACAAGCCCCAAATGCCATTCCATCTCAGGCCCTTTCTCATTTTACAGGAAAAATAATATTTCCTTCATTCCTTTCTCTGATTCTTCATGCAGAGACAGTCACTGAAGTGCTTTACTTCCTGCTAAAACCTTTCTTAATGCCTGACTACCCCAATTTACCTGTAGGGCAAAGTAGACCAGAGCCACCCCCTGACAGATAGCTTTTTGCTATTATTCTTTGAGTCAGAACACCAGGTTAGGCCAGCCAGTGAGAAGTAGGGAAAAAAAAAATTGTGCCACTGAGGTGCTTCATCATAACATTGGTAACTCAACAACCTTTTCTTCAACTGCAATTTCCTTACCTGAACTCTGACCTTTTCAGCCTCACTCCCCAGCGAGTTAAGAACCCTGATCCAGGAGGCAAAGGAAATGAAATGGCCCTTCGTGCCTGAAAAGTGGCAATACAAACAAGCTGTGGGCCCAGAGGACAAAACAAACCTGCAGGATGTGATTGGCGCCAGCTTGCAGCAGTTACTGGTAGGAAGACCACACCAGCTGTTCCTTGATACCCCCAAGTCAGGCATTTAGCCTCTAAATGGTGTAATAGATTAAATTTCTTTGAAGCATAAGACAGCCCCTACCCTTACGGTCAGCTCTGCCAAATTGACTAATGTTGGGGGGGTGGGGGGGTGGGGGGGAAGCTTTTCAAAGAGCTCTGTTTGCCCATAAGACCTTCTGTTGGAAAGGCAGATCAAGTAAAAGTGGAGAAGCGTGGTCAGTGGGCCAATGAGAACCTGTCATGCTGAAATATCTGCATATTCTTGGTGGGCTGGAAGCAGTAGTTTTGATTCCACCATGCTTCACTAGCATTTTTATTTTGAAATGCTACCTTCTAAGAGTTGGGTAACTAAAAAAAATAAACTCAGTCACTGTTTCATTCATGTGACTTGGTGTCTAAGCTGTTGAAGCCTGGTATGTCCCTTTCTGAGTCCTGCCTGAAATCCTATTCTCTCCCTATCTCCTCATGATTCACACTGTCTGGGAAGTATTGTCAGAGTTATTGGCATTATTATTCCTTAACTCACTTAATGGAAATGAATCCAATGGGTACCTCTACCCCAGAGGGGAAAGAGCCTCAAGAATAACATGAACTCAGATTGGAGCTCAGATTTCAGGCTTAGGTTCTGGGGATGCTTCCATAAGTGCCGATTTGCTTTTTGATAGTGTCCCCCCCATCACATTCTCTAAGAAGAGACTCTGTTAGCTTGTATTTTTTTTTTTTTTTACATAAAATACAGACATTTGCATGGAGACCAAGCATTACAAGTGATGATAATCTCTTAAAATTTTTATTTTATTGGTTTACATGGGAATGTGTTTGGGGGTCATCCCAAAATAAATGTATAAATAGACATTATCTTTGTCTATCAAAACAAAAATCCAGAAAGATCCCCCTGAACTATGTACACATAACAGCATCGTTGGAGACTTCATTGAAACAGTAACCTCCTCATCAATATTTCCCACCCTCCAAAAAACAGACTGAAGTTAAACAGACTGAGGACCACAGGCAAAGGAAAGTGAATACTTCAAACAAATCTGGTGGTGAGCCAGGGTTTTTAAATAAGTGTGCCTGTTATTTGTGGAGAAGTGGAATGGAAAACAATTATAGTGTATATATCATTTTGGGTTTATAGAATGCTTATATGTGCATCATCTTATTTAATTTTCAAAATAGCCCTCCAGTGATGATTACCATTATCATACCCATTTTGCAGATGACAAAGTTAAGGTACAGGGAGATTAACTTTCTCATGGGAACAGATTAGTGAGGGCTGAAGCTGTGACTCACCTCCTTCCTCCGTCCTACTCCAATTCTCCCTCCAGAAGCCCCAAGGGGTGAACTTGAGAGCCCAGGTGGGAACCCTGAAACTCGTTTACTCTAGTGCAAGCTGTAGGCTGTAACTTTCCGCAATGATGGAAATGTTCTATATTTCTGTTGCCCGATAGGCTAAGCCCTGCCCTCGTGTGGCTCTTGAGCACCTGAAATGTGACTAGAATGATTGAAGAACTGAGTTTTTAGTTTTATTTCATTTTTAAAATGAACTTCTACGTACATACTTCCATGTGGCTAGGGGTACTATTTAATTAGATGTGCTCAGTTTCTCGGCCGTGGCCAACTCTTTGTGACCCCAGGGACTGTAGCCCTCCAGGCTCCTCTGTCCATGGAATTCTCCAGGCAAGAAGACTGCAGTGAGTTGCCATTTTTCTTCTCCAGTTGCCATTTCCTTCTGCACTAATTGGATAGTGCAGCTCAAAAGCAGTGGTGCTGTAAGTTAGACTTCCAAACAAAGCACTTAGTATCACCCAAAACCTGGCTCAGATTCTTGGGCCGTCTACTAGTCTTACCGAATGAAAAACTCTGGGGGTGAGGGTCTAGCAATCAACATCGACAAGCCCTTCAGATGATTCCGATGCATGTTAGAGTTTGAGAATGACTGTTGGAAAGAGAACAGGGTGATGATTGATAGGGCAGTTCAAATAAGTCCATTAGGCTGCTTTAGCCCATAATGTGTTTAAACTGGGAGCTTTTTGAACTCTGAGCATCATTTTCTTTAGCTTACCCAGGAAGCTATAAATTAAAAACAGAGAGCCTGAGCAAAAATGTGAGAGGGGAAGGGCTTTGAAAGCCCTGTGTGCGTCAGCCAGTGGCACATAAGCACTATCTACATAAGGCTTCCGAGGAAGGCGAGAGTGTGGTGGCTTCACAGAGGAAGTGACCCCTGCTTCGACCTTTGAGGCTTAGAAAGTTCCTCGGGATTTCCAGCATAGACTGAGATGCAAGCACATCTCTGTGACCAGGGTTTTACTCCCTTCATTCCATCCACGCTTACTAGATCGCCCTAGGTGCATTCAAAGCTGGTAGTGACATTGGCCAAAAAACTGAAAATGGTGTTTTAAAGTCTTGCTGCGCTTGGGGGTTAATGTGAGTTGAGAGACAAGCTGCTCATCGTTGTTGACTGTTTCAGGAGCCCATTCATTATTCCTTCTACTTTCCCTCTATATATTGCACAGATATCACAATTGGGGGAGCATAAAGGCACAGAGAATTTAAGAAATGTATGCCCTGCTCACAAGGTCACTCAGGGGCAGCTCTAGGAATCAGCCTATTAGGCTGCTTTAGCTCATAATGTGTTTAACCTGGGAGCCTTTTGAATGCTGAGCATCATTTTCTTTAGCTTACCCAGCAAGCTATAAATTAAGCAATCACACCTCCCAAAGAGTCTTGAGATGCTTTCTTATTGTGTCAGACCCCAAGTGCACAATTGCTAAACCACTCTGTTTTGTAAATACGGAGAACTGTAGAGCTATCTTAGCTTGTCAAAAGTATCGCAAGGAAATTCCATGATTTGTTTTTGTCCCGTTATCCACTGGTTTCAATATCACATTTTACCAAGGCTGGAAGGCCAGGTTATTATAATAATCAATTAATTGTGAGAGTCTATTCTTACATAAAAAAATAAAGGTTGCTGAGTTTTTTTTTCAGTTATCTCCTCTTACAGGTTTTTTTTTTTTTTTTTGTAAATCTAAATTTCCACAATACTTTTATGCCTTGAAATGAATCCTTCTCATAAAAAATTTCCCTTCCATTTTAAAAATTAGCATTACATTTGGAGTGTAAACACTGTCTTTAATTCCATAGATAACAGAGCAAAGCGTGAAACTGTGCTGAGTGCCTGAGTTGGTAAAATGAAGGGTCATTTCTAATGTTTCTCACTTAGGCTTAACTTAATTAGCAAAAAAATCATGTGTTTTGTGCTCTGCTTTCTGTTCCACAGCCTCCTCTGTTTCCTCCCTCGCCTACTTTCCCATCCCCCCCATCTTTTCTCCTTTGCTGTGTGGCCACAGACAGAAATTTATGGCAGGGGCCAACCTCCTTTACCCTCCACACAAAGCTTGCTGACTTGAGAGAGTTTGTCCTCTCTCTCCCAGAAAAAACACCTGCAGTACGCTCCCCGAGAAACCTGGAGAGATGGGAGATTAATGCGGCTGTGATAGCCGGCCAGTGTTTTGGGTATTATGCCCTCTCCCCAGGTAGATGGGTGTTTTCCGAGATGATACCAATTATTTATTGCTGAAACATCTGTTGATAACTGCAGCTGCCCTTGTGAAACAAAGCCCATCACAGGGTCACAGGCTATAGGGACATACAATCTTACCTCATGCTAGTTTAGACTATTCAGCAACACCCTGAAGTCCATGGGCTACCGTCATCTGTAGTGTCTCATCGTGCCATAGAAAATACTTTGTAAACATTGCCCTACCCTGCCCTAGAAGCTTTGAAGTATTATTTCATCTTCATCGGTAATTTATATTCCAGTGCCATTGTACGGTGGGAAAAAGAGGGGGAACCTTTTTTGTTTTCTATCTAATTGTATATCCCCTGACACTTTGACCTGTATTATTAGTATTAGTCAGAAAAAGGATTTTCTCCCTCTCTTATTTAAAAATAAAATTTCAAGGGAAAGTAAGCGCTCCTTCAGCTCCTTTCACTCAAAACAATGTTTACACTCTGAGAGGGAAAGATGAAAAGCACAAGCAATTTTTTTCAAGTATCCAAGAAGGGCATTTCAGTTTTTGAAAGGGAACAGTAAGGCCCTTATAAATATCATTCAGAAAAACCTTTGATGGATTTTTCAAAAGGTATTGGACGCTTTTAGCGTTAGCTTCTGTTTAGCTTGGTTTGGGTGGACACAGCAGAATTCTAACTAGTAAAACTGTCCTTGCTTGTGAGATGCCAAGACACGAACGCCCTGGCCTCCATGTGATTGCCAACTTTTGTGATTTCTTCAGTAACTTGTACACTCCTGACAAGGACAATGTCTACATAATTTAGAGAAGATGTGAAAAGAAAACTTCTGAAAGGGGGATTAAGGGCATGTTTGGATTTGCATGTCAGTGGCAGTTGGGAGAAGATGGGGTTGCCAGGCCAAGACTTGTTTCATAGACCGTGGCTTTGAGCATTCCCTGCAAATTTGGGGGTCCTAGTGCTGGTAGGGACTGGCCTCTCCCCAACTCTACTTCTGTGGGGGAGGAAACCTGAGTTTAGTGTGGCACCTCTGTAAGGAGACCCACTGCAGACTTCACAGGCTGGCTTACCAGTACAAGGAGATGAAGCAGGCTCAGAATGAGGATTTTTTTTTCATTTCCTTTTCAACTTTACAACCACGAAAATGGGTAATCTGATAACCTTTATTCAGCAGACATTTTTGGAAATATCTGTGCTACCTTGCAGTAATTTTAAGAGAGATTTAAAAAAATGATTACTGGTTTTCTTGTGCTAATATGGTTGGAAAATGTTTGTGAGTGGAGTTTGATAAATTTACCTTTCTGAATATTTTTTAGTAAGTCTCTAGATATTCTGGGTGCCTTTAAGTTGGTATTTTAGATTTTGAACTACTTAAAATATTAAATGGTCAAGAATTAAAACATGAATAAATGTAAGAATTGCTCATCACAAGATTGCAGGGAAATATTTTGAAAGTCTAGTGTGAGTAACCTGGGAGTAGAGAGGTGAAAAAGGGCCTTTAGCAAAAGATAACTAAAGTATGAATTTATTAGAAAATGAAATGTCAAGTCAAAGAAAGATATGCAGGGTATGAAGACTGGGTAAGAGGGTGAGATGCTTTCCATGGGAACAATAAAATTTCTTCCATGAATAAGTTCTGGGTTAAAAGAGCATCTTAAAAATCGTTTTAAAAGCATTTATTTCAGATAACAGTTTTCATATTAATAATAGAGAACTCAATACCCATAATAGATACATTTGGGATTATGATTTGTTCAGCAACTGATTTTTCTCAAATGAGGTTTTCATCTTTAACTATGGCCTTGGGGTTTTAATAACTAAAATGTTCTTCATCAGGATGCAAAAAGCAAAGTGAATATAAACTGTATATTTGTTCATTCATTCAGTAAAACCTTACTGAGTGTTAACACATGCCAGGCATTGATATAGATCACCCAGAGTAATGTAAGAGAAATAGAAGACCTAATTCATGTTCTGGAAAAACTGCAAGAATGGATAGGGCAACCCTTTGTCAAAAGTCTGCTTATTGGCATGGTCCCTTCCATTTACTGAACACCAAATGTGTGGCAGGTACTCAACACATGCTCTTCTAATCCCTACAAACTTGGCCATATGACCTGCCCTACCATTGAAAGGTAGATTAGAAGTGATAACGTATCTCAGTCCCAAGCAGTATAAGCCATTGTGTAGTTCAGCAGTTGGAAGCTTTCATTTGCTTCATAAACAGGAGAAGGGCTACTCCCTCAGTCTGGATCCTGGAAAGGGGCAGAAGCAGAGCCTCAGAGTTGGATCCAAACTGCACCCAAATGTGAAATACAAACAACCACCAAAAACTTTACTGTTATAGGCCCTGAAATCTGGGTGTTATCATAGTTTTCTCAAGTGTTATGGGTTGATTTTTTTCCCATCAAAATACTTTGAAGTTCTAACTCTCAATGCTTCAGAGTGACTTTATTTGAAAATAGGGCCATTCAGTTCAGTTCAGTTCAGTCACTCAGTCATGTCCGACTCTTCGCAACCCCATGGACTGTAGCATGCCAGGCTTCCCTGTCCATCACCAACTCCTGAATCCTACTGAAATTCATGTCCATTGCATCAGTGATGCTATCCCAACATCTCATCCTCTGTCGTCCTCTTCTCCTCCCGCCTTCAATCTTTCCCAGCATCAGGGTCTTTTCCAATGACTCGGTTCTTCGCATCAGGTGGCCAAGTATTGAAGTTTCAGCTTCAGCATCAGTCCTTCCAATGAATATTCAGGACTGATTTCTTTTAGGATGGACTGGTCTGCTCTCCTTGCAGTCTGAGCGACTCTCAAGCGTCTTCTCCAACACCACAGTTCAAAAGCATCAATTCTTCGGTGCTCAGCTTTCTTTATAGTCCAACTCTCACATCCATACATGACCACTGGAAAAACCATAGCTTTGACTAGATGGACCTTTGTTGGCAAAGTAATGTCTTGGCTTTTTAATATGCTGTCTAGGTTGGTCATAACTTTTCTTCCAAGGAGCAAGCATCTTTTAATTTCATGGCTGCAGTCACCATCTGCAGTGATTTTGGAGCCCCCAAAAATAAAGTCGGAGACTGTTCCCATTACAGATGTAATTTGCTCAGATAAGGTCATACCGGAATAGGATGAGCCCTTAATTCAATCTGACTGGTGTCCGTATTGGAAGACAGCCATGTGAAAACACAAAGATGAAGAGAGAATGCCATGTGATGGCAGAGGCAGAAGTTAAGGTTATGCAGCTACAGACCAAGGAATACCAGGGATTTCTGGCAACACCAGAAGCTGAGAGAAAGGCATGGAACCTTAGCAGAGCATGACTCTATGGAAACTTTGATTTCAGACCTCTAACCTCCAAAACTTTGAAATAGCACATCTCTATGTTGTAAGCTGCTCCATTTGTGGTACTTTCTTATGTCAGCCACAGGAAACTAACACACCAAGCGAAAGCTGGCTTATGCACATGTAGTATATGAGGAAGCAAGAAGGCTCTCAAATGGCTTCAAGATTCTTAGCATGTCATCTTATATCCCTACAGGAGGGAAGGTGAAATAAATCACAGTCAAGAACAGAATTTGTTCCAAAGAACGTTTCAATAAAAATAGTTTCTACAAGAAAAAAAAAATGTAGGTTCTAGTATCTACTGTATTATATCATCCCTAAACATGACTGGAGAAAGTAGATTGGAGAAAACAAATCACAATACAACAGCCCACTAAAAATCTCTATTTGCATGTTCCAGACAGCTCCACCCCAATAGGTCAAAACCTGAACTCCTCATCTCCCTGCTCCTTCTCCCTCCACCAATCACATTTTATCCTCCTCCAGTGGCCACATGTAATTAAACGTTACCATGAGCCACCCAGTCACCCAGATCAAGACTTAGGAATCATCTTTAACTCTATCTTCACCCTCAACTCTCATATCTCATTGATTAGCGCATCCTCCTGATTCCCCCTTAAATATCTCTCAAGTACATCTTCAACCCTGCTGCAGCTATTCTGGTTCAGACCCTGTCATCTCTTTCCTAGATCATATCCAACTCCTTTCCCTATCTAGTCATGTCTCCTGTATCATAAGGATAGTAAGGTTATGCTGCGGGAAAAAAATCCAAATAACTCCAAAATCTTAGGGGCTTAAAGTAAATAAAGACTTGTTCCTTGTTCTTCCTTTGTGTCCATCTGAGGGGACAATGGAGGGAGCTCAGCCTTATGTCACTCTTCCTCAGGGACTCAGCTTCCTGGAATGCCTATCATTTAAAATATTGCTGAGTGCTATGGCAAGGGGAAGAAGAAATTGTGACTTGCATAGTGGCTCTTAAATATTTTCATACAGAAGTGGCCATTGGTCAGGATAAGCCACGCAGTCACGCCTCACGTCAAGGAGCCAGGGAAACACAATGGTACTACGTGTGCAGAAGGAGGAGACCCAGAAATAGATGGGTGGACAGTCCCCATTATTGCCATGGCTCCACAAGTTTTCTCTGCACTGTAACCAAAGCCATCTTTCTAATATTGCAATCTGACATTTTTTCTTGCTTAAATCTTTGGCGTGAGGGTGGGGGAATCTCAGTTAATTTAGAAATAATAAATAACATGTATACTTTACAAAAACACCTAAAACTAATCCTGAACAATAAAATCTAAATAAATTTGAATGAACATTTTTATTAAAGTGACTGGATTACAAGTTAATTTTTTTATATTTCTTTAATTCCATAATAGACATCTTTTACTGTTATTTAAAAAAAAAAAAGGAAGATGATTGAGAGAAAGAGAAAAGCATCTGTTGTCCAGTTGTCCTTAAATCTAAATAGGATCAAATATTCAAAAACCTAAGTAAGGATAGTAAGGTAATGGTGCATCACTTCTCTAAAAGCAAAAACAAATACTTAACTCAGGTTCTAATGGAAAAGTTTATACCATTAATTAAATGACATCGACCATGCATCTTTCCACTAATAAAGTGAGGATTCAAAATGCAGTGCTCTTGTTTCTGAATCTTTCCTTTTCCCATTTGATGGCCTGCTATAAGCTAAGTTCTCCTGTTAAGTTTTTGGAGATCATTTTAGCACATATGTGTGCATACACATACAGACACCTATGGAATATACATATATATCTATATAATTGATATTCATAATACAAATTATTTCTTTATTGAAAGATAGAATACCAAAACTAGAGGGAAATTTTGTTGTTCAGTTGCTTAGTCATGTCCAACTCTCTGAAACCCCATGAACTGTGGCACGCCAGGCTTCCTATCCTTCACTATCTCCCATAGTATACTCAAACTCATGTCCATTGAGTCGGTGATGCCATCCAACCATCTCATCCTCTATAGCCCCCTTCTCCTACCCTCAATCTTTCCCAGAATCAGGGTATTTTCCATGAGCTGGTTCTTCACATCAGGTGGCCAAAGTATTGGAGCTACAGCTTCAGCATCAGTCCTTCCAGTGAATATTCAGGGTAGATTTCCTTTTGGATTGACTGGTTTGATCTCCTTTCTGTCCAAGGCACTCTGAAGAGTCTTCTTCAGCACCACAGTTTGTAAGCATTAATTCTTTGGCATTCAGCCTTCTTTGTGGTCCAGCTCTCACATCCATACTTGACTACTGGAAAATCCATAGCTTTGACTATATAGACCTTGTTTGGCAAAGTGATGTCTCTGCTTTTTAATACACTGTCTAGGTTAGTCATAGCTTTTCTTCCAGGGAGGGAGATTTAAAGGTCATCTATTTCAAGCCCATCATATGATAGATGGGGAAATGAAACCCAGAGAGAGTAAGAAGTGACTTGCTGTAAGTTACACCCCCTGTTAGTGGGGGCAGCAGGACCTAGTACCCAGGTTTCTGAGCCTGGCATGTCTTCCCTGAGTCTACACAATTCCATCCTTCACACACGGCTGTTATGGGGCCAGGGCAGCCTTTCCCCAGTGCATTCCTATTGTCTCAGCTGCCCTGAAACCTGCCCTCTTTCCTCTCTGTTAATGTGATTTCACTTTTTTACTCAGTGCAGAATTAAGACAGAAATCTTAAAATTTTCAGTAATCAACATTAAAAAACTTTAGTTTCTTCTGCTGAACACTATAGTCCTTCTTTTGAAAAGGAGCCAGACAAAAGGTTCGGGTCCTTCAAAAATGAATTACATTTAATACGTAAAAATTAGGCACCAAGAGAATGAAACCTTCAGAGGATAAATATTAGTCCCAAGGCCTATGCGAATTCAGACTTTAAGATAGAATATGATTAAAATCACCAAGGATTTAAACCCTGCTCTAAAACTGTGCCAAAAAACTACCCCTTTTAATACGGTACTTTCAAGTTTCAATGGAAGATAAATTAAAATGGTGGCTTGTCCTTAGAATTCTACTGATGAAACTTTGGTTGCCACAGAATCAGGCATGCAAGTTATCCCTTTGATGAGGACTAACCCTATGGCATGAATTGCATGTCTCCTCATAATGAGGCCCAAAAGCTGAGCCAAGTCTTGGTGGAGTTGATCAAACTAAGACAAGTGGGCAGAGCAATCCAGTTCACAATGCAGAAAATGAACAGATTGAAGTGCCGGGCAGAAAGAAGAAAGTGATGACCTTCAGAAAATTATCAGTCCTAGGGATGTGCTTATTCTGTCCTGTCAGCAAGAAGGAATAACATCACCTCCTACATTTTATGTTAAGTAAATTAAGGAGGTTGAACAATATTATCTCTAAATATATATATATATATATCCCCACATATCTGATGCTGTTTATATTGGTTGAACCACACTGTTGTGTTGTATATCAACAAGCACCAGATACTGACAACTTCATGTGATTCTGTATGATATGCTTTTAACAACATATTAATTTGATGACAACCCTGCAAATAGAACTGATTATGCCCATTTTGCTGATGAGACAATTGGCTCAGAGAGCTTGAGAGATGTTCCCAATCCACACTACAAAGTGTGGTTAAGCTGGGATGTGACCCTTAGCCTCCCCTCTGTGCCACCCGCCTCTGCCTGCCACTATCCCTTCATGATGTAGAATTGCTTGCCTTGGTTATTAAACCAACTTGCCTCAGAGGGCAGGAACCAAAAAATTTTAAGCTCAACAAATTCAAAGATATTTGGAATTACTTCTTTCTTTTTTCGGATGTGTTTGTATAGGACAAAAGAAAAGTCTTTCACTATCTCATTGATTAATTCATTCTGAATCAGTTGTCTTTAATTTTTTTTTACTGATCATTGGTAAAAACTTTTGAGCAGGCACTCTAATACATATTTGTTTGTTTAATAAAGTATATGCATGTGCATATAACATTACTATGTTATATATTTCTATAGGATAGAAATTTAAGAAAAACAAAACAAATATTAAATTAATATTTAAAATAATTTTTTAAAAACTGAATTATTGACACAAGAACCTTTCTGTTTGTATTAAAATTGTTCTTAAATATGATTAACTATTTTTTAAACTCAGCTTAGCACTGCCCATTGAAGATATGGCTAGCACAGTTTATTTCAGTACTTAGTTCTAATGACTGTAATAGTTGAAAAAATTGTCTCAAAGGTATGTAGATCCAAATAAAAAAGAGGTAGGCTATGATTGCTAATTCACACTACTCATATTTCAATCCATCCACCAATTATGAAAAGTCATTTGTTGAAATTCAGCTAGCAAATTTCTACTTTCCTTAATGTCAATGGTATGTTTCTGCAAGGTAATCAGAAGACATTACGTTTTTGTCTGTTTGTTAGTTTTGGAAATTACCTTTTAACAAAGGATGTCGAAACTCATTCAAATTCTTCATTTGGAAGATGTTTAAACAGGTTGAAAGTTTCCCATTTGTGTCAGTGTTTTTAATATAGATACTTTCTTTTAAAATGACAATGCTGAAAACACTTCCAGTATCATTATCTGAAAAATATTTTCAGAATACCTGTTGGATAACATACTGTTGTCAGCTACTTGTCATCACAGAAAAGGCTAGTAAATTTGGAGCACTTGTCTGTTTCCATTAGCAATAATCACACCTCAGATAAAACTTATTGGCTGTGATACTGCCAAAGTGGGCTGCCCAGGTAGATCAGTGGTAAAGAATCCACCTGCCAATACGGGAGCACAAAAGACACAGGTTCAGTCCCTGGGTCAGGAAGATCTCCTGGAGGAGGAAATGGCAACCCACTCCAGTATGCTTGCCTGGAGAATCCCATGGACAGAGGAGCCTGGAGGGCTACAGTCCACGGGGTCACAAAGAGTCGGACACGACTGAGCTACTAACACACACACACTGCCAAAACACAAAACTAGCACTTGTCTGTTTATAAAGCAAAGATGTCCAAACTCTTTACATTTGACTATTGTTTAAAGACCTTTGCCTTGAGATTTTTGCAGTCTTTCCCTCTCTTATTATGAATTATTCTGAAGTGTCTTTGATTTGTGATAATATAAACTGCGAATCTACTTAACCAGGTATAACTGCAATATAATAAACTGAAACAGTTCAATGGGTGAGTCCTCATCATCAGCCCCTCCAGGATGAGGAATTCCTCTGTGCAGTTCATCATGAGTCACCATCTGATATACAGGCAAAGGAAGGGGCTACGGTCTACCCACTTTTTAAAATGTTACAGTAAATCTTACTTTCTTTCTCAGTGGTAAACTTTGGTGGAAACTTTTAAATTTTTCATTATATTTTGAGATATGAGAGACTGATTCCACAGACCTACCATCAGTCCACTCTCAAAATAATGTTATTCATTGTGTATCTACTAAGTGCAAGGCACTTTACATATATTTTTCTTTAATTTTCTCAGGAATCTCTGTGGTTTTATTATCCTTATTTTATATATAACAGAATGAAATTTTAAAAATTAAGTAACTTACTTGGTTTGGACAATGAGGTCCAAAGCAAGTAGTGCCTCAGTTCAATCCAAGCCCAGTATTTTTCACTTTCCCACAGTATCTCCCCCTAGTAACTGATTTGACTCCCTTCCTCCTGAGAATAGTCTCAAACAAACTGACTTTTTTCCATACATATGTACAATCCATCACATTTTGAAAGTTTTACCGACCCAGTTCTAGAACTTTTTATATTTCTTTACCATGTAAATACTGAAAGCAAAATATGTTTCTTTCATGGTTACTGAAAACCTTCTATCATGTTCAGTTCAGTTCAGTCGCTCAGTCGTGTCCGACTCTTTGCGACCCCATGAACCGCAGCACGCAAGGCCTCCCTGTCCATCACCAACTCCCGGAGTTTACTCAAACTCAGGTCCATCGAGTTGGTGATGCCATCCAGCCATCTCATCCTCTGTTGTCCCCTTCTCCTCCTGCCCCCAATCCCTCCCAGCATCAGGGTCTTTTCCAGTGAGTCAACTCTTCGCATCAGGTGGCCAAAGTATTGGAGTTTCAGCTTCAGCCTCAGTCCTTCCAATGAACACCCAAGACTGATCTCCTTTAGGATGGACTGGTTGGATCTCCTTGCAGTCACGAATTTTTCCCACTGGCACTGTATATAAAATTGAAACCTGTGCGCCTCTGGAGTCATTGTCAAGTAGAATGTTACAGGGGCATAGGAGTCAGACCTCTAACATTCTCTCTCAGTAAGCCTCACATTTTATGACTTTGAACACAGGACTACAGCAGCCTCTTGTCATTCTTTGTGTAAGGCCAAATCTTTGCTTAATATGCTTAAAATGCACATAATTTAGATTTGCTTATGATTTTAGTAATTTATGGTTGAGATTCTAAATACTGCTCAAGGGACTGACTGAATCAGGATTACCTGTGTGTCTGTGTGTCTGTATATCTGTGTGTATCTGTGTGGGAATGTGCATTAGCTGGGGAGGGAGAGAAAGAATGAGGAAAAGTTTAGCTTCTAAAATTTTTTTCCACAAGTTCTACTATCCAGAGATTCTGATTTAGTGAATAACCATTCATACTTTGTGAATAACTTCCTAGTTTAGTAGTATGAGATTTTTTTAATGAGGTTTTATTACAGCAAGGCTAACCCTTACTGTTAAAACATTTATTTCTGCTTTGCTTATATAAATGTGATTCTCTTGGATAATAAGATTATAAAGTGACAAATCAGTCTATTTGTTTCTCTGATCATCCATAGCTTTTAAAATTGCAACAGGCATAATTAAGCTCTCAAACCTTTCAATGATAATTATTACTTTAGGAACAAATGAAAAGTCCTAGGGACAATGAGCTCCAAACGGCTCTTTGTACTCTGTATCTGCCATTATTCTAGTATGTGGTTTTGATAACAATGGCAATGACAATCTTGCTGAAATTAAAGTCATATAGGTAGGGATTAAGGAAGCTGACTTGGGCTGGACTACCTGGGTTGGAATCCTAGTGCTGCCTCTTATTAGCTTTGTTATCTTGGGCACCTTACCTAAACACTTGGCTTCCATTTCTCTACTTCTACAATGGTATAACTACCCACTTTATAGATTGTTCAGAGGATTCAGTGAATGTATAACATGGAATGCTTAGAACGGTGCGTGTTGTTCAGTCGCCGAGTCATGCCTGACTCTTTGCAACCCCATGAACTGCAACATACCAGGCTTCCCTGTCCTTCACCAACTCCCAGAGCTTGCTCAGACTCATGTCCATCGAGCCACTGATACCATCCAACCATCTCATCCTCTGTTGTCCCCTTCTCCTCTTGCCCTCATTCTTTCTCAGCAATCAGGGTCTTTTCCAATGCGTTGACTCTTCGCATCAGGTGGCCAAAGTATTGGAGCTTCAGCTTCAGCATTGTTGCAGGAAGGGGGACCCCTTTCAGGGCCCAAGAGTGGACTCTTGTCTAACACTTGGAAATGAGTTGTCTGAGGAGACACACACGCTGACAAAGCAAGAGACTTTATTGGAAAGGGCAGCCAGACAGAGAACAGCAGGATAAGGGAGGGCAAATTTACAATAATGGCTTGAATTAAAGTGGTTGCTCTAGAGGAGATGAAAAGTGGTCAGGGCTTGTGCATATTTTCAAGGTGGGAACCGACTGTATACAGCTCAGCTCAGTACTCTGTGATGACCTAGAGGAGTGGGATGAGGGGGTGGGAGAAAGGTTCAAGAGGGAAGGGATATATATATATATATACTTATAGCTGATTCATAGTGTTGTACGGCAGAAACTAACACAACACTGAAAAGCGATCATACTCCAGTTTTTTAAATTAACTATTTTTTGGCTGTGCTGGGTCTTCACTGCTGTATGGGCTTTCTCTAGTTGCTGCAAACCGGAGCTCCTTTCTAGTTGCGGCACGCAGGATTCTCATCGTGGAGACTTCTCTTGTTGCTGAGCATGGGCTCCAGGGTTCACAGGCTTCAGTAGTTGCGGTTCCCAGGCTCCAGAGCACAGGCTCAATAGTTATGGTGCACGGACTCAGTTGCTCTGCAGCATGTGGTATCTTCCCAGAGCAGGGATTGAACCTGTGACCCCTGCATTGACAGGCAGATCAATGCAGATCAATGCAACCACCGAGCCACCAGGGAAGCCCTATACTCCAATTTTTTTAAATAAATATTTTTTTTAAAAAGGTGTAGCCAGTATCATTTGCAGATGGATTAATATAGAGTATGAGAGAAGAGTCACAAACAGAGTGAAAACTCTAAAGTTTTGTCCTCAGCAAATGAAGGAATGAGTTGTCATTATTGAAATGGAGAAGCAAGTACAGAAGAGAAATTAAAGTGTTCTGTTTCAAACATATTAAGTTTGAGGTATGTAACTGACATCCACATCAGGCTATTTATTGCATAGGCAATTTCGTATACTGCACAGCACTGCAGGAAAGAGACTCAGAAGAGTATTTTTTTTCTTTTTTAACTTAAATGTATTTATTTTTAATTGGAGGATAATTGCTTGACAATAGGATAGTGTTTTAGTTTGGAGTTATCAACATGAGTCATATTTGAGGCCAGGGGACCGTCTAAATGAGTGTGTGCTAGAGAACGGAAGCAGTCTTAGGACTGAATCCTTGGGCTGTCAACATTCAGAGGCTGGAAAGGATGTGCCAGTAAAGTAGAGTGAGCAGTCAATGAAGGAGAAAGAAAACCAGGAGAGTGTGAAATACCAGAAATCACATGAATAAAAAAGGAGGGGTTGATTGTCACACCAAATGATTCTAGGAGCTTGAATAAGATGAGGATTAATAAACGATCATTGGATTTGGAGGCTGTTGGCAACCTTTAAAAGAATGGGTTCAGTGGAGTGTTGGGGATGAAAGCTATAGATTTTTTAAAAAGTGGGAGGCATGACAGTGAGTTTAGACAACTCTTTTGAGATTGACTCTAAAGAGGGACAGAGAAATGGGACAGGTGCTAGAAGGAGAATGCTGGGGACTGGGTATTTGTACCCTTTCCTCCCACATTCATAGGTTGAGATCCTACCCTTCAAGGTGATGGTTTTGGAGGAGGTGATTTGGGGAAGTGATTAGGCCTTGAGGACAGAGTCCTCATGAATGGGATTAGTGCCCTTAAAAAGAGGTTCCAGAGAGACACGGAGAAAAGATGCCACCTATAAACCAGGAAGAACACCCTCACCCAACATCAGATCTGCTGGTTCCTTAATCTCGGACTTCCCAATCCCCAGAGCTATGAGAAATAAACTTCTATTGCTCATAAAATACCCAGTTTATGACATTATTGTTATATCATCCTGAAAGGACTAAGAGGTATATGGTTAAGGAAGGACTTTTTAAGATGGAAGCTACAGTGTTTGTATGCTGGTGAGAATGATCCAGCAGAGATGAGGAAATGAATGATGCAGAAGTGAAAGAAGGTGTTTACAGGCATCATGTCCTAGAGTAAAGAAGGCAAGATAGATTTGAGTATGTAAGTGGTGATTGGTCTTAAACATGCCAGTAGGGGTAGAGAGAACACATGAGTTATAACACAAGCGGGTTGGCAGATTTGGGGAAGAGAATAAGGAAGCTCTCACCTCACTGACTATTAGTGAATTCAGAAGCCAGGTCATCAGTTGAGTAGAGGAGGTTAAAGGGGCTGTGGCAGCTTTAGGGAGCAAAGGTGTAAAGTAGCTGGATTGTCTGGCCATGCTGAGGGCCAGCTTCAGGTTATGGTCATAAATTTAAAGTGTTACAGTTGTGTGTTTTTCTCCAGCCACATTCATTTGCTTAGGTAGAAGCCCAGGTTAGGCAGAGAATTAGATATAATTTGAAAATATTAAGTGACAATAAATAACATTCATCTTCTCCTCCTGTGTTCAGAACCTACTGAAAGACAGACGTAAAAGAGCAACCTTTATTATTCTAAAACAGGAGAACGTAGCTTTAGGTTTTTGGGCAAGTAGTTGGAAAATTCTTCACGCATCTTGTGGCTGCCAGGCCCCTTCCCTTTTTGTAGAGCAGGGAGGAAGATTCGAAGAAAGAAGAAGGTCTGCGCCTGCTGTGCCATTCCCATTAGAAAACTCACTCCACTCCCATCAGGGAGGAGGGAGGGAAGGGTGGGGAAAGAGGCTAAAGGTGAGGGACAGGTGGTTTCAAAGCTGGGATCACTGGAATCACCTGGGGATCATTGGTATCACCTGGGCATGGTAAGGAGCAATTGATGCCTGGGCACACGTCCAGAGATTCTGATTTTACAGGCCAAGGGTGCCATCTGGGCATCTAGATTTTTAAAAAGCCTCCTCCGGTGATTCTAATATGAGGCCAACATTTCCCCTTAACAGTAAACATGGTTAGACTTGCCAGACAAATATGGAGGAAGGAGAAAGTGGCAAAGGAATCAAGGATGCTTATTAAAAAGCTGTTATGTTGATGCACCATGGAATTTAAAGCGGCAGGTGAGGACCTGAGGGACTGGTGGCATAGCCAAACAAACAAAACAGTAGGGTTAGCAGGCAGTGTGGATATCCCCAAAGTGTTGCGGAATCACTGAAGTTGGGCTATCCAGGAAGAAAGCTGGGAGAATAGGAGATAAAGATCAGAAAATCAAATGGCAAGTTCTGACCACGAGAGCGACTAAGGTTGAGCATAGAGCAAGTTCACTGGAGACGAGGAGGCAAGAGAGACAGGGTAAATCATGTGTGCTGGGTAAATCATCAGTATGGAACCTGAACTCACCAAGAATGATGACGGGAGTCATTGTGGCCATAGCAACCTGGAATCCAGAAGACAGGTGCAGGTCCATGGTGCTCAGGGGCCATGAGCTTCACCAGCATCCTGGTGGATCTATTTTGATATTGCTTTCTTTTTCTTTCAACAGACAACACAATTCCATTCACAGTAGATGTGTGAGAGGGAGGGTAAGAAAGCAGGGATAGATGATCCAAAATATTATCTTCAGGTATTGGGATCAAGAAAAAGGTTATATCAATAATTCTTTTCTGAAAGTGCTTGAATCTGCATGTTCCACTGGTAAAATGAAGGAAAGATTGAGGAAATATTAATAAGCCCTGAGCATAAACTGTAAGAAAGTTCAGGATTTTCCCCTCCTCCTCCTCCTCATGGTTCAGTGAGTGAACAAACATGGAGCATTTGCGCTTGGTCTTCCCTTGACCTTGAGGAGTCCAGTTGGATCGGTTGACTGTTACTCTGCTTTATTGTTGACATGTAACTATGTAGGCATCAATCACTTTTCATTTGTTTATTCTGCTAATTCCTCACCTCGGGACGTTTCTCCCTCTCCCTTTCCCCTGCCTTTTTCCTATCTCCCAATTTGCTATGCAGCAATAATTTCCCTTTACACTGCGCCTGCCGATTGCAATGCCAGATGGCTTTGGTTCTGAGTCCCCTCACCCAGCCCCCCTTGAGAACAGCTGCCATTGTCATTGCTGTGAACACATCATGGCTTTGAACCCATAGCTGGGACCCAAACTTGATGCTCAGCGCTGGGAGGGGCTAGCGTTAATGCAAGGGACTACGGAAACTGCACACACTTTTCCTTGCTGCTGTTCAGTAAAAGAACAGGCTCTTTAGCATTTTTTCAATCATCTGTGTATTGAAATCTCATTGTGGAGTTTAATTCCTTTACCACCTGACTCAGCTTCCTCGCCACGAAGTTCCCCTTTGCACCATAAACTCAATTAGAACCCCATATTTCCCATCCTGAAAACAGATGTGAAAAAATGTGGGGTATGTGTGTGTGCACATTTGTAAGCCTATCTTTAGAAATCCAGCATACACACTGCTTTGTCTGTGTCCATATATTTTCATTTAAACAGGTTCACTCAACAAGAAAAACACAATTTAGTGCCTATTTGGACAAGCTTTCTCTTAAGTCAGCCTCTGAGTAAAGATAAAGGAATAGAATTCCTTTTTTAAAAAAATTTTGACTTACACTATATTGGTTCCATCACTAAAATTCTGTTACTGTGACACCATCTTAGAAGATTTTATTTTTGAGTACTCTGTGATGGCAGGTCAGTCGTGGGCCTAAAAACCCAAACAAAAAGACCCCTGAATCAAATACCGCGTAGACCAATATGCATTTCAAAGGTACTGCCACGTAGTCAGTGGGTTAGGGTTTTTGTGTTGTTTTCTTTTTCTTTCTTTTTTGGGGGGTGGGGGAGGGAAAGGGGCTCTCTTTCATGTTAATCTAATTGTGCATAACCCAGGCACAGTTTGCCATGTAGGGAAACTTTCTCTTCAGCGTCCTTCCCTACCACACACCCGGGGCCCCCTTTCATTCTTCCCCTTCTGAAGTCAGAGTGCTCCCCGGGCAGACACTTGGGGGAGATTCCCAGGATGGTGATGTATTCGGCTTTGCTGCTGAGGAATTTACTATCCCCTCACTTGGCAGCAAATGAAAGTGGGTATTAATTTCTCAGAGTGCTGGTAGAAACGCGAGAGCAGGACTGCAAGCATGATACCCACCCAGATCTGTATGTGATGCACAGCAGGCCGCCGTTTCAAAGGAGGGAGAGGAAAGACAATGACAAGAAAGAAAAGATTCCCCTGAGTTGACTTTCTCTGCATTTTGCGTCGTTAGGTTTTGGAGAGAGATGCGAAAGGTTCGGGCCCTGAGCGGAGTTAAATTATGCAGCTGTGGGGACGCCAGGCCCTCCAGAATAGGATGCTTCGTTTAGATTTTCCACAATGCTATTGAAGTGCTTATTTTCCTCCTGAAGAGACACAAACAGATGCAAACTTCTGTAAACACTTTAGAAATGAATTCAGAGAGTTTGGCCTCTCAGCAGTGCTCAATAGCTGACAGAAAAATGTCTAATTAGTGCAAGTGGAAATAATAGGGCCACTTGGATTCCTTCCATCCTCCTCCAAGTCTACTTTTCCAAGGAACTCAAAGGGCCTTTGTCTGGCAGGTCACCCTCTCTCAGGCTTTTGTGCTCCAACCTATTAAGAGTGGAAGGGGGAAAAATAGATGAGGCAATGTTCTCTGCTCAAATATATGGCGTGTTCACGCGGGACACAGAATAGGGTGTTTGCAGCATCCTTTACAGGTGCTCGGGGGGATTCCTCCATTGGCCACAGCCAAAAGCAGCTCGCCCGTGCATGCTGAGAAAGCTGTCTTTCAAGCACCAGCTTTCCTTCACCAACTGCCATGGAGCCTGCTCATTTTCCTTTTCTTTTCTCAGTTTTTAGTAATATCACTCCTTAGACAGGGTAGAGAGAAGAAAGAAATTAAATGAGAGGCTTCACCATTTTCTGAGATAAACCTTAGAGATGCTATAGGAATGATCTGTTATTTCCTTTTTGCTCTATTGAAAACTCCACTGACATTTATTTTAGGAGTCTATCTTCGCTTGTTGCTATTTTGCCATACAGGGGAATGGTAGCACAGGGATTAAATTCTCTTCCCTACTTTGTACCCCTTCATTTATGAAGCACCCATAATGTGCCAGGCTCTGTGCTGAACATTTGACCCACCTTTCTTCTAAATCTCAAACAGCACTAAAAATCGATATTATCCACATGTCACAGATGAGGAAATTGAGACTCAGAGAAGTTAAGTAACTTGCCATGGCAAATGAACGGAAGACCTTGGACACAATCCAGATACTTATGGTTTCATCGCAGACATTTTTTATCCCTAGAAGTGAATTTGGATCATTTTTATATCTCTGATGTCCCTAACTCCACCTAATTTTTACTGTACCTTCTTGAACTTAAGAAATACAGTTTTGAGTGTCATTTGGGGTTCAACTTCTATTGATTTCTTTTCCTCTTTAGTATAGGCTTCTTTCATGCCTGCTAATTTTTGGCTGGATTCTAGGTATTATAAATTTTACCTTATAATATGGCAGATTCTTTGTGTGCCTGTAAATATTCTTGAACTTTTTCCTGGAACTCAGTCAAGTTAGGAAATAGTTTGATCCATTTCAAGCTTGCTTCTAAACTTTCAGAGTGGGCCAAGAACCACTTTCTCTGAAGTTAATTTTGTCTCACTACTAAAGCATTATATTTCTGAACATCCTACCCCATGCCCTGTGAACGACATGATTTCCTACTCTGGCTGGAAGAAATACAAACTACATGAGGCTTGGGGATTGTTCCCTCTGTCCCAATCAAGTGGTTCTTTCCCCAGTCTTGGGTGGTGTCTTTCCAAACATGAGCTGATCAGTATTCTGAAGATTCAAGGGGACCTTCTGCAGATCTCTGGATTTCTTTCTTTGTGCAGCTCTCTCCTTCTGGTACTTTGCTCTGTGAACTCTGGCCACCTTATCTTCCACAGACTCAGAAGTTCCATCTCCTCAACTTGGGAAGATAACTTCACTAGACTCACAGAGCATCCTTTCAGCTGTGTAAGGAATGCCCAGTTGGAATAATCTCCAGTTAATCACCAAATTATCATTTTGTCTCATGGTACATACCAGCTTTCACTAGAGAGGTTTAAAATACTGAAATTAAAGGTCATCTCCTGGAAAGTTTTCTTTCCCTTATTTTAAAATACATAACAAGAACACTCTTTTCAATTGGGATTTGTTTTTATTTGCCCCTGTTTTTCTTTTTTTCTTAGAAAATTTTTTAATCATAATACAGGATACAGCTTCCTAAGAACCACTGTTTGAACTCAGTAAGTGAAGAGTTCAAGCTCCAAAGACTCAGATTCCTATGCCCAGATTCCTGTGCGGATTAGGCCCTGCCCAGAATCACCTTGATCAGACACAGGGGGGAAGCAGAAGAAAGACTGACCCTCAAGAGACTTGAGTTCCTCAAGTATTAGCTGAGGTTGTGAAGAAACTGAAGCTCTGTGCACTGTTGGTGGTATTGTTGCAGGAAGGGGGATCCCTTCCAGGGCCCGAAACTGGGCTCGAAACTGGGCTCTTGTCTAACACTCGGAAATGATTATCTGAGGAGACACATGTGCTGACAAACCAAGAGATTTTATTGGGAAAGGGCGCCTGGGTGGAGAGCAGGAGGGTAAGGGAACCCAGGAGAACTGCTCTGCCGCGTGGCTCACAGTCTCGGGTTTTATGGTGATGGGATTAGTTTCCGGATGGTCTTTGGCCAATCATTCTAATTCAGAGTCTTTCCTGGTGGCGCACGCATCGCTCAGCCAAGATAGATGCTAGCGAGAGGGATTCTGGGAAGTGGACAGACACGCGGTGTCTCCTTTCAACCTTTCCCAAACTCTTCCGGCTGGTGGTGGCTTATTAGTTCCGTATTCCTTATCAGGATCTCCTGTCATAAAACAACTTATGCAAATGGTTACTATGGTGCCTGGCCAGGGTGGGCGGTTTCAATCAGTGTGCTTCCCCTAACAGTATTGTAAAATGGTGTAAGCTCCATGGAAAACAGTGTGGCGGCTCCTCAAAAACTTAAAAATGTAACTACCATTTAATCCAGCCATCGCACTTCTTGGTATATATCTGAAAGAATTGAAAGCAGGGCCTCAAAGAGATATTTGTACACCCATGTTCATAGCAGTGCTATTCACAATAGTCAAGCTGTGGAAGCAACTCAGATGTCCACTGACAGATGAATGGATAAACAAAAACTGGTATATTTTGTTATATTCCATACAACATTTTAAAGGAAGGAAATTTTGTCACATACTACAACATAGATGAACTTTAAAGACTTTATGCTAAGTCAAGTAAGCCAGTCACAGAAAGACAAAATCTGTATGATTCACTAGTATGACATACCTTAGAAGAGTCAAATTCATAGAAACAGAAAGTAAAACGGTGGTTACCAGGGGCTAGAGAGAAGGGAGAAAGGGTTTGTTTAATGTGTATTGAGTTTCATATTTGCAAGATAAAAAAGTTCTGAAGATCTAATTTACAACAATGTGAATACACTTAACACTACTGAATGCCATACTTAAAAAAAGCTAAGATGGTAAATTTTATGTTCTGTGCTTTTTACCACAACAGAAAAGGGGGAAAAAAAAAATGATAGAGACTTGAGTTCCTTCCTGCCTGACCCTGACCCTTTTGACTTTGTAACTTTGGAAAGTCGACCTCTCAGTCTCCGTTTCCCTACCCTACTTAGATTTTGTAGTTACTATAAATATAAATGAAATCATTTGTGTGAACATTTTTCACAAAGATGGAAACCATTATTGTCAAGGAGGAAAGGGAGGAGAATCAGCCCTGGAGAACAGACCTGCCTCTGAACATTGCATCCCACGTAGGTACTCTTTTTTTTTTTTTCCACGTAGGTACTCTTATCCAGAATGAGAATGAAGAGCAGAACTAAACATCAGGCACGCACCTCAGAGAGAAGGGGCTCACTGTGGCTTGCTGAGTCCCCTCCACAGGGTCATGAGCAGGGTGACAGGAATAGAGCTGCTGTTTCAAAGAACGGTTTAAGAGAGCCTGGCAGTGGCAGATGCTGCACGTTCTGCAGATAGCCGCTGAGGTTGCAAACCAAAGGGCCGTGTTGTTGTGCACCTAATGTAGAGGGAACTCTTGATCAGAGACTCCACATTAAACAGAGCTGGGCATGCATAAAGCCAGCAACTTCCTTTTCTACCTTTAAATTTATGTCTTACAAATGTCAAATGACTGACTTATTCTCATTTTAAAACTTGTGTTTTTCAGATTGATGATTTACTTGACAATCCTCAGTAGAAGTTTTGAGCATTTCAGTTTTAGTTAGGCATTTTTGGTTGAGTTAAACAGAGGCACACAAGCAAATTCATAGAATAGGGTGTACATTATTATGAAGATACACATGGGATGATAAAGGAAGCCTGTAACTCTAATAATAGCATTGGTGAAAATGTGGATCTGGATTCACAGTCACATTCTCGGACCTTCACATGGGTGTTATACATAAATGTAGCTTAGCTAAACTCTACTCTCTGCTTCTTCCTATCCTGCAGCAACTGGAAAATTCTGTGTTTCTTAGTTTAGATTGATAAATTCATTTTTCAATCCAGGCCAGAGAGTCATGGGCTAGGTATGAGGTAGGTACTCTTAGGTTAGCCTTCAGCTGGTGGTAAGATGGGGAGAGGGGATCAAGGTCAACACAAAACGTTGCTGCTTCAAAGGCAGGAGCTGTGGGCAGAGCAGTTTCCTTTAGAAAGGGTTATGTGTGTTAGGTGGACTTCCCAGATGGCACTCGTGATAAAGAACCTGCCTGCCTATGCAGGAGACCTAAAGAGATGCAGGTTCGATACCTGGGTGGGAAAGGTCCCCTGGATGAGGGCACTCTAGTATTCTTGCCTGGAGAATCCCTTGGACACAAAGAGTCACAAAGGTTTCGGACACAACTAAAGCGACTTAGCACACATGGTGTGTTAGGTAATGATTAACATTGGGGTCTTTGGGCAGATCCCATAAATAACAACCCTCTTACCCTCCTAAGAAATAAAACAAAAGAGTTAGGGAGACAAGAGATTAAATATTACCTTTAATTCTGACAAAGGCTAACTTGGAAGATACAGCTAGGTTTTAGGGCAAGGGGTTCTGCTAGATGAACCCCAGAATTATGCTGACTTCCCCATTCAGTCACAGAGATTACCAAACCAAGCAGAACACCCCACATAGGATGGTTTTCTAGAGAAGGCCTGACACAGAAGAGCAGAGAAGAATCCCTATTTCCTTCAGACACTCTGATCCCCAAAGAAAAAACTGAGGAGCTAAGCAATGCATGCCCAGTTTCTTCCCAAGTTTACCAATCAAAATCGTCCCCCTCTCCTGGGGCAGAATAAGTAGAAAGAGGCCAGGAGTGCTACAGTAACTGAGTTCCCTGCACATGGAAGGAAACATCAAAAGGAGAGAAGAGATATCCCCCTAACAAGTGGTACTACTATTAATGTCACAATTTCAACAGTGATCAACTCAGAACGAAAGAACAAATACAAGAGCACATTATCACTTTTTAAACTTAAAAAACACAGTAATAGGTTAAAAGCCTTAACAAGAATGCATTAGTTTGAAAAGAGGATTATTGTGGTGGCTCTTGGTAGCAAGGTATAAATGAAAAGAAATATTGAGTTGGCCAAAACATTCATTTGGGTTTTCCATAGGATGTTCTGGAAAAATCCAAATGAACATTTTTGGCCAACCCAGTAGGATTTGGAGTCAGAATGGGAGAAATAATTCAATTGGATGATTAAAATACTGATTTTGATAATTAAATAGAATCTGCCTCTTTGAATTTTTGGTGATGATTAAATAAATTAATACATATAAAGCTCTTAGCACTGTGCCTGGTACCTAGTTTTGCCCAATAAATGTTAGTACTTATGTGATGAAGAAAGCAGTGTTTGTATAAAAAGATTAGGAAGATGGGCAATGCTTACAGTGCTTTCTAGGCTTCATATGTGAACTAACAAGCCCAGAAAACATTCTACTTGATTCAGTTTAGCAAATGGGTGATAAATTCATTTATGTTATCAGCTGTATGACTTTTAATGTCTTTAGTGTAATAATGCCTTTAATATAATATCTTAGGCTTCCCTGATAGCTCAGTTGGTAAGGAATCTGGCTGAAGGTCCGCCAGAGAAGGGATAGGCTACCCACTCCAGTATTCTTGGGCTTCCCCTGTGGCTCAGCTGGTAAAGAATCTGCCTGCAATGTGGGAAACCTGGGTCGGATCCCTGGGTTGGGAAGATCCCCTGGAGAAGGGAAAGGCTACCCACTCCAGTATTCTGGCCTGGAGAATTCCATGGACGGTATGGTCCATGGGGTTGCAAAGAGTCGGACACAACTGAGTGACTTTCACTCACTGTATAATACCTTAAAAGCCCTAAATATGGTGTTTTTCCATAAAACTTTGCCTCATTTAAATCTCTATTTCTCACTCTTTGTTATACTTTCATGTCTGTTTCTTATTTTATTCATTCACTAAACATGATCATATAAATATAAAACATTACCTAGAATTCTGTATTTCTTATTAATTAAAATGTAGGTAATAAGTGAAGCAGGGTGTTATGAACTGATGTGGAAAGCTATTCTAGATGTTATGATGACTGAAGAAACCAAATAGCACAACAGTATGTCTAGTGTAATTTCATTTAGGAAGGAAAGGAAGGAAAAGAAAGGGAGAGAAAAGAGAGAAGAAAGAAAAAGGGGAGAAAAGGAGAAAGGGAGGAAGAAAGTAAGGCACCGCAGGGAATCAATTAATGTCTAAATATACATAAAAGGGTAGAGGAAGTTCTGGAAAGATCTCTGAGAAACCATTATCAGGAAGAACAAGAATGAAATTGGTGGGAGGCAGGGGGAAAATAAGTTAGAGCATTGGGAAGCAAAGGGGCACATTTAATTTTGACTTGATATTGTTTGGATTTTTAATAACAGGATATATGCATTTTATCACCCCTATAATTTTAGAAATGTAATAGGGAAGATGGAATAAAAAATAGTTTCTCCCACAAATGAACTGGGATGACGACGATGATGATGACTGTCTTTGGCTCCAGTCGCCTACCGTTTCCTCTCCTAGATCTAGGTTTTGTTGTTCTTCTTTAGATCGCAATACCTAGACTAGCCTGGTCCCAAGACTGCTCTCTCTTCTGCCGGGCGCTCTTTCGGTCCCGTTGATGGTGTCCGGTGGATGTTCCCCCCAGGAGTCCCTGAAAGCCTCCATCCTCGCCCGGGACTGCGCCACGGCCGCCGCCGTCGTGTTCCTGAGCGACCGTCTCCTGTACGGGCTCGACGCCTCGGGCCAGCTGCTGCGGGTCGCCAAAGCGCTGCACAGGCTGCAGCCCGCGACGCCCATCGCCCCGCAGCTGGTCGTCCGCCAGGCCCGAATCTCAATGCACGCAGGTAGGCGTCCTCTGGCGGGCCCCCCAGGTCCCGGCGGCGCCCGGTCCGGGGCGCGTCTGCTCCCGGGGCTCCTTGACTTCCGCGGGGCCGGCGGGAACCGAGGCCCGCGGGCCTCCCCTTGCCGCCTCCAGCGCTCCCGCCGGCCGGCCTGCCGCGGCGCCCTTCCACCCGCCTCTTGCCAGCACAAAGGCCCTGGCATAAAGGGTTTCAGAGCCAAAAGCAATAGAGAAAATTGTGAAAGGGGGTGGAAAATACTAATTGGAGCTTTTGTCGTCTAACAAATCTGTCCCGCTGCTTTCAAACAGGGGTATCTGAATTGCTATACTTCTGACCAAGAGCCTTTAAAAAGCAGATTAGAATTCTACTATTTTCTCTTAGCTCTCCTGTCTCCTTTCTGTAGGGCCACTTGACTATGCTAACAATAGAGCTGACAAACCCACTGAAGTAATTTGAGATTTTTTTTTCCATCACTAGGAGCACCGGTACAGTACCTGATTAGGCCTTAAAGTATCTTTTTTTTCCCTTCTGTCACTCTGAATGAAATGGAAAATGAGGCTGACATTCTAACTGAGGCTGTAATGTAGAGGAGGGCTGGTGGGGGCAGGGGCCTGCTCTGTGTTACCGCAAAGTTCACTTCCATAGAATTCTTGAATTATTTAAATTACTGATAACCATAAGATTTAGAAACCTGTAGCCTGCTGTACTCATTTCCAAGACTGAAAGGGTAAAGGACAAAAATAGAATGCAAGTTGCCTCTCCCAGAAACAGAACTGGCTCATTTTTAAAACTGAGTTTAGTTATTGCTATTGTTTTAATAACTCTGGACTTGAAGAGGTTAAAATATCTTTTAACTACTTCATTTCCTTTGAAAAGGAACTGTACTGACTATACTGAATGAGACAGTTGCTGGATACAGAGAGGGGCAGAGGTAAAAGGGCATGAGAGAAATGGGCTTATGGAGGCTAACTTTTCAAAAGCCCAAGCTCATTCACTCTCAAGTTCTTGCAGCTGTGTGTAAATTGTACCCGGGTCTTATTATATAGTTTTCTTTTTTTTTTTTTTGCTTATATAGTTTTCTAAAGTAACCACGTCAACAGAGTTGAACTTAGGGAAAAAAAAAAGTCTTAATTCAAATGTCCATAATTGGGGACATTTTCATAATGTGTGGGGTTTATCATCTTTAAGGTATGAGAGAAACCTAACTGCTAATATTCCTCCTGACAGCATCAGATGGAATGATGTGTCAGCAGAACGTTCTATGGTGAGAGGGTGGTGGCACCCAAAAATGAGGGCTGGGTGTGGGCAGGCAGTGTTCTAATGTTTGTTCTCATTAAATAGAACTTGGAACAGAGGGCATGTTTTATAATACACTGATTTGCTGTAGTGTGACTTGTTAATCAAGGTCAAGTTGGTAGGCAGGCGTGTTGATAGCTTTGCTTTACACAAGCAAATAATCTTTTCACTTATTTGGTTGGTTGGTTGGTTGGTTGGTTCTCACACCTCTCACCAAGGTAGTATAGAACTTTTCTCCTGATGATGGGTTAAGCCTTGATACCATCATGAGCAGTACACTTCTCTGCCCACATATCACATGTCTAAGGTAAAAGTCCTAGATCCTATTCTCCAGCAGTTGGAGCTGTCATTTCCTCAAAGATACTGCCAGAAGTTCCTGAAGAAAACAAACTCAGCCTCAGGATTAGGTGCTTACTTGTAAACATCTGCCCCTAAACATCTCTTGAGCCTCTACCTACGCTGGGTTTCCCAGAGAGAAAGGGAGGCTTAGAGCAGGGGCGGTGTCCTGGAAAGCAAAGAAGGTACAGGGGAAGGGCATCTCAATCCCCAGCATTTGGGAAACCCTGATGCAGGAGAGGTGTGTGTGTGATACTATACGGATAAGGAAATAATACGAGGGGACAGCACAGTCTTCCTGTTTTGCCCTTTGACTCAGCCTTCCTGGTATCCACTCAAAATCCATTCCAAAGGTCTAAGTATTCAACATCATGAGATTTCAGAGGCAAGAGAGGATGCCCTGGGCCTGCTCAGCTCACTCTTGCCTGAAATTAGATAAAACCTTTCAAGCCACAGTTAGAGATAAAGAGTCAGACTTACAGTTCCATCAACATGGAGAATGCGGAATCTTCTCCCATTACATAAATATAGTAAATTAAATTTTTTTAAATGCACAAAAGATAGATGTTCAAAGTCAGAATAATAGATTACTGCTCCTGACTCTATACCAAAGGGATTTACACTTGGTTACAGTCTAAGGGATTGCCGCTTTAATTCCTGTGCAGGGACAGGGCCTTGGGCTTCATGGGGTGAAATATTTGCATAAAATTCTTAAAAGTTTGCACAGCTATGAAATGGAACTGAACAGCTCTACTAACCCAGCCAGAGAAGTGGGGGAGGGAAGCTTCCTCTCTGCCCAAGCTCTGAGATGGAAGCCAAATAGATATATATATATATTTTGTTGTTGTTCAGTCACCCAGTCATGTCAGACTCTTTGAGACCCCATGGACTGCAGCACTCCAGGCCTCTCTGTCCCTCACCATCTCCCGGAGCTTGCCCAAGTTCATGTTCATTGCATTGGTGATGCCGTCCAGCCATCTCATCCTCTGATGCCCTCTTCTCCTTTTGCCTTCAATCTTTCCCAGCATCAGAGACTTTTCCAATGAGTTGTCTGTTTGTATCAGATGATCTAAATACTGGAACTTCAGCTTCAGGATCAGTCCTTCCAGTGAATATTTAAGGTTGATCTCCCTTAAGATTGACTAGTTTGATCTCCTTGCTGTCCAAGGGACTTTCAGGATTCTTCTCCAGCACCACAATTTGAAGGCATCAATTCTTTGGTGCTCTGCCTTCTTTATGCCTCCAGCTCTCACAACCATACCTGACCACTGGGAAGACCACAGCCTTGACTATATGGACCTTTGTCGGCAGAGTAATGTCTCTGCTTTTCAACACACTGTCTAGGTTTGTCATCTCTTTTCCTGCCAAGAAGCAATTGTCTTCTGATTTCATGGCTGCAGTCCCTGTCCGAGGTAATTTTGGAGGCCGAGAAGAGGATATCTGTCCCTACTTCCACCGTTTCCCCTTCTATTTGCCAGGGAGTAATGTGTTTGTATATATCCATCCAAAAAGAAATAGCAACAAGTCTGTGCCAAGTGTCTGTGTGGAGTCTGAATTTACCCACAATGAATCCCCCACCAAGTAATTAAGAGAAAACTAATTCAGTACTGAAATTTCTGGGACCTAGTGGACCAAGTACAAGCCTATGCTCCAGAGAAACATCCACACTCCAGAGGTGTCTCTTAATGTCCAGACCAGAAAGGTACACAGTGTCATGTCTGCCACATCCTTTGTCCACAGTAGGTCACAGGGCCAGTTCAGGCTCAAGGAGAAGGAAAATAAATTCTAGATTCTACTTCTTGTTGGAGGAATGGCAGGGTCACATTGCAGAAGAACATGTGGGTTGGAAGAGATTGTTGTGACCACCTTTGGAACACACTCTGCCACAATCAGGTATATGTCTGTGTGTGCACTGTGAAATAGGGTGGTCAGGGAAGACCTTATGAGACAGTGAAGTGACATTTGAGCAAAGACCTAAAGGAGAAGGGAGCAAGCCTTGTAGATATCTAAGATAAAAACATTCCGAACTAAAATAATTGCAAATACAAAGACCCTGACGTGGGAGCAAGTCTGACAGTTCAAGGGATAGTCGGGAAGCCACTATCACCAAAGTAGGAGTGAGGATGAGGGAAAGAAGGTAGAGATGAGGTCAAAGAAGTCCCAGGGGCCAGAACATGGAGGGCTTAGAGGGACCTGGAAGCAGAAATGGATAAAAGGATAAGTGATTGCGATTCCTACTTACATTCACAGGTTAGGCCTATGCATTAGGTTAGGCCTATGAATTCATAGGTTAGGCCCCTCCTATGTGGTGTTGATGAAGTCAGTGAAAAGTTTACAAAGAACTTCTCTACCAACCCCCTAGAAAATTCCTTCCTGATCATTCTATGGTGGTTTAGTCACTAAGCTGTGTGCAACTCTTTGCGACTCCATGGACTGTAGCACACCAGGCTCCTCTGTCCCTGGGGTTTCCCAGGCAAGAATCCTGGAGCGGGTTTTTTGTTTCCTTCTCCAGGGGATCTTCCTGACCAGAGATTGAACCTGGGTCTCCTACATTGCAGGCCGTCTCCTGCATTGCAGGCGGATTCTTTACCAATTGGGCCACCAGGGAAGCCCTAATTATTCTATAAATAGTCCTCTTCACTTCACAGGCAACTCAACTGTACTTTTGGACTAGAGTCCTGGCATAGTTTTCACAAGAAAGAGATGCAGCCTCTGAGAAAGGTTTGCCTATACTTCTCAAGCCTTACTCTGTATGAATGGATTATTTATTCATATAAATGAATGTGTGTGTATACATATACACATGTGTGTATACATGTGAGTCTAATCGCAGGTTCAGTTACTACATAATTTCCCGTCTTACCAACTCCTGAAAGCTGTGTCTTCTTTTTCACTTTTGTGTGTGATGTGGTTACTGATTTTAAATTTTAAAATAGGATGTTTCCCTGTTATAATGTGTTAACCTTAGAGCATGAACAGCAGTAGTATTTAAAGCACGTGTTCAAAACTGATTATGTGGCATTTGGTTGCTTCTTTTCAGGGAAACTTTTAAAAGCAGAGTATATCCTGAGCAGTCTAATAAGCAACAACGGAGCAACGGGTAAGGTGCTCTCGTATCTTCACCATAACCTTCACTCACTGTCCCTACCGGAGTTCCAGCTTAGAAGCAACCTAAGGGCTTCGTAGTTAGTGTACGCTGGATATTCCCAGAGCTCCCTGGAACTGGCTCTGCCCCTGATGAAAAAAATGGCTACGGTCAAGCAGTTTACTTCTCTGTTTCCATTGTCTCTTATTAAAAATGAAAACAAAACAACCACGTCTTCTAATATTGCCCTGTGGAGTGGCGTGTGGTACCTAATCAGCATTAGCTGTGAAAGTAGGTAACTCCCTGGGCTTCAGAAAAGGCTCAGCTGAAGCTTTGTAAAGAATTGTGGAGAACTCACTACCGTCTCCTCATCGAAACTGAGGTCCAGCACGTTGCCTCCCTAAAAAAAAAAAAAAAAAAGAATTGTGAATGGAAATTGACCCTGTAAGTTCAGGAGAATACACTTATAGTTTTATGTATTTAAGTGATCTGAAAAATAAACTGTATTTGGCTACAGAGAAACTGTAGTAAAAACTTACTTTGAAATGGATTTCTTAGACTAGCTAATCATACATGAAAGGAAGGAAGTCCTAATAGTTGAGTAACAAGTAATTTAAGCCTCAGATATCTTGTCTGAATTTCTGGGCGCTTAAGCCAACAAGTTTCCCAACAAGTTGAACACAATTCCCAGTCAAATTTTTTTATTCCTATTTTTTGGCTGTGCCATACACGGCATGTGGGATCTTAGTTCCTGGACCAGGGATTGAACCCGTGCCCGCTGCAGTGGAAAGTGCAGTATCTTAACCACTGAAGCTAGGGAAGTCCCCTAGTTGACTTTTAAGCTCAATATACTTGGATATAAGGTCTCAAGCTCCCTGAAACTTGTAGACATTTCCAGTGGGAAGCCAATTGGAAATAAAAATATTGACCACATACCTCTCTTCTGTGGCCACCATCACTAACCTACAATATGCATTATTCCCCATCTTCTGCACTTGCCAACACACATACACATGTAGATAAAAAGCCAGGGAGAAAGTAAGGGGGGGTCAATGTGGTAGAGAATAGTGAGAGATTATAATAAAGAGCCTGACTATTTTTTATGTTTGGCCACTGGCAGTTATCAGGCCCCAGCTTCTTCCCTTGTGCCCCACATCTGGACAGACTGAGCTTTTTTAAAGCTCATTTATCAGTAAACCTTGGCCTAGCTTGTGGAAACCTTTACCCCAGCCCCACACCCAAATCAAAATAAAAAGAGAAGCCACCCACCACTCCCTTCACTTCAGTCAAACGGAGCAGCTTAGGTGCCTTCCCTGCCCTCCTCAGAAAGGCTCGTTATGTGAGCACTAAGTCTTTTCATATCCCCTCGGTGCATGTGTGGAATCATCAGTTTCAACATCCAAACCAATTTTGGGTGAATGGGATGGATCCTGCCCTCCTCTCAGGAACCACGAGACAGTTGGGGGGACACTGTAGTTAATTAACCTGGGAAGCCTTGGAGGCAAGACCACTGAGGATGAGCCCTGAAGTAGGAGTCGGAGGGAGCAGAATCCCAGGTACTGGGAGTGACAAGTTCAGATACCGTGAAGCAAGTGTGTGTGCGCACACGCACACATTCAGTCGTGTCTGACTGTTTATGACCCTGTGGACTGTAGCTCACCAGGCTCCTCTGTCCACAAAACTTTCTAGGCAAGAATACTGGAGCAGGTAGCCATTTCCTACTCCAGGGGATCTTCCCGGTCCAGGGATCAAACCCGCATCTCTTGCATCTCCTATATTGACAGGTGGATTCTTTATCATCAGCAAGAGTTGGCTGCTATTGTAAGGGACACAAGCAGTGCCCAGTTGGTTATGGGGAGAGGTGGGGACCAGGCAGGAGTCAACTTCTGTGAAGCCTTGTAGGTTATAGCAAGGAGTTTAGACCTTATTCTATATAGAGAAGAGATTGTCTACCGAATCCATGTCACACGTGTTCATGAAGGCTTCCATGTACATAGTTATATTTCAACAGGCTGTTTTTTTAATAATTCAAGGCCAAAAATGTTTTTCTTTGCCCCCCTCTTTTATTGTAGGTACCTGGCTGTACAGAAATGAGAGCGACAAGGTCCTGGTGCAATCAGTCTGCATTCAGATAAGAGGGCAAATTCTGCAGAAGTTGGGTACAGTCATCCTCTCAAGTCTCATTTACCAAGTCTTGCTAAGAGATTCCACTGTGGGCTTTTCTCATTGTATCTGGTTGATATTGTTCTACTTCCTTAGTTTTCTCATCAAAAAGAGACTGACACTTAAGATGCCAGGAATATTATGAGCATTAACAAAACAAAATAGTTTTCTGGTGAGTTTTATTAAAGAAACTCACGTTTCTATATTGTGACTTTTCTTGGTACTATTTCTGGCATCTGGCTGTCATTTCAGCAGGACTCCATGTGATAAGTGACTCTCTTATTCTAAACCTATGCTGACAACTGGGCTTCCCAGATGGCGCTAGTGGTAAAGAATCCACCTGCCAATGCGGGAGATGCAAGAGACACGAGTTCAGTCTCTGGGTCAGGAAGATCCCTGGAGTAGGGAATGGCAACCCACTGCAGTATTCTTGCCTGTAAAATCCCATGGACAGAGGAGCCTGACAGGCCACATACTGTCCATGGGGCTGCAAAGAGTCAGACATGACTGCATGCATACACACACCATGATAACTTACCTGTTTGTTCCTCGGAGGGCATTTCTGAGTTTTACTAGCAAAGCTTAGAGGGACCTTAACTGTATTTTAAAATGCAAACTAATGTATTTGAAATTTTTAAATAGAAGATGGTAATTGTTATCTTGAAAATAATGGAGATAATCATTTATATATTAATATATTTCATATGCACACATGTGATATGTAATATTTCTTACTGTTTCCCTGTGAACAGGAGAAATTAATTATCTGTATTAAACCAACGAGAAAAGCAGATTGTTGTTTTTCTAGCAGGTTGCTATCTGCTCATTGCTGTCAATCTCGTCTAGTTGTAAATTTTCTTACAAAATGCAAAATCATCTTTCTGTGTTAGTTTTTAAAAGTATTTTCTAAAAGAAAAAATAATAAATAAAAGTATTTTCTGACACAAGAGCAGAGATACTAGCAGTTTGTCCTATCTCCTTCTTTGCAGGGATGTGGTATGAAGCCGCAGAATTAATATGGGCCTCAATCACGGGATACCTGACACTTCCTCAGCCAGATAAAAAGGTTATTTGTCTCCTGTTTATTTTCTCATTTTCTATATTTGCCTTTGGAAAGTTATCACCTTATGGCACAATCGAGTTTATCATTTATCAATTTTATTGGTTATATTTTTGTTGATTCTTCTACTTTATTGACTATGCCAAATCCTTTGACTGTGTGGATCACAGCAAACTGTGGGAAATTCTTCAAGAGATGGGAATACCAGACCACCTGACTGCCTCCTGAGAAATCTGTTTGCAGGTCAAGAAGCAACAGTTAGAACTGGACATGGGACAACAGACTGGTTCCAAATTGGGAGAGGAGTATGTCAAGGCTGTAGGTTGTCACCCTGCTTATTTAACTTATATGCAGAGTACATCATGAGAAATGCTGGACTGTGTGAAGCACATGCTGGAATCAAGATTGCCGGGAGAAATCAAAACCTCAGATATGCAGATGACACCACCCTTATGGCAGAAAGCGAAGGAGAACTAAAGAGCCTCTGGATGAAAGTGAAAGAGGAGAGTGAAAAATTGTTTTAAAGCTCAACATTCAGAAGACGAAGATCATGGCATCTTGTCCCATCACTTCATGGCAAATAGGTGGGGAAACAGTGGAAACAGTGACAGACTTTATCTTCTTGGACTCCAAAATCACTGCAGATGGTGATTGCAGCCATGAAATTAAAAGACGCTTACTCCTTGGAAGGAAAGTTATGACCAACCTAGACAGCGTGTTATAAAGCAGAGACATTACTTTGCCAACAAAGGTCCATCTAGTCAAAGCTATGGTTTTTCCAGTAGTCATGTATGGATGTGAGAGTTGGACTATAAAGAAAGCTGAGTGCCGAAGAATTGATGCTTTTGAACTGTGGTGTTGGAGAAGACTCTTGAGAGTCCCTTGGACTGCAAGGAGATCCAACCAGTCCGTCCTAAAGGAAATCAGTCCTGACTATTCTTTGGAAGGACTGATGCTGAAGCTGAAACTCCAATACTTTGACCACCTCATGTGAAGAGTTGACTCATTGGAAAAGACCCTGATGCTGAGAAAGACTGAAGGCAGGAGGAGAAGAGGACGACAGAGGATGAGATGGTTGGATGGCATCACTGACTCAATGGACATGAGTTTGAGTAGACTCTGAGAATTGGTGATAGACAGGGAAGCCTGGTATGCTGCAGTCCATGGGGTCGCAAAGAGTCAGGCATGACTAGTGACTGAGCTAAACTGAACTGAACATGGAAATAGGACCAGGATGGACTTCCCTGGTGGCGCAGTGGTAAAGAATCCACTTGCCAATGCAGGAAACTCAGGTTCAATCCCTAGGTTGGAAAGATCCCCTGAAGAAGAAAATTCAGCCCTCTCCAGTATTCTTGACTGGGAAACCCCATGGACAGAGTAGCCTGGTGGGCTACAGTTTATGGGGTCACAAAGAGTCAGACATGACTGAGCATGAGCATGAATGAAAGAACAATAGGACCAGAAACATTTAAAAGCTCCCTCTCTGTCCTGCTCATCCTTACTCACAACTAGACTCCTGGCCTGCATTTAGTGTTTCTCTATATATTTGCAACTATCTGTTTGTATATTTATTTCTACTTATTCATTTATTTCTACTGGTATTGATTTTATTATATATTTAGCCTTTACCTCATTGCATAACAAAGTTGGGATGGCTCAGTTGCATTCTGTAAAATCATTCTCCTTTGGTTAAGTGGGGAAAGACCTCAGTCGTTTACATAGCATCTTTATTTGAGAAATTGAGAAGCACCATTAGCTTTCCTTGGTGTACTCATCCTCTGTGACTCTGTGAGAATATTCTCCTCATTAACTGAAGCTTTGGGTTACACATTTCCCTGAACTGTGTCAGCAACACTGCTGCCTACAATCCTTTTAACAACACAAATGGAGTTGGGGGTGGGGACTCTTGCTTGGGTCAGTTCTTTATACCTAGCATTGTGGACAAGTTCATGTTGACGATTGATCAAAGCCCTGCTAAGAAATAGCTGAGTTTACATTATGCCCATGTCCTCAGGATATGATAGTCTTTCAAACCCAGTGACATCCAGTTGAGAAGTATCTTCAGAGTCATAATAACAAATGATAATAATAAACAATGGTTCATATGGAGAGCCAGTCGTTGACTTTGGGACTTGAGAGCAAGAATTGACTGTAAGTTCCTCATCTGTGTTTTGTTTGTATTTCCTTACAGGGCATTTCCACGTCACTAGGTATATTGGCAGACATCTTCATCTCCATGAGCAAGAAAGATTATGAAAAGTTTAAAAGCAATCCTGACATTAACCTGGTAATCATTACTTGGCAATACTACGGTGCAGAGCGTGATCACCTCCAAAACTGTCAGTGTTATTCTTGGCTAGTTCTCTCTTCAGGAGTCAGGGAGCACAGTATCTCCCCTCTTCGACTAATGTGAACAAGCCTGAGGAACAGCTCCTATGTTGTCCCATTTGACTTTATTACCCCAGCACCTAGCACAGCACCAGACCTACAGAGGGTACTGGGGGAAAAAAGACTTGATGAATGAATGAATGAAAGAAATCAAAGTGATAAATGCTTTGAACCCCATGATTTCCTTTCAGATTATCCCGAAATTCAGTTTCCACACTTGGACTCTCTCAATGACAAAGTAAGAGAGTAATAACTTTAAGACTTTAATTACAGTCTGTCCAAATCACATCAGTTGCTTGTCCAGGCTTCTATCTGTAATAATAATGATTATGAATGTTTGTTTATTGCTTTATAGCTCAAAAAGTGTGTTTACATATGTATGTGATCCACACACACCACATCTACCTAGGCATAAGTTAGAGCAGAATGTGTCACTCCCATTTTAGAGGAAAGTAAACTGAGGTCTAGAGAAACTAGGTGACCTCTGCAACCTGCATAGTCAGTAAGAAAGAGAACTGGGAGCAGAAACCAGATCTCTAACCCGTTCAGAGCATTGCACAGACGTTGACTCTTCTCCTGCACTGCACTCAAATTGACATTTTTAATCGTGTCATCAACATTGCCTTTTTTCAAATACCAAAACAACAGTAGTAACTGTACTCAGTACTAATCAGTATAGCATAAGAACCTATATAGCTTGCTGCTTGTTCTCTGAAGCTTAGCAAAATGTTGCTTTTGCTATCAGACAGACCAAAACACAGGAAAGGGGTTATGTTCCTTGTTCAGTGAAGTTCTCTGAGGATTGTTTAAAATTGCATACTGCCCTTCCGCCTTGGACCTCCTTGACCTCTTCTTGCTGTATTTTTCTCTGGAACATTTATTGCCATCTCAAATATTACACATTTTACTTATTTTGTATACTGATTGATCCCCTTCCCTTGATAGAAAATAAGCTCATTGCAGGCTCACTGTCTCCTCTCTCCTTCATGACTAGAACAGTGCTTGGCACAATACATATTTCTGGAATAAATGAATGAATCTTAATTGCTATGAAATTGTACGTTAAAGGCTTCTTTGCCAAGAACAATGCATAAAGCATTAGTGAATCTGACTGTGAAACGCTCACAGTTCTGTGAACAGAGAGCTGCATGATCCTCTGAAGAAACTTGTCTGAATTACTTTGCGTGGGTAGGCACTGTGAATGTTGGCACGTGTGAGGCTCTCTCTGTGGTATGAGTTGGAGATGGATGGTGTGTGGGTGTGGGGGAAAGGATGGTCAATGCCCTGGGGTCTTTACCCACTTACTCTTTCTTGGCACTGTTCTGAAATGAGTGTGATGAGGCACAGGGCACCCCTCAAAACCTTGAAAGAAAAGCAAAGGAATTTTATAGCCTGTCTTTTGCTAGTGGGTAAATCATTGTCAGCAGTACACTTGGCCTCTTGTTTTCTCACAGTACGCTTGGCCTCCTGTTCCCTTGCAGGGCCTGCTGAAGGAGTTTGACCACCACTTGCTGTCAGCCGCTGAAGCCTGCAAGCTGGCGGCTGCCTTCAGCCCCTACACGCCCCTCTTTGTGCTCACGGCTATGGTAAACAGGGCGTAGCCCTCCTTGCTCCTCTACCCAGAGACAGACATCACCAGGGGAGGGAAGAGTCTAACCCTAAGATAGGATTCGTGTGCATCATTAGATAATTGTGAGCAGACTTCATGTATGTAGAGGTCATATCAGTCAGAGTAGTGACATCCTGCTGATGGGGAGCTAAGTTACTGCAGCCCGAGGATATGATGTTATCTGCTGTAGAACAAGGGCTCCCACGCATGTCTGCTGCTGCTAAGTCGCTTCAGTCGTGTCCGACTCTGTGCGACCCCATAGACTGCAGCCCACCAGGCTCCCCCGTCCCTGGGATTCTCCAGGCAAGAACACTGGAGTGGGTTGCCATTTCCTTCTCCAGTGCATGAAAGTGAAAAGTGAAAGTGAAGTCGCTCAGTCGTGCCCTTTCAAAATACATATTCTTTGGGTCTACCCTAAATCCACTAAATGTAAAGGCCTGGTATTCTTACCTAGAAATCATTCATTATGGAATACCTCCCAGGTGATTCAAATACCCAGAGGGATTTGGAAGCCACAAGTCTATTGTTTTGACCATCAATAAACAAATTATGTGTTTGTATATAACAAAATTATTACATCCATGTCCCATGTTTAGACTCTGTTTGCTAAAACTAACATTAGCAACAGTGACAGCAATTTTATCATCTTTGATCAAAAGTATCAGGGCTACAGTAGGATGGAAGCTAAAGCTAATTTCTTACCCCTTCGTGCCAACCAATCACATGTGTCCTAGTCCTATCCCCTGAGGCATCAAAAAGATCACAGGTCCTTGACTCAATGTTTATGTATTTTTATTAGAATATCCATGGCACACGTTTTTTTAAAAAAAGAAAAAACTATTTCTGATGACTGCCCTCCAGGAATGAAAACTTTCCGATTCACTTCCAGTTTCTAATTCAGTGTCTGATTTTGTATCTGATGTTTTCCTCAGAATATTCGTGGCACTTGCCTGTTGTCATATAGTAGTTCTAAGGACTGTCCTCCAGGAATGAAAAACTCATATCTATGTGAAGCCAAAGAAGCCTTTGAAATTGGCCTCCTCGCCAAGAAACGTGATGAACCAGTTACTGGAAAACAGGAGCTCCATAGTTTTCTTAAAGCTGCTTTTGGTCTCACCACTGTGCACCAAAGACTCTATGGGGAGATGGAGACTGTCCAAACAGCAAGTCAGCTCTGTAGCGAAGCTATGGGAAAGTTGTATACTTTCAGCAATTCCTCCGGAAGTCGGGAGAGAGAAGCTCTCTCTCAGGAAATCATGTCTGTTATCACCCGGGTGAAGGAACAGTTACAAGTTCAAAGCTTCTCAAATTTAGATGACAAGTCTTACGTTCCCGAGGGATTCAAGTGTGGGTTAGAGAAGCCCATCTTACATGGGCAAGTGGATTTCCAAAAAATCCTTGAAGCCTATTCACAGCACCACACTTCAGTGTGTGAAATATTTGAAAGCACTTGTGGAAACAACAAAAATAAACAGAAAGGTATGAAAACAGGAGTCTGTATCACTGATCTAAAAACAGAAACAAAAAACATAGATACCGTGAGTGCCACTGAGGACAGACCACATTTTGAAAAAGGCATAGTAATATCTTCCTCCCGAATTGCAATGAACAGTCAGGAGAAACTCAGGAGGGTGGGGAGGAGAAACTGGGCCGGTTCTGATGCATTTCGAGTCTCCGTGGATGAAGATGTGGAGACCGAAGCTGAGTCAACAGACCACAGTAGTGGTGGGGGAGCTGTTCTGAACAAGTCTCTGAGTGACAGCCAGAGCTCCAGTTCTTGGAGCAAGTTATCAGGGTACATATCTTCTACAAGCTGGGAGGAAGTGAATTATCATGTTGATGATATGTCCGCTGGAAAAGAGCTTAGCAAGGAAGAGCATCTTGTGGACACTCAGTGTTCTACTGCCCTGTCAGACGAGCAGGAGGTGAATGGGGCCAGCAGAGCTGAGCATCCACTGTCTTCAGAGCTTCATGGTCTCTCTCTCCAGGTGTCCAAGGATGACAGTTTAGAGTCTTCTCAATGTCAGCTGCACAAGTCCATGCCCTTGGCAACCTTCCCACCTCATAACACAACAGACATTTCACTGGCCTTTGGTGGAGGGTGGTTTAAAGAAGGTAGGCAGGAAGTTGGAAATGTGGGGTCCAGAAATACTTCTGCTCATTCCAGACCCTCATTTTGTTCTGTTTCTTGGACTTCTGATTCTGGTTGGCCTAAGAACATGGCCACATATCCTTCCATCCAAGAAGAAGAAACCTTTGAAACAATTGATGAGTTTCGAGAAATCAACGGTGACGCCAAGCACGGGGATGAAGAAAAGAAGAGAGAAGAAATCAAAGGAGGCACAGGTCCTGCATTTAAAGATAGCCCCTGCTGGGTTGACCCAGAAGGAAAAATAGCAGAAAGAGCAGAAGATGTTCCTGTAGACTTCCACTCAGTCGTGGACGAGTCTCTGGACAAAAGTTCCACGGTAGCGTGTAACTCTTTCACTCCTCATTGGCTTGTTCAAAACCCTAACTCGGGAAAAAATGGTCACTCAGTCAAAGAGCAGGGCATTGACCCTGATGCCTCCACGGTGGATGAGGAGAGCCCGCTGCTGGGCACTGCAGATGTTCACACCACGAGTACACGTGGCTGCCCTAGACCGTGCACTTGGAAGCAGCCACACATTCAGGGAGCCCAGATCCCGAATTCCTCAGTAAGCAGTAAGCCTTCCAGCCCTGTCCTCAGCGAGGACTGCACTACCACGGAGGAAGCAAATGAGCCTGGAAACCTGCTCAACTGCAGCCAGAACTCCAGCTTGTCCTCACCTCGGTGGCTGAAATCACCAGCAATCTCCAGTGGTTCTTCTGATGGAGAAAATCCATGGTCTTTTCTGAATTCCAGTGGAAGTTCTTTTGTTTCATTGCCAGGAATGACAAAGCAGGCGATCCTTGAGGCCCGCACCCTGCAGCCTGATGACTTTGAAAAACTCTTGGCAGGAGTGAGGCATGATTGGCTGTTCCAGAGGCTGGAGCATACAGGCGTTTTTAAATCCAGCCAACTCCACGGAGCACATAGTAAGTACACCCTTTCAGGAAGCGTCTCTGCTTGTTGAGGGCCCTCTGAAGTTTCTGTTCTGTGGATCACTTAAAGCTCATGAAAGATATAGACACCTGTGGTGCTTTGTGAGTATACAGAGAAAGATGTAGTTCAGGGGCCTCTTCTCTCTGTGTTTGATGGACTCTAAAGGTTGCAAAGAATAGAGACTCACTCAGGCTGCCTCATACATTGGAGATGTGCTACATAGGCAGTAAGGGAGGATCTTACAGAACGTGGGAGCAGTCATCAGTCAGGTTTGAAACAGCTCTGGATGCCATATACACTCATTGATCATATATACTCCATTGATCCTCATTGCCACAGCTGGTTTTTCTCTGTTTCCCATTCAAAACCCCGGGGGGTGGAGTTTGACCTAGTTACACAGCGTCCTTCTAGCAGGCATGTCCGCACCTATGCTGAGCGGTTTCTTGCCAGGCGCTGCTTTGATCGTGTGCGTTTAGCAGCTGCTTCCGGCCTCAGGAACAGCACAGGGAAGCCTGAGCCGGGGCCTCCCAGCAGTGTGGCTAACCCAGCTTAGAAGTGGTGGAGAAGCTGGGGAGAACACCAAAGAAGGTTCTTCTCGTAGCCCAGAGGATCACATTATAATGTCCTCCAAGGTACTGAAGAATTATTTGAATGAGGAAAAAAAAACTATTGCAAAATGCCTTGCAGAGGAAACAAGCTATGTGGATTGGTAAGCACTGGATACTAAAGTAGTAGTTCTCAACACTGGTGCCACATGAGGATCTCCCAAGAGGCTTTTTCGCTCTTTAAAACTTCCAATCCCTCACCCCAGAGATTCCGGTCTCGTGAGTCTATGGTGTGGGTCCAGGCATCTGTATTTTTTAAGAGCTCCCTGGTGATTTTTGTATAAAGCCAATGTTAAGAACTTCTGCTTCAAAGTATTTCAGTGTTTTACCTGCCACCTTGAAGTCAGACTAGAAGATCAAGTTGTTGCCAAAAGAAGCAAAAGTTTCTAATAATAGGGTTTCCCTGCTTGCTGTGAGAGTCTGCAGTTTCAAAGTCCCATTTCTGAGAGTTAGGGAGCTGCTTTATTGTTTTGTCTGCGTGCCACTTTATGGGTGAAAAAGCACATGGGAGGAAGCGAGCCCCAAAGCTGAAGAAACTGGACAAGTTATGCATCTGCTCCTTGATTCTTGCCTTAGTTCACTGCCCTTTCTACATGTGTGGACATGCAGTTCACCTTCATTCCCTTCCCCAGCTTCTCTGATTGAGTCACCCAACCCTGAGCATCATCTCTCCACAACCTCAGTTGTCTCATTCCTCGCCATCCCCCATCCCAGACCTGTGGGCTTACTTCACTCTAAGTACTCTCTTCTCCCGAGTCTCCTCTTCATGTATTCATTACCACAACCTAGTCACTGGAGGTCCTTGTCCACTTTAACTTGGATCTCAAAAGGTTGCATTTCTTTCTTAGGATTCATGTTGGGTCTTCCCCTCAAAGAGATCCTTTCTTGCTCACACTGGCCTTCCTTTCTTTAAGGTGAAAATAACCCTTATTTTTTCCTCTTTATCTTTTTCTTTTTCAGTTGAGTTTTCATCTTTGTACAGTAGCTGTATTTTCTCAGTAATTCCTGGACTTTCCCAACTTAAAATATGTAAGAGAAAATTAGGTTGAACTTTCATATGTAATCTAGGATCCCTGGAGTTGCCAGGAACTTTTGGAGTAAACTTATTCAACTGACTTCTATCCATGTGAACTCACATAGGTAGCAGCCTCTTTTATTTGAGATTCCCAGATAATCAGAGGAAGGTGTATTCACATGTCACTTGTTCTAAGATGGTCTCTGGGCTTTTGCTGTTTGAAAAGCCCTTTTGTTTTTCATTACTTTCATACAGAAGCTCTGGCCTTGATACCTTGCCATCACAAACAAGAGATTTTGTGAATCAAAGGCAATTTTCATTGTAATTTCTCAAATTTTACCTTCTTATTGTACTTCACTAACTTTTTAGTAATAGTCATGGAACAGGATAAAATTTGAGAAAATATATTAAAAAGTTGAATATTTCAAATGAACACAGGTTGGTACCTGTGTTACAATTCATCTTATCCATGAATTACAAGATCTTTTTGAAAGATAAGGTCAATATTCATCTTATCTTTTATTCAAGGTGCTCTTTTGTTAAAATATTCCAAGAAATCTGAACTGTGGACAGCCCAAGAAACGGTTGCATATTTGGGGGACTACCTACATGTGGCGAAGAAAGGCAAACAAAGAAATGCATTTTGGGTACATCACCTTCATCAAGAGGAAACTCTGGGCAGGTATTGCTTAAAAACATATATAATAATGTATAACGGGCTGATTTGTCCCTTCTGTTAAGTAATTGTTTATGAGACTATAAAAGGGCTAGAAAAAGTGGCTAAATGTTTCCTAATTCAGCTCCTTTTCCTCTTCCTCATTAGCTAATTAATAACAGTTACCATAGATGGTTGGGTGGCATCACCGGTTCAACAGACATGAACTTGGGCAAACTGCAGGAGATGGTGAGGGACAGGGAGGCCTAGTGTGTTGTAGTCCGTGGAGTCACATGTAGTCCAAAAAGTCAGACATGACTTAGCAACTGAGCAACAACCACCATGGATAGAGAGCCCACACTATGTCAGCCGTTGGGCTGGATGTCTCATATACATGATTTTAAACCCCTTGGAGAACATTAACCCCATGGTACAGATAAGAAAAATAGAGTTTCTTGCCACATGACAAGTCAGAGAGTCTTGAACACTCTCATTGAAAATGCTGGCAAAAAAGGCTAGTTAAACCATGCAAGCCACACTTCTGATTAAATGAGTGAGCCTGGGAAAAAAGGCACAAAACTCCTCTGAGGCCAGAAACGAAACATATTCAGGGATGTAAATGAATGCTGAATCCTTAAGACACCTCTCTGTAGAGGTTTTGGGCAGGGGTGGGATGAGGGAGCAGCTAGTGACAAAAGTTACGCATGAAAGGGGACGGGCAGAGAGACGGCTGATATGAAGCATTGACTCAGGAATGGCTATATCCTCAAAAACAAACGAACAAAAAAGGTTAATTAAAAAAATGCCATGTCACTGAAGCAAATAACCTAGAAAGATTTTTTGCTTGGCCTTAATTCTTTTTTTTTTTTTTGGCCTTAATTCTTGATGACAACTTTAAGCAAGAACTTACCTGCAAATTAGTGATCACAGGTGGTCCTCGTTTGGTATAAGGCCTAATTTTATACCATATGTATATTTTAAAGAACCTATAGAGCAAGACTTTTAAAGTAGACCTTGCTCTTTTCCCAAATCTAAAAAAATGTAAGAAATAAATAGGAAGAGAAAAAAAGAGAGAAATTGGGAAATTCTTAAATAGTAGAAATACATTTCTTGAAAAGGATGTTGATGATAACAACAATAGTAAACATGTAAATTTCATGTGCCAGGCCCCTGTTTTAAGTAATTTATATACTAACTTAATCAATCCTCACAAAACCTGATGAGGTAGGTACTATTGTTATCCCATCTTACAGATGAGGGAGCTGAGACACAGAGATGTTAAGAAACCTCCCCAAGTTCGCACATCAAAGTGGTGGAGCCAGGTGATACAGGTATAATTGTGACCCCCCCTCACCCTAAATTCAGGTTGAAGTTGTAACCCTAAGTAACTTAGACTGTGATCTTATTTGGAAATAAAGTCACTGCAGATGTAATTAATTAAGATGAGATTAAACTGGAGTAGGGTAGGCCCAGAATCCACTACGACTGATATCCTTATAAAAAAGAGGAAATTTGGAGATAGACACACACAGGGAGAATGCATGTGAAAATTGTAGCTATATGGCCACCAAGCCAGAACTGTCTGGAAAAGTTGACAGTCTGGAAAAGCTCCTTCCCTTGCATCTTCAGAGGGAGCGTGACTCTGCTGACACCTTGACCTTGGACTTGTAGAGTCTAAAACTATGAGGAATCAATTTCTGTTGCTTAAGCCACCCAGTTTGTGGCACTTTGTTACAGCAATCTTAAGCAACAGGATACATGATAGGAGGATCTGAGATGGGATATAAAAGAGAGAAGAAGAGACATGGAAGATGGAGCAAGAGGGTCTAACATACATCTGATCAGAAAAAGACAACAGAGCAAATAGGAAAGAATTATTATTTTAATAAATCATTTCTGATAGTTTTCCAGAATTGCCCAAATATATTAATCTTCAAATACAGGAATCACAATGAATCCTGGATAGTATAAAAAGTGTTGTACATATATTAGGAAGTATTTGTAGAGATGAAGAAAGTATTTGTAGGATAGAAAGCAAGTATTTGTAGAGATGAAGTAATCACAGAAGGAACGGGGAGGGGAAGGCTTCTGACTCATCTGCTGACCTGTATAAGGTCATGTTGCTGTCAACGAAAGATCTGGTTCCAGAGTCCATGTGTTTTCCAGTACCCTGGCTGGTTTTCTTGACTTACCCACATCTGGTGAACTGCTACAACAAGTGAACACTTTCTCTTATAAGGAGAAAATAAATCGGTATCACCCCTGGGTCAATGTATTCATCAGGGTTCTCCAGAAACACAAAACCAATAAGATGTATATGTGTGTGTGTGTGTGTGTGTGTGTGTGTGCGCGCGTGTATGCTGTGCTGTACTTAGTCACTCAGTTGTGTCTGACTCTTTGTGACTCCATAGACGACAGCCAGGCTCCTCTGTCCATGGGGATTCTCCAGGCAAGAATACTGGAGTGGGTTGCCATACCCTCCTCCAGAGGATCTTCCCAACCCAGGGATTGAACCTAGGTCTCCCACATTTCAGGCAGTTTCTTTACCATCTGAACCACCAGGGAAGCCCAAGAATACTGGAGTGGGTAACCTATCCCTTCTCCAGCGGATCTTCACGACCCAGGAATCAAACCAGGGTCTCCCACATTGCAGGAGGATTCTTTCCCAGCTGAGCTACCAGGGAAGCCTGTGTGCATGTGTGTGTGTGTGTGTGTGTGTGTGTGTGTGCACGCGCACGCGTGCACAGAGATTTATTATTAGGACTTGACTCACATAATTATGGATGCTCTCAAGTTTCAGCATCTACTGCTGACTGGATATTCAGGAGAGCTGACGATATAAACTTCCAACCCAAAGACCAGCGGGATTGAGACCCAGGAGGAGATGATGTTTCAGTTCAAGTCCAAGAGCAGGAAAAGACCGGTGTCCCGGGTCAGAGGCAGTCAGCAAGAAGAATTCTCTCTTTCTTGAAATAAGCTCAGCCTTCTGTTCCATTTGGCCCTTCAGTTGATCGGATGAGGCTCCCCCACACTAGGGAGGGTAGTCTTCATTACTCAGTCTATTGATGTAAATGTTAGACTCATCCAAAATACCCTCACAGAAACACTCTGAATAGTGTTTGACCCAATATTTGGGCACCCTGTGGTCAAATCGAGATGACACATGAACTTAACCATCAGGCAGCTAGTATGAATTGTGTTCCATTGTTCAGCGTGCTCTTACAAAATTATCTGAGTCATGAGATAAGATAATATTAACTAAGACAGAGAAAAAGTAACATCTCTCAAGCATTTTTGCATCTCTCTCTTAGTCTCTTCTCTCTTACTCTAGAGTAGGATCACTTTGCATTTCTTGCTGTGGCTTTTCTGCACTCACAGATATGTTGGGAAAGAATATAAGGAGCAAAAGGGGCTCTGGCACCACTTCAGTGACGTGGAGAGGCAGATGACCGCACAACACTACGTGACCGCATTTAACAAGAGACTTTACGAGCAGAAGATTCATACGCAGATATTCTACATACCATCCTCAGTATTGCTGGTAAGATTAAAGAAATCAGGGGTATGATTAAACACATCTAGAAATATATTTTGAGGCTTCCCAGGTGGCACAGTGGTAAAGAATCCGCCTGCCAATGCAGGAGACTTGGGTTCGATCCCTGGGTCGGGAAGATCCCCCGGAGAAGGAAATGGCAACCCACTCCAGTATTCTTCCCTGGAGAATCCCATGGACAGAGGAGCCTGGTGGGCTACAGTCCACAGGGTCGCAAAAGAGCTGGACATGACTTAGTGACTGAACAACCACAGTGCTCCTAAGTGGCGAAGCCTGAGTTCAAAGGCTGAGATCTGCTGACCTCAAAACCCATGGCTTTCACCATTGTTATACTGTCTCCTGTTTCTATTTTTCAGATTTTAGAAGGCAAGACAATAAAAGGATGTGTCAGTGTGGAACCTTACATGCTAGGGGAATTTGTAAAATTATCAAATAACACAAAAGTGGTGAAAACAGAATACAAAGCCACAGAATACGGCTTGGCTTATGGCCACTTTTCTTATGAATTTTCCAATCATAGAGATGTTGTAGTTGATTTACAAGGTATGTGAAACTGGGAGTTATTTTTTATTTTAGTATTATTTATATGTAAATGTGAGATTTTATAACTAGCTTTGCTAGTCATTATTTTAATAGGTTGTTTAGTGCACAGGCTACTATTTGGAATGAATCAGTCTTGCTGTATATACTAAATGATGCATGGGAAATTTTTTCTAAAGCTTCTACAAGTGTCTAAGGGTGTCAGATGATCAGTGAGAAGATCTGGCTCACATTTTGTTGAGCTTATTTCTAGAGCAAATCCATAACAGTTTTCTTTTTTAATTTTACTCAGGTGGATTTCGGTGATGTAGGTTTCTTATGATTGTGTGTTTTAGTATGTCAAAGTCTTCCCACACTTTCTTTGCTCTAGCCCTTTACCTTCACTACAGGTGTGATATTGGGTTTCATAACTGGGATCATTATGGAACAGCAAGCTGTATACCTGAATCTAACTTCCTTTAAAATCTGCATTAATATGTAAATTTTGTTTCAGTTTGGTATTTTATCTAACAGAATTATTAGCCATCATTCTGTACTTTATTGAAGTGATGAATGAGTCTTGTTATGATTATTTCTAATAATAATCCTCCAAGATTTTTTCTATCCCCTATCCATCGCATTTACCATCACTCTGTGTTATATATTTTGCTTACTTATATCATTGATTGATCTTCACAAGAATGTGACACCAAGTACAGAGATTTTTTTACTACCTTGTTCACAAAACACAATAGTGTTTTGCACAGTGTGTACACTCAATAAAGATTTGTTAAATGAACAGAGGAATGTATGAATTAATGAGTAAGGCATTAAAGAAACTTCTGAATCATAAAACAAAAAATATTCAATGGGATTTAATAATTACTCTAAGTGTGTGCTACCGCTAATTCCTTGAAAACTGGTTGTCTGGGCATGTCATATTTGACAAATTTAATTACCCAATATTAAATTCTTCTTAGACCAATAATTGGAATATGCAACACCAGATCCCTTAGCAGAAATTTATTAATCATCAACCATAGGGCTTCCCTTGTAGCTCAGCTGGTAAAGAATCTGCCTGCAATGTGGGAGACCTGGGTTCAATTCCTGGATTGGGAAGATCCCCTGGAGAAGGGAAAGGCTACCCACCCCAGTATTCTGGCCTGGAGAATTCCATGGACTATATATAGCCTGTGGGGTCACACAGCGTTGGACACAACTGAACGATTTTCACACAATAGGATGACCAAGTTACAAAATGGCTATTTCACTATATGTACATTATATTTTTTCTGAAGCACTTTGCTAAAATGTATAGAGGATTTAATTCTCAGACATATTTACTTCTTTTTTAGGTTGGGTGACTGGGAATGGAAAAGGGCTCATCTACCTCACAGATCCCCAGATTCACTCTGTTGGTCAGAAAGACGTCACTACCAATTTTGGAGAGAAAGGAATTTTTTACTTCTTTAATAACCAGCATGTGGAATGTAACGAAATATGCCGTCGTCTTTCTTTGACAAGACCTTCAATTGAGAAACCAAGTAATTCATAGACTGTCTGGAGTGGTAGTGACCACTCAATGCTGCTCACCAATGCTGGGCTCTCCTCTCCTTCCAGGCACACAAATTATGGCCCAGCCTGGTCCTTGGGTTCAGGTGGGGCCATGGGACTGGTTCTAGGCAATAAATTTTGAGAGGAATTGAAGAGTATCTTCTTCAGGCCTATATTCAATTGCCAGTGCAACACTTACAGAGTCTCTTTCCCTCTGCACAATTGCCAAGAATGTATCAGAAGTCCCACAATGAGAAAAACATAGGAAAGAGCTCCAGCTGACCACAATGAACATGAAGCACATCTGAGAAATAAGCTTTTCTAGCTGAAGCCATCGAGATTTGGAGACTTTAGTCACTATCCATCAAGACTGATTCTTTTAGCGTTTTTCTTATTGACTTAGGAATTCTTTATAGACAATATATTAAAGAATTCAGGCCTTTGTGATATGCATTCCAATTTTTTTGTCTTTTGACTTTGTAAGAAACTTTTTTTCCATGCAGAATTTCTTTTAGACAGGTGAATTCATCAGTCTTTTATTTTATGGTTTCTAGGTTATATGTCATTCATAGAGCTTCCCTCCTCAAGTTTTGTTATTGTTTTTTCTCTTTTTTTAAAATATTTATTTATTTTTAATTGATTGCTAATTGCTTTGCAACATTGGTTTGATTTCTGTCATACATCAACACAAATTAACCATAGGTGTACATATGTCCCCTCCCTCTTGAGTCTCCCTCCCACCTCCTGCCATCTCCACCCTGTCTGGGTTATTACAGAGCCCCAGTTTGAGTTCTGTGAGTCATACAACAAATTCCTAGTGGCTACCTATTTACGTATGTTAGTATATATGCATCCAGGCTACTCTCTCCATTTTTCTCACCCTCTCCAGCTTCTCCCGCACTCTTGTCCATAAGTCTGTTCTCCATGTCTGGGATTTTGTTATTTTTAACCCTTCATATTTTCTTCTAGCACATTTACATTTGCAGGAGGTGTGAGGGAAGATGGCCACCACAGTCCGCCCTTGCACCACACAGATGTGCTGCTTCATACAGGTTTGGAGAGCAGTGCTTCCACGATCTTGCTGAAGTTTACAAAAGAGGTTGGTGAGATAATCCCTCATTGTACTTAGTCTTTGGGACTGCAGCTGGTACACACTCTCTCCTTCCTCCATTATTCATTCTAAATTTCTCTTAACTATTACTTCAACAGATCTTAGTGCATTATCTAGTGATGTGACTCAGACCTGCATACATGAGCGTTCTGAGTTCTGAATTCTAGATGGTTGCACCTTTCTCAGTTTGAGGTTACTGCACATGTCTGTCTACACTTGCAGCTAGAGCTGGTGCGAGCCACCCCGTTCTCTTGCTGTGAACACAGGTGGCGGACACCTCCAGCCTGCTCCCCATCCGATCCACCACTGTGGGCCCTCAGCCAATGACCGAGTGAAACATGGACGCTAGGCTCAAAGTGCTTCTGACAGGGGGTGGCACAGAATCTTCCCATGGCCAGACCAGAACTTTCTCAGAACTCTGCTGTAATCTCTGCTGTGACCTCCCTTCTGTTCGCCCTCCCCTTTCACAGGGCCAGACCTCCATCATGGTCTCCCTGCATACTCCTGTTCTCTCTCATTTACACTTTACAGTCATTTCTCTCAATAAGTACCTCATATGTCTCACATTCCTTCTCAGCATTTGCTTCTTGAAAAACCCAAACTTAACTTTATTAAAGAAAATTTTTAAAATTTATCCTATTAACAAAATAATAGGGAAAATTCATCATTTCAAAGGTGAATGAAAAAATTATTTAATAACATTGAAAATCAATTTATGGTTAAAAAAAGCTCTTTGCAAATTAGACATAAAGAAAAACTTCCTGAATCTGAAAAAAGGTATTTTAACTTTCCTTTTGAACAGCAATATCATAATTAATAGTGAAACACTTAAAAGTTTTCATTTGAGAATGGGAACAAGCAAATGTGCTTACTATCCCAAACCTATCCACATCTGGAAAAATCAGAATATATATGTATACATATATATATAGTCTCCACCCCTGATTCCTGGCACAGAGCTCTTAAATCCCTTGGAATTTCCTGATAGGCAGGTCTCTTGTTATAATGAGGTGACTCTATACCTCTATAATAAATCAATAATAAAATAACTTTTTGGGGACAATTAGGGATTTTTTAGTTTGTGTTGAGTGTTAGATAAAAATTAATGAAGTGGCGTATTTTAAAAATACAAAAGCCAAAGAGAAGTGGAGAAATGAAAGAAGCTTGGCTCTTTCTTGATAGTGTTGAAGCCAAGTAGAAGGGTATATAAGGATTCATTACACTAATCTTTCCCCTTTTATATACATTTTTAAATATCCACAAAATTTTTTTAAAATGTGAGATCGCATAAAGGAAAAACTATCAAGAAAAATCCGATATATGTTGGACTGAGTAATTCTACTTCTACAAACCTCTAATGAGGAAATAAACAGAAATATGAACAAATGATTATACAAGTGTGTCTGTCATAACTTTGCTTATGATAGTAAAAAGCAAACAATTTTTCAACAGCAGAGAAATAGTTTTATATATTTAATTTATCCATATTAGTATTATTCATTCATTTAAATTGTCTATTTTTTAAATATTTAATTACACACAAACTTTGAAGTAAAAAAGCAATCTCTAAAACAGCATTATAGTATTGATCATAATTTCGGTATATATATGTATGCAAATAGGAAAAATAATATATGTATAATACATGGAAATCTTCATTGTGTTTTTCCCTAGCTAGTGAGTTTGTGGTAGGGAATTTTATTTTCTTCTTTATCATCTATTTTTTCCAAGCTTTCTGCAATAAGCATGTATTACTTATACCAAAAAAATAGTATTTAATGAGAAATTCAAATGATTCTCTTTTTCAGTAGAAAATCCACATTATCGGACGATCATATGGTGCTTTCTCCTTTAGCCCACTGCTACTCCCAGTCCTGTAATACACTCTAGGAACACCGAATTGCTTATCACGTCAGTTTGTAATCCAGCCTGCGTCCTTCTACCCCAGCATGAAGATGCTTCGTAACTTGAAAAGTGTTTTCATGTTTTTCTTATACTGACGGGGACAATTCCCCCCTGTATCTTCTCATCCTTGAATACTCACCTCAACCGACACCTCCTTCAGAAAATCCTCCCTGATATCCATCATCCTCATTCACTCCCTTTCCACAAGCTCGGAAACTTACCCCTCCTTTGACCTCCCCAAATAGCTATACAAGTATCACTGCACAGGCCCAGTTATCATGGAAGCTAATACACTCTTGTGTCATATTACCTACATTATAGGAGAATTATAATTATCTGTTGTATTATTCATGTTTTACTACATGACACGTTACCCCAAAACTTAGAGGCTAATAACCGCATTTATCTGCCATCTCAAAGTTACTCAAGATGAAAAATTGGCGAGTGGCCCTGCTGAGTAGTGCTGGCTCAAAACCTCTCCTGAGGACTGCTCTCGGATGTCAGTGGGACCGCAGTCACCTGAAAGTATGACTTCGACCAGAGCGTCTGCTTCCAGGCCCTCTCATGGGACTCTTGGCGGGACGCCTCTTCCCTGATGGCCGGTGGCCAGAGGCCTTAGCTCTTCACCACACGGGCCTGTCCGTATGACAACATGGCAGCTGGCTCAAGCCCGGGCAAAAAGTCCAAGGGTGAGAGAAGCTGAACTCACAAGGTCTTCTATAACCTCGCTTCAGAAGTGACAGACCATCGCTGTCATAACCTATTAGCCACACAGACCAACCCCGGTGCCGTGTGGGAGGTCAAAGGGCGTGGCCAGCCAGAGGCAGGAATCGCTTGGAGGCCAGCTCGAAGGTGACTCTGTCTCACTGGCCTAAACTGAGTCTTGGGCCCCTTTGTATCCCCCACCGCACACGGGTATTATACAGTCTGCTTAACAGTTGATGGTTCATTTTTGTTTAAATCAGTGAGTAAATCAATGAGACATCAGTGGCAATTCTATGTATTTTCTGTGCTCAATAAGTGCTTACTAGATAACTACCTCTTGCTACAATAGGGCAAGAGGCAACAATAACCTATGTCTTAATTATAGAAGGAAAGAATCTCTGAGAGCTCCAGCTTTCAGAAAGCCATTCTCCAATAAGGTGAGTTGTAGGTAGGTAAGTTGATGAACACTAAGATGGGGAAAGTTGGAAGGAAAGAAAGGCAAAATTCCCTCCAATCCTACCTCTCTGTTTATAAGGAAAATTATTTTGCTTCATTCTGTTTACCTTTTTCTAATTTCTTTCCCCTATTCTTTAATTTCTCACAGCAAAATCGATACTAGGAAATTTTCAAATAATTTTTAGAAAAATTCCATTATAATTTTTCTAAAGCAAACTAAATCATTTTCATTGTACTCCCTTGTGTATAAAGTTGTGAAATGACAATATTTTAAAAGCTGAGTTTGAGGAGTTGAGTTCAATGTAAGGAGACTTAATTTCTGTCCCTTCAGACATCAAAAATATCAGACTTTTAATACTGTCTTTCAGCACTGCTATTGTTTTGAAGATGATGCTTGTTCTGTGCAGTTTGGATATACAGATGTCCTCTGCCTGAACAGTTCAGTAGAAACTAGGTGTAAAGTGTAAGAAGCCAGAGAAAGTGAGAGAAAAAAAAATAAATCTCTTTATTATGGTGCATAAACCTTCAGTGTGAGGGAGCTTTGCAGCTGCACAAGGAGAAAAATGCATTCAAAACGATAATGCCAGTGTGAATAATCCTTTCTCGAATGCTGCTTGCAGACTGCTCCAGCTTTGTGAGGTGAACTTGAACCAAGCCTTCAGATTGGCCCCCATACCCATTGCACACCCTGTCTATCACCCCGGGGCATTCACCATCTTGACTGTTGTTTAAAGAGAACAAGCAATCCATCATTGAACCAGGGAGTCACTTTCTCATAGAAAAGTAAAATCAGCATGTGACACTACTCAGCCCTAGTGTTTTGCAGATTAAAATGATACATGGCGACTCACGTGTTCCTAGGAAGATTAAGTCAGTTATCTTGTTCTGCTGCCCAGACAAAAGAATTCCCCTCAAGCAATAAGTGGAAGCTTTACAGAAACTGAAAAAGTTGGGCTCAACTGTACAGTGGTAAAACAAAATTTAACAAGAAGATAGAAATAAGAATGTTACTTTACATGTAGGCAACTTGCCTGCAAAAGATGGTACAAAGAAGAATCCATCCTGAACAGGGGAGCTATTAAATCTTTGTACAAGCCTCTGCTGTTTGAGGTGCCAATTTTATTACCAGAGATGGATACACAATTTATTGTCTGACTGCCTTAGCAATTGATTTAAATACAGTGAAATAAATGAGCAGCCACTGGCCCTGGGGCAGTTAGCTTCCTAAGAGTAGGTTACAATCCTGCAGCTACAGTATCCAGTTATTAACACTGTTATTCCATTGTGTGATCTACACAGTGATAAAATTTTTAATGACTCCCATACAGAAATGAGTTCACAATGGAAGGCTGGGATTACAGCCTTTAGTTCACTACACTGAGGCAAGTATTTATTGTATTACAGAAAACAGATTTTTAAATATTTGAATCTATAACAGTCATATTTGTTTTTAAAAGTAATTTTCAAAAGGAAGAAAACTAGAGTAAGTATCAAACTGAGATTAAGTAAGTGCATTAATTAAAGTCATCATAAGAAAAATTCATTTCTCTCTAAATTTTTTAACTTAAAATAATATTAAAGTTTAGTTTGTGTTCTGCCATTTAGGCCTTACACTGAAAATGACACATGAGAAAGAATTCTGTTTACTTTTAGGTCCTCATGAATTTTAGACAACACTGTTGTTAGAAATGTCTGTTTTTACATTTTGCCTATACTTTGCCACACCAAATTTTATTAAATGGTGCAGACCATTTTTCTAGTCAAAAGGGTTTCAAATCAAAGAATGCCCTATTTTGTAACTTTTAACTAGATTTTCAAACGTTACTTACTTAGTAACCATCTATATGTTCTATACATGTCCTGCAAGAACAGATGATAGTGCTAGAGAATATGTTTTCTGTGCCAAAGACAAACACCCGATTTAACCTTCTTTTCCTACACAAATCACCAAAGAGGAGAGGGACTATTTAAACACTTTTGTTAGACATTTGACATGGTCTTTTCCAAATAACAGAAGGACCCACAGAGCCTGGCTTTGAAGGGCCGTGTTCCCAACATGTTTTCAATAGGGAACATTCTCCCCGGGCCGAGCACCTGGATCGTGAGCAGCGTTCCCTTGGGCCGGACAGCAGTCACTGAGGCACCTGCATCACAGAGGATGGGATGAGGGACGGGAGCCTCTGGCCAGCTGTATCCTTCCCCAGCCTTCAGGGCATGTCAGTGCAGCAGCCAGGCCAGGCCAGACTAGCACACAGGCAGGCATCATCTGAGTGGCTTTGCCCCTTTGCCCCACTGTGGACGAGTTAGCAAGATCCTTCAATGGGTGTAGATAAAGGTTAAATGCAACGGAGCCCGGGGCCGTTGAAACATGCCTTGTACAAGGACTCAAAGCCATAAATTGTACTGACAGAGGCAATTTAAATTATCAAAGTCCTAGGACTTTCAGACAAGCACCAAAGGACACTTATCTGAGATTGAGCTGGCTATTAGTGACAGCTCCACAGTTCAGCATGACCTCGACAACCTACCGCAAAGAGACACGAGCTCATCCCCTCCTGCCTCTTCTTGCCACTCCATCCTGGCAGCTCAGTCTTTGCCTTGTCTGAGCTGAGCAAGGACACACACTCAACAAGCAAAAATCATTCCTAAGTATCTTGAGACAACATAATCACATATAAAGTCGAATTAAATTTGGCATCTCTAAAACTCTGTGTTGCTAGGTATCAGCTTTTATTACATTTAACTCTCGGTTACCAGAGGGAAGGGAAAACTGCAAGCAATCAAAAAGAAGCCTATTGTTTTAGACCCTTTCTATACAGGCCAGTAACATGCTGTTGTTGTTGTTGTCAAGTGGCTAACATAGCAGCTGATGATTGGGAAATTGAGAGCTTCAAGTTGCCCATATGTCAAGAGATGCCAGATTTTTGTCAGTAACTTAAAAGATTGAGATGACTTAAGTGCTTTGGTCACTTGATATATGTCAGCTGTTTTACTCCCTTGTCGATTTTTGAAAATGTGCCCAAAATGCCTTGCTCAGAACTCCTACCAGAGTATATCTCAAATGCTAAAAGGGTGAATTGAAAAACATATTCAAGAAAATTTAATGTTTTATAAATTTTAAAAATCAATCCAGTCATCAAGAAAATATTTTTTTCAGGAAGCATTTTATAGTTTGGTACAGCTTACTCAGGCAATTGCTAGAAGAGAGAAGAGACTCTGCCCACTGGTTTGTGTATTTATTGTAGTGTTTTCCTTTGGAAAGACTAATTATATATTTCATCCTACTAAAAATCGATATTCCCTTTTGCCTCTGCAAAATAACACTAGAGTTATTTTCTTTTTCGGACACTTAACAACATCATGTTTCTTATGAAAATAACTAAGACTCAGAGAGCCACAGGCACCTAAGTCTAAATTCAAAAGTATGACCTTTCAGGAAATACACCCACTTTTTTTGGAGAAATCTGTTTAAAAATCCAGATTCTGAATAGCTGCTTCTCAGTTGGAAAGGTCACTTAAAGTGCACTGTTCACAGTATTAACTAAAAATGACCCTTGTCATCACTCTCAGCATGTGGGACGGAAGAAACAAATGAAAAGACACACCCAAAAGGTGGTTTCTAGAATAGGCCACTTGGATAATAGATGAGACCCTGTGATTGCGGACCACATGGGCGCCTACGGCATTGTTCCCGCTGTGTGTGTGAGGGCGCTGGGAACTGCAGCAGCTCAACTGGACCATCATCCTGAAGAGATGAAAACCTTGTCTGAAGTTTCCTGGCTAAGCACACTCCCTCGGTAACATGTTTCAGATTTAGATGTTGCATTTTTGTGATTATAAATTCCTTCCTATGCACATATTATGGGAAATAAATAAAGAAAAATGTTTTCATTATATGATGTCCACACAGTTTCTTCGCCTCGCTGTTTAGCTGTTGTTGGGAAGGACTTCACTAAGCAGGTTGTGCTCTGTCCTCTAACAGTAAACAGAGTTAAATTATAGAGCCAGCTCCTCGCTTGCCAGGGAGTTTGGAAAGAGCATCCTGTCTTCACTTTTCTTCCCATGTTATCAAATCTCCTGCACCCTCTCCTCTTTCTCCCTTCCTGCCTCTCTAAAACCAAAAGCATGGAAGTTAAAAATCAAGAACTTCTGGCATTGAAATGATGCATGGGGCTACACACATTTTCTGGTCTTTCTACTTCTGGGAAACAACTTTTAAAGACCAGCTGGTGGTCAGATGGTCCCTTCTAGGTCTATCTGCAGTCACTCCCATTATGTCTCCTTGAAGGGAAGCGTCAATGGTTATATACCCCAGCTCTGCCACTTACTAGAAGAGTAGTGCCTAGCCTCTCAGACCCTTTGAGTTCCCATATGTGAAATGGGTGTAAAAAGAGACATCTTGGAGGGTTATGAGGATTGAGGTAACACATGTGAAGGACTTAGTCCAGTGGCTGGCATATCTTGGTGTTCAGTAAAGGATAGAATTGTGTCATCATTATTATCTAAACTCTTTTCCCTTTGCAGTGCTGCTGATTTTCCCAGCCCCACTCTCACTAACGTTAGTGGCCAAGACCCCTTAACTACATGTCATCTTGGATTCTCCCCCAGACTCAGGGAATAGTCTTGCTTTTAAGAAGTCGTCTCTTTTTAAAAATTTTTTTTTTATTGAAGTAGAGTTGATTTACATTGTTGTGTTCATTTCTGGTGTACAGCAAAGTGACTCGGTACTTTCTTTTCCATTATGGTTTATTACAGGTTATTGAATATAGTTCCCTGTGCTATATAGTAGGACCTTGTTGTTTATTTATATGAGGTGCAAGAATGCATACTCATTAATCCCAAACTCCTAATTTATCCTTCCCTCACCCTCTTTCCCCTTTGATAACCATGAACTATTTTCTATGTCTGTGAGTCTGTTTCTGTTTTGCAAATAAGTTCATTTCTGTCATTTTTTAGTGCACAGATAAGTGATATCATATTTGTCTTTCTCTTTCTGATCTAATCACTTAGTGTGAGAATCTCTAGGTCCATCCATGTTGCTTCAAATGACACTGTTTCATTCTTTTTGACAAGTAATATTCCATTGTATGATGTATATGTACCAAATCTTCTTTATCCATTCATCTATCAGTGGACGTTTAGGTTACTTCCAGGTCTTGACTATTGTAAATACTATCACTATGAATATTGGCGAGCATGTATTTTTGTGAATTAAAGTTTTTTTTCTGAATATATGCCCAGGAGTGGGATTCCTGGATCATATGGTATTAATAAAACTATTTTTAATTTTTTAAAGAGTCTCCATACCATTCCCCATAGCCCCTGTACCAATTTACATTCCTACCAACGATGTGGGAGGGAGAATTCGCTTTTCTCCACACCCTTTCCAGCATTTGTTATTTGTAGACTTTCAGTATTGACTATTCTGACTGGTGTGATACTTCATTGTAGCTTTAATTTGCATTTCTCTGATAATTAGTGATGTTGAACATCTTTTCATGTGCCTATTGGCCACTTATATGTCTTCTTTGGAGAAATGTCTATTTAGGTCTCCTGCCTGTTTTTTTTATTGGGTTATTTAGGTTTTTGCTTCTAAGTTGTGTGAGCTGTTTATATATTTTGGAAATTAACCCCCTGTTGGTAGCATTGGTTATAAGTATTTAGGAAAAGTCAGTTCTAATCAGGGTATGAAGAAGCAGGAAATGTAAATAGCAATGGAAACAGTAGCAGGTTCCATTCATGTAGTTATTTATTGGGTTTTGGCCAAAAAAGTTTCTTTGTTTTTTTCTGTAATACTAATATTTATTCACCATTATCATGTTACCTTGAAATATATTTCAGCTGTATCGAATTACTTGTTTTTAAGTCAAAATCATCTTATATTGGCAAGTTCATATGATTCAGCCTAAATAATATTCAACATGATCCTCTTGTTCCATCTCTCTTCAATCTCACCTCCGGTAGCCCCACATCCTCCCAGCCCCATCTGACTGCAATTCCCCAGGTGTGACTTGCCTTCCTTTAACTGTTTCCCGGGGCTCTTTCCCATGCCTGCAGTATCCTCCTCTGCCTCTGCTGGGAAGCTCTTACTTGCCCGTCAAGACTCAGCTCAAGTGTCACCTCGTCAAGGAGACCTTCTCTGACTCTTCTCCTGCTTCCCTCTAGTTACACATGCACACAAATCCACACTTGCACACACTTGCAGAGTCTCCATTACATCATCACAAACCTTTTATGGTGAGACCTCAATCGCACAGTAATTACTTGTTTATGTATCTGCCTCCCCCATTAGATTATGAGTACGTGAAAGCAGAGACTGTGAGTTCATTTTGTCAGCACCAGTGCCTAGCCTAGCACTTGGTCGTTAATAAGGCCCTGTTGAATGAAAGAATTAAATCATTAAAAATCACAAGATTAATTAAGAGTGTAGTTTTATGATTGACCCATTGGGGCATAACTCCTGGTGTAATACAGTATTTAACGTTGCGCCATGCACATTGCACGTGTTCCATAAATGTTTGTGAATTGAATGAATGAATGATGGCAGGTGAAAAATCTCTTAATTAGATCCAGAGGGTCCTCTTTATTTGTAAAATCCAAATAAGAAAGGCGTTCTCAGACACTGAAAAAAGCTCTGCCGCCATCTTTGTCTTACAAAAGACTCATCTGAATGATAATGAGTGTGGAAAATGGATTAGCTCCTACGTGGACAGGGTTTTTTTCTTTTATTTGTTTGTTATTTGTTTTTGTTTTTTGTCTGGGTAAAAAAAAAAAAGATGAGTGCTCCATCACTTAGGGAGATTTAGTCCCCTCTTATTTTCCATGATTTTGATTTTAGTGTTTAAAATTAAATTATTTTGAATACATGAATTAAAATTATTTTAAAAATATAATGGTTCCCAGTGTTGTATTAAAATGTTGATTTTTATCATTATTTGATGCATCGACCAATAATTTGACTCTGGAGAAATTGATTATTACTTGTTCTTGGATTCTAGTGATAAGGCATCATTATCTCAAGGAGTATTCTACTATTATGCTGTCACATTTGTTGGTTATCTAATTTTTAAGATGATTATGATAAATGTTGTCATTATATGTATTATTACATAATATGCTTCAAATAAAGAACTGAATTATTATAAAAATAAGCAATAAAGAAGACCTAATTTATTGGTTTTGGCTCGGAAACCAAGTGTTTTAAAGTGCATTAAGAAGGGTATTTTTCAAGTTTCTTGAATTAAAGACTGTGGTTTGTCCTTTAGCCAGAGTAGCTAAGCATCATTGAGATTAAGGGTACATCATAAAACTAAAATCAAGCAAAATAGACTTCAGAAAAAAAATTATGAGGGATAAAGAGGACTTTTAATTGGGTTAGTATTGGATTTATAAATCAAATTGGAACTCTAATGAAGTGTCTGACTCTGACTTTTGATGTTTGCTGATTGACAGCAATGAAGCCCCACCACTCTGCCTTACCTCTCTGTCCCACATCTGGACAAGCTGTCCAGAAAGCCCAGGTGCTGTCTCCTTTGGCACAAGCAGGAGGTTAAAAGCACGAAACCCCAACCCATGGAAAGAACTCTCACACAAGCCTCATCCTCTAAACACCATAAAACCCTAAGCCCATTCTTTCAAGCCATTCTGCCCTCCTTTGGGAGGCTGCCTTGTTCTTCCCAGAAAACTTCCCTATGTGAATAATAATCTCACACCCTTTGGTACATGTGTGGCATCATCAGTGTTGACATCCAGACTGTGGATGGGGCAGGGTTCCATTGTGCATCTGCAGACTGACCACAATAGGGGGAAATTGGCATTTTTAACCATATGAAATATTCTGATCCATGAGTACCATACATCTCTCCATGTACTTGAGTCTTCTTTAATGTTTCTCATATTCTTTCTAGTTTTCAGCATGTACATTTTGCCCATATTTTATTTAATTTTTCCTGAGTAGTTTATACTTTGATGCTATACATAGTCTTTGATGCTGTGCATAGTATGATTTTCTTATTTCAGTCTAGCACAGAGAAATGTAATTGAAGTGATATCAGCAGAATGGCAGAATAGGAGTTCTCTATCTTCTTCCCCGCACAGTACATCTACTTTTGTAATCATCCACAGATAAGAACATCTTTGTTAGAGCCAAGAAGTCTGGCAGAGAAACCACAGCATGTCGTTGAAACTGAAGAATCCAAAAATAAACCATTGAAGAGGTAAGAGGAATAGTTTCACTTTGCCCACATCGTTCTTCTACTGAGGCGCAGTGCCAGGAATGACCCCCCACAGCCAAGATTTCTCTCACCAGGAAAACTGAGAGCACGTGTGAGTACCTGGATCCTCCAGCCAGTCAGGATGCTACCCAAGAAACCCGCTTCTTTCTTACCTCACCCCGTTAGTACTAAGGTGATCTGCAAGCTTGTGTGGCTGGGAGAAGTTGAGAGGTACCAGCCAGGGCTCAGAATTCATCAAAGGGATGCTGCAAACTGCTTCATGCGGCTCACTGATCCCCAGATCCTATCAGAAAGCCCATCTGTGAGAAACCACAAATAAGGTAAATCGGAAGCATTACCCTAATACAGCTCCTCCTCACTTTGCAAAAGAGCCCTTCCAAATTATGTATGTGCATTTTAATCAAGGCCATCTAGAAATAATCCTTTGTATTTATCTGTACTATTTCGCTCCACAGTTTCTGAATGGCCATCCTAGAACTAGTGCCAAGCTGGTTGTGTCAGAATCATTCTAGTTTTTTAAAAAAAGCGGATTCTGGGCTCTAGCCTCAATAAGTCTCATCCTATAGTAAGTCTGGAAAAGGAGCTGGGAATTTATAAAATATAACACTAGGGATTCTAGTGGTCAGCCCCGTTTGGAGACAATAGAAACATCCATGTTTCCTGGAAACCACATTGGCCGTATTAGTAATGGAAGATAAGCTTGTGGTCAACTGCAAGTCAATTCACTTAGCGTTATTCCATTCTTAGCATGGTAGATAGTATTGCACCATGTGAATGTGCCATGCCTTGTTTAACTTATGTCCTATTGATGAACATTTAACTTGATTCCAAACTTTTTTCTACAAGTAATACTATAATAAACATCTGAGTGTGTGTGTTACTTGTGTATGTAAAGACAGAAAGACAATAAGAGACAAAAAAGAGTATTTCTGGGGGTAACTCCCTAAAAATGGAATTTTAGGTTCAAGGGGATGTACTTCTCAATCATTGAAACAACCCCTCCAAAGCCACCCTCTATAAGCTCCTCTCTTGTTCCATGATGTATAATATTATCAAAGGATGAATATTTTATATCACTCTCCAAAGAATTATATTAATTATAGTTATTAACTATAAATAATGTCACTCAAGTCAACAGTAGTTATGATTATTCTAGATTTTTACTAATCTGGATTTTTATACTTAAAATACTATGTATATTTGTTTCTGAACTTTGCCCCAAAGTTCAGCATGCGAAGTGCTGAGACATGGAGGTTTGAAGCAGGGAAAAGGTTTATTCAGGAGTCAGCCAAGTGAGGACAAAGGAGACCAAGTCTCAAATCTGCCTCCCCCCAGGCAAGAGGCTGGGGATATTTATGGGATAAAGCTGAGGCATGGGGAGCATGGAGAAAGGTGATCAAAAACAAGGAAAATGTGAGATAATGGTCCTTCCATGTAGATTCCAAAGGTACAACTCAGTTGCAAACGTCTTCATGGGAAGAAAATGGTGGGGTTAGCACAATGTGAGGGGGCTTCTGATGTCTGGGGGCTTCTGATGTCACCAGGTCACCAAGCAGACACTTGAGCATGCCCAGCTGGAGGGTCAGTGGTCTGAGCCAGCCAAAACCAGCTCAAACTAGACACAGCTGACCCCAAGTTCATGAAAGAACATCTTGAGCAAATATTGTTCAGGTGACGTGACACTTGGAGGACATGCAAGTTTTTGCAAAAATACTCAAAGGGAAGATTCATCAGAGAAGGTAAGTTGTAGTCCATTATATACTAAGCAATTTATAGTTTAAAGGATAACTGGTGACTACCCTTGGTTTCATATTTAGTACACATTTCCAAAAAATAACAAAATAGCAACCATTTGTTGGGACTTTCTATGTCCCAACCACATTCTGTGTACTAGCTCACTTAGCTCTATTTAGAAATAGGGAACAAAAGCTAAAATTAAGGTGACCACACAGCTAATAAATATTAGTAGTGGAGTTTGAACCCAAGCTAACTGATCCCCAAACCCGGGTATGTGATACTCTGAGTATTCAGATTTAATTTTCTATCTTACTGTGACAGACCCATGTGAATTGTATGTGTGATACAAGTGTATTACAACATACACAGAAAGGCCTTATGGTCACCTCAACCTGTTGAAACAACTGTTTTTGCAGAGCACATATCCGGAACGGCTAACTCCCACCTAATCCACCATCTCCTTTCTCAGGTCTTCTGTATGCTCGTCAAGGCTTCAAAAGATTCTAGGTATGGCTGGAAAAGGTGAACTATTGCATTAAAAAAAAAAAAAAGGATTGGACAAGGCAGACCTGTTAATAATGACCACATCTATCTACGACACGGGCCGAGGGGAGGATTAACATTCCTACTCCCTACTTTCTTCTTCTCAAACAAAGGAGGGGAGAACTTTTGAGATGTGTCATAATTGAGTATACATATAAATAGGAATTTGGAGCTGATGGTTATTTGTCTATAAAAAACTTCCTTCCTTCGTCAGCATTAACTCAACAAATACTTATCGAGCTCCTCCTATGTGGGAGGCACTGTTACAGTTGCTGGAGATATTGTTGAAGGAAGCATGAATATGCATACACAACACACACACACCCACACACACACCCACACACACATCCTCATAGATGTTCCAGGGAGGGGAGACAAGATAAGCAAAATAAGTTAGTAAGTAAGTACTTGTTGGTGATAGGTGTGAGAAAAACAAAGATGGCTGGACCTTTCCAAAGCAAGGTACACAACTGGACAAGAATTTTAAGAATCATATATGTATTCAATACATTGTCTTTAATTGAATTAATATCTAAAAATAAGCTATAAACTTATAAAGGACAAAATCATATGTTGACTTGGATCTCTCCAAGTCTCTGCATGATAAGGTGAAAATCAGATCTCCTTACTAAAAGAGCCATATTTTTATTACTTTTCATGAAATTCAGTGACAGAGTAGTATACTTCATCCAGCCTTTGGAAAACAAGGAGAGGAGAACATTAGTTCATAAGGAATCAAGCAAAACTCCAAACTGCCATGCTTGGGGCTGGTTCCTCCAGGTTTTACTACCTCTGCTCTGCTCTCTAGAGCTCTCTGCTCTGAGACCCACCCTTCCCCCTCTTAAGCAAACCAGACCATCATGTTAATAAGAGTTGATTTGTAAATAGCGTCTCCCTCATGCCATCTCCACCCCCCTTTGGCCAGGATCCTACTTTTCTGCTCAATGGCACAGATGCGGCTTTGAGCTGACTGGGACCGGGCAGCTATTAGCAGCAAATCCAGTGAGGGAAATTAATGAAGGGGACAACTAATAAAAGACAGCTCAGGACAGCCAGACTAACTTGCTCCGAGCAGTAATTAACTTTTTTCTTTTTTTTTTTTTTTCAGCTCATGAAGGTAAATATGCCATCGGCACTGGTCCAGTCTAACTCTTCTTTATTAAAAAGGAAAGAGCAAGAGCATTCATGGGGAGCTGAGACTTAATCTATTTTCCCCCCAAGAAAAACCATTTTAAATTACTTGTGTGATGTGTTTGTAGATCCGTGATGCCCAAATCAAGATATACCTTTAAAGATGAGAGAAAAATAAGGCAGATGAAGAATTACGAGTCTCTGAATAAAAGAAATAGTCATCTTCTACTTGGAGACAACTTGAAAGAGACGCTTTTTGTAAAGGTTTGCTTTTCTTCCCTACCTAAAATGATTGACTTTTTCTGTTCAGTGCAAATGCTGACTAAATACAAGATTGGATTCAAAGTGCATGACAAGTCTTAGATGTGACTGTTAAATATTACCCTAGCTTGAGGGACATTTCAGTTGCCTTGCTCCAGCCTCCATCTTCCTTTTTTAAAGACACAGTTATAAAAAGCAACTTAAAATTTGCTTTCTTCATCTATTTTTAAAAAATCGACCCAGCAGTTCTTCTGAAAATATATGTATCAACATAAAACTGTTGAGGTTTGTCCAAAGTGTTTCTAAAAACAAACCTATAGTATTCTATAAAAAAACAAAAACAAAAAAACTTTGAAAGTCAGAACTAGAAGAAATTTTAGAAATATCTAGTTTTATCAGGCTGAGAGACTTACTTACCCCTGGTCACATAGCCAATCAGTAACAAAAAAGACCCTTATCAAAAATTCAGTGCTCTGGCTTCCCTAAAATGAGAAGCCTCATCACATACTCTAAAAAGTTAATAAGCTGATTTTGGTACTTCAGCTAAATCTGTAATTTATCGATATAGTTCCCTTATAGGCTTGGATATAACAAGATCAAATAACATTTCATTTGTTGTTTGAGTTCTATCTAAGCATCCCAGGAATCAATTTACTCTTCCATCTAGCCTCCAGAACCTATGGTACCATGTCAATCACATTCAGAGTTTTGTTGTTGTTCAGTCACTAAGTCATGTCCGACTCTGTGACCCCATGGACTGCAGCACACCAGGCTTCCCTGTCCTTCACTATCTCCTGTAGTTTGCCTCAAACTCATGTCCATTGAGTTAGTGATGCTATCTAACCTAATCCTCTGCTGCCCCCTTCTCCTTCTGCCTTCTATTTTTCCCAGTATCAGGGTCTTTTCCAATGTGTCGGCGCTTCGCATCAGCTGGCCAAAATACTGGAGCTTCAGCTTCAGCATCAGTCCTTCCAATGAATATTCAGGGTTGATTTCCATTTGGAGAAAGAAATGGCAACCCACTCCAGTATTCTTGCCTGGAGAATCCTGTAGACAGTGGGGCCTGGCAGGCTACAGTTCATAGGGTCGCAAAGACTTGGACACGTCTAAGCATGCAGGAGAACATTCTGGATAGGACGTAGCAAATACATAATTATGTGCAGGATTCTGTCAAGGATAGACGGCTTCAAGCAATGGATGCTCTCCCAGAAAACCGCCTTCAGGCAATCAGTAACACTACGTAAAGGAGAGTACAGCTCCGTACTGTTATTTCCCACAAGATAGAAAAGCTAGGTGTGGTGAATAAAAGGACTTCATACATACTTACTTCTACATTAGCAGCATGGAGAAATAAAATTAGTTTATTAAAATAAAATAGAGAAAATGAGGACAGTGACACTAGATGCTTCAAAAATAAAATAGCTTTTATTACACAAGGTATGTAAAATAGTCAAATTCAAAGGACCAGAAAGAAAAATATTGGTTGCCAGAGGTTGGAGGGGAGGGGAAATGGGGAGTTGTTGTTTGATGTGTGTAGAGTTACAGTTTTGTAAAATGAAAACGTTCTGGAGATTGGTTGAAAACACTGTGAATATACTTAAAACTAAACTAACTGTACAGTTAAAAATGATAAAGATGATTTTAAAAAATAACTTATAGAATGGCTATAAAACTTTCTTGCATGTCCAAAAATAAAATTATCTTTTATAACAGAATCTTCAAACTATGCAACCCTATGGACTGTAGGGTTCCTGCCAGGACTGCCAGGCTCCTATGTCCATTGAATTCTTCAGAAAAGAATACTGGAGTGGGTTACCATGCCATCCCCAAGGGGATCTTCCCAACCCAGGATTGAACCCGCATCTTCTGTGACTCCTGCACTGCAGGCAGATTCTTTACCACTGAACCACTGGGAAGCCCCATTCAGAGGTAAGCCACCAAGTTTTCAGACTTTTTTTTTTTTTGCTACAAATAAGTTATAAAGTCTTCAAATAAATATACATCCATGTTAATCAAAGTGGGCTGTTATGATGCAATAACAACCTTCCAATCTTCATGGCTTTTAACTCGAAAGCTTTTCTCCCTCAAGTAACATCCACTGTGAGTTGAGGTGGACACTTTATATACTCTTTATATGATCACCCAGAATACCAACCAGCTTTGATATTTTGGCCTCACCACTCAAGAGAAGAGGGAGATAGAGACCACAGATGAAGTCTCGTCCTATTGTAAGGGGCCTAAGCATGCCCAGTAGGGTTAGAACCACATTGGTAGAGATGAGAAACGCCCTCCACAGTATCCAGCAGCAGGAGTTTGTCCAGATGGAATGAAATGAAATCATAGGCTTTAAGAATTCTAGAATAGAATAAAGATGGCACCAATGAAACATGTAGGAATATTGCCAAGTGTATATGGGAGGCGCTATCACGACAAGAAATAATTCTTTTCAAACAGTGATACAGTGCTGAAGGGCAGTGGCTGATGGTTGTGACGATTACAGATTCCGTGAGACGCGGTGAAGATACTGTGTGGTATACTCATAGCTGCTTTGGTATGTTTTTTGAAGATTCCCAATCCCTTCAAGTATGCTATCAAAATTCTAAAGTGTGTCATGAATATCAAAAAGTGGAGAAGTCCACCATCTATGAATACTCTCCTTCTGCTCTCTTACAAAAGATCTTGTCACTTATTTTACTGGGGCAGATGGTGGCTGCACGATGCAATTAAAAGACGCTTGCCCCTTTGAAGAAAAGCTATGACCAACCTAGATAGCATATTAAAAAGCAGAGATATTACTGACAAAGGTCTCTCTAGTCAAAGCTATGGTTTTTCCAGTAGTCATGTATGGATGTGAGAATTGGACTATAAAGACAGCTGAGTGGAACTGATGCTTTTGAACTGTGGTGTTGGAGAAGACTCTTGAGAGTCCCTTGGACTGCAAGGAGATCCGACCAGTCCATCCTAAAGGAGATCACGCCTGGGTGTTCTGTGGAAGGACTGATGTTGAAGCTGAAACTCCAATACTTTGGCCACCTCATGTGAAGAGTTGACTCATTTGAAAAGACCCTGATGCTGGGAAAGATTGAAGGCAGGAGGAGAAGAGGACAACAAGAGAATAAGATGATTGGATGACATCACTGACTTGATGGACATGAGTTTGAGCAAGCTCCGGAAGTTGGTGATGGACAGGGAAGCCTGGTATGCTGCAGTCCATGGGGTCACAAAGAGTCAGACACGACTGAGAGACTGAACTGACTGACTGGAAAAGAGCACCACTGAAGAAAATTGAACTTTGTTGTCTTTTTAGTGGAAAGAGATAGAATTAGCAATTATCTGGAGAACTATGAACCAGGTAGTTGTCACCATAGGGATTTGCTCCAGCCTGCTTTGTAATGCAGTATCACCATTACCATCTTACACATGTTGTTATCATCAAAAACATAAATATCTGAGAGATTCAGAATAACGTAAAGGTGAGGGGTCTCTGACCAGTGTCTTTATCAGCTCAGCTTCACCTTCTGTAGCTTAGAACCATGTTGCTCTGAAAAAAACTCTAGGAAGTCTCGACAACTCTCCCCAATGTAAGTGAGCAAAATAGTCTAAGATTCCAGAAGTTTTATCCTAGTAGAACTGAAACCCCTTTTAAATTATTTGCTCACCGAGAAATAAAACTGTTTTCACTACACTCTTTCTGATTCTTCCCAGACTGAGGATGTCAGATGGACTCTCCTAGGTCTCCTGAAAGTGATAGGAATTTCCGTTGCAAAGCCATCAAGAGCTCTGTTAGTAAGGTTTGCTGCTGCTGCTAAGTCACTTCAGTCATGTCTGATTCTGTGGGATCCCACCAGGCTCCTCTGTCCCTGGGATTCTCCAGGCAAGAACACTGGAGTGGACTGCCGTTTCCTTCTCCAATGCATGAAAGGGAAAAGTGAAAGTGAAGTCGCTCAGTTGTGTCCAACTCTTAGCGGTCCCATAGACTGCAGCCTACCAGGCTCCTCCATTCATGGGATTGTCCAGGCAAAAGTAGTGGAGTGGGGTGCCATTTCCTGCTGCATAGTAAGATTTGACTTCCTTCTAATTCAGAAGAAACACTGGGTTTGACCTCAAAACTTTTCAGTGGCTTTACTGCTCTACTAGCAAAATTCAAGTTTTCTTATTTGTCTATTTCAAGCTGCTGCCATGGCAGTTTTGAGTGAAGGAAGATACTAGTTCAGACAGATTTGTTTCTGTCTTCTTCTTGATCTTGTTCTAGGCACTGTGAAACGAAAGAAGTATTAATGCATTAATGCAATAGTCATCTGAAGTTTATGGTTAGACTTTCTCCATACATTTTCAAAGGTATATTCCAGGTTTTACCTCATTTGATTTCTTTTCCAAAATTATCTGGAAAGTGAGGCAAAAATAATTATATCCTCACACTGAATCAATCTTCTTGTACATGTTTGCACGTAGTGTTTCAATTTATGTAAAAAGTTGAAAAAACACAATCAAAGTTATCCCAGAATCTCTCATTTTTAAATTATTTCAATGCGTAGCAAGATTTATATGTTAACAGAAAGAAAGCAACAGCAAGCCCGTGAGGCTCTTTTGTCACACCGGCACTAGTTTGGCTTCTTTCTGCTATTCTTATACCAAGGAGGCAATAACCCCCCTTGAGAGTCATAGAGCTGCCTGCGGAGCTCTGACAGGGCATAGAAGCCTTTATGCCAAAATACAATGCACAAAGGGATCATAAACACATTTGGAAAGGAAGATGACCTCTTTGTCACAAGGAATTAGGCTTTACTGCAAGCTGCTACCATGGAAACCAGCCCCCCAGCTTTCTCTGCTTATTTTGAAGTTTCCTGTTCCCCATGTAACATGGACTTCAGCACTTTTACTTAATTGTTTCCAGATCAAATAAAATTGGTGAAAGGTTTTGGTTCTTTGCTTCATGGTTTAAAGTCTCCAAGTATGCCTGCAGGTCCTGAAGAAAAACAAGGAGAAAGTAGTGATGAAGTCATTAGAAAGGAAGGAAAAGTGAAGAAAAATACTGGAGTCACGGTCTGTTCTACAATTCAACAAGATCAGAGCAGAGATACACTTGTTATTAAATCGTTCAAAGACCAGCTACAGTCCAACAGTGTCTCTTAGAGATATGTCCTTTGAAATAATTTTAGCTTTTTGCCTCTCGATTTCTTACATCTCTGAAATTCAGTATACCCTATAGTGTCTACAGAGCTACTCTCAAAGTCCAAACAAAATTACAAGTATGCTGCCTCTGGGGGGAAATCTTGAATCTTTTATTTTATATGATACAAAGAAAACCGATTGTTTATACGGCTACAGCCTTCAAAAGTAAAAAGAAGAGAATTTCTAATGAGCTAAGCAACCGTTGAAGCTCTGCGTCCAAAAGCTGGTGAGACACTTGAAGAATGGCCCGGGGTCCAGCTCGGAGAGATGCGGGGACTCGGAAGACGGACAGGTAGTGGGACCCGGTGGCTCAGGTGCTTCAGGGATCCTTCTTCTTTCCCTCCGGAGTCTCCCCACTCCCGCCCTCCCGAAATTCTGGACTCAGGGCGGGGGAGGCTGTGCGTTTCTGCCACAGGTGAAACCTACCCAGCCTGGAGATCAGAGCTGGCACCTGTCCAGTTGCTGGGGCAGCCCCGGCTTTTTAACGTAGTGTTTCTAATAATCCAAGCTGACTTTTCCCGATTTGCGCTTGAGCGGTTGGAGAAGCTGGGCGCAAGCGAAAGCAGACAGCAACATTCTCATCGCGTCCCCTCCTCCCGCAGAGAGAGAGAGAGAGAGAGACGGAGAAATCATTTATTGTAGCGCACACACACCATCAGGACTCTTTCCCACTCCATCTTCCGACTCCCGCCACCTTGCAGGGAAATCGCAGCTCCGGCCACACTGGCTTTTTCGATCTGCTTTCCGGATGAGTGAATTTCTTTGCTCCTCTCGCCTGTCGGGAACCATCTGAAACTGCCCCCACGTCGCGTTCCCAGGGGCCCTCCCCACTCCGTTTCCACTCGGAAACCAAAGAGCAGCTCACTTCGGCATCCTCCAGAAGACAAACCGCATCCAGTCATCCATCTGGGGGTGAACATGAAGGAAAAGCAGAAACCCAGAGGTGGGCCGCCAGGAGAAGCGGGAGCGAGAGGAGTGCGGTGCTGGGTAAACCAAACCCGGAAAAGAAAAAAGCGTGAGGGACGAGCAGGACCGCTCTAGCCGACCTCGCCCCTCCTCGGCCCTGGTGGACCCCTGCGGGTGCCCACGGCGAGCCACGTGGAGAAGCCCCAAGGGAGACGCAAACCGCGCCCTCCCCCCCCGCCCCCCAGGGTTTCGGAAAAGAAACTGCTGGGAACAATGACCCCTGAAGGACAGAGGGAGGTGGAGGGGGTTGAGAACCCTCGTCCTTCCCCTCCCCCCCCCCCCCCTTTTGGACATTCCTTAGGTTTAATCATTAAAGTGGATCCTTTTTAAAAAGGAGGCAGCAGCTGAACAGTGCTGTTTCTGACAATCTGCCACACACTGTCAGTGAAGTGAAAGATCTGGACCGAGCTTGGTTGCCTCGCTACCAATAGCGGACTTGGGGAGACCAAGCCTCCGATTTCTGGCTACATCAAAGCAGTGATTATGCAAATACCTTTTTTTTTTTTTTAAGAATAAAATGGAGGGGGAATTATTTATCAAACAATGAACCCCCTGCCAGGGCGGGAAACAATAGATCAGACTAGATAGCCCTTCTAGCCCCAGGCTGGGGGAGAGGGGGGGGGGGTGATGCTGGCGCCCTCACGTTTTATTGGTCTAACCTAATTTCACTAATTCTCTTTTCACACATTTTCTTTGGCGGATTCGGAGGCCAGGACTTTCACGCTCCCGGGAGCGCCCTGCATTGGCGCGATTCAAGGGCTGCCTGCTTTATTTAATTAATACATTCAAAGCTCGCCTGGGCCCGGAGAGCCTGAGGGTGGGGAAAGACCGAGGCCGGGCGTGAGGAGGAGGCGCTTTTAACGGGTTCCAGGTGTCGACGCCCAGCAGTCACAACCGGCCCGAGGCTATGCGATGCAGGGGGTGCACGCGGTGGGCGGCAGCGGCTCGCAACTTCCAGTCTCTCCAGCAGACCCGACCTTGCCGCGGCCGGGAGCCCAGGCGACCCAGAGCCGAGGGTGGGCGCGGCAGAAGCGGGCCTCGGGCCTAGACATCCTCTACAGGAAACGGGACCCTTGCTCCTTCCCGGCCAAAGCCGCCCGGGGCCTTCCGACGCCCTCACCTCCACCGGGCCCTCGGGGGTCTCTTCCCGAAAGGCGCCCACCCGGCTCCTGCCCAGGGGCACCCGGGTACTCCTCTGGCTCCTGCTTCGCCTGGCGGCGCTCCGTTTTTTCTTTTCCTCCTTGTTCGCCCGCAGATGAATGTATTTTAAATCTGGTGAAGGAAAATCAACCTTAAGTCCTGGGCACTTCAGAACAAGTAAATACAATCAATGCCTGAAGCCTGGCGGCGCCAAAGCGACGATCCACCCAGGGCAGGACCATCCTCACACCGCGCTTAGGTAAACGCGCCGCCGCCGCGCGCCGCTGGCGCTGGGAAGATCTGGCAACTGTAGCGGTGTGGGGCTGTCATCAGAACAGTTCCACGGTCTTGCTTGAAACGTCTCTCAGCAGAGGGCTCCGGAAATAGAATGGCTTGGCTTAGCTTGCCCAGGAACCTACGTGGTGCAGATAAACCAGGCTGGTCACGGGGCAGGCACAATGGGGGAGGGACGAATGGATTAAATCGAGGAGCGACTGTATTCCCTTCTGCTGAAGCTGCGACCTGTAGTTCTCATCCTTACAGGGGAGGGAAGAGGACCACTGGGCTTCAACCCACAGGTTGTGGAGCTTGCGGTGGGTTGGGAAGGAAAACTCCTAGTGCGAAGTGAGGAAGAAAGAACGTTCTTAATCGCTAGAAGTGATTAGACGCCATAAAGAATAATTGCACCTATTTAGTGTAAAATAGGGCTTCCCTGGTGGCTCAGTGGTAAAGAATGCCTGCAGTGCAGGAGACCCGGTTTCGATCCCTGGGTTGGGAAGATCCCCTGCAGAAGGGAATGGCAACCCGCTCCAGCACTCTTCCCTGGAGAATCCCGTAGATGGAGGAGCCTGGTGGGATACAGTCCGTGGGGTCGCACAGAGTCGGACACGACTGGAGCGGCTAAGTAGCAACAGCAGTGTAAAATAAGGTGTGTTGTAGACAGAGAAGGGAAAGCCTGAGTGTAGATCACAGTGGGTAGACGGAATTCCTCCCATATATGAGGTGCTTCTGATGTGGAAGAGGACCTGCACACTCTGGCTGAACGAGACCCTGGCCCTGGAGTAGCTGTGCGGTGGCGGCTGCTAGATTCAACTGGGTCACAGGTTAAGTCATTAGCTGTATTACCATTAATCAAAACTGTGACTATTGAACCCTCTCTCGATCCATGCCTCTCCAAACAAGCCATCAGGGTCAGCACCTAGTTATAGGATTCCCATCCCCCCCTCCCCCCTCCCCCCCCCAGTCGAATTTTCCTGAGTACCTGCACCTGAAGAGTTGCCTCCCCAGACCTGTGTCAGGAACCTGTTTCCTGGCAAGTTCTCACAATAACCATCACCAGCACTAAAAGAGCAGTGATCTGGCATTAAAACTGTGATGTTTTAGAATTCTCATACCACAATTGCTTGGCTTTTTAAACACTAGAAACATAGAAGTGTAAGAGGAATATCTCTTTCTCCTTATTGGATAATCAAGAGTGGTTAACAATATAAAATCTTTAAACTAGAAGGGGTTTTCCAACAAGTCTCCCTTACATCCAGAGATGAAATCCAAACAAATCTTGGGTTGGTTCTTTCTTTTCTTATAAATAGTTATTCAGTTATTAAACACAATATTTCTACATGAACAGAGAGGAGGAGTAATTAGGACATTTTAGAATGATCATGAGTTTATGCAGAGTAGTGGAGGATTTGCTTAAACCAGAAGCAGATATGAAATTCATGAGGCGGGGGAGGACTATGAACAACCAACATTTCTTTGCAGGCGTGATTTTTTTTTTTTTTTGGCTTGTGAAGTCCTGGCCGCCATCCCCTAAGGGACTTAAACCTAGAATGTGGTCAGCCTTCACTTGGTCATCTTTGACCCAAGGCCAGTCAAAGAGCATTGATTTCTGCTTTGGAGACTGAGCTGCAAGTTACAGAGTTATGTATCCTGGAGATTAGGAAACCATTTTTGCTTTCTTTCTGAAGATGTTTTGACTATGTAAACCGTTTTAACAAAGACTGAATTGGCTAACATGAAGTCAGCTTCCAATAATGAATTTATTCAACACTCTGTTATGTCACAGATGTTAGAGATCACTGTCCAGTCCCTTTTGTTTACAGATGATAACAAGCTCAAAGTGAAGTGTAAGAACCAAACTTCTACACACTCCGTCTAGATAGCTCAACTATACTATTTTTTAAAAGCAAAGTTTCTGAACTTTGGTGCTCATCATTAATTATAATTTAAATTCCCAAAACTTTTTTTTTTAAACTAAACCTGTTTGCTCAGAAATTGATTTCTTAAAAACCAAGCTTTTATTTGTATGGAGAGTTACACTTTTATGCCAATGTTAGTGTCTTGAATGTAATTCAGCTTCTTGTGATTGTTTAGACCTTATGTGTCAATGAAATCCACACACAAACATTGACAAAAAACAAAAACAAGTACTCTATTCAATTTGATATAGGGAGTTAAGGAAAAAATGAAACATTCTTCTAAAAGCCACCTAAACAGGAAAAGTAATAATGAAACACACAAAAATTATGAAAATTAGATACTTTATTTATAGTTTAATCACAAGAACAATTTTCTTGTTCTTTCAAGACGTAAATACATACTAGAATAAACTCTGTAGAATATACAAAAAATACATACTTTTCCCATGAAATTTTTCTTTGTAATAAATAGAAGGAAACACGTGTGTGGCTGATCCTGATAATGCTCCGTGTCTGCTTAGGTTTTCAGTCTGTTGATTTATTTTTAATCTCTTGAAAGAATGGGGGAGTTTCTTCTCCCCTAAAAGGTCGAGATAAATAATTCATGAAGCAAGCCTCCCTCCTGATTTTTCCGTTTTCCTCCACATTTTTCCTTTTGATAGAGAGTTCAGCCTAAATTTCCACGCTTGCATTCAATCATTACAAAGCCTACAAATTATACAATGACTTCTAACCTGGCCCTCTAACAAAACAAGTTTTTCCCCCTTATAAATCATAAGAGACAGATGGCAAAATGGAGAAGAAAAAGGAAAGAGAAGAGCGGGACAATAGGCATTGTGACGAATCTGGGAAACAGAACAAAGTGCACATCAGAGAGGGAAAGTTTGGTTTGACAGGTGAAGTTCCCACAGCCCGCAGGCAGCACTGGGAATAAAGCAGATGCCAGCCATTGCAAATCTGTGGATAATATTATTACCGGTAAAATCATTCAGATGCTAAGATACATTTCTTTCTACTCGACATTAACATCTCTATGTAGAAGCAAAGGTGAAGAGATCACAGGAACCGGTTGCGTTCCCCCTGGGAGATTCGCAGGAATCGCACCGAGAGGGCGGGAGCTTGAGTCCGCTCTACAAACTCTTCAGACGTCTCACCTTTATCTCTTCCCAGCATCTTTTTACCTTAAGTGCCTCCCCCCTCCCCACCCTAAACTCTAGAATCCTCTTTGACAATAAGCTCCATCACACCAATAAATTAGAGAGCCCGGCTGAACTAAGGAAGCCCTTAGCCAAGGAATGCAACAAATAACGAGTAATCAGAACGGCTACACTTGCTCAGAGAAGTGAGATGGTTTCCGGGGCATGGGAAGCGGGGGGGTGGGTGGGAGGAGGGTTGATCGGGGGCAGGAAAGGGTACCCACTAAGGCCTGGCGTGGGTAGCAGAGATGGCAGTTCTAGATACAATCCCTGACTATGGGGAGGTGAGGTGCGTAGCGGTGCTTGTCTGGAGGTGGGGGCTGCCAATAGTCCATGTCTGAACCCTCCGGGCTGGCGGGAGATAAAGTGCAGCTGTAGGGGGAGGTGGAGTTGGAGGAGGCCGAGGAAGACTCCGCGGGGCTGTTTGTGCAGCTCCACGTGGAGGCGGGCGAAGGGCTGTCTCCCCTGTTGCTCAAGGCGGCACTAGCGCCTCCCGGGCTCAGCAGGACGGCCTCGGAGAAGAGCGCCCCGGGCAGGCCGCCGCCCCCACAGTGGTCAGCCAGGCGCAGGGTCTCGGTGAGCGCCCATATGTAGTTGTGGGCGAAACGCAGGGTCTCGATCTTGGTCAGCTTGGCGTCCTCCGGGAATGTGGGGAGCACCTCCCGCAGCGCGTCCAGCGCCGCGTTGAGATTGTGCATGCGGTTGCGCTCGCGGTTGTTGGCCTTCAGTCTCCGGGTCTTCTTGATGCGCTGCACGGTCTCGGCCGTCTTGGCGCCGCGAGAAACAGCCCTTGCCCTCGAAGGGCGCCGCTTGCACTCATGCACCACACCCAGCAGCCGCGCCGGCCGGCAGCCCTCGGCTCCTCCCGGCGAGCCGCCCAGCGCCGCGGGCGCGGCCTCTGCCCCAAGCTGCCGCCGCGCTCCGCCCGCCGCGCCCAGCTCCTCCTCTTCCTCCTCGTCAGCGCTGGAAGACAGAGGGGTCAGAGCCGCCGAGGCGGGGGAGGCCGAGCCCAGCAGCACCAGCACGTCCTCCTCCTCCTTTAACTCCAAGGTCTCGGATTTGACGAACATCCTGGAGAAGAGAGCAGAGCCGGAGAAAGAACCAAACGGGGTGTGAATATAGAAGCTGAGATAGGCTGTCAGTGTTGGCGGGACTTACTGCTGCGCGCCCAAGGAGGCCCGCTCGGAATCGCGCCAAGGAGGAAAGTAAGTTGGGGAGGAAACCCCGCCCGAGTTCTCCCAGCTCGCGGGCGCCCCTTGTTGTGACCCTGTCGCCAGCCAACTGGGTTCCGAACTCTGACACGCCCTGACAGCTGTGTTCTCTCCCGGGACGGGACTGCGACCCCGCGACAAAAGATTCGTCGCGAGCGAAGGGCGTTCGGATGTGGCGGGACGCCGTGCGGGAAACGGCCCTGAGTTGGAAGCCGCAGCGCGGGTACTTACTTGCTTCTCTCTCTCAACGTGCCCCGGCGTCGCTCCTTGGCGCGTGCTGCGATTCTCCGCGCAGCCGGGAGCTCAGCGCTGCTCCTTCTGCGGGCCTGGAGGCACCCGGCCTGGCGCTGCGGCGGCGCGGCTCCGCGGGGGACCTCTCCGACCGGCGACTTTGCCAAGAGCCCCGGCGGCCTCGGCGACCCGCCCGGGTCTCGTGTGCTGTGCTGGTGGTGCGTGTCTGTCTTGTCAGTCAGTCCCTGGACGTGCGGCTCCTGGCACGCGACTCCCAGGCACTCCAGTTAAAGCGAAGCTGCTTGTGGTTCAGTGGCTGCGTGTCTGGCACACGACTCTCCTTAAAACCCCTTATATACCACCAAGAAAACAATCAGATCTGCCCCCGGGGCCCCCAGCTCCCCCCACCCCAACCCTCGGCCGCCGCCTTCCCCTCCCCTCCCCTGTGCCGGCCCCCCCTTCTCCCCCGCTTTTCCCTACCCGGCTAACTCTTTTCATTGCATTATCATCATTCATTTCTTTCTTTCTTCACCCACTTCCCCCCCTCCCCTGGCCCCCGCCTCTCTTTCCCCCCTTTATCTAATCAGCATAACATGGTTCTAAAGCTCCCGTTGGAGCTCGAGGCTGCGGTCGGACTGCTGGAGCGGCGGCATCGGCTCAAGCTGCGGCTGTTGTCGCCGTCGCTGCCCATTGTGATTGGTGGCTCGCGCTCGGCTGGAGCGTGCCGCTAATTTATTAATGAATGGAGGTCGCGAGGCGCAGCTGGCCAATCAGGGCGCCCCGGACTCCGGGAGGCCTGCGAGCCACGCGCACAGGAGCCCGCTCCCTTTCAGCGGCTCATTAGGGGCCGGGGCGCTGGGGGCGGGTGGGGAGACCAAGGCGACCGCCCGGGTCCCAGTCCTCGCGGCCGCACCCCACCCCCGTCCCGACGCGCACGCGCACGCGCCGCAAGGCACCGGGCACTGTCTGGCCTCTGAGCTCCCGGACGTCGGGATCCGAGAAATTAGTTAATAGGGGTCAGAATCCCAGGAAAAGGAGGAAGCCCTCTGCTGCAGCCGGACGCCTCTTGGCAAAGCTTCTTAGGAACGGTGTCAAATAGTGAAGTATTTCAAAACGCTTTCCTTTGGTTAGAGGAGGCACAGGGTATGCAGGACGAGATGTGGTCACTTGGCGGGCAAGCATGTGTAGGTTCCAGAAAGTCTGACGCGGAAGGGTGGAGAGAGAGGAGGCCGGAGGATTCACACAGGCGTCTCCTGACAGGGAGCTCGAGTGGAGGAGCAGCTGATGGGCTTTTAGAGAAGGTGAAGCTGAAAACACTCACATATTAGAGCTAAAAGGGGCCTCCTCATTTTACGTGTGATTTTGCACCATAGGGGATTTTGGTTTTCGGTGAAGGGTGGGGGGCGTTTGGGCTGACCCCTGTTTATGGTGGGGCGGGACCGCAAAGGGCTTCCTGCATCGGTGGCCGCGGGAGGAGCCGCCAGCTTGTAGCTCGGCAGAGCGAATGGGCTGCGTTGACATTTCCATGACCTCTGCTCCGCGCTGGGGGGCGTTGTAGGGACATGGGGCCCGTCCTCCCGATTCTCCCGGCTTTTCAATAGGAAAAAAGAGCTGGAGGGCTACTGGACCTCGGAGGGAACTTGTCCTGAATTGCTCAACAGCCCTCCCTCCCTCCCTTCCTCCCTCCTCCTCCTCCTCCTCCTCCTCACGCCCACCCTCGTGTCGAAGTGGCTGGCTTCTTAGAACCACAGGACCCAGAAGTGTGTGCTGGGCCGAGGGTTAGATGGTGCATGGGTAGCGGGAATGGATCTGGACTCCAGTAGATTGCAGAGGCGTTTCTTTTGCAGATTGTTTCAGCAAGGCTCAATGGAAATGTTAAGATTTGAGAAGTGGTGAGAGAAAAAGAATGTTGTCTGTGGTCTCGGTCTCATTCGGATTGTAGGAATTGGAAACAAGCTGTATTTCAGAGAAGCGGACGATGAAAGTGGGCATGGTTTTAATTTGTTTAATGTTTTCTTCAGGGAGATAATGAGCAGGCTTGGAAGGCATAAAGTAAAGAAAATGAAAATTAGAATCTCATGAAAGGGACTGCTACCCGCTGCAGCTATCCAACCTCAGACTTCTTTGTCTTGAAATTATTTGAAAATTGCCACAATTTTCACCTTGCTGGTTGATACTTGTGCTTTGCATCCCCCCCCCCCCACACACACACACTTTAAAAGCAAAGTCCCTAAACATAATAGCATTATTTCCCCAGTTCCCTCCTCAGTTCTTTTAGAACAGCTTAATTTCCTATGGCAGAAGTGCAGATATTAAACAAAAAAGAAGGGAAATGTTTAGTCTCTTCAGAACACAACATCTGCCTGTCCCATCCTTCTTTGGGTGTCTCTCTCTGTATCACGAACCTGCAGAATAAGAACTCCATAGGAGAGTTTGTTCAAGAAAAAGATGCATCAATAGTGAAAGATACCAAAAGTGCTTACCATGGTTGATGCATACTTTAGCATTATTTTATAGGATATGATCACTGAGGCCAAATAAGTAAATACTCTTTACAGTCCCCCTAAAAGAAAACTTTCTAATGTCTTGTCTAGTCAAAAATTGAAGGAACACATGGGAATGGATGCAGGATTTTTGTATTAATTTTGAAAGAAATAGGATGAGAAAGCTGGGTTCTGAGGGAATGATCAAAGACTGCTAAAAACAAATACTGGAATGATGGGAGATATTATGGAGTGTCAGCTTTTACATACCTACATCTCATGGCAGGAGTGGCCTGCAAAGAAAGACAAGCCAATAGGTTAATGTAATAGAAACAAAGGAAAGTTTACTTTAGTATCAGTAGAAACATACTTCTTTAGACAGGTCTTAAATTTTTGGTCTGGCTAGGAAGTGCTGGGTTGATTTGATGATAAAATATATTAGGGGGGAAAACAGAATCAGAATCCAATTAAGTGGCGGCTTAAAGGAAAACCTGATGAATTGTGTATAACTCCAAACAAACACCAAGATCAAGCTGGTTTTAATGTTTAGTGCTGGTGAAACACACAATGGATTTCTTTAGATGATTTTTAAAACTATTTTGGTGTCTGACCACTCAGTTTTTATTTTCTTCCAAGATTTTATGTTTTTATGATGCACTGAAAGGGTACATGCTTTTCTTTGTTAAAACCCAAACTTCCTATACTGTCTGTAAGAAGTTAATAATGAATATTTAAGAGTATCCTGTGCAGATATTTAGTAACAGTAAAATATTATTAGGGTAAATTGCACATTTCTGATTCTGGAAATTTCCAGGAAAGGAGATTCTTTCCAAAAGGAAAAAATATGCAAAGAAACATAAGCTTGTGTACATATTCAAATGACAGAAATCGATCTCTAATCTATGTAGCTATAAAGAGATCATGGAGTTTATATAACTATTTTTTAAAGTAAGGAGTTGGTTGGCTATATGCAGTGAGTGGTTTGTGTTAGATTACTGTGCAAAAGTTGTGTTTGTTTGTTTTTTTAATCACCCCCCCTATATTATCTTCCAGCTTCCCTAGTGGCTCAGTAGTTTAAAAAAAAAAATCTGCCTGCAATGAAGGAGACCTGGGTTCAATCCCTGGGGTGGCAAGATCCCCTGGCAAAGGAAATGGCAGCTCACTCCAGTATTCTTGCCTGAGAAATCCGATGGACAGAGGAGTTTGATGGGCTACAGTCCATGGGGTTGCAAAGAGTTGGACACGACTGAGTGACTAAACAATAACATTATCTTGGAATTTTAAGAATTTTGCTTCTACTTTTGCTTTGTAACCTTCAAGAAAAGCATCACTGTTGATAATATTTCTGAAAATTTTCCCTACTATGAAGAGTATTGTTTTTTAAAAGAAAAGAACATCAAGAACTATTAACACAGTAGTGCAATTCAGAAGTCAGCCATTGACACTCAGTCGCAAAATTTTATTTGTTCCACATTTTCCTTGGTTTTGCTGAAAGAAAGCAATTTCGATTTGTACTCAGATTTTCAAAGACGCGGCCAGTGCCAGATATCCTTAGCTGGACCCTTCTAGCACTCTTTTAACTTAAATAAATTCAAGAGGCACTTGTGTGGTCTAAAAGATTGTCCAGATGAAACGAGGCTGAAATGTTATGCGAAGGGGGAGGGGAGCGCGTGAATAGCGTCAGTGAATTTGGTGACCGAGGGCCGCTCCTGTCCATTGCGTGAACTGTCCTAAAGGGTCAAACTGTTCATCTTCAGCCCCTCTTTCAGCGTGCAATCCCTACTTTAAGAGAACAAAAGCTCAAAGCAGGCAGTTATCAAGAAATGGGAGCCCAATGATTTAAACTCATCCCCAAGCCTTAAAAAGAAAGGAGGCCCGAGTATGTGTAGGGAGAGAAAAGTGAAGTAAGGGGAGCAGCGAGGGGGGTGGAGACCTTTAGAAAGTCTTTGTTGTCTTTAAGAAGCTTGAACTTTGAGACGACCCAAGAGCCCTGAAGTTTAGGGTAGGTGTTGCTGTGGGGCCAGAGACTACATCCCATCCACACTTCGACCTCACAAGTGGCCGAAGAGGACAAAGGGTCACCCCGCCACACTTTTGCTGCTGCAGGTGAATGTGGGGGGATGGGTGTGAAGAAAGGTCCTTTTCCCAGAAAGCACAAGAGCATAAGTTTGCCTCCCGTCCCCAGGCTCACAGTAAACCGTCCTGCCTGCAAGGAAAGGGAGGGGCTCTGCTCTGCTAAAAAGGACTAGATGATGCGTCTGCCAAGGATGGCTTTGTAGCCTAAATCCCAATCCACCCGGTTAGCTCTCCGAAAGGCGGAAAGATGGACAGAAAAAGTTAGCCAATCCTGAATAGCTTTAGTTATTTGTTGGGGACTAGAAACACTCTGGTTTCCAGAGTGGGTGAAGACCGAGTGGAAACGATTAGCTCCCTCCGCTTCCCCCGCCCTTCCCCGCGGAGGGCTCCTCGCCACGCCAGAGTTCATTACTAGTGATGAGCAGATGGTGAAGCGCTGGGAGGCAGAGTGGCTCGGATTTTTGGGGGGGTGCCCTTCTGTGGAGCCAAGGAAGTCAAGAACAATAACAGTGTAAACTCATCACCCCCTCCCTCCCCGCCTTACTGTAGGGCCCCTGTGCGGAATCCTCAGTCTCACCCTGGATCTCTCCCTCGGGTCCTGAGGGGGAGGGCTTGTCACCCTCCTGCAGAGGTCGGAGCTGGGATGGTGCAGAGCTGGGATGGTGCGCGGGCAGCTTCACTGCGCCAGCCCCTCCCCCTTCCGCATTTGGGGATCGGCGGGGGGAATCTACAAGAGGAGGTGCAAGGCAGAGAAGGTCGTAACCCCCCTCTCTGGGGACCCTTATTCCCTTGCACTAAACCCGTATAATGTGCTTTGGCGCCCCAAGCCAACCATCCAGGGAATCCAGCTTGACGCACGAGGTCTTGATGGTGTTGAAATCCACCCGGCAGGTGCGGAAAGGCTCCTTTCCTTTTGCGCCCTCTCTGCTGTCTTCCCAGCAGCTCCGGAGAGGCAGCACCCAGCAGGCTTCTCTGCACTCGGTAGGCGACCCGCTGCCCGAGCACTCCTCTTCTTTCCCACGAAGGAAAGAAGTCACTGTAGGAGATTTGGCCAGTCTCCGCCAGCTCTCTGATTGTTTTCCCCAGGTAAGGGGAAAAGAACAGCCGGCGCTTGAATGGGGGGCTGGGGGCCACTAGGGAGAGAAGCCCCCTCACCCACTCTGTGCCTGCAAAAAGGGACATTGGCTATCCAGGGGAAAGTGCAAGAAAGAGAGCACTAATCGCTGAACCAGGAGACAAACACGATTACCAGCTCCGAGCCTTGAGTCAGAAAGTCTCATAGACTTTAAGATGTTAATCCCCGGCATAATCCTTCCTTTGGCGTGTAGGAATAGTGCAGCCACAAGAGTTGTTTTGTTATTTATATTGGCGTTTAATAAAACTCAGCCAGTGGTGAATGGGCTGCCCACTCTCCAATGGTAATTAATTCCCTATTTCAGTGACCCAATTGTCCTGGGACAGAGCTGTGAGCCCGTCCCGGTGCCCCGGTCCCTCTTTGTGCGGATACACGGCCCTCGTGCTTCAACAGCTATGGAAACTCATTCTTTTGATGTCATTCAAGGAGTTTTCCTTGGGCATCTTCTAAACTTCAAGGACCCTTTTCTTTCTCCGTTTCATGAAAAGCAGTGCGAGCTTGACCACCTCTGTAGAATTTAATGATTTGCTGAAAGAACTCTTTGGGGTTTGTGTAAGGAGTTAGACAGAGAGAAAGGAAATTTGGCAGCCTGCTCTCTCGCAGGGACAGTCCCCAACCTGAAAAACACAAAACTCTTTCAAAGCAATGGAAAAAAGATCTGAAAGCTGATTTTCCCACTCCTTTCCCCACTAAGGAAAAATGTAACCTCCCCAAACACTGAATTCTCTTCTGGAAATTATTGTTTGTTGATGATATAAGTTAAAAGGGTCAGGTTGGGATGAATAAATTCGAATCTTAAGCAGAGAAAGTCCTTTAATTTGTTCCTTTGGGAAATAACCGTCTTTCTACCTTAACGCATTCATTCAGTCATCCCTCCTTTATACAAACACGGGCAACCAGTGTGTGCCAAGCACTGCAGCAAGCCCTGGGAACAACGCCTGCACAAAATAGCCACCGTTCCTACCCCCATAGAGCTTACGTTCAAATCGGGAGACAAAAAAATGAAAAAGTTAACACACGTCAGAAAACTGTGTTAGGTGGACAATAAGACTGCAATGTAATGTCGGAGGAGAGCAAGGCTACGTTTTCTTTTCACGGATCCAAAAGGATACTTTAGGACACAAACCATTTGGGGTCTACCCTAGCACCTGATTATTGCATCTTTTCTTTGCCGCCGCATTTCACTCCCTCGCGGAGTCCGCGTGGCAAACGCACCGGCAGCTGCGGTCCGCGGGTCTTAGCCGGCGATCGCGCGGCGGCCGGCGCCACTTTCCGCGCGGCCCACCGCCGGGGCTCCAGGCCGGGAGGGGGCGGCCGCGGAGCCGCGTAGCCCTGCACAAGTAGCTCTTCTATGTCTTTATACGCACTTCCAAAAAAACTTTCGCGAGTCACAGAAACAATTCAGAATTCAACTAAGAAAATACAGAGTGAACCATATGGCCTGGGTGGCTCGAGTCGGCTGCATTTTACTCCAGACAAAGAAGGGATTGAGAGTTGAAGGAAAGGAGAAAAAAACCAACTTTCCGGCTGATGAAGCTGTTGTCTGGAGGCAATGATCCCAAATCTGAAGGCTTTATTCCGGCTCCGACGGAGACGTGATATGTCATATGATTAGCATCTTTCATATTTACAAGAGTGGTATAGGCTGCCAGTCTTGAGAGAAAGGCTAGAGAAAGAAGGGGGCATATGCTGAAATGGATTTAGCATTTGAAAGAGAGAAAGGAGATCGGATAAATACACTTAAACGAGGATTTCGTTTTACTCCTGTTGAGTTCTAATGGATTGTTGATTGAGATTTTAGGGGCCTGGAACCGAGGTGTCAGCAGTAATTTAAAGAAGGCATTCAGTCCTCCCGCGCCTCTTTTCTCTATTTCCCCCTCTCACCCCTCCCACCCTCTCTCATTTACGCCTTCAAGCAGTACCGGGGCGGGGAAGGCTTTTAAAACAAAACACAAAACAGGATCTCAGGCTCGGGCGCTGGCCGAGGCAGCCGGAAAGCGGCTGGGTTTGGAGGCGGCGCCCCCTACACCCTACGGCGGCCTGGGGGTGGCACCTGGACGCCTGCAGGTCTGGCTGCAGGATTGGGGCCGCCGCGCGCGGCGAGGTCCTGGTGCCCCCTGGCGGGGTCCGCGGAGGAGCCCACACCGCGTGGGGCTGGGCGACGTTTCGCATCCCTCTCGGGATGCGCTCTGGGGCCTTCACCTGTGGCTCCGGTTACCAGCGCATAGGCTCGGCCACTTCTGACCTTCAGGCTCAAAACTGTCGATGGTGTGCTTCTCCGAGTCGAAATAAACAGACACGTAAGACACCTCCCGCGGTAGATCTGAGGGCTGCCAAGTGTGAGACAAGCGGGCCTGGGTCCCAAGGCTTCCGTTGTGCGGATTTAGCTATTTAGCAGCTAGAAGTGAGGCCAAGACTCAGCACTTTGGGGGAAAGCCCTGGACTCCAGACTAGTAAAAGGACCTCTTATGCGCTTGCTGGGAATATACTGTATCTATTCGGATCAGTGCTTCTCCTCCCACCTAGAGCCATTTCCAGAGTCATTCTCCAGACTGCTAGTCGCTCCCCTGGTATTTTTTATTCTCTTCCGAATTGGTGTTCAGTGCCCGCTTTAGCTAGATGTCGGGTGTGTAAAATGTTGGGGAAGGAGTGCGGGAGGCTCCAAGTGCAGTCGCCTTAGGCCTCATCCCCTGGATCCAGACACCCGAATTCCTATTTCCCCTCTGCTTCATCGCTTTCCTGCTTCAGCTTGCTTGTCCTTAACTGTGTCAGGCAAATTGTATTTTCCCAAGTGTACCTGTGAATCTTTTGGGCTGTCCACATCTGCCAAGAGTAGAGATCGACTCATAATAAATACAATACTGCCACAATACCAAACTGCCATGCAGACTTTAAGATCACATTTTTGATTGATGTTTAATTTTTAAGTTTTATTTATTTTCTTTTTTGGCTGTGCTTTTCTCTTGCTGCTACGAGCTGGCGCGACTCTCTCCTTGTGGTGCCAGGACTTCTCCTGGCGGTGGCTTTTCTTGTTGTGAGCATCGGCTCTAGGTTGCAGGGCTTCAGTAGTTGTGGCTCCAGGGCTCTGGAGCACAGGCTCAGCAGTTGTGGTTTACAGACGTAGTTACTCTGCAGCATGTGGGATCTTCCCGGACCAGGGATCGAACCCATGTCTCCTGCATTGGCAGGCAGATTCTTTACCACTGAGCCCCCAGGGAAGCCTGGATGTTTAATTTTTTTTAATTTCGAGAAAATGCTTAGTGTGACCCCGATCTGTATATGATGTATATCTCTGAATGATTGTAGGGAAATACAAACTCATAGATCCTGGGCAAAAAAGTATTCATAGTGGCTATCTTTTTGTTACTGGTAATTTAAATTTTCTCTTTTTGTGTTTTTCAGGTAAATTTTGGAACATTTATAATCAGAAATTGTTATTAAAAAACACCACCACCACTGGCCTTCTGCAAAGTGTCTCTGTCTTTTCTATTCTTATTATTAAGGATTGGATTGCTTCTCAGCCTTTTGGCTAAGATCAAGTGTAGTATTAAGGATTGGGAGTAAATTTCAGATCAGAGATGTCTGAAGTAGGGTGAGTTATATCACAGAACTTGCTCACAGTTATAATTAAGGCCCTAGGAGTTGGAGCTTTGGATTAACATGGGATAATGTAGGGCTGCCCAGGTAAAGAATCCTGGAAAAGGCTTCCCTGGTAAAGAATCTGCCTACCAGTGCAAGAGATGCAAGAAATTCAAGTTTGATCCCTAGGTCAGGAAGATCCCCAGGAGCAGGAAATGGCAAACCCTCCAGTATTTTTGCCTGGAAAATTCCATGAACAGAGGAGCCTGGCAGACTACAGTCCATCAGGTCGCAAAGAGTAGGACAGGACTGAGCACAAACACCATATTGTAACTTTTTTTTTTCCCCACAAACATTTAAAATTTGTTCTTGAACTATGATGGAAATGTATGGAAGAGAAACATTCAGTGCTAATTAAAAAAAATTTTTTTTGGAAGATAATTGTTTTACAATATTGTGCTGATTTCTGCCCTCATCACATGAATCAACCATAGGTATACTTGTGTCCCCTCCTTAAACCTCCTCCTATCTCCATCCCATCCTGGCCTCTAGGCCATCAGGATGCACTTGGGTTGAGCTCCCTGTGTCCCACAGTAAATTCCCACTGGCTATCTATTTTACATATGGTAATGTATGTGTTTCCATACTGCTCTCTCAAAATTGAATTTTTGTTAACTCACAGTTCCTGGGGTTTCACAGAGAAAGAAACGCTTCTCAATTGCTATTATTTTCTCTATTCTGGGTAAATCACATCTAATTTTCCTAGAGAGATGAGATCCCAGGGACTTGAGGAATTTCTAAAGAAAGATTTTTTACCAATGTCTCAGAGTAATAATTCTCTTATTTATTAATATCTGCTAACAGGAAATTACTTGTATTTAATCTTCCTTAAATGTGTTTCTTGACCAGTCCTCAGAGGTGATTAAAAACTTGCCTTCTCTGTTATTCTGTGCTTGAATATATAGCATCTAAAGCTTCTATTTTAAAGATAATCAGGATCCGGAAAATGTTTAATTCTGAATTTTGCTTATCTATGTTTTTAGGTCTTAGGCTTTCTCTGTTAACAGAAACCATCTTTAGCCCAAGGGAGGCTACTGTGGGCTTCTGTTTAACTCTGCATTTTTAAAGCAGCAATCACCACACTGAGAATATGTCATATTATTGGCAGTGCATGAGACAGCAGGACTCGGAATAAGAGAAAGGAAAGGATTTGCAAGAGGATAATTCTTGGCTTTCTTCTCAGCAAATTCTCTTTTTTCTCCAGAGTTTTTATTTTTGAGGATTTGAGAGCTCATTTTCTCTTGAAGGAAAAGAAAGAATAATCTCACAATGCAATATTGTGCAGAAAAATGAAGAGATATTTTCATGGTAAATGTTTACTAAGAAATTCTGAAAAAAAAAAAAAAATGAAACACGCTAGAAATAGAAACTAAACCTTTATGTCAATATTAACCCACACTTGAACTCTTGTTACTCCTTTAACTCGAATATAGCTTTTCCCTTTTAAAAAATTTCCCAGCTGTAGAGAATCTGTGTCACTAAAAATTAGAGGGAAGTACAGCTTTATTATTTCCGCGAACCTAGTGACCACTGCTCTTATACCACCAATGATTTGAGTTGTACTGGATTTGAGACCAACACCATTTCTCAGAGAGCGAGTCATGGAGGCTCAAGGACACTGTTTTGGGGCTAAGTGCCTTGTTCCTTGAGTTGCTGGCCACTCCCAAAGAATCACATGGTGTTTTGGATTTTGTTCTGAATCTTACTTTCATCCTCAGTCTCGTGAAATTGGCATCAACAGAGCTCACTTTTCCTGTGCTGATGCTTGAAAACAATCCCTTTGTTTGAAATAAGCTAATTATGAAGTAACATCGTATTAAAATAACAGCCTTTTCCCTTCCTCTCATCCCAAGTGTTTTTCTTTTCCTCCCAAATTGGGATGAAATAAAAACATGGCACACAGAATTTTAAAATAATAATGAAAACATATGCAGACAGTCTAATCAGAAGTCAGTAATACATTCCTTGTGTTAGGTAGTTAGAATAGGGAAAAGGAGTCAAAAATGGCAGTGGCTAAAAGACAAGGAGGGGAAAAGCCCACAAAAATAGAACAGAGGAAGGTCAAAGGAAGGTCTGAGGACCTGAGTGAGGACTTCAGGTAGAACAGCACTCCTGGCCAAGCCCAATTTGCATAGGGCAGGCCCAGGGGGAAGAAAAACACATAAAAAGAGGAGCCAAAGGGCTCTCTCTCTCTCTCTCCCCCCCACCCCCCCTACCACCACCCCACACTGGTGCACTCCTCCACTCTCTTCTCTTCTTCCAGGATGGATTCTCCTGCTACCTTCTAAATAAAATAGAGCTGTAACACTGATTTGTCTAAGAGCTATGACACGGTTTGTCCAAGGCCCGAGAGCTGTGACACGCCGAGGGGACCTTAATGTCCATCGCTCCAAATCCTTGTTGTGATGAGACAAAGAACCGAGGCACATACACTCACTGACCCTTGGTTCCACGCACTTGGCCAGGAAAGAATACCTTGATGTGACTTCAATCACAATTTGCTGGCAGCTGGACATTTCTAATTCAGTATTTAAGAAGAAATAAACCTATAGCTATAGAACACAGAGTGAATTTAATGATAGGAAAAGTCAAGATCGGGGTCAACAAGGCATGCGGACTCTCACTTTTTTCACTTCCTCCTCCTTATTAATTAATATGGATCAAATGGTATGTACTTCATGGCTGTGCCAAGGCCATGCAGATCAATAACAGTGCTCTTGGCAAAACTCATTCCAAAGGGAATGAGTGTGTGTTTTATTTATTGGCTGCATCGGGTCTTTGCTGCCCTCGGGCTTTCTCCAGTTGCAGCAAGCGGGGTTTATTCTTGTCGCAGCACACAGCTTCTCACTGCAGGGACTTCTCTTGTTGCGGAGCACAGGCTTTGGGCGCACGGGCTTCAGTAGTTATGGCTCAAAGGCTCCAGAGCTTGGATTCAGTGGTTGTGTGCACAGGCTTAGTTGCCCCATGGCACATGGAATGGAGCACCTTCCCGGACCCGGAATCACAGCTGTGTACCCTGCATCGGCAGGCAGATTCTTAACCACTGGACTACCAGGGAAGTCCAAAACTGTCTTCTAAAGGAGCGATTTCTTTTGCAGTTTTTTCTTCATTTAGTTTTCCCCTATATTTTTAGGTTGCAGCAAGTAGCCAAAGGAGGCAACGTTTTCTGGAGTGCTTTCCTAAAGGCTTATACTTGTGGCTGACACCTCACGAAAGCTGAGGAAACAGGAGCTACCTCTTGCAGAGGAAGCAGACCTCCACTCAGCCTGTTGTTCAGTCGCTCTGTTGTGTCTGACTCTTTGTGACCCCATGGACTGCAGCACCAATAAAGGCTTTTTAATTTAAAAACATAAAAGATAAATTCAAAGGAATCTCCTAGAGTATAGAAAAAAAGTCAAAGATATAAACAACAGTAAGGATAAGATACTTCCAGGATAAGATACGTTCCAGGAGTCCATCATCTGACTAACAGAACAGAGACAATAGAGAAGATGAAATATCTCAGAAGTGAAGAACTGGCAAACAGATTTAAAACAACAACAACAACAAAATTCATACAACAGAATATGCTCCAATTAAAAGGAATGAACTGCTGATCTGTCTAATAACATGGATATACCTGAAAATATGCGGAGTAAAAAGACTCAAAAGAGTAGACACTGGTTCAATTTACATGAAGTTTTAAGGCAGGCAGAACTGATCTATGGTTACAGAGTGGATTAGTGGTTACCTCATGTGGGGGAGGGATTGATTGAATTCATAGGATTTTTGCATGTTAAAAAAATCATTTTGGTGGGAAGAGTGGCTGAAAACAATGAGCTGAAGCTCTTATTAGGGACATGTAACTTCTGGGCCTATGGGACCTGTGAGATCAGTTATCGTGAATGTATTGTGGCAACATCTGCACGTTAGTATAATTTTCTCTCCAGCACCCAGCAGCCCAGCAGTAAGAAAATGGAAGAGGATGTTTGGACTAATCCCTAGAAGAACCTGCAGCAAAGAGACAAGGCATCAGGTCTGTTGAGAATGATTAAACACAATGGTGTCTTGACAGACAGGAAAAGATAAAAGGAGGCTGGTAGAATAGTAAGGAGTCAGGAGATGGGAGATGTTGGTGGAGCTGGAAAGTATGTGGAGGTGAAGTGAGGGTGAGGTTGTGGTCAGTGACATGTTGAAGTAATTTAGGTGATGACAAATCTCAGGCAATTTTTAAGAAGTATAGACAACGTGGAATGAACTGTAAGATGTCTGTTTAGTGGAGAAGGCCAGGTGCAGGAAGGTGTGCGTGGTAGTTGTCGTTTCTGTGCCCAGTCGTGTCTGACTCCTGGTGACCTCATGGACTGCTGCACGGTAGGCTACCATGTCAAAGGGGAGACCATTTATATGTATGGACTTGCACGTTAATTAACTGTTTCTTGAAAGAAATATGGTATCAGTTGACTCGAGATGAGAGCTAGGTAGCTGGGGACACAGGATGGAGGAAGACTCTTCACTCTCTTCCTTTCAGTTCCTCTTGAATATTGACCCCATGCATGTGTTATTATATATTAAAAATATATAAATAAAACAAAAAAAAAACAAGGAAAAGGCAATAGATGTGCTATAATGAATAAAAACAACACAAAATGAGGTAGTCATACTTAACATATAAAGGTCTGCTTCAAGTTCTATATGCTTAGGCACATAAATGACCCAGTAGAAGATGGCAAGAGAAACATGTCCTATTTGGTTTGTTTTACAATATAGGAAACAAATGCTTAATAAGAAGGCAATCAAAGAAAAGAAAAGCAGATCACTGGATAGTCTTGATTTTATTGTCTAAACACTTAGCATCTCCTGTGATGGTGCTGATCCCAAATTATAAATGCAAAATAGCATTCTGAGGAGCCATCGGCACTAACGTTATATGTGTAGTTTCTTTGCAATATGTCATCTGTTTTGTCCTTGATTCTTTATATTTCAGTCAGCTTGCTTACAGAGTATGCCAGCACATAAAAGCAAGTCATATACAATATCTAGACTCAGTAATTACACTTTGCCTGACACCCTGACTCATGTGATGTCACCATGTGGGTCCAGATTATCACTATCCATTCAAAACACTGGATAAGGCCCATGATAGCTAAAAGAAGTCAAAGACCAGTAGATGTCATTTGGTTTTACACATGCACACAACTGTGTTGAAAGACCTAGAATTTTTCATGCCTCAGAATTTGTCAACCATGTATGGGTCTTCCTCACCATGTGTAGCCATCCCTCTTTTTACTTCCCACTGCCTTACTTGGTCCTCAGTGTCTGGCCTTGACCTCAAAACCCAAAGTGTAAAAGCATGATACTGACTCTAGAGATACGAAACCTGAGGATTTCTTATCCTGAACCTGAGGTGAACCTGAGCTCAGGTGTATCTGAGCTCCCAATACATCATGGCCTTGTTGGTTCTTGGTTTATTTAGAAGAATATATTCCAAAAGTAAGCCCCCAAAAAGCCCAATTTTCTTACTTCCAGGATTCCACCCAGTTTCTCTATTAGAGCTGAAACTTGCCCCATATAAAGGATAGAGTGATATGTAACTGATTCACCTATTCGTCACGCCTGGGCTGACAAATAAAACAAGTTGCACATGACTGTTCCAGAATGAACCAGACTGATCTCCATTTAACACAGACCAGCCACAGAGTGGATGCTTAGTGAATGCACTGACTTCAGTGGAACCAAAGAATCTGTTCTGTTCTAAGAATCTACAAATTCACCTTCATTCAGCCAATAAAATCAATGTACTTGAAGGTTTTGTTTTAATAAGAAGCAATTGGTACCCCTGCCCCTCTTAAAGCTGAAGCCAAAGCAAAGGCTTTGAAGGCCAAGAAAGCAGTGTTGAAAGGTGTCCACAGCCACAAGAAAAAGAGGATCCGGACGTCACCCACCTTCCGGTGGCCCAAAACACTGCGGCTCAGGAGGCAGCCCAAATATCCTCGGAAGAGCGCCCCGAGGAGAAACAAACTTGGCCACTACGCCATCATCAAATTCTCCCTCACCACCCAGTCAGCCATGAAGAAAATAGAAGACAACAACACACTGGTATTCATTGTGGATGTCAAGGCCAACAAGCACCAAATTAAACAGGCTGTGAAGAAGCTCTATGACATTGACGTGGCTAAGGTCAATACTCTGATCAGGCCTGATGGAGAGAAGAAGGCGTATGTTCGACTGGCTCCTGACTATGATGCTTTGGATGTTGCCAACAAAACTGGGATCATCTAAACTGAGTCCAGCTGGCTAATTCCAAATATAAAAGTTTTCACTATGCTAAAAAAAAAAAAACTCACTTAGGAAGTCTTCTCTACTAATTCTTTAACCTGCGAGTTGACTGCTTCCTAATTTTTCTATACACACACACATACACTTACACACACACATGCAGACCTTCATTTACTATATTATCACGACCAGATTTGCCCAGCTAGAAAGTCAAATAGTAAAGAATATCAATACTTAAGAGACTAATAGAAGAGTTTTTAAAAAATCAGCCTAACTGGTGTTTTAGGATGAAAGGTATTCAAAGGCTTGCAGCGATATTTGGATTGTATTTTTCCTTTACTTTATAATCAAATCATACTAATATAAACCAAAAAACACAACTTGAACTGAACATACATTTCACTCAAGACTAATTACAAAGCAGGCATTTCAAATCAGTGTTGAGCTAATGCTTTTAGAACAATTATTTAATTTTCAGGGTCCAATATCTGTCAAGTAAATCACCAATTTCCATTTCATTCTTATTTAATATAAAAAAATCAAATTAGTATAAAGCTATTTCACAGCTGTCTTTAAATTAAACTGTAGTCAAGAAGAGCATGAAGCATGTGGGTTTGCTTTGGCATCTCCAAATCAAACATTCTTTTTGTTCAAATATTAAAGAACTATACCAATAGTTATGTTTTATCTTGAAGTTTTAAGCTGGACTTCATAATCTCAGATTTTAACTTCTGATTTTTCACAAGTAACTCAAATATTGAAACATATGTTTTTAAGGATAGGGGTTCGCTGCAGAATGGAGCAGAATATGAATCATAATTACTAGTTTTTCACGAACTTTTGATAATAAAAATCACCAGCTCAGCCACATCACTACCTTTTTGTTGATAAATCAGTTTTTCTTCCATTATATCCAAACAGATCTTCTAGTAGCAAATGTAGACCTTCAAGCACTTCAAAGAAAAATCAACAATCCCATTTTTCTAGCAAAGTTTATTTACCAGGAAGGTATAGATTGTACAAACAAATTATTAGTAAAGTGTTGCATATAAATTAATCAAGTTAAATTAACAGCAAATCAGTCTGGTTTAATCAAAGAGGATTGTAGAATCTTTGGTTTCAGTGTCTTTCACAGTTTGATAAAGTGAATGACTTACCACTCAGGCAGTGCAGTGTAGTAAAAAAGCCTCAGTTGGATTAGTCTGGGTTCTAGCCCTGACTTGTACTACTCATGGTCAATTAGATGGATCACTTCAATTTCTCTGTTGGCTTTATCATTTATAAAGTGGGGAAACTACTTGTTCTCCTCCCTAGGGATCAATGTGGTGTTTGTAAAAGAATCTTGGAAAAAACCTAGCACACATACCCAATTGCCTGTATAAAGCAAAGGCAATTGATGAGGGGATTACAGTCTAGAAATTGCATTGTTTCATTCTGTGATGCACAGACTTCTTTTATAAATAAAAATATAGAGAACATTCTTATTATTTTTTATGGCTGAGTAGTATCCATTATATAAATATACCACATCTTCTTCATCCATTCATCTGTCAACAGGTATTTAGGTTGCTTCCATGTCTTGGCTATTGTAAATAGTACTGCAGTGAATCCTGGGGTGCATGTGTCCTTCGAACCATGACTTTCTCTGGATATATGACCAGGAGTGGGGGTGCAGGAACATGTGGTAACTCTGTTTTTAGAGTTTAGTTTTTTTCAGGGACCTCCATAGTGTTCTCCCTAGTGGCTGTACCAATATACATTCCCACCAACCATGGAGGATGTCCTTTTTCTCCACATGCTCTCCAGCATTTATTATTTGTAGACTTTCTGGTGATAACCAGCCTGACTGGTGTAAAGTGATAGCTCATTGTGGTTTAGATTTGCATTTTTCTAATAATAAGTGATGTTGAGCATTTTTTCAAGTGTCTGTTGGCCATCTGTATGTCTTTTTTGGAGAAATAATCTATTTAGATCTTCTGCTCATTTTTTGATTAGGTTGTTTGTATTTTTGGTATTGAGCTATATGAGTTATTTGTATATTTCAGAGATTTATCCCTTGTCAGTAGTATTGTCTGCAAGTATTTTTTTCCCATTCTGTAAGTTGTCTTTTTATTTTGTTCATGTTTTACTTTGCTGTGCAAAAAAGCTCTTAAGTTTATTTCGTCTCATTTGTTTGTTTTAATTTCCATTGTTCTAGGTGGTGGATCCAAAAAGCCATTGCCACGATTTATGTCAAAGAGTGTTCTGCCTATGTTTTCCTCTAAGAGTTTTATAGTATCCAGTTTTACATTTAGGTCTTTAATTTGAGTATGTGATGTTAGAGAATATTCTAATTTCATTCTTTTACATGTAGCTGTTGAGTTTTCCCAGCACCACTCACTGAGGACCCTCTCTTTTCTCCATTCTGTATTGTTGCCTTTGTCATAGATTAATTGACCATAGGAGCATGGATTTCATCTCTGGGATTTTTATCCTGTTCCATTGATCAATATATGTGTTTTTGTGCCAGTACTACATTGTTTTGATTCCTGTAGTTTTGTAGTATAATCTGTAGTCAGGGAGCCTGATTCCCCTAGCTGTTTTTCTTTCTTAAGATTGCTTTGACTACTTAGGGTCTTTTGTGTTTCCATACAAATTTTTTAAAAATGTTCTAAGAAAAATGCCATTGGTAATTTGATAGGAGTTGCATTGAATTTGTAGATTGCTTTGGGTAGTATGGTCATTTTGACAATATTAATTCTTCTAATCCAAGAACACAGTATATCTTTCCAGCTGTTTGTATCATCTTTGATTTTTTCATCAGCATCTTACAGTTTTCAGGGTGCAGGACATTGTCCCAGAGGTCTCTTAAAGCAATTTCTTTTTACTCTGCCTCATATATTCTGCTGTTGTTTACTTCTAGTGTGATTCTCATTTCAGTTTTTGTATTCTTCAACTCTGGTTGTTCTTTATATTTTCTGCCTCTTTGTTAAACACTTCGTGTAGCTTCTTGCTCTGTGTATGCACTCTTTTTCCCAGTTCTTGGCTCATCTTCATGATTATTACTCTGAACTCTCTCGGGTAACTGCTCATCTCCATGTCACTTAGCTGTTTTGGGGTTTTGTCTTGTTCCTTCATTTGGAAAATACTCCTTTGCCGTCTCATTTCGTTTGTTTATATCTGTATTTTTTCTATGTGGAAGGTTAATTATGTTTCTCAACCTTGGATAAGTGGCCATCTGTGGGGGATGTCATATGTGTCCTATCAAGGGCCAGGCACCAGATGGTCCCAGGGTAGGTTCTGATCTGCATCTGCAGATTCGGCTCCACAGGCTGCCGGATCTTAGTTTTCTTACTTCTGGTTTCTGCCCACTGGTGGGTGAGGCTGGTCTGGAGGCTTGTGCAGGCTTCCTGATGGGAGGGGCTGGTGCCTGTCCACTGGTGAGTTGAGCTGGGTCTTGGCCCTCTGGTGTACAAGGCCATGTCAGGGGCTGTGTCTTGAGGTGGCTATGGGCTCAGGAAATCGTTAGGCAGCTTGACTGCTGATGGATGTGGCTGTATTCCTACCCTGTTTGTTGTTTGGCCTAAGATGTCCCAGCACTGGAGCCTACAGGCTATTGGGTGGGGCCAGGTCTTGGTCCCCAAATGGCAGCCTCCAGGACACACACCAGTGGATGCTCCCCAGGACCTCCGTCACTGGTGAGCTCCAATGCACCACAGCTGCCCTACACCACCCCAGGAGACCCTCTCAGCCCAGTGGGTAGATCTGGCCCAGACTCCTATTAAGTCACTCCTTTTGCCTAGGGTCCTGGTGCACATGAGACTTTGTGCGTGCCCTCCAAGAGTGGAGCTCCTGCACTCAAAGCCCTGCTAGCCTTCAAAAGCAAATGCTCTAGAGACTCCTCCTCTTGATGCCAGACCCCCAGGCCTGATGTGGGACTCAGAACCCTCACTCCTGTGGAAGAACCTGTGTAATGTAATTGTTCTCCCGTTTGTGGGTTGCCCACCTGGGTGTTTGAGACTTGATTATATCAAATAAAATCTTGTTGAGTTTCTTCATTATGTCTTTGGATCTATAATTTTTTTTTTTTTTTGCTAGGTCCCAGTCTTTTTATTGACGGTTGTTCAGCAGTCAGTTGTGATTTTGGTGTGCTCACGAGAGAAGAGCTCAAAGTCCTTCTGTTCTGCCATCGTTTCACATCATGAAAATGTGGCTCCCTTCTTGTTCATATAATTGACATCATGTGGTGCTCAAGTTTGAATTCTCAATAGAGCCTGGGAACAAACTGGTCCATTCTTCTCCTCTTCTTCCAGTTGTAAGACACACAATTACAGGGCAGGATGGTAACTTCTGGCTCAGTGAGGCCTGTTTAGGGTAATGACAGATCGCTAAAGGCGTCTCTCCACTCCCGTTTTCCCGGATGGTGATGCAGAGCTCACTCCGCTGACTAGCCTGCAGGTGGCATCTCACACACTATCTCCGGGCCTGGGTCTCTGTCCTGGTTAACCTACTGAAGACATGGGGAGCTCACAGGGGTCTGCAGCAGGCAATGGGTGATTTCTGGGGTGTCTCCTATCCAGTTGTCTATCACCTGGAACTCAAGTTACCGCTTTCATTTACCTTTAAAGAGCACCTGCTGCTGTAAACATTAACACGTTGTGGACAAGGCTTGCAGAATTACAACTCTTGTTTGTTAGATTCATTTTCTCCCAAACAAAAGAAGAGGTTCATAGAGGTCATTTTTCATAGGGAAGTAGTTCAAGTAAGCAATTCTCTGCATCTTTGTTTTACTGTGCTGGATCTATATTGTGGCATATTATTCCTATTGTGGCAATGTATTCCTACTGCAGCTCACAGGCTCTAGAGCTTGCAGGCTCTCTAGGTGCACAGTGCGGGCTTAGTTGCCCTGAGGAATGTGGCATCTTACTTCCATGACCAGGGATTGAACCCATGTCCCCTGTACTGGAAGGCGGATTCTCAACCATTGGACCACCATGGAAGTCCTGCCTCTTTAAAATAAATATTGAGTGACTTGAGCCATGAGTTTGTAATTGGTAAAGACAAATATTTCATTGATATTAATTATAATCAAGCCCTTGCTATCTTTCCATGAAGGATAAGTAAATGTTCCCTTGTTAATAATGACTAAAAATCATACAAATGGTTTAACTTATTTACATACATACATATAGAATGTATTAGAAGTATAATAGATAGAAAAAAGACTGAAGCAATACATTAGCCATTATTCTCTCTGGGTAGTGAATCTCTAGGTGCTTTTTATTTTTCATTGTGTACTCTTCTGAATTTTTCAAATTTTCTGTACGGGGAATGTATTCTTTTTATAATAGTTAAAATCCATTATAATATATACCAGTAACTACTGTGAAAATAAATGCATAGGAAAAAGACCAGAAGGAAATGAGCCAAAGGGAGTCTTTCATTCATCCTTTATTCATCCAACAGATCGTTATTGAGCATCTGCTATTCCAGAGTCATGGCCAGTTTTGAGCACTGCTATCTCTAGGAACGAACTCTTAGATAATTTTTTTTTCTTTCTTTTGTACTTCTTAAAAATTTCATTGTGAAGGAATGTCCCTCATGGTCCAGTGGCTAAAACTCTGCATTCCCAATCTGGGCATGTGGCCCAGGCTCGATCCCTGGTCAGGGAACTAGATCCCACATGTCACAACTAAGACCCAGCACAACCAAATAAATATTTTTTTAAAAGAAGTTTTATGGTGAATATGTTTTTACCTACAGAATGATAGGGCATTATATTTCTTTTTTTGAAGATTCTGGTAGCACTGTAGTTCAGAAAGGAGTATGTTGGTATAACTGTGTAGATGCATTTTAAAAGATGAGTTTTTGAGATAATCACTTATTTTTGAAGTAACATCCCCATAAAAGCTTTTTCCTGCTCCTTGAAAAATTCATTTCTTTAGAAACAGAGCCATAATTTTTAGAAAGAATTTTATTGGTGAGATTTTATAGTTCCTTCAACATTTGCCTATCTTAAGTAATTATACTTTTTATGAAGAGCAGATTTTACTTATATTTAAATCTTTTTTCCCCCCAATTACAAGGGTTAGGGAGTAATAAAAATATACAAATGTATAGTGTAAAGTGAATTTGAACTTTACAAACTATACCATGTCTTTTTGTGAATAAGATTTTTTATCTGTCAATTTATCTTTTTCAGCCTTTTTCTTCTGTTTTTCTTCTGCTTGTTTTTCAAGATAATCTTTAAGGAGATGGTCCAGTTGTGGTTCATACTGGCTTGCATGTTGCAATCCACCTTCCAGCCCTTAAAAAGATACAAAACATGAGACAACTATATTTTACAGTGGTGACCATTTCATCATTTCATTCATCACCCATGGTGGCAAATTCAGCGTAGTTCCTACCTAAAACACCCCAAGCACCACAAAAGTCAGTTTTAATTCAAAATGCGTGAATTAAATACATTTTTGTTTTACCTTCACAGTGTTGGATCACATGCCCCCATAGTCGATTTTTCCTTAGACAGGCTAAATTTCCTACAATCAACAAATGCCTCCTTCCTCTGGTCAATGCAACATTCATTCTTTTTTCTGAATCGATAAATCCTACTTGTCTGGTCCTCACACAGGACAGAATAATGATCTCCTTTTCGGCTCCCTGAAAAGCATCTACTGTGGACACCTGCACAGCTTTCATGTCAGGATGGTCGAAGTCCACGGCACTGAGCAGATGACAGAGCTGCGGAGGAAAGATGACAGGAATCATGCAGGGCAGGCAACGTCTTCATGAAGAGCCCTCACCTCTCCGCCTACCCTTGGCAGCCATTATCATTTAACTAATAGTGGGTAATTTTCATTTTGTTATTACTCACAGAGACTTAGTTTCTGAAATGATAAATAGCTAGATGATAAGTTGCAAAACAAAATCAAAGTGATGATTTATCTATTGCTGGGAACTCATCTGGATATTTAGAGTTGATAAACTAATAATGAAACATGAAAAATACTAAAAGTAAATTCATATAAATTAAAACTAGTTAGAAATAACTGGCTTGTGAGTAGATTAATATCTGGGATCGATCTTTGATTTACTGATAAAATGTAACAATAGTGAAAGAACATTTTGGAAAAAAGATTCAAACCCATCTGTCCCAAAACACAAAGCATACACCATATTTCCTTCCCTCTAATTTGTTTATTTGCATTTTCGCTCCAACAGCTGTAAATGGAATTTAATTAAACCTTGTTAGGTTTACATCTAATTATATAGAAAAAAGCCACAGTAGACAAAAATCTAAATGCTGCTTTTTAATACCTTAAAGTCCTAAAAGTTTTTCTAGCACCAAACCAATACAACCTAAAGCACGATGAATGTAATACCAAATACTATAATATGAAATTATAATGTTTAATAATGGTAAGTATCACCACAGGCAGCACGGACCTTGTGCATCTGGGACTTGTATAATGTTATCACCCCAATCATGGCGCTCGCGATCCCACTAGCAACCAGTGATTGAATCAGCTTGAGTGTAAAAGCAGCTTCTGCCACATTATGAAAGCTGTTACCTCTTTCAATCTGGAATAAGAAACAGAACCGAGATTATATTTCCCAGAAGTGCTACACAAAGTCCAAGAAAACCATACAGACAACAATACAATTAAAACAGGAAACTAAACTGTGTTGACTCTTATCAACATTAATGTCATTTACCTGTTCCAGTCCTTTTACGTCATAGAAGCACAGAGTTGGGAGCCATTCCAGTAAAGGGCTCCTCTCTGTTGCGGAAATGCCATTCATGAGATGTCCTTCATAAAACAGATCATTAGCAATAGCGCTGATTGTGGGGTGACAACGGTACTGAGTTCTCAACAGAATTGGCTTGTGACCCTAAGAAATTTAAGTACAGAAAAATAAGGAATTAAAACATTTTTTTTTCCTTAGGGGAAAAAAATCCACAATAATATTTTAAAGTTTAAAACTACTGCCATATTGTGCTCTTAGTAAATAAATTACAACCGTGATAAAATGGACTATAAATAAAAAGAACTTTAAAAAAATTTAATAAAAATATTTCCATAGTAAACTTTTTATATTAAAATTATAAAACAAACAAATCTTAGACTAGTAAGTTTGGTATCTAACATTATGCCTTCAGAACCTATGTGGAGTTGGCCTAACACTAAATTGAAAAGAAATCTTTAAAAACAAATCAGAAATTGTTGGTGATAACCCATTAACTTTCCTCCTTGGGTACAAGCTATTTTTCACTCTGCATCTTAAAACAAGTTTTCGATTTTGTGAACACGTCATAAACTACTTCCCATCTATTTTAGGGCTCTCCTGGTCTTTATTTGCAAAATGTTCCATAATACTGTTTGAACATTTTGAAAAGTTAGATGGTACTCTGATAATAATATGTAATAAAATGCAGGATTAGTGATCACATGGACAAAGGGTCTTCTATGGGGGAAAAACATGTGAGGAAAAAAATCAATCCCCAAAACTCTTTTAGGGTATAAATTTATGAACGGACAACCTATCAAATGGAAGAAAATATTTACAAATCATGTATCTGATAAGGAATTAAAATCCAAAATATATAAAGAACCCCTACAACTGAACAACAAAAACAACCCAATTCAAAAATAGGCAAAGGGCTTGAACAGGCATTTTTCCAAAGATAAGTGCATGAAAAGACGCGCAGCATCATTACACATTAGGGAAAACACAATCACACCCACACCCATACCGTTTCACACCCATCAAGATAGCTACTAATTTTTTAAAGATGAAAAATAACATTATGGTAAAGATGTGGAGAAATTAGAACTCTTGCACGTTGCTGCTGGGAATGCAGTGTACAGCTGCTATAGAAAACAGTTTGACAGTTTCTCAAAAGTTGAATATAGAAATAGCATCAGACCCAGCAGTTGCACTTGAGCTCACAACACTGGACATGGATAAGAGAAACATTATAGACTGTTTTTATTTTATAGCAAAATCAATATACTTACTACCCACTACTAAAATTCACAGGGGAAAGATTCATTTTATTGTTAGATTATTAGTGTTCTCCTTATCTTTAAGATGAGTACTTTCTAAATGACTCCAATTAAAATAATTTTAGGGCAAGGACCTGGTCTTGCCCTATATTTTATTTTCTATCAACCTACACAGTGTATAATCAATAAATGATAACTGTATGAATTCAGAAGTAGTACCATTAAGCAGAGTCGGTCAAAAAGAGTTTGTTCCAGTCCATTTTCATGAGCTGCATCAGAACCCTGAATAGTAGGAGGAAGCTGTTTAGGATCTCCAACAAGTATCAGCTTTTCACACTCAAACCTAAAACAAAATTCTAAAAATTAATCTAAGCAATGAGAAAAATATGCATTAACATCATTTATTGCACCTTTTTCTAAAACGTATTTCAAAGAGTCTGAATACCATGAAGTGTGCAGAGAACAAACAAGGCTTAGTAGTGCTACTGGGTGTACTCAAAGGCTTTACAAAGTCATGGAGTCAAGAGTCCTCCACATAACTTAACTTTTCCCACATAAAACCTATTCAGTGTCCCCTGCCTTGGCAAGGAATCAGTATTTCACAGAACACACTTTGAGAATAATGATTTTGAGAATCTATAAACTTAGACTTAAAAACTTTCTTAGCTGTCATTTAGCTTAAACTTTTGTTTTAGAGATGAAGTATATTAGGTTCTCAGGGGTTAAATGTCTTTTTAAATAGGAGTAGTATATAGTGGGGGAAAATCCAAGTTTTTTAGAAAAACCTATATCCAAGTTTTAGCTCTATTATAGTCTATGGACACAGCAAGTTATTTAATCTCCACAGTGTCAGTATTTTTATCAGTAACCTTGATATAATAATACCTTGCATGGCTGTTGTAAGGACTTAACGCGTGTAATATGTTTAGTATACAATAGATGCTCCATAAATACTGCTCCTCTGCCCTCTATGTAGGACCTTACTTTCTCCGTCCCTGGCTCCTAATTAGGGTGACCAACTGGTGCTGGTGCCCAGGACTGTCCCAGTTTAAACCTTGAAAGCCCTCTGATGCAGGAACCTCCCAAGCCTCAGGCAGAGTGTGACAGTTGATGCCCTCCCCCCTCATCCTTTACAGCTGGGAAAAAAGATCTGTAAATTCACCAAAGTCATTGTGTGCTTTATTTTAAAAGTGTTCGTTAATGTTACATCCCCATTTTTTTTTAAGGGAAGAAACCCCATACTTTTGGTTATGATGTGTGGCAATTTATTGCCATATACATATTGCATCAAAATATATTAATGTAAAAGTACTGGTGAAGTAAAATCTTTCTTGTGTATTTTCAACACGTGTACATTGGAAATCAGAAGATTAAATATATACTATAAAGAAGGAAAAAGCAAAACAGCAAAGGGGGACAGAACAAGGCCTAGGACTGGAGCCTATTAGTCTGATCTAGTTTAGCACACCCTCCTCTGCCTTTAGGATTCCTCAGTAAGAGATGCTTTAAAAGCACAGTGTTTAAAAAAAAAAAAAAGCACAGTGTTTCAGTGGGCTGAGACAGCTTAGAATATTTCATAGTTTTTAAAATTTTAGTAGATAAATGTTCATTTTCAACTTATTTTTCTTTATATATTTTATCTACTTTCATAATCTAAAAACTATTTTTGAACCTAAACACTGGAATTATATCAAGGTAAGAACTAAAGAACTTTCTTCAGTAGAGTTAGGTTCTTAAAACTGTGACTAAAGAGGCACCTTTAATCGGGTTAAGAGATCTGCAATGTTCCAGCAGAATCCTAGCACTAGAACTTTCAAGGCTTTTGTGAATTATATGATTCAGGTGTCTAAACTGTGATCTAACCAAATTTTGATATACTAACACCTCCCCCCCTCAAATTTCCTTTCACATTCTTTTAAAGAATCAGTTTAGTACTTGCATTGCTAGGAATTTTCACAAGTTTGGTAAGAGTTTGAACTGAGGGAATGTTTGAAATAATTGCAACATCCGAGTGTCTTTGGAAAAGAACTTTTTAGGTTACCTTGCAATGGGAAGGAGAGAAGCCGGTTCTGTCATTTGACTACACTCATCCAGGACAACCACGGGGAATTTCAGATCATTCATGCATGGAAACGGGCAGGCCGCACAAGTAACTCCAACTACTGGAACCTTTAGTGTAATAAGAATGTTGTTAACAACTGTTAAACAAAGAATATACTTACCAAAGAACTTGTAGGCTAAAACCATAAATGAGCTAGTCCTAATTTAATCACCACCAATCAGAATAGGCCACTTGACATCTACATTTTCATTATCCCCACATAAGGAATTCCTCTTAAAAGAATTTTATTAGTGAACAAATGATACCAATGAACAATAGATTATAGTAACATATCAGTATGTTGGAAAAGGATGTAAAATAAGTGTGTGTGTGTTAGTCACTCAGTCGTGTCCGACTCTTTGCGACCCCATGGGCTGTAGCCCGCCAGGCTCTTCTGTCCATGGAATTCTCCAGGCAAGAATACTGGAGTGGGTTGCCATTCTCTTCTGTAGGGGATCTTCCCAAGTTGGGGATCGAACCCTGGTCTCCTGCATTGCAGGCAGGTTCTTTACCGTTTGAGCCAGCTGAGAAGCCCAAGTAGTTCATATAAATGACTAATCTGCACTAGCTGAGTGTAGTCAAACTAAGCCCTTCTGGATTTGGTCGGGGAAAAAGGAGGGAAGTTAAGTCCATACTTAGGATAATAAAAAGCTAGTGTGATGCATTCTGGGGACTCCTAGAACTAAAACTTGTTGTAGACTGATTATTATTTCCAATTTTCTCTCCTTCACCACGAGAGTAGTTATTACTCATCCACACCCTTTGCTGTGTGGCTTTGCAGCACTTCCCACCAGAGAAGCAGGTGAAGTGTATTTCCCAGCCCCACTGACACTGGGCTTGGTCATACGACCTGTTATAGCAAATGGAATGTTAGCAGACATGCTATGAACAAAAGCTTCACATGTATCTATATGATCCAGCCTGCCCTCCTGCACTTCTGCCATCTGTCAGGAGAGGGCCATCATGCCACAGACAACTGTTCTCAGAATGAGAGGTCTGACCTACACCAACTGACCTGTAGAATCATTGAATCATTAAGTTTGTTGTCTTAAGTTGTTGAGATTTTGTTTGTTAAGCAATGGTATTTCAGCAGTAGCTCACTGAAACAGGGTCCCAAGCACCATGTTTGTCCCAAATCTCTTGCAGAAAGTGACCCATGTCCACGCTGTCCAACAAGTCAACAACCCTCTTTTCTTCCATTCCCTTTTCTTCCCCCATGCTTTGTTTTATAGGAGAAAGCTACTGAAGACTTCTTTCCTCAAAGCTGACACCCTATGTTGAGTCAGAACTTGACAAAGGCGATGATGCTACTTGCTACAGCCAGAGACCCTATGTGTCCAATGTGGGCTCCCAATACCTGGGATCCATGGTCTGAGCCTCCCAGGTTTTTGGACAGATTTTAGACAGACCCTGAAGGGTTTGGTTTTCTAGGAAAGCATCAAAGATAAAATTCACTTGGATATTTTGCCCAGTGTCAATAAAATAAAACATGGATTACATAGACAGGCACACTTTAGTTGAATCTAAGCTATCATAGTTGGGTTTTTTTTATTTACGTAAGGGAGATAAATAGGAATAATATTCCTCTCAATAGGAATAAAAATAATATAAATCATATATATAAATTAAAGAAATAAACAGCTGGCGCTGTTTCCTCTCACCTGTCTCAGCAGGGTTTTATTGGTCCCCAGTTTATGCTGCTCAATGCTTTTCCTCACATAGACTCTTTCCATAGGAGTCAGGTCTTCCTTCATGAGTGCATGCAGTTCTTTTAATTGTTCATTTTCATTTTCTGAGCCAGCATACAAACTTAAAAAACAATTACATAAAAGAATACCCTTTTATTCTATTTTAGTAGTATCCCAAAAAAGCAAAACACAGAGTTCCTAAATTAACACCAAGAAAAAGGCTTTCTCTAGTCTTCTTCAGAACCACATTTAAGGTAAGAGTTATGTAAAACTATACTTCTGTGCACATTCTGTGACTTTTGGAATTTGGCATTCTTACCTGTAAGGTAAAACTGGCTTGGCAATCTTTCTGACACTCCCAACTCTGACAAACTTTTCAAATCCAAGACTAAGAAGCCTTTAAAGAAAACATGGTGAAGCAGATTTATTATTTAGAAAAGAGAATCTAAAACAAACTGTCATATAATATACACGTTATTAACATAACTTTGTATACTAATATATTTCATAGTTATGTAGTTTAATGTGAAATTCCTAAACTCAAAGGCAATGTAGCTGAAAAACTTTTTATAAAACGTGTTTCAGAGAATTTTAAAAAGATGTATTATCTTATGTTGAGGGCTCATGAAATGTTCACAAAATACTGATGTTAGAATTTACCACAAATAAAATTGCCCTAGGAACTCCCTGACAATCTACTGATGAAGACTTTGTGCTCTCACTGCTGTGGCCCAGCTCAATGCCTGGTTGAGGAATTATTACAAGATCCTACAAGCCGCGTGGCATGGCCAAAAAAAAAAAAAAAACCCACAAGAATAAACAAAAAAGACAAAACTGCTCTAAAGACATCATGGAAAGCAACAGCTACCATATATTTAGCATCAAGATTTAGTGGGAAGAGTGTTAGCCTCTTTATATACCTTGCTTTGTTTAATACCCCTTATAGCTCTGCACGATATCTCATCTTAGAGATGAGGAACTAAAACTCAGAGCTCTAAGTCAGGTATTTTGCTAAGTCAGGCCACATGGCTAATAAGTGAGGCAGTCATGAATCAAACCTGGGCAAGTCTGTCTGCCTCCAAAAGATATGGGTGACTGTTCTTCCACATCCGTGACCCCTAGTGAGGGCTCTGTGCAGCAGCGGCCCTCACCTCCCTTCCTTCTTACGTATCTTACAGCTCCTGCTTTATGTGAGGAACAGAGGAGGGACCCACTGAACACCTAGACTTCTGAAACATCAGTCACCTCAAATGGGGGATAAAGAACTGGAAAACTAAAGAAACTATGGCTCTCCAAACATCATTTTCCTAGATAATCCTGAAGCAATTTGTTTAATGTCAATCAATACATGAACAGACTTCAGGTTTTGCATTTTTTTAGTTTATCTCTTGGATAATAGCTATTTTTCAGTCTGAAAAACTAGTTTATATATGTTTTTCAATGTAAGTGTATTAATTCTATGAGAACAGTGTAGTATCCTCATCATATCATGGGGCAAAAAATATTTTATTTCTTCTCAAGAAATTCTTCATCCTATTCCATCCATTGCAATTGAAATGCATTATCCAAGTATATAGCTAAATGTCAGTTCAGTGTGAAGAAATGTCTGGGTCCAGCTTATATGCAGTTGGGATAGATACAGATCCTAACTGCAGTCCACATCCCTCAGGTCCGCATCAGAGGCTTAAGCATTAAAGAATCTCTTGTATGTTTTTTGTTACCTTTCATAGTCCTCACTCTTTTAGCTTCTTGATTTTTCTCTTCTAAACAGATTAAATTTTTATCTAAAGCTAAGCAATCTAAAGTTCTTTCCAGTTTGTCCTCAAGTAACTGCTCATTATCCTGAGTCGAAAAATGTCCTCAGCCACTGTTTTAGATTACTTAGAATAGTACACATAGGTAGAACTTGCCTAGAGGGCAATCTCACAAAGTATATCAAGAAGCTTTAAAATGTTCATATCTTTTGTTCTGGGCCTAGGTTTGCCCTCAGCAAAGAATCAGAAATGGAGACAAAGATTTATGTTTAAGAATCTTGGTTATAACATTATTTATAATAGCAAAAGCTTGGAAAGAACTTACTGATCAAAAATTGTTTATAGTACAAAAATTGTTTATAGATCAAAACCCATGGCATATATAATAGAACTATGAAAATTTTGGTTTCTAAGATTTAATACCATAAAGAAATAATCTTTGAGTTAAAAAAAAAGTAGGACACAAAACAAACAGTATATACTATTGAAAACTAAGTTTGGAAAACAACATGAATGTGTGTGTATGTATTGAAAGTCTGTAAATAAATATAAAAAAATGTTAGGTCTGCATATTTTCTACTATACCCATTACCTAATACAATTATAAAAGTTAATTTTTAAAAGGCTATACTTATAAATAATGGATTATTTCTCCCAATCAAACTATCATTTATGTTGAAATTCAGATCATTAAACATTGGAATACTGGTAAAACATTATGTAATATCTTCTTTGCATTTTTAATAAAATCTTACACAAAAATTTTACCCTGTATAACAGATTGCATTATTGCTTCCATGAAACAGCAAGAGGCTAACCTTTTAGTTTGTAAGTAGGAAAAAAGATCAAGCTTCCCTGGTGGCTCAGTAGTAAAGAATCTGTCTGCCAATGCAGGAGACATGGGTTTAATCCCTGGGTTAAACCCCTGGAAGAATGGATCGGGAAGATCCCCTGGAAAAGGAAATGGCACCCCACTCCAGTATTCTTGCCTGGAAAGTCCCATGGACAGAGGAGCCTGGTTGGCTGCAGTCCATGGGGTCATAAAGAGTTGGACACGACTTAGTGACTAAACAACAGCAATAAGGGAAAAAAATCACATACGAAACCTGATGGTTTTGGCACAAGGATGGGATAAGGGTAAAATTAAAGGTGGATCCCTCTTACTGAAACCAAAACATAATTTAATCAAACTGTTCAGCTACTTTGTTATTATGTGTTCATACAGGCAGGTAGATGAGAGAATAACCTGTCACCTGGTTCTGCAATTTTAGCCTACTTTCAAAGTAGCCACCCTAAGCTCCTGGGTCAGAGACAAAGGCCTTTTACTCATGGCACTGGAAGCAGCATAAGCACTGGCATGTCCACAGTGGTTTCCTGTGGTCCCCACGTCGTACGAGGAGACACAGAGGACACAGGTGGACACCTGCACTGCAGTGGATGAGCTGCAGGAAAGGAACACTGAGCCTGGAAACCCACGATTGTTTAACAAGAAATCAGCAACTCTGCTCTTTGTCCTCGAGGGAGACACTACATCATCAGTCACGGTTGCTTACTGCAAACACAACCGGAAAAACTGTGTTGGGTTAGAGTGGTCAGGGCCACGCATAGTGGACTGCCTCCCCCAACAATATATATCCTTGGCTGGACTCAGATTTTTACATGAGTATCCCATCCTATCAAAATTCTCCAAGCCAGGCTTCAGCAATACGTGAACCGTGAACTTCCAGATGTTTAAGCTGGTTTAGGAAAAGGCAGAGGAACCAGAGGTCAAATTGCCAATATCCGATGGATCATCGAAAAAGCAAGAGTTCCAGAAAAACATCTATTTCTGCCTTATTGACTATGCCAAAGCCTTTGACTGTGTGGATCACAATAAACTGTGAAAAATTCTTAAAGAGATGGGCATACCAGATCACCTGACCTGCCTCTTGAGAAATCTGAATGCAGGTCAGGAAGCAACAGTTAGAACTGGATATGGAACAACAGACTGGTTCCGAATAGGAAAAGGAGTACATCAAGGCTGTATATTGTCACCCTGCTTATTTAACTTATATGCAGAGTACATCATGAGAAATGCTGGGCTGGAGGAAGCACAGCTGGAATCAAGATTGCCGGGAAAAATATCAATAACCTCAGATATGCAGATGACACCACCCTTATGGCAGAAAGTGAAGAAGAACTAAAGAGCCTCTTGATGAAAGTGAAAGAGGAGAGTGAAAAAGTTGGCTTAAAGCTCAACATTCAGAAAACTAAGATCATGGCATCTGGTCCCATCACTTCATGGCTGATAGATGCGGAAACAGTGGAAACAGTGGCTGACTTTATTTTTCTGGGCTCCAAAATCACTGTGGATGGTGATTGCAGCCATGAAATTAAAAGACGCTTACTCCTTGGAAGGAAAGTTTTGACCAACCTAGATAGCATATTAAAAAGCAGAGACATTACTTTGCCAACAAAGGTCCGTCTAGTCAAGGCTATGGTTTTTCCAGTGGTCGTGTATGGATGTCAGAGTTGGACTATAAAGAAAGCTGAGTGCCGAAGAATTGATGCTTTTGAACTGTGGTGTTGGAGAAGACTCTTGGGAGTCCCTTGGACTGCAAGGAGATCCAACCAGTCCATCCTAAAGGAGATCAGTCCTGAATATTCATTGGAAGGACTGATGTTGAAGCTGAAACTCCAATACTTTGGCCACCTGATGCAAAGAGCTGACTCACTGGAAAAGACCCTGATGCTGGGAAAGATTGAGGGCAGGAGAAGAAGGGGACGACAGAGGATGAGATGGTTGGTTGGCATCATCGACTCGATGGACATGGGTTTGGGTGGACTCCAGGAGTTGCTGATGGACAGGGAGGCCTGGCATGCTGCAGTTCATGGGGTCACAAAGAGTCGGACACGGCTGAGCGACTGAACTGAACTGATCCCATCCTATGTCAAAACTGTCAGGTTTCGTATGTATTTTATCCTACTTACAACTGTTAAGTCAGCCTCTTCCTGTTTCATGGACTCTGGTTCTCGAGTCAGAGACAAAGGCTTTGCCTGTCTGGCATGCGCAGCACAAACGTGCATGGACATTCAGAGCCCATGGTGGACTGCCTCTCAACAACCTAACACATTAGGCACTTATATACACCTGTCACACCTACCCAAGAAGCACTCTGTCAACAGCTACATTAGTAGAAGAAGAAATCAGAAGTTTCCACGGTCTTGCATTTCCAACTGTAAGAGCTTCACATTTTTCAAATAGTTGCACAAAAAACAAAATCACCACGGCCAGCAAGTAACTCTTTCCTGCTCCGAAAACGCCTAATTATTTTGAAGGGGGGGAAGAAAAGTAAAAGCAACATCATAAATAAATTTCTGAAAAGCACAAGAAATATCTCATCCATCTCCCTCCCTCTCTCCTTCATTTAATTAATTTATTAAAAAATATTGCGTGCCAACCATGTGTTTAATTAGCACAAGGAGTAAATGCATAGATAATCAAAAGACTTTCACATTTAACGAGACCACAGTCTACTTAGGAAGATAGACAAGTAAAGAACAGTGATAAAACAATACAGTTAAGTAACACTATTGGCATCAGAGAAAAAACATCTCTCTTTCCTTTGGTGGAGATGGGAATGCTTCCTAAAAATAAAAAGGAGAACTAAGTCTTCCAGGGTAAGATATCCCAACTCTTGAGGAAAGGATCATTCCAGGCAGAGATATGACAATGCATGAAGCTGCTAAGTATTTCTGCATGGGCTGTAGCAAAAAGAGAGGAGAGGAGGCTGTTTGACAAAGAAGGCCAGGGGATAAATCACAGAAGAGTTTTGCTTGCTACGGCTAAAAGTCTGAATTATATCTTAAAGGCCAATGGAAATCAATGAAGAATTTTAAGCAATGGAAATGACTTAATCAGATTTTTTTTTTTTTTTCTTTTTTAAGAAAAACTGCTTGAGTGAAGCCTGGCTTGTTGCAGTTCATGGGGTTGCAAAAAGTTGGATATGACTTAGTGTCTGAACAACAACTTGAGTAAAAATAAGAAGAAAGGAAGAACTGAAGTAGGTCAATTAGAAAGCTGTGTGAGATCATAACAAATACATGCTAACTTTACTAAGTGCCTCCCATGTGCCAGGTACCATTCTGAGCTCTTTATCTATGTTAACATTTAATCCCCAAACCTATGAGACAGATGCTATTATCAAACCTTATTTTACAGAGGAGGGAATTAAAGCTAAGAGAGCCCACACTCTCACTAACTAGGCGATAGGGAGCTATGTTAAAGGCCTGGATTGAGCGGGTACAACTGAGCTGGAGAGGATAGAAAATATGAAATGAAAATGAAATATCAATATGAAAAATAGGAGGAAACTAGAAGGGACATCTCAGTGAGTGATCTAACAGGGGGAAACAGTAAGAGAGATGGAGCAGCGTTAAGAGAAAATCACTTAATCTAGAGAGAAAGATACTAAAGGGGGTTCAGGTTTGAAAAAAATCTATTGAGTTATTCTGGAATCTTGTTTGACTAGGAAATTACAAATTGTGCAGATTGACTGACACAAGCTTATAATACAATGTATTTACTAGAGCTGTTTTCTTTCCTGCTTCTTACCGTGTATGATCGTGATAGGGAGGGTATGAATTGCCAGTTCCTTCTCTTCTTCAACACTCTGGCGTGATGCCATCATTTGAGCTATCTGAATTAGAGCTGCAGCTTGATCCTCGTTTAACTTGTGCGCCTGAATTAACTCACTAGCCAACTTCAGTGTTGCTTCTATACTGAGAAGTTCAAATTTTGTGTTGATATTTGAGAAGGCTGGTGGGATAAACTTTCTCTTATTGACTCTCTTGTTGCTCGTTGTAGTTGATGAAGACCTAGTAAAAAGGCAGCATGAAAAAAATTTTTTTAAATGAGAGGCTTTTGAAACAGGTGAGCAGACCTATTTGTAACTTAGCCTTCACTTTATAAGCATCACAGAGAATATTTTTTTGGAGACACAAATGAACATATACCCCAGTTTGGAGGAGGGTGGATGAAAAGAGAACATTTGTTGAAAACCTACTATGTGCTGGCATTATGCTAAGCATTTTATGTTACTTGATGTAATCTTCACAACAATACTATGTACTTAATTATCCCATATAGAGATATAGAAATATTAACCTTTTATTCCCCTGAAAGCACACAGTTAATAAGTGGTATGCTGACTTTAAAGCCCATGTTCTGTGAAACAAAACCAACTTAGACAATTAATATAGCTTCATTTAAGGTAAAATGAAAATAAACTGGTTTTATTTCTATTAAGACTGAATTCATTTCAAAGTAGATAAATGACAAAATGGATAAGGATATTTACTTTTTTACCTAGGACTTCATTATGGTGGAAAAAATGAAATACCACAAGTTAGATCATAACATTCCAAATTAGAATGTAGACTTTTTCTATCACTTTAGTGAATTCAATATGTCACTTCCAATTTTTTAAAGAAAGGGACAAGGTGGTTGAGAAATTTAAAATGAAGATACAGGTTATGTCAAGAATAAGATCCGGAGAAGGCAATGGCACCCCACTCCAGTACTCTTGCCTGGAGAATCCCATGGACGGAGGAGCCTGGTAGGCTGCAGTCCATGGGGTCACATAGAGTCGGACACGACTGAGTGACTTCACTTTCACCTTTCACTTTCATGCATTGGAGAAGGAAAGGCAACCCACTCCAGTGTTCTTGCCTGGAGAATCCCAGGGACGGGGGAGCCTGGTGGGCTACCATCTATGGGGTCGCACAGAATCGGACATGACTGAAGCGACTTAGCAGCAGCAGCAGCAAGAATAAGATCAGTATCAATACATACACTGTATTAAAGCTGTAAAATGTTATGTAACTTTAAATGTTTAATAATTTGCAACATAAAGGTACAGATAAATAAAAAAATAAAAACACTCAAAACATCCTTAAGAAATTATTCCTTCAAAAAGGAAAAATATCTGCAGGTAACCCTTGTTAGCCCCAACTACAATAAATAAATAAATAGATGAACTGTTGGGAAATGATGTGTACCTCCCCTTTCTCTTTTTAACTACTAATGGAGAGTAACCCCATAATCCCCAAAAGAAAACTAACATTTTATTGGCAAAAATTTATGTAATGTACTTTTACTCCATTTTCATATTCATGATCAGTCACCATTTTTGAATACCAATGACCCAAAGGTAAGTAATGACTTACATTGTTATCAGGTACTGTGTTAGAGGTAGAGTAGCTGGATTAAAGTAGTCCCGAATATTTCTTAAACTGGTCAGCTCTGTGCTGGCATTACAAACCAATAATGCATGGACCACTGCTGCAGACAGAATACAAAAAATGAACATTTAATGTAAACAAATGGACCATTTAAAAAAACTATTAAATGTCCATATAACTCAGAGTTATATGGATTAGTCACAACATAAAATAAACCCTTAAGTATATAGGCAGAGGTCCTTTTATCCATTAAACCAGTATACGACCTGCTCATTCATACTTTATAAACTGCATAACATACCAAATCTGGACTTCCATGTATCAGTCAATGAAACAAGAACTGTTTTGAGTCAGGGCATGGTGGCACTGCTTAAGAGCGGGCAGTCCCGTTTAGTCAGCACGCCACATTGTACTGTATAGTAGTGTGTGTGTAACTTCAACATTTGTTTCCTCAGTTATTTTATAGAAATATAAGGGAAGCAGGGAATTAGAATGCTGTTTACTAGTGAGGAAACAACTGCAACAAATACAAAAATATGCATTTGAAAAATGACAAATGTTCACTTAATTAGGCTCTTATTGAACTCAAGCTGATTGACTAGGTTTATTTAGTTCTAAAGGGAAAAAAAATCAAGTTTAAAAAGTCTATGAAATAGGTGAAATGGGTCATTACATGCTGTGTCTTAATTAGTTATGGATCAAATTCAACCATCAGAAATTATCCCAGAGATCAAAATGTATAGAGAAGTAACAGATTCATAGAATTGGTTAGGGATTCAGCTTATGGGTTGGGAAGATCCCCTGGAGAAGGGAAAGGCTACCCACTCCAGTATTCTGGACTAGAGAATTCCATGGACTGTATAGTCCATGGGGTCACAAAGAATCAGACACAACTGAGTGACTTTCACTTTCACTTTGAGCTTACTAAAGCTTTATTAAAAACTAATAATAATTTAAAAAATAAATAAATAAGGTTCATACCCTATTGTCTCATTAAGAATTTCTTGGGACCTCCTTGGCAATCGAGTGGTTAAGACTCCACGCTCCCAGTACAGGGGGCACAGGCTGACTCCTGGTTAGGGAACTAGGATCCAGCATGCCACACAATATGGCCAAAAAGAAAAAAGAATTTCTAAAGGTAGATGATAAAATAGCCTCAAAATGAAAATCATCGTATCCAACTGCTCACAAAATCTCTTGTAAAATCTACAAAACCTTCTCAATATAAAAATGGTTTATTAAATGTATACTACTAGAATAAACCAAGAGAATTAAATAAATCAAGAACCAGAACTTGCTGTAAGAAATTAAGAAAATTCTTATTTATATTTTTAGAAATTAAATATATACCATGTAAAATTCAACTATAACAGAACACTTAAGTGAGGGGTCAAGATTTTACTGTACTGTTAATGCTCTGGGACTTGAGCTGTAGAAATATTTTGTATACACATTTTTAGGAACATCGTATACAATAATAGGAAGACGTGAAAGTAGCTCAGTCGTGTCTGACTCATTGCGACTCCCCGCTGTCTGACTCTTATGATCCATGGAATTCTCCAGTCCAGAATTCTGGAGTGGGTAGCCTTTCCCTTCTCCAGTGGATCTTCCCGACCCAGGAATCGAACTGGGGTCTCCTGCATTGCAGGTGGATTCTTTACCAACTGAGCTATCAGGGAAGCCCAATAGGAAGCAGAGGTGGATGTTTTTTGTTGGCTTTTTTATTGCTACCAATCCATCTGCATCCACCCGCCTCATGCATGTGTGCTCAGTCGTGTAACCCCATGGACCGCAGCCCACCAGGTTTTTCCGTCCATGGACTTTTCCAGGCAAGAACACTGGAGTGGGTTGCCATTTCCTTCTCTTTTTTTGTTGGCTTTAATCAAATAATCCCACACAAAGTTAGCAGGCTTGCTTACCGTGCATCACATGTCTTTCATTCTTTTTTAATATAAAGTAATATGGTCATAGTAATACTTACTGTTAGCGGGCCAGTTCGAAGGGGAATAACCTTTCAAAGGTAGAAGCTCTACCTCATTGATAGATGATGGTCCAAAGAAAGTACTACACGCAACAAAAGTATCCAATTCAAAGTCTAGGGTTTTTGAAACCACCCAAAGATCATCTGAAAAGACAAACACTTTTACAGGTCTCAGAACAATGCTCAATCCAAAGCTACCTTGGATTTTCTTTGATGCTTAGTCCTACAGTTTTTGAAAAAAAAAAAAAAAATGTGGTTATTGTAATTGACATGATTCCACCCAAACAGAGAGCCGAACTCATAACATTTCCATGACTTTAACTCAATTTTATGCTTTTAAAGTTACTTCATAATTATTAAAAAAAAAAAAACTATAAATAAAAACATCTAACTCATTTTTCTCTTATAAAACAGTTTTATAGCTCTTCCCTTTCATGGTTTCGTGTTCAAATAAATTTGGCAATCTGTGGACAGAATACAAGTTCTCTTAATAGACTTCCAGTTAACAGATGCTCCAGATTAATTAATGTTCTCATTTCTTCTCCATAGTACACTGAGCACTCAGCTAGGAGGCTACTTTCCAGACTACCCCTGCATTATTTCTACCATCAGTTTGAATTTACACCTACAAAGAGTCAACTGCATTTGTTGTAAAATTTACTTATAATATTAATAGCTGTATTTGCTACTATACTTTTATAACTTCCCTGGTGGCTCAGACTGTAAAGCATCTGCCTACAATGTGGGAGACCCAGGTTTGATTCCTGGGTCGGGAAGATTCTCTGGAGAAGGAAATGGCAACCCACTCCAGTACTCTTGCCTGGAAAATCCCATGGACGGAGGAGCATGGTAGGCTACAGCCCATGAGGTTGCAAAGAGTCGGACACGAGTGAGCAACTTCACTCACTCACTCAGACCTAATTTATTTAAAAATATCTGCCAATTGAGGTAACATATACTTAAGCAATTTCCTATTTGCAAATACTTTTTATTTAATATTCACAATTTTTAAAAAGATCTCCAATTCAAAATAGTTGACAGAAAAAAAAATCTCCTTTTTCCCTAAATCCTATTGAAATGATAGAAGAAATATGAAATTCAAATCCAGTACAGTACTGGAAAACACCAGCGGTGGGGCAGGAAAAGCCAGACTTATTTCAGAGATTCTTAAGGAAGTCACAAAGGGAACGGGATGAAAAGGATGATCACATCTTACAAAGCTGGGAAACCACTAATCCTTCACAGGTAGAAAGGAATTCTGGAAACACACACACAGAATTTCCCCCAACAGATTCCTACGTTAACTCCAAGCTCACCAACCAAGGAATTACGGGTACAGAAGGCCAACTGGGACATTATTTAATAGATGATAGAATAATCCTATCACTCTTGGAGCAGTTGACTCCAGGATCTATCCTGAGGTTAAACTCTGGGGGAAAACCTGAGGCTACCAAGAGGACTTTGAGCATGAGAAGCGGGGCAGCAGCCCGCGTGACTGCTCAGCACCCAGGACAGGTAAATAGATCAGAGTCCATCAGCGGGTCATGTCTCTATGGGAATTTTGTTTTTTAAGTAAAACACAATAACCTATGGTACGTTCTGGGTCAACAGACATTTTAAATGTCAGATAGATACTATTATTATTACTATTTTATACATGAGGGAAGATAGTCACTATATATATATATTTATATATCAACAAAAGATTACATGAAAAATATATAAGAACTATAAGATTATAAACAACAGAATAATAAAATGGGTAAGAAGAAATATATAACTCATAAACACATGAAGAGCTACTCAACATCACTGGCAAGCAGAGAAATGCAAACTAAAACCACAATGAGATCACTTTATGCTCATTTGAGTATGCCGAGTCACAAGACAGGAGTATAAATTGATGTTACCACCTTAGAAATCAGTTTGGCACTACAGCCTACAGGTTTGTGTGGCATTTTCATTCCTAGGATTATATCTAAGAGAAACTCTTGCACATCTATAGGATAGTATAAGAATATTTACGGCACACTGTTCACAATGACAAAACTTAGAAACCAAATGATCATCGATGGAAGAGTGAATAAATGAACTATGGCACAGTCACAAAATAAAATATTATACACAAAACACGTAATCTAGACTAGATTTTAGATCAACATCAATAATATCTATATACTGCAGCAATATATTATACTATTCAGTGAAAAAGATAAATTCTATAAGATTACTTACAGAACTATATCACTTGAATAACATTTTAAAAACCTTAAAACTTAAAAAATGCTTTCTAAGGAATTCATTTATATAAACATATGCAAAGCAAAGCAAGATGTTGATGAACACAGGGATGAAAATGCTAACTGCCTTAGGTTAGGAGAAACAACTAGATAAGTTAGTGGGGTTTCTTTGTATGAACTATAGGTAGCTATAATAGGTACCAGATTTAGCTTTGCTTTGTTGATTCACTTTTATCATTTAAAATAACTAATCAAATAACTAAAGCAAGCTGCTGCTGCTGCTAAGTCGCTTCAGTCGTGTCCGACTCTGTGTGACCCCATAGACGGCAGCCCACCAGGCTCCCCCATCCCTGGGACTCTCCAGGCAAGAACACTGGAGTGGGTTGCCTTTCCTTCTCCGATGCATGAAAGTGAAAAAGGAAAGTGAAGTCGCTTAGTCATGTCCAACTCCTAGCGACCCCATGGACTGCAGCCTACCAGGCTCCTCCGTCCATGGGATTCTCCAGGCAAGAGTACTGGAGTGGGTTGCCATTGCCTTCTCCTAAAGCAAGCTAGGTGAGGATAAATCACAAGAGTAGGTCATGAAACCAAGATAATAATTAACCCAAATTAGTGTACATAAGGTCTTTAGAAAAATAATTTATTAAGAATTTTATTTCCAAATATACAAAATCTGGGGTCCAGTGTTGTCATGTTGTGCAGCAATGACAGAAGTATCAATAAACTCTACATTTTCAGCTTATTTTTGACATTAAGTTCAGGGTACAATTCATCTAGTATACTTATGATGCCAAGAACTCATGTGACTTTTTAAACAAAATTAAACAGGTTTTGACAGCTTATAATAAAGTTTTTAAAAAAATAAAATTTAAAATTTATTTTCTAGGGGTGAGGGGAAGAATTAAATATGCTTTTTTCAAAAGAAATGGTTTCTTTATTATACAATAATTCACAATATATACTATGAAACTGTACTTTTAAAAATCTCTTTAATACAAAGAATTTACAGAGCTGTATGTAACTGAGACGGGGCTTCCAGGTGGCTCAGGGGTAAAGAATCTGCCTGCCAATACAGGAGACAGAGGAGACTCAGGTTCGCTCTCTGGGTCAGGAAGATCCCCTGGAGGAGGAAATGGCAACCCACTCCAGTGTTGTTGCCTGGAAAATTCAATGGACAGAGGAGCCTGGTGGGCTACAGTCCATGGGGTCATGAAAGAGTCAGACACGACGGAGCAACTTGAGCACACAGCACAACAGACATATAACTGAGAACAAGGCCAGACTCAGTCACAGCATCATCAGATCAACCCACCTTTGCTGTAAGTAGATGAACTTTCTTTCCGACTCAGTTTAAGATAAAGTTTGCTCTTAGGTTCATTATAAAATTCAGGATCTATAGTAGTAAACTTCTTTAGTTTACCATACCGTTTTCTTTGAAAATCAAATCCTTTTCTGCAAAGTGAGTAAGAGACAAAACTGAATTTGAATATTAAGGTATGAACTTTATTTTTAAGATATAATTGACATACACTATATTATTCCAGGTGTGCATCATGATTTATGTGTATACTGTGAAATTACCACCATAAGTCCAGTTAACATCCATCACCAGTCACAATGTTGTTTTCTTGTGAAAAAAATGAATGAAGTGTTTTTGTTTATTTTTAAATAAATTAAAGGGAATTCCCAGGTGGTCCAGTGATTAGGATTCCAAGCATTCACTGCTGGGACTTGGGTTTGATCCCTGGCTGGGGAACTAAGATCCCACACGCTGCAAGGCATACCAAATAAATAAATATATTCAATTTTTTTTTAAAATACTGAAGAACTCATTGCATGTATAAATTTTTTTTAAATAAAAGTTTTTTCTTGTAATAATGAGAACTCTTACTCTCTTTATCAACTTTCAAATATACAGTAAAATAATAAGCACAGTCACCATGCTGTATATTACATCTGCAGGATTTATTTATTTTGCAACCGGAAGTTTAAAAGTACAAATATTTTCTAAAAAATTTCTTTAAAATAGAGTATGAAGAGGAAAGAACCAAAGACAGTCTATGTTTATATGCTTTTAAATATTGTTGTTCTGATTAGTCACTAAGTCGTGTCTGACTCTTTTGTGACCCCAGGGACTGTAGCCCCCATGGACTGTAACTGTGTAATTCCAGATGTTCAAGCTGGATTTAGAAAAGGCAGAGGAATCAGAGATCAAATAGACACTATCCACTGGATCATCAAAAAAGCAAGAGAGTTCCAGAAATACATCTACTTCTGCTTTACTGACTATGCTAAAGCTTTTGACTACAGTGTGGATCACAATAAACTGTGGAAAATTCTTAAAGAGATGGGAATACCAGACGACCTTATCTGCCTCCTGAGAAATCTGTATGCAGGTCAAGAAGCAACAGTTAGAACTGGACATGGACCAACAGACTGGTTCCAAATTAGCAAAGGAGTATGTCAAGGCTGTATATTGTCACCCTGCTTATTTAACTTATATGCGGAGTACATTATGAGAAGTGCTGGGCTGCATGAATCACAAGCTGGAATCAAGACTGCTGGGAGAAATATCAATAACCCCAGACATGCAGGTGACACCACCCTTATGGCAGAAAGTGAAGAAGAACTAAAGAGCCTCTTGATGAAAGTGAAAGAGGAGAGTTTCATGTATGGATGTGAGAGTTGGACCATAACGAAAGCTGAGCACCAAAGGTTTGATTCTTTTGAACTGTGGTGTTGGAGAAGACTCTTGAGAGTCCCTTGGACTGCAAGGAGATCAAGCCAGTCCATCCTAAAAGAAATCAGTCCTGAATATTCACTGAAGGACTAATGCTGAAGCTGAAACTCCAATACTGGCCACCTGATGCGAAGAACTGACTCATTTGAAAAGACTATGATGCTGGGAAAGATTGAAGGCAGGAAGAGAAGGAGACAACAGAGGATGAGATGGTTGGATGGCATCACCGACTCGATGGACATCAGTTTGAGCATGTTGGTGGGAGTTGGTGATGGACAGGGAAGCCTGGCATGCCGCAGTCCATGGGGTCGCAAAGAGTCCGACAAGACTGAGCAACTGAACTGAACTGAACTGGACTGTAGCCAAACAGGCTCCTCTGTCCATGAGATTTCCCAGGCAAAAATACTGGAGTGGGTTGCCATTTCTTCTCCAGGGGATCTTCCTGACCCAGGGACCAAACCTACATCTCTTTCTACTTGTGCATTGGCAGGTGAGTTCTTTACCACTGAGCTGTCTGGGAAGCCCACTTTCATGTGTATATATACACAATAAAAATACATTGTGTCAAATACAAGCCTCACAGAAGCATCATTAGTTTTAAAAAGGACAAATAAGAATAGTATTTAATTTATGTCGGAGAGTGTTTTGCCTATGTTCTCCTCTAGGAGTTTTATAGTTTCTGGTCTTACATTTAGATCTTTAATCCATTTTGAGTTTATTTTTGTGTATGGTGTTAGAAAGTGTTCTAGTTTCATTCTTTTACAAGTGGCTGATTCATATCAATGTATGACAAAACCCACTGGAAAAAAAAATAATAATAATAAAAAAAAAAAAAAATAAGAACAAACAAACAAAAAAAAAGAATAGTATTTAAAAGACAGAATACTTCAGTTTCTCTAACTGTAAAATGCAATAATAGATTATATTTCCATAGCTTATGACAATGAAATGAAATAATATTGCAGAGTGTTTAGAAGAGTACCTGACATATACCAGCTCCCAATAAATGCTGTTATTATTAAATTACCATCCAAAAGCTCATTATTTTACTTTTTGGGTAATTCAACTTTTATAACGACTGTTTCCAAAAAGTAGCATTCTGTGATCCTATAAACTATGTAATTGAGGTTTGTGAATGATCACTATGTATTATCCTGCACTGATACAAATTATTCTTGGGATTTGTTTCACAGAGTTTTCCTTAGGATTATGATTAATGTAAAAGTGGTTAGAAAAATGGCATTCCTGCCAGTAATCCTGATATTGCTGACACTGCTCAATGTTTGTTTAATGTGGTTTAGTTGCTAAGTCGTGTCCCACTCTTTGTGACGCAATGGACTGTAACCCACCAGGCTCCTCTGTCCATGGGATCTTCCAGGTAAGAACACTGGAGTGGGTTACCATTTCTTTCTCCAGGGGATCTTCCTGACCCAGGGATCAAACATGTATCTCCTGCATCTCCTGCATTTGCAGGCAGATTCTTTACCACTGGGCCACCCCAAATATCTGCTCAACATTTAGAGGGGACCAAAAACAGCTTTAGAGAGTTATTCCCATTTTATAGTTATAAAAACTGAGGTATCTTTTAGATATTTTTCCTAACTCAATCTCTTTGAAAACTGGTGATAATTCTGTGAGGTTACTATTTTGATATGATTAGATGCAGTTACTTAGCATCATAAAACATACCTCACGAAAAGTTGGCATTCCTCATAGAGGGGTATCTTTTGACTTCTTAAGTATAAGCCAATACTTTTTATATCACTTAAAACCATGCTAGGTAGAGATTTTTCCTGTGTTAAATATCCTGGGGTCATTTCTTCAAACCACTTAAAAAATTTACATTGGTCAGCTTTGGGTCCATCACAGGTATAAAAGAGACGACCCTGAGGGGACAAAGATATTGAAACTTAGTGAGAAAAATAATGTTTATTTATTTATTTTACTATTTTAATACCATGTTTGTCAAGAAGGCTACTTGGAGACTTCTCCAATAATATTTATGAATTCTTGCTTTTGCAACTAAATTTAAATCCAGATTTACATACTCAACTAACGATGAAGTGGAATATGCAAGCAGTGGAGGAAAGTTGTATTATGACTGAAAGTACAGTTACGAGTACAAACCATCCGTCAACATTACACACATTTTACTAACTTAACTTCTTCCATAATAATGTTATCAGCAATATGAAATAAGTCAGCTTGCTTCTCTATTCCTCTGGCCTTACCAGTTTTGTTACTCGTACTAGAGACCAGTTTCAGCCCTTACTTTCTTTTTTTTTTTCTTTCTTTCAGCCCTTACTTCCTTCAGGCTCATCTCTGCATTCTCTAAGCCCTCAGGCTGGGACACAGTCCCTTCTAAGTGCCCTTCCTGTAATTTGCGCATCCCTCCTATTTTATAAATTCCAGTATTGTATAAAATTTCCTTTTACATCTTTTTCTCCATCTACTACTATGCAGCAAGTTCCCAAGCAATCTGAAAGCTGATCTTAACTCATATTTTTGTATCCTTGAACGCAGACCATCTTTCAGGAAAAATGTACCGAATGTTTACTATATGTCAGTTACTAATGCCTCAAGCAAAAGACTCCTAGTCAAGACTTAACACTTTAAACTTTTTGTAAAGCAACAGGTACCAAGCCTTTTATAAACAAGTAGGTCTAATAAAAGGAGGGGAAGAGGGAAAAATACCTTATTTGGACCTTCTTTTTTAACCATGACCAGTTTTGCAGGCTGCTGATGATGGCAGGATGGCACATTATTTTCTACATTTTTCAGTTTGTCTCCATTTGATGATGTGTAAAATGATATGTCAACTTTTGAAAGAGCCTTGTGCAACCTTTGTGCCAATCCAAATAGCAATATATTTAAATGTTCTACAAAAAAATTTTTTAAAGGTAATTTAAAAATATACACAGATGAAAATTAAATACAAAATAATTTCACGTATCAGATATATACTATTAGTTAAATCTGAAAATAGCCTTTTGACTGTAACATAACATTAACATCCATTTTTTAAAAGACAAGTATTACTCATCATACACCATACTTAAAATTTCCTACTTGATTTATCAAAACTACCTGTAACACTTTAAAAAAAATTTTTACACTACATCTTGAAAAAGATAATGCTGTCATTTCCCACTCTTAAAACTCAATTTTGATCTGAAGTATGTTACTGTCAAAACCTGGATTAAATATGTAGAAAATAGCAAATCTCAAGTAGAAATTTAATGTAAAAATTCATAATATAAGATACTACACTTTCTCACAGTTATACTATCGACATTAAGCAGCAGTCAATCATAACAAAATAATCTCCTCTCATACCTGTGAGACAAGATGTAAAAATCTGCTTATAATGAGCAGGAGACTGAAAAACAGCTGGTATGTGAATTTGCCTTTGGGGAAGACATGCAGATTTTACCTTCTGCCCACTTGGGAAGCATAGCTCAGAGTCATTTACCTGCTGAAATGGAATAATTCAAGTTATTACAATAACTCCAGAAAAATACTGTTTACTAATAAGCAAATTCTATAGATAATATTAAATTTTTCTTTTGATTTCCAGAATCCATGAAAATCATTTTCTAATTTTAAATGAGAAACTGAGTGTAGTGGGAAAGGCTATGACATGGCACTTTTAATGATAAATAAGACTAACTTTTCTTGTCTGTCCCTTAATAAGTTTTTAAATATTTTTGTAGGAAAAAGTTAACTGATGTCAATGAATCATGATGTATCTCTACTTCTGGTCACAACTATAGTAAGAATTGTTCATAACCAATGTAAATAGGAGGTACCTTTACCCTAATAATGATCTGGTCAGCAAAACTGAGCTGATAGTAAAAAATGAAAATAATGGTAAAGTAGTGGTGGAAGTCATGGTGGAAACAGAACTATAATTTAAGTACCTTCTATGTGCCAGATACTGCACCAGACACTTTCAAATATGCAATTTAGTGTTTACAACCTCTAGAAAGGTCTTAAGTCAAAGAAGATGTGACAGACTTTCCTGGTGGTCCAGTGGCTAAGACTCCCTCCATGCTCCCAAGGCAGGGGCCTGGGTTTGATTCCTGATCAGGGAACTAAGATTCCATGGGCCACAACCAAGACCGGGTACAGCCAAATCAATCCATTAAATAAATAAAAAGAACTTTAAAAAAAAATGTGACTGTAGCAAGAGTTTTGGAAAACTGAAAAAAAAAAAAAAAAAAAAACCCAAAGCCACTGGCTTCAAGACTAAAATCATTTCACTTGTATACTTGTATGACTTTGGTAATTCTTTTGTTGAAATTCAGATAAGTACTGGAAAAGATGCACCAAGAAAACACTGGTATATTTCCTCACCTGTAAATCTCCTGTTACACTGCAGTTGTAGCAGGCATACTCTCCTAACATATTCTGAATTTCCTCAGTCTTAGAAGCCTGGTTTATATTCAAAGAAAATGTCTTCCTTCTGCAAACCAAATCTTGACTGCTAAAATCCTGCTGCTGCTGCTGAAGCACGTGTTTTATCATTTGTAAATGCAGAGAGTCTAAAGAACTTTCATTCACAGCATCACTCTCTCTTTTACCTGTGTTACTAAAATGCATCCCAGAAACAGCCTCAGCATGGAAGCCATCTGTTACTTTCTCATCAACTCTGTTTGGAGTAGTCAAGTTGCACTGGCGTATATTTTGATATTTCTGCCACTTGCTTTGAGTAGATGTATTATCAAGAAGTGAAACATCACTTGGAGTCACTTCCCTATATTCATTAGGGAAAGAAGCCTCACTTTGGTCCTTGGGCCCAAAGCTAAAAGAAGGAACTGCTGACTCTTCACACAAGCTGAGTATGGGAGAACCAGAAGCCTTTTGCCTGTCGCAGCCCATCATAGAGGAACAAGAGTCTAAGTCAGGTGGCCCGCTGGCAGGTGGAGCTCGGGTTCTACTTACTTCGAAGGAAAGCTTTTGAAGGTTCTTATTCTCCAGAGAACTTGATTTTTTCATTACTGAAAAAAAAGAGCTAATTAAAAATGTATTACAGGTATCATCCAAGCTTTAGAAAACAGTGGGTATCCATACAAAAAAGCAAAAAGTACCAACAAGCCTTGTACCAGAAAATCACATATCCTTTTAAAAATTTTTAATGGTTTTGGTCTTAAAAAAATAAAGATTTCAAACTTAATTTTAGACTCTGAAACTTTTTTAAGGTTGATAAATTTGAAATCCTTCTCTTTTTCTTTTCTTTCTTAGCTAATAATTTCCACTCACCACCATCACCACAACTACCCCACCCCCAAAATACTGCATTATATTTATGTAACACTGAAGTTTTCAAGTACTTTACAACCAAGAAGGGATTCATCATTCTCACTTTACAGATGAGGTTGCCAACCAAGGCCTAGAGGTAACATAACTACCAACTGGCAGAGTTAAGAAAGTTAAGACAGAAAACCAAAGCTAGGTTTTGTTCTCAACTTTATATTTCTTCTCCAGAGACTGAAGTTCAAGGTTTATTTATTGATGTGTTGTAACCTCTCTTATATATTTATTACATTCATGGATTAGTATGTTGACCTTCAGGGTAAAGAAGAGTTTTAGCTTTATTTTGATACATTGTTATGTGATAAGAGCTCAACTGTGGTAAACTCATGTTATAGCAGATTTTGGCTGAATATTAGAATTCCTTTCAGCATCATGAGTAGTTGATATATTCCTGAAAATATTAAAAGCAGTAATATTTGCTGAATAAATAGTAATACTGTATGAGAACTATATAAGCTTAAAGTTTTTACGTAAAATGCTATGGTTTCCTATTTTATAATAATGTTCCTTCTTGACAGAGTTTCTGTTTTGTTGGAAATAAATCTTGGCGGTCACTTGGGAAGGTAGTAGGACAGCAGGTCAGTCAATGACATTCTTTTGTAAAGTGTTATGATGTAATCCTAACAAACTGATTAAGCAACATTGACAGAAAAGTTAACACCTGATTAAATAGTAAAAGTCATGGTAGAACTGTGTAAATCATCTATGTGTCATGGTGACTTCACTTGTTTTAGATACTCACTCTTCCCATACTGACTCCTTCCTACCTCGTTTCCTCTACCATCCACACCCACTAAACCTTCTCCATCCCGATTATCCAGACACTTTACAACTTTTATATCATCCACCCATGACCAAAAAATTACCTACAACTTTACTCCTCACTCAGCCTAACTTCAGAATCAAGGGAAGATACATTGATGAGATTACAAGAAAAGAGAGAGGAACAGAAAAGTTGGAAAAGATCCTACAGATGTATTATCTTACCAAGAAGCAGGAAATTACTCATAGGGAAGAGGTGTAGTGTGTGAAGACACAGAAGCCTGAGAATGCAGTTGAGGTCGCAGCAGTTGAAGAGCTCCCTGATAATGCCAGGATCCCAAAGCAAAAGAGGGGACGCTAAGAGGTTATGAGAAGGTCAACCATGATTGACATTCACAATGAACCCGTTCCCTGGGAGGGGAAGGGGCTACAGAGGGGCCAGGCTCTGGAGTTACAGCTGTGAGAAGTGTTGGCAACGGTAGAGGTCTGAGATGAGAAGCTGAGAGGATAAAGAAGAAGGTACCAGAGAGCTAGAAGGGAGTATTGGGTTTGGAAGTAAGAGGCATCCACAACAGAAAAAGTCAAAGCAGAGTGTGGGAAGGCATGAGGGTATAAGACACTGAGTCTGGTTTCAAGGTTACTTTTAGTTTAGAAGCAATCTCTCAAATAAAAAATTTCATTTTACATGGACAGATAGATTAGAACCATATGGGAACAATTATCTTCGTTGAGAAAGTGAAGATTACCAGGTAAAGTTTGCGCTTTCAGGGACTCCTCAGAGAATTCTAGCATGAAGTCATCATCTCTCGAGTTAAAACATAAAGTAGAAACAGGGCTTAATGTTGAGATCTTCTGTTCTGGTGACGTCACCTATCCAGAAAGAAGACACAAAACTACAGACCAAAATCCTCTTACTGCGTTTTTTCCCTATAGTCTGAACAAATTCTAGTAACTGTATTATAAAAACAATGCTTTCAAGCACATTGTGTAGAGCTATAGTGGGGCAAAGTTTCTTCCAAAAGGGGCAGGATAGAATAAATGCACTAAAATAAACAAGGATAATGGAAAGTGAAATACAGAACATAAAACCTGCTGGGTTTATTTGAAATGGGTCAGATTCTGATTTGGATTGATATGGGTTATGGGGATTTGGTTGTGAAGATCAGGTTCCAGTCTTAGGGACATAGGCTTAAGCAGACCTCATGTCTGGAGCTGTGAAGGCAACACTTCCTGCAATCCCAAGGCCTGAACAGCTTTCTCTTTATGTCCTTAGGTCTAGGGCATATCTACAGTTGATCTAAACTTCAAAATATTGCTTCTAAATGGAATAAACTTTTTAAAATATATTCCATATATGAACAGTCATATCATTCTCTATGTTATTCTCTTCCTGATAGGATTTAATTTTGTTGCTACTTCTAGAAATTAATCACCTTAAAAATCTAATGTGGGTTGCAGTGCTCTGTGATAACCTAGAGGGGTGGGATGGGGTGGGAGGTGACAGGGAGGTTCAAGAGAGAGGGGACATATCTGTATCTACGGCTGATTCATGTTGATGTATGGCAGAAACCAATGCAACGTTGTAAAGCAATTATCCTCCAATGAAAAAAAATCTAGTATGAATTGAACAGAACAACTGGGCCCAGGGCCTCAAAACCAGCTGGAATCAGGGCTTCTGCTGCCACTAACTCTGGCCCTTCTCTGAAAGTCCGCTTCTGTGTCTTTCCCAGTAGACCAGACTCCTCTGCATGGCAGGAAGCACAGCCCACTGAAGAGTTCCTAAGATCTCCACCACTGACCGCTGTGACAGATGCTGCTGCTGTCCTGCCATGTCTCCCTGGCCTATCTCTGAGGTCATCTACAGTTGGGGAATCGCTCCCCTACCTGTCCCAGGCTTCCTACCAAGCATCTACATCTTTCTGTCCGAGGACAGTGGCTGGGACAGCAGGTAGGGCAGGCCAAATGTGCCAGGTGGTTAATATGACCAGGAGTAACCTTCAGCCAAAGAGAGATGGGAACTGGTGTATGAATACCTTACTTTTCTATCCTTCAGGGAGGACAATCCTGAGTTTTGTTTTACAGGAGGCCTCTTAGTGGGTGCCCACTACGACACAACACCTCTTATTATTGCTTTCTTCCCAGTCTCCCAGTGTGACTGTGTTTGGAGATGGGGCCTTTAAGAGGTAATCAAGGCTAAAGAGTGGTACCCTGATCCACCAGCATTAGTGTCCTTACAAGAAGACGGATCTCACTCTCTTGCACTCTCTTTACCCATGTGCACACGCCAAGGAAGTATGCATGAGGACACAGTGAGAAGGTAGCTGTCCGTACGCCAGGAATAGAGTTCTCATCAGAAACTTGATCTTGGACTTCTACCCTCCAGAACTGTGACAAAATTAATTTCTGTTGTTTAAGTCACTCATCCTCCGTTACACCAGCCCTAGCAGACTAATAGAGCCCTGCAGCTGACTCCACTCAGTAAAGCCCACTTCAGGCCACTTTGTTACGTCAGAAATCCAGGCGGCCTTCTCCTCCCCTTCCTTCACTCTGCTCTCTACAGCCAATCTAGCACCATCCATGCTTCTGACTCCAAAATTTATCTTAAACCTAATTACCAACTCCTCTATACTTTCACTGCCACAGTCTCTTCTTCAAGTCACTGTCATCTACAGCTCATTTTAACTGGTTTCCTTGCTTCCACCACAGCGTCCATCAAATCCATCTTCCACACAGCAGCCAACAAAACCTTTTAAAAATGTAAACGTAATGAGTTTTCTGCTGAAACCCTTCAGTAATTTCCTAATGGAACACAGACCAATATTAAAGCTCTTAATCTGACCTGCAAGACTTTGTGTGTCTGGTCCTGCTCACTTTCCCAGTTTCCATCTGATTACTGCTCTCCCTGTGACTTTCCACAATCCAGCTACTATGGCCCTCATTCACACTCTGAAACCCACCCAGCTCTTCAATCTCAGGGTATTTACACTTGCTGTTTCTAAGATTCACCAAAATTTTTTACTCACAACTATTAAAACTGTTTAGGGGATTCCCTGGCAGTCCAGTGGTTAGGACTCAACACTTTACTATCAGGGCTGGGTTTAATCCCTAATTATGGAACTAAAATCCCACAAACTGCAGGGTGTGGGCACAAAAACAAACAAACCAAAAAGAAAAACAACTTTGTTTACATTATACCTTATTTTTTTCCCACGAAGTCCTCTCTGTTGATTTAAAATTATAATCCAAATAATTATGTAAATAGTCTGAATCTTTAGGAGGGAAACCTAAAATTGCTGTGGGGCGGGAAAAAGCATGAATATTTTTATACACTAGTTTGTTTAATGTCAAATAACTTTTTAATATTATATTTTATTTATAATATACTTACAATCATTTTTAATCAAGTTCTTATTAAACTCCGCTATCACGTGAAAATTGTCTTCAATAGTAAAGCTAGTATCTCCTTTTGGAAAGTTTTCTTCATTTGGAAACTAGAAAATAGAGATCCATTTATCAGTTTACAAAAAAGTGTGTATACATCCATAACTTTACCTATCTGTATATATATACATATAGTTTATAGTTATAACTTGAGACACAGAAAAACAGAGATGTTATGAAGCTAATTCCATTCAGAGAAAGTAGAGTATATTATATTTCATCAGTTCTTATGGCTCATATTTTTTATCTCTTAACATCTTTGAGATAGGGATACACCTTAAAAATAATCGCATTTTTATATCTCTATAGCACAGACAACAGCTGTGACAGTTATCTCTGCCTGTGAAAGGGCAACTATATGCAAAGAGTCATATTGGTCAAATAATGATCACAAATATGAATTTGTGCATTGTTAATATTAGACATATTGAAGCAATTCTACTGTTCATATGTCTTCAAGAAGATCAAACTAGGGTTTAGCACCAAACAAAAAGTATTGTATTCATGGAAAGACAAGAAAACAAAGCAGTGTGATATACAATAAAACTCTATGCTCAAATAAATCTAAGAGTCTTTCACTAAATGTAACATTAAAAATCCAAGCGAAGGTGAACAAAGTTCTGAAGATCTATTTCATGGCACTGTTAATGTACTTCCCATTACCAAAGTATACACATAAAATGGTGAAGATTGTAAATCTTATAGTGTGTGGTTTTTACCACATTTTTTAAAAGGGCAGTGAAAAAGCACTGTGTAATGTTAACTGACTGGTGTTCATTTCTTAGAATCATACATTATAATGGTGCTTACAGTTAATTATAGTGTCTTGGGATTTTATGAAATACAAGATAGCTTTTAAAGTTCAGATACTGCTGTGTGCAAGCAATCTGTCACACTTCTCAAAGTTCTTATCTCTGTTGGTAAGTCAGTCACTTTGCCTTAGAACATTTTTTATAGACTCGGGATATAAAACATGACCATACTGATGTATGTGAAAATATTTAAAGATAAAACAAATGGACATAAATTTCTTTTTCAGTATGGAATACTTCTTTATTCTCTTCTTAAAAAAAAAAAAAAACAGGAAATGAGAAATAGAAACATGTCTTACCTTTGATGAAACTAAGAAATAATGGTATCTCTGAATTACAATATATTAAAAGGACAGGGAAACAGTATAGGCTTAGCAATATGGAAGAAAGTCAAACCAAAGTACCTACTACAAGAGATCCCAATAAGAAACAAGCTGATAAACCCCAATAACCATGGTAATGCTGGTAATGCTCTGTTTCTTAAGGGTGGAGGTTACATGGCTCTCTTCACCCTGTGGTAATTATTGAGCTGTGCACTTGTGGTCTGGGCATTTATTTTGTATGTGTATTATGCTTTAATAAAAAATGGAAAAATTTTAAATCTCTTTAACAGATACTGTTTCAAATACATGCATACATCCTTTTCTCAATAACCTCTTCTACTTGGTAGCAATGAGAGCTACCTGGTATCTACTTAGCGGGGGAGAGGGGTGCATATTAGAAGGAAAATAGATCTAGTAGCTATTAAAATATATTTTCTATATATTATCTGCCTATTTGCTCTTGTCATGAATTCCTACTATTCTCTGAAGTGAAAAGTATTCCTTTAAGTTCCTGATCCTAAAAAAGGCAGTAAATCTTCCAAATCGTTTTGTCTTGCTTAGTTTGATTTATGATGCTTCATGAGAATTTACTAAACCCTTTTTTAACTTACAGCTGTACGAGGATGTAAATATGCTTTTCTTTGCAAAATTTAGTACTGACATAAAGAAAATGCTTTGGCAAGGTGCGACTATAAGAATAATTTTACCTGCGAGAAGTCAATCTGCATACAAGTGCTAGGCAACTCTGGTGTCAAAACACAAGTGTTTGTTGTGCAGCTTTCATACACAGTGCTATCCAAAAACTGACTGCATTCAACCTGTGAGCTGTGTCCTCTGACCATCACAGCGCTAGTAGCGGATCCTTTCACCTGGTGCCCTTGAAACTCAACAGGCTACAGTAAATTATTAAAAATGAGTAGTGAGAAATATATTTACAATGCATATATAAAAAGAAAACAATGCATAATTCAGCTTTCTATTAAGTATTACTTTTTTTTTTTGGCCATGATACACAGCTTGTGGGATCTCAGTTCCCCACCTAAGGATCAAACCTAGGCCCTAGGCAGTGAAAGCACAGAGTCCCAACTACTGAACCACCAGGAAATTCCCCACAGCTTTGCATTATAGACATCATGTGTGTGAGTGCATGCTAAGCTGCTTCAGTCATGTCCAGCTCTTTACGACCCTATGGACTGTAGCCACCAGGCTCCGCTGTCCATGAGATTCTCCAGGCAAGAATACTGGACTGGGCTGCCATGCCCTCCTCCAGGGGATCCTCCTGACCCAGGGTTCGGACCCGTGTCTCCTGTGGCGCCTGCACTGCAGGCGGTTTCTTTACCAGAGCCACCGGGGAAGCCCCTACAGACATCAATGAAGTTTCTTCTTTTCTGTCTACTAACTGAACTGCAAGCTCCTTGAGGGCAGAAACTCTTCTGCTTCATCAAGGTATCATGTGCATTTAACACCATGCTTGGAATGTAGAAAGGGAAGAAAGAAGGAACAGAGGAAGCATTTCCTTTGTTTAAAGGTTTTGTAAACTATCAGGCTATTAGCAAGGGAGATGCTGGGCTCTTAGCCTCCCAGATAATCTGATCCTGTAGCTCTGAGGACAAACGAGGTCTAAGAGTATGAAGACAGACATGTACCTCACAGGGGTGCTCTCGCCCACTCAGAGACAGGGTCTGCTTTCAGACTTTAAATGGCTTTCTCTGCTGCCCCCTTGAGGGTTCTAGGATTTTTACTCTACACAAGGTGACAAAGTCTACCCAGAAGGTGGAAAAATAGTGTGTAGAGCTGAAGGAAAGTACGTAAAGAATGAATTTATTTCCAACTGATAAATTAACAAAAATGACAAATAATATAACCTGAACATCCTTACTTAATAATGAAGATTTTAAACTACACATTTTAAAGGAACTAAAATGCCTCTGGAACAGGAGTTTTGTTGAAAACATTCTGAATTTTAAAATATGACACATATCAATTAAAAAAAAAAAGTCTAAACCTTTAAAGACTGTATATTTCTGCATTGTTTGATGGGGAATACAAATTCTCTATAAGCAAACAGATGCCTTGCTTTCTTTGCCACTATGTCTATCTTTTCCAGAGGTATGCTGAGTTTTAAGAACAGAATCATTATTTACAAAACCCACCCATACATATGCTGTTATCTCTATCAATTTTTGCTATGGAGTGGGTAGTACTACTGAGAGCTTTGGTTATATATACTTCTACCCATTTAGCCTGAAGTAAAAGTGGTGAAGTAAACTATAGTAAATGAAAAGCTATGGACATCTTCACTTTGTTCTGCACTGAACATTCATTAACTGTACTTTATATATATCATTGTGTCCAATCCCTAGCCTATCCTATGTATAAATAATGCATTACCAGGGAATCAGTAACAGAGAGAGGGCTCAAGACCAAAAAACGGGTAGCAGTCATTAGTTTCTCTTGTTCTTAAAATCAGGCTAATTCATTTCGCTCACTAACCTGTCTACAAAAACTCTAAAGTTGTGTAAAAAAACAGCAGGAAAACACAGTGGGTTAAAAAATCAATTCACAAATTTTACCTTGGGGTCTTTACAGGTTTCTCTCTCCATTTGTTTAGGAATAACAGCTAGAAAAGCAGTCTCTTCTTCACTGCCCAAGGGAAAGAACTAGGATAAAATATAAATTACTGTGTTAGCTAAAATAATCTTGTAGGTGGTTTATGAGTTTGATGGGAAAATATTCCCAAACTTAGAGGACACATCATCTCCATCTCGCTTCTCTCTATACATACACACAATAAACTGCCCCTGACAAAGGAGTGCTCTAGCAAAAAAAGGACTATCCTAGTACATTTAAAAACTCAGCATATTTGAAAATTCTAATTCTAAACTTTAATTGAAATCTTTTAAGACTGTATGTTAGTATGTTATAAATCCCATACTAATATTTATGTTAATGAAGATTATTTAATTCAAAAATTAGTGTGAAATTAAAGGAGGAAAATCATAAAAAGTATAATACTTTCTTTAAAAAATGAATCATTTTCTAGCAACTACAAAACACAATATATAGACAACAGCAACTAGTCATTTTTAGTTCAAGTTACTAAATAAAATAGCCATAATTTCTAATGTGAATTATAGACTTGGAAACTTTGAGACTTAGAAAATGAACTCAACTGTAGGAGTAATTTTTGTTTAATAATTATGAAGAAAAAAATTGTCATTAAAAGAGGTAAACTGTATTTCTTCACACAATGGTCACTTTCCTTGTATAACTCTATAAGCACAACTGCCAATCAAGTAGCTCTTAAAAACATTCAACTCCTACTAGCACTTTTAATATAGTGAATTTTAAAAGTTAATTAGCATAGTATAATATCTTCTAGCTCCTTTGCTGTGTGTGACTAATTATACTTACAGAACTAAAGTGAAGGTGGCATTAAGTATATCCTTAAAGAGCACCCTAACTTTAAATTTTGAAAGTCCCATCACTACTATATATGAAGAGTTTGTTTCAGTTGTAGCAAGAAAACTATTATAAAAACACAAATGTACTTCAATATTAATACTAAAGAGATTTAAATTACTTTTTTTTGCAAAAGATTCTAAGACCTTTTTCATTACTGTGAGATTATAAAATATTTTGCTTTAAAAATATATGACATTTATTTTAAATGGCAACTCATTCTGAAGGGAAAAAGTGACAGTGTTAATTTGAAATTTATACTTTGTGATAATTATCACTGAAAAAGTTTAAACCATATTTTTTTAACTGAAAAAAAGCAGTAAGGATGTGATCATTTGTAAGTTAAATTAGGAAGCTGCTGTTATGTTATACATTTGATCTTATAATACTAATATAAGGGTGAAAAATGACTGAGTGACCATAATTAATTTTGTTCTGTGGTGTTTTAAGCAACACAGCCTGCAGATGCAGCTGTAACTGTTGATGGCAATTCTTGGATTAGGTAATGCTTGCAAGTTTGCAAAATTAACTTTATGATAAAAGATTTGTTATTTAATCAAATCCTATTGGCTACACAGGGCACTTAAGCCAGTATGCTCATCTAAACGAGTAGAAAAGGGTAACTAATTACAAATAAATTTGAAAACTGGCAATATAAAACACAAACATATAATTACATGCCATACTTATCTGGCATATACAGATACATACTTATCTGTATATACAGATACAATGTCTGGTTACATTACATTTTAAAAGTTAACTCACCTGCAAAGACTGAAGCGATTCACTTGGTTCAACTTTATTTTCTTTTATCATCTTAGGAATAGAACATTAACATAAGCCAAAAGGTAACAGTAAGTTAGAAAATAAAAAATAAAGGACACCATTACTAGTAATCAAAGAAATAAAAGGTAGGTGTTAATTAAATACTATTTAACTTAGGAAGAATTTTAAAAGATCTTAGTATTGGTAAATATAAAGTGAAACAAATATTCCTATTGTAAAACATTAAAATATTTCAATCTGACTTATATCAACATCTAAGAAAGATGTTCTTGGCCTTTCAAATTATCAGTTCCATTTCCGAGAATCAAATCTAGGGAAACACTTTAAAATGTAAATAATCATTTATGTGCAAAATTATCTACTAAAGTTTTATTTACAAAAGCAAAATGCTAGAAATAATCTAAATGTCCAAAATAGGGAATTACTTGTCCAAAGCACAGGATATCCACAGAATGGAATGGTAAGTAACCTTTAAAAGGTACATGTAAGGGACTTCCCTGGTGGCCCAGTGGCTGGGACTCTGCGCTCCCAAAGCAGGGGGCCCCGGGTTCAATCCCTGGTCAGGGAACTAGATCCCACATGGTGCAACTAAGATCTGGTGCAGCAAAAAAAAAAAAAAAAAAGGTACATTTAAGAGTTTTTAATAATGTGAGAAAATAAAATACGATATTAAGCAGAAAGGATATAAAACTATTTGTTCCCATTAATCTAACCACACTTTTTAATAGGCCAAAAAAAGCTGTAACTGTTAACAGTAATTATCTCCAGGTAATATGCACGCTAAGTCACTTCAGTCATGTCTAACTCTTGCGATCCTACGGACTGTAGCCTGCCAGGCTCCTCTGTCCAAGGGATTCTCCAGGCAAGAATACTGGAGTGGTTTGCCATTTCCTCCTCCAGGGGATCTTCCCACCCTAAGGATCGAACCCATGTCTGTTACATCTCTTGCACTGGCAAGGAGGTTCTTTACCATTCAGGTGGTTTGGTAAGTTTTATTTTTTTACCTCTTTCTGTATTTAAAAACTGAGGAAAAAATTGATATTATTTTTTTAAAAATGGTAACATGAAAAATAAAATATGATACAAACTAGGGGTAAATGAAACAATAAAAGAATTGTTTCTTCAAAAGTGCTAAAAGCATCTTCACTGGGAAACACTAATTTAGATAATTTATTCTAGAATTTCAATTCACCCTAATTAGTATTATTATTTTTTACATTATTTCCATGGTTCCCAAACTGGTGTAACAAGGTACTTTGGAGTGCCTCAGTGTACTCAATGGGGGCTCCACAAGATGATTTAAATTTGAGGGAAACACCGTGTCATTAGACATCTGTCAGAAACTGAACAAACTACTAATTCAAGGTAGCTCAGTTTCAACATCAAATCTCCTGTCATTTCCGTCAGTGACAGCTTATCTTTGTGAAGCTGGGTTTTAGGAAATTGCTATGATAAAAATCAATTACCATGCAAAAATCAGTGTGGACCTAGCAACTGAATCTCTTCCAAGGTTTGAGAAACTGGACAGTGTCCAACAGGGACATGCATTCCATCAGTAAATGTTTAAAAATAAAATGCTTATTGCAATCATTTCACAGTCATATATGCATATCATATATCAAATCATTATGTTACATATCTTAAACTAATACAGTACTGTTAGTTATATCTCCATAAAACTGGAAAGAAAAACCAAAATGCTTATCAAGTTAATAGGGCATGGTAAGTTTTTAACACTACTAACTAAATAAATGGAACTGCTAGGTATTTCCTTTGGCCAAGCGCTGCAATAAAATCAGAGATACAGGGGAGGTGGTGAACCAAGATAGCTTCAAACCCTCAGTATTTCTATAATATCATTACAAATTCTAGAGCATTCTATCTGAAAATAATAAATATACTGAGAAAAAAATGTACCTGATGAGGATCCTGGTTCAGATGAGGAGACTTTGGTGTAGCTTGTGAAACTATTGTAGTCAATGGTTTCCTAGCTATAATGGACAAAATCCAATGATCTTATTCGTCAAACATATAGTAGTGCTCTAAAATTTTTTAAAACTTATTTCTTAAACTGAGTGAAATAAGCAATGTAACCATTATCTTGAAATTACAGTATGCCAGACACTGGGGAAATAGCAGTGAACAAAACAAACAAGATCCCTTGAAAACAGAGGGACACAGAAGGTAAATAAATTCAGCCTGTGATACAAAAGGATTTCATAACACAGGGCGATATAATAGAGTGGTTTTAGCAGGATGATCTGGAGAGATCTCTCATGGGAAGAAATGCTGAGACCTGAGGATAAGAAGACCGGCTATGCAGGAATAAAGGTGTTCAGGCAAAAGGCAAAAGAAGTGGCAAGACTCTGAGACAGAAGAGCTGGTAAGGCTGCAGAATGGAAAGAAGGACAGGCTGGCTAAGTCAAAACACCTATCAGTTATCTGCTTAAAATGGGATTTTTTTCCCTTAAAAGAGATTCAATAATCTCAGTTTCTTCTAAAATCACCAATAAGACTATAATTTTTAAGTGATTACTTCTGGTAAAAAAAACAAACAAACAACAAACATAGCTATATTCAGTGTAAACTTCATTCTTTACCAATTATTATTTTTGGTTTCATTATTTTCCTGTAAACATTCAGACTATATTTAAATGAAACAAAAATTTTGGAACTTGAGCTTATTTATAAAAAGAATTTTTAAAAGGCACTGGATGAAAATTATTTTTTCCTTTACTGCCTTCACTCAAAGAATATACTTCTAAATTAACATTTCTAAAATATATGCCATTATCTCACAAAAACTTTAACATATTGGAGAAAATGTGTTTTTTAACATTTTCACACATCCTAAAATGGTGGTAAAACTGATTCTTCTCTAATTCTGAATTAAAATCCATGAAGTCATTTGTTATATTCCAATAAGAAATTCCATCTCCTCAAATTGTCTCAAGAAAACCAACTTACTCATTCTTTAGAGAAACATCTATATCAGAAAATACAGTCGATCCTCATTATTCACAGATCCCACTTACTTACTAAAATTTTGTAACTCCCAGATCAAAGCTATCTTTCTGAGGTCATTTGCAGACATGCAGAACTATGAAAAAATGAGTTTCTTGATGTGCACATTCCCAGCTGAGGTAGAACAAGGAGACATTCCACCTTCTAATTTCAGCTCTCCTGCTACAAGTGTCCCTTTTGCGATCTAGCTAGTACGTTTTTCATAGCTGAGGGCTTTTCACTGGTGCCTTTGCTAACATTTAAAATGTTTCCTACGTGTACTGCTGCCCAGTGTTCCTAAGTGCAGGAAGGCTATGGTGTCCCTCATGTAGAAAACAAGTGATAGGTTTCATCCAGGCAGGAGTTAGAGTGCTGCTGGTCATAACTTGAGTGTTAATCAATCACCAGTATATATTAAGTAAGGCATCTTTAAATGGAAACACACATAAAACAAGGTTTTACCACCATATGACCCATATGGATTTTGTCCATATGCCTATATTCCTAGGCATATACCCTGAGGAAACCAGGGTTGAAAAAGACACATGTATCCCATTGTTCACTGAAGCACTGTTTACAATAGCTGGAACATGGAAGCAACCTAGATGCCCATTGACAGATGAATGGATAAAGAAATTGTGGTACATATACACAATGGAATATTACTCAGCCATAAAAAGGAACACGTGAGTCAGTTCTGATGAGGTGGATGAACCTAGAACCTATCATACAGAGTGAAGTGAGTCAGAAAGAGAAAGATAAATATTGTATTCTAACGCACATATACAGAATCCAGAAAAACGGTTCTGAAGAATTTACAGGGCAGCAATGGAGAAACAGACATGGAGAATAGACTTAAGGACACGGGGAGAAGGGAGGAGAGGGTGAGATGTATGGAGAGTAACATGGGAACTTCCATTACCATGTGTAAAATAGAGAGCCAATGGGAATTTGCTGTGTGTCTCAGGAAACTCAAACAGGGGCTCTGTATCAGTCTAGAGGGTGGGATGAGGAGAGAGAGGGGAGGGAGTTTCAAAAGGAAGGGGATATATGTATACCTATGGATAGTTCATGTTAAGGTTTGACAGAAAACAACAGAATTCTGTAAAACAATTATCCTTCAATAAAAAGATAAATTAAAAAAAAAGTTTTATACTGATTAGCTGATGAAAATGTTCCAACCAGAGGTTTGAAGGAAACTAACCCTGCATTTCTCCTAAAAGCAATGGCCTACTGTTCACTAATTTACTGTTTGGTAACTTTATAGCACATATATCACACAAATAATGAGAATTAACTGTAATCCTCTTCTCCAACTTGATGAGAAAAAAGAAAATATTTCCCAAAACTAAATTCTGCAACTCCTAAATCTTATATTAGAAATTTATATCCTTATCTGATATTGCATAACTACATCTACCCACATTTTTCAATATTTTTAATTTTCTAGAAAATAAATTATAGTAATAACCATCAAATTAACTACATTAAAAAAAACATTTTCTAGGTACAATAATTTATTTCTATTTTTCTCAGGGATTCCTTGAGAATAATAAGAGTTCAATTTTAACTTTTGAATATTATAAAGTAATTGTTCATATGTACATAACATTAGTTATCTCCTACATTATTTTTCTTTAAAAAATATGCTGTTGGCAAACACCATAAGCCAAGTCAGAAGGCCAATTAATAACATACTGAAAGAAAATATTTGCAACATATATCATAGATAAAGAGCTGATATTTCTAATATTTAAAGAATTCTTCCAAAAAAGAATAAAAAGACCAACAACCATGAAAAGACTGGATAAAAAGGTAGAAAAATAAATAAATAAATAAATAAAAACTGAAGCACAAAAAAAAAAAAATAGTAAAATGGGCACTGATGTTTCAGAAATGTTTGTTTGCTTTATTTAACGGTAAACTGAAAATACATCTTTTAAAATTTTGGTATGTATCCTATAATAAAGTGCCATTTTAAAGGTTGTGTTAATTTATCTTTGTATTAAAGACTGCTGAATTTTGTTAAAAAAAAAAAAGGTAGAACAGACAGTTCAAGAAAAAAGACAAATGATGTTTAAGTATATGAAAAGTTCAACTTCACTTGTAGTAACAGAAATACAAACTTAAAACATGCTCTCATTTCTCATCTATTAGATTGGTAAAATTTCAAAAGCTTAGCAACATACTCTATTGGCAATGCTATGCTGAAACAGGCACTCTCATCCATTATTACTGGGAGTGAGAAGGTATGATTCCTTTGAGGGAATTATGAAGTATCTAACAGACACACATTTACGCAACAAACCTACTGCTGGGAATTTGCCCTGAAGACAGACCTGCAATAACATGCAAAAAACCCATAGAGTTATACAGATATGAAAGGTTACTCATTGTCACATTATTTGCAATAACAAAATACTGGAGACTGGTTGCGCAAATGATGGTTCAACCACACAGTAAAATATTACACAGCTGTAAACAAATGAGGATGAGACATGCCATTCTAACCTTCAGGACTGCTATCTGATTCATACGTCTGCAGAGTTCCTTGTTGTTTAAAGGAGGTATTTTTCTTTTTCAATACTTCCAAGCCTTCCAAAGCTGTACTGTGTTCAGCCAATGATTTTAAGAGAGAAATGCTATTTACTAATCCAGAAATTTCTGAAGAATTTCTAAGATTATTCCAGTATTGTTTGCTTTCTCCAGAAGTTTCTACTGGAAACTTTCCATCAATATGGTCCTGGAATAAACTTTGACTCCTTCCCACCTCTTCAGATTCAGAAATATGTGATTCTGTGTCTCTGGAAATATGTGTTTTTCCCAAAGGGTAACACAAAGAATTGGAAGCTTGGGTCTGTGATTTATCAAGTGCAATACATTCTTTAGAATGAATCTGTTTGGCATTTAATAGCTGGATACTGTTCCCACTGCTAGAGGTTAATGGTAAAACCTGATTGGTACTTTTGTCTAAGTCACTTCCCAAAATAAGAGGCCGAGTCTGAGCCTGTTCTGAAAATAGGTTGTTTTCAGGTTTCTGATCAGTGGCTATGTTTAAAAAATGAGGAATATTTAAATTTGTGTTCATACTTTCAGATTTACTTGGGAAGGAAGCACTAAAGGATTTATTAGCGCCTTCATCATTTTCTACATGTCTATCATCAGTCCACTCTAAAGATGAGTCAAAATTGCTTAATGTGTCACTACACACCTCCTTTATTTCTTTTCCAGTGTTTCCAGCTTTCCAAGTTTCTGTGTCATAACCTACACAAGTTTTATCACAAAACTGTGATGGCAGAATCTCTTTCGTGGGAAATGTCTCTGAAAGTGTGTCCCCAATAGACGTTGAGAGAGGCAGATGCTCACTGCTAACTTCTTTACAGCTTATATTCTCACATCTTGAATTGCTGCTATTAACCGAAGTTTCCTTCACCCAATCGTCTGAATCCTGGGAAATTCTGCTGCTTTCCTGTGATTCCTCTTCAGTGTCACTGGTTTCAAAATTGTTTAGATTAAATGTGACTTCCACAAGTGGCTGTGATATATCACTCATGGGTTCATGAATACTACTAAGGCTTTCATTGTTAGTACTACTTTTAGAAAATATATTAGTACTATCATCAGAGATCCCAGAATTGTTACTTAGTGAAGATTCAATTTGTAGATGTTCATACTTTTTTTCTGGTGTTCCATTTATATTTATCTCCTGTGCTTCTTCTCTAATAAGAATTGATCCTTTTATGCCTATCTGGTCGTTTTGATCAACAGATCTTTTATTACTTTTTTGAATGTCAGAATCTAATAATAAGCCATCATTGACTACAATGCTACAATTAATTGGTAAGCTACTGTTTTCATAGAATGAAGAAATTTCTAGTTTTCCTTCTTGATCCCAGGATTGATCATTATCATCTATTAGCTTATCTTCATTATACCTTTTTCCCTTTTCAGCACATGTTTCAAAGAACTGGATCCTTTTTTGCATCAAAAGGTCTTTCAAGTTTAAATTACTTTCTTGGGTCTTGGGTTTCTCTTCTGCATTTTTTCCATCTACTGTAGAAGAATCTACAGGTGAACTCTGTGAGGATAAATACATGGCCCACCGACTTTTATTTCTCATGGCATTTTCTGATTGATGCTGGTTGTGTAAACTTTCTGTGCTCGTCACTTCAGCATACTCTTCCTGTTCAATTAAGCAATTTGGTTCAGTAGGAATTGCTAAACTTCCTTGTGGTTGTATCTGAGGGAAATGTCCTATAATCTCAGAATTTAGCTCCTTAGACGTACTTGTGGATGTGGACTTCAGAAGAGCTAATATCTGTGCTTTGCTTCTAATGTTTTGTGAAACTCCTAAACCGTGAGATACCAAACTATCTCTTTTCATGGACTCATCGGTCAGTAAAGAATCTGAATGCTTATTTACAGAACTGATAGGAGAGCAAACATAATTTTCTTCACATAGCACTTCTGGGTTAATCTTGAAGGATGGAGTAGAGATAACTGAAGAAAAAGGTATGCCATTTCGCTCTCTGTTCTTGTAAGTGACAATGTTCTCAGAGTCTGTTGGCATATTACTTGTATCTTTCTTGCCAACTGTAGAAAACAAAGGAGGTGTGTTGTACAATGGTGAAAAAAAAACAGGACCAGGTTTCTCAGACTCAAGTGAAGCAGCTGGTTCACTATTTTCTGTAATAACCGTTTTCTTTGGCACTTGACGTGGTCCTTGAAAACCCTAAAAATATTAAACAATTATTAGCTGTTCTATAGATGATAAAGAAAATGTAAAATGAACTGGCTAAAAAAGAAAAAAGAATGTGCATGTTTTACAAGATAAATAATTAAGATACAAATTTTGGGGAACTTCCCTGGTGGTCCAGTGGCTAAGACTCTGCACTACCAATGCAGGGGGCCTGGGTGTGACCCCTGGTCAGGGAACTAGATCCCACATGCCACAACTAAGACCCAGCATAGCCAAAAAATATATATATATATAAATTTTGCTATGCTAAAATGCAAACACTCATTGTATTAAGATTAGAGTTCACTTCCTTTCTCCCACAGCCTTTACTATGAAGTACTGTTTTAATCATACAGTACAACAGCTTAGCAATTCACTACTTCTTGAAATGATTTTATAAATATATATTGACTTATTATTTTCAACAGAGAAACTTACAGTAAACTTCCTTTTTAAACCAGCAAGCTGACACCCAAGGGATCGGCCAGAAGACATACACCTCTTTGAATTTAATACTGGTGCTTCTTTAATGACGTCCTGCTTGACAGCTGTGCTTCCAGCAACTTTAACCTCCTCAACGGTGATTAAGTACCGATCACTTTCTAAATCATCTCCAGGTTTAACCTAAATTTTAAAGAATAAACATCAAAATCATATATGTCTAATTATTTGATGATATATGTGTTGCAATAAGCTTCCAGCACAGGCAAAGACACAATGGATATCCAATAAATAGTTGCTAAATGAATCAATAACTAAATTATTTATTACTATGCACTAGTTAACTATCAACAAGCACACAAAAAAGTAATACAATAAAATAAATTCACTAATTTGTTTATTCAACAATATATATTAAGGATTATATGAGCACTTTTGCTACATGCTGGCGATACAAAGACAAACAAGAAAACTATGCTTCATCTCAAGGATTTCACTTAGAATTCATAAAATTAAATGTAATTCTTAAATTAGAGCTATTAAATAATCAGTTATACATATATCTTTATAAATTAATTGAATTAAATACATAAAATTTTCATGAATTATTATAAACTGTTACTTAAACAATTATATTCCAAAATAGCATTTCTAATCACTTTAATAAACAGAATACAGTATTATCACCATTTCAGACTGCAACATAAAAAGATTATCAACCTGGTTGGTAACATGCAAAATCTGTGTATTATCACAGATAAGGTACTCAATCTTTACTCATAACTTTAAATGAAATAACAATAACCGTTGTTACCATCAACTAAGTATCTACTAAAATAACGCTCCTCCTAGACCCTCTTTTGATAAATATAAAAATTCCACTACCATTTTTGTCATAAAATTTTAAAACAGATTAAGTACCATGGCCAAAATCAACACAATGATAATAAAAGTATACATTTTAGTACTTTGAGAATCACTGTACTAAACAGCGAGGCACTTTACCTAAGCTATTTCTAATTTTCTGACCAATCAAGTCGAATATGTCCATGGTCCTCATTTTATAGTAGAGAAGGTGAACACAGAGAGGTTAGGTTAGCTAGGAAGTATGTGAAAGTGGGAAATAAATCCTGAACAAACAACTTCTACTATCCTTATTCTTTATACTAAAATATGCTTTTGGTTCCCTTTTCTTCCTTCTCCAGAGAAAAACATAAATATTTGAGAAAATGTTTTAAATAAGAACAGTTTCACAAAATATATCCCACTGTAGTTCTCTGCTTTTCAAAACCACATAATAGAATTAGAATAATTTTCTTAGCTCAAATCCCAGCCTTACCACTTTAACATGGGTAAATTATTTAATCTTTCAGTACTATACTCTTAAGTCTATAAAAATCACATTTAATCATAAAGATTAAATGAAACAATATCTAAGCCTTTAGCAGAGTCTAGCTAATAATAAATGTTCAATAAATACTATCTATAATTACTAATATTAGTACCATTAATATACTATTTAACAATATTCACAAAGGAAGTAAAAGATTTTTTAACAATAGCTTAAAAATAAGATATATTAAAATACCTCAAGGCACTTAAGAAATAAACTCTCCAAACATCCTCCTTTGTCATCATATAAAATTGCCTATATTAAAACAAAACAATTATTAACACTTTAAAAAAAAAAAGGACACAAAATAATTCTACTTTTCTGAAATATCTTCAAAGCAAATAAAAAGTTGTTATATAAGTAAATCATGTCTTGAAAGGATTACCCACTTTGTAAACTTGGATTAGAAATCCATGGCTGATTCATGTCAATGTATGGCAAAAACCACTACAATACTGTAAAGTAATTAGCCTCCAACTTATAAAAATAAATGGAAAAAAAGAAAGTACATCTATCTCAAATGTTTACTAATCATCCATTCAGTGTGTGCAAGACAGCAAAGGCGTACACATAGATTCAAAAAATTAATCCCTACCAGGAGAATCTTAGAATGAAACTGAGGAGAAAACAGAATTGGAGTAAGTTACAGAAGGCAAATCAGGAAACAGTATCAGTAAAGAGTTTATTGTAATGGTGTGATATGAAGGATCAAAGAGATGATTAGAACTTGAAATAAGTCCTCAGCAATGGGATAAGACAATTGTTTGAGGCATAAAGAGTAAAGCCTACTGAATGTGCAGGATATGGGAGAAAAAGGAAACTAAGGTGAGGATCTCCTTCTTGCTTTCTCCTGTGTCTCTCTATCTCTGTAGCCATGCTGCTCGATGTTCGATATCACAGTCATGTCTGACTCTGTGCGACCCCATGGACTGCAGCAAGCCAGGCCTCCCTGTCCCTCACCATCTCTCGAAGTTTGCCAAGTTCATGTCCATTGCATCAGTGATGCGGTCCAGCCATCTCATTCTCTGACGCCCTCTTCTCCTCCTGCTCTCAATCTTCCCAGCATCAGGGACTTTTCCAATGAGTCAACTGTTTGCATCAGGTGACCAAAATACTGGAGCTTCAGCACAAGCCCTTCCAATGAGTATTCAGAGTTGATTTCCCTTAAGACTAACCGATTTGACCTCCTTGCTGTCCAGGGTACTTTCAGGAGTCTTCTCCAGTACCACAGTTCGAAAGTATCAATTCTTTGGTGCTGTCTTCTTTATAGTCCAGCTCTCACAACTATACAATTGTACGTGGCCACTGAGAAGACCATGGCCTTGACTATAACGATCTTTGTCAGCAGAATAATGTCTCTGCTTTTCCACATTGTCTAGGTTTGTCATAGCTTTCCTGCTGAGAAGCAATCGTCTTCTGATTTCATGGCTGCAGTCACCATCTGCAGTGATTTTGAAGCCCAAGAAGAGAAAAATCTGTCACTATTTCCACTTTCTCCCTTTCTATTTGCCATGTAGTAATGAGGCCAGATGCCATGATCTTAGTTTTTTTAATACTTAGTTTTAAGCTAGCTCTTTCACTCTCCTCCTTCACCCTCACCAAGAGGCTCTTCAGTTCCTCTTCACTTGCTGCCATTAGAGTGGTATCATCCCCATATCTGAGGTTGCTGCTGTTTCTCCCACCTGCCTTGATTCCAGCTTGTGACTCACCCAGCCGGCATTTCTCATGACGTGCCCAGCGTACAGGTTAAACAGACGGGTGACAGCAGACAGCCCTGTCTGCTCCTTTCTCAACCTTGAACCAGTCAGTTGTCCCGTACTGGGTTCTAACTGTTGCTTCTTGACCCGCAAACAGGTTTCTCAGGAGACAGGTAAGATGGTCTGTATTCCCATCTCTTTAAGAGCTTTCCACAGTTTGTTATGATCCATACAGTCAAAGGCTTTAGCCTAGTCAATGAAACAGAGTTTCAAAATGAAACTCAGAATCTTCATCGTTCCCTCGAAATGTGCTTTTCTTTCTCAGAGATCCTATCTCACTCAGTACCATGATCATAATACAGAAACCTAAAAGTCACTCTGCATTCTCCTCTCCTTCATATCCAAGACCTTCAGATTCTATATTTTCACAATTTCTCTCTATTATCATTTCTCTCCATTGTCAAGGCTAATGTCTGCTTGGTCTGAGCCCCATTACGTTTTGTCTGTATTATTCTACAGCCTCTTTATTGTAAGTCCTCTAAATCCAATCTGACTTTCATCCTATGCCACTTAAAAGGTATGTTAGACATAGCTGCCAAAGTGATCTTTCTAAAAATAGAAACATGATTATGTCATTCTTCTGCTCCTAATTCTTCACTGGCACCTCAGGCTGAGCACACGAAGTCCTTTGTAATATGCCTCCTGCCCACGTCTTTAGCTGTATCTCCTACAGTTTTCCAACATGGACCCTTATTCCAGCCACAGTCAACTGTTTCTAGCTCCCAGAAGTGTTTCACACTGTGCTACACCTCCACATTGTTACAGCCATGCCTCCAGGCTCAGCTTCCTTCCCTCAAACCTATCAACTTTGTTTACAAAATGAAACAAATACTCAAAAGAATGCTCTTCATCCAGAAAGACTTCTTTGAACCAGTCAAATTTTGACATCTCTCATTTGTAATCTCATAGAACCTTAAACATACCGCTGTACATATTTTAATTATTAGGCTCTTAGATAAAAAGTAGATAAAAGTCCCTTGAAGACAAAAATCTATAACAATAGTTACTATTCACTGCATGCTTTAAATGTGCCTGGTACCTCGTTAAGAGGTTTGTTTTCTTACAAGTAGTCTTTCTATATTAAAAAGTTTCTTTTACTGATAATTTCAGAGTGATAGATATGTATAAGTAGAATAAGGACAGAATGTGGAGATCTTTAACTGCTGGCTTCATTCAGGAGGCTACAATCTTGCCAATGTGTCCAATATGTTATCAACTCATCTGTAATAAAGTTCTTCTTTTAAATTTGGTAATATTAAGAGAAACAATAGAACCCACATCTCCTGCATTGGCAGGTGGATTCTTTGCCACTGAGCCACCTGAAAAGTCCAAAATATACAACAGATGCAGGTTCAAACCCTGGGTCAAGAAGATGCCCTGGAGAGAAAATGGCAACCCACTCCAGTATTCTTGCCTGGAAAATCCCATAGACAGAGGAGCCTGGCAGGCTACAGTCCATGGGCTCACAAAGAGACACAACTCAGCAACTAAACAACAACAACTGTTTATTTGCTGAGAGTAAATCTTAAAAGTCCTCATCACAAAGAAAAGAAAAAGAATTTTTCTAACTGTGGATGGTGATGGATGGGAAACAGACTTACTGTGATCATTCTGCAATGTATACACATAGTATACACATATCAAATCATTAAGTTGTACACTTGAAACTAAAATAAAGTCATGCCAGAAATATACCTCAATAAAATAAATGACTACAGCATTGCTCTCCCTCATCCCTTCACTGGAAGGCCTATATAGAACAAAAAGGCCAAGTAAGAGAAAATTCTTGCCTGTCTTTTAACTGAGACATCAGTTTTTTCCTAACTTATAACTCAAACTGAAATATTGGCTCTTCCTGGGTGTCAGGCCTGTTGGCATAAACACTAAAACTACATTATTAGTTCTCATGGGTCTCCAGCTTGCCAACTACAAATGTTGGAACTTGTCAGCCTCTGTGATCACATTACACAATTCCTTCCAATAAATCTCCCTTTCCTCCACAGAGAGAGAGATAATTTATGCATCTTTATACATTTCTACAAAAGCATGAAGGCCTGAGTCCTGAGCAAAAATTTTAATCATGGGAAGAGAATTAGTCAGCAGAAAATACTTACAAGTGGACAGTAAGCAACATTAGGAGAGTGTGGCGTCACAGAAGTCAGATGAAGAAGAGGTGGTTATGATGAATGAGGAGACAAGGGTATTAAATAAAGTCATGAGAACTGATAAGAGTAGAACATTTAAATTTGACAGATGAAGGTAATGATAATCAAGGCGGGAAAAGACACCCATAGAAGGATCACTATATCTAGTAGGGTCAAAGATTTATCCTAGTAAATAGTTCTCTCAAGACTTGATAGGATATCCGAAAATAATGAAGAAAATCCAAAAATAGAAGAAAAGAATCCCACATAGTTTCAGAAATTGGCAGCTTTTCTAAAATATGTCAACTCTATATGTACCATTACACTGTGAGCATTATTGTGTTACAAATATATTTATAGTAGTTTTTTTGGTATAGTTAAACTCTTATTACAGCATAGAAAAAAAGTACCAAAATTCCTAAAAAGTTTCATAGAAAATCTCATTTTTAAAAAAATCAAAGAAAATTAAATAGTATTAACTGAGCTTTTTATAATCCACAAATTAATCACTGTGATATAGGAATCATTTGACAACTTCTGTTTTCACATCAGCTTATGGACATATCCAAGATTTTATCATCTACAGACTTTTCTTAATATTCAATCAAAAGAACCCAACTTTTAGACTCCTTAGTCCACTGTTTTGCACTTACTTTGTTTCCTAAGTGACTGATCTTCAGAATTCCATCTTGCCATACTTTTGACTTCTTCATCTTTTGATGAGTATATAGTACCTTATTTCCAAAAGTATAAAGGAAAGAAATGGTTTCTACTTCCATGTATTAAATGTTATATATTTTTATACCCTTCTTTTATACAAAAAATATGTAAGACATCACAAGGATCTTTTATTTATCAAAATAAAAGCACAGATATCATAACAATGAAACATCAATTAAAAAAAAAAAAGAAGGAAACTTGATAGTAAAAGACAATGGAGGGGACAAAGGAGAGGTAAGAATATAAAAGGGTCCTGATACCAAAGAGGTTAAGAACCATTCATCTAGATAGAACAGACATGCCAGTTTTTCAAGAGAAAGAAATTATTTCCTGGTTCCAAGCTTCCAAAGAATTTGTTCCAAAGAACTTTGCATAACCAGTGTGAACTCTAGGCAAAATACAGGGTTGCCAGACAGAATACAGGGCAATATTTAAGAGATGCATACTTATACTAAAAAATTATTCACTGTTTAGCTGAAATTCAAATGTAACAGAGTGTCCTATTTTAGTTTGGGTTTTTGTTTTTTTGTTTTTTGTTTTTATTTGGTTGCACCAGGTCTTAGTTGCAGCGTGTGGGGTCTTCTATCCTCACTGTGGCGTTCAGAATCCTTAACTGCGGCATGTGAACTCTTCATTGCCACACGTGGGATCTATTTCCCTGACTAGGGATCGAACCTGGACTCCTTGCCTTGGAAGCAGAGAGTCTTAGCCACTGGATCACCAGGAAAGTCCCAGGTTTGGGGTTTTTAAAACATTTATTTTAGGTTTTTTATAGCTAAATCTGGCAAAACAATTGTGAAACATGAAAGGAAGGAAGGAAAAAGGAAACAGTGAAAACAAATATGACTTACAATAAATTCCTGGCTTTCCATTGTTTCTTCTGAAGTTATAGTCAGGTCCAGAAAATAATCAGTGGTCACTCAATTATTTATAGCACCTAAAATGAAAAATGACCAATATTCAACCCTGATGAACAGAATAAGTATCAACTACAATCTTTCCCCGCAAACTCTTGACCAAAGAGAGGTATTTATGTGTTGAGACTAAGTAATTACCGAGGAGAACACACACGAGGGAATTCCCTGGCGGGCCAGTGCTGTGCACTCTGCTTTCGCTATACACGGCCGGTATGAACCGGTCAGGGAACTAAAATCCCACAAGCTTCCAGGTCAAGCCAAAAGAGGAAAAAAAAAAAAAACCCACAGGTGTAATCAAATTATCTCGTGCTGAGGACCCTACAGAATAGTGACACCACACTGTGGAAAAAGAATTTTCCAAGTAAAGAGAAAACTAAGTAAAATATATAAAATAATGAGTAGGCTGCAGACATTTTTCCAGGTGCCATAATATGTGTCAGAAAATTGATTCTTCCCTCCCTCAGAAGCTTGGTTTCTCTGAGAAAGCGCTTCAATTTCTAAAATTCTCTGAATTGCTACAATCACCACAAGATGGCCCCCTTGCATTTCAAATTTTTTCCTTTTACATTTTCAAAGTCAGTGTAACATAGTATCTAAGACCAAATATACATTATAATACCTCTCCAGGAAAAACTTTTCCAATATAATTGCAATGACTACTATACTTATCCCATGCTATTGGATAAAATTGTTATTGTAGGCAAATCTGGAAATCTAAAATCACTGATGATGAACTGAAGAAGTAAATAGAGATGCCAAAGAAAAGTATTATTTTTAACCACTGCCTTAGATCCCTGGACCAATAGCATTAGCAACACCTGGGAGCTAGTTAGAAATTCAAATTCTTAAAAAAAAAAAAAAAAAAAAAGAAATTCAAATTCTTGAGTCTTGACCTATTAAATCATAAAGGCAGGCATTGGGGTCCAGTACCTGTAATTTAAAAAGCACTGCAGGTGACAGTGATACACACTCAAATTTGAAACCTACAGGTAATTCAATAAAGTAATAATTTGGAATTCTGGATTAAATTCATCCTTTTTACATATAAAATGTATAAAAATAGGCCACCTACACATTATTTATAAATCACATATATTTAGTACTTATTGTGTGCTACGTACTGTGTGTACATAGCGCTAGGCCAAGATACTAAAATGAACAAAATACTACTCCTAGTCGCAAGGAATTTTCAGTATAGCAGGGTAATAAACAGTAATTACAAAAAATATGGAAGGAAAAGCACTTGGAGGGGCACCCAACTCAGTCTAGGGCATCAAACAAGGTTTCCTGAAAGACATAATGCATATACTGTAAATTGAAATAATCATTAACCAAGGAAAGATTCTAAGGAGGGTATTTCCAAGTAAGAATAACATGTACAAGAAAGCTGTGGAAGACTTAGCAAGACATAATCAAGGAACTCTAGTTTATAATCAAGTGTAAGATAGTGAGTTGTGAGAGATAAGACTGAAAAAGTGAGCAATAACAGGATGCGAAGGACATTCTATTTTATGCTAAGTTGTTTGGACTTTTTAAAAAGACAGTAGGAGGCCAAAGCAGAATTTTAAAAATAAGATTACATAATCTGACTTGGGTTTTACAAAGATTGCTCTGGCTGCCAAATGGAGAAAGGGTAGGGCAAACAGTACACAAATGAGACATGAATACTTGTCCCATGACATAGTTCAGAGCACAGGACCAGATCTACAGAGGCACTGCCTTTCAGAAATACAACTCCATACCCTAATCCCTCCCCTCCAGCTTACAGGATTGCTAGGTGCCTAGTGAAAGCCAAGAAGATAAGAGGTTCAAAGAAACACATAGTTCACTGCTGTTTTCACAGCAACTTGCCTCCAGCCACTGAATGGGTTAGACATCCTATATATGTAGATAAGACTACACAGTGTCAACACAATGCTTGGCATGTAGCAGTTAACATTAGATCGCTTTAATAACAGCTATTATTTATTCAGTGTAAATTATATGCTAGACACTGTTAAACTGCTTTAAATGTTTACACCTTATAGTACAGATACTATATTTTATATTCATTTTACAAAAATAGGAAGTGAGGTACATAATAAGTATGTAATTTGCCTAAGATCATGAAGTAAACAAATGGCAGATTCAGAATTCAAAACTAAATAGTCTAAATTCTGGTGTTCCTATTCACAAAAACTACATTATGTGAGTATGGAATACCTACTGTATCAGGCAAGAATGGGACTGGATTCTTTACATATAATATTTATCAGTCTCATAATCCTGAAAAGTTGTTATTACCATCACAATTTACAGGTTAGAAATCCAGTATTTACTTCTTTAGGATTACTTATATGCTGTTTACCAACTGCAAAATAAATTTCCCCATTGTTTTCCTAAATTAGAAATATTATTTGAGGGATTTGCAATCTAAAAGGTATTGAGGAGGTCCAAACTCTTATTAGTGGTAGATTACTTTAAAGGATTACACTTCAAAAAAGGGGGGAGAGATTAGATGTTTTGTGATAATTTACTGCAGAAATACATACATATCTTCACACATGCACATACATTATTGTGCTGTTTTATAAATTTATGTATAAAATTCGGTGTTATCACTAAAATATGAGCTGTTCTTGCTAAGTACGATGAGATGTTTTTGGTTCTTTTCTTTTGGAACAAGCAGGATCTTTCGAATCCCTAAATGGTTCACAGATATAAAAATTTTAAGAATCACGAGCCCAATAGCCTTTTAAGAAACCGTTCAGTGCTCGCTTCGGCAGCACATATACTAAAATTGGAACCATACAGAGAAGATTAGCATGGCCCCTGCGCAAGGATGACACGCAAATTCGTGAAGCGTTCCATATTTTTCAGCCAAACAGATAAATAAATATTAAAAAAAAAAAAAGAACCCGTCCAGTCCAGACAACCAAAAGATGCTCACATTTCATTTGCCAACGTTCTAATTATCACGATCTTGTGTAACCAGATGACAATGAAGAAGTGACCCTTTGTCAGTCCTAAAAATAAACAGCAAAACCATCCCCGGTTCTCACACGGATACCGGAACTGCAAAGCAGGAGTTGGGGGAAGGTGGTAAAGACGAAACACTAATTATTTACAGGTTGCTAGGGCAAGCCGTGATCCAACCTTGTCTCCACACAGCTTCCTTACCGGACCCCGTCTGGCGGAGCAAACTCCTTCGCCCGTCGCATCAAAATCAGTGATAGCACCTCGAGCTCAAAACTCCAGCCTATCTACCCTCACTCCCCAGAAACTCCCGAGTGGAAACAGCTCTTTTAACTTGCTCATTGCACAAAACCCACTTTCGAACTTCTCCCGCGAAAAGTCGTGACATCATCAACCCGCGACCGCACCAGATCAAACCCCAGGCTCCGGAACTGAACGGCCGTTTTCAAACTGCCAATCAAATTCCTCTCCGGCTGCGAGCCTCTGTGGCTCCTGCGTTCTCTGATGTCCCGCCCCCACGCTGAGCGAGCTTACGCCTGCGACGTAAACGGCGGTCGCACAGCCTGTGGGCCTATCTTTTCCAAGGCGTTCGGAAGAAGTGTCGCTCGTGTGACGCTAAAATAACTACGACTGTAAGGTTCGGGGGACGCGAAGGACTGAAGAACGCAGTCTCTGGCCCTGTATTTTGGGAATTTGACAAAGTAAGTTCTAAGTGGACTCTAGGGTAGCCCAGGTTGGGTGAGGTCTAAATTACTCTCAGTCTTTTTCTATGCAGTCCTTTCTGTCATCTCTGGTCCTTCTCATCCCGCCCCCTCCCACCAACCCATCAGTTCGATTGTCCTAGTGTCCTAGTTTTGTGTGCGCACGCGCAAGAGTCCTCCGGCAGCCCTTGTAGTTCCAGTTTTCTAGTGATTGGGGGCGCTTGTCGTCCGGTTTTGGAAGGTTTGGGGGCAGTCCCGCGTTTGACGGCTTCCGTGAGGAAGAACGGGTACCTAATGGGGCAGTAGTCAAAAGGGGAATTGCTTTTCTTCGCACATTCGAGTTTTGGTGGTCAAAAGAAAGCGAATGTGGACTTGTATTTTAAAATTAAGTCATTTCCTTTATCAGAACTTTTGCCTCTATGTTTCAGAGAGCTGAAAATTCAATTGTGGAAGGAAGAACTAATGAGTGTTAAATACAGTGTATTATTGAGTGCGTTAATAGACATACTTAAAGGGAAACAGATGAGGCGGTTGGTTAGGGGAAATGTGCTAGCAGAAGCCTAGAAAGAGTGAGATGCCGTTTAACCTGGGCCTTGAAAATTGAATAGGAGTTCATAAGACAAGGAAGACGAGAAGACTCGTTTAAAGCAGAGGCACAGGGACAAGAAAGAGGGCACCGCTGAATAGTCAGATGTGACTAGAACTATAGTTCTTAACCTTTTTGACACGCCATTTCCTTTTAAAACGTGATTTAAAAGATATGGATGAGCCTCCCAGGAAAATGTGTATACATGTCTAAACATTTTGCTATAACCTTCTAAAGAAAAATTGTGAAACACGTTGAAATGGCCCCCCAAAAAAGGTGTCTAGGTTACTCTTCATTGTCATTGAGCTATGTTACAATTATGTAAGTTATAGAAAACAGTCATAATCGAAATATCTTACAGTTATTGCCCTGATTAGTGTTGCATCTGTTAACAAGGTCATTTCAACGTTTTTGCTTGCTTGTATTTGTGCATGTCTAGGTTTTGAGTTCACCTTTAAACTGGTTTTTAGCACTTAACTGGTTCCCTGGTTAATTACTTAAATAAAATGATTGACATGTGTTCATTTTATAAATGTAGAAAAGTCATGGTTTCACATTTTCTTTAAAATTTACCTTTGAAAATTTCATGGGATTCACAATAATTTTTGAAATCCATCCCAAATTCCATGGATTTCAAGTTAAGAATTTCTGAGCCAGGATGTAGAGAATGGACTTGTGGACACAGTGGGGGTGGGGAGGGAGAGAGTGGAATGAATGGAGAAAGTAGCATCAACATATACACACTACTGTGTGTAGAATGGATAGCTGTTGGGAAGTTGCTGTGTAACATACTGAGCCTAGTCTGGTGCTCTGTGATGACCTAGAGGAGTGGGATGGGGAAAGGGGAGGGAGGCTCAAGAGTGAGGGGCTATATGTATATTTATGACTGATGGTGGCGCTACTGTTAAAAAAATCTTGCCTCCCATTGCAGGAGATGTAAGATGCAATGTTAGATCCCCGAGTCAGGAAGATCCCTTGGAGGAGGGCATGGCAACCCACTCCAGTATTCTTGCCTGGAGAATTCCTTGGACAGAGGAGCCTGGATGGCTGTGGTCCATGGGATCACAAAGATTCAGACACTTAGCACGAACACACAGATGGCTGATACGCATTGTTGTACGGCAGAAACCAACACAACATTGTAAAAAAAAATTTTAACAATTTAAAAAAAGGATTTCTGAGTCAAAACATAGACTACATGGTAAGAAGTTCTACTAAAACGTAGGCAGTGTGAGAGTTAAACATACCTGAGCTTACTTACCTAGCTAGCTTTAGCCAGGTCACTTAACCTTTGAGCCTTTGTAAAAAGAAGCTAAGAGAAACAACCTAGAGGGATTATGAGGATTTAAAACAAGGTGTGTCAAGTAACTGGTGTTACACAGTAACTTTTATTCTTTGTTTAAAGCCTGTGAAACTAGTTGATTCATTTAACAATTTTTTAAAAATATATGCTGTGTTACCAAAAGATGCTAAAGAATTACTGTTGTTCAAAGTTTTAACATCAGAGTCACAAAATTAGACCTGTGTTTAGACAAGTTACACAGCTTCTGTGACGGATGGATGACTTCCCGAACAATTTATAAACTATTTCCATACTATTATGACAGTAGTTGTGGAAAATACTGGATGAAGATAAGAGTCATTCCAAAGGTTACCTTGATAGGACTTAATGACAGATTGGTAAATGGCAATAAATAACAGTTACATATTGTTGACTGTGTGCTGTATAGCAGCAATGGAAAGTACTTTATTCATTTTGATTAATTTTTACAACAACCCTTTTATGTCGGTATAACTTTTATTCCACTTTATAGATCGTAGAAAGATGAGGTAACGTGCTCAAAATCCATACAGCTAGTAAATAGCTCGACTCAGTGGATTACTAAGTGGAATATGTCATCCTTAAATAAAATGAGGATGGTAAGAACAGTAGAACAGACATTGCTAAGAAAGATAACTTTGATTTGGAATGTATGGAATGACAGTATACCTATTTGTTATCATAGGACGTTGAGAAAGTAAACTATGACTATCATGTAACTTCCTGATCTTCTGTAACCAATGTGTAGAGAAGAGAACTTGTACCATAGCTTATGTCCTGTTTAATCTGATCCATATCCGTACTCGAAAATGAAGGTATGTTTGAGTCTTTACAGATTTTTAAGATTGAAAATTGCAAATGAGTGTTATTCGCATGGGGCAAGATTTTCTGAACTTAATTCTCCAGGCCACACACACAGACACTCAAAAAAAAAAAAAAATCTTAGGAAGGAAGGAGAGTATCAGGGCTGAGAAGAGAACGCTGGGAAAAGTCTGATTTCTGGGAGATTTGTGGCTTTCTGTGTTTTTGCAGTTCTGTCCACTATCTCCTTAGATGGTGGCTTTGATGATGAAAACAAATAGAGAAGTGGTAATCTGCTCTTTATAGATTTTTCAGAAGAGTTAGTAGTGAATTCTGTAGTGACAATCATAGCCTACATTTGTATTTTGTTTATAATTCTACCCCCTTACAAAATAACTTGAAATGCTCAACACTTGACAGTTTGTTAGATACTGTTAGTTATATTACTTAACTATTCAACAAATGCCAAGGTTGTGATCAAGCCGAAGTCTCTGCCTTCATAGTGTTTATATTATAATGAAGCAGGTAGGCAATAAAATTATAATTCCAGATAGGAATAAGAGGATATAAGTATAGAAAGTAGTGAGTGAGGCAGAGGGTAGGGTTATGGTCGGCAGGGAAGGGATATTTTTGATTTGGTGAAAGAGAAAACCTCTTTGATAAAGTGACATTTGCAGAGGCCTGGGTGAACAAGGAAGTAATCCCTGCAGCTGTGACAGGAAAGCTGGGGAACAGCAGGAGCAAAAGCCGTGAAATGGGAATGCATTAGACTGTTCGAGGAACAGAACGATGTTGTGTTGAGGTTGTAATGAGCACTCTGAAAGAAGTTGCAAGTGATGAAGTTAGAGCGAGATCCCCAGGCCCAATCTAATAGGACCTATAGTCCACAATAAGGATTTTTTATTTTATTCTGACTGGGATAAGAAACCTTTGGAGGATTTTGTTCAAGAAATTGACATTTTATTTACATATTTAAATGATCATTCCAGCTGCTGTCTGGAGAATTGATGATAATGGAAAAGGAGTAGAAGCAAGTAAATGTGAGGATGTGTTTCAACTGCAGGCAAGACACTCGTGATAGCTTGTAACAGGTGGTTGTGATGGATGAAATGAAGATTCATATGAATTTTGAAAAGCTAGAGCTAACAGAAATGCTAATGAATTGGCTGTGGGATGAGGAAGGAATGAAGAAGGATTTCAGTGTTTTTGCCCTCTCAGCAATTTTCGCTGGTATTTTCTGAGATGGGAAAGAGTAGGCAAAAAATGTGGTTTGCTAAAATTTGAGAATTCAATTTAAGCTTGAGATAGATTTAGCTTCAGCTAAATAAGTGAAGAGGTTAGGTGGGTATTTGCATGTTGGAATGGGGAGATAATGGGAAAAGTCGGGAGTGGAGAAGATGGGTTTGTGAAACATCAACATATAGAGAGCCATGGAGCTTAAAGCCAGAGACCCTCTGAAAGGACATCTGTGTGGATAAGGGAGCCCAGGACTGAATGCAGTCTTGGGCATCATGGAAGGGTAGAGCAGACAGAGTCGGAGGGTCCAGAAGAGGAAATGGAGAAGGAAGACAACTCCTGGAAGCCAAATGAAGAAAATCTTTTCAGTGACGGAGTTAACAACTGCAAATGCTCCTGAGAGATCTGGTAGACAGTGGAGATCATTGTTTTTTAGTTTCATTAGAATGATGGAAAGGAAAGCCTGACAGGATAGGTTGAAGTGAGAGTGTGATAAATGGTTATGCAGCACTAAATGCCACCTGGTTGTTTTTCTAATGATTAATTTTGGCATGTACTTCCATTTTGAGTCAGGCTAGCATCATCTAAATAATTACTTATATGTTTTAGAAATTAGTGTTTAGCTGATCAACGGAAGCCTGCTTTAAAAATGCCAAAATACTCTTCCTTTGATGAGAATGCACACTTAGTTGGAGGTTTGAAGTGAAATGCATTAATGGCTTTGTACCCTCATGCTGGGTGTCGCTGTTTCTATCTGCAGCATCACTCCTGCACTGTCAGATTATAGCTGACAGTCCGACTCAGGAGACACAAATAGGCTTTATTAATAACTGTTTACTGAGCTTTAAAGGGTATAAGACAGAAGATAAGAGTAGGGACAGAATCTTCATCTCATCTGGAGACCTAGTCCCAGTCTTCCCCAAATACAGCAATTAACCCAAATCCACTGCTTCCCCCCACCCTTATCTAGATGCCTACCTAAGAGCTTTAGCCCTTTTGCCTACCAAACTATTCTGTCATGCTGGTCGTAGCCTCAAGGCCTGCATCCCAACTAATAGCATCTCCCAGCCAGTGCAACAGAGAAGACAGATGAAACTTCGCATTTGTCTTAATATCACCCCAGGCCTCCTGTTAGGTCTTTGCTCACTCATTTTTGTGTGTATGTTATTAACTAAGATGATACCATTCAACAGATTTTTGAATTACTATATACCAGGAACTGGGAATGTACCAGTAAGTGCATTCTAGGATAAACAGATTAGTAAGGTTTTAAGTTCAAAACAGAAGAGGACGGGGAGATAGTTGTCTGTCCAGAACTTTGGAGTCTGAGTATAGGAGATCTCACTTTACTTCAGCAAGTAAAGAACATTTTTAAAATGTTTCTCAGTGGAGGTTGTGAAATGAACACATCAGTCTATCATTCTTATTTATACCAGAACGCATAAAAAATGCTGTTAACATAGGAGGTAAATGTTATAAGAAACAGGGAAAATGAAAGTTGCCAGAGCTAATAGTGAAAATGTCCAAAGTTTGTTCTCTGGTAGACATATTTGAGCCCATTTCCATTCAGATAAAGGCTAAACTAAGTATTTTTTTATACCACTAATAATTTTTGCTGACTTAATATTTATTTCCTATTTCACAGAAATGGAAATTGAAAGTGGAAATAAAGAAAAGGCAATGGAAGAAGAAAGCATAGAAAAGAAAAAAGAAGTAGAAAAAAAGAAAAGGTCTAGAGTTAAACAGGTGCTTGCAGATATTGTGAAGCAAGTGGACTTCTGGTTTGGAGATGCAAATCTCCACAAGGATAGATTTCTTCGAGAGCAGATAGAAAAATCTAGAGATGGATGTAAGTTTCCTTCAGTGTATTGTACCAGATTTAAGAGCTGTATCTACTTCTAATCTATATGTGCTGCATATAATGTACAATATACACTGTATAAAAGTTTTAAGAGCTGTTAAAATATATATATGCCACATATAATGTACAATATACACTGTGTATGAAACATGTTTTTTAAATTTTAACAGTTGAAAATGTTTTTGAAACTTTTTCATTAGATGTTGATATATCACTTCTTGTGTCCTTCAACAAAATGAAAAAATTGACCACCGATGGAAAGTTAATAGCCAGAGCACTGAAAAGTTCTGCTGTTGTAGAGGTAAGAATTGTTACATATGATGTGTCATATGATGCTGTTAGTTAATATTGACTTTATGTAGTGTTTTACAGCTGGATTTAGAAGGCACCAGAATCAGAAGGAAAAAGCCGCTGGGTGAGAGACCCAAGGATGAGGATGAGCGGACAGTGTATGTGGTAAGCCACTTTTCTGGACAGCTCAGAATTGCTGCCTCCCAGCAGAAACATTGTAGTATTCAATTTAAGTAAGACTTTATTTTCAGTTTATTTTCAGTTAAGGTTTTCAACACTTTATTTATTACTAATTTATCATAGGAACTGCTTCCCAAAAATGTTAACCACAGCTGGATTGAGAGAGTATTTGGGAAATGTGGCAATGTTGTTTATATAAGTATACCACATTATAAGTCTACTGGGGACCCAAAGGGATTTGCCTTCGTGGAATTTGAAACAAAAGAACAAGCTGCAAAAGCTATTGAGGTAGGTCCACAACCTAAAAGAAAGAGAAAGAAAATTACTAAGTGTTTTAAACAGTAACAGAATTTTGCTTATTTCATTTCAGTTTCTTAATAACCCACCAGAGGAAGCACCTAGAAAACCTGGTGTATTTCCCAAGACAGTGAAAAACAAGCCCATTCCTGCTCTGACAGTAACTGGTGAGTTGTCATTAAATACTTAGACATAGACATAGACATAGATGAAGCAAAGTAAGTAAATATAATAACATTGTTACAGAAGAAAAGAAAAAGAAGAAGAAGAAGAAAGGCCGAACAAAGAAAGATGACAATATCCAGCCCAAGGAGTCAAATATGGACGCAACCAAGGAAAGTATCTGTAAAAAAAGATCAAGGACCACATCTGAGAGCTCTGAAGTAGAGGTTACTGAACCCCAAAAGCAACCCACAAAGAAAAAGAAAAAACGAGAAAAAACTGAAGTATCCAGCTTCCCTTTAGTCAAAGCAGGAAAGAGGAAAAGAAGCAGCTCTGAAGATGCAGACTGCCTCACTCCCAAAACGAAAGCGAAGAGAGTGTCTCAGAAAGACAATGTTAAAAATGAAGCTCCAGAAGTTTGTAAAGAAAACAAAGGTATTTCTGACTTTACGTTTATGGTTAGATAAGGAGGGTTTTCTTCTTAACTCATGTCTTTATTTCATTCACATGTCTAATTTAGAATTAGAAGTCTCTACGGAAGAGGAAAAGGATACTGGAGATATAAAAGACGGATCCCTACTGAAAGCAAAAAGAAAGCATAAGAAAAAACATAAAGAGAGGCATAAGATGGGAGAAGAGGTTATTCCATTACGAGTGCTATCGAAGTAAGTCACGGGTGCAAATTATGTTGTTGGCAACTGACACACTCCATCACCATTGCTAAAGTGCAATTCCAGTTTGAATTGAACAGAGTTGCATATTAGCAACAGTAATGGCCTGAAGCCATGATCTGCACAGAAGTTGCACAATGTTGGGGTTTAAAAAGGAACCACCACACTAAAACATGGAAGCACTTATTTTTTATGAAGTCACAGCAAGTGCCTCCATGTTAAAGTGGAGGGTATTCCTTAATAGACTTAAAGGTGCATCTTGTAGTATACCAAGGAGCGGCAGGATAAGACAAAATGAAAAAAGAAGACTTACCATCACTAAAACATGGAAGCACTTACTTTTTTACCTACAAAGCAAGTACATCCACGTTTAAGTGGTGGGGAGCCCAGTCTTGAGAAAAATAAAATCGTGAATTTTCTTTAACCTGTAAAGTGCATTTAGAAAATAATCTGGGAACAGAATAAATTTCATCATTAAAAGAACTACTTACTTTTACCTTTCATTTGAAATTTAGCAATGCTACATTTTTATTATTTTCAGAGCCAGTTTTTAGATCACAAGCGCTTTTAAAGTATTGACTTGGAGACACCTCCACTGAAACACGGAAGCACTTGCTTTTCTTTACACAGCAGGTACCCCCGTGTTAAAGCAGAGGGGCGCCCCTTTCAGCCTCACAGATTGCAAATTTTGCCGTCTTGTATCCAGAGGCGTAATTTGGACTCACTTCTACTAAAACATGGAAGCACTTACTATTTTAAAGTCACAGAAAGTACTACCATGTTAAAGTTAAAGGGAGTCCAACTTCTCAAGAGGTGGGAGATAAGGAGAAGAAAGAAAATGGCATACCTTTTAAAAGAAAGTTTCCTTCTTAACCTTTCTGGATTACGGTTTCCAAAGACCCCAGTTTTGCTCTTGGAGGGTTAAAAGGCTAGGACTTTGGGTACTTCTATTTATACTATTCTTAACTCCTGAATTCCTCTTCCCTTTTTATCTCAGAGAATCCTTACAAGAGCCCTTTGTTATTCTAATGTATCAGCTCTCAGGGAATGTATGGTCCTGGGTGGGTCTGGATTTTTTTTTTTTTTTTTTGAAGTATACAGATGTCAATGTTAACAGCTAAAACCATTACCACAGATATTCTCCTCTTAAAAAAAAAAAAATCCCCTATCTGCGTGTTTGATGGCACAGATTAGGGTAACAATGAGTGCTCCTGCAGAGCCAGAAGAGGCATTGTGTTTCTATCTGGAGGACCTCTAGCTGTTTGAGGAAACTTCTACACGATCAATGTATGTAAATAAATAAATTGCTTCCATGGGGTGTTTTTCTTCTTCTTAGAAATTCCTTTGACTCCAGTAAATACTGAGGAATGTTACCTTTTGAATTGGAAGCAGTTTAACAAATGTTAAAATTTTAATTTTTCACCCAGAGTTAACTGACTTTTCTAGTAAATGTTACTAGTTAGTTAACTCAGTGCTTTTATTTTTGTCAAACATTTGAAACATACTTAAGAATTGAATCAGCAAATATAAAACATTTAATCTGAATGTTGGGACAGAGGGAACTCCCCTTTTCTTGTTTGCCAGATGGACTTAGAACTCAGGAAATAATTTAAGTGTGTTTAAAGAAAGATTGGGAGAAGGAGTGGTTGTAAGTTACTGAATGTCTGTATTTTGAGACTTACTTTTTATTTAATGATCTGTTGTCACTGTTTAAAAGTACAATTATTTTCACTACAGGACAGAATGGTTGGATTTGAAGAAAGAGTATTTAGCACTGCAAAAAGCCAGCATGGCTTCTTTAAAAAAAACAATATCCCAAATAAAGTCACAATCAGAAATGGAAACAAATGGAGTGCCTACTAATTCCGGAATGAAAAGTGAAAAAAGTAAGCATCAATATGATAGTTTTTGTAGGATTATATTCTACTTATACTAAAACGCACTGAGTTATTGTAGGATAAGCTTTAGTTTTTGAAACTCAATTATATAGTAGTTGTTATTAGAGCAATTACTGATTTCTCAAGTTGTCCAGATGTGATTTATCCTTAACCTAAAAATATTTGAAGGGCTCATTTTAAACTGAATCTTTTTTAATCACATACATTTTCTCTATATAGTTTTCATTAGTAATCAAAATTAGTGATGAGTGCCTAGTTTGTAGTTCATCGCATTTGTAGAAACAAAGATGATCTTTGATATTTATATTTTAAATTCCCATAAGTTGAAAATATAAATTTCCACGTTTGAATTGTAATGGTATACCTGTGCCTGTTCTTTCTTTATTGAGTAAAACAATTTGTTATTGGTTCAGTGAAAGGGGACATTTTTTCTTTAAGATTTTAAAAGTGTTCTTCTAATGGTAAAACTTTGCATTTACAGTAATAAGAGTTTCTGTATTTTACTTTATGGTAATCTGTAATAAATAGTATAACTTAAAACATAATGACCTTATGAGTAAGTTTAGATTACTTAAATAAAACTGGGAGACCATTATTGATACTCTAGAGCGGGCCTATAAGCGTTAAATTATTAAATGGAAGACATATTTTTCTGGTCTTTTTCTTTTCGCTTCAACAGCAAACAGTGAAGAGTGTGGTCCCCAGGAGAAAGTTAATGCAGCAGGACCACAGTTTGTGAGTGGTGTGATTGTGAAGATCATTAGCACCGAGCCTTTACCTGGCAGGAAGCAAGTCAGGGTAATGCTTTTGAATCCCCATGATAGTTGTTTCTCTTTCTTCTTAAAAACCCCCGTGTGAAAGTGTTTTGAATGTGGAAAATGAGGCAAATCAAATTAGAATTTGTTCTCTTGTGGTAAACTGCTTATTGGGTTTGATTCCATAATAACCTTTTAAGTCTGACTCAAGGCAAATTCTGATAGCTGAAATTCCTCACTGAATCAAATTTATAGTGAACTTCGTTTAATCCTTTTATAGGAAAACAGCAATTTGTGCTTATTTTTCTTGGTGCCCCAGTGGTTGTGTATAGGAAAAGGATGAAACCCTACTGTACTTATTATATCAAATGAGGAGATTAAGTAAAATGCTTTCCCAATATTCATTTTCTCAGGGGACCTTTTCTGTTTTTCAGAAAAATCAAGAGAAACTAGATTTGGGGGCAATACGTAGGGATAAAACATTCATAAAGATTGAACTACATTAAAGTTGGTTTGTGATTGTTTCTAAAATAAAACTATTTGCTGTTGTCTTATTTGGAGCAAACTAGAGAATTTGTAATTTGTTTTCATTAGAGCTTTTAGTTTTCAATAAATTCCTAAAAGATTTTGTGACTTAAAAATCAGAACTATTTTGAAATAAAACGGATAGTGTGCATATGTTTCACTTAGCATAGACTTAGTTTATTTTTGTCTGTTAATGAATCCTCTTGAGAATTGAAAATTTTCTCCTGAAAAAAATGCAGGGTGGTTGTTTTCGGCAAGAAGAGCCTTTTAAAATTTTATTCCTAAAAGTATTTTTTTGGTGTTTTCAGTCCTCACCAATTATATTAAAATTTTTGAAACAATTACAGGAAAGTGTAAAGTATTTTGAATATCTCCAAAAATTTATAGTTTACATGTAAATTCCTATCCCTGCTGTCCTCCTAAGTCTTTTTTCACTTTATAGAGTTTGTCCCCTACAGCATTTTGTACTCGCAGGGCAATGTATCTTATTCACATACTCTTTTAAGTGGTAATATCCTATTTACTTTTTAACTTTGTCATCCATTTAAGTGAAACACTTTCTTTTTAAACTATGTAAGGTGTTCTATAACATAGCAAGTATATTTATAATTCTTACACTGACTTCAGGACCATGTGGTATGTTGCTTTGGTTTTCCATAGACTGTTACCAGTCAACATTTTTTAACTTCTGTAAACATTAAAGTTGCTCATTGTAACCATCTGTAAGCACTCTTTATCTGAAACCCTATCCCCTGAAATCCTGTAGCTGTCACTAACAAGTAAATCTAGACTCTTACTATAGTATTGATGAGGAATTTGGTCAATCCCAAATTGATATACTAGCTTGCACTTCAAAATTTGGTAGCAAAATAGACTTTGCAATAAGAAGGATTAAAAAATTGAAGATGTAAATGCTGCTGTGGTTAGTCAGATGGCCCAAGTTTTAAAAGAAAAATTACTCAAAGTTTGTTATTTTGAATAACTGGTATAGGTTTAATTGCATTTATCAGATTTTATTATCTAAATGGTAATTATGTCGATTACAAATTCTTCATTTTTGATCACCAAAATCATAAAATAAGTGCATTAACCAAATTATTAATTACTTACATTTTGCTGGAACAAAAACTGAGCTATAATTCTTACTGCTGTCTGCGAGTTGCCCATGTGATTGCCAGGTTAATTTGTCATTCTAAGAAGGGTTTTAAATCTGGAGATTAGCCTGACATTATAATGGATATTTAGTAAATATCTTTTCAATTGAAGTAATTGAATCTGTCTGATAAATCAGTTACAAAACCCTCACTACTACCAATAAGCACATTCAAATTTCATCACTTAATACCTTATTTTTCCTTCTTTGTGTTTAAATTAAATACTCATTAACTAGATAGAGAAATGGGAAGAATTGGCAAGTATATTTCTCTCCAGTTTTCAGTTTTTAAATTGAATTTGCCTAAAATTATAAAGTGCCTATTTTGTGATAGGCAGTGATTTAAGTGTTGAGATAAATTAAGACTTAGTACCTGGCTTGTATTAATATATAAGCATGGATTTTTACTACTTATTCTTGTTTTTTTTTTTACTACTTATTCTTTATTATTAACTAATGCAGTTTTCTTTTGAAATGATATTTCCAGGTATTGCTGAGTTCTTTCTGTAATTCAGAATTTTAAAATTCAACATCAAAAAGTAATCTAGGTTATTTTCTGGTGGTCCAGTAGTTAGGACTCCAAGCTTTCACTGTGAAAGGCCCTAGTTGGGGAACTAAGATCCCACAAGCCAAGAGGCGCGGCCAAAAAAAATATTTCTTTTAATAAATAAATAATCTAAATTAGTTGTACCTTGAAATTTTGGGTTTAAACTGAAGGGGTTGAGGTAGGTAGGACTATTTTTTTCTTTCTTTCAGTTGGGAACCTTCAGTTACTTCTTTAGCTTTATGAATGGAAGTTGATGAATTAAGAATTAGTGTAACATTCCTGCATAATTACCTTGCTTACACTGTAGAACCTGCTGTGAAAAAAAAATGACCTGGGAATGCAGGAATCTTGTTAATTTGCCCTCACAGCAGGCCTTATAGGTAAAACTTCTCATTGCTACGTGACTCGAAAAGGTTGCTTAGATGTTTTATCAGAGTTAAAAACTCTGGCCTATCTGTATTCCCATAGACAATTTAAGAACCAAATATCTCTCTGTGTGCCTTGAAACTTTTTTCACAAGTGGTTATAAAAAGTTTGCATGCATTTTAAGTCCTAAGTGATTTTGTACAGGTAAGTGGAAACACAACTTCTTCCTTAATGCCATTTCAGTTTTGTTTTTTGTTTTACTCTTTGCCTACACCCAGACATGGAACCCTTCTAAATTTGAGGGTTAGAGGAAAGTATTTGTACATTCTATACTATAGATCTTTTTTTCTTATTCCATATTCCCATCTAGTACGATTTTAAGGATACTGTTGAATGAAAGAAAGTTGATAGAGTTGATATTAAATTGGTCCTCAACTTTGTCCAAGTCCATTTCTAAGAGCATTTGTTTTGAGGTCTTTTTTCTGGTGGTAGTTTGGTTTTTCGTTTGGAGTCTTTTTTGGGCGCCTTTCTTATTAGCTTATGGGATCTTAGCTCCCGGACCAGGAGTTGAACCTGTACCCTTGGAAGCGAGAGTGAAGAGTCCTAACCGTTAGACTGCCAAGGAATTCTCCATTTGTATATATCTTGGAAGCTAACTGAAATGAAATAGTTACTCCTCGTTTGAAATGATATATGGCTCAATTTTATAATCCTACAGTGGAATAATTTTAGAATTATAATGAAATGTTTTTATTGTTTATTTTAAGCCCTTCTAAATTCTAATGCAGGATACTTTGGCAGCAGTCTCAGAGGTTGTTTATGTTGATTTGCTGGAAGGAGATACGGAATGCCATGCTAGATTTAAAACTCCTGAGGATGCTCAAGCAGTAGTAACTGCACATTCGGAAATTAAAAAGAAACACTGCTGGAAACTAGAGATTCTTTCTGGTAAAATTTTATAGAACCTTTTCTTTCTTTTTTTTTTTTATTTTAACAATGCTTATTGTGGGGTGATTGTTTTATAATTTCCGAGTTTGGCAAATGAAACTGGGGGGGGGGTCGGTTCTTTACACTAATATACGTAAAAAGGCATTAAATAACTCGGACAACTATTCTGGTTCTACTGAAAATATAAAGCTGTGGATGTGTTTCTTCATCTATATCCTTATGTTCAGTGATAAGCATTTTTATGTTTGTTTGTTTTTTTTAAAGGTGATCATGAACAGAGGTATTGGCAGAAGATTTTGGTAGATAGGCAGGCCAAACTTAATCAACCTCGTGAAAAGAAAAGAGGCACTGAGAAGGTAATCAGTTCATACTTTGTAATTTAAATTTCTGGCTGTTTTCTAACTTGGTAGTAAATGATTATTTAAAGATTGTCTTAATGGTAAAAAGCACAATATATTTAGAGTGCAGTTTTTAAAGATATGAGTCTCCACAGATAAGATTGAGAATCTGTGCATATCATTCCCAATAGCAGTGGTAAGCTTTATTCCTTTTTCTCTAGAATAGCTGACGGGGGAAATAAACAAGCTTAAATTAGTACATTAAATAATTTATAGGAAAAAACAATGATAATTTAAAGCAAGTCTCTCAATAACTTTAAAAGACACTTAAGAATTTATCAGATGTTTGTTGTTGCTAGTAAGCTGTTTATTCTTTTTAAAACTATTATACATGTAAAAGTTAGTACATCTTAAAATGCTTAGAGCAAAATAGGGCACATAATAATTAACATTATCAATTTCTAAATGTATATTATAAAAATCAGTAAAATCCAAAAAGATGTATGTGCATTATTTTATGATTGGTTAGTACTTGAAAGGTCATACTTCCCGTGTTCTGGGTTTGTTGATTTAAGGTCCTATTTATAAAATTCTTTTTTTTTTTTTTTTTAATTGGAAAATCAAGTTTTTTTTGTCTGTCTTGCATCTCCTAGGATTCATTGGAATTTAAAATGATTTGGGAGGAGGTTTTCTACTGATCTTTGTTAATTCTCTTTCCATGAATGCAGACTGAGATAGAGAGGCCTCCTTCCTCTTTAAAGACTCTTTCAGGTCTATGAGGTGTTAATTTCAAAGCCTATTTAAGCTTTGATTAACTTAAATATTAAAATCATTAATCCAGAACTCACAATTGAAATGAAATCACTTTGTTCAATAATACTTTTCCTTCTAGTTGGTGTAAAATATCATGTAAATTGTATATATTTTTAAAACTAGAAAAAAAAATAAAAAAAAATAAAACTAGAAAAAAGCAGTTTTGTTTTTAAGAAAGACTCCATCTGCATAAATTAAGTTTGAGACAAGGAAATAAACATTGACAGAGAATTTTATAAATTGGGTTGAAACCAGTGAGTAGTTCTATCACTGAATTTGAAGGGTTCTCATGTATTGGTTAACAGGATCAGGCTTTTTTATCATTAGCATGATTTGTATGATAAGCAAACTTCTGAAAGTATAAAATCCTAGCTAAAGCAATGAAAGTACTAATTTGCTCATTTCATAAAATGAAGAAAGGTTCCACACGACCTAGCTTCTCAGAGGAGAGGAGGTTATTAGTTTACTACTTTGTTAATTCATTTAATTAACATTTTTGGTTTTGGTTTGTGTTAGTCACTGTTTAAGAACTGAGTGTTTAGCCATGAGTAACAAGGTCTCCTTCTTTCATGAGGTCAGATGATGACCAGTGCTGTTCAGAAAACTCAAAAGTACAAAGGTGACCATAGAGCAGACCTTAGGGAAGTGAGCAGACAACCCAGGAGAATTTAGGCGCTCCACTTTACACTCTAAGGCAACAGAAAATACAGAGGTCTTGGAGGGAGATTGTCAGACTAGGAGGCCAGTGTAGCTGGGGTACAGGAAGCAAGCAAGCATGTTAGTAATAGAAAATAAGTATTTAGGAAAAATTAACAGCCAAAAGTATAGTGTAAATACCTCACTGACATACCATTCTACTATTTCCACAGTAGTATACTTGAGTGAAAGAAAAACACTAATAGAAAATCCTGGTTCTGCTTTTCACTTTGTGGAGGAGAAGGCTACTGGGGACAGTTTTCTAAGCTCTGTTCAGTTTGTATAGAATTAAAAGACAGTTGATTAAGAAATACTTCATTTTCTATGTATGATATTTTGACGTATAAAAATCAAGTGCAGATAAATTAAGACCTGAGACAAAGATCAGTAAGATGAAGAAAAGACCTGCCAAAAGGGCTCTCATTCATTCTACCTCAACCAAATCTTTCTAGTGTACCCTATCCCATTGAGCATTTTAGTAAAATTAGATAACAAGTATTGGAGACACAGTGAGGCTTTTCTCATTTTTCTTTAGCTTGTAAAGCACATTTGAATTTCTCATTGTTTTTACCAAAATCGTCTTTCCTTTATAAAGTACTGACAGGTCAGCTATTAAACAGATAAAGATAGAATTCATAAAATTTGTGAAAAGCATATGGTTGTGAGTTTGAAACACTTAAATTTTGACTCCACTGACAGTTTGTTTTTAGTTTAATCTGAAAATGACTTCCTAAAAACTTACCACAATAAAAAAAATGAAAAATAAATAAAGGTGACTTCTGCTGATGACCACTTATCACCAGTTTAAAGAAACTATTTTAATGAATAGTCATTAGAATCTGTGTTTATAAGAGAATAAGATTTTCATTTCCTCCAAAGCTAAATATGATACTTTAGTTTTTCTACAAGAAAGCTTTTGGGCATTTTAAATGGTCTTTTTCATTCTGTATAATTTAATTTGCCTTCTTTAAAATTTTTGATTATTTATGTAAGGGTGTAATAATAAGTACTTTTAATAGCAGACCCTTATTTAGAATATTTCTCAAATGTGTAAGCAAAGTTTCTTAATAATTAATACTCAAACCGAAAGGGATATGATGAAACAAAGATTGGTCTTCATCCCTCCTAAAATGTCAAAAAAAATTTTTAGTTTTATATTGGCACATTGGTGATTAACAGTGTTGTATTAGTTTCAGGTGTATAGCAAAGTGATTCCGTTACTACGCATATACATGTGTTCTTTTTCAGATTCTTTCCCATTTAGGTTATTACAGAATACTGAGAAGTATTCCCTATACTAAATAGTAGGTCCATGTTGGTGGAATTATGGTTATTTATTAATTGATTAATAACCAAATTATTGGTTATTTTTAATTGAAAAAAATTTTAGTAGTCTAGCACTAAAATGCAAGGATCTTAGATAATTCAAAGATTTAATATCTACTATATTTAATAAGCTCTAATTTAGGCAGTTCTCTCTGTAACTGATTTGATCTGAGCTTAATTATCTCATTTGTTTTCCTTGCCCCCTTTTAAAAAATTTTATTCAAGCTAATAGTTGTGAGATTTTTCTAGTCATAATTATCTTTCCGTTTTTACATATCCAGTTCCTTCTAATTTCTGATTTTTTCTCTGTAGTTAATCACCAAAGCTGAAAAGATTAGACTCGAAAAGACTCAACAAGCAAGTCAACACATCAGATTTTCTGAATATGACTGAAAAAAATTTTTTGTTCACCTCTTCAGGTTTCACTGGATACTAGAGCTATTCTTAGGAATATCTTTTTTTTATGGTGGTAATGCATAATGTTTTTCTAAAACCTACATTTAATTAAATAGTTTTTCTTTAACTTGTAAATACGACTTTTCCTGGAGACAGTTACATTGTTTACCACAGTTTTTCTGTAAACGTTGCATTTGTTGAAATTATATGACACAAATCAACCTCAAAGTGATTTAGAAAATAAATGTGTTTGAAATTATCATTATGTTTGCTGTTTTTATATTGCAAAAACAACATATATGCAAAAATAATAATGCTATCTAAATAAATAGGTTGGGGGAAATGTTTAACAGAGAATGCTCATTGTGCTTTTTGTTCTGTAACTTGCTTTCTCCATTTGAAATATCTTGGATATCCTTTCATGTTGATTTATACAGAGACATGTGTGTGATATTTCATTCTGTTTATTGTACTTTGCCTGTCCCAGCTCCCATTGAACTGACCATATGAACTGTTTGCAATTTAAATATTTTAAACATATTGAGTTTGTTTTCATAAATGAAGTTAAACATTTTATTTTGATTTGACAAAATAAAATGTACCAGATGCTGTAAACAAAGAAAAAAAAATTCTAGGAACCAGCCTTTGGTATAACTGAGTATATCATTTTATTCAGGAAAATCACAGAAGGGAGTGTTGAAGGCCTTCCTACAACTGAATGTCCAGGGATGTACATGACTGGCATCTTAATCTCTCATCAGGATATCAGGAAAGTACTCTGGACGACCTTGGAATTCATTTCCTTGAACTACAAACCCATTTCTAGTCCCGTCAGCTTTGTCCAGCAGTGGGGAATGAACTTGGTTGTCCCTTGGATGCATTGTGGGAGGCAAAGAATCAAGAATCTGTTCACTCCTATGGGCCAGAGATTTGAGGAGATTGGCTGCATCAGGGTGGGGTGGCAGCAGCTTACTGCCAGAAATAGGCATGCTGGCAGGTTGCCACTGACTCACGGGTTTTTCTTTCCCCATGAAGAAAAACCGGCATATACACTCATGAAGAAAAAGAATGATCAGTAAATTGTTGCTAAATCCTCTTACCTGGATTATGACTAAATATGTGCTGATTGATCCAGAATAATCAGTAGTAGGTATATGCCTCAAGAATTCAGTTAATGTCAAGGAGGGCTGTCATAAGGTGACTTTGGAGAGGTTATCAAGTAAACTTTCAGAAATTGTCCCCTTGGCAGTCTTTAAAACAAGATAATCAAGACACCATTGTAGCACTTGGGAGGCATTAGTGAAGTAAATCAAAGATCCCTCAGTCACGGTGCTTATATTCCAGCAGTAGATAGAGACAATAAATAAAAACAAGTAAAAATTACACAGTGTTAGATAAGTCCTAGGGACAAACAGAAAAAGATGGAGGGGGAGAAAATTTCATTCATTCATTCTTGCATTTATTCTTCAGTTCACTTAACTAGAGGAATACTTATTTGACCCCAGCTTCCCTGGTGGCTCATTTGGTAAAGCATCTGCCTACAGTGCAGGAGACCTGGGTTCAATCCCTGGGTTGGAAGATCCCCTGGAGAAGGAAATGGCTACGTGCTCCAGTACACTTGCCTGGAAAATCCCATGAACCGAGGAGTCTGGTGGGCTACAGTCCATGGGGTCGCAGAGTTGGGCACGACTGAGCGACTAACACTAACACCACTAACCAGCAGATCAGCCACTCACACTGTAGACTTGAGAGACGTGAAGAAAAGGTAAGGTCCCCTGCCTATGAGGGATTTACAGCCTTGAGGGAAACCGGGACAAGTCAACAACATAAACTGGCAGTACAGTGTAAGTAACAGGATAGTTACTCCAGATGACGGGATCAGTTCCTGAAAGCAGAGTCCTAATTCTGCATCATCTTTCAAGACATATAACCTTTGATCCTTCAGGTAAATATATTCCCTTCCTTATCCAACACTTAGCACATAGTAGTTGCTTTATAAATGTGACTTGAATGTGTGCTTCAAGGTGTTCCCCAGGGTCAGAGGTTGATTTAGTTGCATAAAGGATATTTTCTCTTTCAAGTCGCTGATTCTCAGTGTTCATGTTCCTTTTTTTTTTTAAGTGTCTGCTACACACCTGTCTGTGTGCGTGTCAATGGGGTTTGCTTCCCTTAACTGCAGTACTGATTTAAGCACCTTGCAGTCGCTCCCTATCACTTTCACAAAGGAAACCTCATTGGCTATTGTCTTTTCTTACTTGTTTGCTGTGTTATCTCAGTGAAGTAGGTACCAGTGGTATCACTACACTTTAAAAATGAAGAAGCTGAAGCACTTGCCAAAGGTCATAATAAACAGCTAGTCTAGGATTTAAAATCAGTTTCTCTTATTCTGAAGACCACACATTTAATGATTAGGATACCTCCCTTTCTCCCAACCTCTTGCCAACTTCTTTTCTTCCTTATTTCTTTTCTAACCAGTGCTTTGCATCCCATAGTAGAGATGTACTGCAATTTATGTAACTGTACTTCTACTGGGCTTGTAGTTGTCTGCTTTATTTTACTACTAAAAGCAATGCTGCAATGAACATTGTATCCCCCACCTTTGTTGACATGTGTATGTCTGCATGATGGATTTCTGGAATAAAGATTGCTGGGAGAAATCTTTTATATAACATGACTGAAATAGTCCAAAAATGCTGTATAGACTTTCACTGCCAGCAACAGCTATTGCATTCTTATAAATATTTTCTCCCATTCAATCTCTTGCCTTTAAATTTGGTTTATGGCAGTTTTATAGATATTTTATATTTTTACAGAGCCATATCTTTGTTTTCTGTTTTTTTGGCCCCACCACATGGCTTGTGGGATCCCTGACCAGTGATCAAACATGGGCCAATGGCAATGAAAGCACTGAGTCTTAACCACTGGACCCTCAGGGGATTCCTAGAGCCTTATCTTTTAATCTGCTATTAACAGAACTTGATTTCTCCTTCTGAAACCTGTGAGTCCTGTCTGTACTTCATTTCTTGATTTTGATACCCAGAAGAGAGAGTTATAAGCAGAAACCGTTCTTGAGTTAGCATGAGTGAGTGTGTTCTTTGCAGCTAAGCACAACCTTAAGTAAATATCATACTTCAAAAAAAAAAAGCATTACCACTCTTTAAAAAATAAATCATACTCAGGTTTATTAATTTATTAGGCAGTAGTAATTTCTCAAAAACTCAGCAGACTTCCTATCTGATTTTAGAGAATTCCACATGCTCATAACCACATCCTTGATTTGTTTTTTTTAAGACATACTTCTGTGCTATCTTGGTTCCTTACCTCTCTCTGGATTTAAGAGTTTCTGTGGCAAAGTTATACTATTCATCTAAAATTCTTTTCCCTGAATTTCCTTATTTTTTTAAACCATTTTTAAAATTGAAATATAATTAATTTACAATGTTATGTTAGTTTCAGGTATATAGCAAAGTGATATATGTATAAATATTTTCCAAATCCCTTTCTATGATAAGTTATTATAAGGTATTGAACACAGTTCCCTGTGCTATACGGTAGGTCTTTGCTTTTAAATCACACATTTTAAAAAATGCCTTAGAAAGTTTATAATAGAGAAAAGCAATTGGAATGAAAAACTAGGGAAGAGTTACACTAAGAAAGAGTCAACATTGTCACTTGTACTTGGTCCGCACTTGTCTATTGACCTTCTTGATGATGCCATACCAACAAGGCGGCCTTATTCCTGCAGAGGCACTAGTCTTACTCTGATGGCGGTATTTGCATAGGTTACAATGTGAATGGTGTTCTTGGATTTGTGCAGTGCACAATCTGCCCACTGTTCGTGGCAGCCCAGTGCACAAGGATGTTCAGCTTTTTGTATTTTGTATTTGAGAATATTCTTCCACTGTTGAAGGAAACAAAACAAAAACCTAACATTCTTTTAAATCATCACAAATTGGTCTGAGGTCATCCAAACCTAGAGTCAGGATTTGTAATATAGACCAGATCATCATCTAAGTAGAGACTTCAGGGTCAGGAATTAAGACAAGAATCTCTTAAATGTGGTCCATCTTCCTGAGATTTTCAACTACTAAAGGGGACAGTATTAGTTTTTCATGATTCTTTTCTGTAGCAAGTACTTAAAGCTTAACTCCACTCCAAAGGTATGGAATATAATTTATGTTACCAGAAGTTTTTAGATTTGCTTTGTCTTGACTAAACAGGGCTTGGTCTTAAGAAAAGTGTTGTAGTTTTTAATACTGTAAACCAATGAGGAAAGATTCAACAATAGAAAAATGAATAAGGATTAGCAAGTATTAATATAAATGGCAGAGGAACCAGAGATCAAATTACCAACATCTGTTGGGTCATCAAAAAAGCAAGAGAGTTCCAGAAAAACATCTACTTCTGCTTTATTGACTACACCAACGCCTTTGTGTGGATCACAACAAACTGGAAAATTCTTAAAAGAGATGGGAATACCAGACCACCTGAACTGCCTCCTAAGAACTCTCTATGCAGGTCAAGAAGCAATAGTTAGAACTGGACATGGAACAACAGACTGATTCCAGATTGGGAAAGGAGTACATCAAAGCTGTAGATTGTCACCCTGCTTATTTAACGTATATGCAGAGTATATCATGAGAAATGCCAGGCTGAATGAAGCACAAACGAGAGTCAACATTGCTGGGAGAAATATCAATAATCTCAGATATGCAGATAACGTCACCCTTAAAGAAAGTAAAGAACTAAAGAGCCTCTTGATGAAAGTAGAAGAGTGAAAAAGTTGGCTTAAAACTCAACATTCAGACAACTAAGATCATGGCATCCAGGCCCATCACTTCATGGCAAATAGATGGGGAAACAATGGAAACAGTGGCAGACTTTATTTTGGGGGGCTCCAAAATCACTGCAGATAATGACTGCAGCCATGAAATTAAAAGACACTTGCTCCTTGGAAGAAAATCTATGACCAACCTAGACAGCTATTAAAAGGCAGACATTACTTTGCCAACAAAGGTCCATCTAGTGAAAGGAATGGTTTTCCCAGTGGTCATGTATGGATGTGAGAGTTGGACTATAAAGAAAGCTGAGCACCAAAGAACTGATGCTTTTGAACTGTGGTGTTGGAGAAGACTCTTGAGAGTCCCTTGGACAGCAAGGAGATCCTACCAGTCAATCTAAAGGAAATCAGTCCTGAATAGTCATTGGAAGGACTGATGTTGAAGCCGAAACTCCAATACTTTGGCCATCCGATGCAAAGAACTCACTCGTTGGAGAAGACCCTGATGCTGGGAAAGATTGAAGGTGGGAGGAGAAGGGGACAACAGAGGATGAGATCGTTGGATGGCATCATCGACTCAATGGACATGAGTTTGGGTCGGCTCTGGGGGTTGGTGATGGGCAGGGAGGCCTGGCATGCTTCAGTCCATGGCGTTGCAAAGAGTTGGACACGACTAAGTGACTGAACTGAACTGAACTGAATGTAAATGGCCAATAAACATAATGAACAGACCCATGAATTCATTAGTAATCTAGAAAATAAAATAAGGTGTTCTGCTCTTGTATGGATTGATTAGATTGACAAAAAAAGATTAGTATTACCCAGTGTAGTCAGGGATAAGGTTAAAGGGGTAATATGCTGTATTGTGAATTGATAGAACTTTTGTCACCATGCAACTGGAATCCATGGTAGTATACAGAGTAATAATTATACCACTGAGCAGTTATTTGATAGAATAACAATATCAGTATCAGCACGCTTATATCTCTGCAATAGACTTAGCTGATGCCAGGCAAAGAAAAGGCTATTTTATGTCCTGAATCCATTTGATAAGCCTCTTGCTTTGTTAATCTTTTGCCTAGAATAGATTTAGATTTGTATTTCTGTGAGTCTCTAGTGGCATGAGTAAATAAAAATTGTCATGATATAAGGAGTTTATTTTCCTGTACTTTGAGCAATTCGTGGAATTACTTATGAAGTAACCTTTCAAACGTACACCTACCTAATCCTTATTTTAGTATAAAGGGATATGTACAAAATTAGGATGGATCATTATCAATTAAGCATCTTGTGCGTTAACTAGTGAATTCATTGTTCAGTTGATAAATTACATTCTGAACCGAATGAGTATAGAAAATAATAATGTACATCTTTACCTAAAATACTACAAAATCCATTATTTCTGTTGCAGTAGAAGTCAGCCCACAAACTAAAGAGTACAAGAAATGTAACTTTATTTTCCTATATAATTCAACTCAGTTTCAAGCCCCACATCCCATAGAGGTTTTTAATCTCAATCAATTTAGGATTCTCTCCCTTTTACTTAGTGTTGAGTCAGAATTCTCCAGGCTTTTGCAATACCCAGTTGTGGAGGCCATTTGCTCCAGAAATATATCCAAGAAGGCCACTGTCCCAATTATGAAGTTCCAAGTCTTGGATTCACGTCAGCTGCATGGATGTTCCCGTGTACTTGGCCCAGTAGTTCTCTTGCTACTTCTGGGCCATGCATAGGATAGAAGAGTTAACTCCAGAGCTTTTGTGCTGTGCTGGAACTTGCCCTTCCCATTAAATAATCACTCGGTGATTGTCGACTCCTTTCACCTCTCAGTCAGAGTAAGTCTAGGTCAGTATGGGACCCAGCAATATATTTGTAGAATAAATGTGGAAGAGAAAGTAAGTGAGAAAGTATATTATGCATCTATAGTGTTTTCAGTTGCAAGAAACAGATAATAATCCATTAGATTAAGCAAAGGAAAAAAAATTATTGTAAGAATACAAGGGAGGCACATGAAATATGAGGAAGAGGTGGATGAATAATAAAGTCCTAAGAAGTACAGGATCCCAGGCAACTCTGGATCCCTGGAAAGTAGGAGTTTTTAGAGAGGCTACTTCTACTATTCCATTGCAGAATTCCCAGTTCCCAGAAGGCAAACTCTGACAGACCAAGCCTAGAGTTGGGTGCAATCTTAGATCAATCAGTTGTGGCCAGAGGAGCAGATGTTCCAAATACTCACACTGGGACTACAGGTTTGAAAGTATTTCTTAAAAGAGGGCAAAGGTTGTTAGCTAAATATTTATAGTGGTAAAATTGAGAGGACAGCAAATGTAAAAATAATAAATTTGGAACTCGTCTGGCATGTTTGGAACATAGCAAAGAATCTCAGCAGCTGAAAAGTAAAAAGAAAGAAGGAAAAGATATAAGAATAGGATAGGTTGATAAGGATCAGTCTATAGAAATTTTTTGAATGTCAGACTCAGGGGTTTGCCCTGAAGGCAACTGAAGATTCTAAGCAAGGGAAAGATATCATGAAATATCAGTCCAATAAAACCAACATCAGTATGTAAGTCTTTGAAGTGAAGAAGGAAAATCAGATACCAGTGAAACAAGATGAGAAAGCCACTAGAATATCTCGGTCATGAGAAAGTGGAGTTAAGTGAAAATGGAAAGGGTATGAAGAATGTAAGGCCTGCGTCCAAGGAAGAGCTTCAATCTGTATTGATACATCAGATATAAATGTTGACGGAAGTGGAGTCTCCAAAGCCTGAGATTTTAGGCTGGGTAGCAGAATACAGCAGTTGATTTTAAAAACAAATAAAAAGGGGTTAAGATGAGAATTGATTTTTAAGAGGTAGACTGGTAGGGTAGAGGCATGACTCTTAGCTTCTTAATATGTGCTAATTTGGGGGTGGAATTCTAAATGGTGATGTCTTACAGGTTATTGGATGAATAGGAACCATGATCAGATAATATCAAGAGGCCAAACACAGGGATTTGGGTTTCCCCCACATAGCTGTGCTACTGAGGTTGTGATGCTAGCACTGTACTCTGGAGAAGAGGGTATAAGGTCACATATATCAGTCATTTATTTGTAACATATATTTAGTCATTTAACCATGCAAAAGTACAGAACTAAAACTCAATGAAAGTCACCTAAGTGTTCCGTGTGCTGCCGGAAGAACCAGCGTTTAAGTCTTACAAACAGCAGTTACACTAACAACTCTTTTCAATTTCTTACTGAAGTACAACTTGTATACAGAAAACTGTACTTTAAAGCTTAGTAAACATCGGTGAAATTTTACAAAAGGAATACATTTGTACCCAAATAACCAGGATAACCAGCACCCAAATTAGAAAACAGATAAGTAGCCTAGAAACCCCTCCAACTCCCTTCACCAAGTGAGGACTCAGCATAGATTAATTTCACCTGATTTTGTGTTTTATGTAAATAAAATCAAACATTTAGATGTCCTTTTTAGATCACTGTTTTGCTCATTCCAGAATTATTTCTAAAAGAAATCCTAAATCAAAAAAAAGAGACTAATTGTTTACATAATGGTACATTATTATGGGGCTTTCCTGGTGGCTCAGTGGTAAAGAATCGGCTGGCAATGCAGGAGACACAGGTTCAATCCCTGGGTCGGGAAGATTCCCCTGGAGAAGGAAATGGCAACCCACTCCAGTATTATTGCCTGGGAAATTCCATGGACAGAGGAGCTTGGCAGGCTACAGTCCATGGGGCCACAAGAGTTGGACATGACTTAGTGACTAAACTACCGCCATATTTATACAATTGAATACTCTGTTGCATTTAAACTGAAGTGGAGAAAAGATGTTACAAACCAGTAATATAGTATGAGCCCATCTGGGCAAACATATTAAAAAGAGAATATCTCCTTTAAAAAAGCTTATATCATATATGTACTGTAAATGTATTAAACACACTTTAGAGTAATACACAGGAAATTTGGTAATAATGATCCCTTCAGTGAAGAACAGAAGTAAAGACAAAGAATATTATGTCTTTCTGTCCTGTTTGCATATTTTAAAAAATGCATTACTTGTATTTAATTTTTAAAATATGAATAGAAAGTTGAAGAATCCTCTAAACACAATCCTTACATTTAAAATGAGAACCCTTCCTGACATTTTTCAATAAGACTTTGGCCCTTCAACTTAAACTGTAGTGTTGGAAAGGCTCTGCAGATTCTAGGAGGAGATGGTGACCCACTTAATTGTTTGTTTAAGCTGTTAAAATTGTTGGTTTAAACTTTGAATCAGGCCATTTTCACAGTCATCATTTTGAAAAAACCCTGGAATAAAATTGGACCGATAATTAGTATGCATATCTATTACTCAGGAAATCCAAACAGTTTTAAAAGAAAGTAATGGGAAGAACAAAAAGAATGTTTGGAAGCTTTTGCTGCTATTACTAAGGAAACCAACTTTATTTGCCCCTTTTCTAGATTAAAAAAAATTTGATTAAGGGTAAGGAAGGAATACTAAATAAAGAATGGAAATGCATTTATTTTTAAATTATCTCAAGTACTGAAAATTAACTTTAAATTTTTTATTTAAAAAAATGTTACCCTGTTATTATATCTCAGATACATAACTTACACAAATTCTAAGGAAAAAAATAGAAAAATATATGAGGAAAAAAAAGAAAACAAATTCATCAAAATTCTATATATCTTATTATACTGTTTCATAACTTTCTATGTTTACCGAGTAGTATACTACAAAGGTTTTTCTGTCAACAAATATCTTTGAGTCAGGTTTTTAATCAGCAAAGTAGAGATAGAAATATTACCTACCATTTGGCACATGCTTGGCATATGGTAATCATTCATCAAATCTCTTAAAATAGCATCCTTATTTTTAATAGCTATTTGGTATGCCCTTATGTTATCTGCCATAATTTATGAATCAATACATTATTGCTTGACATTTAGTTTTCTACTTTTTTTATTATTGTTAAGTATTCATATGTGCTTAGGATAAATTTCTAGATATGTTCATGGCAGGAAAGGAGTGGCGTACAGAGGAGGCTGGGCCATGAAATCCTCAGTAAGGGCCTGCTAAATATTTCTAAAAGCCTTTCTTTGTCTATCCTGCAAAGCTAATATGGTTTACGCTATGCATGTCAGGAAACTACTTGCTATTGTGACCACGACTGGCTAGAGCAGAGCCAAATGCACACCTGTGTGCCGGCCCGGGGAATCCAGGCCCTCCAGTCAGCATGCCACGGGGCCCAGCAGTGCCTTCACTCTCGGGTGTAGGCCACTGGGGACACGCTGGGCTGATGGGAGGCTCTCCAGCAGGACTGCTTTCATCACAGGCTTGGCTGGAATGGCTGGTGAGTTGACATCTGTGTCGTATTCTAAAGTCATCTGAGTATGTCTCTCTCCTACCACTTTAAAGGCTCTAGCCTTCCATCTTCAAAATGAAATAAGAGAAACTGGAAGAAAGAATACCTAATGAGAAAGTTCTAAGACACTGTAATTTTTTTTTTTTTTTTTTTAACCTCTGAATATGCCTGCTGTTTCTGAGCATCAGTTGCTCACTGTCAATGCCTGAATGAATCCTCAGATGTGCTGTTTCTTCCCAATTGTGTGTTCAGTGTTTTAGCTATCTGATTAAAACACTTCTCTAAGAATAAGCTGTCTGAAATATACAGATGATATCACTGTAATGGCAGAAAGTGAAGAGGAACTAAAGAGCCTCTTGGTGAAAATAATAGAGAAGATTGAAAAAGCTGGCTTAAAACTCAACATTCAGAAAACTAAGATCATGGCATCCAGTCCCATCATTTCATGGCAAATAGATTGGAAAAAATGGAAACAGTGACATGTTTTATTTTATTGTGCTCCAAAAATCACTAGGGATGGTGACTGCAACCACAAAATTAAAAGATGCTTGCTCCTTGGAAGGAAATGTATAACAAACCTACACAGAGTATTAAAAAGCAAAGACATCACTTTGCCAACAAAGGTGCATCTAGTCAAAGCTATGGTTTTTTCAATAGTTGTGTGGGTATGAGAGTTGGACCATAAAGAAGGTTGAGTGCCAAAGAACTGATGCTTCTGAATTATGGTGCTGGAGAAGACTTGAGAGTCCCGTGGACAGCAAGGAGATCAAACCTGTCAACCCTATACGAAATCAACCCTAAATATTCATTGGAAGGACTGATGCTGAAGCTGAAGCTCCAATGCTTTGGCCACCTGATGCAAAGAGGTGACTCATAAAAGACTCTGATGCTGGGAAAGATTGAGGACAGGAGGAGAGGGGGGCGACAGAGAATGAGATGGTTGGATGGCATCATCGACTCAATGCATATGTGTTTGAACAAATTTCAGGAGATAGTGAAGGACAGGGAAGCCTGGTGTGCTTCAGTTCATGGGGTCACAAAGAGTCCGACACAACTTAGCGACTGAACAAGAAACTTATTCATATTATGCTATTCACTTGCATTCCTCACTGATCCTACCTAATACCAGCTCTCAGGACTGTTCTCTGTTTCTATGGACTTATTTTGTTTTGGATGGATCTGGCATTAGTCTCAAATTTAATATATCATATATCAAGATTTCTTAGATTACTTTTAAAGAAGAAAGACTGACCTCAATGAAGATGAATAAATAGATTTACCAGCTTACCAAAGGCCCCTATTTTCTACTACATGTTTATCCTCTCTAACCAGAAAATATCCAGCTTGGTTCAAGGTAGCCTAGAAGTCACTATCCTATCCATATTTTATTATGAGTATGTATGTGGAAAGTGAAGCATTAGTCATCAGTTGCGTCTGACTATTCGCGACCCATGGACTTGAGCCTGCCAGACTCCTTTTGTCTGTGGGATTTTCCAAGCAAGAATACTGGAGTATTCCCTTCTCCAGGGAATATTCCCAACCCAGGGATTGAACCTGGGTCTCCTGCATTGCAGACAGACTCTTTACAGTATGAGTCACCAGGGAAGCCCATGTGTGTAGGAAGGGGCTTAATTTATGTATAGTGTATTTAATTTTGTTTAAGTAAAAAAAAAATTTGGCCACTTAGTTGTGGCATCTTAGTTCCCTGACCAGGAATTGAACCTATACCCGCTGCATGAGAAGCAAGGATGGAGTCCTAACCACTGGACCGCCAGAAAAGTCCCCGTATTTAACTCTATATGATATATTGTGAATATCCATTTCTTTCTGATTATGAAACAAATATAGGTAAGTGAGCAAACAAGTTCAAGAGCAGAATGATCCCACTTGTGTAAGAGAATTAACACACCTAATTCAGGTGTAAATTTTATATGTCCATATAAAAATAGGACACATACTAGCCAGGCTATTAACACTGGTTATCTATGCAGAGTGGGATGGGGTATTGATTTTCGTCTTTTATATTACACACATCTGTCTGAATTAACAGTAGAAAGAATACTCACAGCTGGTTACTGTGCCAGGCACAGTTACAAGCACTGTGAATTTATTCACTCCTAACAGTCCTAGGAGATATATTTTACCTTTGAGGAAACTGAGGGTCAGACAAATTGAGAAACTTGTCCAAGGCCACACAGCAAGTAAATGGCAGAGCTGGGATTTCAAACTAGGTGTCTCCAGTGCCTAGATCTGCACCTGGTACATAGGAAGCATCAAAAAAGAGATGCTGGTCACCTCAAAATATGCAGAAAAAGAATTTACCAAAATTCAACATCCTTTCACAATAAAATTCTCAACAAATTAGGTATAGAAGAATGTATATCAAGATAATAAAAGAAAAATAATAAAAGAAATTTTAAAATAATCATAGAAATACCACAAATAGTCAAATGTGTCCTGGGGTAAAAAATCCCCCAAATGTACTGGAAAAGCTTGTTCTTTAAACTCAACCGAGTCCATTTTCTACTGCTCTTAGAAGCAGTCCCTCTTCCAACAGGTGAACACTAACGTATATGAGGGTCGTGTCATGTGACAAAAGAATCCGTAAGTGCTAAAGCACACTGAAGTGTCGCTTTATAATCACACTCAGGATTGTGGAAAAAGAAGTCAGGGAAGAACATATTCCCATTTCGCAATTAAGGAGGCTTTTCCATACTAATGAAATTGTCACATTCTCAATCCTCTCCCCCTTTTTCCTTTTCTTCTTTCTTTCTCTCCCTTTCTCCTTTCTGAGTATGTACGGTTTGCTTTTCAAGGTCAACATACATATTTTATGACTCCATCATATTTGATGGGCCCATAGGCACACAAGAGGAGCTGAAATAGTGACAAGAGGGAAGAAAATACAAAAATGATGGGCGTCTGCTGGCCAGGAAGCTACCTGGTGATTTTCTTTGGTTTTTATCAACAAGGAAATCGTTACACTTCTTTTCTCACCATCCCAGTGACTTACTTTCCCAAAACAAAATCTCATTTCTATATACTTTTGGCCAAAAGTTAGTGCTGACCCTTAACATGTGTTGAATGAAGACCATGAGTTCTGCTTTTTAAATACTTTGTTCTCCCTAGCTCTTAGAGTCCTAAACTGGTTTGGAAAAGTTTCTCTTTGAAATTGTCACCTCCAGGCTGTGACGTCTTAGCAAAATTCTTACACCAATTTATTATTCATTAAACCTGCTCTTGATTTAAATTCACCATGGTACCCTTGATGTAGATGGACCCCAGAATGAACAATCAGAGCTCAATTGTAGATGCCTTCTTATGCATGTAGACTATCAAAAAGAAAAATAAAACTCAAGATTGGTACTAGACAGTATAACATCACATTTTCCCTCCTATTTAATATCTTTGACATTTCTAAAATATCAAGATTTTTAAGAGCTATTTCCAGCTTTGTTGCTGCTCCAGTTAAAGATGGTGAAACTCAAGTCTTAAATGAAACTGACATTGTATGCAAAGGATGCAGCAAGCAGAGACTTCACCGGTTTGACTAAGGTAAAGTGGTACAGCCTTCACAGCTGAAGACAAACAGAGGTTGAGAAATGTAGTTCAGAAAAACAATGTTAGCATTGGTTCCAAAAAACCTGAACTACTTTTGCATGATAGAAATTTGGTGTGTTAGAGATTTTTTTCCAGCCCAAGTTTGTTGTTGTTTGGTTGCTAAGTCATATCTGACTTACATGAGAATAGTTTACATAGTCATGCTTGGGGAATAGGAGAGTTATAAAGCAGATTAAGTGTAGAAACAAAAGGAGAGAGACATAATAGTGCAAATAATTATGTCTTATTCACAACAATTCCTGCTTTAAATGACTTATATTGCCAACAATATAAACCTATGGGTTTTACTTCTATATCAGCATTCATTTTGGATGTCAACCTTTTTTTTAATTGTTTTTATCACATCACTGCTCATTATGAATCTATCAAGAGTCCCTGTTTACTAGTTACCGTATCTCTCAGTTTAGCATTCTGGGCTTACTGTCAGCTCTCCAACCTCAACTTTTGTTATTCCCTAACATGACCTTCTTCTTGAGCCAAGTTAATTGGCAAATAGCACCCAGCATATGACTTGCTAGTTCCTCTCTTTGAGCCCTTGGAAAGGCCATTCTGTAAACCTGGAATGACTGTCCTACTCTCTGCCAGTCCAGATCTATCACTTCCTCCGGATGCTGATCCAGAACTTCATTTTCTCCAGGGAGCCTTCCTGTTCTGATCACTTCTTTACTGTGTATTCTCTAATCACTTAAGTACCCTGGTGCTTCTCATTAATTTCCTTAGATTACTTCAGGTGACTGTTGTCTGCAGAACTGGGACTGATTCTTTTTTTCTTTGTTATTTGAATTGAATTTAGCACATGGTAGCACTTTCTGCAGGAGATTCAAATGCTCTTGCCACTGTTTGTCATAAAAATCAGAGTTAGTTATTTTCTATTTTTAAGCCACTGAAAAGGAAACACACAGAAAGATTATAAAGTAAAAAAATGAAAAGCATATTGGCTAAACTGATACATGGGAGTGTGTACATAAATCAAGTGAAAAAGAAGCTGTAGCCTCATATCCTTAATAGATAAAGGTAAATGCATAAATAAAAAATTAAAATCATATTGCAAAAATAATGCATATACACTGATTTCAACCCAGCAAAATGTTATGCATACCCACTTCATACAGTTTAAATGGTGTTAGCGATGAATTTTTCTGTAAATTTGCTTTTTTCCCATTTGAGGTATGGTTGTTATATTTTATTAGTTTCAGGTGTACAATATGGTCCATATTTATGTAGATTATACTCCATTTAAAGTCATTGTAAAATAATCCTCTATTTCCCTGTGCTATACAATATGTCCTTGTTATTTGTTATACATTGTAGTTTATATCTCTTTGTAAATTTGCTTGAGTATAACAAAAACCAAGACATGTGAGATGAATGATGGAAATTGTTAAGTTCTGCTTCTGTGAGATGTATGAACATAGTCCTCCCTTCCCTCCTTTCCTTTCTTCCACAAGGCCTGATGAAAAGCCTAGTCTGAACATGGCGCTAGAGGCTGTGATCTATCACCAGGTGATGACCCTGAAGCTCATTAACGTGGCAGAACTCCTGCACAGGGCCCGAGATTCACTAGTTCCGTGGTTCTCAAACTTGAGTGTGTAGGAGCAGACCCCTTGAGGGGCTGGGTAAACTTGTTGGGCTCTACCCGCAGGGTCTCTGATTCAGTAGGTCTGGGGTGGGACTGACTCTCTATAGCTGAAACAAGTTCCCAGGTGGTATAGATGCCGCTGGTCCAGGGACCACACTTTGAGGACCAGTGTCCTCATGACTATACATGATTATACATGGAAGTGTATTATTATCTCATACAACACATTTTTTGCAATCATCTGGCTTCTTCTACTTGCTTATGCCCCACATCATATTCCCTTCTGGGGTAACCTATAGTCTGCTTCCAACATACTCCCTCTCTATTTATACTTAATTTCTCTTCCCCTAAGACGTCTAAGTAAAAAAAGAACACCATCCTCTAAATAGCCTTTCACTCCATCACTGCTTCATAACTTACCTATGCCAAGAAAGAGAGAGTTATAATTAAAAGTTTTCCAGAGCAAGTTTTGGACGACTCTGCTTTAGTTGGCATCCAAAGCTGGTGTTTAATCCTAAGGCTATGAGACCCTGTGCCGGGCAGAAGAAGTGTTTGTTTTCACTACACCTCCAACCCCAAACTGTATCACTGAAATGTTGTCTCTGCTGATCCTACATGTACCTTTGAAATAGCTTGAAAAAGTAGGAGGGAGCTTAAGACCTTTCTCACATTGTTCTAATCTCAAAGCATTCTTGAAAATTGACTTCACAGAGACAGAGACTTGAAGAGGCCCTGGGTACTGGGGTGAGAGTGTGCGTGCTATCAGAAGTGAGAAGAATGTTGTCACCACATGACAAATGTTCCTGCAGCAGCTGGGAAGACATACATGGCTCCCAATATGATACAGTGTATTTTTGTCTGGAGTCACGTAGCCTCTGCCTTTTAATATCCAGTTCACACTTGGAAAAGATGGTCCAAATACAAGATCATTTTAAATTTCTAATTATTATATGAAAATAGAGAATTGCAAATCTTAGTTTCTTAAACTTTCCCATCTCAAGGTTGAAATGAGGAACAACAGAATGTGTTCCTTGTTGACAGCATCTTATTTTGGCCGACTGACACAGTCTTTATTTCTTACAGTACTATGTGGCTATATTTAGTTAAGTCATTCCCTTCCGGGCCCTTGAAGTAATTTTTCTTTTTTGGCTCTAGCGCTCTTAGAGGAAAAGGAGAGATCTATTAACATGAATGAGAAATGACCACAAAAGGGTGATTTATTTATTTATTGTTGTTGTTTTTTTTAATTGCAGCATCCAAGATCTTTAGTTGAGGCCTGAAGATTTTTTTTTCAGCTGTGGTATGCAAACTCTTAATTACAGCATGTGGGACCTAGTTCCCTGACCAGGGATGGAACCTAGACGCCCTGCATTGAAAGCATAGAGTTTTAGCCATGGGACCACCAGGGAAGTCCATAAAAGGGTCTTAATACAGTGGAATTTCTGAAATGAGGTTTAGGTTTTCTTCAGTTGCCTATATTAATGCAGTATTGTTTCTGGCCCACCAAAGAGGCTTGACTTTCTCCAAACTGATCAAGTAGATGAGTTTATCTTTTGATCTCCAAGACTGTTCTGTTTTGTGCTCTTTACCTCCTTGGATGTCCCATCTGAGTCTCATGCCTCCTCTCAAGATTATACTTTTACTAAAATATTTTCTTAGATAATGCATTTCAAATGGCACCATATATGATTCATTCATTTATTCTTTCAGCAAATATTTACTGTGCAGCTATCAATGGCTAAGCATCAGCAATAAAATATATATCTGCCCTTGTTGAACTTAATGCACTAGTGGAAGGAGACAGCAATCAATGTAGAAACACATATACACTATTTTGGATTATGACACATTCTATGGAGAAAAATAAAGCCAGGAAGGGTTGGTGTCATTGAGAAGATGACAGTTGAGTGAAGAAATTGCAGGATGTGAGATGGGGGAGTCTAGGGTTTAAGTCCAGGAAGATCAAATGCAAAAGCCCTGAGGTGGGAGTGCGCCTTGGCTATTGAGGTACAAGGCTGGCATAGCAGCGGTAGAGTACGTAGGGACAGCATGGCAGAATGTGAGGCCAAGCATGGAGCTGGAGATCAGGTGATATGGGTCCTTGGGGGTAAGGCGGTTACTGCAAAATTTTTTTTAATTTTCATTCTAGCGCAGATGAGAAGTCACTGGAGGGTTCTGAGCAGAATAATGTGATCTTAAACATCTTAAAGTACTTCTCTTCCAAGACACAAAACTGTAAAGATAAAAATAGGGAATTTCCTGGCAGTCCAGTGGCTAAGACTTGGAGATTCCACTGCAAGAGGCACAGGTTCAACCCCTGGTTGGGGAATTAAGATCCTGCATGCTTGCAGCATGGTCAAAAAAAAAAAAGTAAACATAATATATAATTTTATATATATTATATGGTAATAGAAATAGCCATCACATATTGACCAATTAATACATATGTGCTAGTGCTAGGCATTTTACAAGGAGCTTTTGAAATAGAATTTCAGGGGCCGGAGGATATTTTTAGGCACAGGGTATCATCTTTCTGAAATAAACCTCGTTTTCTCTCTTCCCGTGTCTATAGATAAGACCAGCCAGGCAGTGCCCTGAATTTTGCTGGCAATGTGAGCATGAAGCTCTTCTTTTAGTGACAAGAAGTAAAATAAAAAGTAAAGAGAAAAGTTTTAAAATACGTTGTTCCAGAAATAATATTCTCACTGTTAACCTATCATTAGAGGATGACCCATCATTGCTAACTCATCATAAAAAAATTCTGAGCAACTTTTGATGCTTAATATTCTTTCTCCTCTTGGACCCTAAGTTCATTCAAGGATGATGCAGGACAGTTATTTCTCTTCTCTTTCTTTCTTAAATTATCTGCCTGAGCCAGATTTATACTGAGAGTCCCTGGAGCTGATGGCTAATGCAAACTCCTGTGTCAATCCAGTAGTGCAGGATCTCAGGCAACACAAGGGAAAATTCCTAGATCTGGGTCCTACTGGTCACTCTGAGATTCTCAGTCCCTTCTTTCCTTTGCCATGCACCCGAGGAGACCCCGTAACCTGGGGTACTCATGTGAGTGATAGTGCTAAGCACCATTTTGTGACTCTGAAGGACCAAGTTGATTTCTCTCTCCCTTGCAAAAATTCTCAGATGCCTGTGCTGGCAAAGGGTTTAAACTCATGTTTATATATATTAATCTATTTAGTTCAGTTGCAACAAATACACAGGAGACACTATTATAGTTGTGATAAGAAATAAAGGTTTAAAAAAAACTATCTGCTGGCACTCAATTAGTCATTTAAAATATATCATTTCATTTAAGACTTACATTTGCAGTTGGGAACTATTAGCATCATTTCATCTAAAGAAATTGAAGCTCAGAGAATTAAATTGCTTAATGAAGTTCCCACAATTAGTAAGTAGGAAAGTCAGGAGTAAGATTTCAATCTTAAATTACATCAAAACCCATTTTTTACCAGCACAAATGATAATGTTTTACAAGGTAGAATATAAATATGAAGCATGCAGTTTCTATAGTTTCATTATTTCATGGAACATTGAACATAAATAAACTATTTAAATTGTGTATTCCTGTGGCAAGAGATTTCTTTGATCTTTTATTGAAGTGAGAATGTCTCCCAAACACAAGGAAGTTGCCTAAAACAACGCTGGTCACGAGGAGCTTAAGGGATCACTCAGTACCAGCCTGAGTCTCATGGGGTTAGCACAGGAGTGGGGGTTCAGGCTCGCCCTGTCTCAGCGTGTGTCTCCTCAAGGGCAGGGCGGAGGAGGAGGGTGGGGGGTGGAGGGCAGCCACGGGTGTCCGGCAGGAGGCCAGATGCAAGATGAGAGGCCGCAGCAGCTGAGGACCCAGGGCCTCTGGAAGCTGTCCTTCCTCTTCGACCTTGACTTCTTTCCATTTTCTTTGACATCCAGCATCAGCCTCCTCTCACTTTGTCTTTTCCCTTCTCTGAACTGAACAGGTGAGGCTCTCTGCATCCCTTTGGGAAAAACTTTACAACAACATGAAGCTTTCATTCAAGGAGGCAGCTTTTTTTTTTCTCTTCAAAATGAAAAGTTAGGTTAGTCTTAATTGTTGATGACCAATAACATGATTGCAGGTGAACGGCAAGGGGCTTATATACATACATTAAAAAAAAGGCAGGGGGAGGGGACTTGCCTGGTGGTCCAGGGTTAAGAATCTGCGCTTCCCCTGAAAGGAGCGTGGGTTTGATCCCTGGTTGGGCAACCTGCGCAGTGTGGCCAGAAAGAACAAAAGATGTAGAACAGGATATGCCAGGAATTACCGCTGGTACTTAGATGACAGCTCTTGGATTCCTTTCTTCCCCTTGTACATTTTATAATGTTCTTTAGTGAGCATTGCTTTTTTAATAAGGAAGATGAAGGTCATTGTTGTTTAGTCACCCATTTGTGTCCGACTCTTTGTGACCCCACGGACTGCAGCATGCCAGGCCTCCCTTTTCCTCACCATCTCCCAAAGTTTGCCCAAGTTCATGTCCATCGCATTGGTGATGCCATCCAGCCATCTCATCCTCTGACGCCCTCTTCTCGTTCTGCGCTCAATCTTTCCCAGCATCAGGGATTTTTCTGATGAGGTGGCTGTTCACATCATACCAGGAATTAGCATTGTTGCTTGGATTACAGTTTTTGGATTCCTTTTCTCCCCCTTGTATATTTTATAATGTTCTTTAGTGGATATTGCTTTTTTAATGAAGAAGATGAAGATTATATATAATTTTAAAATGTGTATATGATGACTTACCAGTATATTTAAAAGTGGAAAACAACATATGAATTGGAAAGTTTACATAAGAACAGATGTAGCACCAAGATAGAATTAAAGAAACTAAAATTTTAAAAAAATTAAAAAAAAAGAAACTAAAATTAATAGGTGGATAGTTAAGGAAACTGTAGAGAGTCTAGCATGGAGATTTCTATAAGCCTTCTTTTCTGAGAAAACGGTTCATTGGATGCTAATAGCTTGCTGAGGAAGGAAGGGCTGAAACAACCACTGAGCTTGATGGGTTAACCTGCTTAAACTCCAATGGGTTGGGTTAACAATAGTCAAAGACAGATTGTATTAACATCCAAGTAAATTCCGTAGCACGTGACAGCCATTTATTTATTTATTTTTTTTTTTTACATGACAGTCATTTAAAAAGTCAGTTGGGATGGGAATTCCCTGGAGATCCAGTGGTTAGGACTCAAAACTTTCACTGCTGGGGGCCCAAGTGCAACCTCTGGTCAGGAGACTAAGATCCCAAAAGCCCTGTGGCTTAAAAAAAAAAAAAAAGAAAAGAAAGAAAGAAGTTTTTTATTAAGTATGTTTATGAAAACTGTGTGGAGAAGGAAATGGCAACCCACTCCAGCATTCTTACCTAGAGAATCCCGTGGACAGAGGAGCCTGGTGGGCTGCTGTCCATGGGGTCTCACACAGTTGGACACAACTGAAGCGACTTAGCATGCATGCGTGCATTGGAGAAGGAAGTAGCAACCCACTCCAGTGTTCTTGCCTGAAGAATTCCAGGGATAGAGGAGGCTGGTGGGCTGCTGTCTATGGGGTCTCAGAGTCAGACACGACTGAGCGACTTAGCAGCAGCAGCATGAAAACTGTGTGGAAAGATGTTAAATGAATAAACTGGAATGTGAAACTGTATTCGTAGCAGGAAAACAAATGGTTTTTTTTTTTTTTTTTTTGGCTGCTCTGGATTTAATGTTTATGTAAAATGGATATGGTTTTGGATTACTGGCTCATTAGATACAATCAAAATATTAAGCAATTCAGCCTTCCAAAGAACCAACCATGAAGTCTGAAATACCAGTGTTCTCAGGACACTGGGATTAGCAACCTCTACCTTCTTAAATTCTGTGAACTGATATGCGGTATTTTCTCTGGGATACGTTCTCCAGTTAAGCTAATACGACTTTGTCTCCTGGGAACCTGAAGCTGTGATTGTATTCCATTCCAGGATATGGCACTGCAGCACGCATAGTCGTTCAGTCATTTCTGAGTCTTTGCGATCCCACAGACTGTGGCCCACCAGGATCCTCTGCCCATGGTATTTCATAGGCAAGAATACTGGACTGGGTTGCCATTTCCATCTCCAGGAGAAATAAGTTTTTAAAAAATAAAAATAGTCTGAGCATTAAAAAATAGACTTGAAGGAAATCCACTAATAGTTTATCAGTGACTTTGAGGGTGGAACATGAGTAAAGTGTTTTTCCTACTTCTATTTTTCAATATTTCTAAAACAGTTTAAGTGTGTTACTTTTGAAATAAATGGTAAAGCCATAGTAATAGAAGTTTAAAATAACTGCCTTTTCACCTATTAACCAAAAATTTTGAGAAAGATTATTCTTCTGGGATTTTTTACTGAAAACTTAGATGTTTAGGCCTCCAAAAAATTGTTATACTCCCCAAGTTCATTTTAATTTTGGTCTTATTTATACACATATTTAATAGATATACTTTAAATGAATTTTAAGTTATTAGGCAAAGTATTCATTATTTTTGACCCAACAATCCAAATCTGAAAATTTGATGTAAAATTATAATCCAAAATTAGAAACATTCCTTCAGGGCTACTTATAATAAGGAAGAATTGGAAGGAGCTACAAGCAGAATAGTGATTGAAATAGTAACCATTATAAATGCTACTTTTGAATATTATGTAGGCAAAAGGCAAAGCTAAATATGCAATAAGATGATAGATTATGCCCAATGATGTCATTATGTAAAAATGTGCTTGTATCTTGCAAAGTACTAGGAAACAAATATACAAAATATTAGTAGTAGATTTAGGGAGATGTTAACTAGGATTATTTTCCCTCTATTTCCTTAAAAAATGTTTTTTTTATAGATGTGGCTTGTTCTTTAAAGGGAAAAATTATCTTTAAAAAAACAACAACAACATCACTCAAAAAACAATATAGGAACAAGAGGGATTACTTTGTCGAAACATGAGTTTTGGCTTGGGCACAGGTGACAGACTTTAGGCCCTACGATGGGATGAGCAAATGAATGAATGAATGAATGAAGACAAAGTCCTATGCATTCAGGCCAGTTTAACTGCTATCTTTTCCCCATATCTCATATCCAATCAGGTTTGGTCAGCCTTAGCTCCACAAATAACCCAAACCTGACCTTTCTTATCACCTACACTGGTACCATCCTAGTCTAATGTACCAAACTTGCAGAACTCGGCAATTATAGTAAGCTCTTAACTGCCCCTGCCCCTACTTTCATTCTTGCTGCATACAATCTATTCTCCATAAAGCCGTAAGAGAGTGACCCAGAGTTTCTCACTCTTCTGCTCTAAAACCTCAATGACTTTCAATGTCAATCAAAATGAAGTTAGAAGTCCTTACTGAGGCCCACCTGGCCCTCTGCATCTGCCCCCACCTCACATCTCTCTGACCTCATCGCCTACCCGTGTTCACTCCATTTTGGCCACATTAGCTTTTTGCTGCTTCCTTAGGTCCTTTGCACCTGCCTTACCCTCTGCCTGGAATTCTCTTCCCCAAAATAACTGCAAAGCTTGCTTCATCACTTCATTTAGGTCCCTGTGTAAATGTCAGCACATCAAAGAGAACTTCCCAGATTCTCCTATTAAAAATAGCCCCAGTTCCATCCACCACTCTCCTGAGATTCTCTGTCTTTACTCTTCTTTGTGTTTCTTCATAGCCCTTTTAACCACCTGAATATTCATATTCATATTACATATTCATTTGTAATATCTATCGCCCCTACCATTCCCCTGGCTAGAACATAAGCTCCATTAAAACAAGGTATTTTCTTGTTGTTTTTTCACTACTAGACACAAAATTAATTTTTTGAAAATTAAAACACAATTAGTAATTGTTAAAAGATTATTGATATGTTCCCCCCTCTGAATTATCTCAAAGATTTGTAATAAGGGCACCTTAAATTAATTTCTTCTTTAATTTCAATTTTGAAAGCTGAAAAGTTCCAAAAATATCCTACTGCTAAAAAAATAATGTGTTAAACTGACTGTACAATGACAAGTACCAGCTATCTGGCATAGAAAGTAACTTGTTTACTAAACTGGAAATATTTTGATTGATTGCATTACAAATTTTAAATATATCTGTTAGCATTAATTCATATTGGAAATGATGTATAACTTATGACAGAAATATGGCAGCAATTATTTCTTCATATTTTTCTGAAGTTATGTCTCTATGTGACTATGGGGACCTGAAACTTGATTTCAACCTACTGACTGCAGATTGTCTTAACAATTACCTAGAATACTGGTTCCACAGAGCATGCCCTGCACAGTTGTCACAAGCAATTTAGATGCAGGTCAAGAAGCAACAGCTAAAACTGGACATGGAACACAGACTGGTTCCAAATAGGAAAAGGAGTAAGTCAAGGCTGCATATTGTCACCCTGCTTATTTAACTTATATGCAGAGTACATCATGAGAAACACTGGGCTGAAAGAAGCACAAGCTGGAATCAAGATTGCTGGGAGAAATATCAACCTCAGATACGCAGATGACACCACCCTTATGGCAGAAAGTGAAGAGAAACGAAAAGCCTCTTGATGAAAGTGAAAGAGGAGAGTGAAAAAGTTGGCTTAAAGGTCAACCTTCAGAAAACTAAGATTAAGGCATCTGGTCCCATCACTTCATGGCAAATAGATGGGGAAACAATGGAAACAGTGACAGACTTTACTTTTTTGGGCTCCAAAATCACTGCAGATGGTGACTGCAGCCATGAAATTAAAAGACGCTTGCTCCGTGGAAGAAAAGCTATGACCAACCTAAACAGCACATTAAAAAGCAGAGACATCACTTTACCAACAAATGCCCATGTAGTCAAAACTATGGTTTTTCCACTGGTCATGTATGGATGTGACAGTTGGACTATCAAGAAAGCTGAGTGCCGAAGAATTGATGCTTTTGAACTGTGGTGTTGGAGAAGACTCTTGAGAGTCCCTTGGACTGCAAGGAGATCCAACCAGTCCATCCTAAAGGAGATCAGTCCGGACTATTCATTGGATGGAAAGGCGTTGAAACTGAAACTCCAATACTTTGGCCACCTGATGCAAAGAACTAACTGATTGGAAAAGACCCTGATGGGAAAGATTGAAGGCGGGAGGAGAAGGGGATGACAGAGGATGAGATGGTTGGATATCACCGGCTTGATGGACATGAGTTTGGGTAGGCTCGGGGAGTTGGTGATGGACAGGGAGGCCTGGTGTGCTGCAGTCCACAACGTCACAAAGAGTTGGACACAACTGAGCAACTGAACCGAACTGAACTGGTTCCACAGAGCATGCCTGGTAGAGTTGTCTCAAGCAATTTAGATGCACTGAATGTTATGATCCTTGTTAATGAATGTATTCTGAGATAATTTAACTCCTCACTGGTTTTGTGATGTTGGCCAAGGGACCTAACCTCTCTAGACTGCAATATCCTTGTCTGTAAGGGGATAATAATAGCAGACAACTAGTAGGCTTATAGAAATCAAATCAGATAATATCTGTTAAGTACTTTAGAAGAAAGCAGAGGTGCGGGAAAAGGGACATGCTTATTAATGAATATAGAAGGAAACTGCATTTGCTGAATTTGTGCTTCCACTACATGCCCAGACTTCCCTGGTGGCTCAGATGGTCTGCCTGCAACGCAGGAGACCGGGGTTCAATCCCTGGGTCAGGAAGATACCCTGGAGAAGGAAATGGCAACTCACTCCAGTACTCTTGCCTGGAAAATTTCCATGGACTGAGGAGCCTGGTAGGCTACAGTCCACGGGGTTGCAAAGAGTCGGACACGGCTGAGAGACTTCACTTTCACTTTGACTTTATGTGCACAGACCCACTAAGTGCTTTATTCAGTAGCGCAGAGCTCATGCTCTGAGACCAGACTGGAGCACCCGGTTCTTTCTTTTCCTTTTGATGTTTATTTATTTGGCTGTGTTGGGTCTTAGTTGTGGCCAAGGGATCTTGGTTGCTTCATGCGGGCTCAGTAGTTGCAGCAAGCCAGGTTCAGTTACTCACAGTATGTGGGATCCTAGTTCCCCCGACCAGGGATCCAACCTGCATCCCCTGCATTGTAAGCGGATTTCTTAACCACCCAGCGGTCCACCCACGGGACCACCAGGGAAGTCCCCTAGACCACTTGTTTCTAACCCTGCCTCTGACACTACCAGGGTGATCTGGGGTAATTTGCTTAAACCACAGATGTCCTATGGAAGCATAATATGAGACACATAAGCAATTTAAAATTTTCCAGTAGCCATGTTAAAGAAAGTAAAAGAAACAAATGAAATCAACTTTAATAACGTATTTCACTTGTGCCAATATATGCAAAATGTTATTTCATCATGCAATCAATGGAAACTAATATTAATGAGATAGTTTACATCCTTTTAGTTTGTGCTAAGTGTTTGAAATCTTATGTGTACTTCACCCTGACATCTCAATTCAGACAAGCTACATTTTAAATGCTCAAATGCCGCATGGGCTAGTGGCTATCATGTTGAACAACTCAGCTTAAACTTCTGCCTCAGTTTACCTATCTGTAAATTGTGTGTAAGAACGGTACAGTCTGGAGGGTAGGAAGGAGGGTGAAATGGGTGAATGCCGCACTCCAGCCCCGGCAGGACCAAGAATACCCAAGGGATGAGTGGTGTCAGCGAGGAAGACAGACAGACAGACACAGAAGGTTGCGTAGAAGAGGTAGCTTTTTTTTTATTTTTAGGACAGCTCAGTTTTTATAGAATGAACGTTACCTCCGCCTTAAGTCAGCACATATTACATCAGATATTGTTTCATGCTTCTGTCAATATTTTTTTCCCCATGTTTTTCCCCTATGCATTCATCTAGAACGTTTCTGATTACAGGGTTTTTTCTTAAATGTCCCGTACATAGTCTTCTTGCCTCAGTGGCCTAACATTCTCATTCTAACAAAAACAATGTTCCATAGATTCCAGATATAGTATGAATTCTTTGGGTAATAAAACAATACATGGGAAGGGTCACAGTAACATGTTTGACATTTCTGAGAATCGTACCATGAGAAAACCCTGATATTTTTCTTTACCTGAAACCACAAAATCTCAATTTACAATTAAACAATTTACAATTGAACTATTAAACAGCAAAAACACTTCTAAAGCAGCAAAACACCTCTATTAATAGTGAGATAATGGCAGTGAAGCTGATTAATATAAATCTTCTATTGAAATCCTAGGTACCTCATTTTCTAACTCTACAAAAATACCCATAATATCCCATGTTGTTTAAAGAAAGAGAAACAATGAACAAATAGCAGCAAAGAAATAGCAATAATGAAAACCCTCTCAACCAAGGAGCAAGTAAACTAAAGCAGTATATCTACTTCTAAATCTAAATGCCTCTACTCTTTTCTATTCTAGAACATTATAATCTTTTAAGCAAGCAGCCAAACTGTACCTGTGGCCTTTTCTTTTGACTTAATGTTTATGGTCGTGTCCTGAGCCAGAGCAATCATGAGCATTTCCAAAAAGGCTTGAACTTTTCCAGGGAGGCCTTATTACTATATATTATATTTCCAAAAATTAATAGAAAGCCCAACCACAGTAAGATAGGAGGAGGAGAGGGACATACTGGGCCCCCGGGACAACCTCAAGGGGAAGAGCTGCCTTGCAGGTTTCTTTCTCGTCCCGTGACCTTGTCACAGCCCGGGCACGTCCTGGCGGCACCCAACAGGTGAAGAAGGTCAAAAGGTGCAAACTTCAGTTTTAAAATAAATAGATCATGGGGATGTGATGTATGCCATGGTGACTATAGTTAATAGTACTGTATTACATATTTGAAAGTTGCTAAGAGAGTAAATCTTTTTTTTTTTTTCTTGAGAGTAAATCTTAAAAGTTATCACAAGAAAAAGAAATTTTGTAACTAAGCATAGTGATAGATGGTACCTAGACTTATTTTGGTGGTCATTTTGCAATAATACAAATACTGAAATCATGCTGTATACCTCAAACTAATATAATGTTATTTGTCATTTATACCCCACTTAAAAATTAAGATAACATAAAAAAATCCTGTCTAGTGTGATTAAATGAGTTATTAGATATGAAAGCTTAGCACAGTTTTAGAGTTCAAATAACAAAACCTCCAAAAAATGGCCTGGTGGTCTGTCAGGGAAGAGGAGCCACTCAGAGTAGAAGAAGGGAGATCTCCTGACAGGAGACTAAGTAAGGCTATAATCCTAAATTAGCAAAGGTCACAAGATTGCTTGTAAGAGGCACTGATAGCATACATTTAAAGGGTTTATAAGATTTGCCCAGTGAAACTTTAATGATCTATCATTTTGCTGAAACTTCAACTTTCTATTTATTACTGAAGTATACTCCTATCTTATTTTGCAGGTGCTCATTTTTGCAAGTTCAGTTCAGTTCAGTTCAGTTCAGTCGCTCAGTCGTGTCTGACTCTTTGTGACCCCATGATTCGTAGTACTCCAGGCCTCCCTGTCCATCACCAACTCCCGGAGTTTACTCAAACTCATGCCCATCGAGTCGGTGATGCCATCCAACCATCTCATCCTCTGTCGTCCCCTTCTCCTCCTGCCCCCAATTCCTCCCAGCATCAGGGTCTTTTCCAATGAGTCAGTTCTTTGCATGAGGTGGCCAAAGTATTGGAGTTTCAGCTTCAGCATCAGTCCTTCCAATGAACACCCAGGACTGATCTCCTTCAGGATGGACTGGTTGGATCTCCCTGCAGTCCCAGGGACTCTCAAGAATCTTCTCAAACACCACAGTTCAAAAGCATCAATTTTTCGGTGCTCAGCTTTCTTCACAGTCCAACTCTCACATCCATACATGACCACTGGAAACACCATAGCCTTGACCAGACAGACCTTTGTTGGCAAAGTAATGTCTCTGCTTTTTAATATGCTCTCTAGGTTGGTCATAACTTTCCTTCCAAGGAGTAAGCGTCTTTTAATTTCATGGCTGCAGTCACCATCTGCAGTGATTTTGGAGCCCCCAAAAATAAAGTCTGACACTGTTTCCACTGTCTCCCCATCTATTTCCCATGAGGTGATGGGACCAGATGCCATGATCTTAGTTTTCTGAATGTTCATTTTTGCAAGAGGAAATGCCAAATAGGCAACTACTCTTAAATTATTTTCTTTAAAATTCTTTTATTTTACTGTGGTATGTCCACTTAACATAAGAGTTACTCTCAGCAATTTTTTTTCAACAAATTTGTAAATGCACATGACTGTTGACTATTTAAATTATCATCTTATTCTACTTGCGACAAGTCAGTAAGAAGGGTGACTTAATCTCTATTTTTTAGGCTACAGATCTTATAGGTGAAATTAAGGGAGATAGCCAAAGGTCACCCAAAGAATGAACAAAGATTTGGGCTTGTATTTATCTGTCTCCAAAGCTCATGCTCTTTTCATATACTGAAGAATACATAGACTGTGTCAGATTTTTTAATTAAATTGACCTTGTGATTTGTCTTTTACAATACCATACATTAATACCATTTCTATCTAAAGCTCAACATATCATGAAGGAAAGCAATCTTAGTAGGCAAAAATAATTGTCATTATGACTACTACCCTAGAATTCATGACCATTCTCAGAAGAGAGTCTTCAGGACTTCATTCTGAATCTGTCTGTGTTTGGTTATAGCAATTTGTTTCTGTTAGAGTTATAGCAATTTTCGCAACGTGGCTTCCAAACTTGTAACAGATCAGAATGGTGTTAGAAGAGCAGCCGCCGCATGTGGCGTATTGACAACAGGACTAAGTGACCAATGATTTCATATCAGCAAGGAAGGAAACAGGAAAATGTAGAGGGAAGACTTAAATACTTCAAAAAATAGCAATAAGGAGTCATTTAGAAGAGTCAAGCAGTCTCTGTATTTTTTTTTAGAATGCAGGGAGGTTAGAATATATCTTAGAAAATTTTCTACATAAAATGATTAATATAAAAAATTTTTGATGCTTGTATGGAACACTGTCAGCTATCCTTAAATATCTCCATCCATCCATCCATCCATCCATCCATCCATCCATCCACTAGACACTGTATTTAAATTGAACCCAAAATCCACGGAGTTTGCATTCAAGTGGGGAAGAGAGACATATAAATCATCACCACATTATGACAATATAATTAATGCCTGGCACATGTAGGCACTCAAATGTTTGTTGAATGAATGAATAAGATAGGTAAAATAAGGATGTAAGACAGATTAATTTAATGACACTGACATGGGGGTAGGAGTAGCAGAACCTAGAAGAGGGATCTTAAGCTGTGTTTTAAAGACTGGAAGAACATTTGAGTGATAAGGAGCAGGATGTCTGAAGGCAAGATGGTGGAAAACATGTGCAGGTATAGGAACGGTAGACAGTGTTAGATTGTGAAGAGCTTCGTGCACTGAACTAATGTGTTTAGATTTTTTTCCTGAGTACTATAGAGAAACTCTGAAGCAGTGGAAGCAGAAGTGCCCCCTGATTAGACATTTGCTTTAAAAAGATCACTCTAGGATAGATCTCAGGACTGGAGTGGGAGAGGCCAGTCAAGCAGTCCCTCTAGTAAAACAGGGAAAAAAGAGCAGTGAGAGCCTGAAATGAGATTGTGGCAACTGCGATGAAAGAGGAGGTGACTGAGACGAAAGAAACTGGTGTGAAGAGAATTTAAAAACTGATGGGGGTATGACTGGACGGAGAGAGAAAGGAGAGTGAGATAATCTCTGACTTTCTGGTTTTCACTGTGAGAACATGGAGAAGCAGCAGCTGAAGTGGTTGTGGACCTGCTGAGTTAGAGATGCTGAATGGGCCTGAATAGTTGACTTGTAAAGGATGCTTCATCCTCATTCAGGTCTCTCGTTATTATTCTCCATATTCCTTTTTGCACTGTAAAAAAAAAAGAAGAAGAAGAAGAAAGCATAAAAGTGAGGAATCTATTCCAAGGACACAAGCTGAAATTTGCTTGCTTGTTAAATTGAAAACAATAGAGATATTTATCTTAACAGCTAACTAATATATAAGCACTTTCTGCAGAAATAGGAAAATATTGTTTAGTTTGGGGATCTAGACATTATTTTCTTTGCCACAGAAATAAACTACTCCCCATTTCTCCTGTTCTTTCTGATCTATTTTTACAAAGTCACATTTATATGCCATCTGCAAACCAATGAAATTTGCTATTCAGATTTTCCTAGTTGCCCATGAATATTCTACTTCTATTTACAGATTCTTAGATCACGTTTTAATTGATTAAAAATACATAAAAGGTCAAATGTACGTTTTCCCATCTATAAATTTTTGTCTAACTTGATTTCCTATGCTTGTATTCCCCCATTCCCTTGCCAAGAATTAACATCGCTAAGGAAACAAGTTCTATTATATGCGAGAATTCTTATAAATTTGCACAATTGTTTTCTCTTCTAATTTCCTTTTTTAGAACAGTGCTTTTTGAGAGCATACTATTGCACATTTTCTGAAACACCTTAGCTGTTTCAGCAATTGTGAGGTTAAATGTGTCCTAAATTTGTGGTTTTCCTCAGTCTTCCTTTTCCTTCACAGTTTGCTAACTGCTCTGAAGGGACGATATTATCTTAGTTCACTAAGATACTCCCTGTTCTTCAACAGGAAGTTCTTCCAAACACAAGCGTGAGTCCATGAAAGACTGCTTGCCCGGGTGCCCTCCTCAGATGGCTGGTTTTCACCTTGGCTCTTCATGCACCAGGCACTCTGCCCTGGTTGAGCTGGAGGATATCCCAGTGGAGAAGAACGTCAGAAGTCTTCTGGGTTTCCTCCAACCCAAGGTGACTGTTTCTGTCTCTGAAGTTCAAATTAAATCATGTTGACCAAATGATAAAACACATAACAAATGAAACGTTTTTTTTAATATTACATATTTTCTATTGGAAAGACCACCACACCCAGGATGATATTCATGAAGTTACCATTACACTCCTGAAAACAGGCATGGCCTATGTCAATCTCATAACATAATTCCTGATGTTTAAGAGTCATTGCGATGTGATTTCTTAAAATAAATTGTGATAGGAGATCCTGTGGCATCTGATTATAGCACACTGCTTATAGTATTAAGATGCTAAGTTATACCGCTATTCAGTAAAAAGGAATGAAAAACTCACTGGTGGATGCAACAACTTAATTGGGAAATCAACAAAAATATTAATCTCAAAACTAATATATGATTTCATTTATATTCAATATGATATTTTGAAATGACAATATTTTTAGATAGAAAGGACAGATTAGTGCTTACCAGGGTTAAGGACAGAGGTGTCTATAAAAGGGCAATGTGAAAGATCCTTTGGTGTTAAAACTCTTTAATATCTTGCCTTTGGTGGTGGATAGCTGAGTCAACATAGATGGTAAAATTGTATAGAACTAAATGTATACCTGCCTTCATCCACACACACACACACACACACACACACACAAATACAAATAATACTGAGGAAATCTGAATATGATTGGTAGATTGTATCAAAGTCAATATCTTTGTTGTGAAATTATAACTTCATAAAATGTTACCATGACAGGTAACTGGACAACGTGTACAAGGAATCTTGGCATATTATTTCATAACTGGAAGTGAATCTATAATTATCTCAATAAAAACTACAATTTAATGAGTAATGTGAAGAATCCATAGTTTGATTATATCAATATAGGCTCATATTTTTTAATTATTATAAATTTGTTACATAAGTTATTTGTAGGTATCAGGTATTATATTAAAATTTTTAAAAGTAGATTTATATGTACTGATATGGAAACATGTTATACTGTACAGTGAAAAAGAAATAGGATGTATAACACAATCCCCAAATTATACTGATTATCTCTTTGCAAATATGTGTGCTAAGAATTTAGGAAGGACAATAAGAGACAGTTTTTGGTAGCCTGCTGCTGAGACATGGGACTAGAATAATGGGGAATGGAGGACTCTTAATTTTCACTTTATACACTCCTGTAATGTTTGTATGTTGTTTACCATGAAGAGGTATTAACCTTTACCTTTTTAATTAACAGTTTACCAAAAAGATTATAGCTTAATAACTTCTAAATATTAATAAAATGTATGAAATACTGAAATATATTTGTAAATACGAGAATCAAAAATATCTGGAATACTTTAGGTAGTATGGTATTAATAAGTTGTCAACTAAAAACCAATGTGTTCTTCAAAAGTTGCCTCTCTACACTCCCTATTATTTTGATGAAACCAAAAATGACTTGAAAATGAGAAAAATACTTTTTTTTTACTTTAAAAACCCCGTGTATTTGGAAATTAAATGTCCACTTTTAAATGATGGGTGTATTTAAGAAGCCATGGGCTTCCCAGGTGGCACAGTGGTAAAGAATCTGCCTGCCAATGCAGAAGATGAAGGAGATGCAGGTTCCATCGCTGGGTTGGGAAGATGCCCTGGAGAAGGAAATAGCAGTCCACTCCAGTATTCTTCCCTAGGAAACCCCATGGACAGAGGAACCTGGCGGGCCAGAGTCCATGGTGCCGCAAACAGTCAGACACAACTGAGCACATACAAGACCAAGAAGCTGTAACAGGAATTATTTATAAATTAGATAACTTATAGATAACATAATGTATTATATTAGAAAATATTTGTAACAGAATAAAAATGAAATGAGAATTTACCAGAATTTGTTGCATGCAGCTGAAGCTGCTCAATGCAACTAAATACAATGTGGAATCTTGAAAAGAATTTTTTAAATTAATGAAGTTGAAATATTATATGGGTGTATAAGTCTATCATTCACTTCCTAAGTTTAGTCTTAATGAGGACAGAGAGCGGCAACAGGAGCTTGTGGCAGTCCTGCTGCTTCTGTGCGGTGGCGATGAAGGAAAATAAATCAGGGTCAGCTGTGTCAGATGGAGACAGAGAACACAGCGGCACAGGCCAAGTGCCCGCAAGGAAGCCCTGCGGAAGGCGGAGAACATCCAACCCGCGCTGGGTGCTGGAGATTGTAACAGTCTGCGAAGGGTGAGCAAGATGAAAGGAGGGACAGGAAAGACACGGCAACACAGAGGTGTGCCTCTGCGTGGCAAGTCACTGGGATGGGGGGCATGCTAATTCAGACAGGAGATGGGGCCCGGTTCATGCTTAAACTTGGACTTTATCCTGAAGGCACTGGGAATCCATGTAAGGATTGTTAGCTGACATATTGAAATACAATTTGCTTAGGAAGAAGAGTGTGTGGAGACAGGCTGGATTGGACAGAGCACTAAGGCAGTATCCTTCTGGAACGTCGTTGATCTGTGGGTGACGGCGAAGATCACGCCACGGAAGAGGGCGGGGCAGGTGATGGGTCTGCCACCACGGGGTCTGCGGCAGGTGGCGGGCAGCGGCGGACGCCTCTCTCTGGGGTCTTCAGTTCACGCTTCTCCAGCCTGCAGGCTCTCCTCGCTGGAAGCGCTCCATTTCCGTCCTCTCCTCGGTGACCACGACCCAAGAAGTTCCCACGCGCCCCTCAAGTTCATCCAAGGAGGCCGAGCGCGTCCTGCAGGGCCCTGGAGAGGGTGCGGCCTCCGAGGAAGACCTGCCCCGGAGACAGGAATGAAGAGTTCACGCTTCCTGAAAGAGATACCAGCCGAAAGTTCCTGCGGTCATGAAACTAACGTTGAATCAGGGTTTCTAGGTCCATGCCCTCGTGAGCCAGAACCCCTCCACGCTGGCCCGCGAACCTGCGCCCGGACTGCGCATCTGCACCGCCCCTGCGCGTCCCGACCCGGAGGCCGAAAAGTAATACTTTTCCATTTTTATTTATTTATTTATTTTTAAAATAATACTTTTTTAAAAAGTTCCTTTGTAAAAAAAAAAAACTCCATTTCTTTTGCTTTTCCCCCCTCTATTTCTGACAACTCCCTCAAATAATAAAAAAAATCATCATTTTTATTTTATGTCTATTTGTAGTATTTGTGCTGGGTTTTGGGGGAAAAAAGCAAGCATATGACATAATCTCTGACTTCAACATGTTGATGATATAGCTACTGGGAAATAGAGTATATAAATAAAATGTGGATACTGTACAATAAGCATTATACATAGGTATTATATATATGTAAGAATTATTTAATTGCTACAGACAGTAAGTGGTAATAAATTATCAGAGGATGAGGCAGTTACAGAAGTTTCGGGAAATCCAGTAATACTTTTGCTAGCAGGCCAAAATAAATGTGGGGATTTAATCTAAGGATGAGTGGTTCAGCTCTACAAAGATTTATGTAGAGAAAAGATAGGAAATAAAATTGAAGACAAGCAGGTCAGGTCTAACATGTAGTCTTCAACGTCAGTTTGCTAACATTCAGTCTATATTTAATATGAAAATAAAACTTGGATCAAAATCTATACAAGTAAAGCAGTTGTCCTTCAATTAAAAAATAAATAAAAGGACCAAAAAAGATCTATATAAGCTAGAATATCTGAATTTCAGTCTCCCAGTCTGTTTTGTGTTCTTTCAGTTGATTAGTTTTAAGACTGTTTTGGAGTTTATGCATATTGGTTTGAAAAGTGAATATGGTTTTCGTATGTTTATTTGGGAATGGGCCCAATTATCCTTAGAGATTTATTACCCTTTTCAAATTCGTCTGGAAGCTGGAGAAAGACTTTTTTAACCTTTGCTAGGCTTCCCTGGTGGCACAGTAATAAAGAATCAGCCTGCTAGTGCAGATGTGGGTTTAATCTCTGTGTGGGGAAGATGCCCTAGAGGAGCAAATGGCAACCCACTCCAGTATTCTCGTCTGGGAAATTCCATGGACAGAGGAACCTAGCGGGCTACAGTCAATGGGGTCACAAAGAGTCAGACACGACTTAGGGACTAAACAACAACAAGGTATATGGTGGAATGCAAGGATGAGGGTTTTAGACTACAAATCCCAGCTAAAATATCAACTATACTGTATTAGAACTATTTTTTCTTATGCATAAGATGGGTCCTTAGATTCTTTTCCAGCTATATATGGAAGTCGAGGAGGAGAAAATGCCTGCAAGCTAACTACAAAGCTCTGGCCAGGTGCTGGGCTGCAAGCAATGATCCTCAACATTCAGATGCCACACCCACTTATCACGTACAGTGTGCTATCACATGGATCTCATCCTCGGGCGTGCGGCCCGTGAGAAACACCAGAATGGGTAGGGTAATGGCACATCAGTGGCAGACCCCTAACTTCTTAGGAAGTTGATTCGGCTTTTCATGTGACCTAGTCTGGTTACACATTGAAGCATTTATTTCATGTTATTCATGGTCTTCAGCTCATCGGAGCAAACAAGTAAAAGCAGGTGGAGGGAAATCAAGCCCCAGAGTTAGAAAAGGAAAGAAAAGAATGCTTTTTGGTCAGAATCAGAAAACACCTGGGAATTTTAATAAAGTTCCACAGTAGTAAAATCGACAAAGTATTTGACAAGGGTTCTGAAAACAGTGCTTCCTAGCCATGTGACTAGGGTCATAGAAGGAGACTTCTCTGGGCCTTATTTTCCTTAACTGTAACAAGAGTGTCATGCTCTTCTGTTCCCCCATGTACTAGTTGTGAAGACCAAATCTGTGATAGGTATGAAAGCCTGCAAATGAAAGAGCAATTCTAATGGGAACTTCAGATTGATGAAAAAATAATGTCTAATATTGTTTCACGTTCACTTAGTTCCCAGACACAATAATTGTTTTATACCCCAATTAGACCTCCTTCCCCAACTAGACACATACACACACACACAAAACAACTGATGAGGTTTAGAGCAGCAACTTGCCTAATGTAACAGATTATAAGAGACAGAATCCAAACTCAAAGCCAAGTTTGTCACACCAAAAACCATACTTTTATTTTTCTGGACCTGCACAAATATGTATGCATTTTGGCAAGATGGTAATGAGTCTCCATTATGAAACAGAGAAGAGCAGCTAATTGGAAACGTTGGAGAGGCTGGGGGCCCTGTGTTTTTTGAAGCTTGATTTGAAATGCTAATTAATGCAACTGTAAAATATATTATTAACATATATATGTATTTATGATGCATATAATAGCATTGGGGGAGTTTTGTGACTCTAAGAGTCACAAGATCATGAATTTCTGTGTAAATTTCTATTCGTCTGTAAGAAGTTATAATCTCTTAGAGGAAACAAAGCATTCCACTTTGAGAAGTGTTGGCTGTTTTCTGAGAACTGTAAATTAAGAATGATGTGGTCATGTTTCTTTTTTTTTCTTTTTAAGGTACTGCTGTGCAGTATGCAGGGTCTTCGGTCCCCAACCAGGGACAGAACCCGCGCCCCCTGCACTGGGAATTCAGTCATAACCACTGGACTGCCTGGGAAGTCCTGTGTTTATGTTTCTTTGCTTCATATTTGATATAAAGGTCTCTCAAAATTATTTATACAAAGACATATACCTACCTTACACACACACACACACACACACACATACACACTTTCACACACACAGTTTGGTGGAACTTCAATGCAGTCAGCTGTCTCTGGTTATAGATTATGATTCAATATTGTTTCATGTTGTGGTTCTTTCAATCATAAGCTTTACTAAGTACTTTTTAAATGTGAAGAAATATGCTAGGCATTGGGAATTTAGAAAAAAATAAAATCCAGCCTTAATTGTTAGGCACTCGTAGTCTGTTTCGGGAGACAACTGTGTAGACAGACAAATTACAAAGTGCAAATATTAAAATAGAACTAGGGAAAATTGCTTATGGGACACAGAGAACAAAACTCTAATGTGTCTGAGGAAGTCAGGAAGGCTTTCTCTTGATGTAGGTGTTGCAAGGTACAAGGAGGTTATCAGATGAAGAAGAAAGATGAGGGCATTCGGGCCAGAGAGAACCCAGCAAATGTGAGGAGGCATCAGCTACAGGCAAGGCTTGCTATCAAGGACTGAGAAGTGGAACTTCCCTGCTGGTCAAATGGTTCAGACTTCGAACTTCCAAGGCAGGGGGCGAGGGTTTGATTTCTGGTCTGGGAACTAAAATCCCACATGTCATGTGGCTCAGCCAAAGGAAAAAACAAAACAAAACTGCGGAGCGGCAGGAACAGAACATGAATGAGGAACAGAAGGAAACAGGCTCAAAAGGTCAGTTGTGGGCAGCCTGGGAAAGGCAGGCACCAAAGAGAAAAAGTTCCAACCAATTAATAACTGGAAACAATTTTATTAGGACAACAACTATACCTGAAATAGTTGCCTAAAGTAAATAGTATGTAAATGGCATGAATAGCATTCCATTATACATCACGATATATGGAGTTTATATAATGGATGTACTCAATTTAGGTGATTTCCAGGTTGTTATTGTTTGCAGGTAAAAAAAAAATTTGCTCTTGTTCATGATTATTTTCCCAATTCAAAAGTTATGCATATTTTTAAGGCTTTTTTTTTGATACAGAGTGACAAAGTACACTTCAAACTGTTTGAACCAATTTACATCTCTATCAACAATGCCTGAATATTCTTTCTGAAGCTCTAGGGAAATTTTCATTACTTGAAATCTCTTCTCTGACAGTTTATAAGTGAAAATAGTATTTTGCATTTGAATTTCTTTTATTTTTAATGAGTCTAAACTTATTTTTTCATCTGTTCATTGGAAGTCACTATTCTTTTGTGAGTTTTCCTAAAATCCCTCCTCCCTTTTGATAAGGTATTTGTCTTCTCCACATAAGGTTATTAACTCCATCTGTCCATAAAAATTGTGTACATACTTTTTCTTGGTGTCATTTAACTTTTTAAATTTTTTCTCTTCATACATATAAATATATTACACATTTTCATACCCAAATTATAATAATGTGAGTTTTAACATAAAGAAATCTTACACTCTCATATGGAAAAAAAATCCATTTTTTTCTTTTTTATTCTTTTATAGCTATCCATAAAATTACAGAAAAGGTCTTGATGACCTGGATAACCACGATGGTGTGGTCACTCACCTATAGCCAGACATGAAGCATTATTACTACAAACAAAGCTAGTGGAGATGATGAAATTCCAGCTGAGCTATTTAATATACTAAAAGATGATGCTATGAAAGTGTTGCACTCAATATATCAACAAATTTGGAAAACTCAGCATTGGCTACAAGACTGGAAAAAGTCAGTTTTCATTCCCATCCCAAAGAAAGGCAATGCCAAAGAATATTTAAACTATCGCACAATTGTGCTCATTTCACATGCTAGCAAGGTAATGCTCAAAATCCTTCAAGTTAGGCTTCAACAGGATGTGAACTGAGAACTTCCAGATGTTCAAGTTGGATTTAGGAAAAGGCAGAGGAACCAGAGATCAAATTGCCAACATCTGTTGGGTCATAGAAAAAGCAAGAGAACTCCAGAAAAACATCTACTTCTGCTTCATTTACTACACTAAAGCCTTTGACTTGTGGATCACCACAAACTGTGGAAGTGAATACCAGACCACCTTACCTATCTCCTGAGAAACCTGTATACAGGTCAAGGAGCAACAGTTAACTGGACATGGAACAACGCTGAAGAACTGACGCTTTTGAAATGTGGTGCTGGAGGAGACTCTTAAGAGTCCCTTGGACAGCGAGATCAAACCAGTGAATCCTAAAGGAAATCAACCCTGAATATTCATTGGAAGGACTGATGCTGAAGTTGAAGCTCCAATACTGTGGCCACCTGATGTGAAGAGCAGACTCATTGGAAAAGACCCTGATGCTGGGAAACATTGAGGGCAAGAAGAGAAGGGGGTGACAGATGATGAGATGTTTGGATGACATCACCTACTCAATGGACATGAGTTTGAGCAAACTCTGGGAGATAGTGAAGGACAAGGAAGCCTGGTGTGCTGCAGTCCATGGGGTCGCAAAGAGTTAGACATGACTTAGGTAATGAATAATAAAGCTATCATTCTTGAAAACATGTCCTTCAACACAAAAGGTATGTTAATATTAAGAAGGGCTTTTACTTCAAAGTAAAGGGATATTATAGATTTTATCCTGAGTGCAATGGAAAGCCATCAGGGCCTTTGAAATCAGAGAATAACTTTTTTAAGGAAGGTAATTCTGGCTGAATTATGTAAGATGTCCCAGGATACAAAAAGCTCTGCAGTGTCATTATTAAGAAACTACACTAGGCATAGCTGAAAGCCTGGACTGAAGCCATGGATATGGAGAAAAAGAAGCAGGATGTTACCATATGAGAGTTCCCAGGGTCTGGTGAGAGATTATAGAGTGGAAGAAGTGTAGAGAGGCCTCGAGTTACAGTACCGTTTCTCGTTTGAGCCACTCAGCTGATGGTGAGAATCTTTATCCAGGTTAGGAATGAAGAGGATGGAGCAGGTGTTGAGTGTCTGTTATATGGATGGATAGATGGGATGGATAAGAAAAAAGGGATGTGTTGTGCTTTAAACATTGCCTGTTCTAGGGACTGAATACTGTCATTAGTAAACCCCCTGGAGCAAACGCTTTCCCAGAATACTCTTCACTGTTGTGGCAGATGACAAGTGATGCCAAGATTTATGAAAGTAAAAAGGAAATATTTCCCAGTCACAAGATTATGTTATAAATCTACCTGTCCATATCTATCAGTCTCAATCTCTACCTCTATTGTTGTACCTATTACTTACCTATCTGTCTACTTCAAACTTTAACATTATTTATTGATATGCTCCTTTATTGTTAACTTGAATTAAATGCCCCAAGCTGCTAGAGACTGAAGACTCTGCTTGGATTTCCATGTGCCCAGTCGTGACATAGAAGAGCAGGAAGTCATAGCTGAATTACTGTCATTTACTCGCCTCACCAAGTTTCCCCCGATTCTCTGAAATAGAGCTTTTCTTTTTAACCATCTTTATCTTCAGCCTCCTATTATTTTTTCTTTTCTTTTAAGCTGAAGTATAGCTGATTTACAATATCATATCAGTTTTAGGTGTATAGCAAAGTGATTCAGATATACATTTTTTTCAGATTATTTTCCATTATATTAGGTTATTACAAGATGTTGAATATAGTTCTATGCAGTGCTGCTGATCTATTTTTTTAAGTCTTCATTTTAAAAATGTATTCATTTATTTGGCTGCCCGGGTCTTACTGCAGCACACAGGATCTTCTTCCTTGCAGCATGCGGGATCTTTTTAGTTGCAGCATTCAAACTCTTAGTTGGTGCATGTGGAATCTAGTTCACTGATCAGGGATACAACCCAGGCCCTCTGCACTGACAGCCTGAAGTCTTAGTCAGGACCACCAGGGAAGTCCTTATTTTATGTATAGTAGTGTATATTTATTAATCCCATACTCCTAATATATCCCCCCTATGACTCAGCCTCCTATTTTTTACATAGCTATCATTACATAAATAGATAATGATAGTAAATAGGAGAGGGAGAAGTTGGGGAATTGAGATCGGCACGCACACGTTACTATACATAAAATCGATAACTAATAAGGACCCACTGTATAGCACAGGGAACTCTACTTGATACTCTGTGATGATCTATATGGGAAAATATTTTTAAAGGAGTGGATATATGTGTAACATTCACTTTGCTGTAAAGCAGATACTAACACAACATTGTAAATCAACTATGCGCCAATAAGAATTTTAAAAAATAGTAGTAACTAAAAAAAAAAAAGTAGTAACTATATTATTATGTTTTTACATTGTGTGTTTACAATGTTTATGTATATTATCTCATTTAATAGTCACAGTAACTGTAAAGTAAGTACTGTTATTGTTTCCATTTCACAGATAAGGAAGTATAGAAACATTAATTAACTAGAATTTCAAGGTAGTAACTGACTTCAGTTCACCATCTTAACCAACATACTACACTGACACCCTGAGTTTTCACATTGGTTGGCTAGAGGAAAGGCTTGTAAGGGGTCAACAAACAAACAGTTTCTATGATGTAACTTCATATTTGAACATGAATGTAATTCTTATCTACACATTTGAAAAGCCATAGTATAGTGTCTGAGTTATAGTTTAGAGTTTGGGCTTGAAGATTGGAACTAGAATTCAAATAATGATTCTGTACTCAAACAAACTTGACAAAAATATTTAATTCATTTAATGAATATTTATTGAACATCAATGTGTCAGGCACTGTACAAAGTGCTGGAGGTTCTAGGTATTTTTTAACAGTGAGCAGGACATCCTTGATGGTCCAGCGCTTAAGCATCTGCCTGCCAATGCAGGAGACACAGGTTCGATCCCTGGTCCAGGAAGATTCCATACATGGTGGAGGAACCAAGCCTGTGTGCCACCACTACTGAGTCCATGAGCTCTAGGGCCCATGAGCCACAACTGCTGAAGCCCATGTGACTAAGCCTGTGCTCTGCAACAAGAGAAGCCATTGCTAGAAGCCTGCGCACTTGAAATGAAGAGTAGCCCCTGCTCACTACAACAAGTCTGCACATGGCAACAAAGATCCAGCAGAGCCATAAATAGATTAAAAAAAAACAAAACAAAACAGTGAAAAACCACTCCCCTGTCCTCATGCTTACCTTCTAGTGACAGGTGAATGTCAATAAACCAATTAGTAAATACAAAAACTCTGTCAGAACAGTGATAAGTGTACAGGAGAGATGCTCTGCAAAGTAACAGAAACCAGAAAGGTAGGGTGTTATTATCTTATAGTATATATTAATCTTCTAGGGGCGCTATAACAAAGCACCACCAAGTAGGTGGCTTAAACCACAGAAATCTATTGTCCCACAGTGCTGGAGGCTAGAAGTCTGTGATATAGCTCCACAGGGCTGGTTCCTAATGAGGGCTATGAAGGAGATTCTGTTCCATGCTGCTTTCCTGGAGTCTGGTAGTGTGCTGGTTTTTAGGTATATTGTCTCAATCTCTCCCTTAATGTTCACATTCTAGGTGTTCTCCCTATGTATATGTCTATGTCCAAATTTTCCCTTTTAATAAGGACACTGGTGATATCAGACTGGGCACCCACCCGACTCTAATATGACCTCAACTTAATTAATTACATCTGTAATAACTCTATTTCCAAATATGGTCACATTCTGATATAACAAAGATTCAGATTTCAATATCTGCATTTTGGGGGGTGGGCACATACAATAGTTAGAACTGGACATGGAACAACAGACTGGTTCCAAATTGGGAAAGGAGTACGTCAAGGCTGTATGTTGTCACCCTGCTTATTTAACTTATATGCAGAGTACATCATGTGAAACACTGGGCTGGAAGAAGCACAAGCTGGAATCAAGACTGCTGGGAGAAATATCAATAACCTCAGATATGCAGATGACACCACACTCATGGCAGAAAGCGAAGAAGAACTAAAGAGCCTCTTGATGAAAGTGAAAGAGGAGAGTGAAAAAGTTGGCTTAAAACTCAACATTCAGAAAACTAAGATCAAGGCATCTGGTCCCATCACTTCATGGGAAATAGATGGGGAAACAGTGGAAACAGTGAGAGACTTTACTTTTTTGGGCTCCAAAATCACTGCAGATGGTGAGTTCAGCCATGAAATTAAAAAACGCTTGCTCCTTGGAAGAAAAGTTATGACCAACCTAGACAGCATAATAAAAAGCAGAAACATTACTTTGTCAACAAAGTTCTGTCTAGTCAAAGCTTTGGTTTTTCCGGTGTTCATGTATGGATGTGAGAGTTGGACTATGAAGAAAGCTGAGCACCAAAGCATTGATGTTTTTGAACTGTGGTGTTGGAGAAGACTCTTGAGAGTCCCTTGGACTGCAAGGAGATCCAACCAGTCCATCCTGAAGGAGATCAGTCCTGGGTGTTCATTGGAAGAACTGATGCTGAAGCTGAAGCTCCAATACTTTGGCTACCTGATGCGAAGAACTGACTCATTGGAAAAGACCCTGATGTTGGGAAAGATTGAAGGGGGGAGGAGAAGGGGACGACAGAGGATGAGATGGTTGGATGGCATCAGTGACTCAATGGGCATCAGTTTGGTTAAGCTTCGGGAGTTCGTGATGGACAGGGAAGCCTGGTGTGCCACAGTCCATGGGGTCGCAAAGAGTCAGACAAGACTGAGCTACTAAACTGAACTGAACCGACAATGTACCCCATAACAGGGTAATCAGGAAGACCTCACTGATAAGGAGTTAGTGCCACTGAGGCTTGAAGGAAGTAAGACAATGATCCAGGTTGATATCTAGGAGAGGAGAGATCCAGATACAAAGGACCTGAGACATGAGAAGGCCTAGCATGCTCAAAACCAAAACGTAGAAACAAGGGCATTGTGGCCATGGTGAGTGAGCGAGGGGATGGCTAGAAATAAAGTTTGAGGGATGGTGGGCAGGAATGGAGGATGGGTTACACAGCTCTTAATCTTACATCAGAAGATGGAAAGGCCTTGGTTCTTACTCTGAGTGAGAAGGGAAGACACAGGAAGAGGACTTTGAGCCCTGCTAGGTGCCCTGTGTAAGCCACATGTGAGGGGCAAGGGTAGAGAAAGTTTAGGACTTTTGCTATCAGGCACATGAAAGATAAAGGTGATTTGGACTAGACAGATTGTGGTGGGGACACACAAGTGGTTGGATTCTGTATGAATTGCTGTTATAGCAGATGGGATTGTGAGAACAATAAGGAATTAAAAATATCTCTGAGGTTTTTGTCCTGAGCATCTGAAAGGCGGGCAAAGCTATACTAGAGCAGTTAATTTGGCAGTGAAAGATAAAACAGAGCTCAGTTTTTTCCAATTAAAACCAAAAAGGCGCTCAGGTTTGCACATGATCAGTTTCATACTCTTAGATATCAATCAGGTAGAGGTGAAGACAGTTGGCAATAGAGGTTTGAACTTAATGGAGAAGATTAGAGATGGAGACATACATTTGGACATACATATCAGAATATAGATGCTATTCAAAGCAATGAAACTGTGAGATCCACCACAGAGTTGTTGATTAACAATTGAGATAGAGAAGAAAAGGAGTCCCAAAACTAAACTCTTTGGCATTTCAAAGTGTAGAGGTCTGAAAGATGAGGAAGAACAAGTTAAGGAGACTGAGGACAACCAACCGGTGAGGTAAGGAGATGATCGAAAGGGAATGGTGTCCAGAGGCGAAGGGAAGACATTTTCAAGAAGGAAGGAGTGATTTATAAAACTCTTGTTTAGAGGACAAGCCAAATGAGGACCGAGAAGTGACCATTAGACGTAGTACTATGGGGGTCACTGGGAAGCTTGTCAAGAGAAAGTTTGGTGGAGAAGGTGGAAGAAAGCCTGCCTGGAGTGGGTTCAACGAAGAATGTGAAGAGAGGAACTGGCGATGTTAAAACTTTATAGACGATCTTGCTGGAAAGCAGTGTAGACATTGAACACTAGCTTGGGGGAGAGAGAAAGAAGGCAGAGGGACCTGTCTTTGGCGATGGGAAAATTAGGAGGCAACAAAGTACTCTGTTGAGAGTCATCTTCATATCTATAAAGGGTCATAATAGTTCCCACTTCCATAATAATTCCCACTTCCTCAGGCAGCTGAAGGAGATAATGATCAGGTGTTGGAAAGCGGTTTGCCCTCAGTCAATGACAGTGCCAGCTGCATTCCTGAGAAAGTGATGCCCCTGTGCGGGAATTCACCTCTCCTGCCACGAGGCCTGGCACAGACGAGGGTCTGCAAAACCTGGTCCTGCCCTTTCAGTTCTTCAGGGTGCTGCAGAAGGCGAGCCATCTGTCTTGGTGAGGATGGGGGCCAAACCAACCCTGTACAGTAGCTGGAAGATGCTTTCTCATAGTGAAGAAGGTGGGAAGGGAGAAGCTGGATCTTGGGCAAGTTGGAAACGCCCAAAGCGTGAAAGACACACGGCTGAAGTCACTTCACTCAGCCAGCTCACATGTGACACCGGTGAAGTCGCAGTGGCATTTCTTCACACTGCGTTCACTCCAGAAATTAATTCCTCCTTATCAAGAGGGAGTGATTGGCAGAACAAAGAATGCGTGTCTGCGGAGGCTAGCGGTGGGGTGGGTGCCCATCACAACGGGACAAGGGCGAACACGTTTGAATAGGACGTGTGTGCACGGTATGAATGGAGAAGAGCCGAGCGAGTGTGGCGACGCGCCCCAGCGGCCGGGGGCCTCCCGAGGGAACGTCTGCTTGTGATGCGGGAGCGCCCGCCGAGGAGCCTCCTTATCCCCACCCACCTCCCGAACGCCGGCAGTCAGTGGTGCATATAGACATATTTCTGGGAGCTGTCCATGAGCTCATCGCTTTCCCGGCGATAGCAGCAGTAGCAGCAGCAGCCGCGAGGGAAGCAGCCGCATTTCTCCCGGCGCCGCTAGAATAAGCCCCGCCGCTCGCACATCCAGACACACGCGCGGCGAGCGGCCCCGGGAAGCAGCCGCCGCCGACCCAGCCCCGCGGCCGCAGTCGCGCCCGGCCCCGCCCGCCATGGCCCCGAGTCTCCCCGCCGGGAGGTAGGTGGGCGCGGGCAGGGGGCGAGAGGCTCCGGCCAGGACTCCCGGCCGGGCCGGACCAGCCCCGGGGGCGGCCGCCCCTCGCGCTCTGCGGCGGAGCGGCCGGGCGGGGCCGCGGGCGCGGCGGAGGAGCCTCCCGGCCCGGCGGGGGCCGCGGGCGGCAGGCCCGGCGCTGAGCAGCCGCGGGAGACCCGAGAGACCCGGGCGTGACAGCAGGAGGAAACCGGAGCACCGGGAAGATGGCTTCTCCCACCTCCCCGGCCCCGGAAGGCGGGGCCTCCACCCCGCCGAACCCGCCGCGGATTCGTCAGGTGGGTGCACGGGGCGCGGGGAGGGGCGCGGCACCCCATTGTCCTCGCCGCCGGGAGGACGAGGTCCTGGCCCCCCGGTGCAGAGGCTGACGGCTGGGGCGGACGCTGGCGGACCTGGCCGCGTCGCCTGGCCCAGGACCCTTCTCGGAATCCCCTTTTCTCAGTCTCGCTTCACACGGGAGCAGAGAAACATGCACAGAAACACACACACGCCTCCTGGAAAAACGCGTTCTCCAGAACCAGACGTGTAACTTCTGCGCACACACACATACACACGCAGGCTCAAGCACACCCCGCAAAGTCGTCTCCCCTTCGCGCACAGAGGCACACGCCCAGCTATCACATGACCCACTGCGGCGCTACCATGAGAAAGGAGCCCCCGCCGCCCTCATGGGGGCATCTACCCTGGACCCCCATCCCCTTGACGACCTTGAGAGGGCCGGCTGGCAGCATTCACCTCCCGCCCTCGGGAGAGAAGTCACCGTGTCTAGAGGTTGCCTACCAGTTCTCAACTTTCAGACCGAGCTACACCCAACAATTGCAGCCCTGTCTTAGCCCTTAGTACTAGAAAGAAAACATGTGTTCCTGTTCTCCCGACGTCTGCAGAGACACAGTTTTTCCCCAGCAGTGCAAGGGAGGGCGGGCTGTGATGCACATGTCTTTGGCTGTCTGAATAAGCCCTGTTTTCTGTTTATATGGTAATATTAAAACATGAGAGTACTCCATCTGGTTGTGATCTGTGATTCGGTGTCTAAAAGAGCTCTTTTTCTCTCCTTTTTGTGCTACCATTTCGTTGTCAGGAGCTATAGCATTAGCGCTTTAGGTTATCGCAGTAGTGCCAAGTGTCACAGCCCTGGGCAGGGTAGTGTATGGGTGTGAGAATATGATCCCCTGACTGCCACAGGCAACCTCTTTACCAAAGATAATTGAACTCCTGCTTAGAAACAGGATAAAATTGGATAATGGAGCAGGAAGATCATGTCAAACAGAATGTTTTTTCTCCAAACTGTGGGGAAATTTTGAAGAACCCAGAAGCTTTAGAATTTATGATATGACAGTAAAATTTGGTTGACACTTAACAAGGTCTTTGCCGCATTTGAATTTTAATGTGTATGGATAATGTATTTTAGGGATAACCTTTTTTAATGTGCATTTTAAATGCAATGACTGAAAAAAATCAATGTGTACTTGTTTTTAATGGCCCTCTATGTCTCAATGAAATTGTTAAGGTTTTAAATGCTTATAGAATCCAAGACTAATTTTATGACAATACATTTTTAATTGCACTTGGAGCTATTTTTTTTCCCCTGAGAAATTGTGGTAGCTGGCATCATTACACTTATATTTGTGATATTTAGCCATCTAAAAATGAAGGCGAAATTACTATTTGCAATATAAAAAAATCATATCATACAGGAAAAATAATTTTTATTCCTATTTGGCTAAATATGTGTGTATGTATATGTACATAGTTACATAAGCATTGAAGAAGTAAAATATGTTAATTTTAGTAGAATGTAAATACTCATAGGAATCTCTCTGAAGTCTCATTCTGTATTTAGGATAATTCTGCTGATTTAAGAAATAGTATTATGAAAATAGCTACTAGAAAAAATTTGCATGAAAGGTCATTGCTGTTTTGCAGAGTAGATACTTTACTTAGAGGACTTCCTAATTAGAAGCTGTGTAAATGACATCATGCTGCAACATACAAGCAATTGATATTGTCTGTTCAGCCTTTCATTTATGTGACCTTACAGAAGCACTTTTTTAGTGATTGGTGCATTAATTTGCATAGGACGTAGAAATGGGTTGCTGGAATCATTGGTCATCTTGGTCTACCTGATTCATTCAGGCAGGTGGAATGGAAGTGCTGACAACATCTGACTGCAGCATCACCACTTTCCTGCAGGTGATTTTGAGCACATCAGAAATTAAAAAAACAGGAGGAATAACAGTGTTTTCCTGCAAAGCAGTGAAATATTTTAGTTTCCAGTCCTACTATATTTTAATTATGTCACTGTTTCTCCTTGTTCCTTAGTAATTCTTTTTCCAAATCAATTCTAGACTGAATCAGAATTAAAATAATCTGAATTCTTTTCCTCTTTTTTAACCATAATTGACAGAAAAAGTGTTATTGAAAGAACAGAAAAGTCCAAAGGTGAAGGATTTTAATGAAATACCTAGCATGGGTTTTAGTAACAGATAAACTTATTGGTCATCATTTTAATTATATAATAGAAATATTTTTATTTGTAATAATTTTATTTATTTATGGTATTATTTTTGGCTGTGCTGGGTCTTTATTGCTGGGCAGGCTTTTTTCTATTTGCAGCAAGCAGGGGCTGCTCTCTAGGTGAGGTGTGCAGGCGTCTCATTGCAGTGGCTTCTCTTGTGGAGCTTGGGCTTCAGCAGTTGCGGCTCCCTGGCTGTGGAGAACAGGCTCACTAGTTGTTGTACAAGGATGTAGTTGGCCTGCAGCATGTGGGATCTTCCTGGACTAGGGATTGAACGAACCTGTGTCTCCTGAATTGGCAGGTGGATTCTTTACCACCGAGCCCCCAGGGAAGCCCCTAGAAATATATTTTAGAAAGGCTTTCAATAAATATATATATCTTGTAAATTCATATATTTAATTGCTAATTTCAATGAAAATATGCTATGTGAAGACTCATTTATTCAACAAGCAGTTATTCAGTACAATGTAATGTTTCATACCCTAAAGATACAGAAGTGATAAAGATAAAAATCTTATCCATTAGGAGGTGTAGGTGTTTTTAATGAGGACAAGCATTAAAGTAATTGAAATTTGAATTGCCTATGGGGGCTTTCCCACATTATTTAAAAATGTATTTCTCAGCTTTTTGTTTTGATTAATAGTCTTCTAATAGTGAGTCTAATTCATAAACTTGCATATACCTAAAAAATCATTGTATGATTGAATTAATGCCTACATACATTTGATATATAATATATTTCATTCTCTTTTAATTACTTAATCTGTTATTAGAATGACATATTGAACTGTATATATTATTTTTACAACTTGATCTTTTAGACAAAGTTTTATCCTTTTTTTTAGCTTTTGGAAAATGCTGTTGTAGCATGAAATAGCTGAAATAGTCCAGCGCCTTTGCATAGTGCAGTTAAAATCGAGGTTTCCAAAAATGAGATGATCAAGGGAAAATGACCTTCAACTACATTCTATCCATAATTATCGTGTTAAGGGAAAGAAAAATTTATTAATATGCTCTGTCTTCTTAGGCTCCTAAGATAATAGATATTTATTTTTTCCTCTTTTAAGAAAGAGGTTATATTTTGTTAATTTTCAATACAAGATAACTATAGTACAGAAGTTTCACTAGTTTTTTAAAACATTTAAGTCAAATTAGCTACCGAACTACAAACTTCCTGGATTTCATTTTGTATTTATTCTTTATTCATTTTCTGAACGTAAAAGAAAAGATTAAGAAATGATAGTTTTGCAACGAACTTTTGAAATAGTTTGTCTACACATATTACATACATCAAGAGATCCATATGATTTCTGTGGCTATTGCCAGAAAATTTAAATCAGTTAATTAAATGAGTATTGATTAAGATCTTGAGTTAAGATACTTAGCTAACATGTTTCTGGGCCTTATCATCTTTCTGATGAGCTATGATGAAAAATGAAAGTGAAAGTCACTCAGTCGAGTCCGACTCTTTGTGATCCCATGAACTGTACAGTCCATGGAATTCTCCAGGCCAGAATACTGGAGTGGGGAGCCTTTCTCTTCTCCAGGGGATCTTCCCAACCCAGGTACCAAACCCAGGTTTCCCGCACTGCAAGCGGATTCTTTACCAGTTGAGCAAGGGAAGCCGGATAAGCTATGATAGGAGTTTCCAAAGCATTCATTACTCTGAGAATTGGAGAGCTATAAGACATCCTTTTTAATTGGTGCCAGTAAAATTTAGTGTCCTTTTCTTATTTCTTGATCAGTCCTTCTCCAAGATCTGTGGGTATTAGTGTTATTTCATTGCTGGCAGCAAACCAGTGTTCGTTCGTTCTTTGCTGTAGAAACTCAGAGACATCCCAGATGGTAATAATAAAATATTTACAGTGGGCAGGTGTGATGCTAAGCAAAGCACAGTTTTCCCAACAGTCCTGTGAAAGAGATATTATTCTTATTCCCATTTTCCAGATGAGAAGTGTGGGTTTAGAGAAACTAACCTACATCCTCGAGGTCATAGCTAGTAAGTTGCAACTATGCAACATGGGGATTTAAAACTTGGTCTTGATGCCTCATTTCACACTCACTGTTGTTTTTTTGTCTTCCTCTTCTAATTTGTGACTATTGGGGGAGATCTTAGTACCCTTGCTCCTTTGAGCCATGTGTAACCATTCTCAGGAATTCTCCTTTAGTTTGCTGTGATTAACTGTAGGATTTACAACAGAATTGAAATAATTTTCATTATATCAATTCATCAAATGAGAGTGACTTGAATTCCATTTTTACTTCTGTATTCTTTAAGACTGCGTTTCTCCAGCTTCATGGCTGCTGAGAGGAGAAACTAAGGCGCTCATTAGCTCTTGTCCCCGTAGTGAAGTGTTAGTCACTCAGGCGTGTCCAACTCTTTGCGACCCCTTGGACTATAGCCCGCCAGGCTCCTCTGTCCATGGGATTCTCCAAGCAAGAGTACTGGAGCGGGTTGCCATTCCTTTCTCCAGTGGATCTTCCCGACCCAGGGATCAAACCCAGGTCTTCTGCATTGCAGGCAGATTCTTTACCATCTGAGCCACCAGGGAAACCCTGGTTTTCTCTGAGCGCTTCTCCATTATTCCTGCTCTTTCCATGTTGCTCTGGAGTATGAATTGAGATAATAAATTAATTTTGAGAATGAGTTGGATTAATGGAGAGTCTTCTTATTCGGGAGTAAATAAATAGTAGGCTTTCATTTTCAAGTTTTTTAGTTTCTTCCAGTATTAATTCTATTCTTTGTTTATGCTTGTCAAAGTAAGTTATATTTTTGAATTTTCATGTTATGCAAAGTATTTGAGTTACAAAAAGAGGATTTGTTCCTTTAGACAGTGAAAGGATGAGAGAGAGAAAAGCAATAAGTGAATATAGTGATTCATTGACATAATTGGTTTCAATCTTTAATTTTTTTAGTTTACATACCATAAAATTCACTTTTTTATATTTTGATAAATTTTGACAGAATCTTAGAGTTGTGTGTCTTATCAGCGCAGTCTAAGTAGAGTACAGTTCTAGCTCCCGGAAACCTTCCCTTGTGCTTATGCCATTGTAGTCAAACAAATCCTCCTACCTTCAGCTTCTGGCAGCCGGTGAGCTGTCCTGGAGCCCTGTATTTTTGCCTTTCTCAGACTGTTATATAAATGGAATCATTCAGAACATTATCTTTTGAAACTGTTTTTTTTTTTTTTTTCCACTCAACATAATGTCCTTAATAGCTATCTAACTTCTTGCATCTGTCAGTATTTTGTTCCTTTTTATTATGGAGTAGTATTTCATTGTATGAGTATTTAGCCATTCAGAAGAAGGACATTTGGGTTGTTTCCAGGTTGGGGCAGTTTTGAATAAAGTAGCTATTAAATATTTGTGTAGAGGTTGTAAACATAGATTTTTCACTTCTCTTGGATGTATACCTAGGAGTATGATTGCTGGATCATATAGCAAATATATGTATAACTTTATAAGAAACTTATTTTCCAAAGTGGCTATACTGCTTTTGCATTCCTTCCAAGGATGAATGAGAGTTCCTATTGCTCCAAGTCTGGTAAGGCCTTTTCCCCCCTTGTTTTAGTCATTCTAATAGATCCACTGAGGCATTTAATTGTGATTTTAATTTGTATTTCTCTAATAACAAATGATGTTCAATGCTTTTGTCAACATTTTCTTTGTTGAGGTGTCCATATATTTTGGCAATCTTTTAAATTGAGTTGTTTTCCTTTTGTTGAGTTGAGAGAGTTTTTTTTATATATTCTGGAGACAAGTTCTTTGTTAGATACATGATTTGATATCTTCATCTATTTCTCCTCTTTTAATTCTCTTTCTAGTGTTTTTCTCGAGCAAGTTTTTTTTTTTTTTAATCAAGTCCAATTATGAGTTTTTTCTTTAATGAGTTGTCCTTTTGTTGTATCTAGGAGCTCTTTCTCTAACCCAAAGTCACAAAGATTTTCTCCTATTTTTAAAAAATCCTATCATTTAGACATTTGTTTGTCAGTCACTTTGAGCTGATTTTTGCGATGTGTCCTTCAAGGGTTCTTTTTTTTTTTTTTTGGTCATGCCATGTGGCACTTGGGATCTTCCTTTCCCTATCAGGATTTGAAGTTGTACCCCCTGCATTGGGAGAACCACTGGACCTCCAGGGAGGCCTCCCAATAATTCTTTTTCTTTTTTTCTTTTCATTACAGATTAAATTTTTATTATGGATTAAGAGATTTTGTTATTTTGTTGTTTAGTCATTAAGTCTTATCCGAGTCTTTGTGACCCCATGGACTGTAGCCCGCCAGGCTCCTCTGTCCATGGGATTTTTCAGGCAAGAATATTGGACCCAGTAATTCTTAAAATCACTGAAATGGCCAGACTTCCCTGGCTGTCCAGTGGTTAAGAAGCCATCTGCCAATGCAGGACACACAGGTTGGATGCCTGTCCTGGGAAGATTCCGCATGCCGTAGAGCAGCTAAGACCATGTGCCGCAACTACTGAGCCCTCGCTCTCGAGCCTGTGTGCTGCAGCTACTGAAACCCACACACCTGGACCCGAGTTCTGCCACCGCAACGAGGACCCCATACATCACAAGAAGAGCAGCTCCTGCTTGCTGCAACTAGAGAAAGCCTGCTTGCAGCAGCAAAGACCCAACACAGCCAAAAAAAGAAATCACTTAATGACCAGTATGTGTAGCAGCTTCAAAGCAGATAATCCGTATTGTAGATTTCAGATTAGTTAAGTGGATGCACAAACAGTATAAATAGTTATTTCAGGATTATCCGGCAAATGAAGGCAGTCTGAACAGAGCTCTGATTAGCTAATTATTTGCTCTTTATTCAGTGAAAAGATGTTGTATTTTAAGCAAGAGATCAATCAATCACATTTTCAATTTTAGCTATCATTTGGTGGAAGGTTACTAATAATGTAACTCTTCTTTACATTTTCACTTGGACATAGAAAGTATATACTTGGGTATATATATAAAGAGTAGCTCTTAAAATGAGAAATCAAATTTATTTTCAATTGTCACTTGTGGGATATACCTTAGTGGCCATTTAAAGAGATAACGTCCTCAGATTTTTCAAAAGAAAAGCCATTGTTCCATAAAACTAGCTATAGTTCATTTGGAAAATTCTTCCTAAAAAGGATGTTAGGTCTATCCCTGCTCTCCAAAATCTTACAGTCCTCTAGAAGAAGATATCAAGAGTTACATGGCTTGCTATAATATAGATAGAATATGGTAAGTATAATAATAGAGTACAAAATACTATGGGAGGAAGATAAAAGAAGTTTATTTTGGTTGGAGGAAATCATATTAGATTTGGTGAAACAGTTGAAATCTGAGTTGAATAGTAAAGAATGGATTTCATTTTGACAGATAGGGATTAGATAAAAAGCATTTCAGATCCAGAATAAACAGCAAGAAGAGACACAAAGATGGAAAAACATTAGAGGGTAGGCAGAATGGTTAGTAATCAATCCCGATTGGCTACAGAATAGGAGACAAGGAGTGATTAGTGATAGACAAATCTGGAAAGAAAATGATATGATATCATGGAGAGTCTTCCATTTACCTGAGTTTGGTCTTTATTCTTTAGAATATGAATACTCCTGCTAGGGTTTGCCTTTATTGTCCACCTCTCTGTCATCCCCAGATAAAAGCTACCTTCAAATAAAATCATCTTCATCATCACCTAGTCATGGATATGCCATATTTTCACAGTCTTGTGAATAAAAGTTACTTTAGGAAACATTGCTATTTTCATCTATTTTGTAATATAAAATCTAAGGAAAACAATGTTTGCTTTCTGCACAGATAACTTCATGCCAAGCTCCCTTAGATTTTCTGTGTCTTTGGATCAGGTTGTGTTTTCTTGAATAAAAAAGTTTGGAGCTTTTGCTGCATGTCGGGATTTTAGTTGAGGGACTAATTTATTTCAAGGGCTAAGCAGTAATAAATTTAAAATTATAGCTGTCACTGAGATGCTTTTGTGCACATGTAACTTGCAGAACACTCAGGAAAAAAAATGATCATTTTAGTAGTTATTGCTTATCTGGTTTGTCTCATTTGAGCACCAGAATCTTGACTAATGTCTGAGAATTAGACTAGATATTTTTTGGTAATAATGCTTGCGTTAAGTTCTTTAGTTCAGGACTTTACAAAGGTAATAAAAGAATACCTAGGGAATAATGGAACTTGCAAGATAGAATGAAAATTACCTGTATTTAAAGATACAATAAGTTAAGCATATCCTTGCAATTATTAATACTCTTCAGTGGGGTTTTATATGAAGTTCTGTGTTTCTTCAGTATCTCTCAATCAATCCTGTCTGGATTTCCTTTCTTCCAGATAGAGCCTGATCACATTCTGAATCCCATATCTCTCCCAGTAGTGTTTGTGCTGTGGTTTGATAAATTCTTTAAGGTCATTATCATTATCTGTATATTAATGTCATTTGATGCTATGTCTAATTTGGAAATTACTAATTAATTTTATTAAAAATTAGTTTAAACGTTACTCAGAGTACTAAGTTTTATCCTCTGATTTGTGGACTATTTTGCCACTGTCAGGTTATAAATCTTCCACCAATATATATCTATTATCCTGTTAATGGTAGGTCTCCAATCAGTGTCTTCTGTCTTGAGAACGAGTATTTGGCCCTGATCACCATTTGGGGAGCTGTAGGTGATGGGAAGGTTATTTTAAGTTACAGCTTACCTTACTAGGTCATTTCTGGATGAGAGTTCAAGCTCAAAACAGAACCTGTTGGGCAGAATGGTGGTACTTCCAATATCACACATGACCAGAAGCAGAGTCTGTGGGGATATACTCAAGTTTAGGGAATGGAAGCCCAATCAAAGATGTGATCATGCTCAGTGAGAATGGTATCTCACAGGTGAAAAAAATTAGAGGAAATACCAAGATCTGAGTTCTTGGCAAGTGCTTCACCTGAATTTTATTTTTTTCTTTTAATGGAAGTTAAACATTCTTTTATTTTACCTGAGAAGGTTTGAAAACAGTTTTGTTCTTTTAAATGCTTTATTTCACATAGGCTGAAGTAGTAACAAATCTCCTCAAATCTTATATGTGTATTTGTTTATTATTTATTTTTAATTTTTTGGCTGTGCAGTATGGTATGTGGGATCTTGGTTGTCTGAACAGGATTGAACCTGCATGCCCTGCAGTGGAATGGTACACTATCTTTATATATAAATTATATCTCAACACTTTTCCTTTATAATAGATGGTAACTTGCTGGCCACTTAGTATTAAAAATCAAACTCTAGGAAATGCAGTTTTTCAAATCCATTACCTTTTATTCAACTCTTACGGTAATAAATGTAGAAGGATCACGTCATTTTTCTGCAGTGTATGATCTAATATATTGCATTTATCTGACCTTTTTTCTGACTGTCCTAAGGGTAGGCTTATAAAACTAAAAGCAATCTTCCCACAGATTTTATGAATACTGTGTTTCTCTTTTGATGTCCATCTTTGCTTTAATATCATAAGGTTATTTCACCCTAGTTTATTTTGGGATCAAGCAAGTCAAATAAACCTTTTCTGGAACTGGATTTAACCTGGTTTAACCAATTTGCTGCCCCATGTAATGACTGATAGTCATAAACACAAGCAAGAATATTAGATGCATGATTTTGTGATATTGCTTAAATTGTATGAGCTTATGAATTTAAGAGTAACAGATATATTTAATGTAAATGTTATGGGCTAATCACTTTCATAATGCCACTTTAAAAAGAAAAGTATTTATACATTTGCACTATTGAGCTAAAAAGAAATACTCAGTAAGTCAGTATATTTAGTATTATTCGCTATCCATGATAGTTATTAAATATTTGTATAACTTTGTTAGTTCTCATAGATTCTATTTAGATACCAATGTATGAATATTTGCTTTAAGAAAACATGGATTTATAAATATAAATAGCTAAAATGTACAAGAGTCAGAGTCTGTTGACTAAATCAGACTACTTGGATAAAGGACCTTGCATGTCAACATAGAAAGTCCTATCTGTTTTTGATAAAAGCTTAGATTGTTGTATCACTGAATTAATTCTTTCATCTGAGTACAAAATGTTTTATTCATGAATGCCTCTTTTATAGCCATCTTCCTCAGTTGTAAAAGAAAACCAAGAACACACCTCTCTTCTGAACATGGTATTTTCACATACTCTTGCTTTCTTCTTATTTCAGAAGAATTAGCCTGACTTCAGTCACACTCCTTTTGCTTATCCTAGGACTTGACTATGTCCAGGAGCTGCTTTTCTTTTTTTCCAGTTATTTTCTTCTTCATTGTTATAGAGACTGGGGCAGGGATGAGCCTGATGGTGAGGTTAAGAAAACCCAACTGCTGTGGATAGCAGGATGCTTTGGTTGAGAATTTAGCAAACTGACAGCCTTCTAGACTTCTCAGAAGTGTTGATTCTGTTGAACTTTCTTTCCTTCCTGAAACTCTTCCTGATAGACTGTACAGCTCCATTCATATGCTTGTATTAACTCCTCTGAAGTAATGGTGTTCACACTTAACTGAGCCTGGGTGTGTGCTAAGCTCTGTGACAAGTGCTCTACATGTATTATCTCGTTTCATTCTCCCATCCATTGTATAAGGTAGGTACAATAATTATCCCAATTTCAATTACTCCAGTAATTATGCCGATTAAACTGAGGCTTAGTATTAATAGTTTTCCCAAGATCACACACTAAGTAAGTGGCGGAGTGAGGGATTCATACTCACATGTGTTAAGCAGAATGCTTGTCCTTAAACGGAGCCTGTGATACCACCTCTCCATGTCAGATGCCTTTGTAGTGACTGGAAATACAGAGGTGAAAACACCTCGATACAGAGGTGAAAACATTCAGTACTCATGGAACTTACACTGTAGTTCTGTGGGGAACATGTTAAAGTGAAGACAAACTAAACAGTTGTTGTTCAGTCACTCATTTGTGTCTGACTCTGCGACCCCATGGACTGTAGCACGCAAGGCTTCCCTGTCCTTCACTATCTCCCAGAATTTGTTCAAACGCATGTCCATTGAGTCGAAGATGCCATCCAACCATCTCATCCTCTGTTGATCCCTTCTCCTCCTGCCTTCAATCTTCCCCAACATCAGGGCCTTTTCCAATGAGTCAGTTCTTTGTGTCAGGTGGCAAAAGTATTGGAGCTTCAGCTTCAGCATCAGTCCTTTCAATGAGTATTCAGGACTGGTTTCCTTTAGGATTGATTGGTGTGATCTCCTTGCAGTCCATGGGACTCTCAAGAGTCTTCTCCAACACCATAATTTAAAAAACATCAATTCTTCGGTGCTCAACCTTCTTTATGGTCCAACGTTCACATCCATACATGACTACTGGAAAAACCATAGCTTTGACTAGATGGACCTTTGTTGGCAAAGTGATGTCTCTGCTTTTCCATATGTTGTCTAGGTTTGTAATAGTTTTTCTTCCAACAAGCAGGCATAATTTAATTTCATGGCTGGAGTCACTGCCCGTAGAGATTTTGGAGCCTAAGAAAGTCTGTTACTGTTTCCATTTTTCCCCATCTATTTGCCATGAAGTGATGGTAAAGAGTCTGTAACATGACTAAGATAGGGAGGGAATTCAGGTAGAGGAAGAGCAGATGCAAAGGCATGAAGGTAGCTAGCATATTGCGTTTTGGGGAGTTATCAGCAGTCCTGAATGGCTGGAACACAATGTTTGGGGGAGGTCACAGGAGATGAGACTGGTGAGTTCATCTGGAGCCAGATCATAAAAAGCTTTATTTATTATCATGACTGATTTGTTGTTTTCTGCCTATTGTTTCCCCAGGCACTTCTTTATCATTCTCCTCCATCACTTCCTCTTCCTTCCCTTGTTATCTAGATATTCATGTCTCTCAGAGTTCTGGTTTCTATCTTTGAGTTTCTTCTTTTATGTATTTATACTTCTTCCCAGATCCTATAGCCTCCACTGAAATTCTCATCTTTCTTCTATCTCTATCTTCCACCCACTCTTGAGTTAATATTTTCATCTGACCTCTGTAAACCTTCTCCTTTTTATTCTTCAGATCCTTCAAACTTCAGTTCAGTTCAGTTCAGTCACTCAGTTGTGTCCGACTCTTTGCAACCCCATGGACTGTTGTTCCATGTCCAGTTCTAACTGTTGCTTCCTGACCTGCATACAGATTTCTTGGGAGGCAGGTCAGGTGGTCTGGTATTCCCATCTCTTTCAGAATTTTCCATAGTTTGTTGTGATCCACACAGTCAAAGGCTTTGCCGTAGTCAATAAAGCAGAAGTACATGTTTTTCTGGAACTCTCTTGCTTTTTCGATGATCCAGCGGATGTTGGCAATTTGATCTCTGGTTCCTCTGTGTTTTCTAAATCCAGCTTGAACATCTGGAAGTTCACAGTTCATGTATTGCTGAAGCCTGGCTTGAAGAATTTTGAGCATTACTTTGCTAGTGTGTGAGATGAGTGCAATTGTGTGGTAGTTTGAGCATTCTTTGGCATTGCCTTTCTTTGGGATTGGAGTGAAAACGGACCTTTTCCAGTCTGTGGCCACTGCTGAGTTTTCCAAATTTGCTGGCGTATTGAGTGCAGCACTTTGACAGGGTCATCTTTAAGGATTTGAGATGGCCTTCAAACTTAATATATCTAAAAAGATATCACTGTTTGTTCCCTACCCCACAAAAAGTCTCACATATATGGACTAGATGGAAGGGAAAAACTCGAGGTTGGTTTTATAATGTATTTTTAATAATTAAGGTATATCAGAATACTTTACTATGTAATGAATAACTTATATATGTGTTGTCTAGAGATTATGTTGGCAAATGGAAAAACCATTATGTTCTGGGAAAGGACTTACATTTGGCTATGACTGTGAGAGATGAAGTACATAACATGTCCATGATTAAGAAGTTTTGCCTCCCTGTTGTTTTTCTGAAAAGTTATATGGGGTTATCTCGTATTTTTAAAAAAATCCTCTATTGTACCTGCGCCAGCTTTGTGGGTTCCTTTTACTCTTTTTTTTTTTTTCAGTTTTAAAAGCCCATGCTCCCAGGCCACTCTGCAGGTTAGGTACATGGAAGGTATGGTAGGAGAAGGATGCTGAGGAAAGGGCAGGACAGAAGATGAAGAGTTCCCTTGTGCCTCTTCAAACTGAGTTTGCTGTTGTGATGAGGGTAGTAGAGATTCCTGTATCATTTTGCAGCAGACTAGGAGTTTGGCTGCTCTGAGGAAGGCAGCAGCGTCATTGTTTGAGTAAGTGAATCACCTGGGATCACACTAATCTAAACTCGTGGCATCTAGAGTGATTTGAATGAGTTTCTCCTAGAAGAGAAGTAAAAGCGTCAGAGAGGGAGTGTGCATATCTCGCAGGCGTTATTATTGGACTCCATTGATTGTCCTCAAATTTCATAGGAAAACGTGTAATCTCATAAAGGGTTTTGTTAACTTTTTAATTTTTTTTTTTTTTAGTTTCTTTGTTTTGGCTGCGCTGGATCTTCATTGCTTCTCCCGGGCTTTCTCTAGTTGGAGCATGCGGACTTCTTCCTGTGGTGCTTCTCATATTGCGGAGCACAGGTTCTGGAGTGTAGGTGCTCAGTTGCTTCCCAGCAATGTGGAATCTTCCTGGATGAGGGATCAAACCCGTGTCCCTGCAGTGGCAAGTGGATTCTTAACCACCAGACCACCAGGGAAATCCTTGTTTCATTAGCTTTTATGTCCACCAATTCCTGTGTCTGCAGACATATTGTTTGGATGATTTTTAACTAGGTACCCCCATTCTCTATGCTCTGGATTGCTTCAAAGCTGGCAGGGACAGTTCCTGCAAACATCATGTAGTTGCAGCATACCTTTTATTTGGTCTTCAACTCTCTCTCTCTTTTTCAAAATCTTTTAAAATTTATTTTTAATTGGAGGATGATTGCTTTACAATCTTGTGTTGGTTTCTGCTGTCCAGCAATGTTGATCAGCTGTAAGGATACTCATACCCCTCCCTCCTCAGCCTCCAGCCCACCCCGCCCCCCATTCCACCCCTCTAGGTTTCAACTCTGTTTTAACTCACCCTTACTTCTGGTTCCCAAAGCTTATAAATTTGAATCGCCCAACAGTCTCTCTCTCTCGCTTTTTCTTTGCAAATGATGAAGTTATGGTCTACATTCATAGCCATTTAATGGAAGAATTTACCTATAACACACACAAGACAAATACATGCACATCATTTAAGATATTTCACCTAATCATGTCCTAAGCCATACAGATCTCTACTGTTTAGCTCACTAGGAAGCTGAAGTTATCCGTCCTGAGATGGTTGGTTCAGTGGTTCAGTAATGTGATCAGTGATTGAAGCTTCTCTGGGCCGTCTGTTCTGCAGTCCTCAAGTGTTATGTCAACTCTCTTGGTCACGAGATGGTTGCCACAATTCCAAGCATCCTGTCTTTGTATAATAGCTAAAGCCAAAAACAAGGGTAGGGGGACGGTGGTGGCCAGGTCTTCCTCTGGTTGTGCCTCCTTCTTATAAGAGAGGGAAATCTTTCCTAGGAGCCATCCTGCAAAAGCCTCTTTCATTTCATTGTTAGAACTGGATCATGTGCCTGCCTACCCTTTGAAAAAATCCCTAAAAATGAACACGATGGCATTTGGTTGGGTACATTATCATCCAACCAAAATGGTTGCGAAAAATTAGAGAAATGTGTTTGGTAGTCAACCAACAAATCTGATACATCTACATAGATAGAATTCCATTGAATTTTAAATCTCATAAATTTGCAATTAATTTACTGGATGTTTACCATCCTTAGATTTAAAGGGTGTTATATCAATATATCTATCTATCTCATAGATATATATATTTATATATCTATATCTATCCATTTATCTTATATATATATATATATACCTCAATGGAAGGAAAAGTTGTTTTTTCTGTTTAGGTATTGCTATAAGGACGTTTGTGGTTGGTGTTTCCATGGTGATCAAAAACATTGTCGTCTAAGAGCATTTCTTTAGAACTTAACAACAAAAGACACCGTTTAGATTATGATCACAGGAACAATGAATATGGTTCTTGACAACTGCTGAGAATGTGTTTTGAAAGAATTTATTCTTCAGTTGGATGTGATGTATGAATTACTACTAAATTCTACTAAAAGTAGAATTATATCTACTTTTAAATTTTAAAATGTCATCAACAGTAATAGGAGTCTCAATTTTATATTCAAACTTCTGAGGGAATCTGTTAGAGATGGTCTAATAATTCTTATATTAAGTATTCTCTTATCTTTTCAATTCAAAGTTATACTGAGATAAATGAAATATTTTAGGTGGGCTATCATTAGTTCATTCCACAGAGTTTTTGGATGCCTAATGTGTATCAGGCAGGATTATAGGATTTGGGAATACAACACTGACAAAAATGAAGTCCTTGCTCTCACAGAGTTTATATACTAATAGGTAAAAAAGGTAGGAAATAAAGACATAAAAATAAATATATATGATCTCACTGGCATTAGTATGACTCCTATCAAAAAGCAGAAAACAGTGTTGGTGAGGATGTGCAGAAATTCGAACCCGGTGTGCTGCTGATGGGAATGTAAAATGGTGCAGCTGCTATATGAAACAGTATGGCAATTCCTCAAAAAGTTAAAAATAGAATTATCATATGATCCAGCAATCCCACTTCTAGGTATGTAACCAAAAGAATTGAAAGCAGGAACTTGAACAGATATCTGCCCACTTGGGTTCAAAGTAGTGTTATAGCCAAAAATGTGAAAGCAACTCAAGTATCCATCCGTGGAATAATGGATAAATAAAAAATCTATACACATATACATAGGGCTTCTCAGGTGGGGCAAGTGGTAAAGAACCTGTATGCCGTTGCAGGGGACATAAGAGACTCAGGCTCAATGCCTGGGTCAGGAAGATCCCCTGGAGGAGAGCATGGCAACCGTCTCTAGTATTCTTGCTCGGAGAATCCCATGGACAGAGGAGCCTGGCAGGCTACAGTCCATAGGGTTGCAAAGAGTGAGACGTGACTGAAGCGATTTAGCATGCACCACACTACTTGTTTATATATGTTTATGTATAGAGCCGTCTCTTGGTATCCATAGGGTATCAGTTTCAGAACCCCCTCAGATATCAAAATGTGAGGATGTTCATGTCCTTTGTGTAAAATGGTGTAGTATTTGCATATAATATGCACATCCTTCTGTATTCTTTATATCATCTCTAGAGTACTGGTAACACCCAATATAGTGTGAATGCTATGTATTTAAATAGTTGCCTGCCATGTGTCAAATTCACAGTTTGGTTTTTAGAACTTTCTGGAAAATTTTTTTTGAATATTTTCCATCTGTGGTTGAGTGAATCATGGGTGTAGAACCTTGGATATGGAGGGCCAACTGTACATAAAATGGAATATTACTCAGCCTTAGCAGAAAGACTCTGACATGTGCTGCAGTATGGATGAACCTTGAAGACACTGTTAAGTGAAATGAGCCATCCACAAGAGGACAAGTGCCCTCTGATTCTGCTTATATGAGGTGTTGTCAGGTTCATAGAGACAAAAAGTGGAATGGTGTTTGCCAGGGTCTGTGGGGAAGGGACGTGGGAATATTGTTTATTGGATATAAAGTTTCAGTTTGGGAAGATGAAAAGAATTTTGGAAATTGGTTGCACAACAATGTAAATAATAGTTAAGATGGTACATTTTATGTGTATTTTACCACAGTTAAAAAAAATAAAATATCAGGTGGTGATAAGGGCTATTGAGAAGATAAAAGGAGATGATTGTGGGAGCATGTGGGAGGTTGGGGAGGTGTGAACTGTTATTGTACATTTGGTGTTCAGAGAAGACCACCCTAATGAGTGACTATCAGGCCGAGGTATGGAATATCCGAAGGAGGGAACACACATCTGGGAGAAGAGCATTTTAGGCAGATGTTAAAGCAAATGGGAATGGTCGAAGGCAGGGCTGGTTTATGTTTCGGGAACAGGAAGCTTGGCAACGTAGCTCAAGCAAAGTAGGTGAGCAGGAGAGTGGCAGAATGAAATCTCAGCGGGCTGGGGCGGTGAACAGCTCATGTTTCAGGTTATGACGCTGAGTGTGTATAATGCACCCTGTATGAATAAGATATGGGTGTTATATTTCTCTGTGATTGCAGGCATAGTGTTGGTTTTTTTGAAAGCAGATGATTGTATTGATCTAAATCGTATATGTTTCCCCTCTCTACACCTCTGCGGTTAACAGATAAACATTCGTATTGGTTCACACAGTCCCTGCACTGAATTCGTATGATTCTTTCTCACCCCTTCAGCTCCCCATGCTAGAATTTCTTCAGTCATAAATTAAGCTTATCTTAAGAATTCTATTATTGTGAAAGTAAATTAAAAATAACGAATATCAAAGTATCAGCCTTACTGATTACAGTATTATGAGTCATTCACTGGGCAGTATATACTAAGGTGGGTCTTCTCAGTGTTTATAAATATCTAGTTAGAGCTTACTATGGATTTTATGTATGAAATTAAATAATACATACATGGCTCAGTATATAGTAGTTGTTGTAGGGTGAGTTATTGTCATAATACCATTTATAAGCTAACCCAAATTTTTACATGGAACTGAAAAAAATGAAAACCAAAGAAAAAAACTCAGATAATTATGAAGTGATTTGTGATAATGGAGCAAACCTAAGGTTTAGCCTCAAAAGACTAGGTTAAGTATTTATGTTATGTTATTTCCTAGATGTATATCCTTTGGAAAGTTGAGTCCCCTCTGAGCCTCAGTTTCTTCACTTGGGAATAATATCCATTCACACGGTTGCTGTAAGGATTTGCTGAGACATTGTAAGTGAAGCGTATGGGATACACAATTAATTGTTATGTAGTTATAAATCATATATCATAAATAATATCACTCAAATAAAAATCATTCATGCATTTGCAGTGGCTCTACTCTGTCTAGGAGGGAATAAGGGTGGAAATCCTACTAGAAGTGGCGGAGACCTTGGGGGAATCTGTCTTGAGCTGTATTTCCATAGTAAACATAGTATTTTAGTTACATGGTATGTTTTGGGGGGCTCCTGGGAAGTAGGGCTCCCTGAGTACCACTATAAATTTAGCTGTTCTGAGTATTATAGGGTATTTGAATGATTCAAAATCAGAGAACATGCTGTCATATATATTATATTAGTATATTTATTAACTAATATCTGCATATCATGTATGTGTGTGTGTGTGTATAGATAGATAGATAGATAGATAATGGTTACCAAGTGCCAAACACTTTTATAATGCTTCACATGCAGTGGTATTCCATGGCCAGCTTGAGAGAGCCAATTTGTAAAATATGAGGAATTCTGTAAGCTGATTGGCTTTATGTTGGTAACTTAAAATTAGTCATGGAAGGAAATAAGCAATCTCTGCAATGCAACCTTATCTCACAGACCACTTGTTAAACATTTCCCATCACACCACCGAATGTGTATCAACTCATTTTAATCTCGAAATGACTCCATAGAATGGTACCATTATCATTCCCATTTTACAGATTAAGGAACAGAGGCGAGGGAAGTTAAGGCCCGTGGCCCGTGGTCACTCAGGTGATAAGTAGCAGAGTAGAAATTTTAGTTGCAGCAGTCAGGCTCTAGAGTTCATGGCCTTGAACTCTGCATTGGTACTATTGATTACCCCCAAAGAAGAGTTTTCTCCTTACAGTGCTTTCTACGAAAAAAATGCAGCCTCACAATGAAGGTTGTAAGGTACTTTTAAAAGTCATCTAGGTGGGTCTTCATCAACACTGGACAATATATCAGGTCTCCTCTGGATTGTAAAGGGCCTGGGTCTCCTTCTGCATCTAAATAGCATTCACTGTTCTTCCTGAGACTCAGATTCCTCACCAAAAAAAGTAAAGAATTTGGATTTTATTATGTCTAACACATCTTCCAGGAGTAAAATTCTTGCTTAAGCAAAGCTTATCTAGTTCTGCCTCTTAGCCCTGATCCTTGGAGACTCGGCGTCAGCTCCGTGTGTAGCCCATAGCTCTACCAGTGATTAAGCATTTGAGTCCACTGGTAATGTTTCTCTAGTTGTTTCATACAAGTATATTTTTTGCACAAATTAGGTAGGTTTTAGACTAATAGCCTATTGTGATTTTGCAAGTTAGATTTTAAACTTTGTGATGGCAGAAACTCTGTTTGGTTCACTGGTATAGGCTCAGCGTCTAGTTCAAATTAGGCATTTGTTGAATGAATAAATGAAATTTTCTTTGACTGAACTGAACAACTCAACTTCAACAGGGATTAATACTGTGAATAGAGGTTGAATATATTGGAGGTGGAAAGAAATTGGAAAATTGGACACTGATCAGGTTTGTGATGTAACGTGATGTGATAATGCGTGTTTTAACATACATACTTGTGTCTATATACACAAAATATGGGAGAAAATGGGAGAAACTAGTAACAGTGCTTTCTTTTTAGGGGTGAAGAGTAAGAGTTCAGTGGTAAGCCCTCTCAGAGTCTCTCCTTATGAGAAGATGCCATGTTTTCTGATTTCTGGGTGAGGGAATTAACTCCCCAAATTGGCTTACTGATGTGGCCTGACAGTTGTATGAAACATTCTCCTTAGTGTAATAAGTGATGGAGCCTTCCTGCTGTTCCCACTTTCTAGTTAAGTTCAGGGCCAAAATGCACCCCAGGGATGACTTGCTCCCTTCTGTCTTCTGTGTTCAGAGTCCTTAATTGTCAGGAACTATTTACTGAGAAAGAGTGCTGGGAAGGGCATTGTGAGGGGTATGTACCGTGGGGCTATAATCCTCATTTTGCTTGGTGATACATGCTTGTGGAGAGTGATCTGAGAAGGCTTTGGGGAAATCTGACTAAGAGAATATGTCCTTTTATTTTATCAAAGGGACCCCATCTTTCAAGGAGTACTTTCATTTTCCATTGTCATTTATTATAATGAAAATTTATTTCATGGAATGATTTTCTGTTAGACAAGGTGCTCATGCTTATTTTTAAGACAAATTAAAAGTAATACAGGGAAGATTAAAAAAAAAAAGTCTTCCATTGTTTTACCATCCAAAATAGAACCAGCATTATTGTTGGTGTGTGTAGGAAGTAATCTGGGCATTTTGCCCAGTTTGGTTTAATTTTTGTTTATTTGTGAAGTGTCTTAGATTGCATTACACTTATTAAATCATTACTGTTATTAGCTGTTGCTAATGATACATCATAACATGTTCTTGTCAATCTAAGTTTAAAGCAATAAAAACTTCCTTCCCTAGGGCAGTCTTGTACATTGTCTCAGTTCTGAAATACCGCACAGTGGAAATATAACTGTAACTACCTTGAAGTTGAAATTCCCTGGGAAAAAAAAAAAAAGAAATTCCGTGGATTGTGGTTTTTTAAGCATTTCTCCTCTGTGCTCATTGCTTAGTGTGAGATCAGAGTGGCTCTCTTCTGATCTTCCAGTACCCTAGCCTTTTGTACTTTCCTCATTGCTTCAATCTTCCCTATCTCTACCTGTCAAGGCTCAAGTCCTCTTCAAAGACTGACACCAATTTTACTTCCTACAAGAAGGCTTTCCTTATCACAGTAACATTCACACCAAACTGATGGATCACTCACTTCCTTGAACCCCTACACTACTTACTTTCTGTACAATTCTTGTGGTATTTATATTCTGTTGCCTTTCCTTTTTATTGTGGTAAAAAACTTCTGACGTAAAATTGACTCTCTCAAGCATTTCTAAGTGTGCAGTTCAGTAATGTTAAAAATGTTACATTATTGTGCAACTGATCTCTACAACTTTTTCAACCTGCAAAACTTAACTTCTGTAGGCATTGAACATTTCATCACTTTAACAGCCCCTGGTAACCACCCTTCTACTTTGTGTTTCTATGAATTTGGCTACTCTAGACTCCTCAGGCGAGTAGTGCTAGTTGCTTAAGTCGTGTCCAACTCTTTGCAACCCCATGAATGTAGCCGGGGTCCTCTGTTCGTGGGATTTCCCAGGCAAGAATACTGGAGTGGGTTGCCATTCCCTCCTCCAGGGAGTCTTCCTGACCCAGATATCAGACTCTGCTCTCCTGCATTGTTTGGTAAAGTGGATTCTTTACCACTGAGTCACAGCAGCGGGGAGGCCCCTCATGTAAGTAGAATCATACAGTATTTCATATATTACATTTTTCTTGATTGTAATTATTCACATATGTATCTTTTCTTTCCTACTAGATTTTCAGCTACCAGAAAGATACTGTCATGTACATTTCCTTCTTTTAATGTATATTTCTGATTGTTCATATTGATTAGAACAGAAATGTTTTCATTAAATACTTTCAGTAAACTTGTATGGAATGAATAAATGGAGATTTTAAAATTTAACCCATCTATAACTTTAGCTGCATGCTGTGCATGCTGGCGGAGACCATGAGGGCTACTTCTGTAGCATTTCTTTTTTTTTTTCTAAGTCCCCCCCACCTGTAGCATTTCTTATTCTTGGGTTTAAACACTGTTTTTTCTCAACAAGCTTTAATTTTGCTGGCAGATTTAATGTAGGTAATTTGTCTGGGAGTCATTTGTACTGTTTCCTAAATTTTTCCTTTTCTTGTAGGTTTCAGAGTAGAAATAAATCCCATGTATTACCAGTACCGTTCAACTAAGTCATGGTATTTTATACTGCTTTGCCTAGCTTAATGACTGAAGCAGCCAAATTATCTAATTTACCTGACCTAATGACATTGCTGGAGAAGGCAATGGCAAACCACTCCAGTACTCTTGCCTGGAAAATCCCATGGATGGAGGATCTTGATAGGCTGCAGTCCATGGGGTTGCTAAGAGTTGGCCACGACTGAGCAACTTCACTTTCACTTTTCATTCTCATGCATTGGAGAAGGAAATGGCAACCCACTCCAGTATTCTTGCCTGGAGCATCCCAGGGACGGGAGCCTGGTGGGCTGCTGTCTATGGGGTCACACAGAGTCGGACACGACTGAAGTGACTTAGCAGCAGCAGCAGCAGCAGCAATGACATTGCTGCTAAATTTATCTTAAATTAAAAAATAGAACCATAGAGTTAAAAAAAAAAATAGACTTCTCTAATTTTACACATGAAGAAGTTGAGTCCAGAGAACTGGGTTTACAGACATATGTGAAGATCATTGTGACTTCCCCTCTGAGACGGCACATTTCACGCACCTACCAGTTGGGGAGAAAAGTTTTGGTCAGACAGATTTCTTTGCACAGTCATATAATTACCATAGTGCTGATGTTGGCAAGGCTAAAGCTCTCTCTGCCAACCGCTTTTAGAGGTGAAATAGTGCGGATTCTCCCACGTGACCTGGAGGAGCTCTGCTGGGACTAGAAAGAGAGGTGGTTAGTGTGACAGATGTGCTATCTTCTTCCTTTAAGAAGCACAATGAAATGGCTCTGGTGAATGGGTGGTGGTGGTGATGCTTTTCTGAGAATCACTGTAGTGTTTTTAAGATCTTGGGCTCTGAACGTGCATTGCTGAGTTCAAATCCTGGCAGTGAATCTTGCTTGCTGTGTGACCTTCAGCTGGTTACTTCATCTCGCTAACCTTCAGTTTGCCCATCTGTAAACTGGGACTAATATGTGTTGCATGGGGCTTCCTGGTCACTCAGTCGGTAAAGAATCTGCCGACAATGGAGGAGACCCAGGTTTGATCCCTGAGTCAGGAAGATCTCCTGCAGAAGGAAATAGCAACCCATCCACTATTCTTGCTTGAGAAATTCCATGGACAGAGAGGAGCCTGGCGGGCTATAGTCCATGGAGTCACAGTGAATTGGCCATGACTTAGCAACTAATTACTACCACTATGAGTAGCATAGAACCCTTGTGAGGATTAAGTGATGCCTACAATGTGCAGACACTTCATAATGCTTGATTTAATAACACATCAGATTCTCTTAGGTCTAGAAAATATGTGACTGCTAGACTGGGGTTGGATGGTCCACATCTCAGATGGCCCATTTACAGGCCTGGGAAGTTGGTGCTGGCTTGGGGAAGAGATTCCTTTCTTGCTGTCAGCTGCATTCTCAGTGCTCTTCCATGGAGCCCCAGCATATAGGTAATTTGGGTTTCCTTCTATCTTAGTGGTCTCAGGGTTGTTGGATTATGTACATGATGGAGGTTGTTTAGTCGCTAAGTCATGACCAACTCTGTTGTGACTCCATGGACTGTAGCCTGCCAGGCTCATCTTTCTATGGGCTCTCCCAGGCAAGAAATACTGGAGTAGGTTGCCATTTCTTTCCTTCTCCGGGGACCTTCCTGACCCAAGGATTGAATCCACATCTCCTGCATTGGCACACAGATTCTTGACCACTGATCCACCGCAGAAGCCCCTGTGTACATGGATTAACTTCCAAATCACCAAAAGAGGATGCTGCTAAGCTTTCTAAAGGTTTAAGCCTGAGTATCGGCACAGAGTGTCGTCTGCTATATTTTATTGGGTACAGTGTCAGATTTGAGAAGAGGGGACTCCACAGGATGTGAACAGTGGAGGGGCAGTTTATCGGGGCCCGTTAATTTAACAGATTGCCACACTTCTCATCTAATGTAAATATTTGACTACCCTTAGCGTATAAGAGGATATTCATGTATTATTTCCACCGTTATTTACTGAGCATATATCCTGTGCCAGGGCTTGTAGTAGGCACTGGGGATACACAATTGAACAAAATGCACAAGATCCTTGCCTTGATGGAGCATACATCAGGCAATTAAACAAATGATTTCATTAACTTCTGATTTGATGGGTGCTCTGAGAATGGTAAGAGCTATTTGTTGGCAGGGTTTAGCAGGCATCTTAACGTAGTCTGTGGCTTCCTCAGTAGCTGTAAATAATTCGCCTGCAGTGAGGAAGACACCGGAGACACGGGTTTGATCCCTGGGTCGGGAAGATCCTCTGGAGGATGGCATGGCAACCCACTCTGGTATCCTTCCCTGGAGAATCCCAGGGACAGAGGAGCCTGGTGTGCTGTAGTCCCTAGGGTTGCAAAGAGTTGGACATGACTTAGCGACTAAGCATTAACCTAGTTTGCGGGTTCAGGAAAATTCTGGATTCTGAGGTAAAAATAACACATTCAGTATGAGTTCAATGAAAGAAGAGAAGCAGAGTTAAAATAGGTAAGGAAAAGTCTCTCTTGTCTGAATGCTAAATGATGTGAAACACTTAATATGGTGAGATGTAGGGGAGGAAGCCTAGATGTAAAAACCGATTGCTGAAACTGGAAGCAAGTGCGTGTGTGATGTTGTTCAGTTGCTCAGTCGTGTCTGACCCTTTGTGACCCCGTGGACTGCAGCACGCCAGGCTTCCCTGTCCTTCATCATCTCCTGGAATTTGCTCAAACTCATGTCCATTGAGTCGGTGATGCCATCCAACCATCTTGTCGTCTGTCGCCCCCTTCTCCTCCTGCCTTCAATCTTTCCCAGCATCAGGGTCTTTTCTAATGAGTCGGCTCTTTGCATCAGGCGGCCAAAGTATTGGAGCTTCAGCTTCAGCATCAGTCCTTCCAATGAATATACAGGGTTGATTTCCTTTAGGATTATGTGTTCCTTTCTGTCATGGGACTGCTCAGGGTGTGCTGTTTTTTACTGCTCTCTAACCCAGAGTCATGATCCTGTGCTTAGAAACAGTAAGCAGAGAGGACTGCATTTGATACTCAGGAATCTAGGGATTGACCCTTTGACCTTGAGGTTATCAGTAAAATTCCCAAGTGATTCCAGAAGTGGAAAGGCAAGTATACCTGGTGCACATATACATATATGGATACATATATGGAATCACTTTGCTGTGCAACTGAAACTAAGACAATATTGTAAATCAACTATACTTCCTCCCCCCAGTAAATAAATGATATGCATAGGACTGAAGCTTTTAAAAGCTACCTCTGTCCACGCCCTCTTATGCCAAATTACCAACTTCCTGACATTCCCTTCTGAGAGGGGAAGCAGTTTCCTCCTACCTCCCCTCTACTCTTTCTGATAAATCTGTATTGCCTTCTCTTTTGTTGGCAGAGGAAAATATTAGAATATCACTGGTTTAACTCAAGTGCACTAAAAAGTTTCCAGAAAAACAGTTCTTAAAAATATCATTGTCATTATTGAACATAACCAGTGTCCAATTTCCTATTCAAAGTAGGAATTCTTATCAATTAGAATTAAAAGGAGGCCAGTGTAATCAGTTGAGGTATACTCACATGTGTAATGAGGAAGCTGGATTCAATCTAGTGACTTAGGCTTCATACTGTGTTTCTGCTTTAGAGATGAAAACCATGTGGTTCAGGTTTTATTTTTTGTTGTTTTTGGCTCCATCATGTGAGCTCTTAGTTCCCCCATCAGGGATCTAACCTGCGTCCCCTGCATTGGTAGGCAAATTCTCAACCATTGGACTACCAGGGAAGTCCCCAGGTTTTGTTTTTCAAATATATTTTTGTTTTATTTTTAACATTGATAAAAGTGTACATTGAAATTAAAAAAAAAAAAAGTACACTAACAGGAATCCACAAACTTGAGTTAAATTAAAATCTCCATTTACTTCAAGCCTGGCACCCCACCGTTAAATCTGGCCGAAGAAAAATGTGCAAGAGCAGTAACCCTGGTTTCCTTTTATATTCATGATCCTGAGCCTCCAGGGGCTTGTAACGCTGGCCAGAAATGTTACAGCAGTTCCCTCATCCCATGTATGCAGATTTCAGTGTATTATTACCCTCTCTGGGGCAGGTGCTAGTTAGAAGAAGATATCCGGGAGTGCCTCACCTTCAGAGTTTCTGATTCAGTAAGTGTGGTGGGCCTTGAGATTTGTAATTTCTTATAACTTCCCATGTTTTATTAGTACTGCTGTCTGGGCACCACGCTTGGCAAACTAGTGCCTTAGACCATTCGCTTTCTCACTCTATGTTATAATTTCATTTCTCCATTCTCTTAAACCTCTAACACCTCATCCTTCACCTTCACGCTCACTTTGCTTCTGGATTCACTGAGAAAAATTAAAGCCATCCGGAGAGAACTTCCCATAAGCTCCCATCAGCACCACCAGGCTTGTCCACCAAGTAGAGTCAAGCACATAACCAGCTCTAGGTTACTATCTTAGGTACGGCTTACCAAGTGTCTTTACAAGAAATATAGATACACATTTATTCCAGTAAGATAGATAGAGCTCAGATCACTTTATGTATTGGGTTGCTGTATAATTGTTCATTGAGTTATGCAGATAAAAACAAAACTCATGGAGGTTGGGGACCTTTGAGATCCTGTGTAGCTGAATCATTTAATGTGGAATAATGAGACAGGAATTGAAGTGAGACAGAATAATACTCAAGAAGCAAAGGTGGGGGAGGGGGTGTTTTGCATCCATGGAAAAATTAAGTAGATAAAAAAATGCAACAGTTATTTCATCATGACAGATCACTGTCATGATGAAGAACTTCTGGAGAGCTGCTTGTGAGTCGCCGAACATTGATCGATAATATGTAGGTGAGTGACCTCATCTGAATTACTTTTTAAAAAATTCACTCACGACTGATGGAGAGTAGGTGAAAGGGGGACAAGAGTATTAGCAAAACTAGTTAAGATAATGTAGTAATCCATGAAGAGATAATGATAACCTGGATTAGAGTAGTATCAGTGGAGACAGAGAAAAGTGGATGGTATTGAAGGTATTTAGGAGATAAAGAGGCAGACTTCCTGATGAATTGCCTATGATGGGTGAAGGAAGCAATAGGATGCAGTTTGTGATTAAAAAAGTAGTAGTTGTAATAATTTAAAATTTCTGCCTAAAATACTTTCTACGTTACCCAAATTGTCACCTTGAATCGATAATGTTAAAAATGAGTCTAAACCATTTAAAAAGAAATGTAGACACAGGGTGAAAGTAACTTCTGAAATATTTGAGTGCTTTATACAATCAAAACAAAAGTATGCTGCAGTTTCCTGGCAGTCCAGTGTTTAGGACTCTGAGCTCTCACTGTAAGAACTGGGGTTCCATCCCTGTTCCGGGAACTAAAATTGCCACAAACTGGGTCAAAGGAAAAAAGAGAGAAAGGGAGAGAGAGAGAGAAGTATGCTATGAAATACATTTTCAAATTTACTTTTTTATGACATAATATTTTGTATTCAGAAAATATGAGGATATATATATGTATAAACCTTTATTTTTTCAAGTGTAAATTCCACAAGGGCAGGGATTATGTTTCATTTTTCACTTCCCATGAAACCCAATTGGAACTAAATAAATATTGGTAAATTATATTATATATATGCATATATTATTTACATACCTACATATAATATATATAATCTTATATATACTTGCCAAGTTTATATCTAAAATATTTTGTTTATAATAAACATTTTGACTAATTTACTGAGTGATAGATACTTGAGGAGGCCAATCTTCAATCTCATCAGTATGACCTTGTTTTACCATATTTTCTTCAGAAGGATGGGAAATTTGTCTAAATAGATTGCATCACTGTTCATCCTAGGAAATTCTTTCTAGCTCTAAGAAAGCCCAGGTAAATGTCAGGTTCGTTTTCTAGTGAATGGTTCCTCTGCCTATTTCCATGAAACTAACAGTTTGCCCTGAACTAGAAGGTCTTCTTTAGATGCCAGGGCACAGTTAGCATGAACGCTCCTGTAGGGCTATAAAACAACCTATATGCTTCTTCTGGATTTATCAGGAAAGTATGGTTGGAGTTTCAGGGCTGGGGGAAGATGTGTACAATACAAACATTTTGATACTAAAACAATGGATTAAAATTTAGTCTTTGTCAGTACATCCCCCACCCCCACCCCAGCTAGGATGATGAAGTAACATTTTTTACATGTAACTTTGCTGTTTTCCACTTTTCTGATTCTCATCTCTTTTATCCTGCCTAGAGTGTTCTCTATTTTATCCCTTACTTTGCCGCCAGCAAGATCTTTTTAAAACTCAAATTTGATCCTTGCCTGTTGTTTCCTTGTCTGAAACTATTAAATGATTCTTTATTGCCTTTAAGATAAAGCACAGATTCTTTATAAGGCTTCTAAGATCCTGCACCATCTGACTTGGCCCTTCAGAGCAGGGCCCCACATCTCTGAATGGGCCATGCAAATTTTGCTTCTCATACAAATTCCTTTGTTTGGATTCCAAGCCTTCTGCCCTCCTTGCCACCCAAGCAGTCTGCTGCTTTCTCTCGACTCATCTTAAGAGTCATTCCTTTAGGGGAGCCTTTTCTGGGTCTCCCAGGTTGAATTGATCAGTCTTTCTTTGTGCTCGGCCTCTACCTTTATAAGCTTTCATTGTCGCCACCTCTAATAGTTTAAAACACTTCTTTTCTTTTGCTCTTTGTTTTTGGCCATACTACAAGGCATGTGGGATCTTAGTTCCCTCCCTGGATGGAAGATGAGCCCCCTGCAGTGGAAGGGCGGAGAGTTAACCACTGGACCTCCAGGGAAGTCCCAGTTTAATGCACTTCTTTGTTTTAACATCTGTAACATCCTCAAGGGGATGGACTGTATCTTATTTTCTCCCCAGTGTCTAGTATGATGTATGGTGCAGAGAAGACACAAAATATATATTATCTGACTTCTCAAATGAATGGTAATGCTTTTCTTGGGAAAAACCATTCTTAAGAAGTAAACTCATGTGTGCGGGCTCTGTTTTCTAGCTCGGCTGTTTTATTTTCCAAATTCTTACCACCAACCAGCTCCTTTTAAATGTGCTTAGGGGTCAGTATTTGTAGTCCAGGTTCTATTTGAGGGAGTGGGGGGAAAAGGAAAAAGCAGAAACAAATGGTTATTACCAAAAGGAGAAAAGCATATTCTCTGAAGGATTATTATCACATATGACAACCATTCTGTCCCTAGCAACAACCATTTACTGTGTGCTTCAGTATCCAGAGATTCAGCTTGCCTTTCTCACAACCAGGAGACCAAGATGAGTGTGACTCCCTTTGTTCAGTGATCTCACGGCTCCCACTGAGCTTTTCCTTAAACAGTAGACTTTCTTCTTCCAAAAGCATTTTCCAGGAAGGCCTCTTCTTTCCAGCAGGCCTGTGAGCCCTCTACTTGGCTCTGCCCAGGTAGAGGGCTTCCTTCTCCTTACATGGTCACCTGGACAGAGCAAACTCCCCTGTCCACTCTCTCTTAGGGAAGAGAAGTGTGGGGAGTGTGGGCTGTCCCCTGCCACCACTGGCTTAGGGTGGAGGTTGCCTAGGATAGATACTCATAGTCATATTTTGCTCTGGAGGTAATTTTATCATGACACATTTATTTTTTGTTTCTTGTTCCATTTGAATTTCATCGTGCTTCCTGTGAAATGGTTGGTTTGTGAATCTTTAAAGCTGGTATTGGATTCCATTTTCCTTATACTTTACTTGAATAAGTTATTTACTATTTAGGGCAGAGAATAAGCACTTAAATAAATAAAATAAAGTGGGATAAATACCACACAAACTCAGGGAATGCTCCACAGATAATGTGAAGTCCACACTATATTTCTCCTGTGTCCTTATCAAACTTTTCACTAAGTTGTTTGTGTGTGTGTGTGTGTGTGTGTGTGTGTGTGTGTGTGTGTGTGTAGGTTGGGTGTGGAATTGGATGGACTGAGATGCTAGATAAGGCCAGTTAAGGTAGGTTGGGACCACAATGTTAAGCACCTGTTTGCCTTGATAAGGAAGAATTTGGGTATTATCCTTTGAACAATGGTTACTGGTAATAGATTTCTAAGTAGGGAAGTAACATGAACAGATTTACTTTGTTTCTTCTTAAAACAAAGTAATACTAAAATGAGGAAAAAGTCTCCGTAGATGAAATGCCAGATGATCCAAAAATTCCATTCCAACAATCCACAGACAGATTTTGGAGATTTCCATCTTCATTCCATATGTCCTTCCCAGATCTGCTGGGGCCAGCAAATCAAGTCAAAGCCCAAATGTTGACTCTTCTCTTTAGCATGAAGAGTATGCAACTTCCTTAGGCTGTAAAAGCAAATCTTTTCCCAGATCAGCTCACTGCATTGCTTGGTCAATGACACAGTCCTTAGGGAACTGGCTTCTTTCCCAGTCTCACCATTTTAATGGTTTCTAGGTTCTTTCCTTTCCATTTGGAACAGAAACATGAAAATACAGGCAGTCCACGGTTGGTAACTGACAAGTCCATTACTGTAGACTCCTATAGGAGTCACTTTGTTTAGTTACTAAATTATTATTTACATATTTTGTTTTAACTGTACATATTGAATTTGATTTTAAAGTATGTATTTTTCTGGTTACAGCATGTGTTGTGTGTTTGTTGTTCAGTCATGTCCAACTCTTTGTGACCTCATGGACTATAGCCTGCCAGGCTCCTCTGTCCATGGGATTTTCCAGGCAAGAGTACTGGGATGGTTGCCATTTTCTTCTGCACGGGACCTTCCTGACCCAGGAATTGAACCCAGGTCTCCTGCATTGCAGGCAGACTCTTTGCCATCTGAGCCACCAGGGAAATTACAGTATAATGCATGCTTATAAAAACTTGAAACACTATGGAAATATATTAATGGAAAATACAAGATAAAGATAACTTCCTTAGTATGCAGTCTTCCAACTTTTTCACCTGTCTGTTGTTTAAACCAGCACATGTAGATGTATATTATTCTGTAGTTTAAATTTTTGCTGAACATTTTAGGTAAAATAACACAAGTATCTTTACTTAATGGCTGTGGAGTATTACATTTAATGGGTAATTCTACTCTTTGGGGACATTTGCATTGTTTTCAATTTTCATGTTACCTTTGATATTTCCTAAGGATTAAATCCTCGAAGTTGAATTTCTGGGTCAGATTATGTGCATTTTGAATTTTAGTATGTAGTGCCAGATTGTCCTCTACAGTTGCAGCAGAAATTTGCATTCCTGCTGAAAGAAGATGAGAGTGTGTGTTTCAGCAAATGCTTGCCAATGATAATATTTCCTCTCATTTTTTATCTTTGCCAGTCTGACAGTCAAAACACATTTCATTGGATTAACATGTACTTACTTCTTGATTTGTCATTAGGTTAGACATATTTTTATAAGCTTGTTGTCCTACTTGTGAATGTTTGCTCACAGTCTTTGTTCTTTCCAATTGGTGCTTTGGTCTTTTTTTAATTATGAGAACTTTTTGTATATGGTACATGTGATCAACTAACTTTTTTTGCAGTTGATTGGAATTCTTTTTTTTTTTTTTTTTAATTTGGAATTCTTGAATTCCGTTTATCACAGTTTTTCTTTATCCTGTTCATAAATAGGTGGTCATATTTACCACTTCTTTTCCTTTAATTATATACTTCTCTAATTTTTTTCCTTTGATTAATATTTAAAAGGAAAAATTCCATATACACCTACTGTACAGGTACTAAAACATAAGCATAAATATAAATTCATACATAAGAACTCTAATAACATTTTTTTCTTTTTTTTTTTTGCAATACGGTATAGATTTTATCCTGTCAACTTACCCACTGCTGCTCCTCACTCCATCCCTTGAAAGGAATCTACTGAATTTTCAATGGTATAGTTGCTAGGATAATTTGGAAGTTATTAGATAAGATTACACATATTTGTGATGACAATAAAGTTAGCATGTATGACCAAGTTTTGTTAATCATTAAAATGTACAAGAATTAAGAAAATTGAAAAATTATATTAATTGTAAAGAGCACTTTTTTTGTGTGTTTTATATTAGTTGAAGCTGCTGTTTAAAAAATTTCTTACATATGATGCAAATCCAAATAAGAGTCCAAATAAAATGTTCTTTGGATTGTGGAGGTAGCAGAGTTAATTTAGGGGCCAGAAATGCCTTCACACACCTACTTCTTTCTAATGTGCAAAATTATCTGGATAAAGAAAAACATCATTATTTGTCTTTTATTGGAAAGATGCAGAGGATGAGGTTCTTACCTTTTACACATGCCTTACTGTTAAATTATATTTAGTTTTTATTTATTTTTCTTTTTTTATATATTTTTAATTTTTATTTTTATATTTAGTTTTTAATCTGAAGATTTGCAGAATAGGAACAACTCTTTTACGTGTTAAAAGAATTTAGTAATTTTATTAATATTTATTACTTTAGAATTGGTTTAAATGATTTATTATTTTTTTTCATCTATTATTTTAAATGTTAATTATGCCTAGCGGGGAAAGCCTGTTAAGTATTTTTTTTTTAAGTTATTCCTATTATTTGGTGACCATATATTTTGGTTATTTTATGTTTCTGCTGAGACTTCAAATGTATTCAAATAGTCAATTTTAAGCAGTAGCTAGGTCTACGACTGTATTCACATTTCCAAGATGCCTAAAATGAATTTCAGTATGCATTATATTATTTCAGGAATTGAGTGCAATTAACAATATCAGATGCATATTCTCCCACAGAAAGGAGTAACAGTAACCAGGTCTTTTGAGATTGAGGAATTTCTAAGAACGAAAGTTATAATGAAGGGTATCAACATCCTGAGGTGATACATTCTTCACCCAGAACTCTGTGGGGATTCTCAAAGTGAGAAATTCTTTTGTATCTTTGAAAACAGGAAAATCAAAGGAATTTCTCTTAATCTGGTTTACATCCAAGCCAGTGAGCGGCACTAATAAGGAACAAACACATTAGCACCAAAAGGAAATGATAATTAGAAATGAAATCTTAATCCAGAGACCACAGGCTGGGATCTCTAAAGCCTCACCACTGGCCTTTAAATAGAAAAATCACATTTAAAAGTCCTAAATGGTAATGTACAATGATATTTGCATGTGAAAATGAGTGGTTTGAGCGCAAATTGGCTAGCTGAATACCTTTTGTAGGAGAGATGGAAGGTGACTGTTCCCTTGGGGTATAGGGCATGGGGGAGGCAGAGTTTTACTGGCAAGCATTAAGTCTAAAAGTAGACATATCTGCAAATTCATAGTTACATGTCAAGTCTTGACATTAAGCAAATCGACTTTGCTCTGAAGTGATTTAATAGTGATTCTCTAATTCCTGATTCTGTTTACTGGAATTCAGCTGCCCTCTTCTTTTTTTTCAGTATCTATTTTTTAATTTTATTTATTTATTTGGCTGCACTAGGTCATCGTTGAGGCATGCGAGACCTTTAGTTGAAGCAAGTGAACTCTTAGTTGTGTCTTGTAGGACCTAGTTCCTCAACCAGGGAAGGAACCTGGGCCCCCTGCATTGGGAGCAGGGAGTCTTAGCCACTGGACCACCAGGGAAGTCCCTCAGCTGCCCTCCCCACCTTTAATATAGGCTTAAAGTATTTATTTATTTATTTGACTGTGCTGAGTCTTAGTTTCCACAGGCAGGATCTTTGATCTTCCTTGCAGCATCTGGGATCTAGTTCCCAGATCAGGAATTGAACTTGGCGGGAGCACAGAGTCTTAGCCAATGGACCACCGAAGAAATCCCTCAGTTGCCCTCTTAATATTGAGAACTCAAAGACGGAGGGAGAAGTATGCAGAGTGATAGGACAGAATGAACAGCATCGACTCTAGTAATAGACTTTAACCCTTCAGTATCCTAGGGTTGGAAAGGAAAAATGTTAATGATGAGATCAGTTCAGTTCACTTCAGTCAGTTTAGTCGCTCAGTCTTGTCCGACCATTTGCGACCCCAGGGACTGCAGCACCCTGGCCTCCCTGTCCATCACCAACTCCCAGAGTTTACCCAGACTCCTGTCCATTGAGCTGGTGATGCCATCCAACCATCTCATCCTCTGTTGTCCCCTTCTCCTCCTGCCTTCAATCTTCCCCAGCATCAGGATCAAAGTATTGAAGTTTCAGCTTCAGCATCAGTCCTTCCAGTGAACACCCAGGACCGATCTCCTTTAGGATGGACTGGCTGGATCTCCTTGCAGTCCAAGGGACTCTCAAGAGTCTTCTCCAACACCACAGTTCAAAAGCATCAATTCTTTGGCCCTCAGTTTTTTTATAGTCTCTCACATGCATACATGACCGCTGGAAAAACCATAGCCTTGACTAGATGGACCTTTGTTGGCATTGTAATGTCTCTGCTTTTTAATATTCTGTCTAGGTTGGTCGTAACTTTCCTTCCAAGGAGTAAGCGTCTTTTAATTTCATGGCTGCAGTCATCATCTGCAGTGATTTTGGAGCCCCCAAAAATAAAGTCAGCCACTGTTTCCACTGTTTCCCCATCTATTTGCCATGAAGTGATGGGACTGGATGCCATGATCTTAGTTTTCTGAATGTTGAGTTTTAAGCCAACATTTTCACTATCCTCTTTCACTTTCATCAAGAGTCTCTTTAGTTCTTCACTTTCTGCATAGGGTGGTGTCATCTGCATATCTGAGGTTATTGATATTTCTCCTGGCAATCTTGATTCCAGCTGGTGCTTCCTCCAGCCCAGCGTTTCTCATGATGTACTCTGCATATAAGTTAAATAAGCAGGGTGACAATATACAGCCTTGATTACTCCTTTTCCTAGTTGGAACCAGTCTGTTGGTCCATGTCCAGTTCTAACTGTTACTTCCTGATGTGCATACAGATTTCCCAAGAGGCAGGTCAGGTGGTCTGATATTCCTATCTCTTTCAGAATTTCCCAGTTTGTTGTGATCCACACAGTCAAAGGCTTTGGCATAGTCAGTAAAGCAGAAATAGATGTTTTTCTGGAAGTCTCTTGCCTTTTCAGTGATCCAATGGATATTGGCAATTTGAGCTCTGGTTCCTCTGCCTTTTCTAAAACCAGCTTGAATATCTTGAAGTTCACGGTTCACATATTGCTGAAGCCTGACTTGGAGAATTTTGATCATTACTTTACTAGCGTGTGAGATGAGTGCAGTTGTGTGGTAGTTTGAGCATTCTTTGGCATTACGTTTCTTTGGGATTGGAATGAAAACTGCCCTTTTCCAGTCCTGTGGCCACTGCTGAATTTTCCAAATTTGCTGGCATATTGAGTGCAGCACTTTCACACCATCATCTTTTCGGATTTGAAATAGCTCAACTGGAATTCTATCACCTCCACTAGCTTTGTTTGTTGTGATGCTTCCTAAGCTCCACTTGACTTCACGTTCCAGGATGTCTGGTTCTGGGTGAGTGATCACACCACTGTGATTATCTGGGTCATGAAGATCTTTTTTGTACAGTTCTTCTGTGTATTCTTGCCACCTCTTCTTAAAATCTTCTGCTTCTGTCAGGTCCATACCATTTCTGTCCTTTATTGAGCCCATCTTTGTATGAAGTGTTCCCTTGGTATCTCTCATTTTTTTGAAGAGCTCTCTAGTCTTTCCTATTCTAGTGTTTTCTTCTATTGCTGTACACTGATCACTGAGGAAGGCTTTCTTATTTCTCCTTGCTGTTCTCTGGAACTCTGCCTTCAAATGGGAATATCTTTCCTTTTCTCCTTTGCTTTTTGCTTCTCTTCTTTTCACAACTATTTGTAAGGCATCCTCAGACAGCCATTTTGCTTTTTTGCATTTCTTTTCCATGGGGGTGGTCTTAATTCCTGCCTCCTGTACAAAGTCACAAACCTCCATCCATAGTTCATCAGGCACTCTGTCTATCAGATCTAGTCCCTTAAGTCTATTTTTTGATTCCATTGTATTATTGTCAGGGATTTGATTTAGGTCATACCTGAATGGTCTAGTGGTTTCCCCCACTTTCTTCAATTTAAGTCTGAATTTGGCAATAAGAAGTTCGTGATCTGAGCCATTGTCAGCTCCTAGTCTTGTTTTTGCTGACCGTATGGAGCTTCTCCATCTTTGGCTGCAAAGAATATAATCAGTCTGATTTCGGTGTTGGCCATGCGGTGATGTCCATGTGTAGCGTCTTCTCTTGTGTTGTTGGAAGAGGGTGTTTGCTATGATCAGTGCGTTTTCTTGACAAAACTTTATTAGCCTTTGCCCTGCTTCATTCTGTACTCCAAGACCAAATTTCCTGTTACTCCAGGTGTTTCTTACTTCCGACTTTGGCATTCTAGTCCCCTCTAATAAAAAGGACATCTTTTTTGGGTGTTAGTTCTAAAAGGTCTTGTAGGTCTTCATAGAAGCATTCAACTTCAGTTTTTTCAGCATTACTGGTTGGGGCATAGACTTGGATTACTGTGATATTGAATGGTTTGCCTTGGAAACGAACAGATTATGATGTCGTTTTTGAGAAATTATGAGATACAAGGCATAAATTGCTAAGTATTTCTAAATCTAGCATAACCGTAACCCAAGAGTAACCCTTGTACAATGAGTTAATAGTTCGTTATTGTAGAGATTCCCAAAGATGTCATCGTATGTATGTTTATTTTTCTTCTCATTGTTGAAAAGATTGGCTATCATCCTAGAACTTAATGAGTTCTACATTTGCTATTGAGATATAGTAAAAGTTGTTTTCATACATACATTTTTTAGTAAGGCATCCTCTAAGTGATTCAATATCTTTGGTACATCAAGAAAATGTAGTGATTAATATTGTATGACATGGAACACTAAAAGCCCTTTTGGAACACTCACTTGTTCCTGAATTTCTGTTCCAATTTACAAGGGATACCTGAGGCAAAAATCCCTATTAAATCTGGAGCTAAATCACCACATTTGCCTTTTTTATACAAACATGTTTCCCATGTTTAATTCTCATGTAATAATTTTTAGACTGCAAATTAAATTGGTCTTTGTGGAGTTCGTAAAGCAAATGTGGAGGCACCATCAAATAAAATTCAAGGTCCCCAAGTATGCTGAGATCTAATTCAGGCTCGCTTCAACTAAACTGTCACTGGAAAGATAGAAAATTTCTTAATAACAAATCTGAAGCACTTAATTTTAGGGAAGTGAGTGACCCAGGATCTTTAATTCCTGGAGAGGGCTAGTTCCTGGAGAGAGAGTTCATAATGATAAACTCTTTCCTTAAATCTGATTTTTTAAGTTGGCTGTATCTTTGTCTGTGGTTAACCTGTGAGTATTTGTTAATTTCATACGCAGAAAACACATTCCTGTTTACCCTTGTTTTCTAACCTGCTGCTGTTGGCTTGTTGGCAGACTATTCCAATGTAGTTGATTCTGCCCTGCCTGTGTTCTGAGAATGAATGAATATAAGATTCTTATCTACCCTGAAGCATGGCAGTTGAAAACCACTTGGTTGGAGAACATTTTGAAACACAATCATACTTTTTAAATGCTTGGAATTATTGGAAAAAAAATTACAGATAATGAACTTACTGAATAACAAAAATAGAGGTGGTTCTTCAAAATAAAGGTGTTGGATTGATTCAAGATTCTAAGTTACTTTTAATCAACTCTTTTCTGTCTGTTGCACATTTCAGCATTTATCACCATCTGTAAAATGTTATTATGGGTAATGTTAAATTGAAGATTTCAGATTTCTTGTGGGAACATATCTTGGTTGACTATGCACTTAGGTATAAAACTAGATCCATAGATATTAATGGCAAGCATTTGCCTAGGAACCTAAATAAATAATTTGAAATTTAGGAGAAAATATTTCATTCAGATAATGTACGAAAAAGCATGGGCTCTTTACTTTAAAACTTCCTGAAGTCATCTGTTCCAACAGTGCAGTGCTTGTGAGCTAGATGGTCTGCTACTGGATCGAATCACTGGGTTGAAAACAATCACAGTAATATTTTCTAGGATTGCGCCATGATGTTCTCGATGGTGCTGGATAATAAAGGAGCAAATTTTTAGGCATAGTGGTTTATCATAGAACATAAAGGGAGTTCATTTCACTATTGTTCAGCTCTAGTTACCTTCCAACACATTATTCTCTTACTTCCATCATTTTTTAACTTGGATATTCATGAAAGAGAAGAATTTAAACACATAAGTCATAAATAAGCACCTCATTGTTTCCATGTTGGAGAGCATGGATATTATTAGGCTTTATTTATCTGTAAGGCCATTCCCTTTTTCTTAAAGAAAAACAGATATTCAAAAGCTAATGCTCAGAATTCCAGAAAAACATCTACTTCTCCTTCAATGACTATGCTAAAGCCTTTGTGTGGATCACAACAAACTGGAAATTCTTAAAGAGATGGGAAAACCAGATTACTTTGTCTGCCTCCTGTGATACCTGTATGCAGGTCAAGAAGAAAGAGTTAAAATCAGACATGGAACAATGGACTGGTTCAAAATTGAGAAAGGAGTACTTGAAGGCTGTGTATTGTCCCCCTGCTTATTTAACTTACATGCAGAGTACATCATGAGAAATGCCAGGCTGGATGAAGCATAAGCTGGAATCAAGATTGCTGGGAGATTTATCAGTAACCTTAGATGTGCAGATGACACCACCCTTATGGGCAGAAAGGGAAGAGGAACTAAAGAGCCTCTTGATGAATGTGAAATAGGAGAGTGAAAAAGCTGGCTTAAAACTCAACATTCAAAAAACAAAGATCTGGTCCCATTACTTCATGGCGAATAGATGGGAAAACAATGGAAACACTGATAGACTTTATTTTCTTTGGCTCCAATATCATTGCAGATGGTAACTGGAGCCATGAAATTAAAAGATGCTTCTTCCTTGGAAGAAAAGCTATGACAAACCTACACAGCATATTAAAAAGCAGAGGCATTACTTTGCCAACAAAGGTCCATCTAGTCAAAGCTATGGTTTTTCCAGTAGTCATGCATGTGTGTGAGAGTTGGACCATAAAGAAGGCTGAGCACTGAAGAATGATGCTTTTGAACGGTGGTGTTGGAGGAAACTCGTGAGAGTCCCTGGGACTGCACAGAGATCAAACCAGTCCATCCCAAAGGAAATCAACCCTGAATATTTACTGGAGGGACTGATGCTGAAGCTCCAATACTTTGGCCCCCTGATGCAAAGACTCATTGGAAAAGATCCTGATGCTGGGAAAGATTGAAGGCAGGAGGAGAAGGGGTCGTCAGAGGATGAGATGGTTGGATGACATTACCAGCTCGATGGACAAGAGTTTGAGCAAACTCCGGGAGATGGTGCAGGACAGGGAAGCCTGGCGTGCTGCAGTCCATGGGGTCACAAAGGGTCAGACTCGACTAGGCCACTGAAGAACAGCAGTGAACTGAAGGGTAGTTAACAGCAGGAATCAGTGTTTATAGAAAGCCCCGAGGACATCCTGCAAGAAACCTGTTTGTGATTGAGCATGTCAAGGAGAGGCAAAGGAAAGTGGAAGCCCTTCAGACAGAAGCTCACTCAGTAGGAAATACCTACTTCTTTTTTAGAAAAAAAATCACCCTTCAGACTTTTATGTATTTAGGTACAGATGAGTTACAACTTCAAACAAGTGCACACTGCATTTTGACCAGATGCCTTGTTTGCTATCTAATATTACTATTTACTACTGATGTAACTATTTGTATCTATTGTATATATCTATGGGCTTGGATTTCTCCAAAGCTCTGCTACCTGTCAGCACAGCCCTTCAAATATCGGCAGATGAAGCAAGACCAGTACTGGGTTCAGGAGAAACCCCCAGGTGAGGCCTGAGAGTCAGAGGTACTCTGTGAAGGAAGGGAACCTGCAACAGAGCCTTGAGGAGACTCAGGGCTTGTGGGAAGCTTCTGAGAACAGCACTGCTGTGAAGTGGGGCCGTGAAGGAAGGAGTCAGACCCAGCCAGGAACCTTGCTTACAAGAGAGGGAAGGAAATGCTGCTTGTATCCTCCGAGCCCTGGCCTAGAAGGAAACAGGAGGCACCTATTGCCCCAAATTTTAACAGCCAGGCAGTAAGCATCTCTCCTGCTCCATCCTTCTGTTCTGGGGGTGAGAGGGATGCTCACCCTGCATGCATCTGTGCTTGTCACTCAGGGAGGATTGGTGGGGTTGAAAGGGATGATGAAGAGCAGAGAATGCTACTGAGTGAAGTTCCTAACAGTGTCTTGTATAGAACTCAGTAGATGACTGATGAATGAATAAAGGATTAATTTTTTTTCCCCCTTGACTTTTCTGCCTCCTAAAGAAACTATAGTTCCTTCAGTTATCATTTATCCTCAGGGAATAAGTCCTAAGAATTGTAACAAAAACATCAACCAGAGGATACTCCAAACTACGTTCCCCCTCTTCACTGTACTTACGGTACAAGCAACTCCCTAAAATGTCCCAGCCTTCATTAAGCAGACTTCCTAGCTCTGCTACAACACCCTATCTTTAAACCTCAGCACATCCCCCCACAAGATAAGGTCTAAAAAATTTGCCCCACTTCTTAAGTTGTTAACAACTCCCTTTTGGATTCCTTATGCAGATAGACCTTACTTCCTACTTTAGAGATAAGATCTCTGCCATCTGGTGTAAACTCCCTCCACACCTTAGCATATCTCAGGATGCATACCAGCCCCTACAGCTTTGCTGAAGTTATTTCCTTCAGTGCCCACCCCCTGCTTCTAATTCCATCCCTCTCCCCTCTTCTCCTTAATCCTTCTCATCCTTTAGGACCTAATCTGATCCATAACTCCTCTGCAGTTTTCTCTGCCCCCATTTCCTACCCATAATAATATCTTTCATGTTTGAATTTCAGTGAAGTCTGTCATAAAAAGTCTTAAGATGACTGAACTTCCAGCTCCTTAAGTCACCTCCCAGTCTCACTCCATAGGTTTAGGTATTTGCCTAGCTGGTTAATGGCTGAGCCAGGTTTAGACCTCTGCGTTTCTCATTTCCAGGGCTGTTAGCTGCGCCACTATGTTTTGTTATTATATTTTTAAAAATAATTTTATTTGTTTATTTTTGGCTATACTGAGGCTACCTGGGCGTGCGGGCTCTTCTAGCTGAGGTTTCTCGTTGCGGTGGCAATTACCGTGGAGCTTGGGCTCTGGGGCGCTCAGACTGAAGCAGCTGCATCACCTGGGCTCAGCGGCTGTGGCTCACGGGCTTAGTTGCCCTGTGGCATGTGGGATCCTCCCGGATCAGGGATCGAACCCGTGTCTGCTGCATTGGCAGGTGGATTCTTTACCACTTGAGCCACCTGGGAAGGCCCACCATATTTTAAAAATTAAAATCTAAGTATTTCTTTTCTTTCACAGACTATCTGATTGTGGTATATGGCATTCTAAAGGCTTGGACTGTCATAAAACTGATTTCCAAGTGTTCACAGATTCTTTTCTCAGCTCTGTGAGCATGCTTGAGGATAGCTTGAGGATAGCTTGAGGATAGCTCTTGAGGGTGTCCATGTACTCTGCCTGGCACTGGGATTCAACCCGAGTTTACACTGGTTCACCTGCACTGAAGGTGTAGCTGCTCCCTGGGCCCCAGTTTCCTTTTCGCAAAGTTTTTGCACTTAATGATTTCTAAAACCCTTTTCAATTCTAAATTTCTGTAAGTCATCTAAAACTTCTTGTAAATTAAAAGCATAGGTAGCTGTCAACTTGTGAGCTGAGTTGGGTCCATGTTACATTTTTTGTTGCATGGGTTTTGGGGGCTGAATTAATGCAAAAATTTTTACTATCCAGTGGTTTAAAAGCTTCTCTTAAAAGTGCAGATTTTAGCTTCTCTTGAAAAAAGTGTGGTTTCCTTCTGATACATATTGGTTGGAGTCACTTTCTTAGGTGACTCTCTGTAGACTTGATAAAGTTTACCATTTCTCAGGCCTACAAGCCTGTTTTAGCTTTTCTGTTGTTGTTATTTCCTAACCACTCTATGTTCTGTATCTGAGTCCCTGCCCTGAAGCTGCTGAGGACAACTTGCTAGAGAGGACAGTGGTAGAAGTCAGAGAGAGAGGAGTCCTGTAAAGAAAAACTAGAGGGGAGATTGAGGGGGATGAAATACTGAATGAATAATTCTAACCTAACCGTGGTCACTCCTATAAATTGAGACAGAGGAGGAGGGATGGAGAGAAGACTTTTACTTTCTGCCTTAAATTCTGTGTCCTAACAATCTACAAGTGGGAAAAATCCAAGATGAAAAGTTTAAGGCGCATCAGCAACTTAAAAGTAGCTGATATTTACTCTGACGAGATTTTTAAGTCTGATAGTAGACCAAATGTATAGACCTTGTGGCGGGAACAACTCCTGTTCATTCTTTTAACTACTCAGTAAGCGCTACAGAGTGATATGGGTGCAGAGTAAATCTGTATTGAGTTTAAATAAGAGAACTAATAATCTTCAGATTATTGAATATATTTCAGTATTTCTCAAAGTTGATCCCTGAAATCCTTTGGGCTGCTATTCTTGGGCTAGCTGAGATTTATAGATGTGACTTGAACCTGTTGGGATAATGGCTCCAGTGTATCTGACCATGAATCTGTCAACGTCTAGTCTGACTATTCACTGGAGGATGTTTACTCATTTGGGCCCAGGGTGGGTGCATGGGTTCCAACATGTCGCTATGTCATCTGACTTGGATTCTGCCCTTTAAACAATATGGGCCTGGTTTCTACAGTTTAAAAAGTCAGGACGAGGTTCCTTAAGGCCAGGTGGAAAGTCCTTTGTAAATACTTGTTCAACAGAAGACTGTGGTCCTTCCATTGTTACCTTATCCACACTATTATTTAGGGATGTAACTGCTACAGAAAAAAGTGGAGGAAATCAGAGCCTTATCTTAAAAATAACTGTACTTCTGGTTTCAAGAAATTAAATCATCTAAACCTGCAAGCTCTGTTCAGGTCTGTCAGTAGTTCCCAACCTTGTTTAAAACATAAAGCATCCAGTCCTAAATCTCAGATAAAAAAAAATAGACAAATCAAATGCACCATTTAAGATTGTTTTCAGGAAAATGTAGATCTACTGATCTGCCTTTTCTAATTTTTAGACAAGTATCTCCTTTAATTTTGAGCAAAAGTATACTGTTGCCTTTGTATTAAGTTTTGTTGGAAAAAGCTTAATATAGCGCTAGCCTTCATAAAATCATAGATTGCTGAGAGAGAATATGAAACCAATAGGTGTCCTGTCCCTATCAGATAGAGATTTATAGGAAAACAATCTGAGACTCTTAAACGTTCTCTCTGATATATCTTTGACATTATTTGATATATATAGCTTAATTAATGACATTCAGTTCTTTTTTTTTTTTTTTTTTTGATATTCAGTTCTTATTGCAGGTGAGACAGTATAGATGTGTAAGGAGCCTCTTAGCCCTAACTGCTGACAGACTCGGGAGGTAGGGAAGAGGCAGTGTGATAGGGAAAGGGGCTGGCCATAGTAAATCAAGAAAATGAAGACAAAAGTGAGGATGTTGCAGGGAACTCCCTGATGGTCCGCCGGTTAGGACTCTGAGCTTTTTCTGCCTAGGGCCTAGGTTTAGTTCCCCTGTGGTGCAGCCAAAAAAAAAAGAAGTGAAGGTGATGCAATTCAGAAAGACTGGGAGCATACCAAGTGAAATGAAAATTACTCAGCAGGCCCTTAATTAGCATTGTTCCCCCCCTAATTTGATTTGCAATCTTTGCTAATCTTGTTAATCCTTATAAATAGGGTAATGGTTTTATTATTATTTCCTAACTAGTGGCCATAAGTTTTCTACATTATTAATCTGTGTAACATCGTCTTCTATATTAGAAATTATTATTAAACTAAGTCACTAAATTTCTGAATAGTTTTTGAAAAGGGAAGAAAATAGCCTGTATTCCTTAATAACTGTGAGTGGAGAATGTTTTTTGACTAGAAAGACTCCTTAGTTCCTTTAACAAAGGGTCTTTCTTGCGAGGGGCTTCCCTGATAGCTCAGCCTGAAATGCAGGATTCGATTCCTGGGTTGGGAAGAATCGAGCCCAAGAATACTGGACAAAGGGATAGGCTACACACTCCAGTATTCTTGGGCTTCTCTTGTGGCTCAGCTGCTAAAGAATCTGCCTATAATGAGGAAGACCTGGGTTCAATCCCTGTGTTGGGAAGATCCCCTGGAGAAGGGAAAGGCTACCCACTCCAGTATTCTGGCCTGGAGAATTCCATGGACTGTACAGTCCATGGGGTCACAAAGAGTTGGACTTGACTGAGTGACTTTCACTTTCACTTCCTTGCTTGGAGGGCAGTAGGAATACAAGACTGACTTCTGGATACGAGAGCCTTCAGCAAGTGAGAACTGGGATCCGGGGAATTCCCTGGCGGTCCAGTGGTTAGGACTGTGTATGTCACTGCAGAGGCATGGGTCTGATCCCTGGTCTGGGAACTAAGATCCCCAAAACGAAGAAGCACAGCCAAAAAAAATTGACCCAGTTAGGTCAGTGCAGAAAGGGGCTAGAGTAGACAGCCAGCATTTGTGGTTTATTTATTTATTGCTTTAAAACACTGTTTTTCCATATTACAAAGCAATGTCCAAGTATTGTAAATAAAGAGACCATGCTTTGTAGAATTTTCAAAACACTAATATTATTTGTTCTCTTTGAGGATAGGAAATTATGTTAGGTGAGGGGAAGGATACTTTGAATCTTAAAATATTTGAATGTAGTAAGTAAAATAGTTTCAGTGATATCTTACAGATGTAGAAAAGCAAAAATAGGAAAGCACATAAGCAAAGAGACAAAAGTAAAAATCCCTGATTTTTCACCTGAAAATGGTCATCATTAACGTGTTGATATATGCTTTTCTGTTTTGTTCCCCTATGCATCTAGTTTTTAAAAGGAAGCCACTCTTCTTGCAATTAGAAGTCAAAATATTTTATATCTGGGAGGAACCTAGGAGATGGAGTTCAGATCCCTCATTTAGAAGTGAGTAGATTGGCAAGGAGATCCAACCAGTCCATCCTAAAGGAGATCAGTCCTGGCTGTTCATTGGAAGGACTGATGTTGAAGCTGAAACTCCAATACTTTAGCTACCTGATGTGAAGAGCTGACTCATCTGAAGAGACCCTGATGCTGGGAAATATTGAGGGCAGGAGGAAAAGGGGACGACAGAGGATGAGATGGTTGGATGGCATCACCGACTCAATGCACATGGGTTTGGGTGGACTCCGGGAGTTGGTGATGGACAGGGAGGCCTGGAGTGCTACAGTCCATGGGGTCGCAAAGAGTCAGACACGACTGAGCGACTGAACTGAACTGAACTGAGATTGGGTTCTGAGAGGTGAACCACACAGCTGGTTGTTAATAGATGGAAGCCTCGATCCCAGATGACAGTATCTTCCTTCACCACTTCACACAGAAACATCATTCTTCTAAAAACCTTAGATTCCAGTGTATGGACAGATTGTACAAGTGGAAAGCATAGGAGAAACTTGACTTCCCTTGACACTGAAGTTCAGTTTTGATTTGTTTAGGAACTTGATTTAAAGGCCAAGATTATTAACAGCAGTAGGACCAAAGAACAAGCCAACAAAAATAAAAGAAAAAGCCAACAAAAATAAAACTGAGTTGATAAAAACACTTTAAGCTCTCAATATGTTCAACAATAAATAATAGTAATTATATTGTCATTTTAAGAGTTGTGTACTTCTTTGTGCTTTTCTGATTTTTAAAATTACTCTTCTTGTTATGAAAGTGTTCAATCCTATAGAGTAGTAGAGAGAATAGTTTAATAATCCTCTCTATAACATCACTCTGACTCAATAGTTATTAACTTTTGCTCTTACTTCATCTAAACCCAATTTTTTTCTTTCCTCCTTTCCTTTATTTTTGTGGCTATAGTGTTTTAAAGTCAATCCCTGACTTCTTTTCATTTCACCTTTTCCATTTGTGATTATATCATCCTGCAATTCCCTTGTTACAATTTTGTTGTTGACAGTTTAGCTTGGCACTTTCTTGAGGTTTGTTTGTGGCAGTGACATTTCTCATTAGTAACTTAGCAGTATTAATGAGAGTCTACCTTGATGACACACCATTTGTCAGGCACAAGTCCAAGCATTTTACATGTATTAATTTATTGAAGGCTCACAACAGCCCTGTGAAATATGTCTATTATCTTCTCTGGTTTTATAGATGAGGAATTTGAAATATAGAGATTTGGTATATGATGGATTACTTCTGAGAAGTTCATCACTTACTTCATAAGGAATTCACAATTAGTAAAATTGCAGTTGTAGAGTTTCTCAGGCATGAATATCTTACATTTTTCAACATTTTCCCTGTTGCATTGTAGAGTTAATCTAATTTTTCTGTTTGTAGCCATCTCATAATACAGGAGTAAGTTCTGTGGATTGAGAAATGGTGTATGTGGTCAAAAACAGGAATATCAAGGGCTTCATAATTTGGTATTGTTGGCTATAGGAGAAAAAAAAGTTTTCCTTGATCCTTTTAGGTTCCTGGCTGGATTTGAACATGAGATGCACAAAGAAAGATTAATAGGAGAAAGTGTACAAATTTATGTAATATTTGTTGTTGTTGTTCAGTCATTAAGTCATATCTGACTCTTTGCAACCCCATGGACTGCAGGCTTCCCTGTCCTTCACTATCTGCTGGAATTTGCTGAGATTCATGTCCACTGAGTTGGTGATGCTATCCAAGCATCTCATCCTCTGCTGACCACTGCTACTTTTGCTTTCAATCTTTCCCAGCATCAGGGTCTTTTCCAATGAGTTGGCTCTTCACATCAGGTGGCCAAAGTATTGGCTCTTCAGCTTCAGTCCTTTTTATGTAATATAAGTGTTACAGAACGCACGCACCCTTAAAGCAAATATTAGAAGAAGTTAAACTGTTAGGAGAAACACGCTGACTGAATCCGCTCATCCTGGCTAGGCACCATAGTAACCACGGAGTCAGTTATTTTATGACGGGGTTCTTGTAAGGAGCAAGGAACTAAAAAGCCGTCAGCAACTAGAGGAGTTCGAGAAAGATCAAAGGGAGACACCGTGTGTCCTGCCACCTCCCAGAATCCTTCTCACTGGCATCCATCTTGGTTTAGCAACGTGTGTGCCATCAGGAAGGACCCTGAGTCAGAATGATTGGCCAAAGACCACCCAGAGGACTTCCCTGCTGGCTCAGACGGTAAAGCATCTGCCTGCAATGCGGGAGACCTGGGTTTGATCCCTGGGTCGGGAAGATCTCCCGGAGAAGGAAATGGCAGCCCACTCCAGTATTCTTGCCTGGAAAATCCTATGGATGGAGGAGCCTGGGAGGCTACAGTCCATGGGGTCAAAAAGAGTTGGACACGACTGAGCGACTTCCCTTCCCTTCCCTAAGACAACCCAGAAAGTAATCCCATCCTCATAAAACCCAAGACTGTGAGCCGTGAGGCAGGGCGGCCCTCCTGGGTTCCCTTACCCGACGGCTCTTCGCCTGGGCCCCCCTCCCCAGTAAAGTCTCTTGCTTTGTCAGCACCTGCGTTCTCCTCACACAGTTTAGTTCCGAGTGTTAAGACAAGAGCCCCCTTTCGGTCCTGGAAGGGATCCCCCTTCATGCAACAAAACCTGAGGGTTTTTATGCTTGGTTGACATGCCGTGGACGGTCCTGGAAGGGTAAGGTAAGACAGAGGGAATGAGGGCGGCGGGGTAACCTGGGGAAATGTAACAAGTCAGGCCCGTCAGGCTCCTCTCTGCGTCCCCTTTTCTTAGAAGCCAGGAGTGCTGGTTGCCTCCAGTGTAGGGAGGGCGACTCTCACAGGAGGAACTTGAGACCTGCTTCAGGGGAAGGTCAGAAAGTTCTTCCTGCACCTGCCATTTCTCAGATTCCTCTAGCTTAAAATGTTTAGTATGCCAAATGGCCATATTCTGAGGTAGTATGTCTTGATTATGGACTCTGTCCATAATCTTTCCAAAGAAAGTGAGTGTTACTTGCTCGGTCCTGTCCGACTCTTTGTGACCCCATGGACTGTAGCCTGCTGGGCTCCTCTGTCCATGAAATTCTCCAGGCAGGAATACTGGAGTGCGTTGCTGTTCCCTTCTCCAGAGAATCTTCCCCACCCAGGGATCGAACCCCAGCCTCCATCATTGCAGGCAGGTTCTTTACCATCGGAACCACCAGGGAAGCGCCTGGCTTTCCAAAGATGGGTGTTGTAGGTGTGTGGTTGTGTATAAGTTTCAAAGTTAGAAAAATAGAACTTTAAAAAATTTATTGTCTAATTTGGATTTGAAATGGAAGCCTACATGTATTTTATTCTCTGATCTGTTTTGAATGTCATTTTCTTCCAAATTAGTTTTTCTATTTATGATTTTCAGAAAACAGTACCAAGGATCAGACTTACTAAACTGTCAGAACAGTCTTTACAAGGCAGCACATCTTTCTAATTACCAAACTTGAATTGCAATTTTCTTTTACCTTCCTAGGAATTGGTATCAGACAATAAGAACAAAGGTGGAAATTGCATGAGAATAAGAGGATTCCCTCTGGTCTGTTCATTGGTGGTAAATTCCATCTCAATACTGTAGCGAGGTCGGGGGTGAGTAAATTAGCACGTGAAAGGAAAGCCCCTTTTCGCTCACATTCTTAACTTCTGTCAATTTTGATTGGCTTCAGTGGGATCCCTCAGCATTTGCCTGTCATCCAGGCTTGGAACTTTATTTAATTATTAGAGATTATTAGAGTCTAATAATCTCAATGAGCTCTCAGAATCTCTTGTAGAGGACTTTATGCTTTTCAGAGTGCTTCTGCATCCATGATGTATTTCATGTTATTTCTTCCCTTCATCTTCTCCCTATCCAGTTTGTGTTAAGTTCCTGTTGATTTCCTGACTATCATGTCTTTTACTTTTTTTTTGGGGGGGGGGGGCATGCCAGCAAATTGTCAGATCTTAGTTCCCTGACCAGGGATTGAACCTGGCTCATGGCAGTAAGAGCACTGGACCGCCAGGGAATTTCCCATATCTTTTAAATTCAACACTTCTATTCCAATAACTGATACCATAAAAATCACAGCATGGTGGAGCTGGAAGGATCCTTGCAGACCATTTAATTTGAACTCATCATCTGTTAAATACAGAAGCTGAGGTATGAGGGTTACCTAGCTTTGACAGTTTTATAGGTCAGCCCCACCATGCCTCCCAGCCCCCTGCAGGTACCTGGACCACTTTGCTTTCTAGGCAGAGAGTCATGGTTTGACTGCTTAGTTCCCTTCTCTCATTCCCACCGCCACCCCAGTTCCAGCTCATTCTGTGTGAAGTTGGGAGGAAAATATTTTTCTAATTCCATTTTGTTAAAGTAGGGTTTTCTCCTCTAGACTTAATGACAGCTCTTATTTTCTGATACATGAAACCAAAAGTTCTTTAGATGGGTTAATCGTGTATATCTTCTTTATAAATTATTTCCTTTTATCTTGAACCTTTATCTATTTTCTTTACAGTAAAAACACTTCATTTAAATGTATATGGCTTCTGTAATATGCTGAAGTTCCGGGGTATACATTCTTAAAGTATTTTGAGTTAGAATCTGTGCCATTTGTTTTTTTTGTATACTTCTTCACCATGTTTAATACAGTGTTCTGAGTTGGTTCTCAAAAAAAATAAAGTTCTCTTTGAAGCTGAGTGCAAAGATAATGCTTGGAAATGTTTCCTTCTGGAGTAGATTGCCCTTCTGTTCTCCAGGGGATCTTCCCAACCCAGGGACTGAACCAGGTCACCTGCATTGCAGGCAGATTTTTTGTAGTCTGAGCCACCAGGCGAGCCCCCTTTCTTTCAGTAATGAGTGTTTATTTAATATTTACTAATCTTCCTCTACTGTGCTCCCTCCATTCAGTTCAGTTCAGTCGCTCAGTCATGTCTCACTCTTTGTGACCTCATGGACACCAGCACGCCAGGCCTCCCTGTCCATCACCAACTCCCAGAGCTCACTCAAACTCACGTCCATCGAGTCGGTGATGCTGTCCAACCATCTCATCCTCTGTGGTCCCTTTCTCCTCCTGCCTTCAATCTTTCCCAACATCAGGGTCTTTTCAAATGAGTCAGCTCTTTGCATCAGGTGGCCAAAGTGTTAAGAGTTTCAACTTCAACATCAGTCCTTCCAATGAACACCCAGGACTGACCTCCTTTAGCATGGACTGGTTGGATCTCCTTGCAGTCCAAGGGACTCTTAAGAGTCTTCTGCAACACCACAGTTCAAAAGCATCAATTCTTCTGCACTCAGCTTTCTTCACAGTCCAACTCTCACATCCATACATGACTGCTGGAAAAACCATAGCCTAGACTAGATGGACCTTTGTTGGCAAAGTAATGTCTCTGCTTTTTAATATGTTGTCTAGGTTGGTCATAACTTTCCTTCCAAGGAGTAAGTGTCTTTTAATTTCATGGCTGCAGTCACCATCTGCAGTGATTTTGGGGCCCCCCAAAATAAACTCAGCCACTGTTTCTACTGTTCTTCCTCCATTACCATATACCTATTTTTGCTTGTACTTGTATTTTTTTTGTCATGTCACTCTTTTTTCTCTATTCTTTTTAGTTCTGTGCTACAACTCCTGTAACAAAAGACAGATTAACAAGAGAAAAGCATACAAGTTTCTTAAAGTAAGTTTTATATAATCTCAGTACCTTTCTAAGGGAATGAAGACCCAGTGAAACTGGATGATTATACCAGTGTACAGAGAAGCACAGAGGGAGGAGTGATTAGTTTTTCTATAGGTGATATAGTTTTAAAGGAAGGTGGACCAGTATTTGAGCTGGTCCTTGAATTTGTTGGGCTAGGAGGAAGGACTTTTCAGGTAAAAGACATCATATATATTAATATAGGGGGAGTTTCAGCATTTTAGATGTGACTTTATCCAAGTTGTCCCATATGATCAGTGCACTGACAGAATGAAAATATAGACTTCTAAGAGTTAGTCAGTTTCTTTGGAATACAAGTAAATAATGTTTTCTTAGCTTTTGATTAAATAAATCATTGTAACACAAAAGAAGACAAGTAAATGTGTTAGCTAAGGTGATAATTACTAAGCTGAAATCTGCACCCTCAGTAAAGTGAGGTAATTTATTTGGTTAAGCAGAATATCTTCTAATTTAAAATTGCAGTAAGCTTGATATACAAGATCATTCTTTTGTAAGAATTTCTAATATTGTATCAAGTTTTTAAAAATCAGTCTAAAATATTTAATGAAAAAGGGTAAAATTAGGCAATGAGTTAGATTTTTCTAAATATTTTGACACTCTAACCTGTACTCTATTTTTTAAATACTTCAAAATTGAATGAAAATTTAAAAATGAATTTTTAGCAACTTGAAAAACAGTGGCATTTTTTTAATGCTCATGCTTCTGAGCATCTGGTGCCCTCTCGTGGCAGGAATGAACTATTAAATCCTTAATTTAGTGTTTTGAAAATGCTCAATACTACTTGATTTAGTTAATTTTATGCATATTCAACATTTCATTAGGAGAAAATTAGGCTTTCAACTAATGAGACGGAAGAACTAATTTGGATTAACATAATGTAATAACTCCTAGAAACACTGTTGGAATACTTGATGAATATTCAATTCATTTAAGAAAAAAGAATCTGTGGGCTGCAGTTCTCGAAAGGTGTTAAGGTACATAGTTTGAAACTGACACAGTCATCTAAGAATCTGTGTCACATCTGAATCACACCAAGAGGAAATGAGGAAATGATGTGATGATAAATGACGATCACTCCAAAGTGGACTGATAATCTACATAGATTCTTTCATCTATAGCTTTTCAATAATTAGGAAATTTTGCCCCTGGGAGGTAATAATCTGCTACATTCAAAAGATAACCAAGTGCAATGGAATTTTCCTTGATCCCAGAAATCAGTTTATATGCATACAGATTATCGGATATTTGGTCAGGTTTCTTTTGAAAAACTCAAGGCAGGGTCATGCAGCTTTAAAATCTTAAAATCTTGCTTGTTGTTGAAGATCAGTTTCCACACCAGTGGAAAGATGGTGCCCATGACATTTAAAATGCCTGTGTTTGCCATCACGCCAATGGTGGGCTCAAGTTCGAGAGTCTGGAGAATGAGTTTGGACAGTAACTTCAACCCTGGCTGTTGCCATTTATCCTGTTGCTGAGCTGTTGCTGGGCTTCAGTTTTCTCGTCTGTACAGTGGAAACTGTAATAGCTCATTATTTATTAGTTTGTGTCTTAAATGTGTAGGAAAAGCACTTGCTAATTTTAGAACTACTTTAAAATAAGGTTATTATTATTCCTAGTAATTGTTAGTGTTGTTAGGAGGCAGAGCTTGAGGAGACACAGATGGAGGGCCATTCAGGAGGGTTATTACAACCTGGCTTCTGGCAACTGCTAAGACGTTTTAAAAATGCCAGTCTCTGAGTTCAAAACTATAATGTACAGAGGAGGTTAGGCCTGAAAGGTCAATAAAGGCAGGTAGAATTAGCCTCCCCCGGGAAGGGGACTGGACATTTCTCTCTGGATCTGGGAGCAATGTTTATCGTGCACCTTTTTCTTTTCACTATGTAACTGTTAAGGCTTAATTTGGGTCTTTGTTGGAGTCTCTAGGGTGTTTTCATTTGCCTTTGTGAATTGTCCTTGAAACTTTTCAAAGCACCTTTTATATCAATTATCACTCTATTTGGGGCTTCTCAGGTAGTTTTAATGGTAAAGAGCCCACCTGACAGTGCAGGAGACACAGAGACAGGAGTTCGATCCCTGGGGTGGGAAGATCCCCTGGAGGAGGGCATGGCAACCCAGTCCATAGTCTTGCCTGGAGAATCCCATGGACGGAGGAGCCTGTTGGGCTGCGGTCCATGGGGTCGTAAAGAGTCAGACAAGACTGAAGTGACTCAGCACTCACGCACACACGCACGCATCGCTTTATTTAGGATGCAGCCATTAAGATTCAGGCTTCATCAAAAAACACTGCTTTTCCCTCCTGAGTCTGCCAGTAGAAGTTAGCACTGTCAGACTCCAAGGAGGCTTCTGGAATGGAGGGTTCACTCATCTAAGGGTTCATTCTGCACTTTGACTAGCTCTACCATCTGGCAAATAGGAAGTTTTCCCTTAAAGAAGTCATTTCCTTGGAATCCACACTTTTCTTCCACAGATGCACTTCCCTGCATCTTCTAACCTGGTCTCCTCACTGCACTCTCTCTTCCCTCTAACTCAGTAATTCCTAGTCCCAATCAATGGAGAACCCATAATAGAATTGCTGAAGCTAATTTCAGGAGTTGCAGGGAATCTTGACTATTGAGTAAGCCAGAGGAACCTTGCTTGTGTCATAGTATTAAAATAAAGCAGTGACAGTTGCAAGTATTTCTGGGGCAAAGCTTCTCAATATATCTTTTCTTTCATTGGAAATCACCTTTTTTTGGCACTGTCTATGCCCCCTAGATTTTCTAGCCTCTCTTTTTACTAGGCACCCTGACTCTGCTCTGGCTTCCTATCTGAGCTCAGGGTTTCTATTTCAGTTCTCAATTAAAACCATAGTGAAGAGGCAGCAGCACCTCCAGTGGCTACATGTCTTGGATTCTGGCACTGGCTTTGTTTTCCAAGACTCTCCTTTGTCACTGATATGCAGCCTCCCTTTAGGGTCTACTCGACCATTTCCACCTAGTTCTAATTTAATTGCTTTTATAGTGAGTGGGTTGGTTCTTCTAGCTCTTTGAGTCAGCTGTTTCTGTGTTCCTTTCTTCTTAAACTACTTACCATCCATATATGAAAAGTGGATGTGCCTTTGTACACACACATTGTCCCATTTGATCTTACACTATCCTTCTGGATAGGTTACAGTGATCCCATTTCACGTGTGGTTCAGTAACTTAATGATTTGCTAGATGAACAAAAATTCTTTAAAAAATTTTTTTAAATGACTTTTCTTTGTTTGGTTGTATTGGGTCTTCATTATCTTGCGGGCTTTTTTCTAGTTGTGTTGCTGGCTTCTCACTGCAGTGGCTTCTCTTGTTGCACAGGCTCTAGGGAGTGTGGGCTCAGGGGTGGTGGCTTCCAGGCTCCGGAGCACAGGCTCCATATTTGTGCCACATGAGCTAGTTACTCTGCAGCATGTGGGATCTTCCCGGACCAGGGATTGAACGCGTGTCTCCTGCATTGGCAGGTGTATTCTTTACCACTGAACCGCCAGGGAAGCCTCCAAATTCTTTTTCCTACTGCCCTCCAAGTTCTCTGGCTAGAGTCCTATAAACTGATGAGAAACAGATTAATAAGAGAAAAATGTTTTAGTGGATATAGCATAAGTTTTATGTGACTCAGGAGCCTTCATAAGGGAATGAAAACTGAAGTAACTGTTAGTCCTGAGAGTTTTTGAACTAGGTTTGATGAAGAGTGAACAGTCATGGAAAAATATGATAGGAGAAAAGGGTAGTTAACTGGGGGAAACTTAGCAAGACCTGTTCCTCTCTGCGTCTTCCTGTCTCTGGAAATAACAATGTTCCTTTCCTCCAGGTATGAGGAAGGCAGCTCTCACAAGAGGGGACTTGTTTCGGGAGAATCAGCAGAGGTCAGAGAGTCTTTCCTGTATCTGCCATTTCCAGACTTCTTTAGCTTAAAACATTCATTATGCAAAGTTCCCATATTTTGGTGACTGTGTTCACTAGATAATGGCAGAGCCAGAACAAGATTACTCATCTCCAAGATACTAGTCCAGTGTTCTGTCCATTGAATTACCGTCCCTCTCTTTTATCTTCTTGACCTCTTACCTCTTTTTCTTTCTTCAAATACTGTCTGCTACCTGAGATTTTTCAAGGATAAATGTTGAGTGTTTACTATATCAGTATTTTCTTTGCAGTCTGTCATTTCCCCTCATGATCTTGTAGGGGAAAGATATTACTATGAATTTTTTTTTTTTTTAATTTTTTAAAACACCAAAGTATAGTTGATGTACAATGTTACATGTTACAGAGGTACAGGATAGTGATTCACAATTTTTAAAGCTTGCCCTCTATTTATAGTCATTATAAAGTATTGACTATATTCCCCATGTTGTACAAGCTATGAACCTTGTATTACAAATGACGAACTGGATGAAATATGAAGTGAAGAGGTCTCAAGTCACGTGTCTAGTGTTTGGTGATGTGAATACGTAAATCGAGAAATGGGATTTCAGAGTTCTTACTGTCAACTCCAGTGCTATGCAGGTTTTTTTTTTTTTTTTTTTGACTTAACGATCCTTCTAAAAATAAAATAAAATAAAAATCCTTCTCTGATCTTGTCAACATGTTCTTTTCCTTTCATCATCGAAAATCACATCCACTGTCTCTATTCCCTTATCACCTACTTACTCTGCCACCCCTCGCATTCTGGCTCTCCATCAGAACTTGTTTTTAAGATCAGCAGTCACTGCAGGACTTGCTGCAACCCACTCCAGTGTTCTTGCCTGGAGAACTCCATGGACAGAGAAGCCTGGCAGGCTACAGTCCTTGGGGTGGCAAACAGTTGGACACAACTGAACTACTAACACTGGGGAGCGATCAGAGGTGTCCCCATGGGGCCCTGCTCCGCCCTGCAGAGGCCTGGTGGTCCATGCAGCCAGCCCCAAGGGCTAGACCTGCCCAGCAGACTCCTCAGAAGCAGCCAGCCCTGAAGACAGTATTTACAAGGAGAGGTTCTGGGGGCCAGTGCCCCCTTGCCTACTGGGGCTCATCCACAGAGAGCATCCAACAAGGCCAGAGTGGGGGGCGAGGAGCTTGTGGAAAACAGGCCAAATTCAGGTCCCAGGGCAGAGGCCAAGCCTAGTGCATCTTCCTGTCCACTGCTTCAGCTTATCTGTTCAGAAAATGGTCCAGGGAGAGCTGGGCAACATTGGCTCCAAAACTGGAGGTGGAGAGGAGGGGCTAACGGCAAACGAAACCCCAGGCCCTCCTCCTGCTCTTTGCCAAAACCATTTCCGTTATCCCGAGACAGGGGTGAGTGGATGTTGGCTGCACAGCGGGCTTCAGAGAGGCCTCTGCCCTGCCCGGGGCCTTGCACACCCCGGGTCACCAGCAGTACCAGTGGCACTTACATCTATCTGTCCCACGTTCTGGGCACGGGGAGAACGGAACAGCCCTGCCCAGGGCCCTCACGCTTTCTTTCTTTCTTGAAGAAACACAAAACCCTCGAGATTCATGTACTGTATGATGGAGAGAAAAAAAGTACCTAATGTTCCCCCAAAAAGACAGTATATTTTGTACTTTGTAAAGTGTTCATTAAAATGGAAGAAAAAACAACAACAACAAAGAAAGCTCAGCAGTCACAGTTGTCTAACATATTCTCTCTCTCTCTCTTTTCTACCTTCATTTACTCTTGGCATTGTTAAGTTTTCCCTCTTTCTTGAAGTGTTTTCTTTTGATTTCTGTGACACATCAATCTGACTCATCCTTCTCCAAACCTCTTATTCAGGCATTCATTCATTCAGTGTGTGTGTGTGACTGTCTTATAGGAGGTTGAGAGGCACTGTGCTAGTCACTGGATATTGGAAAATGAGTTCTGTGGTGTTTTATGTTTTGTTTGTTAACTTGATTGCTTATTATATGGATGTGTTTACTTTGTGAAAATTTGTCAAGCCCTACATCATGATTTGTGCACTTTATTCATCTTTAACAAAGTATTTAAAAACAGTAAGTGCAATGAGGAGTTTCGGGTCTGGTGTGGGAAACACACCCAGCATTACAGTACCGTCCGATTTCAGTGCTATGGCATTATGCTGATGTGGGTTACGATCCATGGGGTCCTGGGAAATCACAAACTGAGCAGTGAGAACCAAGGCAGTGTTGCCGGAGTGGGAAGTTAAAAGAATGTTTAATAAGGTCAAGGAGTTTGAAGATTTAATTAAGACTAAGTAGGTGTAAGTACTTTTGGGGCAGAGGTTATAGCATGTGAAACAGACATTTAAAACATAGTGAGTTCCCTGGTAGTCTAATGGTTAGTGTTCACTGCCATGGCCTGGATTCAATCTCTGGTTGGGGAACTGAGATCCCAAAAGACAAAACCAAAAAAAAAAAAAAAAAACCCAACACAAAACCACAAAAAACCCTCAAGCAAGCAAGCAAACAAGCAAAAACCATAGAGAGAGACATAAAGAGAGTCTGAGGGAGACTCCATAGCTCCCCATCTGCCTGATAAATTTTGAGGACCTATGCTTAAGTGGGCTTCCCAGGTGCCTCTTGTGGGAAGGAACCTGCCTGCCAATGCAGGTAGATGTACGAGAAACAGGTTTGATCCCTGGGTTGGGAAGATCCCCTGGAGGAGGCATGACAGCCCACTCCAGTATTCTTGCCTGGAGAATCCCATGGACAGAGGAGCCTGGCAGGCTGCAGTCCACGGGGCCGCACAGAGTTGGACATGACTGAAGTGGGCGCAGGCGTGCACGCGTGCTCAGGGGCTGCGCGGGGCTGACAAACTTGCTCTCTGCTCTCAGGGAGTTTACTCTGTAGTGTGGCATGTGGGATTTTCAGTTAAGCAGTCAATTTAAGGTGTGATGAGTTAACTACTGCCAAGAAAGAACATGGCGATACTGAAATTGAAACTTAAAATTAATGAACAGACATTAGCCTGGAAGCTGAGGCCAAACCCTAATGGTCATGTTAATTGCTTAGGATTTTATCCCAAAGGCCATTTTTTCACTGGCACATGAAAGGATTAGATTTGTAGCTGAGGAAGTTTCCTTCTGTGCCTGCAGGATTTAGACTAAAAGCCAGCACGTGTGAGTGCGAAGTTGCTTCAGTCCTGTCTGACTCATTGCAACCCTGTGGACTGTAGTTGGCCAGGCTCCACTGTCTTAGTCATTGGGCCACCAGAGAAGCCCCATCACTTACACTTTAGCATAACTGTCATATTTATTCCCCTGCATCTCATTATTTTACCTCCACCATCCTCCTACTATATAGCAACTAAATATTGACATTATCTTTGACTATTTGCATATCTAATTAGATGGCTCTTGGTCCCACGGATCTCTTTTCTGTTGTAGTTCCCTAATCTATGGCTCTTTCTAATCCAGTCACTTTTTTGTTTTTTATATTTCTCATTGATTTTTTCCCTTGTATCTTCTGACTGGTCTCCTTGACCCCACTAAATCTCTTTTATCTTATGGTTTGAACTTGGTAGGGCTGGCACAGGTGGTCATTGTGCATCAAGATAACCTAGAGAGCTTTCTATTGCATTCTGCTCCCCTCAAGCCACCCAGGATGTATCAGACCCTCAGCAATACACTTTGTCTTCTCTTCTGTCTACATTCTACAGAGAACTAGTGAGTTCAGTCCAGTTTTTACCAAAGAATGAGAATCAGCTAGAGTGATTTCTGGACTTGAGATTACATTCACTAGATTTTTGATGGGGTTCAAGAATGTGTAGTTTTAGACTCTCTGGTCTAATTAATTCTGTGTGCTATGTGCTAAGTCACTTTAGTCGTGTCTGACTCTTTTTGACCCCCATGGACTGTCGCCCACTAGGCTTTTCTGCCCATGGGATTCTCCAGGCAAGAATACTGGACTGGGTTGCCATGCACTCCTCCAGGGCATTCTGTATGCACTTGCTAAAGTTTTATTCTTCAAACACAGATCATGGCTAACCTGTGGTTTCACTTTTTTCAAGTGTATTGAACCTGGAGTCAGAAGCCTATGATTATGATTTGCCTACATTGTTAATGAGCTCTGTGACTCTAGGCTTCAGTAGTATGTGAACCGAGACCTTCCAGATGTACAAGCTGGGTTTAGAAAAGGCAGAGGAACCAGAGATCAAATTGCCAAAATTTGCTGGATCATGGAGAAAGCAAGGGAGTTCCAGAATAACATCTACTTCTGCTTCATTGACTATACTAAAGCTTTTGATTGTGTAGATCACAACGAACTGTGGAAAATTCTTAAAGAGATGGGAGTACCAGACCACCTGCCCCTGAGAAACTTGTATGCAGGTCAAGAAGCACCAGTTAGAACCAGACGTGGAACAATGGACTGGTTCCAAATTGGGAAAAGAGTATGAGAAGGCTGTATATTGTCACCTTGCTTATTTAACTTCTATGCAGAGTACATCATGTGAAATGCCAGACTGGATGAATCACAAGCTGGAATCAAGATTGCCAGGAGAAATATCAGCAGCCTCAGATATGCAGATAATATAACTCTAAGTGAATAAAGTGAAGAAAACTAAAGAGCATCTTGATGAGGGCAAAAGGGGAGAGTGAAAAACCTGGTCTGAAACTCAACATTCAAAAAACTAAGATCATGGCATCTGGTCCCATCACTTCATGGCAAATGGAAGGGGAAAAAGTGGAAGCAGTGACAGATTTTCTTTTCTTGGGCTCCAAAATCATTGTGGATGGTGACTGCAGCCATGAAATTAATAGACGCTTGTTCCTTGGAAGAAAAGCTATGACAAACCTAGACAGCATATTAAAAAGCAGAAAAACCCCCCAAAAACAAAAAACCCAATCGAAAGCAGAGACTTCATTTTGCTGACGAAGGTCTGTATAGTCAAAGCTATGGTTTTTCCAGGAGTCATATATGGATGTGAAAGTTGGACCATGAAGGAAGGTTGAGCGCCCAAGCATTGATGCTTTCAAATTGTGTTGCTGGAAAAGACTCTTGAGAGTCCCTTTGATTGCAAGGAGATCAAACCAGGCAATCCTAAGGGAAATCAGCCCTGAATATTCATTGGAAGGATTGCCGTTGGAGCTCCAATACTTGGCCACCTGATGTGAAGAGAAGACTCATTAGAAAAGATCCTGATGCTGAGGAAGATTGAAGGCAAAACAAAGGGGGGGAGGCAGAGGATGAGATGGTTAGATAACATCACAGACTCAGTGGACTTGAATTTGAGCAAACTTCTTGGAGATAGTGGAGTACTGAGGAGCCTGACTTGCTGCAGTCCATGGGGTCATAAAGAGTTGGATACAACTTCGTGACAGAACAACAATATCTTTGAGCCATAAGGTCTATAAAATGGGATGATGATAAATCATGACACTGAATTCTTATCTGGATCAGAAACTTCTTCAATTATGAAGATCTTTTATATATTCACATTCCATTTTCTTCTTATGGTGATTAGATATTGATACCCTCTCAGTTTATCTCAGATTCCAGAACTGGATGGTAAAGTGTGAATGGCCCTAGAAGAAAGAGTAGCCGAATTGTGACATATAGGATTGGAGCTATTAAAAATCCTCTCTTGACTCAAGCCAGTATAAATTCCAAGCTGCAGACTGGTATCAGGAATTTGATAGGGCATCACTGAGACAGGATGTGAAACCACCACATTCACACATGCAAAGTAAAATTTGGGTCAGTGGTTAGCAGCTTGGCTGCTCACAGGACCTGAGAAGCATTAAAAACTATTGATGCCCAGTTTCTAATCCCAAAGTTTCTGATTTAATTTGTCTACAATAGGGCCCACAAAGAAGTTTAAAATACTCTCCTGTACCTGGTTTGTTTTAATGTACAATTATAATTTAGAACCATTATTTTAGGATATCTCATGAGGAATTTACCTTTTTCTTCCAAACTGTCTCTTATTAAACTGAAATGGTCTTTTTAAAAAGAATTTATATACAGCTTAATATGTGCCAGGTATTGTTCCAAGCACTTCACAAGTATTAATTCATTTAATCTCAGCAAAATATAAAATAATTATTATGTCTATTTTACTGATGAAGAAATTGAATATTGAGATATTAAGCAACTTGCCCATATTTTAGATTCAAGTAGTCTTGAAACAATGTTCTAAGTATATAGGTTAAGCTGTTTCTCTAGATTTTCTTTAGCCTTAAGATAGAAAGGAGGGGGGAAGACCAAAATATTATAGCACAGTTCATACCCTTCCGTTTTTTTTTAAAATTAAACATTTATTTAAAAAGTTAGAAATTGTTTAAACTAATCTTTAAATAGTATCATTATATAGAAACTATGCAGAATAGGCTATAGAAAACTGTGGAAAGGATGCATATGTATTATTTCTTCAGTTAACTGATAAAGTTCTCATTTTTTAATTGACATTTTATTAGAAAAATTTTTCTAATATAAAGAAAAGTAGAACAGGCTAGTGAAAATCTATATATCGAGCATTTTAACAAGATAATTAAAAAGCAGTTAAAGAGAGAATTAAAATGCTAAATGAATCTCTAACACAGTGTACTAGCTTTAACAGTTATTAAGGTCCTACCATATTTGCTTCGTCAGTCAAAATTGAC